>NW_027526335.1:169636974-171016974 GCF_048455015.1 Haemaphysalis longicornis | reverse complement strand
TCTGAAGAAAATGCGCCGGGTCATCAAACATGTCACATGGGGGCGCAGAGGAGCGAATTGTTTGGAAACATTTAACCCTCTCACTAGCGCAGCTGTCCCGTGTGCCAGTCTGCTTGCTCACGTAACTTGCGTCGTAATAAAAAATTGATTGGTTAAAACGTCTTTATTCAAAATATTTATTCATAGTCATTCAAAATCACTGACCCGCCAACTTTGAGCCCTTACCGCGGGCCCAGAGGTGCTCCTGAGACGATGCGACGGTGAGACAGGTGTTTCAGGACAACCCCCTATAATACACCGATATACTACCACACCTCCGTGGGTAAGCTTGGAAGTGATTTCCGCCCATTGCTGTGAATGTTACTTCAACGCGAAGAAATTGGAAAAAGCGTCGTAAGAGAGGCACTGTATTCCTCAAATCTGCGGAGGTGAATTTATTTTCCTAATTACGATTTCGCAAAACGAAACACAGATGTAAGAGACAGACACAAACAGCGCAATCTCGCCGGTCATATAACGTCTTTTTTTCGCAGTCGTACTCAAGTTCTGGATACCAGCCGTCCCCAGTGCTACCTTTAGTCTCTTCAGCCATTTTCTTTCCATTGCAGTTGTTGTCAGTACAATCGTTCTGGCGACCCGTGCAGGATGTCTGCTCCTACCTCGATGCCTCGCCATGTCGCTGACGTTGGCCTGTAATTTTGCTCTGTCTGTGCATTCCTAAGTTCGTTCTAGAACCTGCGTACATGGGATCTCTCTGGCCTCCCTCTCGAACAAAAAGTGTACTGCGTAGAATATAGTGCGATCATAAGATACTGAAAACACACGTGCTGTGTTTGTTTTCTTTTTTTGCACAGTACATCTTACGACAGCTGCGAAAATATTGCACGGCATTCTTCGTAAAAAAAAAAACAAAAATTTGCGCACATGTATGTTTTCTGCAGCTTTCATTCAATTGGCTGAGTAAGTATGCTCCGGGTGGTATTTTTTGCTCTATTCCACACAACTAATATATTCGCATTAAGATGTTTGCAGCTGACACTATCTTTGGTGTTTAAGATGGTTTCCTTGTAAAAAGAGAGGGTCCACTTAACAAAAATTATGGTGTCATTTGACAGAACTTCAGCTTTTCTATTGTCTTTTTCTTTCATTTTAAGCATGGATAGGTTTAGGAATAGTTCCTTCGTTCCTCTTTCAATATTTTACGCGTCAATAGTTCTAATTACAGCGCAACTATTTTCTTACACCTTTCACAGCAATATAATATTCTGGGTTGGACCTCTGGGTCCTCCAGCTGCGGCGCTATGCTGAGGAAGGGGAGCAACACGTCTGAAGAGGATAACGCACTAATGGCATCTAAAAAAAAGCGGGTCGCGAGTCGGCGCAGCCAGATGAGCGTGCGGCAGCTCGTGACGAGCGTAATAAAATGACGATGATTAGCGTCGTCTGCTACAAGGGATGACATGTTACAACATTCTGTGCTGTCCTACTCCCCAGAATAGGTACAATCCATTGCTTTCATGGCACACTCCAAACCACTAGAGATGGGCGAATATTCGACAAATTCGAATATTCGATTGAATATTTTATTATTCGAATTCGCTACGACTCGAATTCAAGCATTCTAAAATTTCGAATTATTCGGCGTCACCGAATACGCTGGCATGGTCTTCGAACGTTGGCATGGTCTGCAAGTGGCGCAAGCAAAGTGACAGTACAGTGTAGCGGCACGCAGCCAGCCTTTCACGTATAGCTGCTGTCAGTCCTATCACCATTGCTAACACGTTTTGCTTGAAGGTGGGAGATAGAAGTCAATGCAATCCATTCAGCACAGCTCTATTTCCAAAATGGCGTCAACATCATTTGGCGCGTCGGAAGACGATTCACGCTCAACGTTCGCAAATCCAATATGGAAATACTACTCCAAGCTTCCCGGTGGCGGTACAGCGAAGTGCGAATCATGCCAGTCTGTTTTGAAGACCCCGACCGGAACGACTACAACGTTAGTGAACCACCTGAAGCGACACCCTTGCAAGTACAATGCTTACTTATCCGACCGCCAGCGTAAAGTAATGGTGGCCTCAAAGCGGAGCGCGGGAAAGAAAAGCTCGTCTCCGGTTTCTGTTGCATCCATTTTCAAGCCAAAGCTCCAGCCGACGTCCCCAAGAGCGAAAGAGATGACACGAAGAATCGCCACTTTCATTGCCCACGGCCTTCAGCCGTACAGCGTGGTCGAAGCTAAAAGCTTCGTGGATATGATCAACTACGCAATGCCCGAGTACGTCATCCCTTCTCGAAATAAGTTTTCAAGGACGATTATTTCAGATTTATATGCGGCGAAGATGAACGAGTTTAAAATGGTGTTGCGGGAAATTTTCTCCCGGGGAGTAGAGTGCTACACGCTCACAACGGACGCGTGGACGTCGTGAGCGGGCGACAGCTACGTGAGCGTGACCGTTCACATGCTGGATCGTAACTTTGTGCAGCATGCGTTTGCCTTGGCATGCAAAGCAATGCCAGAAGGTCACACGGCAGACAATATCCTGCGTTTTCTTCAAGTGGTCGTAAAAGAGTTGGACCTCCCCGAAGACATCCCTACCTTTGTTGTCCCGGACAACGGAAGAAACTTTGTTTCGGCTGTTACCAGTTCGTCGTGGGAGGGACTGCAGTGTTTTGGACACACTCTTCAACTGTGCATTAGTGATGCAAAAAAAGAAGTTTCAACTTTTGCCCTGCTCTGTGTGAAATCAAGGTCCATCGTGGGACACTACAAGAAAAGCGCGCGAGCACAAGGCAGGCTTCTCGAAATACAGAATGACATGCACATGCCGGCCCTTGAAGTTATCCAACATGTCCCAACCCGCTGGAACAGCGAGCATGCAATGTTGGCAAGGCTGCTAAAGCTTCGTGCTCCTATTTCTGTAGAGCTGTCGGAGTCAGACTTGGTGGAAAATCTGAGCGCGCAAGAGTGGAAGCTGATGAATGCCATAGTCAGAGTGCTTCAGCCCTTAGAGCAGGCTACTGCCGAGCTTTCCGCAGACCACTATCCAACTCTTTCACAAGTTATTCTACTCCTGCACTGCACGCGTGTGATGCTTGAGGAGCACGTAGTTGGAGCAGATGGAGCAGCACCTTTTGCCTCCAGTCTCTTGCGCAGTCTTTCGACACGATTCCCCGACATCAAGATGGCCAAAGTGCCTGCACTTGCCACGCTGATTGACCCACGCTTCAAGAGTATCTGCTACACCACGGAAGCTGAAAAGAAGTGGGAAAGAGCATTGCTTGTGTCTACTGTGGAAGAGCTTTTGCCGTCACAGCAGAAACAGGACCAAGGATGTTCTGTCGTGCCAGAATCAGCAATGGGTGCGACAAGCACTGTGTGGACTGTTTTTTCTACATTGAGCTCCACCGCATGTCAATAAACTGACAATGGTCATACCGCTAGGCAATTCTGCGACCACCTGAGAGCACCGCGGCTGCCTCGAGCAGAGAACCCATTGTACTGGTGGAAAGGTCGTGGGAGCCAATCGTACCCAGCCCTGGCTAAAGTAGCTTAGAGGCCCCTCTCCATCCCAGCCACTCAGACAAGAAGTGAGAGACTGTTCTCAACTGCAGGCGGTGTAGTTAGCAACAGGCGGGAGCTGCTTCTCACAGAGCATGCGAGCAGCTTGTTTTCCTTCATGAGAACCTGTAACTGTGCCGCCAGCTGTTGACACGAGATGTGCGGCATTTGCAGTACTCCTATTATTTTTATAACGTGAACGTTTGATGTTACCTTCCCACAGTGTTCATAAAAAAAAAGTGCATGAACACAGTTCAGACTCAGGAAACTTATTGTATGAGTATCAGTTCCTTAAATTAAGCACGTGCATTTTTACGAATAATGATTATCATTTTCCAAAGTATGTGAGAAAAAGTAGTAATGATATTCGAACTATTCGATTCGAAATTATTCGAGAAAAACCACTATTCGCTTCGAATTCGATTCGAAGCAAAACTTCACTATTCGCCCAAGCCTACAAACCACACTTAGCGACATATTGGTTAAAGTCTTTTGGGTCCTGGTCATCCTCATCATCATGTGTACTGCAAATCAAGACCAGTAATGTAACATCCTCATCAACCCGCTCCAGCCGATAGAGAGTAGCGCGTGACATCCCTCTAGAGATGATTAGTTAAGTGTCCTCTGTTAATGAATTGCTCCTTTCGTGGCAAATGTCGTCAAAATACGATAGTCTTTTTTGGACATTTGCCAAGAAAATGTACCCTTTCGCTTTCCCGCTAGCCTCTCACACTATTCCTGTTCCGTCGCACGCATCCCAAGTTAAACACACTAAATGCTTGCTCAAGGAAATATGAATTTACCGCCTTCCACTGCGACAGGCGGGTCACCTCGATGCCAGCGCTGCAGTACAGCTGAAACTCGCGTGAATCGATGCGGCCGACTTCAAGGTTTGTAGAACCGCGTTGCCGTGCTCCACATGTGTTCCAATCAGAACGTGAAACCTGGCTAGTGGAACCTTTCTTTGCTGTTGCCGCGTGATTTCTCATATGCCTCAGCAGGTGGCGCGGGCAACAGCAGGCAGTACGCGTTGTTCTGGAGTAGATGAAGAATATCGTTTGCTATTCAAAAACCAAGCATCCAGGAATCGTTTAATAAAGGAACACTGTAATATCCCTTGTGTACAAGGTCCGGTCTTATATTTGCGTAATGTCTTGTTGTTGAAAAAAGTTGACAAGTATGAACATGTAAACCGGGCTTAGACGTTTACATTTGGCTGTGAGTATATAAGACTTGGGCATTACGCATTCTAATTTGGCCGGGTGTCTGAATCGAGTTACAGACAGACAGATGGACAGCTTGACAGACAGACCGACAGACATTACAGACAAACCAAAATTTGTGGGTTTAAGTAGCCCAAGAAAGAATATCACCTTTAAACAACGCATACACATTTCGTGATGGCGCGGGGGATATCTTACTCTTCGTCTTACTTGCTAATGGTCTGACGGCTTGTCATTTTTTGAGGATTGGGAGGCATGGCACTGTCCATTATTAGTTTTGAATTTGCTCTTGGAGTGGGTGTGGCTTATAAAGACTGAGATGAGCGTTCCGTCCTACCACTTCATTGTATTATTCTACCAGATATTCTATCATGTGATGGTCAGCTTGACCATACCATGATTTGAGCGGTCATATCCATGCGCACAATACTTATTTTACGAAAGGGCATTTGCCTTCGATCTTGCTATTTTTCGTCGTTAATCACCCTCTTCCCTACCTATGCTCCTTACTTGGTAAGGTGCCTTCGACACCATCGGCATCAGCAGAGCTGCACACACTGCACCAAGAACGTTTCGCGGCATGGGGGATCCCCAGCGAGCGCGGTGCCCAGATGGTGCCGAACTATGGAACCGACGGTGAGTATGGACAGTCTGGAAGCTTAAGTAGTCGGCTCATCTTCGACAAGGCTCTCCGCAGAAGACCGTGGCAGGCTAGAGCACATGTGTAGCGCGTGGAATATTTTATCGAAGCGCCCAACGCGTGGACAGCCAACCTGCACCGCTGCAACTCACGGACCGGGCTCGTACAGAACTGCTGACCTGCCTGCAGGGGCGCGAACGCCGATAGCTCAAGTTGACATGCGTGGACAACACTGTCGTCAGTCTGCAACACTGTCGTCAATCAGACCTCACCTACTGCGATAACGTCAGAAACGACGTCCTTGTTGTGGCATTTACGGGGCCTCAGTGGACGTCCCTGACGGCCCTCAACCTGAGCCATTGCCTCCGAATCACCGATGTGGCCATGAATTTCGTCACCAGGTGGATGCTCCATCTGCAACAGCTGTGGCTCAATGGCTACAGTGCATCATTGACGCTTCCCGGGCACATTGCTGCAAACCTTTCCAAACACAACACTCTTGAAATGAAAAAAAAAAAACTCAGTTGAGCAACACCCGGACTCAAGATATTAGCTGGAATAAACGACGAGTGCCTACCATCAGAAACGGCTCCGTTCAGATCTCTCGAAATTCTGTCCTTGAGAGACCGCCGGACCACAGGCGATGTCGGCTTGACGTACATCAGCCTTATCGCGCCCCGCCTCGTGATTTTAGGACGTGTGGCAGTGCGCGGCTGTGACCGACCTTGGAATAGAGACCATCTCCAAGATTCCGACGCTACGGAAGCTGGTCTGCTTGGCTTGCAGAAACCTGACACCTATGACGCTGCACATGCTCTCCACCCGGCCCTTCCCGATGGATCACCTGGACATCAGTCACGGTGAACTCATCAGCAGCCCTGGCCTCATGAGCATCGCCAATGCTCCATCCGTCCTGTAGCTGACCACACTTCGCATTATAGTTCTTCCGGTAGAGGACTGTGCTCTGTCCTACAGTTCGCCGAAACTGGCCCGGCTGTCCTACCTGTACATATTCTCGTGAAAAAGCATCACCAATGATGGCATCATGGCGTTGGCTACCCACTTAACCGTGCTACGCGTGCTCTTCTTGGGTTACTTGCCATCCTTGAGAGAGAGCGCCTTCAAGTATATTTGCGACACGCCCTGCCTGGAGACGTTGAACTTCAACGGCAGCAGGAGTTTTTGACAGGGGTCCGATGTCTGCCGCTCGCGGGGGCCGCTGGTTCAGTTTATTGTAATTAGACGTTAGCCTCACGGGTATCAACGACGCCGGATTACGCATTCTCAGCGAGGTAAGCACCTGTGCTGATTGTACAAGAAACACATTGAGCGAATTTACAACGCCGAAATCTTACTAGTTGGGTGTTGAGGCAGTTTCACACCCCTGCACCTCTCTTCCTCACAGGACATTTTGTTCATACCCTGTAATCCCAGCGATGGAAGTTCTCCTTGTAATGCGTTTTTTTATGCCTTGTCATTAGGTACTCCGGTAGCCTTCCTTGCTTCAGAAACTAAAGATTGAGTTTGAAAAAGCGTATCGTAGGTTATACAACGTTGTAATCAATGCATTACATGGCGGAGCACCGGTGCACCGTCCGCAGCCCTCAAAATGTTATCCATGCCTGGCGGTTATTAAAGGGACTCTGCAACACTTCCGATAAACGCTCACCCTCTTCCGCACGCGTCTGCAAGCCTTTGTAAAGCTATAGTTTAGAAAGAGCACAAAAAGGCACTGCCTGATTTGCTCGTCGTACGAGCAAATCAGGCAAATCAGCAACGAGCAACTTGAATTTGAATTTTTATCTACACCGCGCACGCATAGCGCCATCGGTGATGTGCGGATTCTGTCCAGAGGAAACAATTTACCCCTTCCTGTTGTCTTCCAGGAGGCTCTCCTCCCTCCAAAAATGGTACCTGGAGGTTCCTCTCTGGCGACTGGGTCTCGCCTTGTCGGTGCCTAATTTATTGTCATTTGGGGCAGTGGGGCTTGATTGGTGCAACGCCGATGTTTGTCGCGCTCTTCACTCTTTTTTTTGCCGAATCAGGTCGCTTCCCTTGTTAATCAATCGTGTCAACCCATTTTTGATTGTTTATTAAAATACCTGTTGTTACAGAAGTATTGAAGCTTTTGGTTTTTAAATTGTTAGCATCACTGCACCCAGTATTATCCCACTTCTATTTCCCCTCAGTTTGAAACTAATTCATAAGCTTCTAAAACAAACAAACCACAATCAGACTTGGACTTTCCCGCGGAGTTGGTACGTTCCATTCTTGTTATGGCTTCAACCAACCAACCAACTTTGCTACACAGAGGGTCCTGGAGCGCTTTTACACTTCCCACAGCCAAAGCCACCAGGGCACCATCCACTTCCACGCCGAAGCAGAATGTCTCCAGCGACGGGCGGTTGTGACGGTTCCACTTGCTATACAAGATCTGCGGCGTGTGGTACATGATGGGGCTTCTTTAGACGACCACCATGATCGTCACCTTGGTTTGATGGCGTTCTGAATTGTTCCCTGCTTGTATCAGCAGCAAGGCAACGATTAGCTTCATGAACAGGGAATGGCTACCCACCCGAATTCCGATAGTGCTGTGACCTTTTAATCATGTGCTAAAAGAGGGCGTTTTTACAATTTCAAGGTGAACCTTCATGTGCCCTATTCTACGAGACAACGCCGTTGTTATTTTAACGTGAATATTTTCACCTCTGCCCCCCAAGGTTTCTTTCGCGACCGTTGGTATAACAGTTAACTCCCGCGTAAAAATAAAATTTATTACCAAGCTCGTAATCGAACCTGAAACGAATATAGAAACGGAATGAGAGCCCATCGTTTTGCCGATTGAGCTACGAGCCCACACGGAGACTTAGGAGACACACGGCACACTCACCCAGCACATCTCCGGATGTACCCCCGGCATTTTCCCGGAAAGCCGTGTTATTGCGTCACGTGACCTCTGTCGCTGCCGTGCGCTCCGCCCGCTGCACTTGAAGCGGCCCTTGCCCCACCCACTACTCCTCAAGTCGCCACTCCTTGAGCGCTACCTGCGCGCGCACTAGGAGTAAAAAAAATAAAGGAATCTCACACCAACGCATGGCATATCACTTCTCCTCAGTCTCTGCCGCCGATCTTGTCGCCTCTGTCGGCGACGGCGGAGAGGGAGAAGTGAAATAGTCTAACAAGACGAGTTTGAGCATGCTTTAATTTTATAAAAAGAGTTTCCACTCAGATACTTCACTAGCACAACTCAACCAACCACCATTCATGGACGTTGCATCTATTTACCCTGGCGAACAATAACCCTTTGAAGCGATAAAGGGTGTGGGTAATTGGATTTACTTGTGTCTGGTTCAGTTTGTGGACCACATGTGTGGATTCCAGTGACGTCCGATGGGTAATGATTGTGAGTGTCGTTTACAGCTTCGCTTTCCAAGCAGATTTAAAGTGTGTATTGACACGCGTTATTTTGTTGCTGTTCTTGTCCGTTCAATAAAACGAAAACAGCTCACAATAACTACGAAGACTGGAAGGTAGCGAAGCTGTACGCAACCTCCACGACAATCATGGCTGTTTAAGTCGACGATTGCAGCCGATTTGCCTCTTCTACGCTGCCGCTAGGATATTGGCGCTGTCAGTGTTGCTGTAAGTGTGAATTGAAGTGAAGTGATTTTTTGAAGTCATTTTTTTTAAGTGATGATCATTGGACATCAACCTTGGAGTGGCGTACGCTGTGACGTGCCATCTCGTTTCCAGCAAGCCTTGGCACGATTACGGCGAACGCTGGAGCTTTTTTGGGGCGATCTTGGCCAATCTCCCTGAGCCGGAATGCTTGGCTTGACAGACGTGCACCGGAGACACTGGATTGTCTTCGCGAGGCACGCACACTCGTTCTTATGAGGGGTCTTAGACACAAGCGATCCGATCTGATAGCAGATACACTCTTGATGATTTACCTCATGTATTTTCGCCCAGTCTTAGAATTTGGGTGCGTTTCGTTCTCTGGCGCTGCGACCTATAAGCTCTCGCCTTTGGTGAAGCTTGAACGTCAAGCATTGCGCTGCTACTTAGGCCTGCCCACTTACGTCCCCATTAGGGTGTTGTACTTAGAAGCCAGAGTCCTAACGCTATACTCCAGGTTAAAATACCTAACAGTCAATGCATTCGCAAAGTTCCTTGAGTCCACGCTGGCCAAACCAGAGGCTGTTTTCCTCCAGCATGCAATGTCATTTTTTTGGTTCCTATTGGTCTAGTGTCCGGCACCCACAGGTCATTTTTGCAATTCGTTGCCTACTCCATTAAACACCACCCTCCTTTCAATTCCCGCGTTGCAGTTCCAATCCACCATAGTAACGATTTGGTTTGATAACATTTTTCCCAAAAAGGCCAAGCTTCTCCCGCCTAACATTATAACATTCTCCTAGCTCGCCAGTCCGAATACCCATCCCACGTGGTCATTGCAACTCACGCTTCGAAAAAAGACGAAAAGGTTGGGTGAGTATTCTGTCTCCGACATTGAACTGGTGTGTTTTATTGCGATTACCAGATTTTATCTCATTTTTTATGCAGAATTTCTTTGTCTACTCCTTGCAATCCTGAAACTTGATCTGGGTAATTCCGTGATGTTACTCACCGACTCCTTGTTCATGTGCATAGCTGTCTCCTCAGAAACTTTACATCCTATTCTCACAACTTTTTATTAATGCGTCCACACTTACGTGCGGGAGATTCGGCTCTTTTGGCTGCCCGGCCACTGTAGTTTAACCCTCAAAGAAGTCGCTGACGTATTAGCTAAAACTGCTTTGGCTTTACCGATTGTCGAGGTTCTTCCCCCGTTTTCTTGCGTGTTGTTGGCACGTTATCGCCAATACCTGTTCAATCAAAATTGCTCCGATCATGGTCTGAACTCTTCTGAACTTGAACACCTCACGTACCACTGGAAGAGAAGTTTATGCCAAACTCGCTTGTGCGAAGTATTGCTGACTTTTTTTCCTTGTGATGTTACGCCACTTAATCGGTATTTATATAGGGCAAATCTTATAACATCTCCTTTGTGCCACTTTTGCCCATAAATGGAATCCGAAGAGCATTTCTTTCTTTCTGGCCGCCGATTTTCTAACCATCGGAGAAGGCTGCTGTAGATTCCCCTGCTACGTCTTGGACTGCCTTTTACTGTACCGGTGCTTTTGTCGTTTGGGGGACTAGACTGGGCCGATTTCATAGGGAAGTGTGCAACGCCGTCCACTTCTTTACTCGGAGACAGCTCGTCTGCAGTGTTAAAAACATTCCGATTAGTCTGACTTTTACTATAGTTTTTATACTCTTATCTCTGCTGTTTTTTTCGTGTTTTTTTTCTCTCTCTCATTACCCAAGAGAGAGAGAGAGAAACGACTTTATAGAGGTACCGGCAGTCGGGGACGGATCAGGCCACGCAGGGCTTCACCGTCCCGTAGTCTTCACCGCTCACCGCGGCGTCTGGCCGACCCCGAGGTATGCGTCTGGTCGGCGCGGGCTACTTGGAGTGCCGCCGCTGTCTCCCCTAGCCCTCGCTCCCGCAGGAGGAGGCCGAGGGGAGTGCGGGTTCCCCTTTCGCCTTTGCCTGTCCAGTGCAGCCTCGAGCCGCTGGATGGCCCTTAGCTGATCTTCTCGCCCCGAAGAGCGCACTGAGTCCGCAATCTCCGGTGGGAGGATCGGCCTCCCCGCACTTGAGTCGTGGTCCGCACATCCCCACATCAAGTGGGCCAAGTCTGCGTTCACACGCGTACACACACTGCACACCTCGTCCTCGTACATGTCCGGACACACGTGGCGCGCGAGCGCAGGCGTAAGCACCGTCCCGGTTTGCAGTTGTCGTAGAAGCACGGCCTCTCTCCTCGCGAGCCCCGGGTGGGGCGGAAGATAGGCCTGCCTCTCTGTCTTATACCAACACAGCGTAGCACCGTATGTGGTCAGGGGCTCTGCGCCGTTGTCGTCCTCGTCGTTGCTTGGCTCCTCGTCGACGTCGGCGTCCGTCACTGGCGCGGCCCGGCACGCGGCGAGATCACGGGCCGCAGCGTCGGCTGCCTCGTTGACGTTCCTGTAGCCGCCTCGCAGCTCCCGACCCATGTGGGCCGGAAACCAGCGCACGGTCGTCGTCGCGTTCTTGCGCGCGCCTTCCCCGATGCCGGAGAGGACTCGCATCGTTGTCTTGCAGACCATACCCCTGGCGAGATTGGCAATGGCCGACTTCGAGTCGCTGAACACCGTTCGCGTGTCGGGGTGAAGCAGGGCCAGCGCTATGGCCGCCTCCTCCGCCTGTCTGGCGGTCTTGGCTCGCACGCTGCCCGCACTCAGTACTTCTCCCGTGGTGGCTCGTATCGCCACCACGGCGTAGGTGTCTTCCCTGTCGCGGCGTTTGGAAGCGTCCACGTACACCGCGTCGCTCCTCCCATTGTACCCCTTGGCGAGCGCGCACGCCCGCGCCATCCTCCGCTCCGAGTTTCGCCCCGGTGCCACGTTCTTGGGTAGTGGCGGAATCACCAGGCTGCTTGTGATGTCGTCCCGCAGCGGTACTAGCTCGTCCTCCTCGTCGAAGGAGCAGCTTAGTCCCACGCGCTGTAGTAACCTTCTGCCCGTGCGTGTCGACCCTAGGCGCTCCAGTTGCGACGTTCGCTGCGCCTCGCTGATCTCCGAGAGCGTGTTGTGTACTCCTGGAGACGCGAGGGCCGCGTTGCTCGTGCTGTTGAGGAGGCCCAGGGCCGCCCGGTACGACTTGCGTATCGCCGCGTCGATCTTTGCGCGCTCTTTGGTCCGCCAGTCGTGGAAGGCTCCCACGTAGGCCACCTGGCTGACCACGAACGCCTGCAGCAGGCGCAGCAGGCTCGCTTCTCGCATGCCGCGCGCCCGCGTGGCGAGGCGCTTCACGAGGCGCGTGGCGATGCCCATCTTTGTTACCAACCGTTCGACCGTGGTGTTGTTGTAGCGTCGGCTCGCGTCGATGTGCATACCCAGGACGCGGATGCTCGTCGCTTCGGGGATCGCCGTGCCGTCGCTCCCGCGCACCACGATGCTGCGCTCCGCTTCGGTCTTCTTGCGGTGACGTCCCGTCGGGGGCAGGACCAAACTCTTTCTTGTGCTCCATTATTTTGCCTCGCATGATTGATTGTAATGAAAACATAACTCTCTTTGGTCAATCCCCCTAAGTGGGTACGTGCCATTTTTCGGGCCACCACACCACCACGAGCGCTCGGCACTTTCCTGGTTATAGGAGGGGGCATGGCATTTTCTTTGTATGTTTAACAGCTGACACCAAACTCTAGCGATTTGCTAAACAGCCTCGCTATTACAAATGCCCGCTTCTTTTGCAACAAAAACTGAATATTCTTTAACAAAGCCGAAGAGGCTGACCCTCCATAATGCCGTGCCTGCTTTTTCAGATGGTTTATGAGCATGCAAAATAAATAATCTTGGTATTGGAAATTTTCGGTGTCGTCAAATGGTCGATCAAATGACTTTCTATTCGTTATTCCTTCCGATACGAATGCAGCTATTTGAATTTTTTTGTTATTCAGGACTGCAGAATGGGCAGCCAGACGCGAAGCTTTTCGATCAAACGTTCCGTGATGTCATCCCTGGCTGGTCGGAAGACCACGCCGACGCCGAAATTCACTATTAGCCCATCCCTAAAAAACACGTGCGGTCAAATAGAATTTCAAACTACGTCTATGCAATACAAGCCCGGGGGCGTCTTTCCAAACGCTTCGCGGCACAAAGCACCCACGTGACCTGTGCGATGTCAGCGCGTGCACTCATGTTTTGAGCGCCTCCTGAACCTACCGTTCTGACTCTGTAGCCACGACGTAGAGCACTGACTGCTCGCGCTAACGGCTTGGGTTTGAGCCCCAGCAAGTCTATCTTTTACTTTTTTTCATTGCCTACTTAGTTTCAAATTTGAATTTTTGTAGAACTCAAATCTACGCATTGTTTTTGTTTCTCATTGTGATTTTATAGGTTTTAAGTCGATTTAGGTTTGGGGCACAAAAATGACCACATTGAATTGCCGTTCTCCATCACGCGAACAGACATGTCGCGTGCGTTCTCTGTAAAGCGAATGCTTCGGAAATACGGAGCCCGCGGCTCTGCCAACCGTGCTATTCCCACGCATTGACAGCCTAGAAAAACAGTTGTCATTGTTGTTCCTTTCAGCAAGGCACTACACGCTTGGGGGATTTTCCAGCAGTAGGGAGTTCTGAGAGGCTAGTGTGCCTGCTTTACAAAATTAACAAAACTATCTGCTCGAAACGTAAAAGTTGTGCAGTAGTTTATTGCGCCTGCCAATTGAACGTAGTGGTACGGAGTAGAGAATGTGAACACCAACAGCTCACAAAACAATAACTCCGATGAAGCTGTCGGGTGTGCTAGGCTGCTTTCTGACGTAATTCACGCTGTCAGAAGAAGGAAAATCCGCGTACACGCTGTAACAGAAGATCAGTCATTCTTGTAGTTCGCGCCTACAGACAAATAAACGAAAACAAAAACTTAACTACGTGCAAAAACGAAAGCGAAAACTATGTGCGTAGCGAAGGTGAACACCAACACCTCACAAAACAATGATTCAATTGAAGCTGTGGGGTGTGCTAGTTGGCTTTCTAACGTAATTCGCGCCCTAATAAGAATAAAAGTGTGCGTACATGCGGTAGCAGAAAAGCAGTCAGTCATGCAGTTCGCACCTAATGACAACTAAACGAAAGGGAAGATATAAACGGAAATATGACACAGCTGTAAATAAAGTTAAGTATCGCCAGCCTTTCGTCTTCAAAGCAGTTAGGCTTATTCAACAGCCTAACGATATTTTCGCAACCCTCGTCCCGATCCCGGACTGACCAAGGTCACTTTCATTTGAGACATAAAGGCTTGTGCCTCAATAATAACGCTTCGGCCAGTGATCAAGCTCCAAATGAAACAGCATTCTCATATCAGTGCACATTGAAGCACTTGTCTGCTTCAATACTCATCACCGTTTATTCCCGAGCTACCAAAACCAAATTTGTAATAGCATGATCATGAATGGCACTAAGTGTTTTATTTTTATTGCGACCCAGCCTAGACAATGACGACGACGAAGGAAGACGCCATCGCTGCCAACGGAGGCTCACTGGTCGCATCTCCTCATACTTCGAAAGAAATGGCTGCCAACGCCGACTCCTCTGTCTCGCCTGTGCCACATCCTCGAATTTCGAAAACAAGAGCTCCCAGTGCCGGGTCACCGGTACCATCTCCTCTTCCTTCGAAAGGAATGGCTGCAAACTCAATCTCACCGGTCATTCCTCCTCCCACTTCGAAAAGAATGGCTGCCAACGCAGACTCGCCACTCTCACATCCTCGCAGTTCGAAAGGAAAGGCTGCCAAATCAGGCTCGCTGGTCCCACCTTGTCTTCCTTCGAAAGGAATGGCTGCCAACTCAGGCCTACCGGTCCCACCTCCAGTGACTTCGGAAAGAATGGCTGCCAACTCAGGCTCACCGGTACCATCTCCTCAGACTTCAAAACGAATGGCTGCCAACGCCGACTCACCTGTCTCGCATGTCCCACATCCCCGCATTTCGAAACGAAGAGCTCCTAACGCTGGGTCTCCGGTCCCAAGTACTCTTCCTTCAAAAGGAATTGCTGCCAACTCAGGCTCACCTGTTCAACGTCCTCACACTTCAAACGGAAAGGATGCCAACTCAGGCTCACCGGTCCCACCTCCTGTGACTTCTAAAGGAAAAACTGCCGACGCAGACGCGCCTATCCCGCCATCTAAGAGTTCGAAGATTACGGCATATAAAGACAGTCTCACAACCGGTGGTGCTCACTGGCCCCAGATATTCACTGCCTGTGGGATTGTGTTTGCTACAGCCATCTTCGTAGCCATCGTGGGACTGAGCGTCTACATCAGCCAGCAGCGAAGCCACCGAAAAATCACCGGTACCCCGTTTTGCTGTCCTGTAGAAGCCGAAGAAATTTATCCATATGTGAACGACAGCGTGGATCCTTGCAAAGACTTCTTCGCGTACGTGTGCACAAACCGCAGTCGTGGATTCTCGGAGTTCAGCAAAATGCGGTGGAATAAGGTTATTGTGACGGGAGTGCCACCGGAGGGTACGCAGATGAGCAACGCCGGGCTCTTCCTTAACGCCTACCACAAGTCATGCGTGGAAACCGTTTCACACCATGAACTCTTCTTTACTGACCTGGCCGTGAGTCTCGCCAAAAAAATGAGCCAGCTGCTCTTGACACCAAACACCAGAAACGCCATGGCATACTGCATTACCATGTGTCTTCAATACCAACTTCTATCTGTAATTCGAGCAACTGAACAAACTTTAGAAGAGTCTTCTGTCGTTCTGAGTATTCCAGTCCGTCTGTGGTGTAGCTCAAATCCGTATTCAGAACTGGCTCTCAAAGGTGCAGCTCTCGCCCTTAGAAACACACTCAATATGAGTGCGACTGAGGAAGGAGCAATTCAAATTAAGGAGCGACTTTGCACCCGTTATCCAAGTGGACAAATACGTTCCAACGACATCCAATCTTTCAAAGACATTTTCTTCAACGATGTCTGGAGCGTTAATGAGCTCAAACAGGGCTTCCAAATGTTCGGATACCAGGTAACCAATGCAACAAAACTAAAGACATACGGATTGAGTGGAATCAGAGCAATTCACGACATTTTCTCCGCACCACAGAATGAAACTGTAGATGCACTAAAGGCGGTTATTCTTCTTTGGAAAAGTGTCGAAAGCGGCCAAGTCCAGTTTAATATAAAGCCTGGCATGACTTCTTCACTTGTGTTCCAAAGCTGCGAAGAAAGCCTTGATTATATCGAAACACTCAGAGATCTATTAATAGTTCAACTCCTTATACAACGCAACATTGAAGTGAAGGCGACAGCCATATTCAAAGCAATCAGAGGTACTGTTTACGAGGACTGCCGATCCAGTACTCTCTTCGCACCGGAGGACCATCCAAGACTCGAAGCCTTCTTGAGGGGCATTTCTCTTCTCACTCCATCGGAGTATGAGAAATCTCCTGTTGAAGTCCCTGTGCCGACCGGCCGTTTTGGTTCGGACCTATTGCAAGGGCGTACCTATGACTTTGCTGTTTCGCAGAAAAAAATTGCAGACCTAGGAACCTCTGAAACGCCCCACAAAAGAGCAAAGTATTTCAGAAGTCCACAATTGCTGTACCTTCCACCGGAACTCTACACGCGCTCAATAACAGGCACGTCATTTCGATCGGAGTTAGTCAGCATGACCGTCTTTGGCCGCCTCATGGCAGAGAGCCTCTGGTACCTGGTGCTCAGTGAACACATTTGGGGGTCAAAGACAGTAGCCAATATTGAACGCATGCTGGACTGCTTCGTTTCGAATTACACGATCCATGACCAAGGAAGGAAAACCGGAAACCGAATATACCAGCGAAGGGATGCACGCCGTGCCGTGGCTGTCGATGCACTTAGCTTGGCGTCCATTACCAGAGCCCTGAGTGGACCAGACTGGCGCACATCCAAGCTTGCATGGAGCCTGTGGCACCTCTCTCACGGCCAGCTTTTCTACGTCCTCACCACGTTCTACCGCTGCCCGGATGCGGGGTCTCCGAGTGTGGTGGGCCCAACCAACGCACCGTTTAAGGAGCTGGATGACTTTGCAAGGACATTTCACTGTTCGCCAGGAGCTCCGATGGCGCCCAAGGCTCGCTGCTCGCGTTCACCCACGCATAAATTGGATGAATGAACCTACCTTTCAGGTGCCTTTTTCTATTTTTGAAGGTCCTTTGGACTTATGGGTGGTGTCTATGTCGGTGTTTCAGTCGTGAAAAATATTTCCCATATGATTTTTGCGAAACTATGTGAGGTGGCTATCCCTGGTTTAGGGAAAAAACGTTTGTTGCCAGCTTCTTGGAGCCGGAAAACGCCACAACCGATTTACTGTTCCACTCTACCTTTGAAGAAGACCTCTGGGAGAGTATTCAAAAGAAAATGATTTCTCTGTGTTTTCGTAGAGGCGTTTTTAGCGTATGTGTCACATGTAGTCCTCCTGCATCAGTACCGCCTGTATGTAGTTGTTTGCTAATTTGCTATGCTGGTATTGTGTAGATACTCCAATATTTGTAGAAACGTGGTAATTAATTTTGGTGGCCGGTTTGAATGATTCCGAGAAGGTGTTTCGAGAGACGACCAGGTCTTCTGTCGCTGAACTCAGACCTTCCTCAGTAGTCGTTGGAGGAGATGATGATGATCATTTGCAGATCATAGTGGCGATGGGTGCACAGATATGCGGAGCAGCTGGAACACGCCCGCTGATGTTAACAGTGCGTGTGATGATGGTGGTGTTGCGTACAGGCATTAATGACTCGCAATGACGTGCCAATGCTCAGAGTATTGAAATTCGGTATTCCCTCGTCTCTTTTGCTATCATCAAATTTCAGATTGCTTCTTTAGACAGCTTTCTGCGCCAACGGTTCCTCTAAAGGCAGTTCTGACTCTGTGGACATTCACCACAACCGTGACCGCTGCCGCTCGGTATGGAGGCTGCGAGCACGGTGCGCTGGCTGTATACGCTGCTGCGTGCATGACGGTGATGCTACTAGGAACACTCCACGTACGCTAGAGACAGGCGCACCAGTGGCAGGCGCGAATAATCACTGCGAATCTAGAGGATTCAGTCAATAAACCTCAGCGATGCGCCTCAGGTCTGGCGCTATTTGAGGGGCATGGCACAAGTTTTGACTTACCCACGCGTTGAAGACCGTAAACAGCTTTCTGCTCAGCCTTAAACAGCTTTCTGCGAAAAAGCGCCGCAACTGTTGCTGTAGTAGTGGTGTTCTTGTCGGAGTTGTCTGGTCAAGAGTATGGCCGCAGCTATAGAGGTTACACAAAAAACACATATGTTATCGCACGGGACTGGAACGCTGATTTGCACAGTAACTGCCCCGTGCTGGACCAGCTTTGCTATCCTAGTTTTATTGTCCATCTGTGCAATCTCGGCAGGTTTCCTAGCGTGGAAGTAAAGTTGTCGTTGTCGTTCCTTTCTACATGGAATATGCACCCTCGGAGTTTGTCCAGCAGTCAGATGCTTTACGTAAAATGCGCCCCCTCCACAAAACTTAAGTAACCTACTGCTTTTAAGTGCAAAAGTTGTAGAATAGTGCGTGCCTCGGAAAGCGTGAACGTGACGCGCACATGAGTAGAATAGACTTACACCAGCTCCGTAGAGCCCTCACGCGTATTTTCAAATGCTTTGCTGCACAGCATCCCACGTGACTTTCATCTTTGGACGATGTAGAGCGTTAATTAAACGGGGTTATAGGCTACGTCCCTAACCCAAAGGGACCCAAAGGCTACCGAATCACAAATGGTAATAAAAACAACACATAGAATTTAGCTTAGAAAAAATGGCAATCTATGTATATATGTATCTACCAATCTTTATTAAGAAAATGGGTTGCCAGTGGGCTAACAAACAAAAAGGGGAGGGGGTGGTTGGAACGGCCTGTAGCGCTCCTCTAGGCCCTAAATTCTTCAAGCTTCGCACGACTCTGTCGAACTCCCCCAGGGAGAGCAATCTCTTCTTGGCATGACGGATTCGTGGGCGTCGTCCACACTTCGTACGATGGCACCTGTTGGGCGTGTCGCGCTCGTAGTTCACGGATGCCCCCACAGTCCCACAAGAGGTGTCCAATGTCTTGCTTCACTGTGGAGTCGTTGCAGTACGGGCAGGGTTACGGTGGGATGATGAGACAGGCGAAACCGTTGTGTCTTTCTAGGTTGCTACGTGCTGCCACTTCAAAGCATGAGCGCCACCTGCCCAGCACATCCTCGGTAAGGGCCGCCCCTGTTCGAGCCTTGTAGATTATAGCTTTTGAGCCTTGCACCGAGACCACCCGAAGGAAGTCTCGGTGCAAGACTTCTAACTTGAACCTTTGTGCCTCGGTTAGGTAAATGGCCATGGCTCCAGAGAACGCCTTAGCTGTGAGTACCCTGGTAAGGAGCCACGCCGAAGCGGCTGCCGATCCTCTTTATTACGTGAAGTATAAACCTCCATTACTTTCAGAGCTGCGATAGCCATTCGTTGAGAAAATTGCAATAAAAAAAACCAGACCCGTTGGTACTCGCAACCAGACCACGACCACCAGTTCCCAATACTCTTCCTCGATGCCACAGAGAACAAACAGCGGGCCCGTTTTAGCAAGAGCTGAACAAAATTCGCAGGGTCATCAAACATGTCACATTGGGACGCCGAGGAGCGAATCGTTTGGAAACACTCAACCCTGTCACTAGCGAAGCTGTGGCGTGTACCAGTCTGCTTGCTGGCGTAACTTGCGTCGTAATAAAAAAACGAATTGATTAAAACGTCTTTATTCAAAACAATTATTCAAAATTATTCAAAATCGCTGACCCGCCAACTTTGAGCCCTTACCGCGGGCCCAGAAGTGCTCCTGAGATGACAACCCCCTATAATACACCGATATACTACCACACCTCCGTGTGTAAGCTTGGATGTGATTTCTGCCCAATGCTCTGAATGTTACCTCAACGCGAAGAAATTCGAAAAACCGTGATATCATGGGAGCTATTTTCATCAAATTTACGGAGGTGAATTTATTTTCCTTATTACGATAGCGCAAAAAGAAACACAGACGTCGTAAGAGACAGACACAAACAGCGCAATCTCGGCGGTCATATGACGTCTTTTTTTTTCGCAGTCGAACTCAAGTTCTGGATACCAGTGGTCGCGAGTGGTACCTTTAGTAACTTCAGCCGTTTCCTGTCCATTGCAGTAGTTGGCAGTACAATCGTTCTGGCGTCCCGGGCAGGATGTCTGATCCTACCTCGATGCCTCGCCATCTTGCTGACGTTGGCCTGTAATTTTGCTCTGTCTGTGCATTCCTCAGTTCGTTCTAGAACCTGCGTACATGGGGTCTCTCTAGCCTCCCGCTCGAACAAATAGTGTACTGCGTAGAAAATAGTGCGATCATAGGATACTGAAAACACACGTGCTGTGTTTGCTTCCTTTTTTTGCATAGTACATCTTACTACATCTGAGAACATATTGCACGGCATTATTCGTAAGAAACACAAAACAACAATTTGCGCACATGTATGTTTTCTGTAGCTTTTCCACGATTAGCAGGGTAAGTATGCTTCGGATGGTATTTTTACTCTATTAAACAGAACCAATATATTTGCATTATTATGTATTAAGCTGACACTATCATTGGTGGTTAAGAAGGTGTGCTCGCAAAAAGAGAGGGACCACCTAACAAAAATTACGGTGTCACTTGACAGAACTTTTGCTTTTGTTTCTTTTTTTTCGGTCATTTTAAGCATAGATAGGTTTAGGAATAGTTTCTTCGTTCCTCACTCGATATTCTTACGCGTCAATAGTTCTGATTACACCGCAACTATTTTCTGTACACCTTTCACAGCGAAATAATATTCCGTGTTGGAACTCTGGGTCCTCCAGCTGCGGCGCGATGCTGAGGAAGGGGAGCGACACGTCTGAAAAGGATGAGGCTCTAATGGAATCTAGAAAAAGCGAGCACAAGTCGGCGCAGCCAGACGAGCATGTTGCAGCTTGTTACGAGCGTAATAAAACGATGATGGTTAGTGTCGTCTGCTACAAGAGATGACAAAGATGAAGTTACAACATTCTGTGCTGTCCAACTCCCCAGAATGAGTACTGTCCAGTGCTTTCATGGCGCAATCCAAACAACATTTCTTATATTCTAAAGCAGCCGGCCAATCCATGGGCTGTATTTACAGAGTTCAGTTAGGCACTCGAAAGCTTGAAGTCGCTTCCAAAAGAAAAGCTGGCTTAGGAAATCAATCTCTTGCACTTACAAGCCATACAAAGGGGACACAGCGTAGGTCGGCAGTGGCTTCCCGCCCACTGCGGAGTTGCCGGCAACGACGCAGCTGACAAAGCCGCCTCATCTGCCCACAGTCTCTGCACTGAAGCTGTGCGGATCCCATTCACGAGAAAGGATGCGGCAATACTCGCTTAATCAACCGCATGGAATGCGCAGATGTCTACCTGGACTGATGCAAGGCAGCAATACGCACCTCTTCAAGAGATTGGTCCCAAGTGCACCTTCAGAATGTCACCTGGACTTAGCAAGCACGAGGAAGCCATTCTGTATAGGCTGCGCTTGAATGTGGCCGGCATGGGACATTACCTGTACAAAATCCAGCATGCATCTTCACCTCTTTGTTCAAGACGTGACACGTGTCCAAAGTACACCGTGCACAGACAGAAACTCATATTATCTTTGCGTAGGCAGCTTGGGGCGGGACTTGAGCTGAGGGCTGTTTTGGGTCCATAGGCTCTGGAACGATCGCCGGGTGGCGCTGCACTCTCCCCTCCGCGGGAGTACGCCGGGGCTGTCGGCGCTTCGGCACGTGCTTTTTTCGCTGCGCCCGTGCTGCTTTTATCGCGCTACGGTGAGGTCTGGGTAAAATTTTCTTTCTACTTATGAAAGCATACACTTTAGCACGTGTCCAGCAAGTTCGGTTTACACGTAGAGTTGCTACTGGGTCCATTTTTGCCGGTGCTTGTCTTGTCGTCTGCTAGAGACGCGTCGTCTGCTACGCGCCAGTCGAACGGCCTAGCGCTCCGGCGGTTTCACGGATAGAGTGCTCTTGTGGGCGACCCTTGGCTGGTATAACCACCTCAGTCATCACGAAACGACTGCGTCTGGTGAACGGCTTTTCAGCGCGCTAAGCAGACGCCCCCCGGCCCACTCCTCCGCGTCTGACAAGTCCACGTGCAGCTCGGGGTGGACGCTGTCTCCCGCACCGCCTGACGCATCCAGCCCCCTATTCACGAATGCGAACAAAGCGACCGCCGTCTGCGCGAGCCCTTTAAGATAGCTCGTACAAAGGGCGGCGGGAACACTCCTCACTCGCCCGAAACGAAAAGATGAAACTGAAAGCGAAGCAATCCCCCCATATTGTTGCATGATCAGCTGCCACGACAGTAATAAGGCGAAAGAAGAGGATCCATTCGTTAAATTCTGCATATTCCCCACGAAAGCGCACCAAAAGGATAGACGGTAAGCATGGATCACTGCGGTTCGAAAGCTGAAATAAGTTGGCACATTTTTGTTTGTATCTGTGTGCTTTCAGTTTACATTACCCGGCTTTGAAAATGAGAACTAGTGTTCTAACGAGTCCTCCCCTCTACACTTTTTTTAATGCATGCTGCCAATGATTGTATTCCGCTATAATAAATGAACTTCGAAGTTGTTTAGCTGGTGCCATTCGATATCGTTCATATATAACAGAATAGGTTGACATTTTGCATGGCTGATCAAAAAAATAGTTTCTAGCGATTTACCTGGCTGTAGTAGCTCTGGTCCGTCTTGTCATTGTGACTTGTGTTCTGGAGGGGATTGCTGCGTTCGTTTTTTTTCTCACATTTACAAATACCGGTAATTAAAAGAGGTATACACCAAATTCTGTATATTAATAGTAATTAAAAGTTATACGCCATAAGCTGATCGGTTGTTTCAGCGAACTGTCACTCTAGCCCATACTTGTACTCCAAGCGGGTGACAAACATTGCGAACAAAAATTCTTCAAGGACAAGCAAAATGGAAATGTCAGCGCACACCTTAATTAGTGTGTGCCTTTCTAATACGTTTTCATAAGATGCAGCTGATTATTTCAAGAGTAAGAAATTACCTATTACCATAATCAATCAAGTTTATCTTACATTTCTTGCAAGCCTCAGTGTTGCTGCAGTGCAGAAAATCCGGATGTCCGAAGCACGAGCACGCGAAGGGAGTACGCGAAGAGAAAAGTAGTCTGTCACGAGCTGAACAGCTGTCGCCTTGCAGACGAAAGGACAGCAGCCGGCGACCACCGAACAACGCGTTTCCCCCCTTAAAATCGTCGAGGCAGTCTGCCGTTCGAGCGGCGGGTCTGTAGCAGACGACAAGACAAACGTCGACAAAAATGAACTCAGTAACTACTCTACGTTTAAATCGAACTTGCTGGACACGTGCTGACGCGTATGGTTTCATAAGTCAAAAGAAAATTTTACCCAGCCCTCTTCCTAGCGCGAAAAATGCAGCACGCGCAGAGCGAAAAAAGCACGCGCAGATGCGGCGGCAGCCACCGCGTACTCCCGCGGAGGGGAGAGTGCAGCGCTGCCCTCGCCCGGCAAACTTTAGCTTTGCCTCCCTATGGTCGGGTTGCAGTCAGGCTGCACGTGCAATCAAAGCTCTTTTGGAGTTTCTTCGGAGCACCGAAGCGGACAGAGTTTTCTGATTGAAAATTCTGCGGCATCAAATGACGTCTTTTCGTTTTCACATTTTTTCCTCTTTTTTTCTTTTTGTCTTTCTTCTCTCATCTAGCGTAGTCAACCAGCCGGATGGCTCGGCTAACAACGCTGGTCTTCATTAAAGTTATTCTCTCTCTCTCCCTTAGCGACATATAGGTTGAAGTGTTTTGGGTCCTTGTCATCCTCATCATCCATGTGGACTGCAAATAAAGACCAGTAATGTAAGCCTTCTCTTTAACCCGCTCCAGCCATTAGAGATCCCTCTCAAAACGATGAGTTAGGTGTCCTCTGTTAAAAAGAACGCAATAACATTCGTGATGGGGCGGGGCTATCTTCTCCTCGTCTTACTACTGGTCTGACGGCTTTTCATGTTTTGAAGATTGGGAGGAATGGCGCTTTCCATTATAAGTTGTGAATTTGCTCCTGGGGTGTCTGGATTGTGAAGACTGAGATGACCTTTGCGTCCTACCATTTCATTGTATTATTCTACCAGATATTCTATCATGTCATAGTCAGCTTGACCGTACTATGATTTGAGCGGCGATATCAATGCGCACATTACTTATTTTACGAGATGGTGTTTGCCTTCGATCTTGCTATTTTTCGTCGTTCATCACCCTCTTCCCTATCTAAGCTCCTTACTTGGTAAGGTGCCTTCCACACCATCGGCATCAGCAGCGCCTCCACACACTGCACCAAGAACGTTTCAAAGCATGGGGGATCCCCAGCGAGCGCTGGTGCCCACACGGCGCCGAACTATGGAACCGACGGTGAGCATGGACAGCCTGGACGCTTAAGTAGTCCGGATCATCTTCGACCGGCTCTCCGCAGAATACAACGGCCAGCTAGCACACATGTGTAGCGCGTGGAATAAATTATCGATGCGCACAACACGTGGACGGGCCAAGCTGCACCGCTGCAACTCACGGACAGGACTCGTACGGAACTGCCGTTCCGTACGAGTCCGTACGGAACTGTCACTGTTGTCAATCTGCGGCGGCTCATAGCGGCCCTGCCCGAGACCAGGTCGCTAGACCTCACCTACTTCGATAACGTCACAAACGACGTCCTTCTTGTGATATTTACGGGGACTCAGTGGACGTCCATGAGGGCCCTAAACCTGAGCCATTGCCTCCGATTCACCGATGTGGCCATGAATTTGGTCAGCAAGTGGATGCCCAATCTAGAACAGCTTTTGCTCAATGGCTGCAAGTGCATCATTGACGCTTCCCCGGGCCACATTGCTGCAAACCTTTCCAAACCCAACACTCTCGAAATAAAAAACAACTCAGTTGAGCAACGCCGGACTCAAGATACTAGCTGGCATAAACGACAAGGGCCTACCATCAGGACCGACTGCGTTCAGATCTCTCGAAATTCTGTCCTTGAGAAACCGCGGGACCGCTGGCGATGTCGGCTTGAAGTCATCCGCTTAAGCGCGCGCCACGTCGGGGTTTTAGACGCGTGAAAGTGGTGGCTGTGACCGACCGTAAAAAAAGAGCACATCGCTAAGATTCCGACGCAAAGGAAGCTGGTCTGCTTGGATTGCACAATCCTGACACCTAAGCTGCTGCACATGCTCGCCACCCGGCCCTTCCCGATGGATCACTTCGACATCAGCCATGGTGAACTCATCAGCAGCACTGGCCTCATTAGCATCGCCAATGGCCCGTCCTCCCTGCTGCTGACCCCACTTCGCATTATACTTCTTCCGATAGAGGACTGTGCTCTGTCTTCCACGGCTCAGAAACTTACCCGGCTGTCCTACCTGCACATATCCGCGTGGACGAGCATCACCAAGGATGGCGTCATGGCATTGGCTACCCACTTAAAGGGGCTACGCGTGCTCTTCTTGCGTTACGTTCAATCCCTGAGAGAAAGCGCCTTCAAGCATATTTACCGCATGCCATGCCTGGAGACGTTGAACTTGAAGGGCAGCAGGGGTTTTTGGCAGGGGTCCGATGTCCGCCCCTCGCGGGGGCCGCCGGTCCAGTTTATTGGAAATGGATCTTAGCCTCACAGGTATCAACGACGCCGGAGTATGCATCCTCAGCCAGGTAAGCACCTGTGCTGAATGCACAAGCTACACATTGAGCGAGTGTCCAACACCGAGCACTTACTAGTTGGGTTTTGAGGCAGTTTCACACCCCTGCACCTCTCTTCTTGTCAGAAAATTATGGTCATAACCTGTAATGCCAGCGATGTCAGTTCTCCTGGCAATGCCTTTTTTATGCCTTGTCATTATGTACTGCGGTAGCCTTCCTTGCTTCCGAAACTAAAGCTTGAGTGTGAAAAAGCGAATCACAGGTAATTCAACGTCGTGCTCACCACGTAATCAATGCATTACGCGGCGGAGCGAGCGGCGATTCACCGTCCGCAGCATGCCTGGCGTTTATTAAAGGGACTCCGCAACACTTCCGTTAAAAGCTGACCCTCTTTCGCACGCGTCTGCAAGCGTTTGCGAAGCTATAGTTAGTCAGAGCACAAAGAGGCACTGCCTGATTTGCTCGTTGCAACGAGGAAATCAGGAAAATCAGCAACGAGCAACGAGTGGTGGTGGTGGTGGCAAAACGTTTACTGAGCTTAAAGGGAAGGAGTATAAGGGCGTGGTTAGCCTCCTAAGTCCAGGAGGCCTCTTGTCCGGGCTGCCTCCAGTGCGCGCCGCACCAGGGCGACCTGGCGCTCCGGTGCGGAGCTGGTCAGCTCGGACTCCCACTGCTCGGGGGAAGGGGAGGTGTGGGGATGTGGGTGTTGGCGGCAGGAGAAGACGAGGTGGTAGGCGTTGAGAGAGCTGTGACAATGTGGGCAGTCGGGTGGAAAGAGAGAAGGGGAAATGTGTTATAGAATGATGTGGTTAAAGTAGGTTGCGGTCTGTAGTCGGCGGAGGATGTAGGCCTGTTGGGCGGTGAGGGGAGGGTGGGGGGACGGGTATCGCCGTCGGGAGTTAGTGTGTGGGGTCGAGAGGTGTCAGGGCTGCTGGGTCGGGGGGCGGGGGAGTTATTTGGTCGAGGCTAGGCGAGGGAAGTGCCCGGGTAATGAATGCGCGGGCTGCGGCGTGGGCCGCTTCATTCCCTGCCAGGCCGGAGTGGCCGGGGGTCCAGACAATGGAGAGGTCAATGTCTTCGGGGAGGCGTTGAAGGAGGTGAATGGCTGCTGGCGGGGTGAAGCCGGCTTGGTAGAGGCGGCAGGCTTGCTGCGAGTCGGTTATTATGGTCAGGTAGGGTTGGTGGCAGTGGGTCAGGGCAGCGTGGGCGAAGGCGAGGGACTCGGCGGTGAGCGTGGGGATGTGGCGGTAGAGGCCGCGGTGGGGAGGCGGCCCTCGTTGTTGAGGACTGCGATGGTGGTGCTGTGGCGGGTTGATAACTGCGCTATGTCGGTATAGCGGGTGTTGGGATCCGAGCCGTAGCGTTCTTCAAGGAATCGGACGCGGGCGTTGCGGCGGCCTTGGTTGTAGACGGGGTGCATATGCTTTGGGACGGGAGGGACGTGGATGCGTTGACGAATGGAGAGGGGAATACGTTGGGGCGCGTGTGGGGTGGCAGGGGCCGTGCATCCGATGACCTGATGTATCCATCGACCAGCAGGTGTGAGGGAGAGTTGGTGCAGCTGGGAAGTGCGTTGGGCTTCCACGATTTCTGTGAGGGTATTGTGGAGGCCAAGCTGGAGATGGCGTGTGTTGGAAGTGTAGGTAGGGAGGCCTAAAGCTGCTTTGTAGGTCTTGCGGATCAGAGCGTCCAGCTTGATAGCTTCCTGTGTCTTGAGGTTGACGAAAGCGCAGCAGTATGTAAGGCGACTGATGAGGAGGGGTTGAACGAGTTTGCAGGTGCCGGATTCTTTGAGGCCGTAGTGCGCCGAATGAGGTGCGTAAGTTGGGTGATTGTTTTGTGGAGCTGTGGGAGAAGAATTGCGCCGGAGCCGTCGTAGTGGAAAGAAACGCCGAGTACCCGAAGGGTGGTGACTTGGGGAATGGGAGAGCCCTGGATGGTCACTTGTGGGTCCGGGGTGGGCTGTGGGGGGCGACCGCGGGTGCGGGCTCGGAGAACGAGGAGGGCAGACTTGCTTGGTTCGACCGTTAGGCCTCTGGGGTGGAGGTAGGCGACAGTGGTGTCGATGGCTTGCTGGAGGGCGTCTTGTTGCGCGCCGCTGGAGCCACTGGTAGTCCATATAGTGAGGTCATCGGCATAATTAGCGCATGGTGCATACCGGGGATGGCATTCAGGAGACTGGGGTGGTGGAGAAGGGCGATGTTAAAGAGTAAGGGGGAAATAACGGAGCCTTGCGGCGTGCCTTTGGCAGGGGTGTTGAAGGTAGGGTATTGGATAGGGCCGAGCCGGATGGTGGCAGTGCGGTCCCGCAGGAACGCAGAGACGAATTGGTAGCCGCGGTGGCCGCAACCGGTGTGATTGAGGTTATCGAGGATGGCTTGGTGCGTAACGTTGTCGAAGGCCCCTTTGGCATCGAGGGTGAGGAGTGTTTTGGGAGTGTCGCGGCTGAGGTGGTCGAGGAGCTGTTCTTTTTTCTTGGGTGGAGAGACGTTGGCGGAAACCGAACATGGTAAGGGGGTACAGGTTACTGTCTTCGAGGTAGGTGGAGAGGTGCTGGTGAACTAGGTGTTCATACACCTTGCTGAGGCAGGAGGTGAGGGCGATGGGTCGGAGGGTGGTGGCGGAGACTGGTTTGTTGGGCTTGGGGATAAGGGGGATGTCTGAGTGGCGCCACTGTGAGGGGTACGTGCCGGCTTCCAAGTTGCTGTTGTAATAGCTGAGGAGGTCTTCAAGGGTGTCGCCCGGGAGGTTGCGGATAGTTCTATAGCTAATGTGGTCTCTGCCCGGGGTGGTATAGCGGGTGAGGCGGGCAAGAATGGCGTGGAGTTTGGTCATGGTGAAGGGGAGGTCCATGTCGGCGTTGGGGGGTCTGGTGTATAGAAGGTTCAGGGCAGGGGGATGAGTGACCAGATCACCAAAGAGATGCTGCCTGATGGTGCGGAGAAGCTTGCGAGGGGGTTGCGAATGGTTGCGGATGAGTTGATGGATGCAGTGCACTGATTGACGTTGAGTAGAGTGGTTGTCCAGGTGGGAGCGGAGGAGGTGCCAGGTCTTGCGGCTGTGGAGGGTAGCTTGCAGGCGGGTGTAGAAGTCCCGCCAGTTTTGGTTGTGAAGCTGGCTGGAGTACGTTTGGATCTCTTGGTTCAGGCGGGCTATACGCTTCCTGAGGGTGTGGTTGTGGCGATGGCGCTTCCATCTTTTAGAAAGGCCCCGACAGGCATCCCACATGTGGAGGAGGTGTGGATCAGCCGCCAGCATGGCGTCTGGGAGGGCTATTGATTCAGTGTGGGCGCAAACCCTCTGTTCTAGGGCCTGTGCCCAGTCGTCCAGGTTGTCGCCAATGGGTGGTAAGGAGGTGGGATCCTTGCGAAAGTTGGGCCAGTTCGTGATGTGTGCGGTGCCTCTGCGGAGGGGTTTGTGAACGAAGCGTACGCGGAGAGCTACGAGATAGTGATCGCTGCCGAGGTTTTCGTCAAACTGGTGCCACTGGGCTGTGGGGCAGTGTCTGGTGAAGGTCAGATCGGGTATGCTGTCACGGCTGACGCTATTGCCGGTTCTAGTCGAAACGGTTAGGTCGTTTTGGAGGACGAGGTGATAATTTTGGCTGGCCCGGAGCAGCGCGGTACCCTTCTTTGAGGCGTTGCGGTAGCCCCAAGTCACGTGAGAGGCATTGAAGTCGCCAAGGACAAGAAGGGGCTGGGATCCAGCTATCTGTACCGCTTCGTGAAAGAGGGTTTCTATGGTGTTGAGGTTGTCATTGGGGGGCTGTAGATGCTGAGGATATATACGCTCGGGCGTGTGGTGCGAGTCCAGATGATTTCGACGAAGGTGTGGGGGATGGTTTGGCTGAGGCGGTGCGCTTGTGCAGTGTGGGAGTTATGAACGAGGATGGCCGTGCGTGATTGGGGATCTTGCGTGAAGGCGTTGTATTGTGATAGGCGGGGGGTGGAGGTGTTGGTTTCTTGCAGGGTGATGGCATCGGAGGGGTCGTTTTGGGCGAAGAGGGAGAGTTGATAACGTTTGCTGTTGAACGAGCTGCAGTTCCATTGATAGACAGTTATGGTGTCAATGGGGATGTTAGGCATGATACGGGTGGTGCTTGGGTTTCTTGGGGGGAGAGAGAGAGAAAACATCTTTATTTGTCCTGCAAACGCGACGCGGCCTCACGTCGTGTCAGCCGGCCACTCGGCTTCCGTCAGCTACTCATGCCTACCCCCGGGTGGGGTGACACTTTCGGGCGTTGAAGCTCGAGGGCGTCCGACACTTGCTGGACGGCCATGTGTTGTATGACGTAGTCTTTGCACGCCGCCGCACTGACAAGGTACGGCGGGAACGTCTTTGCTGCACTGGCCTCGCTCGGGTGTCTTCTGCAGTCCCACAGGATGTGGGCCACCGTGGCCCTGTCCTTCTTGCACATCACACACACATCACTGGGGTACACCTCCGGGCATATGTGTTTAGCTATTACTGGCGTCATCAGCGCACGTGTTTGCAGCTGCCTCAACACCACTGCTTCGCGTCGCGTCAGCTTAGGGTGGGGTGGGGGTAGCGTCCGGCGGTTAGTCCGGTACCACTCCAGGGTGTCCTTGTAGGTGGTGAGTGGCACGACCTCGTCGTCTTCCTCCGCCGCAAGTTGGGGGCTCGGGCTCGCGCCGCGGCTGGTGAACGCGCGTGCCGCCCGGTCCGCCTCCTCGTTGCGGTTCTCGCCCGTGCTCAACGCGCCGGCGTGCGCCGGGAACCACTTAATAGTCACCGATGATCGTCTGGGGTGTAGGGCCCCGCACACCCTCACAACACTGAGGGAGACACTATTCGTAGCGTAGTGCGAGATCGCCTGTCTAGCGTCCCTGATGACTGTGGTGCAGTCTGGGTTCGTAAGGGCTAATGCGATCGCCATCTCTTCGGCCTGGTCCGTGCTCTTGGCCCTGACGCTGCCGGCCGTGTACAGCGCCCCGGTGGTGGCTGCTACCACCGCCGCGGCGTACGTGTTGGGCCGGTCCGGGTACTTGGCTACGTCCACGTAGTATGCTCCGGTGTCCGAACTATCAGTGGAAAGGGACAGGCTGCCCGGGTTGCGTTGGAGGGCGAGTTCGAATTTGGCTTGGCGTTCTGTGAGAAGTTGGAAGCTCTTGACGAGAGGAGCATGGGTTTGGGCTTGGGCGTTGAAACGTTTTGCTAGGGCATCTTCAATTTGGGCGGCCATGCGTGCACTGACAATTTCAGTTACCCGTTCGATGATGCAGTCCTCGGAGAGGAGGGGAGGGATGGGCTGACGAGGGGGGAGTCGCATGAGGGTGTCAACTTGTTTTTTAAGTTCGTTAAGTTGTTTTTGGAAGTGTTGTTGGAATTTTTCGAGGGCGGCGGTAAATGGGTCGGGAGAGGAAGAGCGGTGAGACGGGTTAGGGAGTGGTGGTGTAGGAGCAGGGGGAGGCGCGAGTAATTTAGCTGACCAGCTCACCTGTGGCAGGGGAGGCCCGGTAAGGAGTTGGTTGAGCGATGCCTGCGGTGGCAGGAGCGGCGGGAATTCGTGGACATCGGTGCTCGGTCTGCTGGAGGTCTTGGTCAAGTCAAGCGGGCGCTGCTTAGATGGTGGAGGAGTGGGTCGGTAGCGCTTGGGGCAGTCGCGGTGGGCCGTTGAGTGGGTTCCGTCGCACAGCTTGCAGCGAGGAGTGCAGGTGTGTTGCGGTGTCGGATCGGAAGTGCCGCAGCTGTGGCACCCTGGCTTGTCGGGATGCGGGCAGACATCTTGGCGGTGCCCGATATCGCCGCAACATGAGCAGGTTTGGAGGGCTCGGCGGTATGGTCGGCAGCGGATCATTTCGCAGTCAAACTTCATATAGTAAGGAATGCGGCTTTCGGCGAAGGTGAGGAGAGCGGACCTGGTTTTGCCCATTATGCGAGCATGGATGAGGTACGGGCGGTTCCTAGCCGTGAGTTCTATAAGTTGCTCCTGAGTGAGACCCTCAGGGACTCCGTGAATTACGCCACGTGCAGTGCTTGGCGGGCGCTTCGTGTAGGTGGAGAGAGCGTAGGTGGTCTGGCGGAGAGTTAGTTCGGTTATTCTGGAGAGTCGGTCGGCCAGATGGATGTCGGAAGTACCAGCCACGATGAGGTTGGTGTTGGGTTGCGCTTGGAGGGTTACGAGGGTGCGGAAGGTCGAGTCGGGTATGTTACCTGCGGCGGCGAGACCTCGCGCTGGGTCGCTGGTCGACCAGTCGCCGACACGAAGGTCGTCATGTGGGCGGACGACAGTGAGGTAGTGGGTCGGCAGGAAGCACGGTGGTGGTATGGTACGCACAGCTTTTGGAGGCCTCTCGGTGGCAGGGGTGACGTGGGCGTAGAGAATTTGAATTTTTCTCTACACCGCGCACGCATACCGCCATCGGTGATGTGCGGCTTCTGTCCGAAACAATTGACCACTTCCTGTTGTCTTGCAGGTGACTCTCCTTCCCCAAAATTGGTACCTGGAGGTTCCCCCCCGGCGTCTGGGTCCCGCCTTGTCGGTGTCTAATTTATTGTCATTTGGGGCAGTGGGGCTTGGTTGGTGCAACGGGGATGTTTGTCGCGCTCTTCACTCTTTTTTTGCCAAATCAGGTCAATTCTCTTGTTGATCAATTGTATCAACCGATTTTTGATCGTTTATTAAAATACCTGTTGTTACAGAAGTACTGAAGTTTTTGGTTTTTAAATTGGCAGCATCACTGTACCCCGTGTTTTCCCACTTCTATTCTCCCTCAGTTTGAAACTAATTCATAAGCTTCTAAAACAAACAAACCACAATCAGACTTGGCCTTTACCCCGGAGTTGGTACGTGCCATTCTTCTTATGGCTCAAACCAACCAACCAACTTTGCTGCAGAGAGGAACCTGGAGTGGTTTTACACTTCGCACAGCCAACACCACCAATGCACCATCCACTTCCGCACCGAAGCAGAATGTCTCCCTCGACGGGGGGTTGTGATGGTTCCACTTGCTATACAAGGTCTGCGGCGCGGGGTATATGATGGGGCTTCTTTAGGCGACCACCATGATCGTCACCTACGTTTGCTGGCGATCTGTACTGTTCCCTGCTTGTATCAGCTGCAAGGCAACGATAAGCTGCAAGAAGACGAAAGCGCTACCCACCCGAACGCCGACAGTGTTGCTGAGCCTTTTCAATTATGTGCCAAAAAAGGGCGTTTTTACGATTTTAAAGGGGAACCCTCATGTGCCCTATTCTACGAGAGACCGCCCTTGTTATTTTAACGTGAAGATTTTCACCTCTACCCCCCAAGGTTTCTTTCGCGACCGTTGGTGTCAACAGTTAACTCCCGCGTACAAAAAAAAAGTTGCTACCACCGCTAGTAATCGAACCTGGAACGAAAAGAGAAACGGAATGAGAGCCCATCGTCTTGCCGATTGAGCTACAAGCCCACGCGGAGACTGGGGAGACAGACGGCACACTCACCTAGCACATCTCCGGGTGTACCCCAGGCATTTTCCCGGAAAGCCATGTGATAGCGTTACGCGACCTCTGACGCCCCCGTGCGCTCCGACCGCTGCACTTGAAGCGGCCCTTGCCCCACCCACTACTCCTCAAGTCGCCACTCCTTGAGCGCGACCTGCGCGTGCGCTAGGAGTCAAAAAAAGTAAAGGAAGCCAACAGCAACGCATGGCATCTCACTTCTCCTCAGTCTCTGCCACCGATCTTGCCGCCTCTGTCGGCGGTGGTGGAGAGGGAGAAGCGAAATACTAGTCTAACAAAACGAGTTTGAGCGTGCTTTAATTTTATAAAACGAGTTTTCGCTCATATGCTTCACCAGTGCAACTCAACCAACCACCATTCATGGATGTTCCATCTATTTACCCTGGCGAAGAATAACCCTTTGAAGCAATAAAGGGTGTGGTTAATTGGATTTACTTGTGTCTGGTTCACTTTGTGGACCACGTGTGTGGATTCCAGTGCCGTCCGATGGGTAATGATTGTGAGTGTCGTTTACAGCTTCGCTTTCCAAGCACCTTTAAAGGAGCCATGAAGAGAAAACACAAGTTTGGTTCATTCAAAAGATTGTCTCGTTAGAATCATACTGACACCACTTTTAACGTTAACTTCGCTCAAATAAGCTACATAATTAGGAAAAACGGGAATGGTCATGCGACCCACCAGCTCATTTCCCGCAACAGAACCTATGATGTCACATGAGCTAAGCTCTGCGATTGGCGGAGGCTGGCAGACGCAGACGCAAATTAGGTAGAGCTTACAAACTAGACGAACGAGCGATTTGCGCTTAAATTTAGGGCACATTCTTTACACAGCAATAAGAATGATGGGACAAACAGTGGAAGTTACGAAAGCACATGTAAACATAGAAGTACTGATGCGTTCTGCTGTTCGTACTGCGCACAGCATGCTTGGTTTAGCTGCACAGCACTACGGGGCTTGGGGTTGTCTCAGACGACACTGGCCGATTGACGCAAGCAACGGTGTCGTACGTGACCCCATTTGTCGAGCGAGCACTGTTTCAGGGAACGAATATTTTCTCCCAGAACAAAAACAAGCCAGGTTTAAATGCGGGCAAAAACAAACCAAACGCTTGCCATGGTATGGTGGCGCCATCTAGGTTACGGAACGTAAAGAAATGCGGGAACAAACCAACAACGCTGTACAGGGTGGAGACAACCTTTGAACGGTCCCGTGCCGCCGCAATTGGGCCAACGGGCTCAACGCGTTATTCTTTTCGTTTCCCACGAGACCTAGCAACGCGAAACAGACAATATGATTCAAACTTCTTCAGTAAACCGCGTTGCGGCGATAATTTTAGCGCGGTTTTGACGCAATGACTTGCTTCGGCGGCGAGCGAGCAACCGAAAATGGCGGCGCCAGCGTATACGTGTCTCTACCCTGTACGGCGGATGCGTGAATGAAGGCACTCTAGGCTGCAGAGCGGTCGGTTCCTGTGATGTCATTTGGGACCACGAAAACGCACGATTGAGCGGGAAAATCAAAATTTTAACCTAAATTGTTTAATTTCTCAGTGAATAAAGCACCGTTTGTATCCGGACAAGCGCTGGGGGCACTATAAAACACGAAATCTTTCGAATAAAACCAACTTGAATTTTCTCTTCATGGCTCCTTTAAAGCGTGGATTGACACGCGTTATTTTGTTGCTGTTCTTGTCCGTTCAATAAAACGACGACAGCTCACACTAACGACCAAGACTGGAAGGTAGCGAAGCTGTACGAAACCTCCACGACAATCATGGCTTTTTAAGTCGACGATTGCAGCTGATTTGCCTCTTTTACACTGCCGCTAGGATATTGGCGCCGTCAGTGTTGCTGTAAGTGTGAGCTTCCTTCATTTTTTTGGAAGTGATGATCATTGGACATCACCTTGGAGTGGCGTGCGCTGTGACGTGCCATCTCGTTTCCAGCAAGCCTTGGCACGATTACGGCGAACGCTGGAGCTTTTTTGGGGCGATCTTGGCCAATCTCCCTGAGCCGGAATGCTTGGCTTGACAGACGTGCACCGGAGACACTGGATTGTCTTCGCGAGGCACGCACACTCGTTCTTTTGAGGGGTCTTAGACACAAGCGATCCGGTCTGAGAGCAGATACACTCTTGATGATTTACCGCATGTATGTTCGCCTAGTCTTATAATTTGGGTGCGTTTCGTTCTCTGGTGCTGCGACCTATAAGCTCTCGCCTTTGGTGAAGCTTGAACGTCTAGCATTGCGCTGCTACTTAGGCCTGTCCGCTTACGTTCCCATTAGGGTGTTGTACTTAGAAGCCAGAGTCCTAACGCTTAACTCCAGGTTCAAATACCTAACAGTAATGCATTCGCAAAGTTCCTTGTGTCCGCGCTGGCCAGACCACAGGCTGTTTTCCTCCAGCATGCTATGTCGTTTTTTGGTTCTATTGGTCTAGTATCTTGCACCCACAGGTCATTTTTGCCAATTCGTTGCTTACTCCATTAAAGACCACCCTCCTTCCAGTTCCCGCCTTGCAGTTCCCATCCACCATAGTACTGATTTTGTTTGATAATATTTTTCCCCAAAACGCCAAGCTTCTCCCGCCTAACATTATAACATTCTCCTAGCTCGCCAGTCCGAATACCCATCCCACGTGGTCATTGCAACTCACGCTTCGAAAAAAGACGAAAAGGTTGGGGTGAGTATTTTCTCTCCGACATTGAACTGGTGTGTTTTATTGCAATTACCAGATTTTATCCCCATTTTTTATGCAGAATTTCTTGCTCTACTCCTTGCAATCCTGAACCTTAATCTTGGGACTTCCGTGATGTTACTCACCGACTCCTTGTCCGTGTGCATAGCTCTCTCCTCAGAAACTTTACATCCTAATCTCACAACTTTTTATTCCTGCGTCCCCACTTACGTGCGGGAGATTCGGCTCTTTTGGCTGCCCAGCCACTGTGTTTTAACCCTCAAAGAAGCCGCTGACGTATTAGCTAAAACTGCTTTGGCTTTACCGATTCTCGAGGTTCTTCCCCCGTTTTCTTGCTTGCTTTTGGCACGTTAGCGCCAATACCTGTTCAATCAAGATGCCTCCGATCATGGTCTGAACACTTCTGAACTAGAACACCTCACGTGCCACTGGAAGAGAAGTTTATGCCAAACTCGCCTGTGCGAAGTATTGCTGACTTCTTTTCGTTGTGATGTTGCGTCACTTAATCGGTATTCATATAGGGCAAATCTTATCATCCCCTTTGTGCCACTTTTGCCCAGAAATTTCGTGTTTTTTTCTCTCTCTCATTACACTAGACTGAACTCTTTCTTATGCTCCATTATTTTGCCTCGCATGATTGATTGTAATGAAAACATAACTCTTCTTTGTCAATCCCCTTAAGTGGGTATGTGCCATTTTTCGGGCCACCACACCAACACGAGCGCTCGGCTTTTTCCTGGTTATAGGAGGGGACACGGCATTTTCTTTGTATTTTTACCAGCTGACACCAAACTCTAGCGATTTTCTAAACAGCCTCGCTATTACAAATGCCCGCTTCTTTTGCAACAAAAACTGAATATTCCATAATAAAGCCGAAGAGGCTAACCCTCCATAATGCCGGGCCTGCTTTTTCAGATGGTTTGTGAGCATGCAAAATAAATAAACTCGGTATGGGCAAATATTCGGTGTCGTCAAATCGTCGATCAAATTACTTTCTATTCGTTTCTCTTTCCGATACGAATGCAGCTATTTGAATTTTTGGTGTTATTCAGGAATGCAGAATGGGCAGCCAAACGCGAAGCTTTTCGGTCAAACGTTCCGAGATGTCATCCCTGGCTTGTCGGAAGACCGCGCCGACGCCGACATTTCGGTATTCAGTGCCCACTGGTTGCCATGCCTAGACGTTCGATGGACTCTCGACCGCTATCAGACTTTCCGTTCAAAAGCGGCATTAAAACGACACCAGCGCCTAAACTGCAGCACAAAGCTGGCGCACATGTACTGCCGGTTCGATAGGAAATTAGCGGAACACTGTTTAAAAAGACGGCCTCTAACATGCCTTTGATTGACTATGACCGTGGCTACTACTGGGTATAGTACGTCTTTTTAAGAGAGCTTTTACGTGAAATTGTGCAATAATAATCCGGCTGGCCGAATTTTACTGCCCAATATTACTAGAACTGCGAGTCTGATCGAAACAACTTGGGGGCAGCCGAGTGGAAAAAAAATTGCTGCAGCTGTGAACATATTGCAGCCCCGTGACTAAGCAACGACTGAGTTGTGCGCAGACTGTTACCCTACACTTTCCCTATTATACCTCTTGTTAATTTCTAAGACGTGGTTCCGCGTCCGCACTTGTGCACGTGATGAGGCAGCATCAATTGCAAGGTGCCTTCTGCGGAGCCTAGCAACACGATTTCCTGAACTACAAAAAAAACTCTTCCAGCAATGGTCATGCCAGTTGGCCCTCTATACGAAGATATTTGTTGCACGGAAAGGTTGGCAAAAACCGCACTTTCAGGTGTAACATATCAGCTGGTGCCAGCCCCGGAAGATTGTGCCCTCACATCTCCTGGCCCAGACATGGAGAAGCGCCAGGCTGACACTCTGTAGGATGTTTTTTTTTATTCCGTGAGTTCTATCCTATGGCAGCAGAGTTTACACAACAGTGTTCTTCGACAAGTTCTAGACTACTTTGGTGCCGCTTTGCTCCCACGATCTCAAAACCCTCTGGAGTTATTGAGGAATCACGGCAGCCGGCTTTTCGTGCGCTTGCCAAGGCGGCACGAAAGTAGCTTTCAATTCCTGCCAAGCAGGCGAGGTGTAAGAGGCTGTTCTCGACAGCAGAAAATGTCAGGCGCCGCCAGGAACTGCATCTCCCAAAACGTTTTGAGAAACTATGTTTTCTTACGAAAACTTGGAAATACAGTATTACAGTTGTGCATGTTATTTGTGAATAAAAACTCGACTGGTGAACGTTTTTTTTTTTTTCGAAATGATGTGCCTAAGTGAGTTTTAATTTCTACTCGGGTCAAGATTTGCTCTTTTTTTATCTTCGTAATTTCTGATGTGCACCATACGAACTAGTTGATTCAAAATTATTTCGCCAAGTCACTTTTCGCTTCGAATTCACTTCGATCCGCAAATTCACTATTAGCCCATCCCTAAAAAACACGTGCGGTCAAATGGAATTTCAAACTACGTCTATGCAATACAAGCCCGGGGGCGTGTTTCCAGACGCTTCGCTTCACAGAGCACCCACGTGACATGTGCGATGTCAGCGCGTGCGCTATTGTTTTGAGCGCCTGCTGAACCCACCGTTCTGACTCTGTAGCCACGACGTAGAGCACTGACTGCTCGCGCTGTCGGTGCGGGTTCGAGCTCCAGCAAGTCTATCTTTTACTTTTTTTCATTGCCTACTTAGTTTAAAATTTGAATTTTTGTAGAACTCAAATATATGCATAGTTTTTGTTTCTAATGGTGATTTGTTTTAGGTCGCTTTAGATTTGGGGCACAAAAATGACCAGGTTGAATTGCCGTTCTCCATCGCGCGAACGGACATGTCACGTGTGTTCTCTGTACAGCGAATGCTTCGGAAATACGGAGCCCACGGCTCTACCAACCGTGCTATTCCCACGCATTGACAGCCTATAAAAACAGTTGTCATTGTTGTTCCTTTCTGCAAGGCACTACACGATTGGGGATTTTCCAGCAGTCGGGAGATCTGAGAGGCTAGTGTGCCTGCTTTACAAAATTAACAAAACTGTCTGCTCGAAACGTAAAAGTTGTGCAGTAGATTATTGCGCCTGCCACTTGAACGTAATGGTACGGCGTAGAGAATGCGAACACCAACAGCTCACAAAAAAATAACTCCGATGAAGCTGTCGGGTGTGCTAGTCTGCTTTCTAACGTAATTCACGCTGTCAGAAGAAGGAAAATACGCGTACACGCTGTAACAGAAGATCAGTCATTGTTGTAGTTCGCGCCTAAAGACAAATAAACGAAAACAAAAACTAAACTACGTGCAAAAACGAAAGCGAAAACTATGTGAGTAGCGAAGGTGAACATCAACAGCTCACAAAACAATGATTCAATTGAAGCTGTAGGGTGGGCTAGACGGCTTTCTAACGTAATTCGCGCCCTAATACGAATAGAAGTGTGCGTACATGCTGTAACAGAAAAGCAGTCAGTCATGCAATTCGCACCTAAAGACAACTAAACGAAAGGGAAGATGTAAACGGAAATATGACACAGCACTAAACAAAGTTGTTAAGTATCGCCAGCCTTTCGTCTTCAAAGCAGTTATGCTTATTTAACAGCCTAACGAAATTTTCGCAACCCTCGTCCTGAGCCCAGACTGACCAAGGTCACTTTCATTTGAGACATAAAAGCTTGTGCCTCAATAATAACGCTTCGGCCAGTGATAAAGCTCCAAATGAAAAAGCATTCTCATATCAAAGCACATTGAAGCCCTTGTCTGCTTCAATACTCATCACGGTTTCTTCCCGAGCTACAAAACCAGATTTGTATTAGCATGATCATGAATGGCACTTAGTGTTTTTTTTATTTCGAGCCAGCCTAGACAATGACGACGACGAAGAAAGAAGACGCCATCGCTGCCAACTGAGGCTCACTGGTCCCATCTCCTCATACTTCGAAAGGAATGGCTGCCAACGCCGACTCCCCTGTCTCGCCTATGCCACATCCTCGGATTTCGAAAGGAAGAACTCCCAACGCCAGGTCACCGGTACCACCTCCTCTTCCGTCGAAAGGAATAGCTGCCAACTCAGGCTCACCGGTCGTACCTCCTCACACTTCGACTTCAAAACGAATGGCCGCCAACGCTGACTCGCCTGTCTGGCATGTCCCACATCCTCGGATTTCGAAACGAAGATCTCCCAACGCTGGGTCTCCGGTACCACCTCCTCTTCCTTCGGAAGAAATGGCTGCACACTCAGGCTCACCGGTCCCACCTCCTCTTTATTCAAAAGGAATTGCTGCCAACTCAGGATGCCCTGTCCAACGTCCTCACACTTCAAAAGGAATTGCTGCCAACTCAGGCTCACCTGTCCAACGTCCTCACACTTCAAAAGGAATGGCTGCCAACTCAGGTTCACCGGTCCCACCTAATGTGACTTCGAAAGGAAAAACTGCCGATGCAGACGCGCCTATCCCGCCATCTAGGAGTTCGAAGATTACGGCATTTAAAGACAGTCTGACAACCGGTGGTGGTCACTGGCGCCAGATATTCACTGCCTGTGCGATGGTGTTTGCTACAGCCATCTTTGTAGCCATCGTGGGACTGAGCGTCTACATCAGCAAGCAGCGAAGTCACCGCGAAATCACCGGTACCCCGTTTTGCTGTCCTGAAGAAGCTGAAGAAATGTATCGATATGTGAACGACAGCGTGGATCCTTGCAAAGACTTCTTCGCGTACGTCTGCACAAACCGCAGTCGTGGATCCTCGGAGTTCAGCATAATGTGGTGGAATAAGGTTGTTGTGACGGGAGTGCCACCGGAGGGTACGCAGATGAGCAACGCCGGGCTCTTCCTTAACGCCTACCACAAGTCATGCCTGGAAACCCTTTCACACCATGAACTCTTCTTTACTGACCTGGCCGTGAGTCTCGCCGAAAAAATGCGCCAGCTGCTCTTGACGCCAAACACCAGAAACGCCATTGCATACTGCATTACCATGTCTCTTCAATACAAACTTACATCGGTAATTGAAGCAACTGAAGAAACTTTAGAAGAGTCGTCTGTCGTTCTGAGTATTCCAGTCAATCTGTGGTGCAACTCAACTCCGTTGTCAGAACTGGCTCTCAAAGGTGCAGCTCTCGCCCTTAGAAACACACTCAATATGAGTCCGACTGAGGAAGGAGCAATTCAAATTAAGGAGCGACTTTGCACCCATTATCCAGGTCGAAAAATACGTTCCAACGACATCCAATCTTTCAAAGACATTTTCTTAAACAATGTCTGGAGCGTTAATGAGCTGAAAGATGGCTTCCAAATGTTCGAATGCCAAGTAACCAATGCAACCAAACTGAAGACATACGGATTGAGTGGAATCAGAGCACTTCACGCCATTTTCTCGGCACCACAGAATGAAACTGTAGATGCACTAAAGGCGCTTATTCTTCTTTGGAAAAGTGTCGAAAGCGGCGGAAAACAGTTTAATATAACGCTTGGCATGACTTCTTCACTTGTGTTCCAAAGCTGCGAAAAAAGCCTTGATGATATGAAAGGACTCGGAGAGCTATTAATAGTTCAACTCCTTATACAACCCAACATTGAAGTGAAGGCGACAGCCATATTCACAGCAATCAGAGGTACTGTTTACGAGGACTGCCGATCCAGTACTCTCTTCGCACCGGAGGACCATCCAAGACTCGAAGGCTTCTTGAGGAGCATTTCTCTTCTCACTCCTTCGGAGTATCAGAAATCTCCTGTTGAAGTCCCTGTGCCGACCGGCCGTTTTGGTTCGGACCTATTGCTAGGGCGTGCCTATAACTTTGCTGTTTCGCAGAAAAAAAATGCAGACCTAGGAACCTCTGAAACGCCCCACAAAAGTGCAGTGTATTTCAGAAGCCCACAATTGCTGTACCTTCCACCGGAACTCTATACACGCTCAATAACAGGCACGTCATTTCGATCGGAGTTAGTCAGCATGACCGTCTTTGGCCGCCTCATGGCAGAGAGCCTCTGGTACCTGGTGCTCAGCGAACACATTTGGGGGTCAAAGACAGTAGCCAATATTGAACGCATGCTGGACTGCTTCGTTTCAAATTACACAACCCCTGACCAAGGAAGGAAAACCGGAAACCGAATAGACGAGGTAAGGCGTGCACGCCGTGCCGTGGCTGTTGATGCACTCAGCTTGGCATCCATTACGAGAGCACTGAGTGGACCAGACTGGCGCACATCCAAGCTTGCATGGAGCCTGTGGCACCTCTCTCACGGCCAGCTTTTCTACGTCCTCACCACATTCTACCGCTGCCCGGATGCGGGATCTCTGAGTGTGGTGGGCCCAACCAACGCACCGTTTAAGGAGCTGGATGACTTTGCAAGGACGTTTCACTGTTCGCCAGGAGCTCCGATGGTGCCCAAGGCTCGCTGCTCGCGTTTGTCCACGCATAAATTGGACGAATGAACCTGCCTTTGAGGTGCCTTTTTCTATTTTTTTACGGTCCGTTGCACTTAAGGGTGGTGTCTGTGTCCGGGTTTCAGTTGGGAAAAATCTTTCCCAGATGAGATTTCCGAAACTACGTGACGTGGCTAGCCCTGTTTTAGAGAATAAACGTTTGTGGCCAGCATCGATTTACTGTTGCCACAATCGATTTACTGTTGCACGGTACTTTTGAATTACATGCCTGTGGGTCCGAAGACGTCCGGGATAGTATTTAAAAGGAAATGATTTCTCTGTGTTTTCGTGGAGGCGTTGTTTCGCGTTTGTGTCACAAGTAATCCTCCTCCATCAGTACCGCTTACTTAAGTAGTTTGCTAAGTTGCTACGCTGGTATTGCGCAGACATTCAAATATTTGTAGAAAAGTAGTAATTAATATTGGTGGCCGGTTTGAATGATTCAGAGAAGGTGTTTCGAGAGATGACCAGGTCTTTGTTCTGTCGCTGAACTCAGACCTTCCTCAGTAGTCGTTGAAGGAGATGATGATGATCATTTACAGATGATAGTGGCGATGGGTGCACAGATATGCGGAGCAGCTGGAACAAACCCGCTGATGTTAACAGTGCGTGTGATGATGGTGATGTTGCCTACGGGCATTAATGGCTGGCAATGACGTGCCAATGCTCAGAGTATTGAAATTGGGTATTCCCTCGTCTCATTTGCTGTCATCAAAGTTCAGATTGCTTCTATAGAGAGCTTTCTGCGCCATCGGTTCCTCTAAAAGCAGCTCTGACACTGTGTGCATTGACCACAAACGTGACCGCTGCTGCTCAGTATGGGGGCAGCGAGCAAGGCGCGCTGGCTGTATACGCTGCTGCGTGCATGCCGGTGATGCCAATAGGAACACTCCACGTACGCTAGAGACAGGCGTACCCGTGGCAGGCGCGAATAATTGGTACTGCGAAACTGGAGGATTCAGTCAATGAATCTCGGCGATGCGCCTCCCGTCTGGCGCTATCTGAGGGGCATGGCACAAGTTTTGACTGACCCACCTGTTGAAGACCGTAAACAGCTTTCTGCTCAGCCTTAAACAGCTTTCTGCGAAAACGCGCCGCAACTGTTGCTGTAGTAGTGGTGTTCTTGTCGGAGTTGTCTGGTCAAGAGTATGGCCGCAGATGTAAAGGTTACACAAAAAACACATATATGATCCCACGGTATTGGAACGCTGATCTGCACAGTAACTGTCCTGTGCTCGACCAGCTGTGCTATCATATTTTTATTTGTCCATCTGTAAAATCTCGTCAAGTTTCCCAACGTAGAACAAAAGGTGTCGTTGTTGTTCCTTTCTTCGTCGCACATGCACACTCGGAGTTTGTCCAGCAGTCAGAAGTTTTCCGTAAAAAGCGCCCCCTTCAGAAAACTTAAGTAATCTACGGCTTGTAAATGCAAAAGTTTTAGAATAGTGCGTGCCGCGGAAAGCGTGAACGTGACGCGCACATGAGTAGAATAGACTCACACCAGCTCCGTAGAGCCCTTACGCGTATTTTCAAATGCTTCGCTGCACAAATTCCCGCGTGACATGCATTTTTGGACGATGCAGAGAGTTAATTAAACGCGGTTATAAGCGACGTCCCTAACACAAAGGGACCCAAAACCTACCGAATCACAAATAGTAATAAAAAAAACACATAGAATTTAGCTTAGAAAAAATTGCAATGTATGTATCAATCTTTATTAGGAAAATGGGTGGCCAGGGGGCTAGCGAACAAAAAAAAAAGGGGGGGGTTGGAACGGGCTGTAGGGCTCCTTTAGGCCCTAAATTATTCAGGCTACGCCCGACTCTGTCAAACTCCCCCAAGGAGAGCAATCTCTTCTTGGCATGACGGATTTGGGGGCGTCGTCCACACTTCGTACGATGGCACCTGTTGGGCGTGTCGGGCTCGTAGTTCGCGGATGCCCCCACAGTCCCACAAGACGTGTCCAATTTCTTGCTTGACTGTGGAGTCGTTGCAGTACGGGCAGGGTTACGGTGACTTGATGAGAGAGGCGAAACCGTTGTGTCTTTCTAGGTTGCTACGTGCTGCCACTTTAAAGAAGGAGCGCCAGTTGCGCAGCACATCCTCGGTATGGGCCGCCTCTGTTCGAGCCTTGTAGGTTCGAGCTTTCGAGCCTTGCACCGAGACCACAAGAAGGAAGTCTCGGTGCAAGACTTCTAACTTGAACTTTTGTGCCTTGGTTAGGTAAATGGCCATGGCTCCAGAGAACACGTTAGCTGTGAGTACCGTGGTAAGGAGCGTTCGCAGTACTTCGATGCAAGCCACGCCGAAGCGGCTGCCGATCCCCTGTACTACGTGAAGTATCGACTTCCATGACTTTCAGAGCTGCGATAGCCATTCGTTGAGAAAATTGCAATAAAAAAACCATACCCGCTGGTACTCCCAACCAGACCGCCAGCACCAGTTCCCAGAACTCTTCCTCGATGCCACAAAGAACAAACAGCGGGCCCGTTTCAGCAGGAGCTGAACAAAATGCGCAGGGACATCAAACACGTCATATGGGGGCGCCGAGTTGGAAACACTCAACCGTGTCACTAGCGAAGCTGTGGCATGTACCAGTCTGCTTGCTGGCGTAACTTGCGTCGTAATAAAAAATGGATTGATTAAAACGTCTTTATTCAAAACAATTATTCAAAATTATTCAAAATCGCTGACCCGCCAACTTTGAGCCCTTACCGCGGGCGTAGAAGTGCTCCTGAGACGATGCGACGGTGAGGCAGGTGTTGCACGACAACCCCCTATATACACGGATATTCTACCACACCTCCGTGGGTAAGCTTGGATGTGATTTCTGCCCAATGCTCTGAATGTTACCTCAACCCGAAGAAATTCGAAAAAGCGTGGTTACAGGGAAGCTGTTTACGGAGGTGAATTTATTTTCCTAATTAGGATTGCGCAAAAAGAAACACAGACGTAAGAGACATACACAAACAGCGCAATCTCGCCGGTCATATGACGTCTTTTTTTTTCGCAGTCGAACTCAAGTTCTGGATTCCACCGGTCCCGAGTGATACCTTTAGTAACTTCAGCCGTTTTCTTTCCATTGCAGTTGTTGGCAGAACAATCGTTCTGGCGTCCCGGGCAGGATGTCTGATCCTACCTCGATGCCTCGCCATGTTGCTGACGTTGGCCTGTAATTTTGCTCTGTCTGTGTATTCCTCAGTTCGTTCGAGAACCTGCGTACATGGGATCTCTCTAGCCTCCCGCTCGAACAAATAGTGTACTGCGTAAAAAATAGTGCTATCATCAGATAGTGAAAACACACGTGCTGTGTTTGTTTCCTTTTTTTGCATAGTACATCTTACTACAGTTGAGAAAATATTACACGGCCTTCTTCGTAAGAAAAACAAAACAACAATTTGCGCACATGTATGTTTTCTGTAACTTTTCTTCAATTGGCAGGGTAAGTACGCTACGGATGGTATTTTTTACTCTATTCAACAGAAATAATATATTCGCAGTAAGATGTATGAAGCTGACACTATCATTGGTGGTTAAGATGTTGTGCTCACAAAACAAGAGGGACCACCTAACAAAACTTATGATGTCATTTTACCGAACTTTTGCTTTTCTATGCTCTTTTTCTTTCATTTTAAGCATGGATTGAATTAGGAATAGTTTCTTCGTCCTTCACTCAATATTCTTACGCGTCGATAGTTCTGATTACACGGCAACTATTTTCTGTACATCTTTCACAGCGAAATAATATTCTGGGTTGGACCTCTGGGTCCTCCAGCTGCGGCGCGATGCTGAGGATGGGGAGCGACACGTCCGCAGAGGATGAGGCTTTAATGGAATCTAGAAAAAGCGGGCGCGAGCCGGCGCAGCCACATGAGCATGCGGGAGCTCGTTGCGAGCGTAATTATCGTCGTCTGCTACATGTGATGACAAAGAGGAAGTTACAACACCCTGTGCTGTCCAACTCCCCAGAATGGGTACGATCAATTGCTTTCATGGCACACTCCAAACAACACTTATTATATTCGAAAGCAGCAGGCCAATCAATGGGCTGTATTTACAGACTCCGGGTCAGCTCTCGAAAGCTTGAAGTCGGTTTTAAAAGAACAGCTAGCTTGGTAAATAAATCTGCTGCACTTACAAGCCATTCAGAGGGGACACAGCGTAGGTATGCAGTTGCTTCCTGCCCACTGCGGAGTTGCCGGCAACGACGCAGCTGACAAAGCCGCCTCATCGACCCACAGTCTCTGCACTGAAGCTGTGCCGATCCCATTCACGATAAAGGATGCGGCAATACTCGCCTCATCAACCGTATGGAATGCGCAGATGTCTACCTGGACTGATGCAAGGCAGCAATACGCACCTCTTCATGAGATTGATCCCAATTTCACCTTCAGAATGCCATCTGGACTTATCAAGCGCGAGGAAGCCATCCTGCATAGGCTGCGCTTGAATGCGGCCTACACGGGACATTTCCTGTTCAAAATCCAGCAGGGATCTTCACCTCTTTGTTCCAGATGTTACTCACGAGAAGACACCTGTAGTGTAGTGGGCCAACTAAAGACAATCCGCGAGCCAGCAGACGGCCAAGTGAAGACGGGAAAATAAAGCAGTGCCGTTTCTAAAATGATGGCGGTGTCCACGGCCTCCCTCGCTCTGTAGTGCACAGCAGAACAGTTGGCGACGAGGTACAAGAACCACGCATTTCATCTACAAAAAAACCACCTGTAGCTTCGCTGCAGTCCTGCAGCTATTGAGCAAGTCCCCATACGACGAGAAGCCTTCCAAAACCCTTCGCTGCAAGCAGCGAGAGGAGACAACATGGCGTCTCCGTCCTTGCCATTTTTACCGCCCTTCGAACGCGGTACCGCACCAGCAGCCGCTAGCGACCGATGGCGGCGATGGATAGACAGGTTCGAAAACCTCCTTGTTGCACTCCAAATAACCAGCGCCGCGCAAAAGAAGGCACTTCTCCTCCACAACATCGGCGAAGAAACGTACGATGTTTACGCCTCACTGACCCCGGCGGTGCCAGGAAGCCCGACAGCCCCCAGCAGTAGCGCCAGTTCAGGTGACGCCAGCCAACCAGACGAGTACGAGCTGGTCAAGAAACGACTCCATGACCATTTCACGGCGAAAATAAATCGTGAGTACGAAATCTTCAACTTTCGAAAAACAAATCAAAAAGAGGGTGAAACGATCGGCGATTTCTACACACGCCTCTGCTCCCTAGCAAGGTACTGCTCCTTCACCGACCTCGACTCCGAAATCAAGTCTCAGATTGTGCTGGGCACTACGTCCACAAAGCTCCGAAGGTTTGCACTCCAGACTGACGCAACACTGGAACAACTCCTGACTCAAGGACGCACGTGCGAAGTAACATCGAGGCAGCTGAAGGAGATGCAAACGTCAGTCCCCGCCGAAGTGAACCAAGTCGGGCGTCGGGAAAAACACTCGAAATCCGCATCAGAGTACAAACCACTGCAAGGAACATCCACAGATCGAACAAAAGCATGTTTCAATTGTGGTGGATTGTGGCCCCATGAGCGCGGACGATCCTCATCTCCCGCAGCAAACAAAACTTGCCAGGCTTGCCAAAAACGTGGTCATTTCGCTGCAGTCTGCAAGGGAAAGAACCGACACCAAGGCCAAGCTCACAGAATAGTGGAGCAGAGCTCAGACTCTGACGACCAGGCCTTTGCAATACAACGCGTCAACAGCAAAGCTCCTAGAGTAAAGGTGTCCCTCAACGATCACAGCATCGAATTCATCGTGGACACAGGGGCAACAGTGAATATTATCAGCCAAGAGACGTATGACGCTATGCCCAACAAACCAACATTGAGTGGCCCACTGCCTAAGGTATCCGCCTATGGGTCGAAGACTGAGCTCCCCTTACTAGGCAAGTTCACTGCTCAAATGGTATACAAAGGCATCAAACTACAAGAAACCATCTTGGTCACAAGCACGCTGAGTGAGTCCCTACTATGCTTCAAGTCAGCTGAAGCCCTTGGACTTGTATCCATTGTGTACAAAGTAGCATCTCCTCAGAACATCCAAAGTGCCTACCCCAGGTTGTTTGAAGGTCTAGGGAAGCTTCAAGGCATTGAAGTGAAGCTACATATCGACAAGTCGGTTCCACCAGTACCACAAAAACTGCGACCCATCCCATTTAGTGTCCGAGATGCAGTAACAGAAGAGGTTGAGCGGCTGGAAAAACTTGACGTGATTGAGAAGGCAACTGGCCCCACCACATGGGTTTCCCCGATTGTTGCGGTACCCAAACCCCACTCACCGGGTGTCGTACGCATATGTATAGATATGCGTCAGGCCAACCAGGCCATTACAAGAGGGCGGCATGCATCTCCAACATTGGAAGACCTCGTTACTAGCCTGACTGGTGCCTCAGTCTTCTCAAAGCTTGACCTGAATGACGGGTATCACCAACTGGTGTTACATGAAGAGTCAAGGCACATCACAACGTTCACAACGCCTATTGGACTATACCACTACAAGCGCTTGAACTTCTTAATCAATGCAGTAGCAGAACTGTTCCAAAACACAATCAGGCAGGTCCTTGCAGGCATCCTAGGAGTTATCAACATTAGTGATGATATTCTTGTGCACGGGAAAACAGAATAAAAGCACGATGAATCACTAAAGTTGGTGCTGCAACGCCTTGACAGCTGTGGATTAACGCTTAACCCAAAGAAGTGCTGCTTCTCCCAGCCTGAGTTGACATTCTTTGGCCACACCTTCTCAAAAGAAGGCATCAGACCTGACCCTGCAAAAGTCCAGGCAGTGATGGAAATGTCACAACCAAACAACCCATCTGAAGTGAGGAGTCTCCTGGGCATGATAACATACTGCGGTAGATTCATACCCAACCTTGCCAACATGACAGCGCCTCTTCACAACCTCACGAGGAAGGACGTCGAGTGGAAGTGGACTGACACGCACCAAGCGGCTCTTGATAAGTTGAAGAAAGCCTTGACAGACAGCCATGCTCTGGCCTACTTTGACAGCAAGAAGTCAACCCATCTCACTGTAGATGCTGGCCCAGAAGGTCTAGGCGCCATACTGGCTCAGGGAGATGGTGAAAACATCCAAATCGTGGCCTATTCCAGCCGCACGCTCACAGATGCAGAGCGTAACTACTCCCACATCGAAAAAGAAACCCTAGCTCTTGTGTGGGGAATTGAGCATTTCAACATCTACTTGTACGGAACTCACTTTGTGCTCCACACTGAACACAAACCCCTGATCAGTATCCTGTCCAATCCTTGTGTTCGACCCTCTGCTAGAATAGAACGCCTGTGTCTCAGGATTGAGCTCTATAGCTTCTCTGTGCAGCACCAGAAAGGCACAGGAAATCCATCTGACTACATGTCACGTCACCCTCTCAAGTTCACTCTGAATGGGTACACAACACACAAGGTGCCAGATGAATATCTCCGGTTCCTGTCCCAGGCGACAGTGCCAAAAGCAATGACAACACAGGAAGTAATCGAAGCAGCTGATGGTGACCCTATCTACCGTCAACTTAGGGAAGCCATCCAAGCTGAGGGCACAAGGAGACACACCCTGTGGAGTGATCCAGCACTAAAGCTCTGCAAAAACTTGGAACCAGAACTTTCACTGTCACCAGACGGACTCATCCTTCGATCCAGACAACTTCTACTACCAGCCAGCCTACAACGTCGTGCAGTGGAGATTGCCCACAAGGGACACGTGGGCATCGTGAAAACCAAGCAACTGCTCTGCACATGCATTTGGTTTCCCAACATGGACAAACTAGTTGAGCAGGCAGTGCGAGATTGCATCCCATGCCAGTCCTCAACGCCAAGCTCTCAGCGTGATCCTGTGGAACCAACCCCACTTCCAAAGGGTCCTTGGGAAAATCTGAGCGTTGACTTTGCTGGTCCCTTCCCCAACGGCAAGTACCTACTCATACTCATTGATGACTATTCCCGCTTCCCCATGGTGGAAGTTGTGTCGTCAACCAGTGCAAGCTCGACAATTCATGTGTTGTGCCAAATATTTGCACAAATAGGACTCCCTCACCTAGTGAAGAGTGATAATGGACCACCTTTCAACTCAACTGACTTCAACCTCTTTGCTGTAGAATATGGCTTCACGCATCACAGAATAACACCACTCTGGCCTGAGGCAAATGGTGAAGCGGAACGCTTTGTCAGAACGTTGACTAGAGCAATCAAGGCGCTGCATGTCCAAGGAAGAGATTGGGTCCAAGCCATCGATGGCTATCTCATGTGCTATAGAGCAACTCCACATGCAACAACTCGAAAGTCTCCATACGAGCTGCTCTTTGGCAGACAGATGCAGACAGCCCTAACACGACCAGCACCAGAACTTGCAGTCTGTGACGAAGAAGTGCGCCAAGACGACCTCACTGCAAAGCTGAAGTCTAAAGTATATGCTGACAAAAGGCGCCACGTCAAGCCACACGCACTCAAACAAGGAGACTCAGCACTATGCAAGCAGCCCAGGCAGAACAAGCTCACGCCATACTTTGACCCTGACCCATACGTTATCACTGAGGTGCAGGGATCCAAAGTCACCGCAGCCAGGCAAGGGAAAGAAATCACACGCAATGCGAGCTTCTTCAAGAAAGTGCAGTGTAAACACAAGTCTCACGAATCAGATGACGAATATGAGGATCTCGTGCTCCCAAGGAATGCAGCTGTGTCACCTCCAGAGAACACCCCATCCCAAGCTGGCAACATTGAAAGGCAAGGAGGGCAAGCACAACTGGAGAACACTGCAGCACAACCTGGCACCACTACCCAGAAACAAGGAAGTCGAGCACGATACCCCATCAGAGCGTCAAGAGGACTCAAGCCGCTGCGCTACAGACTGAGTGAAAATCGTTTTTTTTTTCTTCCCTAACTTGTGTACTCTCAAACGTTTAGTCTGCAACGCTCAATTTAAGCCAGGGAGGAATGTAGTGTAGTGGGCCAAATAAAGACAATCCGCGAGCCAGCAGTCGGCCAAGTGAAGACGGGAAAATAAAGCAGTGCCGTTTCGAAAATGATGGCGGTGTCCACGGCCTCCCTCGCTCCGTAGTGCAAAACACAACAATTCCATCATGTTATATGCGTGTGTCCAAAGTACACCGCACACAGAAAGAAACTCATAGTATCTTTGTGCAGGCAGCCTGGTGCGGGACTTGAGCTGAGGGCTGTATTGGGTCCATGGTCGGCTCCCAGTCAGGCTGCACGGGCAATCAAAGCTCTTTTGGAGTTTCTTCGGAGCACAGAACTGGACAGAGTTTTGTGATTGAAAATTTTGGCCGCATCAAATGACATCTTTTCGTTTTCACACTTTTTCCTATTTTTTTCTTTTTTTTTCTTCTCTCATCTAGCGTAGCAAGCCAGCCCGATGTCTCGGCTAACAACGCTGGTCTTCATTAAAGTTATTCTCTCTCTCTCACTCAGCGACATATAGATTGAAGTCTTTTGGGTCCTTGTCATCCTCATCATCCATGTGGACTGCAAATAAAAACCAGTAATGTAAGCCTTCTCTTCAACCCGCTCCAGCCGTTAGAGATCCCTCTCGAAACGATGAGTTAGGTGTCCTCTGTTAAAAAGAACGCAATCACATTCGCGATGGGGCGGGGCTATCTTACTCCTCGTCTACTACTGGTCTGACGGCTTTTCATGTTTTGAGAATGGACCTTTTTCCAGTACCGGTCCCTCTAGCGTCCGCCACGGCGAAATAAAAATGGCACTAAGGCACACCCCCAAGAAAGTTTGGCTTTCGGAGAACTCGTGCACAAAATATCTTGGCCCTGCAGCCCCTCCCGCACTGACCCGTCACCCGCACCTTTCACATGAATGTCACGGGAGCAGGCGAACGTTCTCGTGACTAATCTGCCGTGTTCGAAGCTCCCCACCCCCCCCCCCTCTTTTTTTTCATTTTCATAACCCCTCACTGGCAGCCATGTGCTGGCAGCGTGATCAGTCTCAAGCGTCTTCGCCCCTTTTCTTAGAAAAACATTCTTGTATGCACGTACGAACCCACCACGAGGAGTCCAAAGAGAGAGAAAAAAAAAGAAAGCGTGCAGATTATAGCCGCTCCCTAAGCAGAAAACCGAGGGGTGCGCTTTATTTATTTTGCCCAAGGCGCCTGCCAAGAATGGCGGACCAGCAGCCCACGCATGCGCAGATCGCTACTGGAAAAAGGTCCATTGGGAGGAATGGCACTGTCTATTATAAGTTGTGTGTTTGCTCCTAGGGGGGTGTGGCTTGTGAAGACTGAGATGAGCGTTGCGTCCTACCATTTCATTGTATTATTCTACCAGATATTCTATCATGTGATGGTCAGCTTGACCATACCATGATTTGAGCGGCCATATCAATGCGCACATTACTTATTTTACGAAACGGTTTTTGCCTTCGATCTTCCTATTTTTCGTCGTTCATCTCCCTCTTCCCTACCAATGTTCCTTACTTGGTAAGGTGCCTTCGACACCATCGGCATCAGCAGCGCCTGCACACACTGCAGCAAGAACGTTTCACGGCATGGGGGATCCCCAGCGAGCGCCGGTGCCAAAACGGGGCCGAACTATGGAACCGACGGTGAGCATGGACAGCCTGTACGCTGAAGTAGTCCGGCTCATCTTCGACCAGCTCTGCGCCGAAGACGGCGGCCAGCTAGCGCACATGTGTAGCGTGTGGAATGCCGTTACAGATGCGCCTAACGCGTGGACGGGCCAAGCTGCACCGCTGGAACTCACAGACAGGGCTCGTACGGAACTGCTGGCCTGCCTGCAGGGATGCGCCCTCCTAAAGCTCAAGTTGACATGCGTGGACAACACTGTTGTAAATCTGCGGCGGCTCATCGCGGCCCTGCCCGAAACCAGGTCGCTAGACCTCACCTACTGCGATAACTTCAGAAACGATGTGCTTCTTGTGGCATTTACGGGGCCTCAGTGGACGTCCCTGCCGGCCCTCAAGCTGAGCCATTGCCTCCGAATCACCGATGTGGCCATGAATTTGGTCACCAGGTGGATGCCCAATCTAGAACATCTGTGGCTCAATGGCTGCAAGTGCATCATTGACGCTTCCCCCGGCCAAATTGCTGCAAACCTTTCCAAACCCAAAACTCTCGAAATGAAAAAAACTCAGTTGAGCAACGCCGGACTCAAGATACTAGCTGGAATGAACGACGAGGGCCTACCATAAGAAACAGCTGCGTTCAGATCTCTCGAAATTCTGTCCTTGAGAGACCGCCAGACCGCAGGCGATGTCGGCTTGAAGTACATCAGCCTTACCACGCCCCGTCCCGTGGTTTTAGACGTGTGGCAGTGCGCGGCTGTGACCGACCTTGGAATAGAGAACATCGCCAAGATTCCGACGCTACGGAAGCTGGTCTGCTTGGCTTGCACAAACCTGATACCTATGACGCTGCACATGCTCTCCACCCGGTCCTTCCCGATTTATCACCTGGACATCAGTCACGGTGAACTCATCAGCAGCACTAGCCTCATGAGCATCGCCAATGGTCCATTCGTCCTGGGGCTGACCACACTTCGCATTATAGTTCTTCCGATAGAGGACTGTGCTCTGTCCTACAATGCGCAGAAACTGACCCGACTGGCCTACCTGTACATATCCGCTTGCAAGAGCGTTACTAAGGATGCCATCGTGGCGTTGGCTACCCACTTAAACGGGCTACGCGCGCTTTTCCTGCGTAACGTGGCACCCCTCAGAGGGAGCGCCTTCAAGCCGATTTGCCGGATGCCCTGCCTGGAGACGGTGTGCTTGAAGGGCTGCAGTGGTTTTTCTGGCAGGAGTCTGATGTCTATTGTTCGCGGGGACCTACGGCCAAGTCTTTTGGAATGGGACCTCAGCTACACGAGTATCGGCGACGTCGTAGTACTCAACCTCAGCCATATAAGCACCTCTGCTGATTGCACAAGCAACATATTAAGCGAGTGTAAAACGCTAAACACTTATTAGTTGGGTTTTGAGGCAGTCTCCCACCCCTGCAGCTCCCTTCCTGACAGAAAATTGCGGTCATAACCCAGCAATGTAAGTTCCTCTTCTAATGCATTTTTTCTGCCTTGTCGTTATGCACTCCGGTAGCCTTCCTTGCTTCCGAAACTAAGGCTTGAGTGTGAAACAGCGCATCATTCATAGCTAATACAAGGTCATGTTCACCACGTAATCAAAGAATTACACGGCGAAACGGCAGTGCACCGTCCGCAACCCTCAAAGCGTCCTCCACGCCTGGCGTTTATTAAAGGACTCTGCAACACTTCTGATAAACGCTTACCATCTTTCCTTCGCGTCTGGAAGCATTTGAAAACTATATTTGTCAACAGCACGGAGCGGGTGTGCGTGATTTACTCGTCGCAACAGAACCATCCACCTTCCGTCTCTGTTTTGCAGCGTGCCTTTTTTCTAAAGCGGTCATCATATACTTTTATAGCTGCAACAGAAATGAAGCAGCCAATACCCGCCACATTGCTGTAATGACGTCATTCGAGCGCTAAAAGAATGTCAAGACTTTGGAAATAGAGAAATATCGTGTGAACAGGTTTTCAAGTTATCTGATGGGCAGAGGGCGTAAATTTTCAGCTGAGGTAATTTGCCACCCGTAATTTGAGTACAGGATGTGTTTGTCGACTACGTTCGCAAAGAATTTAAGATTTAGATGAACTTCGAAAAAAGTGTTGCAGGGTCCCGTTAAAGAAGTGGCCAACCACTCCATTTTGTCGTTCTTCGGACCTCACGCTGCACGTGATGTGGTGAAAAGAGCTGAAACACCCTCTCTACTGTCTTCCGTGTGACTTAGCTATAAGGTGACTTAGGTGTGACTTAGCAATCAACTCTTCGAGTTGATTGCGTTGATCTGCGAGGCGGCGACGAAATAGAATTCAGAATACTCCCCTAACCGGGTTGCACGACAGGTGCGAAGCATATACAGGTTCGTGCCACTAAAAAGTGGTCGCCCTGAACAATAATATTACACTGAAATTGCATACGGCGAGAGGCCCTGTATTTTGGGCTCAGCGCGAACAAAAACGTGTTGCGGCAAAGCCAACTTTATCGTGAATGCCGAGCAGAAAACGGTGGTTGTTGTGGTTGATGAAAACGTTTAAAGGAAAAGAGGGGGAGGAATTAGGGTTAAAGAAATTTCTCCGCATTTCCCCGAGGGGAAGAATGTGAAAGTGCGAATGCAGGAGTTGAATTTGCGCGGTTCGGTAATGCTCGCGAAAGAGAGATCACACACACACACACACACACACCTACAAAAAAAGAAAGATGCATTTATTCATAGACACCTATTTGTGTTGTCGTTGTACTTGATTGCTAGAGCGGATCTCAGCTTTGAAATTTCGTGTCAGTACTCCTTTAAGCGGGTGCATTAGCCCTTCTCACGCCCGATTCCTGGCCAATCCCCCACGTGGGTATGTGCCATGTCAGCGGCCAGGCAGCGCGCGCCCATCTCCCCCCGTTGCCAAGGAAGACGAGGAGATTCCTGGCCAATCCCCCACGTGGGTATGTGCCATGTCAGCGGCCAGGCAGCGCGCGCCCATCTCCCCCCGTTGCCAAGGAAGACGAGGAGCGCGCGCACCCGCAGCTGTTGCTATGTGGACGGACGGCGGTCACGGGAATTCAGGGTCGCTTATAAAGTGCATTCGCACTTAAAAATTGAGCAATGCGTGGCCATCATATTCCGGTAGACCGCGGGCTGTGGCTGCAGTCGTCGCCCGCAGAATCAGGGCTTCCTGTTCTTCGATCTGGATGCAGCGCAGTGCGCGTTCCTTATGCTCAGGAGAGGAAGAGAGAGGGGTGCGGAGGGGGGGTTGGACGGACATGTCCAAACTAGGTGTCTGGAGGTGTTGGAAGAGTTGCAATATGGGCAGTTGAATGGGTAGAGGGTGGGGGAGTCATAGTGAAGGCTAGTATGGTTGTTGTACGTCTGTGTTTGTAGGCGGCGCCATTAGCGGGCGTCGGTGGTTACGGTCACGGTGGCGTTGGTGGTTTCCTCCATGTGGTTAGGTGTCACGTAAACTGGCGCCCCCTTGCCGCCACTTTTTGCTGGGAGGGCATTCCTGGTCTGGCAACCATGTAAGCCTCGCGTTAAAATGGTGGGAAAATTTCCGGGTAATAAGCCGAAATGATGTGCTTTTGGCAGGTGTGCTAAGCGATCAGATCGATGGGGGCTAATGCTTATCGTGGCCGTACGATCGGTCAGGAAAGCACGGACGTAGTTGTGGGTGGACAGGTGTGGTTGATTGGAAATTGAAGTGTGGAACACATTGTCGATCGGTCCTTTCATGTCCAGTTCCAATATTGATGTCTTCTTTCAGTTTTAGGTGAATATATTGCGCTGATAGATGCGACTGTAAGCCAAACATGGTGCGTGGGAGTTGTTTTGTATGGTTGAGGTGGGCAGTTAGGTGGCGTGTAACAAGGAGCTCTAGTAGTTTACCGGTAGATGTTAGCGAGGTTGGGCGTAGGTTGTCCAGTTTAACGGGCTTGTTTGGCTTGGGGAGTAAGCAGATGTCGGTATGGCGCCATTGGGGAGGTAGCGTGCCATTGGCCCAGTGGTGATTATAATATTCATGGAGGGCGTCGATGTGTTGTTCGTCCAGATTGCGAACGAGATTATGGGTGATGTGGTCGTGGCCCGGAGCGGTGTTGCGAGTGAGAGTGGACAGGGCGTGTAGAAGTTCGGTGCGGGTGAAAGGGGCGTGTAGGGCCTCGTTGGGGGTTCCCTTGTAATCCGGGTGGGGCGAAGGTGTCGAAGCCGTTGCGAAGAGTCAGTTTCGTAGCGAGGCCAGTAGGCTGTCAGGGGGTTGTGGATTGTTACGGATGAGTCGAGAAATTGGTTGGTGGCTGTTTTGGAGGTGGTGATGCCCTTGAGGCTTCGGATAATGCGCCATGCTCGTTTGGTGGTGAGCACGCCGGCGAGTTGATCGCAGAAGGTGCGCCAATTTTCATTTTGTCGTTTCGCTTATATTATATGCAGTTTGAGTAAGTTGTGCTATGTGTCCTTTCAGGTTGCGGTTATGTTTGTTGCGTCGCCAGAGATTTAGGAGGCTACGTCTAACTTCCCAGAGGTGGTCTAGGTGGGCGTCTACTGCCGGGAGTTCTGGAGTGAGGTCGATGGTTTTGGCGTGCCGACACTGAGTTTCAAGGAGGCTCCGTGCACAGCGGTGCAAGTCATCCACAGGTGTGATGGTTGGGAGGGGATCCTCGTGGAAAGCTTTCCAGTCTGTCAGTTTAGCTACCCCGATTAGGTGTCTATGATGAGTAGCGGGAAGTGTTATCTTGATAATGTGGTGGTCACTTCCTAAGGTTTCCGGTAGGAAACTCCAGGTGAGATTATTGGTATATATCCCACTGAACACAAAACATCTTAGAGATGTCTACCATGGTCTTGCGAGGTCTTAGACATCTTGCGCTATAAAAGTTACCTACAAGACGTCTATTTTTGTATGTCTCAAAGATGTCTTAAGAGAGATAGCTACAGGACACCTGTGCAAGATCTCCGACGTCTTGAGTTCCGTGGGATGTTGATAAGTCATCTGTGCTAAGATGGCTAGAAGACATATGAACCTAAACGTGTACAAGACGTTTGTCCTAGCTGGCTGATGTTGTAAGCTTCTTAAGACACCTACAAAGCGTCTACCATGAGATGTCTACAGTAGGTTTTGTGTAGACAGCTGAAAGATATCACTAATAGATGTGTCAGATGTTCAGCTATTGAACACGTCTACATGACGTTGATTGCAAGACAGCTAAGAGATGGCATTTTAAAAAGATGTTGAAGACGTTTTCAATGACGCGCTATCGTGTAGCTGTACTGCAATCATTGTCGTGCACACGTCTTTTCTAGCTTAGAATTGAAGACACCAACTAATAATGTCTTCTGGCTATCTACGCAAGACGTGCCATAGTCACTTCGTGACAGACGTTTTGTGGAAAGAAAAAACCTTTAATTTCTTTGCGTTTAGCGCGTTGCGCTGAGGTCGCTGAGCTATGGTCGTCGGCAGGATTTGCGTTGCGAGGGGAGGGCAAAGAAAAAGTGGAAGTAGGCAACTCTTCTTGTGGGGCAATTGGAAGTGGAATTGCCCCTTTTGCACCCCTCTGTTTACGCACATAACTGCGTCTAAACGATAGGGCTAAACGTCTAAACGATGATGTTTGAACGTTAGGTCTGGGATGGTGTCCCGAGTGACGCTTGTGCCTATGCGGGCGGTGTAGAAAAAGAGGACGAAGTAGAAAAGATAAAGAAGTTGGTGAGCTCTAGCTGCTACCGCACCTCATTTTCTGGCAGTTTACTTGTTATCTTTTTATTCCCGTTTATACTCACCTTTTTCCTGTATTTATTCACATTTCTTCTTTTAATCCAAATTTCAGTTTTTCCTCTTCTCTCAGTTAGCGCCCATTTCCTGGCCAATCCCCCTGAGTGGGTACGAGCCATTTTTTTTTTAACCAACCAAGAAGAAGCAGCTTGCATGAAACGGTGCCCTCCGGTCTCTGGCTTCTCTTCTTCGCCCGTCCCTTTCTTTACATTTGGTGCCGTAATCCCGTGCGGTAACGATTTAATTCTACGTACGCATCGAGGGGCCCTATCTCTCATCTGCTCCGCCACTTCGCACTGCGAGTGGGGGAGGAATCGTTCAACGGAGTGGCCCTGGAATGTCACGGGCGGGGAGACAACCAGCTACAGCCTGCCACGCAATGGAGCGCCTCAAGAGCAAGCTGTCTCCGCGGAGAGCCAAGAACACGAGGCTCCCTCGTGTTCTTGAAGCTCCCTCGCTACTCGAAGACGGATGCGAAGATATCGCCAAGCTCACTGGCTTGCAAGATCGCCTCGTGGCCAACCACGCCGAGCTTTTGAAGATCAGCGGGGAGCTCGAGAACTTTCTTACGGCGGAGGAACTAGACATCGAATTTGAGGCAGCCGAGGAATACAACTATCGTACCCGCAAATGCTTGGTGCAAACTCGCTGCAGAATCGACCTCCTGGAAAACGCCGCTCAAAATGTCCCACAATCGCCAAGCGTCAAAGAAGGGGTCCCGTTCAGACCGGACAACGGGACCTCGGATTCCACAGCTGGACATACCGGTCTTCCCAGATGAACCCCAGCGTTGGACGTGATTTTGGGAGCAGTTTGAGTGGACCCTCCACAACAACAGTAACCTTAGTTCCACATCTAAGTTCTATTATCTACGCCGTTACGAGGCGGGGGAGGCGGCCGCAGCAATCTCAGGCTTAGCAACCACAGAGTCCTGCTATGCTGATGCTGTTGAAACCCTCAAGCAGCGGTACGGAGATAAGAAAAGGATCCAGCAGCATCATCTTTCCGCGCTCAGGAATCTGAGTCCAGTAAAATCGTCTGCTGACAAAAGAGGGCTCAGAAGGCTTTACAATGTGGTTCAATCGAACATCCGCTGTTTGAACGCCCTGAATGTGCCAACTTGTTGCTTCTTGGCCATGCTCGTTGACATTCTGCAGCACGCGCTCACACACGACGTTGTGCTGAGCTTCACCAAAAAAAAGCGGCATCGAACGCTGAACGCCTCTTCAGCAGACGACGCGCCTCCAGCTAATCCACCGGTGAGCTCCTCCCCAGCGGACGACTCGCTTCCAGTCAATTCATAGGCAGCGTCCACTGAGTCGGACAATGAGTTGAAGGAACTGCTAACCTTCCTGAAGAATGAGCTGGAGAGTCGCGAGCAGTGCTCCTGGTTGCCCCAACGACAGTTCGCTGACAACCGTCCCGAGAAGCAGCGAAACAATCTACTCACGGCGTCGGCATTACACATCGCTGACCGCAAAGAAGAGTGCTTCTTTTTCCGTTCTAAGAAGCATGGCACGTGCTCATGCAGCGCCGACATCTCTCTGGCCATTAAGTAGGAGCACCTCGCAAAGGACAGAAGTTGTTTTAGGTGCACGTCTAAGGGTCACCAGGCTAGAGACTGCAAGACCAGATTGAGTTGTGCGTCGCGCCCCGAGAGGCATGCATTCAGCATGTGCGACCCTTCGTTGAAGAACAACAGTGCGTCTGAAGGTGCGCCGGGAACTACAGTTTGCGTCTCAGCCACAGCTCTAGCCGCTGGGGGGCACGAATAGCCAAACGTTTATGCTAAGGACAACGGAGTGTACCTCCAGACGTTCCGAGCATTTCTGAGCCTCGACGGGCGGCAGGCACATAGCCAGAATTTTTTTTTTTTTTTTTTTTTGGGGGGGGGGGGGGAATCCAAGGCCTAATGGTTCGAAACAAACTCTTTCCATGGCAAAAAAAAACAATTGTCCAGAAATATAGAAGGCTCCTAATTATTAGAAGAGAACGACAACAAAGGGGAATGCAGCGCAAGAGGCGAGTTAATCCGAGATGGAAAGCCAGTTTTTGACACTGCAATAAAGCTAGTGCGTGTGCACTTTCCATCCAAATAATCTCCACCAAGAAGGGCCGTACAGAGACAGTCACGAAAAGAGGAGTGACAAAAAAAAGGGCGCGGGGGGGGGGGGGGAGGTGCAAAGGAATCAGGCGCCTACTCAGGGAGATGTGCGGCAATTACCAAAAAAATTGTCAGACGCTTTCTCTACCCAACAACTCACTTGGTGTCTCAACAACAGGCCGGCGAGAAGAACGCGAGCCATTTTATGACAATAAATTCTTAAACAAAAAGAGACATATTTGGGAAATCAGTTTTATTGAACACAAAGAACGAAAACACGGATGCTTTCATAATCACAAAACATGCAAAATGCTAACATTCGTTTCTACAGCAAGCAATTTTTAAGAATGGCATTGCGATTGTTTTACTATATAGTAAAAGTCACTGCAAAAGAAAAAAAACGAGCACGTAGCTTGGCCGAAAAGAGCGATTCAAGCTGCAATTTTTAAATGTCGCGAGGTTTCTCCATAAACACAGCGATAACTTCTTCGACACTGACTTGCATCCGGTGAATGGACATAAGGGCCAGGCCATTAAGCCGCTCTTCAGCCGTCCGGTTCCTCAAATATGTTTTCGCTCTTTTCAGTGTCGACAAGCTGCGTTCTGCAGCAGCTGTAGTCACTGGGAGCGTTGCCAATATCTTGAGGAGTGTGTGAACGTTTGGGAAGAGGTCTTTGTCGCATTCAGCTAAAGCGTCCGTCGCAAAGCTGGAAAGTTCTTCCTCTTGCATGGCTTGCCATTTAGTTTTCCAGATTTCCCATTCACCTTTTAGTGTAAGGATATGCGTTGTTGTCATATCTCTGGGGTAAAAATCGAAGGCCGGCTGCACAGATTCAAATTTGCCCTTGGAGGCGTGCTTTGGCAATACAAATTGCAAACTTTGCAGTGCTTTCTGATGGTTTTGCAAACTTTGCAGTGCTTTCTGATGGTTTGCAAACCGCCGTTTGAGGGAAGCTTTCAGGTCATCTATGTATGGAATGAACGTGGCTCGCCTGTAGTACTCTTCCGCAGAACTACAAGGGTAGTTTGCCCGGTATCTCTGTGTTCCTACCAACCGTGGAATCTCGCACTTCACTCCGAACTCCGCCGCTCTATCTTGACATAGAGAAAATATTTTGTGGAATTCTGCCTCCGCGTTAGTGCCTATCTCTTCGAGTTTAGTCAGCATCAGGTCAACCTGCTCCAAGGCGACGCTCATGTCAATAGCTGGGCTCTGCAGATACACAGACAAGTGGTGTGTGAGGCCTAGGAATGTCTCACTAACAGCGAGGCATAAAAGAAAGTTGAGTGAACAGATTCGCTGATGGAGGCAATGAGCGGTGGACGCTGTTGCTTTATCAGGGGAGGTGTCCATGAACTCTTCAAGTGAGTGAACTATCTCAGAAAGTGCTTCTCCAAACAATGCAACTGAATCATGACGTTCCACCCACCTTGTTTCACAATATCGGCGCAGCCGGCGGAAAGACTTTACAGACGCTTCCAGATGTTTTTTTCAGGACCGCTGTCCTTTTGGGTGATAGCCGAAAGAAAGTGCATACCTCACTAATCGTTCCAAAGACCCGTCGAATGTCTTGGACAGCTGAGGCGTCGCTCAAACAAAGGTTCAGGGAGTGCGACGAGCAGTGCGTGTACAACGCCATTGGGAAGTCGTTCCGGATGAGCGCCTGCACGCCGTTGAATGCCCCACTCATCGCTGCTGCTCCATCGTATCCTTGCCCTCTCATCATGTTCAAGTGCAGGCCAAGATTCAGCAGCTCCCTTTACAGTTTGTCAGCCAGGCTAGACGCACTGACGTCGTCAACAGGTACGAAGCAGAGGAAATCTTCCCGAATGCTCGTAGTAGTAGGATCGACGTAGCGTACGCACAAAGAGAATTGCTGGGTTTGTGATACATCCGTTGTTTCATCTGCCAGCACCGAGAAAAATCCGGCCTCGTTTACCTGTCTTACAGTTTTATCTTGTGTAAGCTTGCCAATTATCAAAATAATTTCATCTTGAATGTGCGGGCTGGACTAAAGAGCATTGCTGCCTGCTGTGCGAATGTGAATGATCAAAATGATGTCTCCGCCATTCGCTCTATAACATAGGAGCGCCCTGAAGTTGCCGTCGTTCTGTAAGGGTTCCTCAAGAGAAAGACGCCTCGAATCCTTGTCACCTCTCAGCGCGAGGTCTCGACGGCCGCACAGTAAAACTGTCTCGACAATCGCGCGCAACTTTGCCTTGTTGTCTTCGAGCTCGCCCTTTGCTTGCTGATTAAGCTGTACGTGGACACTGCTTGGTTTTCCTCTGGCGACTCTAAGAAAGCATTCGGCGTCAACCGTTGCCGTCTTGTGGTATTCAGTCCGTGCATGATTCTCGAATGTCTCAAGGGCATCCTTCCACTTCGTAAACAGAACTGTCACGAGGTTCTTACATGTCTGGTGAGAGCCTTTACCCGCACCGCTCTTACGACAAAAAAGTACGCAGGTTTTGCAGAAAGATCCCTTCCGCACATGAGAAAATGCAAGCAACTCATATCGCCGCAGCCAGTGAGACTGAAACGTGCGCCTTTTCCCGTTTTTGGCGACCGAGATTCCAAACTTGTAGCTCGGGGTTGGCACCCATACGTTAGAGTATACCCGTTCTCGGATGTCAGCGGGTATGTCAGTGTTATTGACAAACATTCCGATATCATTGTGACAAAGAGGGCTGACAGTTCCCACGCCGTCCTCGCAGTCATCCGTTCTCTCGGCATCCAAGTCTGCAGGTACTGTGACGTTTTCGGAGGTAGAGCCGCCTTCTGATAAAAGAAGGCTTCCTTCCTAGATGCACGATAGAAATAAAAAATAAACATACATAAGTTTTCTGACAATAGTTTTTACTACATGTTTGAATTAATTATTGTCGTAGGACTTATGCAAAGTTCCGCTTTTACAAGCACCCTAAATAAAAATGACTCCGAGTATCCGTACATTCAATACATTTCATTTTTCGAGCCATATGTGCCTGTGTATAGTGCTCTTTTATTTATACTAGATGCAGTCGAGTCTCGTTAATTCAAACACGATTATATAGAATTGACGTTGTAGTCCTGTGGAAGTCATCTGAAACGCAGTCTTATCATTATCATGGCATTGAACCCTTTTCATTTCCTAGCGGTTCGCTATTGGAACTAACCTTACTCCAATCTAATGCGCACCTTTTCTCCAATTTATACGAGTCCAAAAATTGCCTGCACTTTAAAACCGAATATTGAACCGCAACCATGTTCGCGGGTTTTGTAACAGCCTCCCATGATCTCATCGAAGAGTACAAATGGAGTGTTATCGACTCATCGTCATTACAAAAAAGCGACGGAGGTTATTTTTGCGAGTACGCGAACATTCGTTCAGCGTTCTAATGAACTGTAAACGGTGGTGCGCCGCTTTTATTGTGAAAACTGTCGTGTAAGAAAAGACCTTTAGCATGTTGAATACAGCTGCTCGCGTGCCCGACGTCGTGGTGACTGTGAGTAGCGCAAAAGCAGATATCCGTGCCTCGAACACAAACGCACTAGCGAACTTTTGCCATCTGTGGAGATGGAACTGTCAAGGTAAAAGACCTTGAATTAACACGCGAACTGTATTATACAATAGATTTAACTGCCAGGAGAAAAACTGCTCAATCAAAGAGGGGCGAATTGTACATGTCTATCTTCATCTTTGTCTTCTTTTCAAATCGTCAACATAGGAGCATAGTACAGTATTATTTTTAAAATCTGCTACCAATACCTTCAAGTGCATTTCTATACTGAAACTGCAAAAATTTGTTTTGCGTTAGACTGGAGTAAATTTGGCCGTCTGGGCTGGAATAGAATGCGTGTTTTACGGATGGCGTAACCGGGCCATCGTTTGCGGTCATGGAGACATCTTTCCTGATGGCCCGATTAGCAAGTGGCATGGTTGTAGTGATAAGAAAACGAAAAAGCGTCCTGCAGTCATACCCGTAGCAAGTATACAAGATATTTAAAGCGATGACTGCACTCGCGCTATATGAGGAAAATTGCACTCCTCGACAGATGCATCGTGTTTAAATTTACATCCCAGAAATAGACATTTATGGCAAAACCAGTGTCATAGTATTGCTCAGAAGCTCACAAGCTGGGAATTACTAAGTTGCCGCTTCGCTAAAGCGGGTGTAACAAGCAAAGACAATAAGAAACACAGGACCCACCTTTGGAACTTTATCGAAGAAGCTTGTCAATATCATCGTTTGTCCTGGTCGCTTCCTGGCCGTTGAAGTTGAACCCTGGCTGGCACCTTCTTTCCCCATGGCTGCGTGCTGTTGCGCCAGAGCGCCCCGACACAAGTTTGCTTGGTCTGAACGAGCGCCGAACAGAGGTGCTGAATCGGCTGAACCATACCTCGCTGTGCCAGCCCGCGGCGAACATGCCCCTACATACATACCTGGGAAGGAGCGCCGAGGAGTCGCCCTCCCTTCTCCCTCTTCGGCGGACCCCAGCAAGTCCGTTCGTCGAATTCAAACTGCGGACAGTGGAGAGTCCTACTTGGAGACCTATGAACTGCTCGCGCCGACTCGCGGCTGAAACGAACCTCCGGGCGCCGACGGCACGACCCAGGGGGCGCGGCATTCAACGGAGTCACCCAGCTGAGAACTAATCCCGCACTTTGCTTTCTTTGGCATGTTGTGCATCCACTAAAGATGCAATCAGTCGCGAAGTCACCGCCGTACTTAGGCGGCCGCACGCGCAAAGTAAGAGGAGACGACGCCGCCCGTGTACACTTACTGGAGAGCCGCCTATCCGCTCATTCCTGTTTACTCCTTCCGCCACGCGGGCGCTTGCCCGGCGGCACAGGCAGCGTACGAAAGTTGGTGGGGCGCGCAGAGGCGCCAGCGGGGTCGAACGGGTTAATGGGTCATCAAGACGTCGCTTTCCATACAGAAGTCCCCTTTCCTAGCTTTCGGTTAGCTTCCACCGTTAGGTCGCAGAAAAACTCTGCGTCTGCGGCAAAGCAAAGCCGTACGCGTGCGTGTTCCCACGCCGCGCAGCTATCAGTCAAACAAAGCACTTGAATACTCCCCAAGTTGCCACCACCTCACGGCGGCGATCCGTGCTGCGGTGGCTCATCTGCTTGTCGGCGACTTCGAGCACCCATACCCTCGGCGGGCCGAATGCGGTTCTAACGACCGTAGGTGATGACAAAGCCCTGGGCGGCATCTTCCTTCGTCGGCGTGCTGCGTGCTGACGGTTTCCCTCATTGGCGGCATGTGGCCGACGCCCGAGAAGCTGTTGTTCAACGAGTCCCAGAGCGTGAGAAAGGAGGAGATGGTTTTCCGGGACTTCGATATTGGTGGACCCGGGGACGTCGACCTTCGGCAGAAAGCGCCACCGGAGGCGACACACTTTCAGCTACGAGAGGGGGAAAGATGCCCTCTCAGTGTGTGAGCGCGCGCGTGCGTGTATTTTGACCTCTTCGGAATTTTAAGTGCGAATGCACTTTATAAGCGACCCTGAATTCCGTTGACCGCCGTCCGTCCACATAGCAACAGCTGCGGGTGCGCGCGCTCCTCGTCTTCCTTGGCAACGGGGGGAGATGGGCGCGCGCTGCCTGGCCGCTTACATGGCACATACCCACGTGGGGGATTGGCCAGGAATCGGGCGTTAGAAGGGCTAATGCACCCGCTTAAAGGAGTACTGACACGAAATTTCAAAGCTGAGATCCGCTCTAGCAATCAAGTACAACGACAACACAAATAGCTGTCTGTGCATGACACATACCCACGTGGGGGATTGGCCAGGAATCGGGCGTGAGAAGGGCTAATGCACCTGCTTAAAGGAGTACTGATACGAAATTTCAAAGCTGAGATCCGCTCTAGCAATCAAGTACAACGACAACACAAATAGGTGTCTGTGAATAAATGCATCTTTCTTTCTTTGTAGTTGTGTGTGTGTGTGTGTGTGATCTCTCTTTCGCGAACATTACCGAACCGCGCAAATTCAACTCGTGCATTCTCACTTTCACATTCTACCCCTCGGGGAAATGCGGGGAAATTTTTCCTGATTGGTGCCTCCTGACCATAGCGTGGAGACAGGGAGAACAGGGATGGACCAAACAAAGTCTATTTAATCTCGCCCCACCAGGAACGCAATGCCTGTTCACTCAGACCCTGAACATGTAAATACTAGTATAAAGCTTTCTTTCTCGATCGGCTTGGTCCTCATGACTGCCCCGGCACGACACTAACCTCGTCCACTTCGACCACGATACCCCGCAGTCACTTCGACCACGATACCCCTGCTCTTGCTCTTAATTCCGCGTTATTTTAAGTCTGTGGAAAGTTATGCGGCCTCACCAAATAAAGTCCTATTTAGCTGCGGGATAATAGCCGGAATAAGCGTAGCTTTTCAATAATACCATGGTTGATTATTTCTTTTTATCTCTGACGACTTATCATCATTAGTATCTTTATTTGAAAAATCAGCGAAAGTAACATTTTTTTTTCCGCTTTCCTGCGCATGCGAAACAGCTGCGTGATTGCGCGCAATTGCTTGGGGAAAGGAGCCTGTCGCTTTCTAACGTTTTTCGAAGAACTTGTAAGATTCTCTGGCGTTAAAAGCCGACTGGACGAATTTCGGGGAAGGGGGGAAGGCCCGGGGCCCCCTGCCCCCCCCCCCCCCCCCCTGCCTACGTGCCTGACGGGAGGAGCAGACAGGTTCGAGGTATACTCGACGGCGGCAGCCAGCGATCGTTTATTACCGAAGATCTCGCAACCAAGCTGCGTTTGAAGGTCATGAACGAGACGATGATCGCCTTCAACACGTTCGGCAGTGCCTCTACGGCGTGCGCGCAGAACAGCAAAGTCGTGAAAGTCCCCCTTCGCAGCCAGCAGGCTACAGATGTCTACACCATCGAAGCGATAGCGGTACCCGTCATCTTCCAAGATGTATCGGCCCCATCAGCTGACATGTCCTTTGTACGTGAACTGCGGAGGCAGGGCAAGGTCTTCGCTGATGACCAGAGCCTGATAGGTGTATACATTCGGAACCCGGCCTAGGTATCCTCATCGGATCGGAGTACATCTGGCGCTTGCTTACGGTAGGAGTTATCTGGAGCGCCGAAGTGGAAGAACTCGCAGCAGTAAACAGTGTCTTCGGGTGGAGCCTTCAAGGACCCACTCGACAGAAGTCATCCCTCGAGTGTGCGACTGGTACGACGGTTTGCGTTTTGCGAGCAAACAGTGCCGTAGCAGTCGCATTTCGAGAAAACCTCACCCTGTCCGAAGAAACAGTGCAAGCATTTGCCCAACGGCACTGCAATCGCGCCGCCGTTAGAGGAAAGGCCAAGTGATTCAAATAATACGGTCAATTCTACAACGTGTTCGACTAGGCACCTAGGCACGCCATCATCACACAGTGCTGAAGAATCGCCACCTCTTCGTGTGCCCTCGCAGGCAGAGCCAGTAAGAGCTTTCAAATGACACAACCGGGACTCTAAGCCCTTACTCGTAAAGTGTGTCGGAGGTACCCTGTCGCGCCCGAGACCTGGATAAGCACCGAGAACGAGACAACACAAAGGCAGACTTCTTCAAAGAAAGAAGCAATGCAAGTGAAAATTGGAGAATCAGCAAGGCGCACCATAGGCCATCCGGCTGACTAGTGTTGCCTGCACCATGCGCAAGCTGTCCGACTCTTGCAATCCAAATCGGCGATTTGATACGCGGTGTATTAACTGAGCCAATTGCCTGAGCGTCCTTTGTAGTGGGGCTATGGTGGGGAGGCCTGATCCATTTTGGGGGATTTTAAGTCCCAAAAAGCGCAGATGGGATACCTGTGGGACTGGTTTGCCTGCTATGTGTATTTCCGGATCCGTGATGCACCGCGCTTTCTTCGTTGAGCCGTCCCACTACTGAGAGTAAAGAGTGCTGACTTTCTGGTGCGCATTCGAGACCTCTAGCCCGCAGATAAAGATGCGCATCTTCTATGGCTGTTTGCATAGCATCTTGCTGCTCACCTATGGATCCTGTGGGGGTCCAGAGGGTGAGGTCATCTGCGTACAGTGCGTGCCGGAGATGCAGGATGTCTTCCAGAAGAGGGGGAAGATCCTTCATCGCTATGTTGAAAAGAAGCGGCGATATCACAGATCCTTGAGGGGTGCCCCTGGGTATTGTCCTGAATGTCGTCGAGCGAAGGTGACCGATTCCTATAGTTGCTGTGCGTCCGGTCAGGAAGTCTGCGACGTAGTCGTACATTCGTTACCCACAGTTGATAGAAATTAGTCCTTGAAGGATGGCTTGGTGGCTGATATTATCAAAAGCGCCCTTGATGTACATGGTCAGGATGCACCTCTTGTGTGTATTAGAAAGCCGGTCAATGATCTCTTCCTTCAACTGCAGAAGGATGTCTTGTGTGGACAAGTGAAGGGAGAAATAGCCGGAAAGTGGCTATTGAGCTCCCACTGCTTTACACATTTTCTGTAATGTCAAATATTTGCTTGAAGTTTGCAATAAAATGGATGTCATTTGTTACAGTCTTTTCAATGAACGAAACATAATTTTTTTTTCTTCATGGCCACAAAACAGTGGTCGATAAACAAATGTCCACTTGCCAGCCAGCTTCGGTAACTTGTAACGATTCACTAGAATTTCCCATGGCCAACCCAAGGAATCAATGGCACTACACTGCAGGGTAGTGCTAATCTTCCAAAAAAATAATTTGACAGCAGGACTGGAAACTCAACCCACAGGCTCCATAGGTGGAAACCAGTAGCCTACCCACGCAATGCAATGAAACAACAATGCAGTGAGTCTCTGCTAAGGATATTAGGCAGGTTCAAAGTGTAGGTTTGCATTGATAGATTTTATGCGAGGCATACAACGTGCGTGGATCATCTAGTTAGGGTGCACAATAGTGACTTCTATGATTTTGGACAGTTCTCAAAGGCTTACCTAGATGTTCTTTGGCAAAAACGTGAAAGCTCACAGTTGGGGATCTCAAAAACATTGCTTAGCCTCTCCAGCAATTGTCCGAGCCTGAGGAAACTCGTCTCATAGTTGGTGCCGACTGTCTTCATGCTTCCTAGCTCCCTCCGCAAGTACAAGAATGCAATGACTAAGAAAAATGGTGACAAAAGTGAGAAGAGAAAGTGGATCCTGTACAATAGATCTTGATCATCAAAACAGCACAACAGAGCGCTGATGACTCACAGTCCTCGGCTGGGGTGTTAACATACCTTTTGACATACATGTAAAGGCCATTTACCAAGTTTTCTTCAAGAAATTTTACGATTACACACTCGCCCCCTATGAAAGGGGTTTGTTTCCGACAAGGTGGTTGAAATTTGCTATTAGTAACATCAACTCGTCATTCATCCCTTTCTTTCAGCACGCTTACAAGCTTCGTTTTAAAAACCCTGCTGGTTCTAATTTACGTATAAATGAAGTGCTTATGCAATATTCTGTGATTTACCTCTGTTCGAAGTAAACTGTGTGTTATACCGCAAAAGCTGCTGTGCCGAGGCCATGCAGGCGTAACATTCTTCAATGGTGTTACTTGCGGAATATGAAGCTCACTTCTAATAAACTTAAGCCAACGCAAATAAAGCTTCCCCTATTGTTTCTTAAGTATTTTTGTAACTATTCTGTCTACCAAATACCTCGGTGGTAACTCAATTAACCTCGAAGGAGGGGAACAGCGCAAATTTGACAGACACGAGAAGAAGGAGACGACACGCACAGCGCTGACTTACAACAGTTTATTCTTTACCACTCGGGCACATATATACCACCACGGTTAAAAATACAAGGAAAAGCACGACTAACACGATAGTGTCTCTTATCACCATTGCTCGTCACACATCACCACTCGCTGTGCGCCACAAAAACACGTGCTGCACTAACCTGGTTCAAGAAATCTCATTCTTTTTGGGAGAGGGTCAGAGAGGGCATGCTTACGCATTTATTTTTTAGGCGGGCGATTTCGGCAGCTTCAATTATTTCTCTAGTGGTTTTATGCTTATTTTTTGCTATGACCTTTGTTTCAGAAAAAATAGGGTTGCATCCGCTAACACTACAGTCCCTACAGTGGAGGCCCAGGTGGCCACTGATTGCCTTGGTTACTTTGTAGTTGTGCTCTTTCAGTCTTTCATTTAAGCACCTTCCTGCCTGCCCTATATATTGTTTACCACAGGACAGCGGAACTGAATAGACTACACCTTCTATGCAGTCTACAAACCGATTTTCATGCTTTGTTGAGCAAGACTGCATTGTTCTTGCTGTTTTGTTGACTCTTGAGCACATGGCTGACAATTTATTGGGGGCGGAAAATACTACTTCCACGTTAGCGCGTTTGCCTATTTTTTTTTCAAGTTATGTGCAATTCGATGCAAGTAGGGAATCACAGTTATCTTTTTGCTTGTGTTTTGATCTGATACTTGTAGGCTGTCCTGCGTGTTTCTTTTTAATTTTTGTAGAAACGCTTCCGCTACGGATGATAGCAACTGTTTTGGGTACCCCGCTATCTGAAGTCTGTCCATCTGCTTAATAAAACTGTCAGGCTTACAGTGAATACAGTATTACTCTCTGCCACATCGGGAACTTCTGATCTGTGTTGAAGATTGTATAGACAATTACGGTTCCGTAGCCTTTCAAAATAACACAGGCTTGTCAGTTCAAGGTTTTTTAGAACTTTTAAAGATGTACCTAACCTCGACTTTTACGACATGGGATGATAAGCTTTACATCCAAACTAATGAGATTTGCATTGGGTCTTGCATAGCACCAATTGTGAGCGATCTTTTCTTAGCCCACCTAGATAATCTGCTGCATGATCAACTACAGAGTTCAAGTGTAACCAGAATCTTCCGATATGTAGATGATTTTTTAGTAATTCTTAATACTGACGAGGTGGGTCTCGAACCGTTAATGTTTCAGGTTTTACACCAGTTTCGTGAATGTTTTAAGCCTCTTGTTTTAACATTTGAATTACCAGCGGAAAAAAACAATCAGGTTTTTAGACCTCAAGCTTCGGTTTCCGCCAAATCACATCTGCTGGGCGTATGATCCACGCGCCAGCAAGCCACTTCTTCCGTTTCAGTCATCTCATTCCACACTGGTAAAAAGGTCGATAGTTACCACGTGCTTAAACAACGCCTTAAACAAATCATGTATTCACTGTATGCCTGACAGTTTTATCAGGCAGATGGACAGACTTCAGATAGCGGGGCACCCAAAACAGTTGCTATCATCCGTAGCGGAAGCGTTTCTACAAAAATTAAAAAGAAACACGCAGGACAGCCTACAAGTATCAGATCAAAACAGAAGCAAAAAGATAACTGTGATTCCCTACTTGCATCGAATTGCACATAACTTGAAAAAAATAGGCAAACGCGCTAACGTGGAAGTAGTATTTTCCGCCCTCAATAAATTGTCAGCTATGTGCTCAAGACATTACTGCTTTTTGCAGGTTCCGCCCGCTGAAGTGCAGGTCCCCCTATCCGGTGGCTGACTGGGCTTAGGCCTCCGACATTCCCGACATTTTTCCGGCCGCCGCCGTGCTCCCTATTATGCGCGGTACGTCTCGTGTAAACAAAGGCGCGCGTATCCTTCGAAAGTGTCGCTATGAGAAACATTCACGTGTCAATGCCTGTCCGAAGCCTGGGCGCTTTCATAGAACGAAGCACCCAAAGCGATGGCAACCTCGGGTAAACTAAGCGGGGGACGCCGAACGCGTGCATTGTCCTTTTGTCTTGCCCGACACTCAAATGCGTGTCGACATGTCGCCTATGTCGCCACGCGGAGAATAATTGGCCGGTCGGGTTGTTCTCCGCCAGAAAAGCCCGCTCCCTATCTACACACCGAATCCGATCACACCTAATCAACTCATTAAACTTCGGTGCTTGAAGTGGGCGCTTAAAATGGTTCCTTGCCACTGGTGCCACCGAAGTTTAAGGAGCTATAAAATGAGTTTCAAGCGATGCATAAATTGGAATAAACTTTATTTAAGCCGACAGAACGACGTTTTTACGCGCCGCGACGCGGGCCTCGACGTCGTCCTGGTGGCTACTCATCCGAGACGTGAGCTCGCCGTTGCCGACTCGCGAGTCTCATGCGCGAGTCTAATGCTGGACGGCCCAGTGTTGATGTTCTTATGTCTAGCACCTTGCGGCTTCTGCAAGTCTTCTCGGGATGGTTCCTGACGTCGCTTCCATTGGGTTCGTGACGCAGTTCCTTAAGATGTGCTTCTGGTCAGCAGTCTCCCTGCAGCAGCAGAGCTGGCACTTGTCAGTCGGGTATGTCTCCGGATACATTCGCTGCATCAGAGCCGGGGTGTGTAGGGACCCGGTTTGAAGCGGCCTCAGTAGCACTGCCTCCGCCCGGCTCAACACCGGGTCCGGAGGTGGGAAGGTCCTGCGAGCCAGGCGGTAGGCTTTGGTGATTTCGCCATAGTCTGTCATTCGGTCCTTAGCACCGAACCACGTTGGACGGTCAGTTGCGGGGGCGCGGTTGGTGAGTGCATGCTCGCGCCTCCGCGTGGGCCGTTTCGTTGTAGTTTGCGTTCTTACTCGACGCGTTCTTGCCCGCATGCACCGGAATCCACTTGACTCGAACAGTTCTTGGGCCTTCTAGACGTGCATTGCGTAGCACCTGCAAAGCTTCTTTGCAGATGCGTTCCTTGGCGTAGTTTCGAACTGCCGTTCGTGAGTCGCTGATCACCGACTGGCCGCCTGCGTCGGTAATGGCCAGGGTGATGGCCGCCTCCTCTGCGCTTCCTGCATCGGTGCACTTGACGCTTGCCGCCGTCACAGTGTCTCCGGTGGTGGCCTTCATGAAAACGGAAGCGAGGGCTTCCTGTGGATATTCCGCCGCATCTACATAGCGAGCGTGCTTTTCCTGGGCGTGTAAGTCGACGAGGGATCCAGCCCTTGCCGCCCTCCTGCCCTTGTTGTAGTCAGGGTCTGATTATCTTGGGAGCAAGTCCATTACCTCCCAAGATAATCGGATATAATTAGCCTTTTTTGGAGGAACAACAGACAAAACAGTTGTAGTGTTGTTCGTTTACACCAGATGGCCTTCTGAGTCATTGGACACACAATGGATGGCGCCACTGCGCTCGTGTGTATATAAACGATACTCGCTGATTAAACGGGGTTATTGTCATGGGTCGTACAGTGGTGTAGTGTGTTTACTTTTACGTGTCGCCGTGCCGGCTACACGACATTCTGACGACGAGGATGTCTTCCACGGGCATTTTGCCACCGCCTCCTTTTCTTGCCACCCCCGGCACGCCCGATGTTCCATGGGCCCGATGGTTACGCCTATTCGAGAGGTTTCTGCTTGCGTCCGGAGCGACCGAGCTACCCGCACCCCGACGCCGAGCCCTCCTCGGCGACGGGAGACCTAGCAGAGACCTAACTTCATTTATAACGCACGATGGCCTCTTTAGATTCAAGAGGGTCTGCTTCGGGTTGGCATCGGCACCAGCTGCGTTTCAGCAGATCATGACGGAAATTTTTGGAGGTTGCAAAGGGGTCTCGTGCTACTTGGATGACATAATCATTTTTGGCAAGACTGAGAGCGAACACAGGCAAAACCTGGAGCAAGTGCTGGAACGAATAGCAGGAGCTGGGCTCAAGCTCCACGAAAAATGCGTCTTCAACACGTCGGAGCTGTCGTTCTTAGGACACCGCGTCAGCGCAGAGGGTATAGCACCACTCCAGGCCAAGGTTGATGCAGTCATTAATGCTCCTGCGCCTAAAGATGCAGCCACGCTACGCTCCTATTTGGGGCTAGTTGAATACTATTCTAAATTCGTGCAGCGACTGGCAGAGGAAGTAGAACCAATGCGCCGTCTACTTCGCAAAGACGTGCACTTCGACTGGGATGACGCCGTGAAAGAGATCTTCGCGGGAGTAAAAAGACTTCTAGCATCCCACAAGGTCCTCCGAATGTTTGACCCAACGCTACCTGTCATTGTCGCAACAGATGCCTCTGCGTACGGTCTCGGTGCCGTACTGCAGCAACTGCAGGGTTCCATGTGCGGACTGTGGCATTTGCATCGCGGACATTAACAGAGACAGAACGAAAATACTCGGCCGGAGAGCGTGAGGCCCTTGCCTGTCTGTGGGCCTGCGAGAAGTGGCACGTTTACCTCTGGGGCCGATCATTTACTCTACTGACGGATCACCAGGCTTTGGTGGCATTGCTCTCATCCCGTAGCACAGGACAGCGGCCACTTCGTATCGCAAGGTGGACCGCACGAGTGCTGCGCTACAACTTCAAAATACAGTACCGCAGCGAAGCCCACAACCAGGTAGCAGATTCCTTGTCCAGACTGTCCGTGTCAGACACAGAAGGTGGCTTCCAGGTTGATGAAGAGGTTGTGTCCTTGGTTACATCGTCTGTACACTGGGGCAATATTCAGGTTGCTACCGCTGAGGATGACATACTACGGCACGTCGTGCACTTTGTCCAGTCATCATGGCCAACAAGGAAAAGACTTGCCGCAGAACTGACGCCGTACTACGAAATACGGGACGAGCTCTCGGTAGTAGATGGGTTGGTTCTGCACACAGAACGCGTTGTAGTGCCTGCCAAGCTAAGGGATACATTCATCCAGTTATCTCATGAGTCGCACCCGGGAATTGTGAAGACTAAGCAGCGCATCAGGGAAAAGTACTGGTGGCCTTGCCTTGACAAGCATGTGGAGGCCGCCGTCCGGAGCTGCAGCGTCTGCCAAGCCTCGGACAAGATTGTCAAGAACTGGCAAGCACCACTCCAGCATGTCCCGCTTCCTGACAGGTCCTGGGACAAAATATCAATAGACATAATGGGCCCCTTTGAACGTGCACCGGCCGACTGTCGATTTGTCATCGTCGTAGTGGACTACTACTACGTGCGTTCTGCAGTGACATCACTTCTCGCATGGTGATCAACTTCCTGCTTGCTGTCTTTGCGCGAGAGGGTTACCCTACTGAACTAGTCTCAGATCACGGCCGACAGTTTACGTCGAGTGAATTCGAGTGCTTCCTTGCGGACAGGGGCATCAAGCATTTCTTCTCGGCAGTTTACCACTCTCAAGCCAATGGCTTAGTGGAAAGATTCAACAGGGTCTTGAAATCGTATATACAACTAGCTCTCCTAGAGCAGCGACCAATCAAGACCACTGTTATAGAGTACCTGGGTATTTACGGAGCCACACCCCACAGCGCCACTGGCATCTCCCCAGCAGTGTTGCTTCATGGCCGCCACATGAGGACATCACTAGATGTTGTTGGCGGCCAGCCATCAGCGGATTTCGGCACCCATCCCGCACGTGAACTGCGTAGACTTCGGCGTCGTGTCTGCGAATACCAACAAAGAAATAAGGCGTATGCAGACAAGCGAAGAGCAGCCAGGGAGCCCAAATTTAATGTGGGAGCCTACGTGCGGGTGAAATGCCCGGTACCTGGAATGAAAGGAACCCCTAGGTTTGGTGCTCCATTCAAAATACTGAAGCGGGAAGGACGATGGTCATTCCACCTGGAGGACGGCCGTACCTGGAATTCCTCCCAACTGTCTGCTGTACCCATGAAGCTGTTCACGAAGAAACAGGGGCAAGACAAGAACCGCTGCGGGAGGACATGGAGATAGACGGGTCGGCAGGAAACACCACAGCACGGACACCGTCATCGAAGGCAAAGAGCAACACGTCCCAAAATACGAACCAGAGGCCTTCCATCAGCCAGAGAAGCAGCCGGTGCCCCTCCGTCGCTCTACACGGGAGCGAAGACCACCAGAGAGACTCGGGGACTATGTGCGGTGACTTGTTTACAGTGGAGAATTTACTATAATTTTACTGTCACGGGTAGTGACTGTTTCTGTTCTATGCACATAATGTGTGTTCTATTGTTAAGGGAGGGGTAGATGTAGTGTTGTTCGTTTACACCAGATGGCCTTCTGAGTCATTGGACACACAATGGATGGCGCCACTGCGCTCGTGTGTATATAAACAGTCAGTAGTATTAACTCTATGATATAAACGATACTCGCTGATTAAACGGGGTTATTGTCATGGATCGTACAGTGGTGTAGTGTGTATACTTTTACGTGTCGCCGTGCCGGTTACACGACAACAGTGTTGGTCATAATACTGTAATCTTCATATTTTCCAATACTATGAACACTGGTGAATGCACTATAGGAAGCGGTTTTTTTTATGCATCGCTTTCGAGCCTATCGTTTGGTAGCCCTTGGTGCCCATGTATCCATGCGGCGTATGCGGAGGCGTCGTCTACGCGGAGGCCCGTCGCCGCAAGGTGCCGCAGTGATTCCGGTTACAGCAATCAGAGCTTCTATAATGGCGACAAGTTTTGCACAGAACGATGATGGAGGTTCCGGGACCTTAAATCTGGGCGTCTTGCTGAGGGCTGGATTGCTAGTGCAGTGAATGACAGTGGCAATCACAGTATCTTGTATACTGGCGTCGGTATATAATATGGTAGAGCCGGGTGGAAGGTGGCTATCCGTGTCGGCGATACGTTGTTTGAGGGCAGACGTCGAAACGTTGGAATCTGGACGACCAAGGTCAGTTGGTTTGTTGCCACTCAATTGCACGAACCGCCACGGGGGAAGTACTCGCTGCGGTATAGGGCTGGTAGCGTACGAGAGACTGCGTAAGCTATTATTGCTCGCCCAGAATCACACAATGCAGCCTTCAACTTCCGAGCTTCGCGACGTTGCTGAACAAGTTAATTCAACGTGTTCAGTTGGGCTTGTTCCTTAACTTTCACGAAACATGACTAGCCACAAAGCATAATCAGACGCAGCCGTCTTTGAATAATTACAGTAAAAGCTCGTTCATTCGGACTCGTTCAATTCGAACTTACAGTTAATTCGAACTGACGCCCGGGTCCTGGCAAAAAACTGTGTATATTAAACGCGGGAAAACTACGGCTAATTCGGCCGCGTCGGTGTTCACAGCGGGTAATTCAAACTAGCAGCACCGGCTTACACCGCTCCTCGGAAATGGAAGCCGGCCCATGGTGAATGGAATGCGCTACAAAACCAAACCCGAGACTCAAACCAACGACAGAGAAGCTCAAGCAAACGCCAGCGCGATAGCAGGTTTCGCTTGCACAGCAGGCGCCGCCGGCACCGGCAATGCTCCGGCGCAAGTCGTTTCAAAGCGCCAAACGGGCCACATTACATCACCATATGTGGGCCTGCAAGTACGATCCCGTCCCTCTCATCACCTCCCTCGACCAGTGGGAAGCAGCGCTGGGACGCTCAAGCCTGGATCTCCAGAAGTCACTCACGGGTCGGGCAGCCAAGGTCGCCGAAGCTCTACGGTGTACGGCCACCAAGCTGCGCTAACCCTTGGTTAAATAAAGCTCTCTCTCTTTCTCTCTCTCAAAGCGCCATTTTCTTAATTCTTGAAATTAACGGCCGGATCAGGCGTTATTCGCGATAACAATTCCATATGTGGTGTCTCTGGGGCCCTGGCTGATTCGAACTTCGCTTTATTCGAACTAATTTAAGATTCCCTTCTAGTTCTAATTAACCAGCCATGACTGTATCTCTTTTGCTAAAATAAAGTTCTACATGCATTTAATAGTGAACATTCCGATGACTTACTCTACCCTATCAAGGAATGCGAACTAGGCCTGGAGAGGTTGCCCGGCTCAGGCAAGTTGCAAAATAGCCCACTCCTTCAGTCAGACCGATGGCCTCTATGCATCAAGCATGCACGGGAAACTTGACAGACAATAATGTAACTATTTCAGAACACCGAAGGTGAGCTCATTACAGTGCACTGGACATTGGGACTGTAGCGAAATGTTAGCCAAATGAATTATATTGTTGTGGATGCCACGCTCATTGTGCACACACGTTGTGGAGCTGTCGTCATGTACTGTAATGTCTGCACAAGGTGCCCGTGCGTGCATTATACGCCGTGTATCACGCGCGGATTTGCACCACGCGGAATTGTAATTTTTATTCCAGCTAGCAACTTCACCTGGCATTAAACGACCACAAGATTCAACACCAATCTCATAAGAGAGACGCGTATGCAAAGGCGCTTGTAAGCTACCGAACGGGTACGTGCTACCTTAGCACCCCTCCCAAAGAAAAAACTCTGGGGACGCTGTTGTGTAATGTAGTTCAGTTCATGCGACCAGGTGGCGCACAATGCTAAGGTGGCCAAATTCCACCATCATCATCAGCAACCGCAAGCCCGGTTATAAATATCGTGTAAAAAAGAATAAAGGCTCTTTTTTCCGTGGGTACGTGGTAGCGTCTGCGTCTCTCTGCCACGTATGGTGCGCGGCGGATACAACATAATGGCGACGAGGTAACCCTTTTCGGCTGCGGGCGGAACGCCACGTCACTACTCAAGTACGGCATACTGCAATCTTCTTCAATGGCACTGACGCCGCCGCCGCCGTTTCTACCGACGCCGGGAAAGCCCGCCATACCGTGGACGCAATGGCGTCGAATGTTCGAGAACTACCTCGTAGCGTCGGCAAGCGACGCGTACCTGCCAGCACGCCGCAAGGCGCTTCTTCTACATTGCCTGGGGGTCGAGGGTCAACGAATCTACTACACGCTACCAGAGAAGCAACCTACGGAGGACGAGGACGAATTCAAGACTGCTCTACAGACGCTCGAGGCCTACTACGCAGCAAGTACTAACGTTGTCATTGAACGCCAGCGGTTTGGTCAACGCGTTCAGTTGCCGGGTGAGACCGCGGACATGTTCGTTTCTTCGCTGAGAGAACTTTCACTTTCCTGCGCCTTTAATGACAGGGCCGACGAGTTCATACGCGACCAACTCGTCGCCAAGACGAGCAACACCGTACTTCGGGAGCGGCTACTTTTGGAAGGCTCCTCATTGACGTTGGACAGGGCCCTCACAATTGCTCGAAGTATCGAAGAAGCTGCAAAATATTCCAAGGAGTTGTCATCAGCTAGCCCTGCAGGGTACGTGCAAAAAGTAGATAAGCGTTCGTCGCCAGGGCCAGCCGAACGTGCCTCGTCGGGACAAAATAGTAGTACTTGTTTTCGCTGCGGCTCTGCGAAACACTTAGCCAATTCTAGTAATTGCAAAGCAAGGAACAAGACATGCAACAACTGTGGCAAGGTAGGCCATTTCGAGAGAGTTTGTCGTAGCGAGAAGCGTAGCAAGGAGTCCCTCGCTGTTCAAGAAGTCCAGCACCGCGATCCAACAGCTCTCAGCGTACTGCAACTTAACAAGGAACAGAGCACCGGAGTGCGCATACAAGTACAGGTTCAAGAAACTCTCGTCGATTTCCTCGTGGACACGGGTTCTGCAGTTTCAATTCTTGCTGCTGACACGTACAGCAAACTGAGGCCTCCACCACCACTCCAGCCAACATCGGCGACGTTGCTCGATTTTTCACGCAGAAAAATCAACATTCAAGGATGCTTCGCCACTCCAGTCCAGTATCGGAACCGGCATGCTCAACTAATTTTCTACGTGGTACCACAAGGCACAAATCTCCTGGGCATTGACGCCATCAACACACTGCAACTACAGATAAATGGTACGTCACTGAGCTGCTTCCACACTTCTTGTAAACCGGAAGGGCTCTCTCCTGATCTGCTATCCCAGTTCTCTGACCTGTTTGACGGGAATTTGGGTCTTGCAAAGGGCTTCGTGCATAAAGTCAAGATACGCAAGGATATTGCTCCTGTAAGCGCTAAACTACGACGCTTGCCGTTTGCAGTGAAGGAATCTGTGGAAGCTGAACTGAATCGGCTAGAACAGGCAGATGTGATTGAGAAAATTGACAGTTCCCCTTGGGTCTCCCCAATAGTTGTAACGAAGAAAAAGAACGGGAAAATTAGGATATGTGTAGACCTGCGGGAACCTAACAAAGCAATCATTGTGGACTCCTTTCCCCTGCCCCACACTGAAGAGTTGCTACACAAGCTGCATGGTGCAAAGTTCTTTTCGAGACTGGATTTGGCCTCGGCCTATCACCAATTGACTCTTAGCCCAGACAGCAGGGACCTGACTGCTTTCATCACAGAGCATGGGCTGTACAGGTACAAGCGTGTCTGTTTTGGACTCGCTTCGGCACCAGCTGCTTTCCAGAGAATGATGACTACAATCTTACAAGGCTGCAGAAATACTCTCTGCTACATTGACGACATTGTTGTTTTTGGGTGCACAAAGGAAGAGCACGACGCCTGCCTTCGGCAGGTTTTGAAGTGCATTGCCCATGCTGGGCTAAGACTGAATGAAAAGTGCATTTTTGGAGTGAAGGAGCTTGACATTTTGGGTCACAGAGTGACCGAAGAAGGGGTTCGCCCACTTGTGAGCAATGTAGAGGCCATCCAGACAGTTCCAGTCCCCACAAATGTAGCAACATTGCGCTCTTTCCTTGGCATGGTTGGGTATTATGCAAAATTCATACCGCACTATGCTGAACTCGTTGAGCCTCTACGCCAGCTCCTACGGAAGGGAGTAGGTTTCACTTGGACGCCGGAAAGGCAAGCCTGTTTTGACCAGCTGAAGCTCCTCTGGGCAAGTAACTGCTTACAGCTTTTTGACCCTGCTCTGGAAATAGTGGTTACAACAGATGCTTCTGGCATTGGCATAGGAGCTGTACTCCAGCAACAGAAGGGTGATGACTTGCATACCATCGCTTTTGCATCAAGGCGCCTAACACCGCCTAAGTATTCTGTAGGCGAACTGGAAGCACTAGCCTGCATGTGGGCATGTGAACACTGGAAAAGGTACCTTTGGGGCAGGCACTTCACGTTACGTACAGACCATCAGGCACTGGTGACGCTGCTCGGTGCAAATGGAGCGGGCCGTCAACCTTTCAGGATTGCCAGATGGCATGCCAGACTGCTGGCATACAACTACACAATAGAATACAAGAAGGGCACTGAAAATACTGTCGCAGATGCCCTTTCCCGGTTACCGCAGGAGACGTATGGAGCCCGTCCGGAGCCGGAAGATGCTGTTTGCTTTGTTTCTTCATGCTTAACTCACGAGGAATTCGTAACTGCAACTGCGCAGGATTCTCTACTTTGCCAAGTGATGCAGTGGACAACGTCCAGGTGGCCATCAGCCAAGACGCTGCCTCCAGAAGCAATGCCTTTCTACAGGGTTCGGGACGAACTGTCAGTGATGAATGACCTGCTGCTCCGAGGGGAACAGTTCGTGGTACCTTCTTCGTTGGTGAGCAGACTTCTGGATATCGCCCATGAATCTCACCCAGGCATCACGCGTACAAAGCAACGACTCCGAGAAAAATACTGGTGGCCTGGCATGAACAAGCACGTCGAACAGCTGATCAAGTGTTGTGCCGTTTGTCAGTCTGTTGACAAATCAGCAAAGCCAGTTGTGCCGCTAATGCAGCCGGTACCATTTCCTTCAGCACCGTGGGAGAAGATAGGCATCGACATCGTTGGTCCTTTCGCAAGGGCTCCTCAGGACTGTCGTTTTGCCATTACTTTAGTAGACTATTTCAGCAAGTGGCCAGAAGTGGGGTTCACCTCCAACGTCACTTCAGCGACGACCATGTCCTTTTTGCGGAGTATATTTAGCCGTGAAGGCTACCCGAAGGAGATAGTGAGTGACCATGGGCCACAATTTACATCCGTCGAGTTTGAAGAATTCTTGCGCAATAGAGGTATCCACCACACATTCTCGGCAGTCTATCATCCACAGTCAAATGGACAAGTGGAACGGTTTAATCGTGTGTTAAAGGACTACGTTCAGGTGTGTCTGGAGGAACACCGCCCACTGAAGGAGGCTGTCACAGAGTACCTTGGGATCTACCGCTGCACCCCGCATGCAACTACGGGTCAGAAACCTGCTGTTCTCCTACACGGCCGTCACCCAAGGACCAGACTCGATCTTGCTGCAGGACCGACTGGAAGTGTTCCTGAGGTCGGAGGTGTGGAGCTTCAAGCCGTCAAGGAAAGGGTAACTCGGAAACAGCTTGCAAGCAAGCACTATACGGATCGTCGTCGTGCAGCCAAACATTCGTCATTGAGCGCAGGACAAGCAGTTCGGATTAAGCTACCGGGACATGTGCCAAAGGGTTCCCCATCGTATTCACGTCCTTTCACCGTGGTTCGGCGCCAAAATGAGGACACGTACGAGCTGAGCGATGGTCGCTTTTGGAATCGTGAGCGGCTGATTCCATACACTGCAGCCTGGAATCCTGCGACAGAGGCAACCTGCGTTTCCCCTGGGACTCCCGGCTCCACCGCAGCACAGCCCCCGAGTGCCCAGATGTTCCAGCCACTTACTACCCCGGCCAGCACCGACAGAACGTCAGTCCCAACTTCAACTGCAAGTACTGGTGTGCCAAGTGTTGTCACGGACATGAGTGTACCAAGGAACGTGTCGGGAGGGACTGAGACAAGTGCTGAAGGTGCGGCTCCACGGCGATCCACCAGAGATCGACGCAAGCCGGCGTGGCTGGCTGAATATGACTTATGAGACAATGCAGTGACTGTGCGCGCCCAAGGGATGTTGTGTTGTGCGACGGTGTGCTGCCCCTTTTTGGAAGGAGGGGACATTGTGTTGTGCGACGGTGTGCTGCCCCTTTTTGGGAGGAGGGGATGTTGTGTAATGTAGTTCAGTTCATGCGACCAGGTGGCGCACAATGCTAAGGTGGCCAAATTCCACCATCATCATCAGCAACCGCAAGCCCGGTTATAAATATCGTGTAAAAAAGAATAAAGGCTCTTTTTTCCGTGGGTACGTGGTAGCGTCTGCGTCTCTCTGCCACGTATGGTGCGCGGCGGATACAACAGACGCGCCTGCACCTCTCCCTCCGGCTACCATGGGAAAATACCCTTTCTGCCTCCCTTTTCCCCTCTAGGAAATTATAAGAAGCACTTCGCCTTATGAAAAAAAAAAAGCACGTACACGTTGGCGTTCTCTATCACGTCTTGTAAAAGAAGTCATGCGGATCGGCACTGGCGAACATGCGGCCACGAAACTGCTTGGCATCCTCACCTACAATGGCACTATGAAATGGGTCGGTGCATGGTTAGCTAATGTTGAAAATGTTTAATAAATAAGGTGTAGTTGTAATGGCGAGGGAATAGGGATGGTGGTCTGCTCATTTTTTCGTACAGAGTAGCAAGAATAGGAAAGAATCGTCACGTGTAGACGTACGTTGTCACTAATGCGGCCTCGTTTTCCCAGATTACAAACATAAATGTAGATAAGCAGTCCTTTTCTGGAATGTGAGGGGGGATCACACTTTGGCGCGCTGAATTGTTGTACAGCAGCTCAGGCGGGGAAAGCTCATCAGCCAAAAGCTCCTCACCGGTCATAATCTCATCCATTCTTCCACAAGCTGTTGCGAAGCAGACGTGCTGACTTTACGAAATTTTTTGAGCTTTTCTTCAGGTCAGTGAAATTATGCAAGAAAACGTTATTGTAAAAAAAAAGTTCAGCGTTATTCTCGGTTGCTCTAGCCACCTAAAAATTTATGCGCGCAGATGTCATATGGGTCCATAAAGACAAAAAAAATCACGCCATATCCACGGAATGAATGATGATAAGTGGGGCGAAGTTCGAGAGGGGGAGATCATCGGTAACCGTAACTCTCCCGTGAAAGTTCGCCCATTACATCATTAAGAAAGACGTAAGACTGTGTTCGTACATTGTACAAATCAACTTTTATTTTCGGAGTCAATGCTCCCAGGTCCAGACCTGGTGAAAGAACCCGCGCCATCGAGGACTACCCCGCACCTCCACCACAATTTGTCACGTAGGATGGGACACAACGGTAAAGAAAGAACTTTTATTTAGGGCGAACTTGTGCCCGAACAAGACGAGAGGAAACGAGCAAAGGTCCTTGCGTCTCGTTCGATCTCCGAGAACGACTGCCTGCGTTCGTGGCGTGATCTCTTGCGTGATCTCCCCCTCGCAGTGCACGTGCGCTCGCGCCTCCGTTGGCGAACACAGACAAGTTCGCGCTCACGGTGCCGAGTTTGCGCTGCCGGTTGCAGCCGGTTCTTGCGCGTGCAACGCGGCCCACTTTGCAACATCTCCGAAAGCATGCGGCGGTCACGTACCACGGGACACAAGGGATGGACAGACCCATGGCCTTAGGAGCTTCGCCCCTAAAAAGAACTGTAAATGGGAAGTTCCCACGTCCTTTTATTTGACACAGGCATGCTCCACCTCCCCCCCCCCCTCACCCACGAGCGCGCGCACACACGCACACAACCACCGAATGTATTGCTCACCTTGCCCCTGCCCCCTCCGCGAAAATGTCAACTCTACGCCTATGCAATAAGCATTTCGAAATTTTTTAAGTGCGAATGCACTTCTTAAGCGAGCCTGAAGCGTCCGCCGCCGTCCGCATTCCGCCGCCGTCCGCATAGCAACAGCAGCGGATGCGCGCGCTCCTCGTCTTCCTTGGCAACGGGGGGAGATGGGCGCGCGCTGCCTGGCCGCTGACATGGCACATACCCACGTGGGGGATTGGCCAGGAATCTCCTCGTCTTCCTTGGCAACGGGGGGAGATGGGCGCGCGCTGCCTGGCCGCTGACATGGCACATACCCACGTGGGGGATTGGCCAGGAATCTCCTCGTCTTCCTTGGCAACGGGGGGAGATGGGCGCGCGCTGCCTGGCCGCTGACATGGGACATACCCACGTGGGGGATTGGCCAGGAATCGGGCGTGAGAAGGGCTAATGCACCCGCTTAAGGAGTACTGACACGAAATTTCAAAGCTGAGATCCGCTCTAGCCATAGGCGTAGAGTTTTCAATTTCCCGGGGGGGGGGGGGCAAATACAGATGTGTATATATATATATATATATATATATATATATATATATATATATATATATATATATATATATATATATATATATATATAAATATAATTTTTTTTATTTTAGTTATTTTAGTTGTTTTATTTTTAACCTTCTAGCTGTCTACATCCCCATTTCCCGCGGGCTTTGCTGATCGCGGCTACTGCTGAATTGGCGTAGCACACACTGCATAGGCGTACAATTTTCCATTCTGTCGTGAGAGTGTGACGAGGGTGGAAGGCATCGGTGCCCCGCGTGAGCTCAGAAAGTTTTACATGTTCGCTGAAACGGTAGGACAAAAAATTGAGAAAACTGGTACATGGTGTCATCATTTATTTTTTTGTAAACAAGACATTAGGGGCTATAGTGCAATAAACAAAAATGGAATATCTACAAAAGCATTAAAAATGAAATATCTACAAAAACCACACCTAAAGCAGACATACCCCCCCCCCCACTCACACACACGCACAAAGTATATGGAGACATGTATAAGTGCAAGCACAACAAATAAAATCACCAATCAGAGTTTTTATACACGTATACATCAACACACAAAAAAACTAAAGGACATACACATACATGATATTTTACAAATGCTTCCATGGAATGGTGTCCTGTACGCAGGTTACTCATTCAAAGACAGAAATGTATTTTTGCGTACAGCCGATCTGCCGATAAATCCGTCAGCAATGAGATATAAGTTTATCTTTCGGCTAAGCTCTTTGTGCCCATGGAGAAGAGCAACATGATTCAGCCTTGTCTGTCCCATCGTCGACCCCAAATATGTTTTGACTCGGCGGAGGCATGAGAATGATCGCTCTGATGTGCACGACGTGACTGACACAGTCAGTGCAATTTTGACTAGCATGGCTATTTCAGGAAGCAACCCTCTCAGGTGCTCTCCTTTCTCCCCCCCTGAACATCTGAACAACGTCTTCAAGTGTTCTGACCGGCGGTTCATTGCGCTGCGTTGCAATGTCAAGCAGCATGTCTCGGTGCAGCTTTAGGCGCTCAGTTTGAAAATCTGAGCCGTAACACTGGGAAACGTATGTGGCGTCGGCCTTTCCAGCGAGGAACTGCTCAATATTGATGATGTGCTGCCACGTATCGGCGGGATAACGGTCGTCTAAGGAAGAAAGCACCGTGTCCACTACGTTGTAGTACAACTGGCGGTACAGGTCTTCAGTAGAGTGGAACACATGACCCCCAGATCCACCGTCGTAGCGGCGTGGAGTTTTTTTTGAAGCTGGGATCGATGGCTCTTCAATCTCGAGTTCACTAGCTTCGGCCAGGCTCTCAGCCCAAAAGCGGGGAAAGCTGTGACGGAGTTCACTAATGCTCTCCCTAGCAGCCTTAATCATCCTTTTAGCTTCATCAAGCATTAAAGACCGTTTCTGTAGAGCGGAGCTCACCGTTTCTAAGCGTGAGAATACTAGTTTCATTAAAGGGAAGGTGAAGCGGTTTTAGAATTAAAAGAAAAGTTGACTAGCAGCAAGTACACATTGAATAGTTCATGTGTACGAAATATTTTCGCAATAGATGCAATAGAAGCGGCGCAATGAGCAAACAAAAGTGGCCCGATGCCCCGCCCCCATCTCGCCGCGCGATGCCGGAAGACCGAAGAGCGCGGGCGAAAACCGGCTGAAAAACGTCATACCTGGACTTCCGGCCGGATCGGCCGCCTCGGCCATGCTCTTTCGCCGTGTTTCCTTGTGAATGATACTTGCTGTTGTTGTAGTAGTTGATAGCACTCATTTGTACAATTTTCGTCTTCAAAAAGTATGCACGAACGCCAAAAGAGGCATACGTTATCATGCCGTATTCCTAAGCAGAATAATGCCACGCCGGGATGCTTGATAACGTACGGAAGCGACAGCCGAGGTGGCTGTGCTTGATGACAGAGAATATACTACACTGCGTTAAATACTTTGTAAACCGCTCCAATTCGGTTTTTTTTTTTTTATGTGACGGACGTGAATGCTCACTGTATATTCTAGATTTAGGAAGGATGGGGAATACTGCTGTACTTTGGCCAGGAATGTTTCGTTCCATTCCAGAAACCAAGTCACATTTGTTCAGGAAATACTTGTTTCGTTAAACGCGTCGGTTTTCTTTCCCTATGGGATCAGGACAGTTTTCAAAAAAACAATTTTTGGCGAAACTAAAACAAGGGGCCAATCCTGATAGAAGTTCTCTCCCGGCTAAGAGCTAAACAGTATTCCTTACAAAGTAAAAGAACCAAGACAACCAGATTACTTATTTTGCAAGTATACATGTCACGATAAGGTGATGTTTGTCTGGAATTAAAAAAACACCACTCCGAACCACCACCGTGCCATAATTTGTGTTGACTGCGGGGGCCTTATTTTTTGCCCAAGATTCCGTGTGGCTGCATATTATAACCTGGCAAGCACTTGTTGTCACTGAACCTCAAGTGTGCTCCAGTGAGAGTCGGTGATATATATAATGATGATACTAAAAAAATTAGGAGCGAAGAGTAAATGTACGGCCTCTGTCTGACTAGCGCGGTAAATGCTTAAATCTAGAAATGCTGAAACAGGCCAACGATTCATTATCACAAACGTTTGGTGATTGTTACCTAAAGTAACGTAACTACAACGTAACTTCCTTGTCCGACTGGTCTGTTAATTAAAACGTGGTGGCCGTAATATTGTAGCAGAATGCGCAACGCACAAGCGAAAATCAAGCCCTACTACAGCCAATAATGCAGAGCAGGCACTAGTATGCTGCAGTGTTTTCAGAATAAATGCATGTGAAGAAGTAAGACGCCACTCATCGAAGTGCAGCTAGCAATCGCGGAGGCGCCGTAGCGCTGCTGCCGAAATGGCGCGCGCATGTGAGTCTGTATACGGGGATGAGTAACGGGGCTGGGGTGGACGACAACGAACAAAGGAAATGTGGAAGCAGAGTCTGCTTGTTGGTTTATGCGTGTACCGGCAAGATGTGTCTCGCATATACGTTTACAGCGCATGAACGCTATTTTTTCGCGCAGTGCACGTACGTGCTTTTCGCTGGTAGATTGTTTATAAAATGGCCATTAATCTTCGGCATAAATGGTTTTGTGTATAATAAGAAACAGTTAAGGCAGTACCTAATATTAACATAAGGTATAAAATCCCCCTATGCTGGTTGCCTAATTCAAAAATATTTTGATGGAGCCCACTAGTCGACGTCACAGTCACTGCTTTGGGGTTCTCTGTCGTGTAAAGCAAATTTAAGCTCCAAGATAATTGAACCAACAGCACGGGAAATTATAAAACAAACTTCCAGTCATGTGCAAAAATTAAACTGCAAGCTAAATTGCCGCAAAGGCAACCGTGCGATCGTTCGCAATGCTTCCGACAACCCGCGCGGCTGAAGGGTGTCCTCCTTTGACGTCATGACGGGCGCAACCAATCAGGGGCGTCAAAAGACGAAAAGCGCGCGTCTTTCAAACGGGGCCGCGCTTTTTGCAAGATAAATGCCGCTTGGACTCATGTACGATAAATTTCAATGTGATATTCGGAATCAGCGCGCAAGAAACTATATAACTGTTAATCTAACTCAATTTTTTGGAAAGCGCTTCAGCTTCCCTTTAACTTGAGCATGAAGTAAGTCTGAAACTTTGAAAGCGCCTTCGCGAGCCCAGAAGCCTTTGCGCTGCTCTCACTGCATTCCGAGGCTACTTCTTGCAAAAATAAGATAAGCGGCCTGTAGTTCTTCAAAACAGAACGTAGGGAAGATGCTTTAAGAGTCCACCTGGTGGGGCAAAACTTAACCAAACTGACGCTTTCTTCCTCTTCCTGAAATGTTTTGAACCAATGAAGGCGCTTTGGGGAGCCTGTGACAAAACTTATCAGCTCCGTTATCACACTCAGAATGTCACGGCATCTGTCAACTGTTTGCATCACGTCGTTCAAAACAAGGTTTAAAAACATGGGCGAGACAGTGCACGTATATAGCTCTAGGCTCCTCCTCTCGTATGAGAGCTTGCAGCCCACTGTGCTGCCCTCTCATGTTTGCCGCGCCGTCATAGCACTGTCCGAGACACTTTTCAATGGGTATGTTAAACCTATAGATAATGTAAAGGTAAAATGAATGAATTTAAACACGCCTCTGCTTAGAACACAAACGACTACACTAAATAAATTTGTTAAGTGTCCCGACTTGACAAACAATTCTCCACCGACTGCCGGTAGCGAGTAATTCTAGACTACGGTCTGAACGAACAGCTGAATATATAGAACTGATGCCACACATACCTTTGCCTTGTTTCTTTGCATGGGTGTCCAGTCCACTCGATCGCGCAGCCCAGCACAACCACTTTCACACGGCACGCTTCCCGCCAAACAAAACGGTTAGACGGATGGTTCTATACTCTTGCCAATCACGTGTAGCGACTGCTTCTGTCCGGCCCGCTACGTTGTTCGGTCGACCGGCCCTCGTCTCCAACTTCAAATTTTTACTTTCCTTGCTCCCAAAACACCAAACACTTCAGTTTTATGGCACAGAAACCACGCCTCCAAATGCGTGTCACAACAGTATACGAAGGCCAACTAACACACACCGGGCCGCTGACTGGCCGGATTGCTTGCACTGTTTTTTTTTTTTTTTTTTCATTTTCGTAAAGGCTCGGACTGAGTGTCAACTAGCCGGCCTAGAGGCGCCAAGGGGCGCGACGCGCCACAGATGGAAGTACTTTCTTCGAGTGCATTTGTTGTGTTTCTCCAGGGGCGGCGGACACCGCTTAGCGCTTCGGCGGCAACTGGGAATCGGGGAAGCATGCGAGGGGGGCGGGGGCCATGTGGTTTCGAACCGGGCGCGTTGAGTGTTCAGGCTTCGGTGCGGGAACAATAGCGGCAGCGCAGCGGCCGGGTCATAAATCGCTGGGTGGACACGTCCCGAACACGCGAAATGTCAAGGCGGCGGCCGCGGCGTCGACGGCTTTCTTTGAGACTGTAACACGCTCTGGTTTGTTTTGAAGTGAGTAATTCGGGGATGACCGGAAACGGAGCGACAACTGGACATAAATTCTCAGAACCGTTGCCCCCCTCTCCAAAGAGCTCCTGAGCTTCTTATTTCTTGTTTTTTTAAGCTTCCCACTTATGCGAGGTCGAAAACGTGTTGCGACCGTCAGAAATACGGGCACGAGTCAGCCATTGCACCACCTGAGGGGCGCTAAAAACCACTGTGTCGCCAAGTGATTTGTGGGCAAGCGGGTTACACCGCATACGCGCACACGCCGGCATGGTTATCGCCTCCTCCGCGGAAGTAGCGCAAGGAGGGGAGCGGTTCTTTATCCAGGCTGCAACCGTGGCCGCCGAACCACGTGCACTTGTTTCGAAGAAGTCGCTTCCTTTACTAGTTGCCGACGACTGGGGCGTCCGCAGAACAGCCGGCCGGCCCCATTTTCCGCCTTTGCCGATGCCTTGGAGGCTGGAGCGTTGGGTTACTGCGGCTTCCCTGTGTCCCACTGGATTGAAGGCCGCACGCTTCCCCACCGGCCGCCTCCTTTCCAGCTTTCTCCCCGTTTCTACGAACGCAGTGCCTATTCTGTGGACCAGTCCACAGGATAGTGTTCAGCTTTATTCTGTGGACCAGTCCACAGGATAGTGTTCAGCTTTATTCTGTGGACCAGACCACAGAATAATGTTCAGCTTTATCCTGTGGACCATTTGAGGCGGCGCTTGGCGGTGCTGTTCGGCGCGGTCGTGTCGTCCAACATTTTTTTTTTTTAAGATACTTATTTCAGTTTCGTAACTGCGCCGACTGTGCCTTCCCGGGTGGGCGCTCTGGTCGCGAGTTGCGCCGGTCCGCTGAGCTCTAAGTTGCGGTGTGTAGTTGCGTGTCTGCTCTACAAGTTTCTTCTTTTCGCTTGCGTTTGTCTTTACCCTTGTGCGAGAACTTTGCCTCTTCAGTGCATTCGGTTGTACGACCGCGGACGAAAACGTTTCGAGACTCCGTAAACTCGCTGTTTTCTTTCATGTGCTGTCTTGGCGCCCCGACCTACCTCACAGCCGGCTGTACGAGCGGATAATAATAATAGGAATCTTTATTTACAGGAACAGTACATATAATTTCCCAGCCCACTTAAGCAGCTGACGCTTGTGAGATGGCTGAGCACATGCATTGTGCATGGGGCACATGCTTATGTCTTTTACAAAATGAACGAGGAGGAAATCTCTTGCTAAAAAGCTTTTAATAAAACCAAGAAGCCTAATGAAGAAAAACCGAAAAATTCTTAATGCTATCACCGTCGGCAGGCGCGCATGCGTGTTCTGCCCCTTTCGTTTACCGCCGGTGCAACTACACGATGCTCCTATGCGGTTCGGCCACAGCTCCCATGCTCCAGTTACTTCTGTCGGCACCTACTTCTTTTTAGGGGCCGAGCCGCTGCTGGCATCTCCCGTCGTCGTAATCGTCCTCTCATGTCACGGTGCTACAACACGTTTACGCCTCGCGCTAGAGCGCTTCGTAACGCGTAATTAATATGCAGTGCCCGGAGCTTACGTGGTTACCAATTTTAGAAGAATTGTCTTCTTTCGATGTGTATGGTAGTTTTTGAGAACCAAAGTTCGGTGAGCGGGTTTTAAACCGACACTGATGTGTTTTAAACCAGCGTCGTAGTCATTCACGTGCCTGTTTGTTCTATATGCAATAAAGAAAAAAAAAGCATAGTAAAAAAAAAAGAAAAACACAGAGACTCTCCCTTACGCCTCGAGCTAGAACGCTTCGTGCTTCGAAGACAAGAGACTTTTACAGCAAAGCTGTATACCTCTATCCCCTCCCCCCCCCCCCCTCCCCGACGGTTTCAACTCCGTTAATCAGAACAGCATTCCCCTTTACGCACAGCAAGCGAAGCAGGTAGCGTAATGTCGTCGTCAGGCATTTAGTACACAGCATAACAGAACACACGAAATCAACAAAGACTTCCGAAGCGGCGAGCCCTACGTTCCACACCACGACGACCACGATGCGGCGAAATTCGGCCGAGTTCACGTTCACAAAAATTAGGCGGGCAAAGAAACGTCTTCAACTCCCGATGACATGATGCCGACCTTTTTAACGCTACAGGACGCTCAGTTTGTGCCGTATTTGTCTCACGCGAACTTTGTAATATGTAGTCGCAATGTTTATAGAACAACAAGCTTGGCGTGGCTTCAGTTGACTTCGGGGCAGGCTTGCTAAAAAAATGTTGCAGTACGTTCAAAATCGGCATCAAAAATATGTGTTACTAGGTTCATAGCCTAGGTTTTTTGTAAACCAGATCACAAACCTGTGGACAAACCACGCAGAAAACGCTAAGTTAAGTTGGCCGCACAACCGCGCGCTGAAGAAGCAAGGTTCTCGCACGCGAAAAGAAGAAACTTGTAGAGCAGACACGCATGCACTACACACCGCAACTTAGAGCTCAGCGGACCGGCGCACACCGTCAACGCTGCCGCCGACACCTCGCAACACGCGACCGGAGCGCCCGCCCTGGAAGGCGCAGTTACGAAACTGAAATAAGTATCTAAAAAAAAATGTTGCACGACACGACCGCGCCGAACAGAGAGAGAGAGAGAGAGAGAGGTGATTGGATGGAAGAAAGGAAAGGAAAGTGCACTGGGGATATTATTGAGCTCAGTAGGGAGCTCACCTGCATACAACCCAGTGCGGTGGGGAGGGGAAGAGGGGATAAAAGACTTGGGAGGAGGCTAGGGGTGGAATAGAAAAGGTGTGAGAGAGAAAGACAGGCAGAAAAGAGAGAGAGAGAGAGAAAGAGAGAAGAAAAAAAACAAGAAAAGAGGGGGGGGGCACTACATAAGCGACAGCGGCACAAGTGTTCGTTGAGTAGCCTCAGCTACAGGCGCTGGGTTAGTCCAGTGGCCTCGAGGAATGCCAGGAGGTGTCGGAACACTTCACGACGGGAGCTGGCAGGACCCGTCGGGAACAGCAGGTCCTGCAGGTTTTGTCTGGGCCGTCCGAGGCGCTGGAGTGCAGCCTGCAGCACTGCTCTGTGTGCTGCGTGCTCGGGGCAGGACAGGAGCAGATGCTCCAGCGTCTCGGGTTCGGGGCAGTCGGCACAGGCGGGGGAGGCGCGTCGTCCTTGGTGGTGCAGCAGGGCCGCCACCTCGCAACAGTTGAGGCGCATCCGGAGCAGCAGGCTCCGGACGTCCCTGGTGAGGCGCCCTGGCAGAACGGGCGGGGCCTGGCCAGACACTACTCGGGGGTCCGGGTGTCTGGTCAGGGCCATTCGGGCCAGGATTTGGCGTGGGGCATCAAACGCCGTCACGTCCTGGGGAGGCAGGGGTACCTGGCTGGTGGGCACCCTTGGCCAGAGCGTCGGCCGCCTCATTGCCCGGGATGCCCATGTGGGCCGGCAGCCAGTGTAGCTGCACAGTGCAGCCGCGAGAGGCCACCGCATGCAGTTTGGTCACCAGCGACCGCTCCACGTGCCCACTGGAGCTGCCCGGTTGGTCAGCCGACTGCAGCCGCAGGAGGGCTGGCCGGGAGTCCGTGAGGACGAGGGCCTTGCAGTCTGGGCCTGCCCGCTCGAGCAGCAGGTCCGCAGCCAGGTGCAGGCCGGCCAGCTCCGCGGTGGTGGACGAGGCAGGGAAGGGCAGGCGGCACACCCGGCTAGCGCCAAGTGCCGGGGCAGTGCAGGCGGCTGCCGCATTGCCCGTGCGGGGGAGCACGGACCCATCCGTGAAGACGTGGAGGCTGGCGTTGTTCTCCAGCAGGGCAGCGCCACCTCCTGGTAGATGGCCTGGTGCGGAGTGGCCCTCTTGCTGCGCACCCCAGGCAGCTTGGTGTTGACGTCTAGGGCCTCTCCTGTGCCGGGCGGTGGAGGCTCCGGAGGGGGTTGCTGCGGCACCACGATGTCCTCCTCATAGATGTGCAGCAGCTTGCCCATCTGTGAGTTTGGACGGGCACGGAACCGGTGCAGCAGGGCGGCCCCGTCCGGGCTTTTTTGCAGGCGGTCTATGTGGCGCAGGCCTGCCTGGAAGGCCCGTAGCTCGATTGGCCAAGTGGCTGCCTCGGTGTACGTGGCCGCCACAGGAGATCGGCGTGGGAGGCCCAGGCAGAGCCGGATGGCCCGGCGTTGGTCGAGCTCGAGCGCCTTCCACCGCAGTTGCTTCAGGTTGGCGAGGGGCAGCGCGTACAGCACAGCCGAGGAGGCCATGCTGTGGAAGACACGCTGCGCAACCTGGTGGGAGCAGCCGTTGCCTCGTGCCAGCAGCCTCCGCACGCCCTGCTGCACCGCCGCAGTGCGCTGCCGCAGTGCCCGCACAGCTGGCAGCCATGACAGCCGGGAGTCAATGAGCAGCCCCAGGTATTTCACCTGGCGCTGCCATGGGAGGGGCTGGCCATTGAGGGTGATTGGTGGCGTTGCCCTGCGGGCCCTGGCGCCACTCGGGTGCACCATCATGGCCTGCGTTTTGGCCTCCGAGAGCTGCAGGCCACGGCTTGACAGGAAGGCAGCCACTGCTCCCAGCGCCTTCTGCAGGCACGCCCTCACGTGCTTGCCCAATCTGGTAGGCCCGTGTGTCCAGATGGCGACGTCGTCCGCGTAGACTGCTATACCCACTGGATACCGGAGCCCAGCGGGAATGCAGTCAGGGAGGGGAGCCAGCACCAAGTTGAAAGGGCTCAGCACACTCCCCTGGGGCACCCCAGAGCAGACGTTCCGTGGGCTGCTTGTCGCCCGGCCGACCTTCACCCGTAGGGTCCGGCCAGACAGGAACGCCTGCACGTAGCTCCTGAGGTGCCCCACGACGCCCATGCCGTCCAGGGCCTCCAGGATGGCGCTGTGGGGGACGGTGTCGAAGGCCGCCTTCATGTCGAGCAGCACCAGGTAGGCCACCTCCCTGGTGTGGCAGGCCTGCTCAAGCATGGAGACGACGTCCCCCAGCGAGTCAGCTGTGCAGCGGTGCCTCCTGTAGCCGCTCTGCTGCTCTGGGAACACCGCTCGTCGGTCGGCAATCCACTGCAGGCGGGCCAGGACTGTGCTCTCCATGAGCTTGCCTGCAGCGGACGTCAGGGACACCGGTCGGTAGGACCCAGGCTCCGTGGGGGGCTTGCCAGCCTTCAGGATCGGTGAGATGAGTCCCACCAACCAGGGTGGCGGCAGGACTCCCGTCGCCCAGACCCGGTTGAAGAGCAGCAGGAGTGGCCCCAGGTGGGTGACGTCCAGGTTGCGGAGCATCTGGTAGGTCACCCCGTCGATTCCTGGAGCACTCCTGCGCTTGGGACAGCGACCAAGGGCGGCCCGCAGCTCTCGCAGGGTGAGCTCTGCCGAGCAGAGGGCCACCGCCCAGGGGTCAAGTGGGACGGCTGGGGCTGGGTTCAGGAGGACAGGAGCAGCTGGGGCCTGGGCCGACAGGGCAAACTGGTCTGCCAGGAGCTCTGCTAGGGCCTCTTCGGTGATGCCCATGGTAATGGCGGCTGACTGCAGAGGGTGCTTGCTGGTGGTGGCAGGGTGCAGCAGGGCCTTGAAGACCCGCCAGGCCTTGGCTGGGTCTCTGCGGGAGTCCATGGAGGAGCACAGGGACTCCCAGCCCTGCGTGCGGCGCTGCCGGGCCCGCCGTCTGCATTGGGCGTCTGCCCGCCGCTGCTCCGTCCAGTCAGCTGGGCACTTGCTCCTGATGGCCCGCCGCTGCAGCTGGTTGCGGCGAGCCCGAAGGCGCAGGAGCTCCAAGTCTGGCAGTGCCGTGCAGAGGGGTACCTCTCCTCGTACCGTGGCCTTGTCTGCGCTCCGCACGATGGCTGCCAGGATGTCAACCTGCGGGTCCTCCAGGCACTTCGCCACCTCCTTACGGAAGTTAGTCCAGCTGGTGACGCTGTATGCCCTGGTGTCGGCTCGCCTGCGGTCACCCCTGGGAGTGACCAGGATGGGGTAGTGGTCCGAGCCCCAGGTGCTGGTGGCAGTCTCCCAGGAGTAGGCGCACCGCTGCGACACCAGGGTCACGTCGATGTGCGTCTGCTGGACGGTGTTCCGTGGGCCACGGCGGACGAAGGTGGGGCTGCCCTGGTTGGCCACAAGCAGCCCACAGGAGGTGGCGGCATCCAGGAGCTCCCTGCCCCTGCGGGTGGTGCCACGGCTGCCCCAGGCCGGGTGGTGGGCGTTGAAGTCCCCACACACCACGGCGTCACGGCCCAGCATAGCCCGCAGCCTGCCCACCGCTGCAGCCTGCCCAGGGCTGCTGTGGTCGCACGTAGACGCTGGCCACGGTGGTGTCTGTGTTCCCCATACGCACCGTCACGGCGGCACATTCCATAGGGCCCTCTGCCACCGCAGCCAGATCAACTAGGACGCTGTTGAGTGCTGCCCGTACATAGACCACAGCCTGGGACTTGCGTTGTGGGTGGCTGGTGTTCCGGCACGGCCTGCTGCTGCAGGAGTCCAAGCGGCAGCTGGTGGCGCTAGGGTGGCACAGGAACCCCGGCAGGCGCACTGAGTGTGCGTAGAGGTCAGCCTCCTGCAGTGCCAGGACATCAAAGGGCTCCCGCAGCAGGTGCTCCGCCAGCTCCGCCTGACGTGGCCCCAGGTGGTTGCAGTTCCACTGCAGGATGCGTGGCCGCTGGCCTGTCCTGCAGTGTCTGCTAGCCATGCTGGGGGGCGGTCGAGGGGTTCAGCTGGGCCAGGGCGGCAGTGGCGGCCAGGCGGGCAGGGTCCTCAGCAGGCAGGCGGCCCACCAGGCTGTGGACCAGGGCCAGGAGAATGGGCACTGTCTGATCCGGGCCGGGGGCAACGGGGCTTGATGGCAACTGCTGCACCCCGGGCTGTGCGGCTGGGGGCTGCTGGGCAGGTGGGCGCCTGGTGGGCTTCCTCTGCTGCTGCTGCTGCTGCTGGTGTCCCTGGCTGGTGGTGGGCCGCTGCTGCTGGCCTGCGCGCCGCCTGGCCATGTCCGCATAGCTCAGTGGCTGCCCAGTGCGCACTGTTGCCACGGCCTCAGCTCGGGGCACAGGCTGGGGTGCTCGTGCCATGGCCGTGGCCACCTTGCGTTCGTGCTGCCACCGGGGGCAGCGAGGGTTGGTGACAGCGTGCGGGCCGCCGCAGTTGGTGCAGTGAAGGGCTGAGGCAGTGCACTGCTGGGCGGTGTGGCCTCCGCCGCAGCGTGCACACCTTTCACCGGCCCGGCAGCAGACTGTCACGTCGTCGAGGCGGCCGCAGCGAGCACACTGCACTGGCCGCGGTCTGCAGCCTCGCACGGGCAGCAGCAGCTTGAAGACTGCCAGGAAGGAAGGGGGGGAGGGGGCAGCAAATTCCAGCAGCACTGCTCCGTCCGGTTTCCGCACCGCGCTGCTTACCGGCGCCTCGCAGTCCAGGTTTGCCAGGATCTCCTCGGTGGTTAGGTGAGGGTCCACCCCGAACACGAGGCCGCGGCTCGTGCCTCGACTCGCGGGGCGGCCAGCGCGGACGGCAATGCCGGCCACACTCCGAGTGGCCAGGAGTGCAGCCAGGCACTCGTCCGTTTCGGCGTCGGCCGCGACCACGTTCAGACGGGTGTTGACCCTCACTTGGGACACTCCTGGGGTGGCGGCGAGATGCCGGGCGATGGCCTCCCTCGATATGGTGAGGAAGGAGGCGGTGCGGTCCGCGGGGCGGAACAGGCAGGTGCCGGCGGCCGGCTGCGTGAACGGGCGCCGCGCAGCCAGTTTCCTGGCTTTCCGCCGCCCTGCCTTGCTCTGCTGCAGAGTCCACTCGGCGGCAGGTGCGGGAGGCGTGGGGGCACCCGAGGAGCCGCCGCCGGCCGCGACGTTCACGGCGAGCGCGCCGCCCGCCCGTCCGTTTGTATCGGGAAGCACTAGATCCAGCGGCGCAATCAATGGGCGGAGCCACGAAGACCCGTGACGTCACAAATAAAAAATAAAATCCGCTTTTACTAGGCGGAGCCACAAAAGCCCGTGACGTCATAACAAAAATAAGAAAAAAAAAACAGACCGGGTAAACGCCACAAAATTTTGCTTTTTGTTTTTTTTATTATTTTTATTTTTACGAAAAGCAGCGTGAGCCGATGTTGTGGCTGGGAGTTCGGTGGCATGCTCGGCGTTTGTTTTACGAGAAGCGGCGGCGCGGAATCGTGGAGGAATCTCGAGATGATGGCTCGATGCACTGCGGGCTCCACCAAGTTCCAAAATGTGTTTGTGTGTCCGCCTTGTTTCAGCTGTGTGCGTGTCCGTTTTGTTATTTGATCAGTTGGTGCGTGCTTGGAGTGCACAGGTGATGCGCCAGGGCAACTGCTTTGAACGTTTTGCTTTTTTTTTTTTCTGTGGAAGTTCTGCGGTGTTGTGCCGCAGCTATGACGTGTGTTTCTACGTCTGCCCCGTTTCAGCTCATCAAATTGGTGCTTTCAAACTGGGTGATGCGCTAAGGCACCGCTTCAATTTTTTAAACTCCTTTGCGAAGTGATGCGAAGCTTGCTCCAGCAGTGTGCAATTATGATTACTACCCTTTGTCCCGTGAAGGACTACGTACGTGCGCTGTTGGTTTGATAAAAACTGTACGCGGTGGTTTGTTTACGTACAATATCGTCAGTAGACTAAAGTCAATGACAAAATCGTTACACTAGAGTTTCCTTTGTGCGGTAAATGTCGTCATACCCGCTGTTAGCAACCGGCGAGGATGCGACTATGTTGAAACAATATGCTAAAAGGAAACACTCCCTTATGACCTAGCACTAGTTCGATCTACAACGTTAGGTTCATTGGGTGCAGTAATGACATCGTTCAGAAATGCATACCCGAGAGAAAATGTGTGCTAGCACCAGCTGCTTTATGGTTAAATTCACAGCTGAGCTCAGCTGTTCTCCGCTGGTACGGTTCGCTGGGAACAGCAGCGAATTTAACCATCAACGAGATCGTACCAGCTGATATTTACTCTTGGGTACAGATCACAATTCAAATCCGTCAGATCCACTTCACCTATACGTGGAACGTCGAAGGGTAATAAGTACAATTGCATAGCCCTTAGATAGTATTGTTGGGATGCTGCTCATAATTTTCTCGATTTCTGAAGCAATCAATAACCTAAATGTTAACGTAACACAAGTACAATGCGCATATTCAGCTAATCTCCAGAATTAAAACAATCAGCGTTTCTCTTTTGTTAGAAATTAGCCTAGCGGTCATTAACAGGGTGACTGCAATGCACACAGAAAACCGTTAAAGGAAAGTAGCAATGTGAACGCTGCATTAATGTGGATATGCATAGCACTTAAATACTGACCCGTTCCGCACGTTAACGGAAACAAATTATGTGCATTTTAGAAGTGTCACTTTCAGCAATGTCTAACGTGTGTACCATGCCTGAAATCATGACGATGTCGGGAGGTTAGCTTTAAAACGCGTGACGCATTTGAAACAAGGGTTCATTTAACTCCGTATTTGTGTCATTGTGTGTTACTATGAAGGGATGAAAAAGTGAACGGGATGAGGCATTTATATAATGACAGAATCGCCATGTTATGAGGAATACCGTGAGCCTAGGCATACTTTAACAAAAGTGAGTTGGCAAATTAGTGTGTGTCATTTAAAGTGCCATAGGGCTCTTGACATTGAAAGGAACTACAGGCAGTTCTGAAACATTTCAGCAGAAAATGGGGGAGGGGTACGTATACACAGACAGTGTGGATGTTTATATGCAGGCTTTGAACAAAACAAGCAAGTTGGCTAATGAACACAGCATTTGTTGTGAAGTAAAACGAAAAGAATCTCTCATTAGTCTTGGATTACCATTCGTGCTAACTGTGATGGCAGCGCTTATATCTTTCAAGTGCATTGTCACAGTTTCTGCACTCTCATTCGCCACGTGGCTTGACAAAGAGGGTTTAACATTTGTGCATGTCCCCCAAAAGTTTCCCAGCACGCCTTCTAGTACATCAGTGCTCCTTTGTAAAGGAAGCTGCACTAATCGGTCAGGTTGCATCTTGAGCAGCAGAAAGACGTGCCTGTATTGTGCCTCGTCTTCTTAGCACTGTTCAAAATGCAGTGCTGTTTGTTCAGTCAGAAGCAAGGTGTTTCCTGATGACCTGATGGCTTTTCTTACCAATCAATGGCCAGGGCCTTTGGCTTGAGCAGCTGTTGTAAGGGAATTTCTTAGCAGCAATCTACTGCACAAAGTAATCAGCTCACTTAAAATGACACAGGCCTCAAGCCGCTTGATAGCGTAATCCAGAGCCAAAGGGCCTGTGCAGTAGTAGACAAAACTCTAAACTTTTTCTGTGGGGCTGTGGTTAAAGCTGATGAGCTTTGAGATATGCTTATTGTAGTTGTGGCATCGTGAGGTTCTGGCTGTGCTTCAGTGGGCCCTAGTCTGATTTCTCCTGCATAAGTGTTGGGCACGCACGTCATAGATACAAAAGGTCCATTGAGCTAACTTACAGGACGCTGTAGAAATGAAGTGTCACCGTGCCTAAAAGACAGTGCAAAAATGTTTACAGAAAATTTTCATTACATTGGAGTCCGTGTTGGTGCATTCTTGCGGCAACATGTCCACTGTGTGCAAGCTAGATGCTTGTAAGCACACTTGGTACTGTCTAGCTGTACCTGCAGCATACACATCACCCTCCTCGTACTGCAGTGCAGTGTTCATTCTCTGCATCGTCAGCTGGCCTGTCATGCAAGCAGACTTGGGTATACGCCCCCTAAGGGTATGGTGACCGCATCACATACCTGCTGTAATCTCATGGCCTGTCTGGTAATTTATTTGCACGAGCAGAGATAAAAGTAGTCAACGATTTCTGTTTCCCCCGGTTGGTGTTCTGATATTTATTCTTCAAAACTTTGTTTTGGCCCTCTGTACCATTATTTGTGGTAATGACTACATTGAAGTCAAGCCTGTATATATGCTCTTACCTACATGTCTGACAACCAGCCATTCGCATTATATCTACGACCTCAGCTTGCTGTTCCAGCAATGTTGCAATCATTGAAGGTCTCTGAAAGATAAATTTGCGATTTCAGTTCTCAGACAAATAAGTACAGCATCCTTTAACTGCACATAGCAGTCTGTCTTTTTCTGGACAGACTCCTTGGACAGACTCTGGAGGAAGGAGCAGGAGGAAATACTTCTATTCAGATTTCTGAACGGCCAGAGTGCGGCACAGGGGAGTGGTTCCTTCTTCACTGTAGCCCGTATTCAGTCCGCGCTGCCTGTGCTCTGTCCACCAGCTGAAGCTGGGCAGGCAGAGAGGGGCTGGATAGCAGCATCTCCAATTGCTCTTGTTCGGTAGTTGACGGAAAAAGAGGAGCTCAGAGCTAAAGTCGCACACCCCGATTATGTGGCAGAGTGTTCCTACTTCTGAGCAAAATTCACATTCAGCGTAGCAGCAATTCGGGTGCATTAAGTGAAGACGCGTCGGGTGTGGGAAGGAGCCGGATTTTATGAGCCGTAGGGTAGTTTGTTGTTCTATGGAAAGGTCAGGGTAAGGCGATAATTCTGGGTGATGTCCCTGTTTGAGACAAGCGGGTGACTGTCCCCGTGCAGCTCCATTAAACCGGGGGTGAAAGTGCAGGCTTGGTGGGCGTATTCGTGGCCCTCCATGGAAGCGTGAGCGGGTGTCCAGATGAGCTGAATGGAACCATTTGGGGAGCGGGTTTTTAGCACACGCAGTGCACATCGGGACACCCAACTGGTAATTCTGGTAGGCTTGTTGGGAATCAGTGACTACCTAAGAACCCATGGTTCAGTGAAAGCCAAGGCGATGGCTGCCTCTTCAGCATCCGTCATGTCTTCGGTCTTGAGTGAGGCGCAAGCAAGGAGGTAGCCACGATGATGGCGCACTGCTGCCCTCGATGTTGGGAGGCGTCTGTGTAGGTAACTGCATGATCCCCACCGAGGGTGGTGTTGAGCGCTTAAGCCAGTGCTTGTCGGTGACCCTCGTCGTGTGAGGGGTTCATATTTCTAAGCAAAGGGAGCATCTTTAGTTCTTGTCGCCAAAAGTCCAGGAGTACATCAAGCGGAATGACATGCTGCCCAGCCAATCTGGTGAAGGATGCGGCGACCCGCCGCAGTTGTGCTCAATTGGAGCTTATGGATAGAACGATGGTCCCCAATCAGCTTTTCCAGCATGTTGTAGAGCCCTGTGCTAAGCAGCCTCTCTATGGACACACTCATTGAAATACCAATGGCTTGCTCAACCGCTTTTCTAATCATTATATAAAGCATCTTTATGTCCTCCTTGCCGAGAAGAAGACAGGGGGGTTCACGTAAGTGATTCTCGTGAGGACAAAAGCTTGAACTAATCGAAAGTTATCGGATTCCTTGAGGCCTCGCTTCTTGGTGGCAACTCGCCTGACCATGTGCATGATTTTATTCATGCTCAGTTTGAGGTGCTGCAAGGATACGTCACTCTTGGTGTTGCCCTGAAGATGTAGGTCCAGGATCTTGATGCTGGGGCTTGGAGTGATGGCCTGGCCATCGAGGAGTATTTGAATGTGTTCCTTGAGGTGTCGTTTCACGTGAGGGCAGACGACGAGGAGCTGAGATTTTTAACGTGAACACTGGAAGCCACAGGATTTAGCACATTGGTGTACTAGAAGAGAGGTGCCACGGGTTGGTGTGAGCTTCCTTTAACCGCTATCGCGTGGCGTTCAGCGAGAACGCAGGTGTTAAACCCGTAGATGTGCTTGGTGAGTGCACCACTTGTTCTCCCCGTCTGCGCGTGGGACAGCCGGCTATGGCTTTCGATTCCTGGCGGTGCCAGTGAATTCTTTTATTGGTTCGCGGGAGTTTTCTGTTGACACCAACGGTCGCGAAAGAACCGTTGGGGGGTAGAGGTAAAAAGCTTTGCTTTAAAACGTTCAAAGCGGTTGCAATGCCCTGGCGCATCCCCCATGTGCACTACAAGCACGCACCAACTGATCAAATAACAAAACGGACACGCACACAAACGCATCATCGAACACAAGTGCTGTCCACCGGGCCCTAACGCACCACCCACTTCACGCACGTATGTTGACATCGACGTAAATCCCCAACTGATCAGCTGAAACAAGGCGGACACACAAACACATTTTGGAACTTGGTGGAGCCCGCAGTGCATCGAGCCATCATCTCGAGATTCCTCCACGATTCCGCGCCGCCGCTTCTCGTAAAACAAACCAGACAAACGCCGAGCACGCCACCGAACTCCCAGCCACAACATCGGCTCACGCTGCTTTTCGTAAAAATAAAAATAATAAAAAAACAAAAAGCAAAATTTTGTGGCGTTCACCCGGTCTGTTTTCTTTCTTATTTTTGTTATGACGTCACGGGCTTTTGTGACTCCGCCCAGTAAAAGCGGATTTTATTTTTTATTTATGACGTCACGGATCTTCGTGGCTCCGCCCATTGATTGCGCCGCTGGATCAAGTGCTTCCCGTTTGTATCATGGGCGCCGCCATCTTGCGCGGAGCTTGTTGGGGCGGCGACGCCAGGCGCGCCGCACGGAAACGGTGCGCCGTGCGGCGGAGGCTCGCTGGGGCTCGCAGCAGCCCCGGCCGCAACGGAGGCAGGGCCTAGGAGGGGGGGGGGGGGGGGGGGCGAGGGCGGGCGGCGCGACAGGGGTCACGTGGGCTCGTGACGTCGCCCCGGCCTCCCGGCTCGTCGCTTGAGGGTGCGGGGAATGGCTGCCTCCTCCGTGTCGTCTGCTCCGCCGTTGGCGGGACGCTCGTCGTCCGAGCCGTCGGACGCTTCTCGGGGGCGCTTCAGGAGCGCTGTCTCATCCATCGGTTCCTCCTGTGTGGGCCGGGTGGTGGTACAGGACGCAGCGGCGGCATCGCCCTCGCTGTTGGCCGTCAGCGCCGCCCGCGCGGAGTCCAACACGCCGGCGCACTCGCGGGGCCCGTCAGGAGCACGTGGCGTTACGCCGGCCGCATCCTGGGTCGGCTCGGCGTTTCGCGCAGCAGGCGCGCGCTCCGGGAGGCGTAGAAAAACTGGCTTTTCCTGCAGCATCCCCACGATCTGCTGTGCGCGCTCCTGCTGCTGGAGGATGGTCCCGCAGGAGGCCATGAGTCTGTCCAGGCTGCGGGGACAGCTGTAGCTGTTCGTGCGGCGGTGCAGAAGGTGCGCGCGTGCTGCAGGCGCGCTGGTCGAGGGTGGCGGCAGGCTGCCGCTCGTAGCCATGTCGCGCGCTCTGGCTATCGAGTTCTTAAAAGAACTGTCGCATAGCGACGTGCTACCGTAGCCAGAGACGCGAGCGAAAAGCCAAAAAAAAAAAAAACCCGCGCCGAACAGCACCGCCAAGCGCCGCCTCTAATGGTCCACAGGATAATGCTGAACATTATTTGTGGTCTGGTCCACAGAATAAAGCTGAACACTATCCTGTGGACTGGTCCACAGAATAGGCACTGCGTTCTACGAACCGTGTGTGTGCGTGCGCGCACGGCTCAGGACGCATTCCTAGAACAGTGCGCCGGCAGCTTCCGAGGCATCACGGGTGCGTGTTCTTTTGCCATTTGGGTATCGGAGGGTCCTGTCAGCATGCGGCCTTTCGGGACGCATGCGGCATTTCAGGACGTTCCGCGTGCGTCACGACGAACGGTTTTAGGCCATCGACTGATTTGTAGTGGCGGTGCGACCTTTGACGTGACGTTTATGCGCGGAGCGCAGGCTAGGGAACAAGTGAAAGATCCTCAGAGGTGCAATAAAGCCTCTTCGCCCCTAACTGATTACGGAAAAGGGGACCGCTACACCTGCATGCTGCGGAGCATCGAATAATAACGACGAGTGCCCTCTTATTTCTTCTTTACTGTTTTTACTGTGTTTTTTTACTGTTTTTCGGTATCGAAATTCGCACCCCCCCCCCCAAAAAAAAAAGTAAAAAAAAAAAAAAACAGTCTCTGGGACCGCTACTGCACCCAGCCAGGGTTCTGTGGAAGACGTTCAAGCTTTCATTGTTTTTCTGGGAAAACCAAGATGTCGCGAATTCAATTAAGCGCACAACGGGCTGAGAGCCGCACCTATGCGGTCTTGCCAGCAGAATGGCCGATAATTTGTATGGGAGTGTTGAAAGACGCGTTTTTCTGTGCGACTGCGTAGAAGGGGCCTGAGAGACGTCGATGTTTCTCTTGTAACGCCGGCGAAATGTCAGTTGTCACGGGTTGTTACCGCTTTAGAGCGTGCAAAGAGCGGGTGCGTACTGGTTGGTATAGTTACACTATGTTGGTGACAGGGTAAGAATGCAGCTCCGCCCACAAGCGTTGTTTGGCCGCTAGCTGACTCTCCGCGGTTAGAAAAAATAGTTCTTTATATTGCAGCTGTTTATACCCATGATTACCAATATGAGCGGCTGACAGTATAACCATCTGATTTTAATGTCGTTTATATATGTTTCATTCCGAAGAATGAATGATTTTCACAGGAAAAAGAAAAAGTCGTCCTCATTGAAGACTGGCTCAGGAGAAAAAAAATTACTCACTAAAACAAAGGTTATTCTTGATAGAAACTATTTCCGGTGTATTTTATGCTTAAATCAAAGCTATCTGCGATTGTTTTACTGTTAGACAACAGCAATAAACATATCAACATCGCGCACATGATTTTTTGGGTCTGAATAGTTCGAATTTTGACCGCTGCACGTCGCTTAGCCGTCGTCTGCTTGGAGAAACATAATCAATGGTCGTCGTTATATTTTGTCGGGCTCGTCGCAGTTCGACTATTTCTTCACTTCGCGTGTGCAATCATTGTCAAGAAATGTAGTCGGTACAATATCTTCCACAGCCATCATCACCGCTAAATCAAGCGTCGTAAACGCAGGGCGGAAGAAAGGGGCGGTTCGTCGCCGCAATGGCTGGATGCAGTGCACGGACTGTGTAAGCCCAGGGTGAAAAGGAAACCAGCGGCGAAAATTCGTCGGTGTCTTTCAGAAATCGGCCGCGATATCAACGGGCTACGCATTGTTCTATGCGACTGTTTCGAACGTAGTGACGCACTGCAAACACCTGTCGCGGCGACGCACGCAACCGTGGAGGTCGCGATGCCGCATAAGGTGTTCTGCCTTGCGAAATCAGCTGTAGGTGCGAAGAAACAAGCGTTATTTTATTCCGCTTAAACGAGACAACACCGTATGGCGCGAGCAGAGAACTGCGGGATGTGAAACGTTACAAGACTAAGCATTTCTACTTCACGAGACACGCGAGTGGCAAGACGCTCTACGTCAGTTGGTTAGACTGACAGTATACAGTGTCATGCTTTCAATCCAGGCGACCATTTCCGAGGTGTTTCCCGGCGATGTAATAAAAGATCTGCCGGCGTTTCTTTAGTGTCATATCACCACCCCGCAGTTTACAGTGGAATGATAACGCAGAGAACCCCAACTGACGGTGAAAATTGATAGAAAAACACCCTTAAGCACTAGCAGCCACCTAAAAAAATTACTGTTGCGAGCTTTTATGGAAAAAAACGAATAGTGACCTACAAATGCATCCGTCCGAAGTTCGTTTCCAAGTTGTGCTACATTCAACTTTCATTGGCTTTACACTGATGTGCAGCAGCCTACCGTGAAGATATTTTTATTGTTGATGAGGCTTTTGAAATAGCATACATAAAGAAAATATTCGGTTCAACATGTAGTTGCTTTGCAGCCATTTCATGTCAAGCTTTTGTGGAAGCATTTTAATTTCTGATAATCTTCCCGAAGCCAATAATCTTCCCCTATGTACACCAAACAGCGACGTCGAACACTGACTGCCCCATACGAAACCTGAACGAACAGCTATACAAGTGCACTCAATTCTTACTGCACCTATTTAGACAACCGCACTCAACAGGCCCAATGATATATGAGTATGAACGTGAGATCTAAGTGAATTATTTAAAAATGTGCCGACATCTCCATGTAAGCATTTCCATTTTATCCACTTCTGCAACCAATCAGAGCACCAAACTGGAACAGGGAGAAGAAATATTTAATTCTCACTGCCCCTTGTCAACGTGTCATGGGCTACTGCACAAGTATTTTCTATTCTTACCACACTTTCCAGCCAGCAGCAGCAAAGTGGCACCCTGAAAGCATGACATTGGATCCATTTTGATTTGCTGCACCAGTGTTTTCAATGCCTAATGCAGCTTTAAAGCCAAAAGCAACAGTGTGTACGTGAAAAGCAGAGACTTCACAGCGTGAAGGTGTGGCATGAATTCATTCTAACGTACTACATAAGCATCTTCAACTCTCACCACAACTTCATGGCCAGAAACTACAATGTGTGTGCGAGAGAAGCAGCGATTTCATAGCCTGAAAGTGTGGCACGAATTTATTCTAACGTACTATGCAAGTGTCTCCAACCCTCACCACAACTTCATGGCTAGAAGCTACAATGTGTGTGTAAAAAGCAGCGACATCACAGCTTGAAGGCCTGGCATAAACACGTTCCAACGTATTTTATTAGAGCTTTCACTTCTTACCATAGCTTTCTAGTCAGAAGGAACAGTTCAACCTTGCAAAGGAGTTACATAGCATCATGAAGAAGTGACGTAAAATCGTTGCGACCTGCTGAGTAAGTTTTCCAATTTTTACTGCACCTGAACCAGCTGGAAGCAACAGTGCGCACAGAAAGCAGCGACATGACACTCTGGAGGCCTGAAGTTTAACCATTTTGATATGCCGCATCACTGCTTTCTATTATTATTGCAGCTGTATAACCAGAATCAACAGTGCATGCTTGAAAAGTATGAACATAGCATTCTGAAGGGGTGACATACCTCATTTCTACCTGACACACAAGTATTAGCAATTATTGCTGCAGCTCTTCAACCTGAACCACCTTCAGTCACTGTTTGAAGGCTCTCCACAGTTGCTGGAACAATAAAAACATCTAAAAGTGGGAAGCGGTGTTGAATCTAAATTAAAGTATGCTCCATGATAAGACGCTCAAACATGTCCTCCACTCTGTATAATAACAGTCTATCATGACAGAGACACTGGAAATCTTGATGTCTGCCAATACACTGTAACCCCTTTGTTGAAACTTAAACTGCACAAGCACCAAAATGCGATCATTAAACTACAGCCATCACTATGAAACACAGCTGCAACAGACAAATTTTTATAACTCATAAAGCCCATCACACAAACTGCATGAAAATAAAGGGAAGACAAACTATTGGTAATTCCTACTAAACGCATTCAGCTATTTCAAAACAACTTTAACAGCTCACGACACTTCATGAGAAATTCCACACTGCACACGAAATACGCAGCCTCAGTACATGCATAGTCAGTTTCTCTGATGCCACTTAGTGTAGCGACGGAAGCATACGCACCATAAGCTTAGCTGGCATAATAAAAAGCAGCGCGCGTGTGTATTTTTGGCAATGTATAAAAAACTACGTGGTCATGTTGCGGGGCCACACATTTCCGGCTTCCTTCAACGACGTGGTTCAAATTTCAAAATCCAGCAATCATGCAGTTTCGATGTTTATTTAGCCCTCTTATACGTTTCAAAAATGCTACTGATGATTACGACCAACCAATGAGTCAAGAAACGAAACGCAACCACATTTGATTACCTCAACAATACTCGCACTAGTTCATACTTTTGTATGTTCTATAACGTGCCCATTGGCACAAACAGAACGCCATAGGCACCCGTCTCTCGCAGGAAGGCAGGTTCATACCGATTTTCTGAAAGCTACCCAACCCAGTCTCGGATAATTGTGCACGAACGTTTACTTCTTCGCGAGTCCCTGCAATAATGGTTTAATCATACCTGTTTACGCCAGGGGGGAAAAAACGCCACACCGCTGCTCCGTTCGTACCCCGGCAGGCTAAAGCAATGCGCGAATCGGCAAGGAAAGATACCTCACATTGTAAGATTTGGCAATCGTCTTAATAACGTGTTCGGCTGTACGAGCGGCCGTATCCGGCCAAAAAACACGCCGCACACGTTTGCACGATCCGCGTCGGGCCGGACCGACACCACGTAGGCCTGCGCTCAACATCGGGCGCAGCCTACGCTCACAGCAACAAACGAAAACGCTTGCAACTTGTCACCGCTACTGCCGTAGACGAAAGCAAATCGCATTATTTCTTCACAAAGGTTGCGTTACACCGACACAATTTCCACAATCACACCAGCAACAGATGCAGCTTCGATGCTTTCCCGTTCTCAGATCGAGTTCGTTGACGACGTTCCGAGTACGTAAAGCAGCCCACCAGTGCCGCCACGATTTCCTCACGTACGTACAAACCACGACGCGGCAAGACACACACGGGACAGGTGACGATAAGCGGCTTCCTGATGCACTAATCACATTCGTAACACAAATCGCCTACAGAGCTGTTGGTTCTCGGCAACCTCGTTGTCGCTCGACAGCGCAGCAGCGGTGGGGAAGCGAGCGCGGCCATATTGGAAGTAGTTCTCCTTTCAAACGTACGTCGCAGGCGTCACACAAATGGCGAGATGCCATTGGTTGCGGATGAACACAAAATCCCTTTGATCTTGAAAAGCCGCTGCAGAGTTAAGCGAGGTCATTACAGGTTTCACCAACTATCAATATTATGGCCCCGGCTGGCCGGACGGAGAGAGTTCTACACGAACTTCCCCGGTGGGGGCGACGCCCACGCCCCCACCGGGGAAGCTCGGTGGGGGCACGCGCCCCCTTGCCCCCACGTAGTTGACGCATATGGCTCTAGCAATCAAGTACAACGACAACACGAATAGGTGTCTGTGCATGGCACATACCCACGTGGGGGATGGGCCAGGAATCGGGCGTGAGAAGGGCTAATGCACCCGCTTAAAGGAGTACTGACACGAAATTTCAAAGCTGAGATCCGCTCTAGCAATCAAGTACAACGACAACACAAATAGGTGTCTGTGAATAAATGCATCTTTCTTTCTTTGTAGTTGTATGTGTGTGTGTGATCTCTCTTTCGCGAACATTACCGAACCGCGCAAATTCAACTCCTGCATTCGCACTTTCACATTCTTCCCCTCGGGGAAATGCGGGGAATTTTACTGAAGTGAGCACGCAGACGGACTACGTACAGAAAGTGTTTGCAAATTATTGTTGTTAAAGGGGCCCTGAAAGGCATTTTGAGCACACTGACCCCCGTATTCAGAAAGCATACTTAACTTATGCCATAAGGAAGCCTTTCGTAAGTGTCGGCAAAGGACAAGGATGAGAAAAGCCCGCTTTGCGTTTCACAAACCTTCCTTAAGGCGCACTTATCAAAGGCGCTCTTTTCGAGGCACGCTAGGCTCCTGCGAACGAGGCTAGCGCGCGATGCGCCAATCCGTACACGGCGTGTGGGCGGGACTTGACATGTGCGCCAATAGCGGAGAACGCTTCCGTGGCGCCAGCTTCGAAGCGCTCGGATCAGCCTGCTCCGTCCGCAGCCGGTACCCGCAGGGAACGTGAGGCGTAGCATCGCGGCAGAATACTGATCGCGGCTTGCGCTACTACCGCGCATGATTATATATTGCGTGAATTTTCACCACAGCATCATCCCCTTTCTCGCATGCGTAACTTGGTTTGCGCGATTAGTTCCATTCGGGCAAGCGGCAGCAAACTGTAGCTGCACCTGCCGGCGCCGTTCTACGAGCGGAGGCAGCGCCATGCTGCCGGCGCTGGCCGCATCGCGCGCCGGCCGGGCCGGTGGGCCGCTGTGAGGTGCGCGGTGTGCGCACGGCCGCGTCAGGGCGGCAGGCGTGTGCGCGGATCGTTGTTGCTCGCGGAAAGCGCTTTATTGTTTACAGCTTTATCAATTTCTCGCGTACGGCGCGTGAAATCGAACGCCCCAGCCAAGCTCTCGCAGTAGCCTGCAATGTTGGTCGGGAAAAAGCTCACTTAAGTTAGGTCGGGAGCTAACTTAAGTAGCACTTACTTTCTGCCCGATAAGTTCGCGAAAAGGCGCCCTTTGCGCATAAGTTTGGTTCTTGAAACGCGTTGAGGAGCCGAAAAGTGTCCGAAGGGAAAAGTTCTACTTAAGTTAGGTTTGTGAATACGGGGGTAAATGAACTAGCGCAATCGCTAGATTGGGTCGCCAACGTCACCTGTGCCAAGTATTGCTCTTTTACGCGCAGTGGAAAGCTCACACCTTTGTTGCAAAGTTTGTCGCTTTTTTCTCACCCTTTCCTTCGTGTTTTTGGACGCCGCCATCTTCACATGTCTACATCATTGATTCCCAGATGTTCGTCATGAGCTAGACATCCTGCTATTGGGCGGCTTTTTCACGCACTTCCGGCAAAGAGATGAGTCGTCTGCTCAGCGTCGGCTCGCCGGCTGATCTGCCAGCGGAGTGCCGGAGTGCTTTGACATTTTACGACAAACGAAACAAGTGTAAACAAACGCTTAACCGTTTGTATTGAATGCAACACGGCCATAACACGACGTGGATTTTATCTTACGTGAGTACGTACCATAAAGAAAGTCCCGTGGCACTTCTTTCGTGCAATCGCAGAGAACGCTCTGAGCCGAATGCCCGGGTTTGACGCGTACATTTTATTCAACTTCAAAACAATCCAGAGATGCGTTTCGAACGAACGCAACGTCACAACATGCGTTGCAAGTCTGAACCGCGATTGACAGACGATGAGTTGCCTCCTCCTGCCCGTCGTAAATACGGCACTCACCTCACACCCGCTTTGCGGGGACGAGCAGCAAGTCACAACTCTGGCGCGCAAGCGAGAAGGCTTTAGCCAGGCACACTGCACATACCAAATGCGAGGTTGAGTGGTACGTCGTTCTAGAAAGATAATCCAGACCATGGGAAGCACTATCCACCCGCAGAAGTACAATGTCGCATTTCATCGCGAAACGAACGCGTCCACAACACACAGGAGGCGATGCACACACACACACACACAGCTTCGGTCGCTGCATTGGCTTAGCTGCAAGCTTCGTTCGGACAATCAGCGATGCTACGACGATACAGAGCTGCGTGAGGACGACGTGCTAACCCCTTCACGTATTTAAAAACACAGGGGCAAAGAACTAGGTTCATCGGAAGCAAAAAATCTTTCCTCCATTATAGTGCCTGAAATATACTGGCTAGTGTGCCGAGGGCGGGCTCCAGGAGGGCGCCGGGAGCGATGTACGCGGCCGTCTGCCGCTTGGGGCGCTGCCGTGCGGGAGTGTGCGCGTTCATCCGGCCCGAGCAGATCGCGCGGTTACCTCCGAGCTGCGTAGCAGACGGCAGCGGCAGAACTTTCCATTCCCGCTTGCGACGAAAGCGAGCGAAAGCGACGGGAATTCTGTCGCGCAACCAAAATTTGTCCCGACCATTCGACAAAAACGATCATCGCGCGACAAAGCGACGGAATTCCTGCCGCTCTCACTCGCTTTCGTCGCAAGTGCGAACGAGCCTTTATGCGCAATCTCCGCCCCAGATAAAACAAGCTCTTGCTTGTCGCCTGAGCATACGGTTGATATCTGACTACGTTACACTGTGCTTGCCAGTGTATTTAAACGATGTCACTAGGTTTGAAACGTACGCGCTCGGCGTGCAGCTTTGTAAACGCAAGCGGTTTCACATACGCACGCTATTTTGCTGCTAATAGAGTTTTAGTACAGCGTTTGTGGCCTTTGCATACGCTAAACGCTAAATTTTTGCGTCCCGCTACGTGACACCGCGATGGGAGTTTTAGTAGAGCGTCTCATCAGTTTTGCGTAGCGACACACTAATGCATACGGCGCCATCTGTCAAATGTTTTCCGAAATGTCTCGCCGGCTGATCTGCTAGCGGAGTGCCGGAGTGTTTGGACATTTTACGACTATCCAAACAAGTGCAAACACACGCTTTCCCGTCAGTGTTGAATGCAACACATGGGTGCAGCTTGTCAGAACACGGGTTCTCGCTGATCGAGTGCAGCGTTGGTTTGCTCTTCGCCTTCACGTTCATCGCCGCTGATAAAGCGATCCGATCCGGCGCGTTTTGTGCACGGGTTCTGTGTCGGTTGAAAATGTCTTTTTTCACATGCCGCCGGTAGTAGGAATTACAACCACCGCAAAATAACACCCGGCACCAACGGGGCCACATCTGAGACCGCGCTTTTTGGATTAACAGTGCGCGGTGCACCAAAGGGAACGAGCGCACGATTCTCCCCACGCGGCTGCGAGTTCGCCGCCGATACCAACTGCAGCCCTGCAGCTACGTACACCGCGAAAGGGCAAGGCCAGGCCGCACACATGCGGCCAGGTCATTCGTTCGCTTTTCCAGCCTGTGTCCATGGTGTCTACAGAGATGAAAAAGCCGGAAGAGCTGGCCCGTAGCAGACGGCAGTCTGTGGGAGCGCAATAGCGGAAGTACGTCACCGCTGAGGAGCGGAGCATCATGGGAGGGGAGGCCAACAGCGAAGAAACAGTTGAAAGGAGGAGGAAATACGGCGCGACGATAATTCGCAGTTTTTGATTTACGATTTCTCAGCTAATACTCATCGCTTTAACAAAATTCTTGCAGGAGGAGATTGCTAATACATTGCTTTATTTGGTTACATGTACATCCATGCATCGGCGGAAGGCATTTCAGGACCCCTTTAAAGGAGATCGTCCGTAACTTCCGGCACGCCCGTCATGGGAAATTTTTTTGTCACGGTGGGTGGGCGTTCCTCCCACTTCCGGAACTGCTGTGTTGCTTGCTTCCGTGTTCTCCTCAGTTAATTCAAAGAAATGGAGTTGCTTAGTTATGACTCCCAGGATAGTTTTTTTTTTAGGCATGTCGGAGGCATGTTTTCTAGGCATGCTTAATTGATTGATTGTAGGGTTTAACGAGCCGACGCAACGCAGGCGATGAGGCGCGCCGTAGTAGAGGACTCCGGATTAATTTTGACCACCTGGGGATCTTTAACGTGCGCCGAAATCTTGTACACACGGGGGGTTTTGATTTTCGCCTCCATCAGAAAATCGGCCGCCGCGGCCGGGTATCGAATCCGCGACCTCGTGCTCAGCAGCGCAACGCCAGCCACTGAGCCACCGCGGTGGGTGTCGGAGAGTAGATAACTGGCCGGCCATGCGCCCACATGTGTTTCAGGACCTAGCAATGAGCCCGTATTTAGGCCGCGTCGCCAACGTGTAGGTTCCATGCATGCTTTTATCCTAAGTATCCCTTCTCTTTCCGGGCCTAACACTGACGATTCGGCCGGACCGAAGCATTTAAATTTCTCCACAAAGGATAGACAGCCACTGAGCCACTTTGCCGGGTGTCGGAGAGTAGTTAACTGGCCTGCCATGCGCCCACGTATTTAGGCCGCGTCGTCAACGTCTAGGTTCCATGCTATTATAGAAAACCTAACTATCCCTTCTCTAACACTGACGACCCGGCCAGACGGAAGCATTCAAATTTCTCCACAAAGAACACACACTTTGTTATAAATTACGAAAATTGCGCTAAAAGGAAAAACAAAAGAACGACGACAGACAATGCTCTGTCTGTCGTCCTTCCTCTGTTTGTCCTTTTAGCGCAATTTTCGTTATTCATAATGCATTAACTAGCCCAACAGCACGTTTTACACACTTTATTCCTCGGATGCAGGCACTTCTTTCTTCTTTACTTGCAGGCAGGGAGGCACGACCGTCTTTGCCCCCGAGCTCGCACAATGCGAGGCGGGGTTCCCCTGCTCGCCCCTCTCCAGCTCGAGGAGAGGGCTTTCGCGGCACGGGCCCGGAGGCGCAACACGTGGGAAGAAAGACAGGGATTACAAGCAGTGGGATTTTGAGATAGGGGCGGAAGCGCTGCACAGCTTCGTAGCTACGGCAAGTCGGCAGCGCGTTCCGTCCGCCGTGCGTGCTCTGATCACGTGGAGAGAGATGGCTGCAGGCAGCCAGCGTTATATCCTTCGCAATTTTACCGACGAGCTCGACTGGAAACTGGTGCACAGGGGTTTCCCCAGGCATCAAATCAAGAGGGGGTGTCTCAATGGCTCTGCGGGGGGGGGGGTTCAAAAACTAGAAAAAGCTGTTTTTTTGTCCCACTAGTTAAATAATAGACGTCTGTTAACTAAACGCTCATCCCCGTGACGTACGTTTTTCATTTTCTATATATATACATATATATACAATATACACCTGAGAGGCGGTGCTTTCTATTCAATCTAAGAAAAAAACAAATTTAGAGAAATTCATTTTTTCCCATGAAAGGTCCGTATTCAGTTTTTTTTTTAAATTTCTCGCCATTTTTCAATGTATAAGGACATTTTCGAACTTGTTACCAGGGCCAGTGACGAAATTTGAGTTCCTGAAACAATGTTTAGGTAGTACACGAATTATGCAGCACTTATAAATCAGACACCGATTGTACGCTCCCGATTTATTAAAACGCCAGGATTAGCTTCCGTAGCGCTTTTCGCTACTCCCTGGCTGGTAGCAATGTGCTCACAGCGTGGTCAGCCTCAAACCACTTTGCCCCTTTCCTTTGAAAGCCTTTTTTGTGTGCACATACGAACTTGCCACGAGCTGTAGAAAAAAAGGAAATAAATACATGCAACGCTAACAGCAAGCTCGGGGGCGCACTTTTGTTTATTTTGCCCGAGGCTACTGCCAAGAATAGCAGACGGGCAGCCCGCGCATGCGCAGATCGATACTGAAAAAGGTCCATACAAGGACTGACAAGAGTGAAATTTGGGGATTCAAGGGGGGGGGTGTCCAGAAAATCTAGGGGGGGTCTACACACCCCCTAGGGGGGGTGTAGGGAAATCACTGCTGGTGCACTTCGTCGATCCCAGCTGAAAAAAACCATTGGCCGACCAATTGGTCCAATTTGCCACCCAATGGGTCCAAATGGAATCCCAATGGGTCCAAATGGAAACCCAATTGGCCCAATTGGCCCTATTGGAGCGATCCGAATTGGGCCCATTGGGCCCATTGGCTCGATTAGGATGGCCAGTTGGCCCAATTGGACCCATTGGCTCCAACTATAAAGTTAATACTACTGACTGCTCCAACATGATGACCCAATCGGGGAGCCATTTTGGATAGTATTTGGATAGTATTCAATTACGACATCAATTGGCTGAAATTTAATTCTCTCTCTCACTCTTAATTTGAAACCTTCAGAAATGTTCAGAACTTCAACCTTTACAAATGTATATTTATGAGGCAATTAATTTTCATATTACAATCAGCAATTCAAGATAAAGTCCTTAAAAAAACATAACAAACACTAATGAAAACTTTCCGACACGAGTAGCAAAATTGTTTTGAAATAAAACCCAGATCCAATCCAATCGAATCCAATCCATAGACGGACAGTGGACAAGTTGTATTCAACGTGGTGTTGGCGGTGTAGATTGTAGGCGTGTTGGTCGGTTGCACACGTAGTCTTCTCTGACTGCATTGGAAATTTCAGGTGGTCTGCAAGAGTGTGAGAAGGGAGAAGTGGCGACGATGATGTCGCACACCCATAGCAGTGTGTTTCAAGATGCATCTTTACGCTGAACGCCGCTAAGCCTCGCACCGAAGGAAGCGTGTCTGTGTTTATGTGAGTATACTGTTTATATGTGAGTTTTCCTTGCCATTTTCACTCCTCATAGCGTGAGCGGTGTTATCAAGAATTAATTTGTCTGCCTAAATATATTTCAGGGCTGTTCATGTTACGATTGACGGGTTCACGACATCGCCGTGCAACGCAGTTCGCCATGCACGGGACGTTGTTGAAGAGGTGAGCTCACGCCACGCAAAATTTCAGTGCCTTGTGGTTTATTATAAAGTTAACCCATTGTTCGCTTTTGCCACTCACTTTGTGAAGGTCCAGCCAGCCTGCGGCGAGCGGAGCGCGGCATGGACAATGGCCTGTGAAAAATTGCTTAAACGACGAACTGTCTGCATGCTGTGTATACAAACAGAGCAATAAAGATATTCATTCATTCCAAGAGTTCTTGTATTTGTGATACAGGTAACCAGCGCACTGCAGCGGCAGCTCAGATGGAGTGGCTGCGGCAATGGGATGAACCAACTAAAAGTGCAACAAGTTGGCGGCAAATGGGAAGACCTATTGGCGTTCCAATGGGTCGGCCAATAGGTCGCCTAATTGGACGGCCAATGGGTCGCCCATTTGGACGGCCAATGGGTCGCCCAATTGGCCGGCCAATGGGTACGCCAATGGATGCCTAAAACATTATTGGCCGACCAATTGGTCGACCAATTGGCCGACCTATTGGAACGCCAATAGGTCGGCCAATGGTTTTTTTCGGCTGGGATCAGGTACCCCCCAACCGTGTATGCAGCGCCTGCGGCATCGTCGTCAGGCGGACGGGTTTGCTGCTGTGCGGCCACTGCCTGTGCGGAACCTGCCACCTGCAACAGAGGCAGCTGGGCGGGTCCCTGTGCTGCCCGTTGGACGGCGAAGCGTGCCCTCAAAAGCGCGTCCAGTGGACGACGTTCCCTGCCGCGGACATGGACAGAGCGGTAAGACGGGCTATGTTGAAATCGTGAGACGAGCCACCTTTTTTTTTCATCTTAAAAGTTTTGCAAAATGGCCGCCCTTTTGCGAGAGAGCTCATTGTTCTGATTTTAACCCAACCGGCCGGACCGGTTTATGCGCGACTGGTTAATGACGTTTTTTAACGGCTCTTACCTGCCTTCGTCCACCCAGCATGCGTGACGGTATACTAGTTTACCAAGCGAAACACCGTGGCAATTTCAGTTTTCAGTCAAGTTAATGGAAGTAATGGCATGGTAGCACCCATGTAGCAGCACTTTGTATAGTGCCCAAAATGTTGCTTGGACCCCTAGGTGCATACAGGTGCCGTCAGAAGTAATTGGAGCACGGGAGCTGTAGCCAAACCGCATAGGAGCGCCGTGTCTGCATCGGCGGCAAACCGAAGGACGAGAACACGCATGCGCGGCTGCCGACGGCGATAGTCAAACCACTTCTTTTAACCTGGCTTCTTGCGTTCATCGCAGCACTCTCGGCGATGGCGCTGATAGCAGACCAATATCTGACAACGTCTTTGGCACACTTCCAAAGCACGCGAGCTGCCGGAGAAGCGGCGCCCTCACAGGGATCTGCAGTGACAGTTTTTTTTTTCTTCAAATATTTGTAGGTGTGTATGCTCTCAGCGCCATCGCCGAGCCCAGTATGCTGCGAAGAATTCTCGAAGCCAGCTTAAGGAAGTGTGGAAGTGTTTTGAGAAGTATATGTGGGCTGTCGCCGTTGCCAGGCGCGCATGCGTGTTCTCGTCCTTTCGTTTGCCGCCGATGCAGCTACACTGCGCTCCTATGCGGTTCGGCCACAGCTCCCGTGCTCCAATTACTTCTGACAGCACCTGTACATGGCTGGTGTTGGGTCCGAGGACGAGATAGGTTTCAAAAATAGCACACTGTTAAAATGGAAGATCAGGTTCAGAGCATCAATTAAAAAGTAAACAAGTTCGAGCACTGAAGGAGTCAACACATCGCAGCATGCTCTAGTAACCACAAATAGGATCCCCCAATCCATTTCTCATAGCTTTAAAGGAGCCATGAAGAGAAAATGCAAGTTGGTTTTATTCGAAAGATTTCGTGTTTTATAGTGCCCCCAGCGCTTGTCCGGATACAAACGGTGCTTTATTCACTGAGAAGTTAAACAATTTAGGTTAAAATTTTGATTTTCCCGCTCAATCGTGCGTTTTCGTGGTCCCAAGTGACATCACTAGAACCGACCGCTCTGCAGCCTAGAATACCTTCATTCACGCATCCGCCGTACAGGGTAGAGACACGTATACGCTGGCGCCGCCATTTTCGGTTGCTCGCTCGCCGCCGAAGCAAGTCATTGTGTCAAAACCGCGCTAAAATTATCGCTGCAACGCGGTTTACTGAAGAAGTTTGAATCATATTGTCTGTTTCGCGTTGCTAGGTCTCGTGGGAAACGAAAAGAATAACGCGTTGAGCCCGTTGGCCCAATTGCGGCGGCACGGGACCGTTCAAAGGTTGTCTCCACCCTGTACAGCGGTGTTGGTTTGTTCCCGCGTTTCTTTACGTTCCGTAACCTAGATGGCGCCACCATACCGTGGCAAGCGTTTGGTTTGTTTTTGCCCGCATTTAAACCTGGCTTGTTTTTGTTCTGGGAGAAAATATTCGTTCCCTGAAACAGTGCTTGCTCGACAAATGGGGTCACGTAAGACACCGTTGCTTGCGTCAATCGTCCAGTGTCGTCTGAGACAACCCCAAGCCCCGTAGTGCTGTGCAGCAAAACACCAAGCATGCTGTGCGCAGTACGAACAGCAGAACGCATCAGTACTTCTATATTACATGTGCTTTCGTAACTTCCACTGTTTGTCCCATCATTCTTATTGCTTTGTAAAGAATGTGCCCTAAATTTAAGCGCAAATCGCTCGTTCGTCTCGTTTGTAAGTTCTACCTAATTTGCGTCTGCTTCTGCCAGCCTCCGCCAATCGCAGAGCTTAGCTCATGTGACGACATAGGTTCTGTTGCGGGAAATGAGCTGGTGGGTCGCATGACCATTCCCGTTTTTCCTAATTATGTAGCTTATTTGAGCGAAGTTTACGTTAAAAGTGGTGTCAGTATGATTCTAACGAGGCAATCTTTTGAATGAACCAAACTTGTGTTTTCTCTTCATGGCTCCTTTAAATACATGGAGGCACTTCGCAGGGGGAAAAAGTACCCTTCGTATAAGCAGGGGCGGATCCAGGTTTTTTCTGAAGGGAGGGTCAGCTTCTATAAGCGATGATAATGATGATGATGATGAGGAGGAAGAGCATAGCTTTTGTACTCACCAAAATTTTGGATAACCAAAAATACAAGAAAAAAATTTCATCAGCTAGACTTCTTCTATAACCTGAGGGGTCATCTTCTTGGGCGGGGTATAACTTGCAAAGTTAAGCCCTGACCACCCCCCTGCCCCCCCTCTGGATCCTCCAATGCTTGTAAGCACTTCACCTCTTAACCGAAATACAACCTTGCCTAATTTGAAATATCTAATTCACTCAACTCCAATCTGGCTTTAGAGACATATTTTCACAAAAAAAAAACCATTACAAATATAGGAAAACCTTGAAATTTCCCACTACATGTCAATAGAGGCATAATGGGAGAAACAATAAAGATATCAGTGTGTTAGCCATTGGTTAGCTTTCGAGTGGTACGATCATAAAGAACTGAAGGCACCACTACAGTTGCACAGTAGTGTTTCTTGGCAGTAGAGTTGAATGCCGGCCACCAATCATAAAAACAAGTAAATCCCTGAGACATCATCAGAGCAGGGCAAGAAAGCGCTTGGTGAGTCGCCACTGCTTCATTTGTTATCCTGGATATATAGAGTAATCATTTGAAGTTTGCATCAAAATTGATATAAGCGGTATTGTGACAAAGTGGTCTGTTTAAAGGAGCACTGACACCAATTTTCGGCGTTAATAATATTGCACAGTTCGCTTCCTTCACTCAACAGAATACCCTGGCTGAAATATGAGCGCCCGCGACGCAAAGAACATAGTTCAATTGGATCTCATTTATCGCGCCAACGGAGCAGCGCGTGGAGCGGCACTCAGCAAATGGACATCAGCGTGACATCACCCCGTGAAGCCAAAAGAAGTGATGCGACAGCGCTCGCCAAAAACTCGTGACGTCACTTCACATGCGTGGCCCCACGAGTGGCGAGCGGGCACCGGTGACGTCCGCACAAAGTGGTGAGGTCAGGCCGGGATTCTGTCATATGCGCCGTTCGGGATGAAAGTGCGGGAATTGGAAACAAACGATTTTCAGGCCGTTCAATGTAATTAACTATCGTGCGCTGAAGTAGTTGAAGTGCTGTTTCAGGTTCGCCAGACCATTAAGCATCGATAAAAGCAATAAAAGTGTAACATAAAATTTTCGTGTCAGTGCTCCTTTAACACGGCAAACTTGTATTTCATCTTCATGGTCCCTCTAGTATTTAACTTCCATGTAATGGCAAGAAATGGGTTTTCATTGTCCTCGGTACTTTCAATACACCACATGCACAGACGCTTGATATGAAACTGCTGTTCTCAGCCCGTTGTATTTGTTTTTTTCTCTCCGTAGGTCTACTGCTGGAACCAAGACAACGGCTGCAGCACCATAGTTGCGCTTGGTCAGCTGACCGATCACTTTTACCAAGAATGCAGACACCACACGGTCGCCTGTCGAAAGTGCTCAACGAAGATTCTTTACAACAGCCTATGTTCACACCTCAGAACGTGCACTGGTACTCAGGAACCCGGCCTGACGGAGGGTGCCCAGGTGCCAGTTGACAATGAGCAAACCACAGAGCTCACAGCACTGAAGACTACACTCTCTACCGCGACCTTGCGGATGGAGCGGCAGCTTGGAGACCTAAAAGGCCTTCTTGAACGGCTCTCGTCGGAGGGCAACTTGCAGTCTGGCCACATGAACGAACTCTCCCACTCCATGAACGACCTAAAGGAAGCGCAGACTGACCAGATAAGCGACGTTTCCCGCACCGTGTGCAGCCTGAAGGAAGTGCAGACTAACCAGGGGAACTTAATATCCCTCTCCGTGAATAACCTGAAGGAAACGCTGCAACGCAACTTGGAGGCCGTCATCAGCCAAAACCGCAACCTTACTGCCCGCCGTGCGGCAGACATTGATGTCATGAAGGACGTTGTCGTGGAAACTGGCAAGGAGACCTTCCGGAGGATGGACTCGATCTTGCGCCACATTCTGAGGGCCCGGTTTTCTCACCAGTGGATACTGAAGGGGTACGGCTCGCTGAAAGAGAGGGCTTTGAGGGCGGGCTCGGCCGAGCGTTTCGCCAACGCAGTTTACCTTTGCCACTACCTCATTTTACCGGGAGTGTACCTCAAGAGGGTCGGTTACGAGGTTTCCCTCCACCTCCAGCTGTGTCTGAAAAGAGGCGAGGTGGACGAGTACCTCCAGTGGCCGTTCAACAGGAAGATGACGCTGTCGGTTGTGCATCCAGACTCGGGCGAGAAGCGGTCCATTCAAACCAATCCGGACTGCCGGAGCAATTTTTACTCGAGGCCAACAACCCCTTCCAATGCAACGTTCTTTATCCACACTTGCCTGTACTTGAATGACCTGGAGCGTGAGGGCTACGTCGAGAATGACCAGCTTGAACTGTGTTTTACACTCCTCACCTGACGTGCATTTGTGTGCGTACAACAGGGCCTCCTAGCTGTGTGGTTAATGTATGCAGGGCCAAAGATTTTAGCTTACTGCTTGAGAATGAACAAGAATAGGCATCCACAAAGGCCCCTGGGCGCATGAAAAGCAGCTATATAACACGATTTCTGTGGCGATATTCGTTAGCTCATCATTCGTTCGTCATACGGCTGTCTCAGAATGAGCATATTGGTAAAATACGGATGAAGTGACTATATTTTTGAAGTTGTCAACTGTTGGAATTGGCATGTTTGTGATGTGTGGCAATGTTAATGTACGCAGAGAGCACACCTACAAAGGAGGATGGCCACAACTTCATGAATTACCTGATTCAGAAATTTCAGCAAACAATCACCATTTCAATCAACATTAACGTCCACTGATGTTAACTTTGAATGCTAACGCTGAATCACAAAAATCTAGCTGAAGTTGTCGTGCTTGCCACATGGCAAATCAATGCAAGGCAGGCAGTTCTTCATGAGCATCGAATGCATTGAACGTACCTGGCTCCATTTGGAGCAGTATGTCCGTACCTGATGTGTGCATGGTTAGAGGGGGATTTAGAGAAAAGAATACGATGAAATTTACAATACTCACTATGCCTATTTCATAAACTCTAATGCTGTCAGTGTTGCGTGTGCTTTAATTGTGAAAATATTGAGCAAGCAAAGTTGATAGCGTGACTCCTGAGGATATTCAACGCAGAAGGCGTTGAGGCGTTCTGCATTACCAAGGAAAATGACACATGCGTGAGCACACCATCTCTGGCTTTGCACACTAAAGAAGAAGCCTATCTAGAGCTTCAATCACATTCTCTGTGAAAGCTGCGCCTCCCGTATTTTTTTATTTCAGCGTTTCTGCACATTTATATTTATGTTGCCTTTCCTGTCAGTAAGCCGTCAGTTGATGTCTAGCGCTCGTCCCGCACGTGTCACTCTGTCTTCCTCTATCCCCGTCTAGTGCGCTTTTTACCATGTCGAAGTCCTGAATATATCTTGTTTCATGTATGTTCCGTCCACTGTTGAGCACATGCCCTCATTCTATACATGCTGCATTCTTTTTCTCAGCATTATGCCAGTAGTGCGGTTCATGTTGTGCTGATTGTTTGAACGTTTTTCTATGTTCCATTAAATTTTTCTGCAAGCGTGTTTCAGTGTTGTGTCACAGTTTACTGCTCCTGTGAAAAGGTGCGGTCTTCGCAAGGCATTGCCATTTTTCTTTAGACTTGACCTTCCAGGCGATCTGAAATGAATAAAATTGAAGTTTAAACGATATACTCGTGTAGTTGGGCCAGTGGGGGTATTTTCGTCTCCTCCATTTCTGCCGCTTCCCATTGGCTAGATGGCTATTGTTTGGAAAAGTTGAAACCGTATGGCACTGGCCTTTTCTGCACCAATTATGTGTTTATCCAGGGCTGCAAATTTGGTTATGTAGAAGGGGAATGTGTAAAATTTTATGCAACCTTATCTTTCTGCGACAGGACTGCTAAGAAGCTATACCAGGTAGACTGGGAACATTCATTTGGCGAGAAGCAATAAGATTGCGCAGAATTTTGCACAAACTGCACAAGAGGTTGCCAGAACCTATAGCAAGGGAACCAACTGGTTATAAGCTCTCAAGCACGTAAGCAGGAGAATTTCACAATGCATTTTAGCGAATGGCATAAAGAATGCAATTATCGCAACAAAATATTTAAATACAGATGTAACCAGGTGCGAAACAGTATTTCGCTTGACTTTTCAATTTTAAAGAAAAAAGGTTCCTCAGTTCAACCACAAAAGAAAATACCCTTTACTGAAACAATCGCATCGCTTTACTTTTGCACACAAGCTTATTTTGAGTGCTTAGGTTCCCTTCTCTTAAGAATTCTTTGTCAATGGCTTGTTTCGTTCTCATTCTTCACTCGAGTGAAGTAGTGGATTACAAGGATTATAAGAAACTTCGGTAATCAAACTTTCCGACCGCCTTTCACGAGTGTTAACGATTTCAGCGTAGCTCAACACAGGCGTTTCTTCATAAAGTTTACGAACAGTTGTAGCACTTCGAAAACATTTGTGCATGGCAGATGTATTTCTACAATTTCGAAGAGGGTGAGGACCTTGTCTTAAAGAGCCAGAAATTAGGGCCTTGGGCATACAAGCCTGCTTGCATTCGGTCTCCAAAGAGGATATGGAGCAGCTCATCTTTGTTGCTCATTGCCAAGAGCATGGCGAAAGATTCGCATCTGAAGTCAACTATCAGCTTCTCAATTCGAAGGGACAGACAACCCATTTTTTTGGAGTACATGCTCTCTATACCGAGTGGAAGGGCATCACTTAAACACATTGAACTTAAACAGTTTCCCTAGAACGTTTGAAAGTGGAATTTTTAAATCAGCGACATACTTTTAACTGTACGCGATATGAAAAGAGGTGTTTAAAAACTTGTCTCCGGCTAAAACAATAATAAACTAGTCGTTCCTGTTCCTTTATGCAGTTTTTTTAATCATGCATTGTAACTAACGGAGCTGTTTGACACGTACGGTAGTCTCATGAGTACTACTTGACGCCACCTTTGAGATTCCAAAAAGCTCAGTGCCAAATTAGAATTATCTCCACCCATTTATATACGAATTCCTTGCGGTTACCCCACTATATAAAATGCCGGCCTTCATATGAGCTAGAGGGCATGCACTTTACGAAAATTGTTTGTCAGTCCCTTCAACCACCATCGTAAGCCAAGCATGTACGAGATAGGTGTAGTAGTAAGACGTTCCTTCAACTCCAAGACGTGCGCAAATGCAACCGATAGATAGCCTGGTGACCAAGCGATCAGCATCGGTGTCCGACATTATGAACTCACGTGGCTTAGCGAACCTTGACTTAAAGGGTCTATGAAGGGAAAATACAAGTTTGGATTGCTTTGTTCCAATAACAGTTACACCAATTTATCACAAACTTCAAACAAATCATTGAGATATCAAAGAGGACAAATGAGGCGGTGGCGTTTAACCAGCCACTTCCTGGCGACGTTTCCATGACATCACAGAATCTTGTTTGTGCGATTGTCAGCTGTCTACCAAAGCCACTGCCTAGAAACCACGACTCATCGACTGTAGTCGACACCTCCAGTTTCGTGTGACCTTATCACTTGAATGCTAATGTGCAGTTGATACATTGATAACCATGTTCTTAGCGCTAGCCTATATTATATCATTCCTTCACTTATTAATCACTCTAGCACAAAATTTAAAAGGTCTTCAATACTTCTTGCATTTCTCGGTTAAAAAAATGTAGGAAGCTCACACTAACAGGTAAAACTTGAAGGGAGCGAAACTGTACCCAACCTTTTCGGGTCATCACAAAGGGTTAAGTCCACGATTTCAGCCGATTTGATTCTTCGCTGCCACAGCGACCTTTACTTCATCGTTGTTGCTATAAGTGTGAGCTTCCTCAAGTTTTTTTGAAGTAATAGTAATCATCGCACACCCCCTTGGAGGGACGCACGCTACGACATGTCTTTCTCGGTCCAAGCAAGTGTTGCCACGATTACGGTGAACGCTGGAGTTCTTCTTTTGGCCAATCTTGGCCAATCTCCCCAAGTGAATATGCTTGGCTTGGCAAGCGTGCGCCGGTGACGCTGGGCAGTTGTCGCGATGCATGCGCACACTAGCACTAGGCCCGCACTCACGTGGGCGCACTCCGCAATTTCCTAATATTTCTAACTGCAGACACGAAAAATTACAATTTGCTAAACAGCTTCGCTGTTAAAAACTGTCTTTCGGGGCTAGGAAGGAGCTGAGTGAGATAGGAAAAGGCTGGTTCTATTTGTCTCCATGGCCCCTTGAACAATCTGCTCAAAGCACGGGCGTCCAGCATGTCAGTCGGGCCAAACGTGGGGTGAAGTGCTCTCCTTCGTGACGCTCATGTACAGCATGGCTACAACACGTCCAAGGGACGATGTGTTTTTCTGCCTTTCATCTGGTGCGCAACCGACGATGCTGGATGTGACGTTGCCTCCTTTTCCAAGTGACGACACTTACACGAGGACATGCAACTGATCTCCCAGTGAGTGAAAGAGGCTTGGCAACTTTCCAGAAACTGGACTCAAGACCGACAATGTGTCGAAGTTGATCGCTGCAACCTTTGTCAACGGGATGCGCACACTTTGAACCTGCTGGTTTGGATTTGGGTGTCAACCTCGATTTGCCAACTTTTGAGAAACTTTTGAAGTGGAACTTGGGTCCACACAGAGTGCTTAACCACATCGGAGACATTAATAACGAAGTCGTCCCTTGCGAAACGCGGTCAATATCCCAAACATCAGTCAGAATTGGTGCAAGCCAGCTGCCGCATGCCATCCTTCCTCGCGACATTGTGTCTCTCTCTTAAGAGGGAGTAATAGCAATAATAACAACACTTTTATTCGTACTCAGGTGGGGTGGAGCCAGGCATACAGGGCTGTAAAATGAAGAACTGCCCATTTGAATGAGGCTTGCATACCCAACACGGGACCCAATTACAGCACAAAGTGGCCACAAAAGAGCTAGGAGAGCGTGAGGGAGATGACACGAAGGGAGAAAGCAAGGTGGTGGTGGTGAAAAGCGATCTATTGGCTTTTAGAAGAGGAAGAGGTGGATGGGGCGAGGAGGCGTGGGCTCCAGCTTAGAGGAATACGAAGGGCTATGGAAGCAGCCTATTCTCTGCCCACCAATAAGAGCTGGTCCTCGAGGGAGGGGCTGTCCAGGATAAGCCTCCAAAGCCAAGAAGTGAAATGAGAAGTAAAGAGGACGCTGCTGGTTGTGGTGGCTTCCAGCTGTTTGGGCTGTCCTGAAAGCAAGGGAGGATGAGAGCCAGGCTGAGGATTCGGGAGGCTGCAAAGCCAGCTAGACCATGTGCTCTATTGTTCCGTCGGCACCACGGAACTTGCACTTGGGGTTCACGAACTTGTTCAGGTAAAACTGGTGTAACCCGATTGGTAGGGTGGCCATACGTCCCATATTGGCCAGGATAGCTCCATTTTTGAGTTCTGCTTCTGCCGTCCCGTTTTTTTTTTGTCCCAATTAAAAATCACGTCCCGTCTTCGCAAGAGAGCTTGTTAAACAATCGTTTTTGCATTGTAACCACTTCAAAAGTATCTACGTCCCCTTACTTTTGATCGATACCAACATGCGATTCCATTTCACGGTGTTGTGAAGTCTTCTTGTACTTTCCATGTAACACCAAAAACCCAGGTTGGTAGAAGAGCGAGAACACATGCATACCTTGATAACTTTCAGCAAGTTTATGTGGAAAAACCTGCTGTGGTGGTTCAGTAGCTAAGGCATTGTGCTGCTGCTGAACCCAAGAACACAGGTTCTAGCGGCTGATTTTCAGATGGAAGCAAAAAGCGAAAACGTCTTTGTGCCAAGATTTTGGAACATGTTAAAGATCCCAGGTGGTCAAAATGGAAAAGTGTACATGTAGCTCCATTTCCTGCATTGAAGCGGAGTGAATGACAATCAGCTTTCACTCGTGTGCAAGGAAAGCTTACTTGCATGTTTATTATATTAAAAACACCTTTCTGCAGGCTTGCAGCAGAGTGACCGTACACTTGCAAAGCAAACGGAACTGTCGACTACAAAGCACACGCTGTAAAGGCCGGGTGCAACGTACCAATTAGGTCCGTGCCACAAACAAAGATGAGGACCTTGATGCTAACAAAATGTGACAAATAGTGTTCAAAATAAAAACATATCAGTTGGGACGCATCAAAGCACCGGTATGCGCCACAAGTTGATTTCACCTGGACATTGTAAGTACGAAAGCCGTATCACTGTGATGCGTGCTCGCGTAGAATGACAAACGAACTGCGGACCGTCCCGTTTAAGACATCTTTCAGATCTAAATGCGCATCTTCCAATTTTATAATCTCTAAAATGTGGAGAGATGATACCTGTACACAGTATACCACATTTGCAGCGTTGTTCAGAATGACACTGGCCTAGCTAAACAGTGCACCGGTTTTTCAGAAACTAAACGTCCCTTCGCAACAACAAGTTCTACTCTGGCCACTAAAGTACTAGATAAAATAATCACGAATATCTATATATACTTCCGAAGTTCTTTAAAGAAGGCTGCCACCACCAGTCATTGGCATTAATTTGTCACTACCAGACGCTCATACCGTGCGCATCTTCCAAAAGTCACTGGATCAGATTTCTCTTTGTAATGTTTGTCTTCTCTTCAGTGAAAATAGTCATAAAAAAATCTAACCATTAAAAAAAGATGGTTTGTTGACATAACCAGAGGAAAAACAATTGATACGGCACCAGTTCACCTTATCAAGCACAAGAATGAAATATTGCTTTACAATGCATGGAATGACCGGGCTTCAGCAGACTCACTCCACATGTCTTCAAAAGTTGCTTGTATCTAGCGGATCAGACCATATCAACCTTCATTTGAAACGTATTATCGGTGGAATGAGAAAAGTGAGACCTAAAACCAAGTTCAAGCAAAACATACACTAAAAAAAAAACACCGAGACACTGTACAGAGGTTTCGTAGATGAATTAAATGTCCTGCACATTACTTACTATCTATTCTCCAAGTACAAGATTTGCATTCTTGCATTGTTACCGTGGTCCTAACACTATTGTCACAGTAATCCCTGAGGCACCAGGCTACGTCTATCTCTTCAATGCAAACAGATGGCATGATCGACGTGAGCGTCGCATGCATTTATAAAAACACACGGGCTTTTGTGACCCACAAAGACTGCAAAACAGCACACAATGGTTGTGCTGTCAAAGCAAGCTAGTACTTCTAGCATTTGCTTGTGCTACACAGGTCTTTACAAACAGCAGTAACAACAAGACATAAAGTTAACTTTGTCTTAACGCTTCGCATAATTTCAACGTGTCTAGTCAATAAGAGAGCACCATAAGCACGTAGGCAAAGCAGTGAAATGCGTATGAGGATGAAAGCACTCAGATTCAATGCTAAACAAACAGCCTCGCAAAATGCCAAGACTAACTGATTGATGCGGCAGCCACGAATACAACTTCAGGCAAATGACACACTTTAAAAGTTTGCCAGTGTTGCATTGTTGCAAGTTGTGTACTCGTTAAGTACTTCCTATAAGTATTCGCTAAGTACTCACTAATGCCAAAACGTGATGAACGAATTAACAACAAAAATGTATCACATCAAAGAACAGCTTGTAACAACAACCCCTCTCAGGAGTTGTGCTAAACCGTGTATCCAGGTTAAATTACTTCTTTCTCAAGAAAACACGCCACGAAAAAATTCTGAGGAGTAGGATGTGCAGCCACGATCAAAAGTTCACGGACCAGGGGAATGGCAATTTTAAGTCATTTCCCTTCCTATAGCAGCCTGACAAACTGTCGAATGCATTCGAGGTGTCGTATATGTACTGAACTAATGAAAACTACTGCGTATAGTACTCCGGGCTGCCGTGCGGCAGAGAAATAACTCAAAATTGCCGCTTTCGTGGTCCATAAGCTTCTGCTCTTGGGTGTACGTAACTTGCTCCTTTTGCAAACAACAAAGATGTATCACATAGAGCAACAACCGCTCGTCACAACAAACCTTCTTTTAAGAGGTGCGCAAAAACGTATACCCGGGTTAAATTACTTGTATGTCACGGTTAAACACGTACTAGAACAATGTCGAGATGTAGGTTATATGTGAACGGCTACTTTTGCAAATGCAAACAAACAAAAACAAAGTGTCGTGAAACTGCACAACATAAAACGAAAGAAAAAAAATCACACAATGCAAGTTGTCACAGCGTGGGTGATCACAGCCTGTTGTGGTAGCCGGTATGCGAATCCTTTGGTTGTCGCAGACGGTGAGGGGAGGTGGTGCGGTGAGGATGATGCCACGTGGTTCATTCACGTCGGCTCAGTGGCGTTTCCACTGACTCGCCGGGTGCGTGTGCCCTGCTTAATTTAAGTCTCACACTTGGAGAAACGCGGGGCCTTTAGCCGAGACGATGTCGCAATCTCCTAGATGATGCTTGCTTGGAGCATCTTGGTCACTTCGTGCAGCAGCACTGACTGCCCCAGGGGCAACTTGGTGAAGAGGTCCTCTGTGACCAGACGCCAAAGCAGGTGGTTCTGCAGGAAGGAACACGAGAGACGCGTTTTAAATCGACAAAACATTCATCGAAACTCCCATAAAAAAAATAACTGCAGGTGAAGGAAAAGTTGCTCTGTTTCATTGTACGGGTTTAAGGCTTGGGCGAGTTGGCGCACGATTACAAAAGGGGAACAGCGCAAACTCAGACAAAACACAAGAAGAAGAAGGTGACAAACACGTTTGTGCTGTTCCCCTTTAGTAGTTTCATTGTACATACTGCGGAATAGAATATAGTAGGAAACCGGAAGCACCAGTGACATTTCAACACCAAAATTGGATTATTAGTACAGTCGTTCATAAATATGAACTCTAAACTCAAATATTTCCTTATCGCTACAGGAATGTTACTTGCTTTTACAGCAAAGCTGTTTTGAAAATCATTATTTTTCGTGTCCGCAGTTAAAAATACCAAGAAAATGTCAAGCATGCCGACTTTGGAAGATTGGCCAAAAATGCGGATCATACACGCTAAGGGAGATCGGCCAAGATGGGCCAAAGCGAGGATACCCACTTTAACAGACTGGTCACAAATGGTAAAAAAAAAAAAAAACAAATCCAGCGTTCGCCATAATTGTAACCGCATTTGCTGGCAACGAGAAAGACGTCACTGCGTTTGGCCCTCCAAGGGTGATGGCCAATGATTATCAGTTCCAAAAAATGAAGGAAGCTCACACTTATAGCAACAAAGATGGGGTAAAAGTCCTTGCGGCTGCAATCGTAAACTTTAACCTTCACGATGGTCGTGAAGGTTGCGCACAGCGTCGCTACCTTCAATTCTCACGCATTAGTGCAAGCTTCCTTCGTTTTTTTTTTTTATTTTTAGAAAGGTTATAACACCTTTACTAACCAAAACTTAAAGTAGGGTGATTTTAGTAACACATTCTGAACTGCGGCAGTTTATTTTCTCGCCAGGAAACTCAATATTTCTCATTCTAATCCTTAGTCCAAGTTTCCTAAAACATCCTGTATGTCTGTCTCTATACACTCTATTGAAACCATGTTCAAAAAATTTACATTATGGGTATGGGCGTCTAGAGGGCGGCGCAAGGGAGGGGGGGAAACTGCCCCCCTTAGAATTTTGGACCTTTTTTTTTTTTTTTTCTTAACCATGCACTGCTAAAGAGTTGTTTCTCATTTGTCAAGACCTTGGAATCAATAATTGAGAATTAGAATTACGCTTATGCGGGAGCTTTCACTGTGATAAGAAATCAGCAGTTGCTCTTCCCTTCATCGCATCCCCTCCCCTTCCCTTCCCATGGGCCTTTGCATTCCTTCTAACCTGCACCCTTCTAATCACCATGCTCCCAGTCCTAGTGCACGACTGGGACGCATACCTGATCTAGCTTCGCACTTCAAAGTACAAAGCAGGGCGGAAGCACGGCAAAGAGCCCAGGGAATTATCATCACACTTGAAGCTAAATTCCATGGAACAGGATGTCCCAGCTCTCACTTTGACGATGAATGACAACAAAGCTTGACGATGGGCAGCAGGTGTGCTATCATGGCTCGGGGGTACCTCAGGCCAAAGAAATTCAAAATGAATATTCTTTTGTGGTCTTTGTACATTCATGTCACCTGATTAAATTAATCAGTGTATGGGTGTGATGTGCTCAGAAGTGTTAGCATACCGTGTATAGGGCCCTTTATACAAAACATTGAAGGTAGGTATCATACAGGGGAGGGAGCCATGAAAGAAGCAGGCACGAACAGAAGTACAGTCAAACCCGATTATAACAAACTCGGATAGAGCGAATTATGCTATATATCGAACAAAAAAAAAACTCAGTTACAAAAATACATGCGAAACATATTCCTTATAACGAAGTTTACATCTGATATATCGAACTCGGCGCTCCTAGAATTGCTGCCAAAATGCATGGTCTCGGAGCGGCGATTGAGATGTTGACTGGCTGCGATGGAGATGTTGAGCCTCCCATGGAGCGATGCGACTTCTGGCATTTCCGTAGGTGTTTCCAACGCGCCTCTCTCATGATTAAACCCTCCCAGTCAGCTAGTCCGGACCAAGATGGAAGCATCGATGAACTGTGAGAAGAGCTCGTTGCCGATGTTGTGCTGACAGGAGTGCCCTTCGAGGATTGCCTGAGTGTCGACGACGACGTTTCCTTCACTGTGAGCCCCTTGGACGCCGACACCGTTGCTGATGTCATGGCTACTGGCACGGCTCGAGGCACCAAAGAGGTGGAGGATGTCGCGAGTTAAAGCCGTTCGATGCTTAATGAAGCGCTTTTGGCAGTCAATGTACTCCACCAATATTGCTTCGATATTGAAGGACGCGGACTGCAACTGATGCAAATGATGTCTTATGGAGAGAATGCTGTGCTAGTTGACGCCGCCAAAATGACATTGAAAACAGGAATCACCGCTTTTTGGGAAAGTAGGTAGTTACAGCGGAAAGTAGCTTTATTGCTTGCAATGAATAGATAGTTTCATGTAAGGCAATGGCATACTTTATTATGTTCGTTTCTGCATGCGGGGATGGCAGAACGAGGAGGCGTGAAGGGGGGGTCCCGCGTATTGTGAACTAGTAACAAAAAATTCGTTATAGGCGGGTTCGGCTATTTCGAACTATTGGATATATCGAACTAATCGTGGCGCATATTGCAGTTCACTATACCGGGTTTCACTGTAGTACAAATGCACCCAACTCCGGGCTGTTGCCGCAAACCATGCCTTCTGTTCGTGTACTTGTGTGTTTTGTTACCAGTGCCTGCTGTGCCCGTCTGTCTTGTCTACGTTTGAAGCAAAGTGTGCATTTCTTTTTCTTCCCTTTGTATGCTGCACAGGCGATCATATTTGATAGGGATACGGTGTTGCTTAGTGGTCGCTTCGCTAAACTGTTCTTGAATGTTCTCAATCTAATTTCGTGGTAACAGAAAAATTAGCTTTCTCGATAAATGCATGTCCAAGCAATCATTGCGACATTTTTGTTTTGCCAATGCTCGTCTGCGCATGTCACTTTGCTGCCTCTTTGCCAACTTTTGCTTATCGCTTAAGTTCTTTGCGGAGCGCAAGTTCGCACCAATAAATGTTACCCCTTCAAGGACACTGCGTTGTCCTTGGGCATGTGACAATATCATGTTATAATCAGAGTTCTTCAATGTACACCAGCTGCGAAGCTCCACTTCAGAATCTAGGAGCGCGGGCCCCCCTGCTGTCTGGGCAAGTGTGTTGGCACGGCACGTCGCGGACAAAAACTGAAGTGTGCTGAACATTCACTCAATAGCACAACCTAACTTTATTTAAATAAAGCTTGATTTTCTAATTTTCTTTCTAACTCGATTTTCTTGCTAATGTTCCCACGGTTTTTCCTTTTATGACTTACGGCAGCAGCCGCAAGCATGTCAGCACTACTCATCTTGCTGTAGACACATGGCAGCAGGCTAGTCAATATTGCCCTATGCTGCCGGGGGGGCCATTGCAAACCAGCTTTTGATACATGGGGCCTATGGGGGGGTTTCGGTTCGTACGGGCTTCAAAAGCACAAATTCAAGGGTTTTCAAGGACTTTCAAGGACCAGAAAACACATTTTCAAGGCCCCCATCTAATGTTTCCTGCATCTTCTGTTTTGTCAGCAAGAGTATGGGCTGAAATTAAATCAGCAAGTGTTGCTGCAAGGCAGGATGAACTATGTACACGTCCACCATTTGCACGTAAAAGCAAATGCAGATAGAGTGTATGAGGCACAGCAAACATGCAATGAGTGGCCATCCACAGACTAAATGGAACATGCAAGGTAGAGAAGAGAAGCCGGCTTTCACTGGATTGTATCGTGACATGGATTCTATTGAGGAGTACTGCTCCCAATGTTGTCTCGTAATAATGGCAATCCACCAAACTCGTAATTTCACGCAATACACTGAAACTTGATTGTTACAATGTTTCTTTACATTTCCAACACCCAAAATCCACGACAAACACTTTAAATTCTTGCGAAAAGACGGGGCCATTGGTTCTCTCCACAAAAATCAAGGGTATTCAAGGACCATTTAAAAATTCCAGGACTTTCCAGGCCTTGAAATTGACACTTCTAAATCCGAGGGTTTTCAAGGTTTTCAAGGACCTGTGCGAACCCTGTGGCTAACTGTGGTTATAAAAAGAACAACAACAGAAAGCCGAGCAAGGGGGCCACTCGCCTGCATCCTGTCCAGCAGGGTGTCCTGTCCGTGGTAGTGCACGTTCCACAGCTCGATCTCGCGCCAGCAGTGGTCCGTGTTCATGGGGTCGTCCATGTAACCGCGCTGCCGGATCTCCACGCTCGGGTCGTCCACGCCTTCCTCCTCTACGTGGCAGCCGCGAAAGAACTGCGGTGGGGAAATGGCAGCCGTGAGACAGTTTGCAAAGAATGCAGTGTGAGCTGGTTCTGGTTCAGTGCCATCATATTTCAAGCCACGTAGTGATTGCTAATGCTTAACTCTAAAAACTGCTCCACAACCAAGTGATAACAAAACATCAAAGAAAGAGTAATGGCTCGCTCTCAACCGTGGGTATCTTGAGTTTAAAAAGCAGGAGCCTTACCTCCGCCATGCCTAGAAACTGTGAAGAAAAATTCTGCTAAATGTATTTGATGCAGTGTCTATGACTGTGGCAGGTGATGTTGCAAGTTTAAAGGGACCCTGTAACACTTACCATCGACTACTTGGAATGTATTTTGGGGTAAAGTCCATTGTCCCAGCAATCTCCTCCCGCAAGAATTATGAAAATTCGTTCACTATCACCGAAACTACGCGCAATGAAAAATCGCGCATAAATGTTCCCTCTCAACTCAACCGCGGACAACGCGACGAAAGCTGCGCACTCTCTCCCGGAAAGGGGGGGCGGCGTGCGGCGTTCTGTTCGGTGGCCTTCGATATGTCACAGGCCGGGGAGTTTCGTCCTTTTCCCCGCAACGTGGACGGGTCTATTTCTGGTCTGGTGCCACAAAAAAGCAAGCATGGTGGCCTGCCCGCAAGCAAGCTCCCAGGCTGGTAGGGCGTTTTTGGAGCAATAAACGTTTGTCGTCGAGTGGGCTCGTTGAAAGTGGAATATTTAGTTCGTCACTCAAACTCCCCGCTCACTCAAAACAAAAGAAACACCAAACATATGCGGACAGGTTCAGACATAGAAGAGGTTCATACACAGCGCCGACGACGGCTGATCGTCACAGGAAATGCCAGAATTTAGCCGTGAAGTTGACCAGCGACAGCCAATAGGACAGCCAGGACAGCCATGGCCCGATTGACGTCGCAGAGGCCATGCCAGGGGTGCATAATGAGGAGAATTGAAGAGAGCGCGGTTGGTTTTTCCGCGTCTTTCACGGCGATTTACGCGCTTACCACTTCACGTGCATGTGTAATATTTGGCTCGGGTGTTCCTGGAAGTCTAGTCTAAACGTCGCGCAGGTTTACTCGCACTGCACGAAGAGTGTCGCAGGGTCCCTTTAAAAAAAAAGGGGGGGGGGCAGCTTACCTGCTTTACGTCCTCCTCAGTGTCGCACTTTGACAGTGTTTCTGGCTTGAAGAGCAATTTGAGTGTGGCGTACTTGTCCTCTCCAGGGACAAAGTCCTGAAATCCGAACAAGGTGTTTTATAAATCGGAGACAGAATGTTAAAGTGTGGCGCAATTTAGGTTGCCAGCACATGGCCAAGTTCCAACCAGCAGACAGACTGGCCTTCTGTTTGCATAGATAAGGCCTTATGCAATTTACTTTATAAAACATTGTGTTATATAAATACCAAGTGCTATATACTGGGCCCCTTTAGAATTGGGCTTCACTAATACACGCAGATGCTTTGCTGGGAAGACATTTCCTTAGGAATAACTTACCATATTCGCATGATTGTAACACAAACCCTACTTTGCTAAAAGTTGCCTTCAAATCTGTGTGCGCGTTACAAGCTTTTTCAAAACCTAAATATAAGCTTCAAAGTGGCCAGCAACACCACCATGGACCTGAAATCCTCTCAAAATCCAACTCAATCCTATCAAAAACTCTGCGTCAACGGAACGTGAGGAAATTTCGGCGAATCTATATATACGTCAATGGGCGCGCCATGTCAGCTGTCGCACATTTCTCTGCTGATGCAATCAGCACGTCACGTCTAAAATTACCATGTTCAAGGCATTTGAATTTGCAAACGCTTTAAACGCCCTCGGTCCAGATTTATTTCCAACAGGAGTTAGATAAAGTAAGTTTATGAATCACAAGTGATTTTTGATATGACATTTACATGCATCAAATAAAATGCCTTCTGCCAGGTAGGTGGTGGCGTAACTTTTACAGCTGCTCGGTAGAATCGGCATCAGATAATTTCCTCCAATTTCCCTTCGTAAATAAACTTACACTCCAAGCGCCCAAGATGGCTTGCCTCAATGAGTGCGCATAAAATGGCTTACACATTTAAATATTTTTATCAGGAACACGAAGCTTGTATCCTGCAAATGGCTTTAATGGGAAATTTACACTTATTTACGCACCGTCTTTTCGCGCGTATAGCCCGCCCCTGCATATAATCTGCACCCTTCACTTTCAGCCCACCGGAAAAGAATAAAAATCCTCGCGTGTTGCTTGCACATTTGATACAGGAAAGGCTGCCTCAAAGCCACTGCTCAAGCAACACACCACAAACTATGTAGACAGAAAAAGCGTATATTTAGCAAGTACAGTACACTGACTGCAGGGCGAAAGTCACAATTCACTCAGTGCCACTGCTCTCGCTAGAGCTATCACTTGAGCAGCAGCCCAGACTGTTGTGAAAAAGGTCATCTTTGGTTCCATCCATGTTGTTTGTGTTTTTTTCTTTCTTTCTTGTTTTCGTCCTTGTTATTTCTTCCTTGTCCTTGCACGTTTTGCACAATCGTTGCCACGGAAGGCTTAGTCAGTGTCACTGCATAGGAGCTTCACGGCACAACACACATCGGCGTGAAGCTGCACTAAAGGAAAATCCCGGGTAGTATTATCTGCACCCCTACTTTGCCACTGAAATTTTGGCATTTTTGGTGCGGGTTGCGCGCGAAAATACGGTAATTTGCTCCTCATTGCACGTACAATATGATGTGCCAACATAAACGTATCCTCTGTCAATCTTATCAATTATCAGTCCCACATTTGCCGCAGACTTAATAAGAAAACGGCGTCCAGCATTTGGTGCATCCATCTCCAGCTGGACTCACCCCTGGCAGGCTGAAGTGGTCCGTCCGGAAGACGCGCATCAGGACGACCTCCAGACCTTTGCCCCCCACCAGGTGAACCTTTGCCCTCTGCCACCTGGGATGTCAAGGAAAGACCTTTTGAACAACAGGGGTGGGCAAGTGATAGAAAACACTGTCAAGGAACTGGACCCGGGGCCATGGCATTGCTCAGGACACCTTTTATTGATTGATTGCAGGGTTTAACACGCCGACGCAACGCAGGCGATGAGGCGCGCTGTAGTGGAGGGCTCCGGATTAATTTTGACCACCTGGGGATCTTTAACGTGCGCCGAAATCTCACACACACGGGCGTTTTTGCTTTTAGCCTCCATGAGAAAAGCGGCCGTCGCGGTCGGGAATCAAACCCGCGCCCTCATGCTCAGCAGCACAACGTCTTAGCCACTGAGCCACCGCGGCAAGTGGAACACCTTTCACTCCATTTGTTCCGCTAGCTAATGATGGTGATGGTGTGCTATCTAGCCTTCGTCGTCATTTCCTGAACAAACACCGGGGCTCGGTGAGCCCCAGCATGGACAAACTCCTCTGAACCATGATTTTGTGCTAACTTGAAGGAAAGAGGACAAGCACCTGTACCATATAGGAGTTACTATTCTTTTTTATTCTTTTTTTTTTGTAGGCTGCCAAAGAATGCAAACACTTGAAATTTGGCTGTAGTAGCTGCTTCGACTTTCCACCCCTGCTTTCCTTTGTCCCCCCTTTCTACTCACAAATACTTCTGACATTCCTGGCCACTAGCAAATATTTTTGCACACAACACAGTGGTGATGGTTTTGGGGACATTGCTTATCATGCTATCGCATAAGGGCTGCAAAAAAGAAAACAAAACAACATACATTGCCTGAAAAAAAAAATTACGAATGAATGATCAAGCACGGCTTGGACTATGTATGTACAGTAGAACCTCATTACAGGGGACACTTGGTTATAAGAGACATTTAAATAAATACAGTTTGGTTGGTTTTCCTAGGTTTGCCATGTCAGCAACATCGCATATGAGGGACCTTGTTTTGCATGTCCCTTGAGTGTCTCCTGGAAAGAAGTTTTATTGCATACGACATCCATCATAGTGGAGTTCAATATGCTCATCAACTTCATTTCTCTTGTACCGTAGAAGAGATCAGACGACGGCCTTTGTACAAACATTTTTACAGCTATTTGCCTTTATTAATGTCACAATAGCAATAAAAACCTCATCTGTCGCCCCAGTCAAAGGCGTCAGCAATAGCGCTGAGCTACAGCATATAAGATACTATGTAGGTCAAAACTGCGATTCCCAGAAGTTGGATATCGAAACTCAACATGGCATTAACCCAGGAGCCTATGAAAAGCGAACTGGCAAAGATCACAACTGAACATCTCCTAAAACTCGAGCAAAATCAACCATGCACGAGAACAAGCCACTCTGACGGCATACTGCTTCCTGCTTACAAATAACTACCCTCCATCAAATAGCACTGTGTTCTGTCAAATGTTTTCGCACCTACCCTTTTCTGCACAGTAAACATGCACACTTCATCATCATCATCATCATCACCAGCCTATTTACGCCCACCGCAGGGCAAAGGCCTCTCCCATTAATCTCCAATTACCCCGGTCCTGTGCTAACTGCGACCAATTTATGACCGCAAACTTCTTGGTCTCATCTGCCCATCTAACTTTCTGCCGCCTCCTGCCACGCTTGCCTTCTCTAGGGATCCACTCTGTTCCCCTAATGACCAACAATTATCTTGCCTTCGCATTATATTCCCTGCCCACGTCCATTTATTCTTAATTTCTAGTAATATGTCCTCAACACGCGTTTGTTCCCTGACCCACTCCGCTCTCTTCTTGTCCCTTAATGTCACACCTATCATCTTCCGATCCATTGCCCGCCGAATCGTCCTCAATTTAAGTTGAACCCTCTTAGTGAGCCTCCAAGTTTCTGCCCCGTAGGTGAGTGCCAGTAAGATGCCGCTGTCATACACTTTCTCCTTCAGTGACAATGGTAGGCTGCCATTCATTGTCTGAGAATGTCTACCGTATGCACTCCACCCCGTTCTTATCCTTCTAATTAGTATCTCGGCCTCATGGTTGGGATCCGGGGTCACAGCTTGACCTAAGTAGATATATTCCCTTACCACTTCCACTGCCTCGCCACCTATCTCAAATCGCTGTGCTGTCCCGAGGTTATTGATCATTACTTTGGTTTTCTGCATATTAATTTTCAGGCCCACGGTTCCACTCTGTTTGTCCAGGGTGGTAAGCATGCTTTGCAATGCCTCCCCCGAGTTACTTAACAAGGCAACGTCATCAGCAAATCTGAGGTTACTGAGATATTCTCCATTAACCCTTACTCCCACCTGTTCCCAATCCAATGTTCTGAATACTTCTTGTAAACATGCTGTGAATAACATTGGAGAGATCGTGCCTCCTTGTCTGACGCCCTTCCTTATAGGTATTTTACTGCTCTGCTTATGGAGGGTGATGGTAGCTGTGGACCCATTGTAGATATCCTCTAGTATTCTTACATAATGCTCATCTACACCCTGGTTCCGTAATGCCTGAATGACTGCTGATGTTTCGACCGAGTCAGATGTTTCCTCATAATCTATGAAGGCTATATGAAGGGGTTCAGTATACTCAGCGCACTTCTCTATCACCTGATTGATCGTGTGAATATGGTCCATTGTTGAATAGCCTTTACAAAACCCTCCTTGTTCTTTAGGTTGACTGAAATCTAAGGTTGCAGAAATTCTGTTAGCGATTACCTTGGTAAGTACCTTGTAGACAACTGACAGTAAGCTGATCAGAATGTAAATTTTCAAGTCCTTCATGTCACCTTTCTTATGGATTAGGATGATGTTTGCGTTCTTCCAAGATTCCGGTACACTTGCAGTCATTAGGCATTGCGTATACAGGTTTGCCAGTTTTTCAGGTACAATTTCTCCGCCATCCTTCAAGAGGTCTCCTGTTACCTGATCCTTACCAGGTGCTTTACCCCCTTTCAATTCTTTCAAAGCGTTCCTTACTTCTTCGGTCGTTACTGGTGGGATGTCTATCTCCTCTGAACTACTGTCTCGTTCCGCATTTTCCTGGATGTCCTGGCTACTGTACAGATCCCTATAGAACTCCTTGGCCACTGTGACGATGTTATCTCTATTTGTGATGTCATTGCTTTGCTTATCTTTAAGTGCATACATCTGATTTTCCCCACGCCAAGACGTCTCTTCACTGCTACTGCTTTCAGGCTGCCTTCGTTCTTTACAGCGTATTCGACCCTCTCCATATTATACTTCCGTATGTCAGCTGTCTTACGCTTATTGATTACCTTCGAAAGCTCCGCTAGTTCTATTCTGTCAGCTGGGGTGGAGATTGTCATGATTTGCCGTTTCCTAATTAGATCTTTCGTCTCCTGGGAAAGTTTACTAGTATCCTGTCTAGCCATTGCGCCCCCGACTTCTACTGCATACTCCGTGATAATGCGTGTAAGGTTGTCGCTGGCTTCCCGGGTCGTAAGCTCTGCTTCCTCAGTAAGAGCTGAATATCGGTTCTGCAGCGCGATCCTGAATTCTTCTAGTACTTCACGTCTTCTTCTTAGTGACTTTGAAATAACTTGTTGTTGGCGTGTTGGTGGTTGTGGTCTCAAAACTTTGTGATAGTAGTGGCAATAAACAAAACACAAGAAAGGCCGGGAAATGGATAGGCACTAGTACGCTTCCAAATGTTGATCAGTGATCGCGCCCTATAACCGGTTACTGCAATGGGTAAAATGTAGGGGTGTGCGAATACGAATCGAACAGTATTTCGCCATGAATAATTCGATTCGTGAATTGAATATCCACTACTCGATTTTTCGAATACAGTTAAACCTCGATGTACCAACTTCAATGTAACGAAACCCTCGATGTAACGAACCGCGGAATTTTTTGTAACTTCAAGTGTATGCACACCATGTATTTTCACCCTCTGTGTAACGAAGTCCTGTTTGCCGGAATTTCAATGTAACAAAGTTTCATGAAGAACTAGGCACGAAATTTAAGCTGTAGAAGTAGATTTTGAGAGACGTGAGTGCCGAAATGGGGTCCCAATAAAATACGAACGCCGACACGGGTTGCCCAATGCCGCGGATGCAGCCAGCCACGGAGTCTTTGAGTAAGCCCTTGCCTACAAACTGCGTGGCGTGCATACACGGCTGGCGGACTGTGTCTGTTTCTGTTGGAGCTTAATCGTCTACGGCTTAATCGGCATCAGTGTGAACCGCACGGAGTGTTTTCTCCCCGCAAAAACGCAAAACATGCCCTGCAAGCCACAGGCGCGCTGACGCAGCTGCGGAGACAACCCGCGCGATGCGGGTAGCTCGAGCGACCGCTTCTAACCGCTCGCTGAAACGCAACTCGAGGGGCAAATGAGAGGGGCATGCGAGAAAAAAAGCGGATAACGTTTGCGAAATTTTCATCGTAAAACGTGACACGCCTCGCTTACGAAAGCGCCCATCAAATATCCTCCACGGTGGTACGCCTAATCACCTCTGGTGTTGCCGCTGCCGCCGCATGCCGCCGCTTTGCACTTCGTTCGAGTTCGCTCATGCTTGTTGGGTTTCATCGTCCCAGCAAGCATTTGTGAATCTTTATGAACCTTGCACGCGCGTTTTTTTTCACACCACTGTCCGCGATTGCGTGCCGGCGGCGGTAAGTGACTCTCGCTGCGCGCGGCAGTGGGAGGAGCCTGACCAGTTTCGCCGTGGTTTCGCCAATGGGGAGGTGCGCACCCTATGGCGGGAGCTTCGAAGCGCTCGGGGATGCCGGCTGGCTAGACGATAATGCTTACCGCCGCAGAGGATATTTGATGGGTGCTTTCGTAAGCGGCGCGTATGACGTTTTACAGTGAAAATCTCGCCCACGTTACCCACTTTTTTTCTCGCATGCCCCTCTCGTTTTCCCCTCGAGTTGCGTTTCAGCGAGCGGTTAGAAGCGGTCGCTGGAGCTACCCAGCTACCCGCATCGCGCGGGTGGTCTCCGCGGCTGCGTCAGCGAGCCTGTGGCTTGCGGGGCGCGTTTTTGCGGGAAGAAAACGATCCATGCGGTTCACGCTGATGCCCGCGTAGAAAGCACTGATAGAAACAGAAACAGTGCGCCGGCCGTGTATGCGCGCTACATTTTCTTTTTCAGGAAACGCTTCACGGGATGAACACTTCATTATAACTGCGAATTTCAGTGTAGCGAAATTTCAATGTAACGAAGTAAATTATGAATTTTACCGACTTCGTTACGTCGAGATTTAACTGTAGTAGAGTGGATTTTCTGAATGCGCCTGGTTCTGCGAAAGCGGGGCATGTCGGCGCACACCAACACACTGCTGCTGCACCGTCTGCTCGACAAGTTCCATCTAAATCCTGGTTTCGGCAAGCGCGCCTTGCAGAGGCTGTAAATTTTATCCTGCAGCGCGGGGTAATTTGCAATTGTGTTGATAAGATCTTTTCTTTGTGCCGTCGTTATTGCTGGACCATACCGTTGCCGTCATGAGGGGTCGCCGTCGACTCTGACCGCCATATTGAATTTTGCACCCGGATGTTTATATGTCAGGGCAGCTACCGTAAGGCAATCACCACCGCTTTGATTGTGTTTATGACAGCGCCTCCATTAATTTAAAATAAAAATATGTTCCGGCCTTTTTCTTAGTGCAGTTGGTGAATGCTTATAGCATTTTTTGTTTTGTTTTTAGACCTCAAGGAACAGCAGCACAGTTCATGCCTGGCGACTGTAGTGCAAGCCTTCCTTCCACAATTTATTCCTTCACGCTCCCAACATGCTTTCGAAGAAGTGGCTTACTGTGCTCTGTGGTTGTGGTCATGCCGTGTTTTCATGTCGTATTAATCATGACTGCTAAGTGCTCGCTTTGGAGTTACGAGGTGCTGCCTATTCGTTTGTGTATGATCACAGTACGGCAACTCCAGTTTAAGTCATATTTCAAATGTGTATCGTGTCCGCTCCAAATTCCTAAAGTACCACGTCATACTGGTTTGGTGACTGGACTGCTGCGAATGGGAGTTGAACAGTGCGTTCCTCGGTTTGAAAAAAAAAAAAAAAAACAAAAAAAGAGAAAAAAAAAACGTCACGACTTTCAAATGTGCGAAGCAGCTCCTGTTTTTAGAGGCCTGTAAAAAAAAATGATATTCGATGTTCGATTCGTTATTCAGCTTTTTTTGCCCAATTCGATTCGATATTCCATTTGAAAGTTAATCAATATTCGCACACCCTTAGAAAAATGAATTAACTAGCGAGCTTTTTTGAATTACCAAAAGTGACAAGGCAAGGCATTTAGAAAGGTAAAAAGACACCCTAGTACTGCAATCCATGTTAACTCTCTTTGGGCCACCATTCATTCTTTACGTTCTTCCTTGAACGTGTGCTATGCAGCCACACCACAAGACCTGGGCCTCACCTGGTGATGATGAAGAGCACGTAATGGTTTGGTCCCCAGCGAGGCAGGGCCCCTCGACCTCGCAGTCCAGTCCTCCCCACTGGGTTCCTGTGGGCATTGAGGGGAAGAGAATTCCCTCACAAACTGCCTTCCTGAATATAGCTTGACAGGTATAGCTTAAAGGGACAGAGGACAAAACCAAAGTTGGTCTAAATAGATCGATTGGCATCTGCAAAAAATGAATATACCAGTCTCTGGGTCACTACCTTGAAAATAATCGTGTAAATAATTTAAAAAATGAAGATACCAACCACCCAGCAGAGATGATGTCGATGGCGACTGAGCGGACGTGCCAAGTGTGACGGGAGGAACAACAGAACGAGAACTCCGCACACAATTTAAGCTCCCAAAGAAACACACGAAATCTTTCTTTGCACGTTCACTTTCATAAGTCATAAACAGTTCAAACAATGTACAGGTATAATTCAAACCGTTGCCGACATTCACAAGCTAACAAGCTGCTGTGCCGGCGGCCGTTACGATGGTTATTGCAGGTTCGGCGAGGTCACATGTCTGTTACCTCCTTGTTTACATCATGGCGGTGAGTAGCATGTTGGCCTATCACTGGTCCGCTCTTCTGTGGACAGTAACTTGCGTCTGATAGAACAAGTGTTTTGCTCCCTCCCGTAGTGCTGTCTGCCCAAACGAAGTTTTGCACCCAGGACGGCGGCCTAAACTGTGTGTGTGTTGTGGTCGCGTTCGCTTCGCGGTGAAATTTACCTGCGTGCTACCATGGGTGAAACTGTGCTTACTATGCTGAAATTATCACCAGCAACAATTCAAGCACGCGTCAGGCATGTAGAGTGTGCGCTAGTTTTTTAAACACCTTCTCGGCTTGCGCCAGAGTGAAGTGACTTGTTCGCCCCCTTGAAACCGCAAGAGGCGAAATCATAAGAGGCGAGTGCTACCTTTGCGACGAACAAGAGGCGATCGATCGCCTGGCAATTTTGCGCTTCGGCCTCAAACCGCATGTTGTGACGATGTGGGTGTTCGAAACCATTTATTGATTGTCTTGAACTTGAATAAAATGTGCGCGTCAAAGCGGGTCTTTTGATTCAGGGCGCTGTGTGCTGCTATGCTTCGACTACAGTGCGCACTTAGGTAAAATGATATTTGCATCATGTTATGCACGTTTTTCATTCCATACTAGTGCCAAGGCATTTGTTAGTAGCGGTTTGGGTACTTCTAAAAGCTCTAGGCACACTTCTGGCAGATGGGCTAATAGGCAACTCGCTTCGCAAAACGTTCCGCAGATTTGTACCGGCCATTTGTCGCTACATTGCGGCCATAAGAGTCTTAGAAACAACTTGGGTATGTCACCGCAATACTGCTAACAAGGCCAAATTTGACGCTTTGTAGCTGCAAAACAACAAAAATAGTGCAACATGATTTTGATGTTGGTGATAGAGAGAAACCTTGGCTTTAATTTGTGAAAGTTCAAAAAAAAAAAAAAAATCAATGATGGCCCTTTTTTTTAATTGGCTTTCAAAATATACCAAAATGGGTTATGTTGCTGCAGCACAGGGCTGCTTTCATGTTGAAGCGTCTTGCCCACATACACTAAAATTGGCACGAAGACTGAACAAGGATAGAAGAATAACACTGAAAATTTCTCCTACCCAGCTTGCTTAGATTCCGAGAAAAAAAGCCCCACATTTCGGCAATTTTCCCAAGCTTTTTCTTATTTGGGGATTTTTATTAAAAGGAATTCGCTCTGCAAGCCAAACATGGATATGTTAAATCGTTTGACAGTATGCAAAGTCTTTACATAAAAAGAACTAGGGCCATAACTGCAGTAAGCTTTGTTTTACAGCGGTAAAAGTTTCCAATTTTCCGCGAGCTGCTCAACGCGCCAGCAACCTGAGCTGCCGGCTTTGGGAATTTTTTTGAGAAAGGGAAAATTTTTTTCACAAAACAAGTTCAATTTTTTCTCCTGTGCACAAGGAGCTATATATAAACTTTTTGTCAAAATTGAAAATTTCGAATGGACATGCCTGTCCAATCTCGTGAAAACTCTACTGCCCTGTATGCTTCTTGCAGACAAAGTGGCTCAACTGGGGAACTCGGTTTCTGAGCACTTTATTTTTGAGCTGCAATTTCTCTTTCTCGATAACATTTTTAGGTGCAGCCTCACTGTTTATTTGCCCTTTCGATTCCAGTGAGGTTAAAACTCGATTCGAGGCACACTTTTCAAATCTCAAGTCTGTCCTTAACTCTCACAATAATAAAAAGGTCACACGAGTCACTAGTCATCCCTAAAAAGGATAGAGCCCCAAACTGCCTTATTCACTTTGCAGATGCCATTGCTGAGAATATTGTACACCATACTGGTGCAAATATATTAAGTCCAACAAGAGATCAAGTAAGAGAGACCAGGCGAGACCAGGTTCATTGCTTCCTAGTCCTACTAGTCTTACCACTACTACTATAGTAGCAGTAACTGCTTGCTACAGTAATACCTCGTTACAAGACACACTCAGGGGACCCAGGAAACATGCCTCTCATAACCAAGGTCTCTTGTAACCAAAAATTTTAAATACTATGCAAAGTCAAACATAACCACTTTTTTATAAATCAGTATCAAAGCATATTCAGACAGGTTGACAAGAAAATTCTTACTGTGGCTTAAGGAAGTCATTCATAGTAGTTTTATGGTCTGCAGATTGTATTACCTTCCTTCCCAACTTTTGTAGGTAAAGCAATTCACTTTGTCTAAGAGCAATTTAACGCTTTACGAGAACGCTTGCAATCGTCAGCCTCAACTGCCGATCGACACTTTCCATCCTACAATACCCTCGTCGTCCTACTCCTCTGGTTCATCCTCTAGGGCACCATTTACTTGTGTGAGGATTACATGATCTGTAGGCTCCTCAAACACACAAGGTTCACATCTGCAGACGCGTTCCTCAGAAGTTTCTGGAACCTCTGTGGTCTCTTGGATGCAGGCCCAGCCTTCATCTTCAGGGAAGTTTTCCACAAGGTCCTTCATATAAGGCCCCCTTTCATCGTGTCTCTTCTAATTAGTGAAGAACTTTTTCTAGGAACTCAAAAAAAGGTGCCCTTAGGAACAGAGTGTTTCTTGTAACCATGTCTCTTGTATGCAGTGTTGCCAACATGGTAAACATAGGCTAACCAACCAAACCGTTTTCAAATGTCTCTTACAACCAAGTGTCTCTTGTAACAGTGTCTCTTATAACAAGGTTCTACTGTATTACCAAATTCAAAGGTTGTTCCGCTAGATAATCACGGATCTTAGAATTATTGAACAGCACAATATTTAGATAACTTCCTGAGGATTAATCACATTACCTGCCTTGAGAAAAATCTGGGCCCCCAATTGTGGCGACAAAGGTACAAACAGCCAAGCACTGCAACTCACATGGGCATTCCCTGGGGGTCGAGGCGGTAGATGATTTGCTCGCCGTCAGCGTCGCGGATCCATGACTGGCGGTTGATGCTCACACCAGCCGGACTGGTGGACACCGAGTTCCAGGCAAAGCTGGGCAGGGGGCCACTGCCGTCAGAGGCCAGCCGAAGGCTGCGAGGACAGTGGGGAACGACTGCTGAAACACTTCTCAAGGCGGCTCACAAATAAAAGACGCAGTATTTAACCAGCCCAAAATGCATTTTGTTTGCAGTTACTTGAACATGACCGACAAAAAAAAATACTGAATGAATGGGGAATAGTTATCCAGATAACCACAGTGTAGACGTCACATACAGACTGATCTGTGACAGCACTATCAACTGGTAAGAGAGCTGATGCAGTTAAACTTCACACAGCAGACTTCAGTATAAGGATAACCTTGCCATAACAAAGTAACAGAATTTACATAAGCTCCTTTCTACTGAATGCCACGTGTATATTAAAAAATTGTCTGTTCTTTCAATGTGCCAAAAAAAAATTGAAGAAAATTTGTGCCGAAGGAGAACACATTCGAAATGTAGTGGTTAGGGCAAAACTTTTGGAACTGTGAGCAACTTAGGCCTTCTGATGCAGCACTGTAGAAGACTTCTTATACATAGCATGGGCATCGGGGTCCCCTGACAGCCCATTATAACCGTTGTAGAAGGTACCGGAATGCTTGCCTAGGCATAGCAGCTTACTCTACTAGCTCACCTCTTCTTCTTTCTCTCTACGAATCATTTATTACCTGCATTCCAAATCTCTCTTGCATGTCACTTTTATCGCAATGCTTTCATAAAAAAAAAAATTTGACTCTTTCATGACCATGGAAAGATGTCAGATTTTGAGTGCTTACAGAAATTTTTTTTTTCTCTTGAACTACTGAACACATTTAGCATTGCTATGCATGAAACTGTAGCTCATAGATTTCTCTTTCAAATGCATAACAGCCGCTTTGTGAAAGTTGTAAGTGTTGACAGTTTAGTGGTCAATGATACAAACAAAAAATGCACAAAAAAGTATACACAAAACACAAATAGGCGATTTTACTGAGCCTAAAAATTATTTGGGGAATTCGAAGATATACGAAATGTTTGTAACTCCTAAGCTATGATTCAATATATACATCAACGCTGTACACCAAGTTCTAGATTTTTGCAGGCCCACCAACCTAACAGCCCTGATGGCTGTGCCACTCTGCGAAGCCACTCAAGAGTCAGTCAGTCTCTCTAAAATATGCTTCCAAGCATGCTTGTTTGTGTTCTCAAGCACGCTTGTTTGTGACAAAATCTTTATTACTGCAGTGGTAAAAAAAAAAAAAAAAAAAAGAAATTCAGTGCTCTTGCGAAACTGCGCGCATTGCTCTGCAGCACTAATTTTACACGAGCATCAGGCTATCTTGTAGGTGATAACGCGATATGGCGTGGTGCATTTGCCAAAATATCCCCGCCGCACGTTGTCCAGACTCTACACATGAACGTAATACCGCAGTCGTCAGATATAAGGCACGTTTTGTTTATATACACAGCACGAAGTAATAAACGAACACTCCCTTGGCAGCACCTGCCGAAGTCTGAGGCTGTTGATTGGGACAGTCATCAAAACTAAAATCTGAAGAATCCACATAATTGCTGCCGTCACCACTGCTGCTAAAATAAAAAAATCAGCAGCAGCAGTGGCCGATGTCTCTGAAACCACTGACCGCCTTGGCAGAGTGCGCAGTGAAACAGGACGCCATTTTTGGCCAACTCGCGGCCACCTTGGGTTCAAATTACAACTCGCGACTCTGTCTACCCACACGAAATGTAAACAAACCACAACGAAACTGAAAAAAGGGTTTCCAATGAACACGCAAGATGGGGTCGGTTGTCTATAAGTGCTGTTTCTAGTTTTGGCAGGAGCTTTCAAAATCAGCGTTCACCCATGAACGATGGCCTCTGGCGTGGTCGCGAAAGAGTTAAAGCAGTTCCACTCAACGTGAAAACTTGACTGTCAAGTTTGGAGCAGTGATTTGTTAAGAGGGGTGGTGGCGCCATCTCTTGACTGGTTTCAGTATCAGCCTGGCGTTGATACTGCAAGTAGTCACGAGAGGGCGCTACAGCACATGAAAAGGCGTATAAAGAGACACTGGATTGAGTTTTCATTAATCTGCAGTAATTAACGCGTTAATTCATAATTTTCCCCTTATTTTATATTATTGTGTGCTTACTTGCGGCCTAGCAACAGCAGCCTCTGCGGCAACGGCACAGGGCAAAGATTACCCCCAACACTTTCCATATGAGGAACGTGTGTTTGTGTGGCGCAGTGGGATTGACATATGTCAATCTGAGGGATCCAGATCACTCACGTTACGCGAACCTGGGTCCCCCGCGTTACAAAGCCAATCCCCCTGGGCCGACCGTCTCTTTGACCACAGTATTGACTGTCAGTTTCTGGCCATAGTACCAACTGTCAATGTGCTCAAGAAGGAAACCACTGGCATTTGCCCCTGCATGCTTCAGAGTTGCAAGAACCAGCTCTTTGCCGGGTACCACAGTCTAACCGAAACAAAGTTATCCGGATGGTTACAGACACTTAATTAAGGTAATTGTTAGGACTGAATTTTGCGTACATATGCTTCCACTACACTAAAATCCATAAAATTCACTGCAAAGCTCGTTTAAACATCCATTTGTATTGGGAGGGAGGGAGTTATGTGATTGATTGATTGATTGATTGTAGGGTTTAACGCGCCGACGCAACGCAAGCGATGAGGCGCGCCGTAGTGGAGGGCTCCGGAACAATTTTGACCGCCTGGGGATCTTTAACGTGCGCTGAAATCTCGTACACACGGGCGTTTTTGCTTTTCGCCTCCATCAGAAAAGCGGCCGCCGTGGCCGGGAATCGAACCCGCGACCTCGTGCTCAGCAGCGCAAGAGGGAGTTATGTGCAAGAAGTTATAAGCACAATGAGAGCTTGCTTCCGGGTTAGTTGGTACATTACTACTTGTAAAACAGTGCGCTAAATTGACATTGACGAAGACGAAGGACAGCAGAACACAAGATGCACACATACCAAAACTGGCCTTCATTTTCCGACGCTATCGGAAAATGCTGGGAGCGTAAAAACAGAAAAACAGAAAGAAAAACACTCAAAACTACCACACAAAACCCATCTGTATTCAATTCTTGATAATTGTAATCGCCACCTTATTTTTCCTAATGATTACAACTATCAAGAATTGGACACAGACAGGGTTTCGTGTGGTGGTTTTGAGTGTTTTTCTTTCTATGTTTACGCTTAGTGTTTTCCGATAGGGTCGGAAAACAAAGGCCAGTTGATAATTGCACCTTCATATGTGTGCACTTGTGTTCCGCTGTCCTTCGTCTTAGTTTAGCGCAGTGTTTTACAAGTTATAAGCACAATTGGCATTATCAGGTCAATAATATCTGTGCTGCATAGCCCACTTAGCACAACATGGTGATTTTTATAGAAACCCGTATGATTCAAAATTAGCCATTTTCAAGCAGAGACAGCAAAGTGACACGTTCAAACATGCAATGACCATGTTAATTACGTTGGAAACAGCACAGAAAGATATTCAACACTCAGGCTTGTGGTGCACTGCCATTGCATATAGGCTTCCAGGTAAGATTCCGGGTGTTTCTTTGCAATTTACTTAGCGCATATTTCCCTCAGTTTTTTTTTTGGTTGTTGTTAATTTCTTTCAGAGAAAGTAAAGATTGAAATCCACCTTGTGACCAAATGATGTGCTTGTAATTACACTAACAAGGCATTGGTGGTGCTTAGTTGGTGCTGCACAGCTATAGGCTGATGTAAGAAAGCACTAAACTTTCGACAAGAGAACGAAGACCGTAAGAACAACAGGGGATGTTGTTGTTACTGTCCTCATGCCCTTGCCTAAAGTTTAAGTGCTTCCCAGACTGCAACTGCAGTCAATAGTTCACTTTGCAACACTACTTTTTCTTGAACCCTTTGGTGTCAGCTTGGCTGCATGCTTATGCCTCGCAAGCCGACAGCTCACCCGAGGATGTCCTCGTCAACGTGTGTCTGCAGGTGACCCGGGAAGTCGGCTCTTGGGCGGCTGTAGGCAACCGGGTCGTACTCGAGCCACAGCACCTGAAATAGTGTGCTTATTTTTAACAACATGCACATAGAGCAGACCCGCACATACAAGCATTAAAAGGGCCATGAATCAACTTTTGAGGAGGCACCCGACTATAGGGTTAATTTAAACATCACAGCTGCAGTAAAACAGTGTTGCAGTTCTAACCGTTTTTTAAAAAGGCCACGAAAACAAAATACATGTTCCGTTCATTAGAAAGGCTGTTTTGTGTCGAAAACAACAATACCAATTTCATCACAAACTTGAAAAAAATAAACGAGATGTTAAAGAAAACTTATTTTCTTTAACTCCCTGGCAACTCCCTAGCCCCATTCAGGCAACTTCTCTACTACGTCACGGATCTTTGTTTGTGCGATTGCCGTCCGTCAACTCAAGCCCCCGCCAAAAAACATGACTGGGCAACTGTAGATGGGCCTCTAATTTTATCATATCACTTGAATGCTAATACGCAGTTAATGCATTGATATAAAGATGTTTTTTGTGCCGGCCTATAACGTGTCAGTTCTGCCCATACTGCGTCATTACTGCGCCAAATTTGAAAGTTGTTCACTATTTGTTGTGTTTTTTCAGCTAAAAAAAACGGATGGTTCTGTGTTACCAAAGGCTAGTTCTTTTGAACTGAACAAAGTTCAATTTTGTCTTCATGGCTCCTTTGAACATTAACACACTTAATTAAGCAGGCACAATGCAGGCTTTCCACGGCCAAAACGAAAACAGCAGACGTACCTGCCAGGCGACGTACTTGTCCGGCACTGGGTAGCGAAGCACACGCGTGCGGGGGTAGGGGCTCTGCCGTGAGAGCACGTGCACCGCTCCCGGCAGCACAGTGCCCGGCTCTCCTGGTGGGAACAATGTTAACGAAACATTCAAAACAACAGACACCACTGCTAAAAAAAATTGCGAGCACTGTTCGATCATGGCCACGACAAAGAAAGCAGCAGGGTTTGAAGGGCCGTGTGAAACACTTTGTCGGAACTTATGTTGACCAATGTGGGTTAATGAAATGGCTGTGCCTAGCGTTCCGTCCAGACGGAACGATATACAAGTGCTAAAGTTCCGTCCAGACGGAACGGAGCTCTGCGGGTTATCCTTCCGTCCAGACGGAATACAACTGAGAGCTTAGCATTCCGTCCAGACGGAGCCGGCGTGAAATTTGTACAGTTCCGTCCAGATGAAAGCAAAACTGGCTGATTAGATGCCATGCAAACTCTTCAGATTCGGTGTGGAGGGTGCGCCTCGGATAATGGCGCTAATGTACCACGTTCGATTCCCCCCGGTCATGTTTTTATTTTTATTTTTTTGCGTGGTTGTGCCACCGTTTAGTAACAGCTAACTTCGTGCCCACTTTACAATTGACGCGGTGAGAGCAGTCGGTCTTGATTCTGCTCCACTACCGCTCACTAGAGCCAAGGCCGACGTATCCATCGCTAGAGTTCCGATCATCTGTAGTTCGTAATGGTGATTACTAATTAACGGTTATTCTGGCTAGTCAATGAACGGAAGCAGTTCATTCGGCTGGGTAAATATCAAGAAAGACTACTCTCGCTGCTTGTTGTGAAGCGGGCGTGGTCGAGCTTGGCGGTTCGTTTGACGGCCGATCATCTTATTGAGAGTGATTATAAATCAAATGTGACTCTGGCTAGTCAATGAGCGGAAGCGGTTTGACCGGTTGGGTAAAAATTAACAAAGGCGATCAGACTAATACCCTAGTTACACGGGCACAGTTAACCACGGTTAAGCGAACCGCGGTTAGACAAAACCGCAGTTTGCTGCGTTACACGACAGACAAAACTGCGGTTACCCCACTAACCGTGCTTAATGCACACTGAGCTTGGCCACCTCAGTTCGGTCACGCTAACCGCAGTTCCCGCAGCCGCAGTGCTCAAAATCGCACAAGTCAGTTGGGACGCAAGTTGCGGCGCATCAGCGGAGGTGAAAAAAAAAAATCACCTGGCGTTCGGAGGAGACGAAGGTTCTCAAATAGCGGGCGCCCCAAAGCTGCCCGCAAGAGGCGCTTGCGTTCTTTGCGTTGCTCTCGCAGTCAGCACGAGGCTCATTTCCCGATCCACCCGATCAACTACGACAAAAGTCGTGCTAAATTTGTCAATTCCGCACGTCGTTTGCCAAAGCAGGCAGTCATGGTGCGTTTTCAGCACTCGAAAACGATCGGCACGCACGTCGGCCGTGCCTGCAAACATGCCAACGTGCCTGCCTGCACGGCACTGAAACCAGCTCGAACCAGCACAGACCACAGCAGCAACAGCTTATCGCCGCTCTTCGAAATCAATCTGATCGCGGAAAAGAACTTCCACTTGCGAGAAAATGAATGTTAGTGCAGTGAAAAATTGTGCTATGGATTGTAATTCGCAGTTGTAGAGATAGCGGCGGTCAAATATCCAGTGAGATGCTAAGCCTAAAGTTCCCAACACCGAGCAAACGCGAGAAAACCAAGCCGATTGCGAGCTGTTGTAGAAGCCCCTCTCGCCGCGTGCGAGTGCGTTGCGTTTGGGTCTGAATCCACTGTTTTAACAATATTTCCTTTTGTCTACACTGCTTCCATTTTGTTTTTTATTGTCAAGCTAAAAGTGTGTTGAATTTCGCGTGTAACAGCCAAAACCGCAGTTTGCCATAACCACGGTTAGAGTTTAGTACCCACGGTTAGACTTAACTGCGGTTACTTCTGCCGAGTCTCCATACAAACTCTTAACTCCGTCAAACGGAACTCCAAGCCGCCACCTCGACCACGCCCGCTTCACAACAAGCAGCGAGAGCAGTCTTTCTTGATATTTACCCAGCCGAATAAACTGCTTCCGCTCACTGACTAGCCAAAATAACCGATCATCTGTAGTTCGAACTACGATCATCTGTAGTTCGAACTACAGATGATCAGAACTCTGGCAAGGGATATGTCGGCCTTGGCTCTAGTGAGTAGTAGTGGAGCGGCTGGTTGAGTGCAGAATCAAGACCGACTGCTCTTACCGCGTCAATTGTAAAGTGGGCGAAAAGTTGCAGACGGGTTCACTACTGACCCCGGTCATTATGAAACACGTGTGCCCCAAACAGTACGAGGACGACACATGCAAGGTGTGTCGCAGTGCGCGTGGCACTGCAGCCCACCTGCTGTGGGACTGTACGGCAAGGCCCAGCGAAGCGGCAACAGCAACAATGATCCCGCCGTGGTTCGAGGCTGCGGCGCGGAGCAACGGCAACAATGACCGACTCCAGGCTGTCCAGCTGATCCTGGCGGCCCTTGAAAGGCAGAAGCCAGTCGAAAGCCGAGAGGGCTCGGCCCCCATTCAGGGGCAGCTGAAGGACCTCGAGGGGAGTAGAGAGGTGGCTGCCGAGTAGAGGGTCTTTGACGTGATGACATAGGCCGCGTCATGGTGCTCCATTAGGGACACCACAGCAGGCGATTCAATGAAGTCTTTACTCACTCACTCACTAGCTGTTACTAAACGCTGGCACAACCACGCAAAAAATAAATAAAACATGTCCAGGGGGAACCGAACCCGGTACAGGTGTGCCATCGTCGGAGGCGCACCCTCCACACCAAATCTGAAGAGTTCGCATGGCGTCTAATCAGCCGGTTTTGCTTTCGTCTGGACAGAACTGTACAAATTTCACACTGGCTCCGTCTGGACGGAACGTTACGCTCTCATTTGTATTCCGTCTGGATGGAAGGATAACCCGCAGAGCTCCGTTCCGTCTGGACGGAACTTTAGCACTTGTCTACTGTTCCGTCTGGACAGAACGCTAGTCACAGCCTAATGAAATACAGTCTAACCCTTAGGTTAGTACTTCACTGTGTCAGTCTGTGTGTCTTCTTTGTACTTCAGCCCCTCATTGTTGTGCACGCCTTTAAACCCTTGAAATCGTTTAGATATACTTGCCCAAACCATGATTCTGCTGAACATTATCAGTAGCTCACCATGAAATATGTGGGCCAACACCATGAAAACTAAAACGGAAGACTGGGCGAGTTGGTACATGTTCATAATAACAGCGCTACCGACACAGACAGAAAGAAGCGCCGTGTTTGTGCCCTCTTCTTTCTGTCTGTGTCGGTAGCGCTGTTATTATGACCATGAAAACACGGACTGCAAAGCTTAGTAGCTGCAATGGCAGAGCAGGGAGTAGCAGCAAGTGATAGCCACAATTCACTCTGGGGCTGTGCAGTAAAATGTCGATTGCAGCGGCTGCGCAGTTTTTTCACAGATGCCACAGGCTTAATTTAGGCCCACTGACTCAGTGGCTTGGGCTGCTGAGTCCAAGAATGCAGGTTCAATTCCCGGCCACAGCGGCCGCTTTTCTGATGGAGGCGCAAAGCAAAAATGCCCGTGTGCTCGAGATTTCGGCGAACATTAAAGATCCCCAGGTGGTCAAACTTAATCCACAGCCCTCCACTACGGCGCGCCTCATCGCCTGTATAGCGCTGGCGTGTTAAACCTCATAATCAATCAATCAATCAACCAATCAATCAATCAATCAATCAATCAATCAATCAATCAATCAATCAATCAATCAATCAATCAATCGATTAATTTAGGCCTAGCGCTCCGGCGCTAGGCATAAATTAATTGGCCAGGTAGCGTCACAAGTGTGATGTTATCTGGCGCTCAAGCACTTGGCCTAAATTAATTGGCCAGGTAGCGTCACAAGTGTGACGTTATCTGGCGCTCAAGCGCTAGGCCTAAATTAAGTGGCCGGATAACGCCACAACTGTGACGTTATCCGGCCACCCTTGGAAGTGCTGTTTTCTCTCATCCTGTCTTGTTCTTGCTCCGTGCTGTAAGGTAACGACGCATCGTCTTGTCAACCCGTTCTTCGCACTCTCACAACTCACCGGGCCTGTCGGCGGCGTGCTTGAGGGTCTGCAGGTAGGAGAAGGACTTGCCCACGGTCCTCTGCAGCTCCTGGATCTGACCCCGGAGCAGGCTCAGCATCTGCCGCTGGTGGTCCATGTCCTCCAGGAAGAACGACAGGCTGTGACAGAACAACAGAACGACATGATGAGGAGGCATGAGACAGAGAGAGGCTGTAGTAGGGAAACAGTGCTGCTGCTGCTGCTGCTGGGCGAGTTTAGCAGTGGATCCGTTAATATATATACATATTCATCATTATGACTGCAAATTTCAGCCTAAACAAAAAACCAAGGACGGTAGCAAAGAAACACAGACAGAATGCTGAATTTACTTACGATACTTATGAGCAGTAAACAAAGCTGCAGTAAACAAAGCTGACCAGCTATGCTTCTTTTCTGCAACTTGGTAGTAGTATGGCCTTGCTGGCATGCAAACAATATGCTTCAATCCTTGTTTTGTCTTTTTTGTTTCACAACCCGCTCATAACAATTATACGTTATAACGACAGAATTTCTTCGGCACTTGAATGTTAACGTAGTTTTCTGTAGCCATCGGGGTGTATATATATTTCAAAGACAACAATCTAAATAAATCTTCCGATCCTGTACTCTTTGCTTCATGCGAGCAAGAAATACAACTAAATGACACAATGCTTTTCACCTTCAGAATGCCCACCCCTATCGGTAAGTTGGCTAGTGCTTTTTTGTATAAGCTGCATGAATGAGAACAATATGCTGAGTTTCCAAGCTCGTTACATTTCAGTGTGCAAACCAAGATGTTGATTTAAGCGTTCAAGAATAGTTAGAACTTCGGAAGAAATAAAAAGAATAAACAGCACAAAACAATAAAACACGACAAAGAGAATAAAAACAGAAACAGCGGTGAAACTGCTTGTATTCTCTTCATCTTGTTCCATCGTTTTACGTTGCTCATTCTTCCCAAATGTACAGCCACAAGCAAAAGTTTACGGACCAGGAAAATGGCAATTTTATGTTATGTTATTTCTCTTCCAGTAGTAGCCTGACATGTGCATGTGAGATGTTGTATAGTTACTGAAGTAGTAAAAAATACCACACATAGCACATAGTACTTGAGTCTGCCACGCGGCAGAGAAATAACCCAAAATTGCTGCTTTCGTGGCCCATAATCTTTTGCTCTTGGGTGTACAATTTCCCCAAGCTCTATTTTAGAAAGCAATATATCCCCTACTGTCTTGCAGACAAGGAGATGTGGTGGTAAGTACACACTGCCAGAAGACTAAGGTGTAAATGTACGGCAGACGAGCGCACCTCTCGAGCTGCTTCTTCTTGCCGTCCTCCAAGTCGTGTTCCTCGCGCAGCCTCTGGCTGTACTGCGAGGCCAGGTGCTTCCAGTAGTTGTAGTCCTTCTCGGACAGACGCAGCTGGGACTTGCCCAGATCGGCGTGTCCATCCTGCATACGGGAAGAAAGTTCTGATGTGATTGATTATGAGGTTTAATGCGGCGACGCTGAGGCGTGCCGTAATGGAGGACTCCGTGTTAATTTTGACCACGTGGGGATTTTTAATGTGCGCCAAAATCTCAAACACACGGGCGTTTTCGCTTTTCACCTCCAATGGAAAAGTGGCCGCCACGGCCGGGAATCGAAGCAAGTTTTACGAGATCATGAAGGGCCTCGCAGTTGCACCCATCATCTTCAGTGGTTCCTCCTTCACAGAACTCATATTTAAGATTTAAGATCACCCGGCACAAAGCAGGGTGATACCATCACACCACAAGAGCATGCTGGCTACGGTTTAAAAATCGGGCTAAGTTTTGACGCCTCTCATTGCCCTTTAAGCTGAATTTATTTTGTAGAACTGGCATGACCATTCATGAAACTGCCTTAATGTTTTTTTGAAAGAAATGGGTTAGTCATACCTTTTCAAACTATATATCCTCGTTACAGTAAAGCCCGCTTATATCGAACACGGATATATCGAATTATTGCCTGTATTGAACCCTTGTATAATTCTGGTAACAATTACATGCATTCAAAACTTTTTATATCGAACGCGATTTTGCTCACAATGGATATACAGTTAAACCTGCGTATAACGAACCTCCATACAACGAATTCCTCTTTATTACGAAGTTTTGATATTCCCTGGCGCTACTGCATAGAAGCATGTGTATTTCTGACCTCTATGTAACAAACTAGCAGCGGCGGGCACCCTGGAAACAACGAATTTTTCCGCCAAATACCTCGCCATTTTGCACCTTTTTTTTTTTTTTTTTTTAGCGTGATGGACAGCCGCATTCATCTGCTGCGCGGCTGCCCCGGCGCCGACAGCGCGAAACGATGTGATCGCGCACGGCGCGCACAAGCCGCGGCAACGGTCTCGCTGCTGAGCTCCCGCGGGGTACCGCAGTGCCACCGGCGCCGGCGCAACCAACACCCTTTCAGTAGAGAGGGTGTGGGTTGCGGAGAAAGAGGAGAGGGCTGCAGAACGCGTCTGCCGCGCTCTCCCCTCTTTTTTCAAACTGCATTCCGTTGCTCCCTGACCGGTGCTACCCGTGCTCGCGGGTTTTCAAAGGCTTTCGCGCCGGCTACCGGAGTCCTCTTCAATCCGCTATCCCCGCACCACGTGACACTAAAAGAAAAGCTCCATGGAGAAAAAAAAAAGGAGGTGGGGGGGGGAGCATGGCGTCAGGCGGCCAGCTTTCGCAAGCGAACCTCCTCTGGCACCGCTTTCTCCTCTCTTCACGATCGTCCCGCACTCTCTCTGTTCTGTGGCTGCGTACTGGAGAAAACACACGCCGCACTCGCTTTCCGCGCTTTCCGTTCTTTGCTCCCTTCTGCGCATCAGTAGTCCTCCAGCATTTTTTTATTCGCACGTGCGAGTCGGCTCTTGCGTCCTCGCATCTAGGAAGTGTGCGGTTGTAAAGATGAGTGCCTCGATAAAGAAACGAAAGACATTGACTCTTGAAGACAAGGTAGCCGTTTTGGACGCCGTTGCCGCAGGTGAAAAGAAGAAGGACGTCGCTGCAAGATTTGGCATCCCGGCCAGTAGCCTGTCGACCATTCTGAACGCCAAAGATTCGATTCGCAGTGCAGTGGAGGCTGGCACCAGCGGCAAGAAGAAGAAGCTGAAGCAGTCCACGTACGCCGACGTTGATAAGGCCGTGTATACGTGGTTTATGGATATGAGGGCTCGGAATGTCCCCATCAGCGGCGCCGTTTTGCAGCAGAAGGCAGAAGACTATGCTTGCATCTTGGGATGCGACGATCTGAAGGCGAGCAACGGGTGGCTGCAAGGCTTCAAGAACAGGTACGGGATCGTCGGCAGGATGATAAGCGGCGAGTCGTCCTCTGCGGACAGCGAGGGTGCTGCTGCTTGGGTTGAGCAGAAGCTGCCAGGAATTTTGGAGCAGTACGAGCCTCGCGACACGTACAACGCTGACGAGACGGCTCTATTTTATGAGATGCTCCCAAACCGCACCCTTACGCTGAAAGGAGACCTCTGCCACGGCGGCAAGCAAAGTAAACATCGCCTCACTGTCCTCCTGTGCGTAAATTCAGACGAGAGTGACAAGCGGGTTCCACTGGTCATTGGCAAGAGTGCCCGACCGCGGTGCTTCAAAGGGGCACACAGAATGACTGTCACATACCTGGCAAACGCCAAGGCATGGATGACGCGGCACATATTCAGCGACTGGCTGAAGGAGTTCGACGCGGACATGAAGAAGCAAGGACGCAGAATTTGTCTCTTCGTAGACAACTGTACAGCGCACCATGTCGAAGCCCTCCAGCTGACCAACATAGAACTGCAGTATCTGCTCGCGAACTGCACGTCGCTGATACAGCCCCTCGACAGAGGAATAATCAACAGCGTCAAGTGCTCCTACCGGCAGAGGCTAATTCAAAGGCTGCTTCTGGACCTTCGTTTCCAGCGGGAGACCAAAGTGGACATCTTCCGTGCGGTTGAAATGCTTGAGGCATCCTGGCGTAAGACGAGTGCGGACGTGGTCTTGAACTGCTTCAGAAAGGCCCGGATAACAAAAGAGGTTGAAACAGCTGAGGAATGTCCGGAAACTGGAGAGGAGGAGTCTTCAAGCCCGCCCGATCTCGCTGAAGCTTGGGTGTCACTGCGCGTAAACGGAGCAGTGCCGGGCGACGTGCAGCTGTGCGACTTTCTGCATGCCGACGACTGCGCCGTCACGACGGAAGAAATGTCCGATGAGGCGCTCGTCGAAAGTGTTCGAGATCAAGATGACGAGGACGGACCTTCGGAAGTCGAGGGATCACGTGACTTGCCGTCCACGGAGGAAGTGTTAGATGCGATTGACGTTTTGCGCCGCGTCACGGGATCGCTGGACGGCGGGGCAGCGTTGTGTGCATTAATCTCATGCGAGCGTTCCGTGCTGCCGTCCCTCATGAACAAGCAGCAGAGCAAAATAACTCGGTTTTTTTCCGCCAAATAAATGTTCTAGGTGATGCCGACCTCCAGTTATACTTTTGTTTCATTTGTGCATTTTTTCCCCGAATTTTTATACCGAAACTGCATATAACGAAAACCTCCTTATAGCGAAATTTTCCGAGAATTTGTCAGCTTTGTTATATCCAGGTTTAACTGTATCAAACTCTCCCACACGCGATTTTTCGCTCTCCTTAAACATGCGGCAGGCTTTCCCGCAATACATCGGCGCACAGCGGTGGCGCGAGTGTCGCTTGCGACTGCCGCACGAGCATGGGCGCGTCCAAACCGGCTGTGGCACAGTGGACCAGCTCCATGCATGTATGCCGCTGGAGCCGAAAGCGTCACATTGGGCGTTGAGGGCTGCGGTGTCACCGAACTTCAAGTCCGCGCCACTCGCTGTCCGCACTTGCTCGGTGCGCTGGGTTTACCGTTATTTGCTTGTATCCATGCTTGTCTCCGCTCTGTCGAAGACGCCGAGGACTCCGTACCGCTTCTGAGCATGAGCGAAGCCGTCGCTGCTATGGCCCTGCTACGGCGATACTGCAGTGTCATTGAGGGCAGAGGTCTTGTGCTTATCGACTGTTTAGATACCATCGAGCAAGCAGTCACCAGCAACGCGTTGTGCTCCAAGAAGCAGGCTACACTCACACAGTTCTTCCGCCCCAATAAACTAATGTTTTCTTTCCGAGAAAGTGTCGTATCAATAGTGAACTGCAGGGTAGTAAGAGCTCAGCATTAGCTCGTGACTCCGTCGGCAAGATTGCTCTCATATAAGTTTTTTTTTTCTTCACTTTCTATATCAAATTTTTGCTATATCGAACTATTTTACAATCCTCGCGCTGTTCGATATAAGCAGGCTTTACTGTACATATATATACTGAATATCACATATACTGAATATATGTACAGTTGAGCCCCGCAATAACAAAACTGCCGGGGAAAGCCAAAAAATGTGCTTTTGCGGGAACTTTGTTGCCGCGGGAATGAAACATAAAACGACAGGAAAATTGGTCACAAGCTAAAACTTTATTCCCGAAAGTCAGTTATATTACTTTGCGGGCCTTACCTTGCAGCAACTTCACAACTCAGCTCTCACACTACAAGAAGTGCTTCATTGCTAGTTGTCGTGCGCGACTAAGAACAACGAGATTGTGTCAAATGCATCCGAAACATCCCACAGGTTCACCTACTCTGCACGTTTTTCTCCTTGGCCCTTAGCACCAAGTACGTCCGAGCATGCAAGCAAAGTCGTGCTTCCTCTGTTGAACTTTTCCAGAGAGTGGCATCTTGTTGTTACAAGGCTGTTCACAGAACTAAGTGAGCGCCGCTTTCTTGACGTCCAGAAAGGCCACAGCCGTCAATATGTTTTGTTTTGCGCATGTGCACCATTAAAGAGCGGCACCCTTGCTTTTCAGAATGGTAGAGTGAGCTGCAGCGATTCTAAACTCGTTAGCGCTACCCTCCCTTCCTCCACTTGGGCCAGTGACTTGGGCCTTATTTTGTAGCGATAAAAACTTTCGCTTTTCGGCTGGCTGAGGCATCTTACTGAGTGTGAAACGTGCCAATTGCCGCGTGCACAAAAAACGCACACATGCATGCTGTTCAGCGGTAGCGAGGTAGTGTAGCCCAAGCCAAAGCTGTGCGGCTGCACCGTGAGTCCCCATGTGTCGCCCCCTGGTGCTATCACTGGAGGTTGCCCCCATGGCTGTCTGCAGCACGGTCTCTTTTTGTAAACAAACATGGCGGCTATGCAAGCATGCTGTGGCAAATGTTTATGCACTTCAGGTCTGAAAAAAATGCGTTTGAGCACTTTTTGGGCAGTTAGCCCAAAATGGATAAACAAAATGCTGACCGGACTTGCAGCGAATTTTGTTAATGCAGGAATGCTTTCCGAAAACATTCCGTTGCTGTGAGATATGAAATGCATGGACGTCTATGGACGTTTGCCAGGGATCCGAAAATATTGCCTTGCTGCGGGAGTTTCGCACTCGTGAGATTTTGTTATCGCGGGGTTTGACTGTACTGAAATACTTGTGGTTGACTTCATTAAGGATCGTTCCCTCTCACTTCTCCTCTGTGCTCATTAACCCTTTGAGGGTCGAATTTTTTCGCCAAATGCGTCCCCCCAGGGTCGATTTTTTTTATTGCTGATTTAAATTCTACGAACAAATCTATATCAAGAAAAAAAAATCAAAAATTTTTTTGGGTGACCGTAAAGTGTCAAAAAAATCATTTGTATTGTTACATACATGCGGTTTGTTATGGCGTTACACAAGAAAAATTCTCAATAAAAATGATAGAGTAACAAGCTGGCTCCTTTTGAGTGAATCAAAATCAGATAGACATCAGTTTCGCGGGCGCAAAAAGCGGGAAGCGCCCGGAGGACGATACCGAAACCAGCCGCTCCGCGCGGGCGTGCGCGGCCGGATGTGGGAGTGATATACAGCGCACCACTCATAAAATACAAAAAAAAAAAGAAAACGAGAAAAGATCCTCATCAGTTTTGCAGGCGACCTTGGTCTGTGCCAGGTGCAAGAAGTGAGAGGCGCCCGGGTACTCGGTGGGCGATACCCAGCGCGCCCCCTCGTTAGATGCACAAGCGATAGCCGGCGCGCTGCTGAAATAAATCATAAAAAAATTAAAAGAGCCATCGGTGCAAGAAAAAAATTTGACGTATTTCCAAAATGTGACAGCACATGCCAAGGAAGAAAAGTTGGCAAAAAAGGCGCACTTTTTAAAGATACAAGCGATGCCATACATGTACGTCTTTGACCATTTTGAAAGTGTTTGCTGATGCCGTACATGTACGGCCGTGGCCCTCAAAGAGTTAAGAATTTCACCAGCAGCAATGCCACCGTACACACTCACCAGCTGGTGGCTGGTGCGGCAGAAGCGGCAGCTGATGATGCGCCAGAGGAACTGGAGGAGCGCGATGAGGTAGCTGAAGATGTTCAGGGGTGGGGGCAGGCACAGCCGGTTCATGAAGTCCACCACCAGCTTGTAGCGCTGGAACTTCCAGATGTCGTCCGACGCCGCCTCAATCTTGTGCGCCGTGTGGCTGGGTACACGTGTACAAAAAGCGACGTGGAGGGTGCTGATGAAGGTTTCGACAGCCATCCAGCATTCACCATTTCACTCGTAGGGACAAAGGTCTCTTCTCATAGATTTTCAGCTCTATCCTGCGCTACTCGGACCTATTCTGAATTTTCCTGCCTGACCCCTCTAGACAAAATATTTTGGACCTCTTCAAGAGAATAAGTTGCAGTGTGCAAACAGATTACTTAAGATAGACAGCTCAATGCCTTTAGCGAGTTTCAGGGTGAGCGTGTAAAAAGCATGCGAGTTTCAGTATGAAACATGCGTCCGTATTACCAAATTTCGTTTTTCACTTGTTTTAGGATGCAACTAAGTTTTAAAGGGCAATGGGACACACCAAGGGATACTCCGTCATTTCTCGCCCTCCCGTCAAGTTTGTTACATTATGCTTATTTCACCTAAATTCACTGCAGCACCATAGGCAAGCTGGTTATGTGTGGTTAATTCAGTGGTCAAGCTGCTTCTACAGCAGATGCCTGCTAATATTGAGTGGTTCGTTTCCTAATCACAAGATTCCCATCTCCTTCATTATAATCACAATCATAGGCAGCAGCAGCTACTGCTCACATGATTAGGTATCTGTTTCCTAACAAGTACTATTGTAATCCCCTTGTTTGCATCTCAGAAGGCCGTACTCCAAACTACCGTATTTACTTGCGCAATGAACCCACTCGCATAATGAACCCTTCCCCCACTTTTCTTCTTGAGAATTTACTTTTTTGTCAGAGTGCACAAAAAATGCAGCGGGGATATGTTTTTATCTCACCATGGTTGCTGATGCAGTAGACGATCGCAGTAACTTGACATCACCCTTCAATACGCGCAGAAATTCTAAAAATGCATTCCAACAAAAAGAAATCTCAAAAGTAGCTGAAGACGTGAGCCCGAGTGCCGTGGCTCATAATTTCAAAATTGCGCGCATGCGGAGCGCCACCTGCTGAACGCAAAACAAACTTTCTTGCACCATAAAAACGTGGCGTGCAAACAGAGCACAAAACGTACTCCACACTCCTTCCCTGCTCTTTGCTGCTCCGGCTGCTTCCGCCGGCAAGCAATCAAAGCACCAAACGTACTCCGCACTCCTCTTTCCTTCCTGTTCTGCAACTTCGCCATTACGCTCCGTGGTTTTGTTGTTCAGCTGTGTTCCGACCTTTTTTCGTGCTCCTGGGTGCGCCGTACGATGGGCCAGTACATAAGCTACGCAGCTGGTTTTACACTGAAGGCAGTGGAGCATGCGTTGATGCACATGAAACCGCGTGGCTGGGCGGCACTTCAGTGTTGACCCAGTGCGTATACGCTATGGGTGAAAACGAGGTTTTTGGGCGGTGAACAGGGATCGCCGTGTGTTCCATGGGCCCAAAGCAGGGAAGTTTCCCAGTGTCGGAAAAGAAATTCTGGAGTGCCTTGATGGCATGGAAGATGGTGCACTGTGGGCCGACAACAACTGTGAAGCCGCAAGCGACTTCAGTTAGGAGAACAGCTCTATGGTGAGTAAGGGGCCACTAGCATGTGGGGAATAAAAAAGAAATTTGATTACAGAATTACCTACAAGTTTTTACTAAAATAGTAAGGCTCTGACAGCACTTTTCTTAGCAACTTTAATGTATGAAATCTCAACTTTTAAAAATCTGTTGCAATATTTTCCCGCATAATGAACCCTCCCCCCATATTCATGCCGGATTTTCTGGAAAAAAAGTGGGTTCATTACACGAGTAAATACGGTATTCTCTGACACAAACACTTCATCGCAGCCTTTTCAATTCAGCCATCAGCTACATTTTTATATTCTCAATAGATGTTGTCAATAGTATGTATAAGTGTCAACTCTCAAAGTTTTACTTGATTTGCACAATCCTTGGTCTGCCAAGATCAAGTCAAGTGAAAGACTGTCTCACCTGAACAAAGCGTAGAGGAGTGTCAGGAGAACCAGCTTCAGCAGTACGAGGAACTGGATGACAAACAGGTAGGGCCACACTCCGGGATTGGTGCACGTGTAGTCCGTGTCTGTAAGTGGGGCAAAGAAGCGTTTTCAACCTGTTATTCTGTACCCTTAACGCAGCATTAAGAAATCCAGGGCTATTGGTGCGCTGTATGGATTAATTCCGACTGGCTGGGGATGTTTGATATCCGCTGAAACCTCCACACATGGGTGTTTTCATTTTTGCTCTATCAAAAATATGGCCACCGGGGCAATTAATTTTTAATAGAAAAGTTAAGGTATTATTAAGGCCTTTGAACTGATAAGACCAACAGGTATAAGGTTAGAGACTGTACATTATAAAGACGTCAGTGTTACTTACACTACGATGCGGAGCATCATTTGCACAAAAAAAAAAAAAAAAGAAGAAGGGAACAGTGAGTGCCACGCGAAAAGCAATGTCATCGATAGTGTTCATTTTATTGCTACACCCACCAACAAAGCCCACTTACTTTAAAGCCCACAAACATTTTCTCGACTGAAGAACCACATTTACAGCTTTTACAGCTTTTACAGCCCTTCTTTACAGCTTCGTTATACCTGTGCGACTGGAGCACAAACTTTACGGTTCACATATGTTGACTCATATCAGCACAAGAAGAATATCTGGAAGTATGAGCAAGCAAGAAGTGTGCATGCTTTGACACCAGTACTTACAATCGCTAACCCGGCACGTTTCCTCTTCACTGCGGTTGGTGACTTTCAGCCGCAAACACCGTGGGTCCCCTGAAATCATCATTTGTTCAGCTGAATGTGCCCAAAAAGCAATCCATACTTTTTTTTTGTGGTTGCTAAAACACTTTCATGAAGTGAGCTAACCTAACTCTCGGAAGCCGTGACAAAATTTCAGCCTTTTTTTTTAATGAGAAGGTTGGTATTCGAAAGAAGAAGCAGCAACCAGGTGAATGTTAACACATGCGGTCCATTTAAATGTCGAATAACTAGGAGTTCTTATCCACCATTTTCCACCAATGAAAGAAAATAAAGCAGCAGTTAGGCAGTGTACCATGGTAATGGCTTCGAGAAAACTTATAAAGTTGAACCTGACTATATTGAACCTGTTTACATCAAATTATCCTGTATATCAAACTAATTTTGGACACGGTATGTTTACGATGAAATTATACAGAAAAAATTACATTGATATCGAAGTAAAATACTAGCGACTACCAATATATTGAACAACAGATCCTGCGGAAGTGGCCCCCCCTCCCAAGTTTGCTTCCCCTCTCGGCGAAGGAGATATTCCACTGGCCCCGTCTATGAGTGGTTTAGCCTTAGCAACTCATGGGCAGCGGGCAGTCCTTTCTCATCTCTCTCTCCTTATTGCGACCGCGCTGTGTAGGGTGAGCCTTCGACACGCCCCCCATGCAAAATATGATCCTGGCCCACCCAACCCACTTGCTCATACATTCAATGTATTACTCAGCTGAAAATTTCGGACACGCTAGGACAGGCTATTCGATTTTTTTTACTATCCAAGCGTCAGCCGGGCCGGCTACCACGTATAGTGACGTGTGTCACCGCCATCTTGTTTGTTTCCTTTTCTTCCTGTAAAGCGCTCTTTGCCCTCAGTCAGCCTCGCGCAAATAAAATCCACGCATCATCATCATTATCACCTTTTTCTTTCTATAGCCTCTAAACTTTGCGCCACACGCGATTTGTGTTGAATGGAGAGTCAACCAACTTTAACGAGGATAGCGTCGTCGCGCATGTGTCTGGCAGTGACCTGCTCATCAATGACCTTCGCACTGCAAGCGTTGAAATTCCCTTGATCGTCTCGTTGACCGAGTTCACAGATGTGGACAGCAAGTTGGAACTGTGCGCTGGGCTCACAGATAAAGAAATCATTCGCAAAGTGCTTGTGGGTTCTGGGAGCGACAATGACGATGACAGCAAAGTTGCCTGCAGCAGCGCAACCGACACAAGCTGAGCTGATGCAAACGGTCGCAACTCTTTCGTCGGCTTACGACTACACGATGAATCTCACCGAAATTCAGGCAGACCTGCTCGCATGGAAGCAAAGCATGGCTCAGAAGCCCATTCATCATTTTTTCCACCCACTCACTGAATGGTAAGCAGTAAATTGAGTTTTTTGGGGGCCCGTTTGCTTTCTCTGACTGCGTGATTTTTCGGACATTTTCGCGGTTCCTTAAAAGTACAAATAATGAGTCGTCGACTGTACATGGCTGGCATTATGCTTATTTCATATTAAAATAAATGCCCAGCTCAAGTAAGCAAAAATTTCGTTGAACCTAAAACAAGCCTGACAAATGGTTCGTTGTAGCAGGGGCTTTGCTGCATTGACTTCTACGGGTAGCTGACAAGAAGTTAGAAATATTCTGTTCAAGTAGAAATTCCATTGAAGTGGAGTTTGTTGTAGCAGGGTTTGACTGTATGCCCTATATCAAACTGAAAGCTGTTTTTTTTGCGAGTTCGATATAACTGTACAAAACAGCATCACCCAGCACTTTTGCCAAAACAAACATGAAAAATTTCTCGCACTTTAGGAGAACCCAGGATTCTGGGCAAATTGCTGACTCATGGCTGAAGTATGATAAAAATAAAAAAAAAAATATGAGCATAAAAAATAATCACACAAAGAGCAAACTTTTAGCTAAATTTATTGGGTGCCGTACCAGTCTATATACTGAGACAACAGTGCGCATCAGTAAACATTTACGAGGTGAAGGATACTACCACTAAGAAAAGAAAAAGAGATCTCTCAACCAGGCCGAGTTCAAACTGTTCCAGTAAGAGTTTTCACATTTCCGACATCTCTTCCTCAATTAAACTCTTGGGCACAAGCACTTGGCCAGTTCAGGTTGATGCTCCCCTGCTTTGTAAACACTCTTGCCACAATGACGTGACAACCTTAGAATCTGACATCATGCCACACGATATGCTCCGTTTGATGTGCTTCAATCGGCGGCGTGCCCACCTTCGAGGTCGGATATTGGGGTGAGGAAGAGTGAGAACCATGCCCGGTGGAAGGTGCGCCTCAGCAGCTCCAGGTTGAAGGGGTAGTCCGGGTAGAGCAGTGCGTGAGCCACGATTCCGCCACTGATGATCACCAGCAGTGCCATGCGCATGAAGTTCACAAAGTCCTCCGCCACCTAGGTGAGTGCAGACAGTATGAATTATATTTTATAACATAAAAAAATTGGCCGCGCATCTTCTCGCGTTGCTGCAAATGTCGTCAAAAGATGAAGCCGTGTAACTGCCTCTCCTGTCTCATCTTCCACCTCTCATGCTGTTCTGTCCACCTTTTGGAGGTTTGTGGAGTTTAATTTTGCCATGTTCGCACTGCTGTGCCATCTGTTGGGACTGCTGAGACTTGGTGCTCGAGCCACAAGTGTGAGGTCAAGGCAGCAGCCTTGATTTCAGTAGTAGCAGTATTAGCAGTATTCAGTATTCAGTAGTATTCAGTATTCAGTATTCAGTAGTAGCAGTATTCAGTAGTAGCAGCAGTATTTCGCAGTTAAACCAATGTTCTCAAAACGTTTTTTTTTTAAATTTGCTCTTGCAAAAACCACACGCACATTTACGTTGAATTTAAAGGACACTGCAAATGCCATTTATGTATTGAAGTTTTGTCTCAAATAAGCCTAATATAATCTTTTTGCAGAACAATGTTCACAAATATAGAGCCTATTTCTAGATTTATTAGATCGAAAATGCTGTGCCGATATAAACGTCTCACTCAAGGGCTATGTCAACTTTGGCCAGATGGCTGAATCGACGGACAGAGACACACACACACACACACACACACACACACACACACACACATACGTACGTACATACATACATACAGAAATACATAAATACATGAATAAATACATACATACATACATACATACATTACATACCTACATACATACATACTGTATTTACTTGCTTAATGAACCCACTCACGTAATGAACCCTCCCCCCACTTGTCTCCTTGAGAATATACTTTTTTGTCACTTTGAATAAAAAATGCAGCAGGAATATGTTTTTAACTCGGCATGGTTGCTGATGCCATACACCATCGCAGTAACTTAACATCACGCTACAGTACATGCAGAAATGCAAAAAACACATTCCAACAGAAAAAAAAAATCCCAACAGTAGCAGGTGACGTGCGTGCAAATGCCGCAGGCACTCAGCAAATGTGCAAAAATTGCGCGTTTGCTGAGTGCCAGCTGCTGAATGCACAACAAACCTTCTTGCACCGTAAAAACGTTGCTGCGTGCAAAAACAGCACCAATGTACTTCGCACTCCTTCCCTGCTCCTTGCTGTTCTGACTAGTTCTGGCGGCGTGCGAACAAAGCACTAAACGTACTCCGCACTCCTCTGATCTTGCTGTTCTGTGACTGCCATTACGCTCCGTGGTTTTGTTGTTCAGCAGTGTTCAGACCTTTTTTTGTGCTCCTGGTGCGCGCCGTACGATGGGCTAGTACATGAGCTGCACAGCCGGATATAAAGTGACGGTGGTGGAGCATGCGTTGATGCAAATTTAAACCGCGCGGCTGGGCGGCACTTCCGAGTTGACCCAGTGCACGTACGCTACGGGCAAAAACGAGGCTTTTGGGCGGTGAACAGGGATCACCCTGTGCTTCGTGGGCCCAAAGAAGAGAAGTTTCCGAGTGTGGGAAAAGAAGTTTTGGAGTGCCTTGACGGCACGAAAGACAGTGCACTGTGGACCGACAACAAATGTGAGGTGGCAAGCTACTTCAGTGAGGAGGACAGCTCCATGGTGAGTAGGGGGCCACTAGCATGTTGGGAATAAAGAAGAAATTTGATTACATATTTACCTATGCGTTTTTAAGAAAATTGCAAGGCTCTGACAGTGCTTCTCTTAAGCTTTGCTATATGAAATTTCAACTTGTAAAACAGTTGCAATTTTTTCCCGCATAATGAACCCTCTCCCCAAATTCATGCCGAATTTTCTGAAAAAAAAAAAAGTGGGTTCATTACCCAAATAAATATGGTACATACATGCATATACATGCATACAGCACAGACAGACAGAAAGACAGACAGACCAACATTTTCACGTTTGAGTAGCCCAAGAAAGACTATAGTCTTTTAAAAAGGTGAAGTGGAAATGCAACCACCGTTTAGTGCAAAAAAATCTTAGACGTAGGACATGAAAAACAAGAACAGGAAGGATTGCACTTGTCACGGCCTTTGTTGCGACGCTGCTAGACCATAGACATTTGTCACGTCTTTTGTCTGGAAAATTTTTTCACACTTAATGGTGGCTTATCATGAAGTACCTACAGTTAAACCTCGTTATAACGAAATTGAAGGGGCGCTGCGATTTGCTCGTTATAGCCAATATTTCATAATAGCCGTAGCCAAAATTTACTGCAAATATTATGCATTGTAGTTACCTAAAACCATCCTAAAACAAAAAGCGGGCAAAATAGCATCTTGCCGTACGGCGGTAGTCTGTAAAATAAACACATTCCGGAGGTAAAAAGGAAAAGTCACGAACCTACTTTATTGCAGTTCAAAACTCGTTTTTCAAACATACTTGGCTACGAAGAAGTCCGTAATTGGACGTTGATGCACCTTCCTGATGCGAGCGATGGCTTGCTCAGCAGCGGCCGCTATGTTCACGCCATCTTTGCCGCCCTCGTGCGCGCCGAAGTAGCGGCGCAGCACGTCCACCGCATCTATATAGTGCCTCCGACGCCGTCCTTAGCGCTTCCTTTCACGCCACAAGCAACAGCGCTGACAATGGACTCTCGGTTGCTCCCGATGGTGGACAGCGTACTCGTCCACACGTCAAAGTCTCTTGCCACCTTACCACGGAGTGCACCTTACCTTCCTTCGCGCCCGATGCGACGGCTTTTATCATAGCCGTCTTCTGTTCAAGTGTGATAGTCTTTCGCTTTCGCTTCCCGCCTGTCGCACTCGCGTTGTTGGAATCACGCGGGCAGTACGACGATAAAGACTGCCAAAACCCATGCACACACAACTACGCAGCGACGTCGGCGATACGAACAGGGGAGGAGGGGGGAAAAGAAGGCGACGCAACCGCGCGCACCGTGTGCATTGGGGCTCTTCTCGGACTCACCGCGGATAGTCCGCGGGTAGTCCGAGGATTCCCCGAAGCCATAGGGATACATGGGAAAATCGAATGTCGGACTGCTTCTCGGGGAGCCCGCGGTGAGTCCGAGACTGTAAATCGAAGGGCCCCATTGCCTGCATGCCGTGCGCAGCGAGAGGAGGGTGGGAATGGCTTCGCGGGCGCAGCGTCTGCACGGCGCGCCATCCAGCTTCGCACGCGTGGCGGGAGTTTTGAACTGCTAATACAGTTGTCACGTCGCGCACTGTCTCAAATCCGCGTTGCGCACTGTTGTAAAATTAGCTCAAAATTTGATTTCTCGACGAAATTTGTTCGTTGTAGCCTGTAACGGGCAAATTGTACCTCGTTAAAACGAGGTTTTAAATACATTGGCTTCTATGGGGACTTTCAAGGGGAATTACGATTTGCTCGCTATATCCATTATTTCGTTATAGCCTGTCTCGTTATAACGAGGTTTAACTGTATTATGGAAATGCAACGCACAAAACTGGAGAAAACCACATGAAGGAATTGCCCCATCCTGTCCTGTGACAATGTCCTGTGTCCTCGCCCATAAATATGGCAGTGCGTTGGTGCTACGTTCAATATTTGTTTTCAAAGATGTGGGGTGTTTATTTAATGCATTGAAGTTATATGTCTCGGCTACGAGGTGCACCAAAGTGGAGGACTCCGCAGTAATTCTGACCACCTGGGTACCTTTGACGTGCATTGAAATCTCGACACACAGACATTTTTGTTCTTCACCTCCATCAAAAGAAATGGTCCCTGCGGCCGGGATTAAACTCACATCCTTGGGCTCAGCAGCAAAGCCCTTTAGCTCCAAGCCATAGTGGTGGGTAGGTTGAAGGGTTGTTAAAAGGCTTATTAAAAACAGAGACAGATTGTTTTAAAAAAATTTCAAATGCTGACTATCTATTCGCTGAGCAGCTTCCATAACAAAGCAGTTCCGTTTACTTATGAGGCCTAGGGCACTGCACACAGCCAAAGCAATAAAAAAGAGTAAGTGCTTTAGTCAATCTCTGCGCATGTACTATAATGTTTGATTCTTTTGAAAATCCAAAATCAATACTCTGCAAAGTTGTGCCACTATTCAAAATTTTCACATTTTGAAACAGTTTATGTTATTCAGGTTCTGATCAAACGATGGGATTTCAGAACTCGGATTACTTTCGAAGAATACTTCAAAGTTCAAATACACAAATAGATTACTGTATTTTCACACATATAACCCGCACCAAGAATGAGAAAATTTCAGGGGTGAAGTGGAGGTGTGGATTATATGCAAGGTATTTATTTCCCTTGGTGCAGCTTCACCGCAATGCCCATAGGGCCGTGATGCCCCTACAGCAGCAATAGCGACTAAGCCACTGTCACCCCACTGACAGTGCTTATTTTGCACACACAGCTCAACAACATACCAGCCTGAAAAAAATGTATGCGGCAAGTCATCTAGTTACGTAGTCAGCTAGGTGAGTTCTTTCGCATAAACAAATGTTTAATATTGCTTGAGTAGTAGCTTTGGTCCATCCTTGTACGTATAAAATATGTGGGCAATACACTGGGATGTACCTTTTTTGTTCATCGACGGAAAGTGGGGGTGCGGGTCATATGCAGAGGTGGGTTACACGCGCGAAAATACGGTACTCAACTCGCCGGTACAGACAAGTGCATTGGACATTGTGCGACAAAAGACCAAAAAATTTGAGGTGAGGAGAGCAAAGTGGATAAGGAAACAAGGAGGAGAGCGTCACGCACCATGAGGCGCACTTTGTAGAGCAGCGGCCCGAGCGTGGGGGAGATGGGCAGGTAGATGACGATCTGCCGGTAGTAGAAGCCCAACAGAGCGGCACAGAGCACCACCTTGACGCCGTAGGCGCTGATGATGGTGGGCGTGGGGCCCAGCACGCGGGAAACCAGGTACACGGCCACAAAGGCCGCGATAAGCACCACCTCCACGCTCCTCATGAACACTGGCGCATCTCGGTACCTCTGCAAAGATCATCGACAAAGTGCTTGGCTTGAATGCAAAAACATTATGCCCTTACACACATTATAGCGAAAACATTGTAGTGCAACAGTTACCACCAACTATTCAGAATGCATTTCAGGGTAAAGCCTCTCGTCCCAGGAATCTACTCCCACAAGAATGATAAAAATCCATTCAGTCTCACGTTTACCAGCAATAGTCAATAGGATAGCCACCACTGTAATGACGTACTTTTAAAACAGTGCATAGCGAGGGAAATTGAAGAGATCGCAGTTGGTTTGCCCGCATCTTTCACAGAAATTTGCGACCGTACCGCTTCACATACACGTGTAATATTAAAGTGAAGCTTTGTACCTCTACCCCCCCCCCCAAAGGTTCAGTCGCAACCGTTGGTGTCAACAAAAAACTCCTGCGAAGAAATACTAAAAGAAGTGACTGGCTCCGCCAGGAGTCGAACCTGGAATGAAAAAAGAAACAGAGTGAGAGACTGTTGCCTAACCAATTGAGCTATGAGCCCACACGGAGATGGGGGAGACAGACGGTGCACTCAAAGAGAACATATGCAGGCTTACTTCCTACGTTCTGGCTGAATGCCACGTGATAATGTCATGTGACCTCTCGTGCCTCTGTGCACTCCGCCCACGGCATGTGTTGCGGCCGTGCGTGCACCTTGCGCATGCTCTAGGAGTTAAAATTCTCTGTCTCTGCCACCAATCTCGTCGCCTCCGTCGGCGGCGGCAGAGATAGAGGAAAAGTGAGATTATCTAACACCGGGTTTGAGCTTCCTTTAATTTTACAAAAAAAAAAGTTCCCACTCATGTGCTTCACCGATACAGCTCAACCAATCATCGTTCATGAATCATGCATTGATTTGACCTTAGCAAGGAATAACTCTTTGAAGTAATGAAGAATGTGGTTAAGTGCATTTCACTTGTCTCTGGTTTCCCTCTTTGTAGAGTGTGAATTCAAGTGACGTCGCATGGGTAATTGTTGTGGGTGTCGTTTGCACCTTCCCTTTCCAACCACGTTCACAGGATGGATTGGCGCGCATTTGTTTTGGCTCAATTATTCCTGGCAGTGCAAAGTAAATGTCAAGCAGGGTTATCTTCACTGCCCAAAGTGTGCTGCAGGGTTCGTTTAACCGCCCAGAAAGCCACATGGCTACAGCTCTACGGGGCGCTCACATACCGTATAAAGCACGTAGGTTCTCCTCGCCGACTCCAACGCTATGAGCGCTGTCCACGCGCAGACAGCCATGTCCACGTAGCGGTTGCCGCATGAAGGCAGCAACACGGCCACGCTGAACAGAGCCAGGTATGCGATGTAGAAGATCTGTGAAACAGAGACCCACAACAACGCGTTTCATTCCGGTTTCCTCCAGGTCTTTGCACCCAAACCTTGCACGTTTGTCTCACTTTTTTACACTAAAGCATGGTTTCTCAAAGTGGGTTCCGCGGAACCTAGGGGTTCCGCAGGCCCCTCCTCAGGGTTCCGCGAGCCACTGATAAATTTTCCCTGGTTCCGCAGTCACTAAGTCTTATATGGTGAACTTGAGGTGCGATCGATCTAAGGAACCTTCCACATACTACAGTGCGCACCCCAAGACCCCGCACCCTCAAGCATCCGACAGCTCCCAGTAACAGTGAGTAACAGTGCGAAGAGCCATCACCTCGTCAGACTACAACACCCAGAAATTAGTCGTCCAGTATGTCCGGGAGGCCGGCGCGGATGGAGAGGCTGGGCGCGGATGACGCCATCTCTCTCTCTCTCTCTCTCTCTCTCTCTCTCTCTCTCTCTCTCTCTCTCTCTCTCTCTCTCTCTCTCTCTCTCTCTCTCTCTCTCTCTCTCTCTCTCTCTCTCTCTCTCTCTCTCTCTCTCTCTCTCTCTCTCTCTCTCTCTCAAAACGCGAGAGCTGCGCAATAACTCTCGCCAGCACCTTGTAGCCAGCCAGACTCCGAAAACGGGCCACGTGGTTAAACTATTGCACTTGAATCTCGGTCTTATATTACTCCCATGCGCATTTCTCCTGTTTGGAGATAGGTGCCACTAGCGTACGCATTCGCGTAAAGTCGACGGGAAAAAAAACGATACCCTTGCTTGCTTTTGAATTTATTGCACGTTAATGTAGCATGAACGGAATGAAAAATGGCGGGAGGGGGGGGGGGGGTTCCTTGGCACTTAACGGAACTTAGCAGGGTTCCCTGGGACCAACATGCTTGAGAACCCCTGCACTAAAGTAAGGCCTCAACCCATGTGAAACAGCTCAAAGATTATCTTTCACAGTAATCAGTACCACAGTACCACAGTATCACAGTACCACCCCCGCTACATTGCTACAACAGCACACCACTCAGAGTGAAACTGTCCCTCTATTTAAAAATTAGGGCGTGATAAACATAACCCAGAATAAGCACAATGGGACAAGCACTCCTGTTGGGCTTTAATTTTCTGTGTTATTGTGTTTATCGTGCTCTAATTTTAAGAAAAAGTACCTATGCACCAACTTGTCCAACAATGTTTTACATGTTGTGGTTGAGTTACCATAACCTCAAGGGGGCAGGCACACCAAGGTGCACAGCAAGCTCACGTCGACTGGTACCAGCGATGTACCACCGGTACAGAAGAAGCGCCACTGTGGTAATGTTTTTCGTGTCGAGGCAGAAGGAACGCTGCCAAAGTTGGGAAGGAGCAAAAGCGCATGCAATTACTTCTGCAGAGCTACACACTACCACCTGGTGAAGCACTATAGGTACCACTACCAAAATTTCCTGTGACCCTCGTATCGTAGAGCAGTGTTCCTCAACTGTGAGTACGCCAAAAGGCCCCTTTTGGGCTTGAAAAAGTGATAGGAACCCCCCGTGTGAACTAATTTAAATGTCATAATTTCAAACACTTTGCACTTGCAGTTAACGCTGCCCATACACCTATTCAATGCATGTCATACTGTCAAACAATTTTCTCTTGGAGCTGAAAGTTGGCCAAATTGGCTGTTGTGCGTCTGGTGCGTTGCACAAGAAAGTTGACATTAAAACGTGCATACGTGGAGAAGTTCAACGTACAGGCGGGGACTTAATTTTGCAGACCACGCGAGCGCGTGGCAAAAGCCACCGATGCGCACTCTGTAGGCCGGCGCCTGTTGTCGAGACCGGCTCGGTGCGCATGCGCGACCTGTTTTACTCGCAGGCACGCCGATTTCCACGCTCCCTGCAACGGTGCTGAGAAGGTCACTGAGGCACCGCAGATGGACGCGTTTGTAGCATTCCGATGACATATTCGGGGCCTAATGTGACGATTGCGCGGGCGTTGGCGCAAGTGCTCATCGCGTCCTGATAAACACTTGCGTGGAATGTTTTATTTGTTTGTTTTGGGCTTCATCGTTTATAGACGATGAGACTGGCGGCTTGAGAACGGTGTAGCCAAATCAAGCGCGTACGAAGCACAGTCACACGGTACCACGCTACGGACAACGAAACGTTAGCTATACGAAAAGCGAGCCTTTATTCATGTTGTTTTTTTTTGTAAACTATTTGTCCACTGAACATATATTTCAGCTCGCTTTCCACTGCCGATAAAGTAGGCGATTTGCAAGTTTTGTAAAAGAATTTTTTTTTCGGTTTGTTTGCTGCCTACTTCCTTACTTAAAAATGATTGAAAGACATACCCATATAAATATCGGTTTGTTCTGTGCGTCAGCATTCGTCAATATGGCACCTCGGGTTTCCATCGATGAACGCCATAATATTATTGGCTACTTTTTAGAAGCTGTTTTTAAAAGGGACATTTGCCGGCTTACTAATAGGCCAAGGGATGCTGTTAGCCGAGCAATTCATGCCTACGGAGATGAATTGCTCCAAGGCTGGAGCAATTCTGTAAGGTCGGCTTGCATTGATTGATTATGAGGTTTTAACGCGCCGACGCTACACAGGCGATGAGGCGCACCGTAGTGGAAAGCTGCGGATTAATTTTCATTACCTGGGGATGTTTAACATGCACCGAAATCCCGAACACACTTGAGTATTTTCCCTTTTCGCCGCCATTAGCAAAGGGCCGCCTTGCAGACGCCCAGCTGAGCAGCAGGACGAGGTCAACAACGAAACAGGAGGACAACAAGCTGATTGTTTGGCTGTGGCTGAACACCCGTTTATTAGTGACAAAAACATTCAGAAGGTCCTAAGTCGCGATTAATATTACGGCTACAAGTAGCGAATAATGTTATGGCCCTCTTCGATGGAAACCCGAAGTGCCATTTTGATGAATGCTGACGCGCAGAACGAACCGACATGTCTTTCAATCATTTTTAAGTAAGGAAGTAGACAGCAAACAAACCGAAAAAAAAAAAATTCTTTTACAAAACTTTCAAATCGCCTACTTTATCGGCAGCGGAAAGCGAGCTGAAATTTATGTTCAGTGGACAAATAGTTTACAAAATAAACAACATGAATAAAGGTTCGCTTTTCGTATAGCTAACGTTTCGTTGTCCGTAGTGCGGTACCTTGTGACTGTGCTTCGTACGCGCTTGATTTGGCTACGCCGTTCTCAAGCAGCCAGTCTCATCGTCTATAAACGATAAAGCCCAAAAGAAACAAATAAAACATTCCGCGCAAGTGTTTATCAGGACGCGATGAGCACTTGCGCCAACGCCCGCGCAATCGTCACATTAGGCCTCGAATATGTCATCGGAAAGAAGGGAATGCTACAAACGCGTCGCTCTGCGGTGCTTCAGTGACCATCTCAGCACCGCTGCAGGGAGCGTGGAAATCGGCGTGCCTGCGAGTAAAACAGGACGCGCATGCGCGCCGCGCCGGTCTCGACAACAGGCGCCGGGCCTACAGAGCGCGCATCGGTGGCTTTTGCCATGCGCTCGCGTGGTCTGCAAAATTAAGTCCCCGCCTGTACATATCCCACCATGAAGCCCCTTTTTGGTTGCTTGCAAGGTTTTGCACAAAGAGAAAAAAGTGGTGGTCGAGAGCCCATTTCCAAGGAGGGCTTCGCGGGCCATCCTCCTCCCCTTAGAGTAGTGGTACCTGGAAGGTCCAGAACTTGGTGATGGGTGCATTCCACATCTGGTAGATCATGTTCCACAGGGGTGGCGGCGACGGCACGAACAGCTCTCGGTCGCGCAGCAGCGTCGTCATGGCGTCGGGCTGGAAGGACACCTTGGTCTCCGACGTCAGCGCCGGCACTGGCGGCTGCTCCTGCCTGCAGTGCCATCAACGGGCAGGCCAAGATGTACTCTGGCATGTTCTTGCGCTCCAGGAGAAGACCAATAACGGTTCAGGTACTGTATTTGCACGATTGTAACGCACCCCCCGATTGTAACGCGCAGGTAAGTTTACTTGTGGAAATTTGAAAAAAAAAAAAATAATAATAATAATTTGAAGACGAGTCTACCACACAGATGTAAAAGACTTGACACTACGTACTTGGTAGGAAGAATTTTACTTTACCCGAGCAAGTGTGGCAGCACCAACTCCCTAGTGCTTCATAAACTTGCTATTGCAGCTACTGCTGGCATTAAAGCAAAAGCGGGCAACACCAAAAGCCGAATTCAGTTTTGAGCCTGATTGTAACACCTGCACAAATTTTAAGTCTACCCTTAGCAAAAAAAAAAAAGGTGTGCGTTAGAATTGTGCAAATACGATACAACTATTGTGCCTCAATTTGAGACCGTAAATGCAATTTTATGAAACGTAATTACCGTATTTGCACGATTCTAACGCACAACTTCTTTTTTTTTGCTAAGGGTAGACTTAACATTTGTGCACGTGTTACAATCAGGCTCAAAACCAAATTCGGCTTTCGGTGTTCCTGGGGGCACTTTAGTCTCAATGCCAGCAGGAGCTGGATAAGCGCGTTTATGAAGCACAAGGAATTTTCGCTGCCACATGGTGTGCATCAAATAAAATATCTTCTGCCAGGTGCCATGTATTTTACATCTGCGTGGTAGAATCGGCGTCGAATTATTTTTTTGAAGTTTGAAGCTTCTAAAGCAAACTTAGCTGCGCATTACTAGTATCAGCGGCGCGTCAGAATCGTGCAAATACGGTAGGTTTTATGAACTTGGATTTTGCAAAAAGCAATTGCGAAGCAATAAAAGGTCAGTTAGCCTTTCATGTTTCTAGGAACAAGAGCTAAGTAGGCAAAAAAGAAAAGAAAAGAGATGTAGTTGTTTAAGGGTCGCAAAGCACATAGTTAAACCATTACCTGAAGATTCCAGCCATGAGTACTGATCCTTTGTCTTAATAGAAATACAGTGAAAGCAAACCCAAACTGTAAACACATCAAGTACAAAATACCGGATGAGAGCACTTTTGAGTCGATTCTGTCAAAAAACTAGAAATAAGTGGCCGCTTTGACACATCAGTGGCACATTTGCATTTCTTCCTCGCTTTGTATACGTTCTGGCTTTTCGAATATCGTTACAAATGAACTGCACTGTGTGTATGAAATAAAACTGATATTTGAACTATCGAATTTCAAATCACTCACCCAAAATCCTGGTTTGTTTCAAATTGAAATTTCAGTTTTAAAGCCTTCCATTCCTATATGCCTGAACAAACTTTGCGCTTGGATTTTGCTAATCCCCAAAACCTTTGTCAGTAGCTATAAATGTTCCCTGCCGCCTGTTTCAATTAAGCAAATTTCACTTCCACAGCTGGACATGAAAAAGTTGCAACGTAGCCGCTACACATTGTGAATTGTGCCTCACAAAGGTTGAGAACGGCCCTAGTTGTGATTGCATGTTTGGAGGAGTTGGTTTCCAACTGCACGCCTATATTTACAACGCACATGCAGACATCCTTTGAAGCAGAGCACACATTGTTGAAGACTGTAGACAGTGTTTTGCTCACATGTCGATGGCTCGAAATCCGTCAGGCAAGAGGGCCTCGTCATCCCCTTCCCTTTCATCCTTTTCTTCTTCCATTTCAGGCTCTGGGGGGAGGGCGGGGGCGGAAGAAGTTAACCGTCTGAGTGTGGCTCAAGGGTGGTAAAATAAGCGTTTAGTGTAAATAGTAATACCTTATATGGCGTTCTATATAAAAGGCTTTGATTCAACGTAAAGAAAGTGTTATGAAAGAATAAAGAATAGCACAAGAATTTAAGAGCCCACAGCTCACTACAACTTCACGTGCCTACAGATTACTCTCACCAATAAACGACAACGTAATTTTCATTTAGTAGGTGCCTTAAAACAGGAGTTGTGCAACCATACAGTTACCACTGAGACCGCAAATAGCGTAGCATCCCCAAAGAGGCGCTAGAGGGCACCATTTTCAAACTGTGACTAAGACATTGTTAATTTACTCAGCCTAATTTATGTCTGCATGCCTAATAATACATTGTTTTTAGTAGCCAAGCATTTGGTCTTCCGGTTTAAAAACGGGGTACTAGAACCATGGTTATGGTTGTTTATCGTAATCATACTTGGATGAACGCACTGCAGAGAGCAAGAATACAAATGAAAGTACCATCGTTTTTACACTCCAGTCAAATAATCTGAATATTTAAACTCTGCCCTACCATTCGTTTACAGTGCGAACAAACCTCACATAATATGCTCTCAATTATTTTCATTAGAACGAGAGTTACAGCCGTTTTCTGAAACAAGATGCTCTCATTAAAACTGACTGGCTGTGTTCAGCCAAGAAGAGCCAAAAAAAGAAATAAAAATCTGTACAGGTCCACAAATGCAGGTCCGAACGACAACCATTCTCTGCATCTGTTAATGATACAAGACCGGTAGAAACTCAGCAGATTATAAAGGAAAGCCGCTACAACAGCTCCGTGCTCGTCACAGAACCAATTGACGGCATATCGAAAGACCACTTTGGCGCACCTTCCTTGTACTCCATCTCGTGCGGATCCGACTTGAAGCGAACCCAGATGTACATGGGGAAGACTAGGAAGGCACACAGTATTATCTGGAAGGAAGAAAAAGAACAAAACACAGCACAGTGCTTCTTCTATTCTCAAGGCTGAGCATCTGATTAGCTGATGCAGATGACAACTAAACAATCACAACAGAGTAGCAGAGCAGGCAGCAGTAATAATAAGACGCACAGGAGAGTATACTGGCTGAAACAACTCTTCAAAAACATTCAGTGCCCTTCCACTCTGTGAATAATGATGACCAGCAAAGCTGGGCGAAGTGTATGAAATGGAACGTTTGTTTGTAATTAGCGACTGACCATACTGCCTAGCCAATCAGCTGAACGAAACTTGGAAGGCCTCGAGTCTTATTCCAGCGGACGAACATGGGCTGCCCGTTTCCCTCCCGTACAGAAGACTATTTCACAACGCCTACAACTTCACAGTGGACTACATATTCAAGAACAGTAGGTGAAACTCAGTGTAATGTTAAAGTTGTCTCAGTGTCTAGTGCTCATATAACTCGCTTCGGGATAGTTTTGATTAAACAAGAGCTAGAGCTGTTTTCTGTCCTCATACTCCCCCCACTGATGGCCAGGTGTTGAAAGCAGACAGGCATTCTGTAACGTTCACACCTTTGCTGTGAACTACGTCATTATGACAAGTCACTTTATGTCATTATAACGATAGAGTCATCGTAGTGGCCAGTTTCAGTATAATTTTTGCCAAGATATCTACGTTAGCTTATAGCTACAGGGCATTTTACACTAGCTTTGGTGACGAAACTTTGTACTTTATTCAGCTCTGTCAACATTTGGTCGGTATCAGCCATACACAGCTTCGCTACAAAACAGTGGACGGCCGAGATTCTCGACAGACAGACGCAAGGGGAAGCTGGGTAGTACATTGTATTAGCGCCGTAGGACGGGACAGAGAAAGAAATACCGTATTTGCACGATTCTGACGCTCCCTCGATTGCAACACGCAGGTAATTTTAGTGATAAAAATTCGAAAAAAAAAAAAAAAAAGAATCCGACGCCGATTCTACCGTGCGGATGTAAAAGTCACGACACCACGTGCCTGGCAGAAGACATTTTATTTGACGCACGTAACTGTGACAGCGAAAATTCTTCGTGCGCCATAAACTTGCTCACCCAGCTCCTGCTTCCATTGAAACTAAAGCAGGGGACATTAATTGATGAGGTTCAACGGGCCGACGCAATGCAGGCGATGAGGCGCGCTGTAGTGGAGGGCTCCGGATTAATTTTGACCACCTTGGGATCTTTAACGTACGCCGAAATCTCGTACACACGAGCGTTTTTGCTGTTCTCCTCCATCAGAAAAGAGGGTGCCGCTACCGGGAATGTCCTACAGCACTAATACAATGTACCCAGAATTCAATAACCAACCAGCCCAACTTTCCGTCCCCTCCGAGTGGGGGGGGGGGCACCCACCTTGAGCCAGAGGGGCACGGCGAGGGGACCCCAGGTGAGGTCGCGCACGCTGATGCGGCCCATGAAGAGGTTGGTGATCCAGCGCTGGCAGCATGGGTGGGCCAGGAACTTGTGGTTGTTGGCGCGTGCCGCAATGTCCACGGCCGTGCGGTGGCCCCAGTCGGGGTTCTCCTCGCTCAGCACGTCGTAGGCGCGGCACGTCGCCTCCTGGTAGCTGCAGTCCAGCACCCCCGTCGCCATGCTCGCAAACTCCCTGGCCAGAGGCGAGGAAGAAACAGACGTGTTTAGAGCACCTGGAGATGTTTCATGTAGGACTCAAGTCCCGTACATGCTGTCATTTAACGAAACTCCACCAGAACAGCCATCACAGCCGTAGAACAAGCCTCCGACATCGTGCTCAAGCAGCCCACTAGCCACAGATTTCCCTCTCACATAATTAGCACCTTGGAGTAAGAACAAGACCGGAGGGAAACAGCGCTTTTTAGGGCAGCCAGATAATGTCACAAGTGCTTGGCCTAGGCTAGGCTAGCGGCATCTATTGCAGGAGGGGAAACTGCATGGTCACCGCTGCTATCAGCATTCCACTGTGCGGCCCCGCAATGAATTGTAGCTACTATTCTCCCACCCATCAGGTGCTGCTACCCTCTCGTTCCCCGCCACACCTACAAAGCTTTGTAGTCCGCATTCATTTTCATTGTGAAGTTCTCTCGTCACTCGCCACAATGGGCTGCTTTGCCTCCTACATAACACTACGAACCATGCCTTCTGTTTTGTTTTGTTGCTAGCGTCTCATCACACCCGGCTTTCTTTTATCTGTGTTCGAGGTTAAACACGTTTTTTCTCTGTTTTTTGTTTGCCACTATTTTATTTGATAGACGGAGTGTTTCACCCTTACATCAGTAGATGTTTGATCGAATGTGTTTGACCTAATTTGATCAATGTAACCTAATTCTAATCTAATCTAATGAATGTAATCAATCTAATTCGATCAATGTTTGATCTAATTCGATTAATATAATCCGATTAATGTGTTTGATATAATTAGATGGCTCAAGAAAAAATAACGGACTGACAAATTCTCGTAGGGCAAATTCTGTGGCATTCAATTCGCCAATGCTCATCTGTGCACTTAACTTCATTTACCGCATTTTTGCCACTCGTATTTTCTTTACGTTCTTTGCAGAGCTTAAGTTCCCCCCAATAAACTTCACTCCCTTGAGAACCACGTGACGATGTGTTCTCGCTCCGTGCCCCGCTGCCACTCACTCGGAGGCGTCGAGGAGGTCCTTCTTGGTGTTTCCCTCGTGCACGAGGTCGGCCAGGCGCGCATAGGTCATGGAGACCAGCAGGGCCAGGTGGATGGGCTGGTCGGTGCACTGCCACAGCCGCTTGCCCAGGGCGGTGCGCTGCGTGAAGGCGCACCACAGGGCCAGCAGCACCAGGGCCTTGCGCTCGGCCGCCCCGGGGTCGAGGGTGTAGATGCCCAGGGCGGCGTTCATGGCCAGCTCCTGGCTGTCCACAAAGCCCCGCAGGCCCGTCAGCGTCTCGATCAGCCAGTTCAGCTCGCTGTCCACAAAGTGCTTGCCCAGCTTGGAGAACTGCACCGGCAGAGGGAGAGAGGGGAGAGAGTGAGGGAGAGAGAGAAGAGGGAAGGGAGGGAGAGATACAAGAGGGGGAAACAGCGAGAGAGAGGGAGGAAGGGGAGAGAGATAGAAGAGGGGAGATAGAGTGAGAGAGAGAGAGAAGAGGGGAGAGTGAGTGTGTGTGTGTAAGAGAGAGAGAAACTTTATTACGAACATCGTAATGTGGGGTGGGGACCTCAGTTCAGGACTCCATTGGAAACCCCAGCTGCAATGGCCCTTCCTACCAGCTGGGAGTCGAGACCGGAGCTGGATTACTCCTTCTCCCACTGCTCACGGGAGGGGTGCGCGATTCTTGTTGCCTTAGGGTTTGCCGAACACCTCCGTACCATGTAGTACAGGGTTTGGCAGAGAAAAGGTGCTGGCACTGATGTTCGTCGATAGCCACTCCAAGGACGACGATTGGTTGGGAAACAAGGCAACCACATTGCTTGCGCACATTTCAACAACTTGGCATGCAAGAAATGCTGAAGTGGTCAGACACCATAACCACCTTCAAATGGCTTCAAAGCTGCTGGTGAAAAAAGTTGACATACTGTTGCTGTTACCACTCAATACACACAATTAACTAACATTGTAACTGCTAATCTATAATCTGACAGCAAGGGCATTCCATTTACTGCTACCACTAGTGTGGCTAATGAAAGGACGAAGGAACAAAATTTCCTTCACTCCAAAAAAAATTTAGAACTGTACAATTGATGCCATGTTAGATTGGGGCTGTTGCTGCCATAGAAAAACCAGGGACGTTTCAAACAGCTGAGTTACATCTGAAGGCTTTCTATAAGAAAGTTACCTAAGTTCACCTCCAGCAAGTGTACTCCACTATTAGCGTTTAAGGTCGAATGTATTGCACCGTTACACTACACAGTATAAGGTACCGCACCCATTCTGCCCGCAGTGAGGAAAGTGATTACAAGGCAGCACCTCCGTTCCAGCAAATCACGCATAGTAGACGCACATTTTTGCATGTGCTTCAAGGTACATGCATATTTTTACGTGCACTTTTCTAATGAAAAATGGGAGGTGTGTGTATTGTGCAAGCATTATATATTCGAAACTTCTACAGCTATGTGCGGGCTGCATTCCTTACGAGGTTAAATATGGTAATTTTGGAAGCAATCCTCTGAAGCCAAACAATGCTTGCACTCAAAGACAATCACTGCAATGAATTCTGCCAGTTTCTTTCTCCCTTTGTCATTAACAACAACAGCACACAAGCAAATACATATACAGTCGAACCTCCGTATAACGAGTTAGTATCAGGGCAGTAAATTTGTTCTCGATGTTTGATATTTTTGTAACAGCAGAGGTAACAATTGGCTATAACAAATCAGCAATCTGGCTCGTGCAAAAATCCTAGATACCAAATTGTAGGCTTCAAACACGCTATCAAAAAGGTAATCCTTATCTGTCTCTTGGTGGCATTTCAAACTAAATGGACCGGAACATGACAACGTGAAATTACAACAGAACAAAGTTCGTTTGTTGAAACAGGCCTGCGTTCTTATTTATTTGAACAAGGACACGAACTTCGTCTGGCAGCTTTTCACAGCACTGCAGGATGAAGTTCTCCACAGTGTCTACGCACGAAAAGGTCCTTTTTGACTGTGGTTTCAGAAACTGTTATCTTCTAATTTCCTTCTTTTTGAAGTTTGAAGTTTCTTTATTTGATCACAAAGCAGTGTGCGTGCGTACAAAGTAATTACAAACATAACGGCAACAATGCAATGTGGCGTGAAAAATGGGGAGAAAGCTGCGCAGATGCAGCCTGACTAAGCCCCACCTTCCAAAGAAAAAAAAAATGCAGAAGGAAGACAGCAGGCAAGCAACGCAATTATTTCTTAGCAAATAAGCCTTCCGCAGTTTGCAGCAAATGCATATATTTTTTTTATATAGCAACACATTCTAAGCACAACTTTGTTACAACCACAGATGTAATTGGTGAAACCAACCCGCCGCGGTGGCTCAGTGGCTGAGGCGTTGTGCTGCTGAGCATGAGGTCGCGGGTTCGATTCCCGGCCGCGGCGGTCGCTTTTCTGATGGGGGCGAAAAGCAAAAACGCCCGTGTGTACGAGATTTCGGCGCACGATAAAGATCCCCAGGTGGTCAAAATTAATCCGGAGCCCTCCACTACGGCGCGCCTCATCGCCTGCGTTGCGTCGGCGCGTTAAACCCTACAATCAATCAATTGGTAAAGCCATTTTTATATCATAACTAGCTGTCGATTTTCAAGCCTCGCACAAACCAAGTATTTTTTTCATTATAGCCGATATCGCGCGCGGCTCTCGCAGTTTCGGTTTCGTTATAAAAAGAATAAGTGTCACTGAAATAAAGCGTGGCCAGCCAAATTTCGTATTTAGTTCACTATAGCCGATAATTCGCTATATCAGTGTTCGTTATAATGAGGCTAGACTGTAGTACAAACAACTAAAACCAGAATGGACCGTGTGAAACAATGATGGCAGCACTGACGGGGCTTCGTCCCAGGGCCCCTTCCCAGCAGACGGAGCGGAAGAACTGCTCTCCCTGGACCTTCTTGAAGAGCTGCTTCAGCCGCCTGGGCGTCAGGTACTTGTGGACCCGGAAGCCCCGCTCCAGGAACATTTGCACAAACTCCTCTCGGCCTGGACGGATCAGGGCTTCCTCGAAGATGTCCCGGTCAACCTGCACAGCCATCGTCCACCGAACACACTGTCTCAGGCAGCTCAAGTGGAAATGAACTGTCAACAATGCATCCAAGCCCTACTTTACCTAATAAAGTCAAACCTTATGACGAAGTAGTATTGGGACAGTAATTTGGTTTGTTATACAGTCTACGCTCATTACAGCGGATCCGGCAACAACAGACTTTCGGTTACAACAGACCATTTCTGTTGGTTTGTCTGGTCCACATGCATTTTAAATGGAGTCCGCTCTGCTCACAACAGACCCGGCTAGAGCAGACTATCGGCTACAACAGACTAAATTTCAGCGAAAATTGTTTCGACTGAAAGTTTATAGTGGACTTCAGCGATGTCAGCGCCCAATGTGCTTTTTCTTTGTTTATTTTTGCAAGATAACTGCTATGTCTGGCAACATTGCTGGCAGCCGGGTCAGTGGCGCAGCCAAGCCAAGCCACTGCCAGTGGCTTTTTTTTTTTTTTGCAATTAGCGGCATGAGCAGCAGGGTAGCTAATTTCACTGTCGGATAAATTAAGCGTAATTAACGCTGTTGAACATGGGGAAAACAGGCCGACATCGCCAGAAGTACAGGCCTCTCTAAGCAGACAGTCCGCTCTACCGTCAAGAACAAGGCCGCTGCCGATAAACGCGACTCCGGTACGATTGAAAACGAAGTGGTGCACTCGGAGGAGAGTCTGCCCTCGTCAGTTTTTTTATGTAATAAAAACTCAGGTTCAGTGAAGTTCGGCTTTTATTATTCCCTCGCATGCATGGTTCCCATTCCGTTCGGTGAAAAAGGTAAGAAATGCCTCAAGTAGGGGGGTTATTCCCCATCAATCGTGTGCAATCTGCCGGTAACCGTGCGCAGTCCAACTGGTCTAACTTTCGATTTTACAGCTGACCGTCATCAGATTATTTCATTACAGCTGTTTCAATGACCAGACTAAAATCGCTAAAAATGTGGGAGCTGCCTTGAGGGAACGTCAGGCAGCAATCCGATTTGTTTGACGAACGGTTTCGGGAAAACCTGCCACGCCGTGAGGGGATTTAAAAGACCCTAGCTAATGTCGATGGCCACAACTGATGTTTTATAGCTGGTTAATAATTGCGCCTAGTTATATTCTTGCTTTATTTGCTCAGCTTATCATGCATCTTTACACTCTTGACCGCATGCTCTAGGCCTTCTCCAAGGGCCGGGGCTAAGCTTTGGAAACAGTGTTTACGCGATTCTTTGCCCTCGCGCAAACACTGTGCAGAGGTGTTGCAGGCATTTAGAAAGACCAAAGTGTATGTACTAAGCATATGCAATGTCGATCAAAGTACCCACTTTAGGGCTAATACCCTCCCCCCTCCCGCCCCCTCGTCGGATACTGCATACTTCGGCTACAGCGGACGTTTTTTTCCGGTTTCAGAGGGTCCGTTGTAACGGGCGCAAACTGTATTTGCTATTCATTGTAACAGTAGAGCTAAAAATCAGTTCAAACCAATCAGTAATCTGGCCTCCACAAAAAAATCATTGCTAGAAAAATGCATTATTTTAATTTTCTAACCTATACTATAAACAAGGTAACCCTTATCTTCCTCTTTGTGAGATTTCAAGCTCAGTGAACCGGAACATGAAACGGGAAATTACAACAGAACAAACTCCATTTGACAAAACAGGCCTGCGTTCGTACTTTTTTCGAGAAAGGATGGGATCTTTGTATGGTGGCTATTCACAGCACTGAGAAGGAAGAAGCCTTTCACAGTGTACACAAACAAAGGGGCCTTTTGCACTTCTGGAGTTTCTCACGGCGAGAGTTTTTCCAGGTAGCTTCTCAGCCTACTGGTAAAATATTTCTTTGTTATATCCGATAGTGCGCGCGGCTCTCACAGTATCACTTTCGGTATAAAAGAATAAGTGTCACGAAAATGAAGCGTAACCAAACAAAGTTCTTATTTAGTTTGCTGAAGGCGATAATTCAATGTCATTGTTCATTATAATGAGGTTCAACTGCAGTGTGAGCTGCATGGAGCAGCATAAAAAGTTGGCTTCTCTGTGGCCGCATTAGGTACGGGCGCATGCGAGAGTTTGCAATGCAACCTGCTTTACTCGGGTGTGACAAGTGCAAGACACAACACAACAGACGGTCTACAGAAGTCTTGTGCATTGCAGGAAGTGGCGAGCACCAATCTCACGGAATCAATCTCAGCGAGGAGAATAAGCCAACTTGCCACTGATGCTGCGCTGCCCAGGGAACGAGTGCGCCGAAAAGGCATCTCTGTCATGGACTTGGGGATCGGCCATTCAGAGAGCGGCACGAAGGGTGCATGCACACTGGTCTTAAAACAAAAAGTTTGTTTTTACAGTAATGACGAGGAAAATTGGGGGGCGTATGTAGTTTTTCATTCTATTGTAGATGTAAAATTTGTTTTTGTGTAAAACGGTATATCCAAATTCATTTGGATTTCTATGTTTGATATTTTGACAGCCTTTGTAAAAAAAGCTGCTGGAGGGATGCAGCTGAACAAGGTGCCAGTGAACTGTGCACAAATCAAGGAGTGCAATAAGACTAACATCATCATTCTGTCTGGTCTGTAGTGGAACTTACGACCGTTTCAAGTTTGGGCCTGGTAGGAAAAACTGGTTTTTCTGGTTCCCACCTTCCAGAGTCAAACTTCAAACGGTTGTAACTTCTGGTACAGACGAGACAGAATGATGATGTTAGTCTTATTGCACTCCTTGATTTGTGCACAGTTCACTGGCACCTTGTTCAGCTGCATCCCTCCAGCAGTATTTTTTTACAAAGGCTGTCAAAAAATCAAACATAAAATACAAATAAATTTGAATGTAGTCGTTTCACACAAAAACAAATTTCATATCTACAATAGAATGAAAAACAACATAAGCCCCCCAATTTTTATCATCATAACTGTAAAAATAAACTTTTTTGGTTTAAGACCAGTGTGCCCCCTTAAGCCAGAGCCAGCTCTGAAGAGCACCTGTCCCATTTGCGAGCCAGTAGCATCAGCACAAGCCACAAGCAGCACGTGGCAAGTTGAGGTATACCAAAATACAAGAAAGGCAAATACGCATTGCGTCTTAGCTTCTAACCTGGAATTTGCAGGATGGGTCCTTCAGGAAGACCTGGGACATGGCCACGTCGGGACAGTTCCAGTCGATGGTGAGCATGAGGTCCTTCTTCATCTGGTTGTACCGCAAAACCCGCTCGGGCCTTTGTGCTGCACAAGAATGAAGCCAAATGAGCAAAGTCAATGGTAATGTGGCACAAGATCTTGTCAGTAGCCAAGCAGGCGGCTTCGGCCCTGAAGGCAATATTTTGCCGACAAGCTTGAAGGAAACGCGTTAGGGGGGGAGACATGGCTCTTAAAACAATTTCTTTTAATTTTTAAGTAAACTCTCTGAAACTTGCCAGTATTGCTGCTTTTTCCCCACTGATTTCAGATATGCCACTATTTTCTGAGTACGTCGATGAGTTCCCAAGATTATTAGAGATAATTAGCCATTTTTGGAGGAACAATAGACAGAACAGTGTTGGTCATAAAACTGTAAGCTTTACATTTTCCAACACTATGAAGCCTGGTGAGTGCAATAAGAGAATTGGTTTTTTGATGCACTGCTTGGAACTAATTATACAGCTCATTGAACTTTGGTGGCACCAGTGGCGAGGAACCATTTTTAATGCCCATTTCAAACACCAAAGTTTAATGAGCTGTAAAATTAGTTCCAAGCGGTGCATCAAAAAACTGATTCTCTTATTGCACTCATCAGGGCTCATAGTATTGGAAAATGTAAAGATTACAGTTTTATGACCAACACTGTTTTGTGTATTGTTCCTCCAAAAATGGCTAATTATCTAATTATCTTGGCAACTAAATGACTGACTCAAAAAATAATGTCATATTCGAAATCAATGGAAAAAAAGCAGCAAGGCTGACAAGTTTCAGAGTTTACTTAAAAATTAAAAGAAATTGTTTTAAGAGCCATGTCCCCCTTAAATGCCACTTAGTATCAATAAGCATACCAGTAGAGGGTTGTTCAACACATGTATCAATTAAGTGAACAGCCGTAGCATGCTAACAGCTGTATTTGCTTGCAGTATATGTATATTCATAGTATTATCCTGTCATTTTTAAAGATTTCAGCTGAGACGATAAAGTGTGTTTTTACACAGCTTAATTATGTCCACTTGAATTTCAGCCCTGAAAAGTGGAAACCAAGAAAACTGGTTCTGCCTTTCAAGTTTAAGCTTTAAACAGTCATAACTTCTGCTACACAGCACATAGAATGATAATGTTAGTCTTATAGCACTGCATGAATGACTAGTGCACAGTTCACTGGTACCATATTGAGGTGTACCTTTCGAGCAGCTTTTTTTCACAAAAGTTGTCACAAAATGAAATCTAAAAACCTGAATAAATTAGAAAATAGTCATTTTACACCGAAATAAAATTGTTATCGACAAACAGAATGACAAGCTACAGATGTTCCCTAGTTTTCATCATCATTACTGTAATAATAAAATTTTTTAGCTAAGACCCTCATCTAATTCAACAATCACAACATGAAAGGAATTTAAAACAAAAAACAGTGATGAAATGAGCCAAATTTCTGTCTAGAAAGAACAGCACAGAGTGGCACCATTTACTGTGCAGCCCGACAGGAAACACAACCACACAGCAAGTGTCCTGTGCGACTTTTTTTTTTTTTTTCTCCTTAGACTGTTACCGTGTCCTCTATAAACACGCACCAGGTTGGCCCCAAAATTCGGCATAATGCACAGTGCCGTATGATGGTGCACACTGGCACAGAGCATTGATTGAGGCCAAACTGAGCAGTTCTACACTATAGTGCCATTTCCCGGGCTGTCAGAGAAACTCATAAAAGAAACCCCGGGCCACCTCCACTAACGTGAAACCTGGTGAGGGGCAAACCATGCAATGTATAAAATGTATTCTTGGCACCTTGGCGTTTTTGCCGACGGAGACGAAACCCATAGGGGGTAGAGGTATACAGCTTTGCTGTAAAAGTCGCGTGCCTTTGAAGCACAAAGCTCTCTAGAGCAAGGCGTAAACGAGTGTCCCGGTGTTTTTTTAGTACGCGTTACATTGTAGCACGAGCAGGGCTGTAGCCAGAAATTTTTTTTGAGGGGGGGGTTATGGATTTTGGGAAGGGGGTAGTTTTGCTGAAAGCAACAGTAGGTATTGCTTACGTGCTGCCTGGAAAAGGTTTTGGGAGGGGTTCGAACCTCCAAACCCCTCCTCTGGGTACGGCCCTGAGCGCGAGGCGTAACAAGTGCCCTGATGTTTCTTTTGTATGCGTTACGTTATAGCGCGAGGCGTAAACGAGTGTCCCCATGTTTTAGTACATGTGACTACATGAGACAGCGGCGGCAGCGACGGAAGGAGACGCCAACAGCCTGAGCTACTAAGGGGCTTCGCCTGTAAAACATTGGCAAGTGTCAATAAGCAGCATATGACACAACCCTATTACAAACTCATATTTATTCAAAGCCACTGATGATATATACACACAAGCTATATCCTTCACACATGGGTGACAAAGTACTCCCATTAATTACGGCCACCTACAAGCTGCTTCTTGATTTCTGAAGGCCATAACAGTGCCAGGGCCCCCTCCACTATGGCAAAACATGTAGGCCCTTCATGACGTAGGCAATCCAGTGGCTCTGCATGACAATTAAATCAAACAAAACAAAAGCACAGCTCTAATAATTCCTCCTTCTGGCTGGCCGTGCAGCCTTCTTTGCTGTAAGCGAAACCCCTACATGGCACATAATGGTTGTGTGCTCATATGCAATCTACAGCCGTTATCAGCGCCCATTCTGAGCCCGTCGCATCACTGTCTGATGCAAGCACCTTGCAAGCACCTCATCCTTACAGTATACAAACGTTTTCACCTTCACACGTGTGCCCCAAGCAGACGGCAGAGAAAGCCACTTTCCCCAGCAATAGGTGCGATGCATTCTGCGATGCATTGGTTGCGATGCAATGGTTGTGATGCATTGCGGACTGCGATAGCACTCCAGTGCTCCGTCGATTATCACTGGGCATGCCAGGGCAGCTCAAAACCACTCCGTGACAGTGTTACCAACTTTATCAAGGACATCTAGTGTGCATTGGTGCAGTTAATTGAGGCTGTTATTAAATTTAACTGATTGTAGGTTTTAATGCGCCGACGCAACGCATGCGATGAGGCACACCGTAGTGGAGGGCCCGTGGTTAATTTTGACAACCTGGGAATCTTTAACGTGCGCCGAAATCTCGTACACACGGGCGTTCTTGCTTTTTGCCTCCATCAGAAAATGACACTAGTAACAGCTATTAAAAGCTATTAACAGCTTTTGCAGTTAGCACGAGAGAGAGAGAGAGAGAGAGAGAGAGAGAGAGAGAGAGAGAGAGAGAGAGAGAGAGAGAGAGAGAGAGAGAGAGAGAGAACAGCGTACCCCTGAAGAAGGCGTTGAGCAGTATCTCGTCGAGGCGCGTGAGGTCACACGACCGGCTTCGGATGTCGACCAGTGTGAGGCAGTTGGACTGACAGGCAAGCCGGACGCTTTCGACGACGCGGTCTCGTAGCAGGTTCCGGCCAAGGGCGTTCTCCCGGTACGCCGGGTACATCAGGCACAGCATGGAGGCCAGCTCGGGCTTTAAAAAGCCCTCCACGAATTCGGCGTCCCATACGGCGGGGCTCCTGCACGGTCATCAATAGAGAAGGGGAAGAGAAGGGGAGGAAGGAAAGGGCAAAATTAAACATTACTGTTACACTAAAGCCCTGCAATTCTATGTAAGTGTGTGCAAATATTGCAAGATTCCACTCCCCAGTGGGGGGTACTTCATTATGATGATTATAGGCTCCCCCTTTCCCAAGCAAACACGGACGTCTTTGGTAACGTCTGAAATACAGCCGAACATCCAATGCCCAATTTGGACGGCCACTGTACGTCCACTGTACGTCCAAGTTTGGATGTACCATGGAATCCCGGCGGCTGATCGCGGAGGCCATGGATGTACATTTTCGGACATACAGTGCACATGCAGAAACGGATGTACAAGTCCGAATGATATCTGCCAGTGATCGTACAAGGTTACTACGAAGCATCAAATAATTGCTTTATTGAATATAAAAGTACACACGAAACACCTAATTTGCTTTTCAATTAAAAGTATTTTTTACTTGTATTTTTGCAAGTTTCATTGGCATATTTCTAAAATTAAGACTAACTGTTTACTTTTTTGTAGCAGCTTACCGCCTCCAACCAATATCTGTTTGGGGAAGAATATATAAGAATTGAGAACCACTAACTGAACATACGAAGCAAGTCCACTGTATTCAGGTGTGACATGCTGGTAGTGCGCTGGTCTTGTGCTGCGTAATATTAATTGTAGGAACTTCTAGTTATGTGATTCTGGAAATTTTTACTGAACGCCCGAAATATCCATCCAATTTCGAACGTCCTACTACGAAACTGTTAAATCTTGACGCCCATTGGCACTGAAACGGACGTCCACGGGTCGTCCGCTAGAGCCGAAATGGATGCACAGTGGCCGGGCAACGCACATCCGCTGGTTGCTTGGGTTATATCAGAACGCCAGTTGATTGATTGATTGTAGGGTTTAACGCGCCGACGCAACGCAGGCGATGAGGCGCGTCGTAGTGGAGGGCTCCGGATTAATTTTGACCACCTGGGGATCTTTAACGTGCGCCGAAATCTCGTACACACGGGCGTTTTTGCTTTTCGCCTCCATCAGAAAAGCGGCCGCCGCGGCCGGGAATCGAACCCGCAGAACGCCAGTTGCCAACAGCCAACTTGCCTGTTTTATTCCCTTAACATACTTTATCGATTTGCTTCCTTGTTACCCCTCACTCTGTCACCCACGATTATAAGCTTTCATCATTCCCCTCACCTTTCCTGCCATTGCACATTTCTCTCTCTCTCTCTCTCTCCCCTCGCCCTCCTCCCCTTGCTGTTCATAACTCCCATCTAGATCTGTGCACACAGAGCCATCTGTTGGTCCGCATTGTACTCGACTTCTATTATTTTAAGAAACTGCTAAAATAACTGCTGTTCATCCTCATTAGTTTAGAGGTAGAAATGTTGGTTTCGGAGCGAACGACCTGCATGGGTCCCAGCAGTTTTTTTGTAGCGTGAGCTACACTGGCTGAGGTTGAGCAGTTTCGCGTGGCTGCTGGAGAGCCATGCTGCGCGTGCGCGAGGAGCAGTGACGTCACACGGCGCACAGAACGTTGCTCGCTGCCCGGCGTCTCTCACACATACGCCACGCGCTCAGCGTCTTCGTCGACCTCTGTTCCGCACGTGGCGGCCCGGTCCACTTGATGATCATGCGACGGGTGGCCGGGTGTGGAACCGATGGCTCGTGCATCGCAGCAACACCGGCGTGCGCCTGTGGAACCGGCTTAGCTCTGGGGCGATTGGTGACGGTGCGCCGGAGCCGCTTGATAAATATACATGTGTCACATAATGCGTATACCGTGTGCGTGTCACTGAAGCAGCAGTAAGCATGATAATCAAGCTAATCCTAGACAACCAGGAAAGCTAAGAATAACCAGCTGAACCTTAGCTCACACTACATATATCCTGGCATAGCCGTGCTAAGCGCTGCTAATAATTTTTTCTTTGCCCCAAGACCTGTGATTATTTTCTTAACTCCATTCTGCTCATTCTTTTCGTATAATTTTGGGCGCCACATATCAACACGCTTAACGTTCTGCATTGCACTGGAAGTGGAACGGAACGGAACGTAGCGCGAATATATTCGTTCTGGTTCGAATCCAGCATTGCACGTTATGCGAAGACTCAGTATTTACAAGTATATTCCAACTTCGAAAACTTTTTACCTCCTTCGGATATACATCAGAAAATGCCTCAGTTGAAACGAGAAATTCCTCGCTAAGACACAGCCGAAATATACCCTTAAAAATTAACGGTTCAGCGCAATGTGTACCGCATTGCGAGCCCAGCAGCCTTTGGTAGCGGTGCCATGCTTAACCGCTATGCACCGGTTGTACGAGGCTGTGGGGCAAAGGGAAGGTGCTTTTGGGACGCCTCTTGTCTCATTTATTTAAAGTTCCTGTAGCCGCTTCGCCAGAGATTCGCGCCTGGTTTTCACGAGCCGCCGCGCCGCGGGTTCCACCAGGTCAGGGAAGCCCGCTTTCAGTGCGGCGCACCGCACTCCATTTACAGTTGTGCGCAGTTCAGCGGCTGCGCCGCCCCGCGAAGCGGCCGGCGAGCCTGCAGCAACGTTGGCCTGCAGCAGCCCACCCACGCGCCGACTTCGCCTCCCGCTGGAACAGGTGCGGCGGCTCCTACATGCGTGCGGACGGCTTTCCCGCACGACATTGGAACTCAAGATGGCGGACGAACGCGCAACTCTGACGGATTATTTTTTTTTTTTTTTTCACATGGAGGGGAACAAAAAGGAGTCCGAATAAACGAGCAGCCCGAAAAATCCGCGAGTCGCAAAAACAAACTTCATCTCATTTAAATAGGACTGAAGAAGTCGCGAATGATTCGCCGCCTTCGCGTGTGAACGCCTGCCTGCATCTCAAGCGTCCCGTAGCGTTTTCTTCGTAAACATTGGAGAACAACGATAAACCGTTGGCAATGTCTTGCGTCGACGGTTGCCGGCGGTAGGAAGTGTCTCCGTCGGAGTCAGAGCTCGGTTTGCGGCAGCGCGGTCACTTTTCGTACGATCTGGTCGTCCGTTAGCTTCGCGCGCAACACTATGTTGTTGTCCACTGCAGCAAACTGTGCCCTTCAACTTGCGCTTTTTCAGCACTGGAATTGTATGTGAAGAAACTACGCTTTGCAGGCTTTATTTTTTGCTCCCGGCTTCATTTTTATCACCCTCATTCCGCCAATTCGCATTCCGCCGCAAGTATGGCGCGCAAGAAACTACATGTTTCCTCTTGCGCGACAAAAAATAAATAAAACGCGCTCATCAGGGATGCCAGCCTTTACTTGCACATCGTTAACTGCGCCCGGGTATTATACGTAGTCCAGGGTTCGACGGAAGTTCGTTTGGTCAGGTGGTAAGTTCATAACAAAGTTGCGGTCACTGACCAAGTCAAAAGAATAAAATTGACGTTTCGGATTCCGTAGGGGATCCGATTCCGTAGGGGATCCGAAACGTCAATTTTATTCTTTTGACTTGGTCAGTGACCGCAACTTTGTTATGAGCCCGGGTATTATGCAGGGCGTGCGCAGGGTTCTCGATTAGGGGTGGCGAAGTCTTACCTGTGCGCCCCCCCCCCCCCCCCCCCCCCCCCCCCCCCCCCCCTCGGGAACTCCCGACCTCTTCCCACTGAAGGCTTAACGGTCAGAACGCAGTGGAAAGACGAGGGATTGTTATAAAATGTTTATTTTAATGAAAGTTTGCAACACATACAAAATATTTCTGGGCAGAAGTTTTTACTTTCATGTGTAACATCGGCAAAGGGGGCAGGTCCCAGAGTGGATACGGCATCAATTTCACAACACGCTGCCGAAAGCATTTCCATTCTCCCTAAAGCACAGAAACAGTGTGTTGGGACGGTAATTGGAACACTTTAAATTTTTTTTCCTGATCAAACCACCGCTCTGTTCGCGCTCAAATTTCACATCAAGGTCGCATTTTGTGGTCTATTTTGTTTGACACTGGGAACAACGACGGTACTTACCTGTTTATCCTTAAAACAAATAAAAACGATTTTCGCCTATGGGAAAATGGCGGCTAATTTGGACGTGCGAGCCCGAAAACCGGGTTTTCTGATCGTCTGCTGCACCATTTGGCTCCGTACGTGAATCCCAAACGTGCGTTTCACTCTGCATGCAGGTGGTTCCGTCGTTCCAACATCAACTTGCGCTGTCTCGCACATCCAAATCAGCCGCCATTTTCCCATAGGCGAAAATCGTTTTTATTTATTTTCAAAATGCACAGGTAAGTACCGTCGTTGTTCCCGGTATCAAACAAAATAGACCACAAAATGCGACCTTCGTGGCAAGTTTGAGAGCGAACAGAGCGGCGGTTCGCTCAGGAGAAAATTTTAAAGTGTTCCAATTATCGTCGCAACATCCTGTATGACACATCTGCCTTTTGTAAACTCCAACGTGGTGCCAGGGCGTACCGCTCAAACGCTAGCTTTTGAAATTCGTAAGAATTTAAGAAGGTAATATTGTCTGTTCTGAAATCCCTTTTACGCGGCTATTTTGCTCAGTACTAGGCACGTTATTTGCGAGGAAAAGTAAAAGGAGGACAAGCGCCGCAGTAGCTGCAAATATGAAAATTAAGTGATAACGTGTTTCTCAAAGCGACCTGTTTTTAGCCCCCGCATTTCTGGGGCTGAAAGTAAGCAGCTTTTGGAAGGTAGCATAAGATGATCGTGAAAACACACGCGTGGTCGACTCATAACCCTACGGGACAGGTTCGATTGAGAAGGCATATGGGGCAAATTCGGCGCCCCCCCTCCAGATTATTAGGGGGGGGGGGCGGCCGCCCCCCCCCCCCCCCCCTCTGCTTCCCCTGTGCGCACGCCTATGCAGAGTAGACACGAAGAAAGACTAGCGCACAACGGGCCCCAGTTGTCAGGTTCTCGGATTAGCCGACCATGCATTCTTCTTCCGGTACGCTTCTGCGGGGCCTGCCCTACTATTATTATGACGGCCGAGTCGGACCTCGCCGACACGCACGGCGTGGTCTTGACCCCGATGTAACGCTTCGCGGCCATAAACACCTCCAGACCGCGTCGTACTGGATAAGGCGTCGACGTCACGCGCACGCGCACGCCCGTTTCGCTCGGAGGGCGAGCGGCCCTCGTAGAGTTTGCAATGCCGGCACACAGGCACGTCACTGTTGCCGACCGCGAGAAAAGCGGGACAGTCACTGAATTAATCCTCTGCACACTGCTTCCCTCCGAAGAGTAACGAGGTGGAGGCGAGTCGATCAATGGGCTTTGGGACGCTCTTCGTTTAGAAACGTGGATATGGATTCCGCCGGTCAGTGACCTCTCACGCTAGCGGTACAGAGCGACTCGGTCACCCTTCCCTTGGTATGAAGCGCCACGAAAAATGAATACGGATGGAGATGCGAACACAAGGTAGGCAGGAGAGCGCTTACCGAAGACGCACGGGCGGCGAACAGAAAGTAGTCAGGAAAACGCTATCCTGGCTACTTTTTTTTTTTTTTTCGTTAGCGCTGTCCTAATGTGTTCGCCGTCCGTGTTTATTCGTCGTGTTTCATACCATGGAAAGTAATCACCAACTCGCCCAGCACAAAGATCTACTTGGTCACCATTTGCGTGACGTCTTGCAATGACGTACTTTCCTGTTTTGCGAACTCCAGGTCCGCTGAAGGGGTATGCCCAAGGTACACTCATTTCGGAGAGTGTACCACGGGTTCAGCAGAAGCTTAAGCACCGGCTGTTCTAGTTAGGGTGTTTAAGATACGAAAAAGATGGTGATCCCACCTTCCATGGACTATAGCTCAAATCTACAAAACTCCCCCGCGGTGGCTCAGTGGCTGAGGTATTGTGTTGCTAAGCCCCCCAAGGACGCGCGTTCGATCCCGGCAGCGGTGGCCGCTTTTGTGGTGGAGGCGAAAAGCAAAAATGCCCATGCTTGTCGAGATTTCGGCGCACGTTAAAGATCAGCAGGTGGTCAAAATTACAGGCTTTGTTGACACATTTACTGACTTTGCAGCCAGACGGTGCAGCATGCCTCGGGGGCTGTGCGCTCCGTTGTTCGCATTTCGTTTAATCCGCCCTGTACGTACACGTATCAAAGAGGTGACCACAACGGATTCGAAGCCACCCACGCAAACACGCAGGGCCGGTTCTATACACGCGGGCAAAGTAACCAATTCCAAAGGAAATTGACAGTTCTTGTAACCCGGGCGTTTTTTTCGCGTAGGCAGCCACAAAAACAAAATGACAATTGCGAAAATACGGCATAGGCCGGCGCGTGCGCTAAGGATAAATTGCCCAACGCCAGCCCGCACCAAAGTGGAAAGAAGCCGCAGGGCTTAACCAGAGAGCGCGGCCGCAATTGAGGCGAACTTTAACGGCGGCAGCCGCCAAACCACAGAGAAAGATTTTTTTTTTTTTTTCTACGGCCAAACCGCTGGAAGCGGGTCAACTACCACCACGGTCGGCGGTAACGACTTCCCGAGTGACTATGAAAACGGCCCGGGCCATTTGCCCCGGGAAGGGAACAACGCAATCAGAAACTGCGGCAAGCGAAACACGACCAGGCAGGCGCCGCACTCACACCCAAGTGGGGAAACGAAACAGCGGCGGCCGTTCTGCCGCTGACCACTTAGCAGCGATAAGTATGCTCATTGCCTTGTTGGTTGTTAACCTGTGTCCCCTCGGCAGGAAGGCACGTGGCTAGGGCCCATTCTAGCCACCCTAACGTGGCCTCGCACATTAGCGACAAAGTGAAGGCCACGTCGAAACCACGTGCCGCAACGACAGCCGGGCGAGGCACGACCCCACCGGCTTTCTGGATGCTTTCCGACGCTCCATCACCACACCACCGATTCTCTGCTGATAGTAATTCCACCGGTTGTGAAATCTAGTCCACTTTGAAGTTGCTTCAGACCTTTCTTGCCGTGCTGCCTCAGCCACAATGCCTTGGCGTAATGTCAGCGCGTGAGGCCGATCAAGGTTTTAAAGCCCGCGAACGACGACGTCCCCGAAACAGTGCTTGGACGAAACAGCGCTAGTCGGTTCTTAACTGCATTCATTGCACGGCGATTCGATATAGGCACAGACGAAAGAAGTTAAACACATGTCTAGTAAGTGCGTCTTTCATTGGATATCTCTCGTTAGTAGTTTGCGCGCAGCACCAATAATGTACGCGAAAGAGTGTTCCACTACCCGCTCAAGTACTTTACAAAATATCTCCAACTCCAAGAGCATTTTACTCCCCAGTAAAATTCAAATTCGAACGACGTGGTATTGATCGTACTAGCGAACACAGGGACAGAGCTAAAGAACAGAGACGGGGAAGAGAGGGGGAGTTTGTTGTGCTTGAGCGACGGGTGATTGCCGTACACACGGCAACTCTGAAAACGCTTCCACTCTTTCCTTCGCGTCTGGGAGCACCGCGAAAGCTATAGCCGGTATTCGATAGCGCGGAATGCATGCAGGCAACCGTGCTTATGCGCCGCCATATCTGTGGGTAAGCGTCTGTTGCAAAGGCGACGTTGTGCGCCCGGCCCCCAGATCAGGTACCCCTCTTCTGCTCCATGCCTTCATGGGGGCCAGGCAGGCCGCGGGTGACCTTGAGTTCCCGTCCAAGGCGTGTGCGAGTGATTCGATAGTCAGTTAATTGGGCCGCAATAGTATGGTGGCTAGCGATAGCGTTGGTTACGCGAAAAGTCACGATTCCGCTCATGAGTGTGGCAACCAAATCTGCAATTCAACTCCAGCCTCCGCGCACACCTACGAGCGAGTGCGAGTCGGTCGTGGCACTGCAACGTGAGCGCGCGCAGTGGTCCGTTTGATAGCAGGAACTGCATCATTACCACACTGTTGCCCTCTGAACGCAAAGTATTACCTCGACGCCAAGTGCTGTTGAGTGCAGCAACGTGCGATCTACCTATCGCCAGACGCGTATGAAGTAGCCGCCGCAGATCGGCTGATTGCCAGCCGCATCGCTCTATAACGTCAGACATGAGTTGTTTTGCTGGGTGTGAAACATTTAGAGCACGAGAAAGCCAGCGCTAAATCTGTGTACGCGTGAACCATTTCTCGAAAGAATTTATTCGGTTTTTCTACTCAACCACGTATTAGAGGGCACCTACCACACACATATATATATAATAAACTTTATTTGCACCAGTCAAAGGCACAGAGTAAGCTCAGTGCCCCCCCATCAGTCGGCCGGGATCCCTTGGGACACGGCGGCTTCTAAGGCGAGACCGATGACTTTTCGCTGAGTGCTTGAGGTCAGGCTGAGTAGCAGGACCTCCCAGGATGCAGTATTTCTATGAGGTTTGTTGTAAGAGGGACACGTCCACGCCATGTGGACGAGGTCCGCGACGCCGTTACAGTTCTTGCATCTAGAGTCGTATACTTTGGGGTGCCATTTACTGTATAATAAAGGGTTTGCGAAGACCCCGGTTTGTAATTTCCTCCAGTAGACCTCTTCTTTCCTGCTAAGCTGTGGATTAGCCGGGGGAAGTACCTTACGCGCTAGTCTATAATGTTGGGTAATTTCGTGAAAATTTCCCAGTTCCTCTACCCTCGGGGATGGTTGTACAAACGGGTCTAGGGCATCCTCGGCGATCGTCCGGAAAGTAAGACCTCGGGCGGCCGGATGCGCCTTTTCGTTCCCGATGAGACCCCCATGAGCTGGAGCCCAAATAAGCGTTACCTGTTCCGCTGTAACTTCCGCATTTGCGAGAATTTTCCAGGCAGCGTTGGAAATCCTGCCTCGGTCGTAATTTCTAATGGCTGACTTAGAGTCGCTAACTATCACCCTCGTTCCTGGCTTAGTAAGCGCCAGCGCGATGGCAGCCTCCTCAGCATCTTGCGTGTCGCAACTAAGTATTGTGCAGCACGAGTGCGGGACGCCGTCTTCCGTTACTGCCACTGCCGTGTAAGCTTTCTTTCCTATGTGTTCTGCGGCGTCGGTGTATAGGACGTCCGGCCTGCCTCCGTATCTGATTTGCAGGGTGATGGCCCTGCTCCTACGTCTGCCCTCGTGATATGCCGGATTCATGTTCCTGGGCAGGGGCGATATTGTTAGCTTTTCTCTAACATTCTTAGGGAGGTCCTTCATGTCCTTAGCAATTTCTCTGGATTTGTAACCCAGTCGTTCTAGTATTTTCCGACCTGTTCTGCTGCCTAGCAGTCGTTGTTGCTGTGACGCCTTGGTCGCCTCGATGAACTCGTCTATGGTGTTCGAGACGCCTAGGCTGAGTATCTTGGCCGTCGAGGTGTTCGGGGGAAGACCCAATGCACTTTTGATACCTTTTCTTATGATAATGTCTAACTTACTTTTCTCTGCCTTGGTGAGTTTCAGGAATGGGGCAACAAACAGAATGCGGCTAACGCCAAAGGTCTGAAACAGCCTGAGGAGGTTTGCTTCCTTCATCCCACCGTGTTTGTTAGATATGCGTTTTAACATTCTACAGATTTGCTCTATACTGTTTTCTAGTTTCCTAATTGTCTCTGTGTTTTTGCCATTTGCCTGGACGTAAAGTCCGAGTACCCTGATGCGTTCTACCGCGGGTATCGGTCTTCCGCCGGCTCTCAGCATTATGTCATAATCGTTTCGAGAGGCCTTCCTAAAATTGTTTGGAACAATGAACAGTGCCTCCGATTTTTCCGCAGAGCATTTTAGCCCTATTAGCTCTAGATATTTTTCGACCTCGCATATGGCCTTTTGGAGGACTTCCTCAATGTGCCCATCGCTGCCATGGTTGACCCATAACGTGAGGTCGTCCCGTATATGGTGTAATGTAGGTCCTCTATCTTATTTAGTCTCTCGGGGAGCCCTATCATGGCGATGTTGAAAAGGGTAGGGGATAAGACCGACCCCTGCGGCGTTCCCCGATTTCCGAGTTGTATGTTTTCGAGGGATGCTCCCCCTAGCTTTATGGTCGCTGTCCGGTTAGAGAGAAAATCCCTCACGTAGTTATATGTTTTTACACCTACGTTTAGCGAGCTCAGGTTGTTCAGGATTGCGGTATGCTTTACATTATCAAAAGCCTTAGCGACGTCTAGGCCAACGATAACTCTGGTGTCTTGGGTAACTTTCTCTATGATTTCCTCTTTAATCTGTAGCATCACGTCGCAGACGGAAAGTTTGGCCCTGAAGCCGATCATGGTGTCTGGATAGAGCTCTTTGTCCTCAAGGTACCTGCTGAGTCTATTTTGGATGACGTGTTCCATCAGTTTTCCTACACATGACGTGATGGAGATTGGCCTGAGGTTTTCGAGTCCGAGCTTCTTTCCTGGTTTTGGAATGAGGGCTAAATTAGCCTCTTTCCATTGCGGAGGTATCTCTCCTCTATCCCAACATCTCTGCATATAATTAGTTAAGTTGCAGATGGACTCGTCGTTTAGGTTTCTTAGCATTTTGTTACTGACTCGGTCCGGGCCCGCAGCCGTTTTGGTCCTGAGACGGTTAATTTCGGCTCTAACCTCCGCTACCGTTAGGGGGGCATCCAGGGCCTCATTCGCGGAACCTGTGTAGTCGGGCAGAGTTTCGCGAGTGGGTGGACTTAGGTAGCGATTGCGGACCTCGTCTAGTAGCTCTTTCGAGGAGCCGTCGAATTTGTAAACGAGTCTCTGAAGTTGCTGTTGCGCTTCTGATCTAGTCTTATCCGGGTCAAGCAGGTGCCGGAGTAATTTCCACGTTTTCGCGCTGCTGAGTTCTCTGTTCATTTGGTCGCATATATTTCCCCAATTTTGTTTGGTCAGCTCTAGCGAGTATTCCTCGATCTGTTTGTTTAGGATGGCTATCCTCTTACGGAGGTTCCTATCCCAACTTTTGTTTCGGATTTTCTCCTCTATGTCTCTCTTTTTCCTCCAGAGGCCGATGAGGTGGCTGTCGACTATCTCAAGCACCTCGTCCACCTCCAGCTCGTCTGTGGCCGTTTGGGTGGCATCGATTATCTTCCTACTCCATGCCCCAATATCTTCTATCGGTTCGTTATCTGTACCTATATTCCTGAAGGCGTCCCAGTTAGTTACTCTGTGCTTGCGCTTCTTCGGAACTGGGGGTCCGTTGCTAACCACGATCTCTATGATCTTGTGATCACTGCCTAGGTCTTCCCCGGTATTACACCACGTGGCCTCGATACCGCCGTGCGTGAGGGTCAGATCTGGCGTCGTGTCTGCTGACACGCTGTTTCCCTGCCTCGTCGGATGCATGGGGTCTGTAATCAGCACCAGGTTGTGATGTTGAACTTTCTCCCATAAGGCCCTACCTTTAGCTAGAGTGTGTTTGTAACCCCAGGCTGGGTGTGGAGCATTGAAGTCCCCCACTACCAGCAGAGGGTCGCCCTGGGCTAGGCTTTTTACTTTGAGAAACAGGTCCCCGAAATCACATTTTCTTTGCTTGGGTGAACTGTAGATATTTAGTACGTATAGATTCCTTTGCGCACGTTTGCGCGGTATGAGCTCCACCAGCGAGTGGTCGATTTCGGTGTTTCCCGTCTCATGCTGCATTGCCGTTACATTTCTCTTGACAAAAGTGACTACCTGAGTATCGTTTCCTATGCCCGGGTAGGATTTATATCCCGCCAATTTTGAATTTTTCCCGCATTCCTGAACTGCAATGACCTCCGGGCGATCGCTTCCATCTAGAAATGCCTGTAAGACCGCACGTTTGTTGATGAAGCCCCTACAATTCCATTGCCAGATCGTGTTATTGCTGCATTTTGGTGTCATCCTGAGGTCGTGTCGTTTGCTTTGACTGAGCTTCCCCGTATAGCCATTGAATTTGTTTGTCCCTGAATTGGATTTCACCTTTCATCTGTTCCATAGCACTACCCAGCGATTTTACTTGTTCAAGTATCGACTCTAGCATGCCCTTTATCGAGTTGCATTCCGCTTCTAGGTTCGTTATCCTATTCTCGTATTTGACGCCCTCTTCATTCTGCCTGGATTTAACTTTCTTGAAGGGAGGAGGACTGACTGCCAGAGCCGGTGTAGCCTCCTGCTCTGTTTTTTTAATCAAATCTGACTTAAGTTCGTCTAACTGCTTCTTTAGTTCAGCATTTTGTTCCATCAGGATCCTATTCTGCTCCTTAAGGGCATTTAAGATTTCCGCATTAGCATCCTGGGCGGCCCTACCCACCCAACCTACCTTTGGTGCGATTGTTGCCGGATATCCCGAGGTTGCACGAACACTGCCACTGTCACGTGAGTCCTTGGTGTTTGATGTTTCAGTCCTCAACGGTGGCAGGCGAGGGAAGGATTCCGATCGGTTCCTCGACCTGCTGCGTTGCCTGGACTTGCTCCTCGAGCGGTCCTGGTTTTGGTCCTTTCTGCTTGCGCGTGGCGAACTGCGGGTGCCGAGTTTCTTCTTTTTCTCCTCTTCTTCTTGCTTCCGCGCTTCCGCTTCGAGCTTGCGCTCCCACTGTCTTTTCTTGACGATATAGGGAGTTCGGAAAAGGGCTTTGCACCTCTTGTCCCCCGTCATGTGCTCTTTGCCACACAACTTGCATTTAGGTTCGCATCGATGTTCGTTCGTCGGCGATGGTTCACCGCATCCTTTGCACGTCTCCGTAGGGTTGTTGCAGACGTCCGACCGGTGGCCGATGTCGCCGCACTTGAAGCACACCTCGTACCTTTTTCTGTAGAGGTAGCATTTCATGGGCGCCCCGAAGCAGAGCATCCACCTGGGGACTTGGGGGCCGGCGAAGGTGATGATCACCGAGGCGGAGTTTCCCATTATTCGCACCCCAATGATAGGGGGGTTTGCGGGGTGGGAAAAGGCAGTCTCCAGCTCTTCTTCGGCCAGCCTTGGGTCTAGTCCATGTACCACTCCTCTGCCGCAGTTGTCGGGTGCAGCCATGTAGGTCAGAACTTCAAACTCCTTGCCTTCGACTTGCAGCCGTCTCAACGCAAGCATTTTGACGGCGTCTTCTTCTTTAGGTGTGCTGTAGGTTATCGTCCCCTGCTTGTCGTTCATCACGACCCGGTCTTCTTCTTGTCCTTTTTTCCACTCTACGGCGGCTGAGAGTCTCAGTAGCCCCCCGATAACGGGTAGCGAAAGCTTGGTGAGTGCGAGCCCTTCCTTGGGTCGTATAATCACTTTGTAATCCGCGTGCGGTAGCCTTGGAAGGTTCGACGCGATCGATTTTTCTGCCAGCTGCTTGCCGGTTAGCTTCATCTTATGTTCTTGTTTTGCGGTCACGTTTGTGAAAAACACTTTCGCATTTCGCTCCATTCCGACCGCAGCTGTTACGGCCGCGCCCGAAACACCAGCTTGACTTTCTCGCTGCCCCTGTTGTTGGAGCTCCTTGACTTTCTTGGTCACTTTCGTTACCCAATTCGACTTTTTCAGCTCCGCCGGATCGATGTCCGTGCCGTTGACTATCACTTCCATCACCATGATGGCGACCGCGAGCTGCCGCCGAGGCTGGCGGCTGCCGCCCGGGCTGCTGGGCTGCCAGGCCTAACGTAGGCTTAGCTAGGCGTTCGGCGTGGTCGACCGCGGAAGATGGAATAAAGTCTTAAAAAGTTCACTTACGGGCTTGATTTGGTATCCACAGGATCCTCGTCACTTCCGGAGTGAACTCACACCAGTTTCAGGCCAAAATTTGCTTAGTTCCGCTAGAGAAATTTATCATTTTACGGAGTCGACGTGACACACGCCGCGCCCGCTGGCCCCCTAGCGGCCTTCCCACCTACCACACATAAACTCGTGAATGCGGTGCGCGTGCCCTTGCGTCGACATCCGCGCGGCGGCAGCCAAATGCAGCGTCGGACTTATGCTTCTTATACGCGCCGTTCGCAGCCGCGATTTCATCCTCCGTGGATTCGAAAAGCTCGAGGGTAGGTAGAGCGCCACCACTTAATGTGACTGCGAATAAAATTATATATGTTGACGCCACTACCGATAATCGGGCTGAAACGCAGCAGACGACGTGCGCTGGTGTTTTTTTTCTTCGAGATGCGGGCGCAAAGCGCATGCGCTGCCACGGTGGCCACCGACATGGCGGTTTTCAGTGTTGCCAAGCGGAGAAATCGCTCGCTAAACTTTTCATTGAATACCGCCTATAGCTATCACCAGCACGGAGCGACACTGCGTAATTTGCTCGTCGCAGCATATACGCCTTCTGTTCCTGCTTTGCTTTTGTGGAAGCCTTCTTTTTAAAGTGGCTGGGATGCGTTAATGGACCTCTCCCTGTATGTAAACACCGTGACGTCACGAAGCGCACGTGCGTGACAGGTGGCGCCTGCTGCTGGCCGTCAAATGCGGTGGCGGTTGGCAGAACGCGCCTGCGCCGACGGCCCGGCCTGGCCGCGCGGCGCCCGAAAGGAACGATGTGCCGTTGGTTCGGGCCGTCACTGGCCGCCTACATTGCAGGTGGAGGTCTAGCTATCCTAGCTGTGGCCGTCGCACCTCCATGTAGCTTTCCGAATCTACAACCTCCGCAACAATTTCGTTTACCGTAAGGTCAACTGAAGGGCGGTGCTCTCGGTTAATCAGTGCGTGACCGCCTAAACGAGTCATTCTGAAGGTTGGTGCTCTTGCGACGCAATGCAAGAATGTTTTCTAGATTCTTTGTGTTAGGACACATACCAAGGAAAGCTAATTCATTGTTGCTTTCGAGGTCCGCTTAAGCTGAGCGCGGTGCCTCAGGCAGCGTATACGCTCCCTGTTCTTGGTCCCTTTGCGTCGCCCGGAGACAGTGGCGTACACGCGATTTCATGTTGAGGGGAAAAAGGAAAGGTAGAGCATAAAATAATTAAACAGTAAAATAAGCAGCAACGAAACAAAAATATGAAGAGCAAAAGCCAAAAATTATTTCAATAAAAATATTGCGATGATGTCGTTCTCTACGTGACTGACCGATTGTTTTGTTACCTTTTTCCCCGGTGAAATCGCGAAACGGTTCATCGTCATTGTGAGAGGAACATAGAAGCTACATATGGTTAGTGCGTATAGCTTGCGTGTACACTGAAATGATTTTCGGTAGTCAACATTTCATGATAGTTAAAGTTAGTATCCTTGTACGCCCGCTGCATACGCCAGCGTAGGGAGGCCGCAACAAAAGAATACATTCACTGAGTCTGTTCGCTTAGGGCACACACAATTTTCGAGTTTTTTTTCGAGTCGCGTGAGCGGCCCATCTCGCGCCGAAGGCACGATGCTACATGTGAGCACGGCAAGCATCTCTGTTTTGCCGCATCCTCAAGGAAGAATATAATTGATCAAGGTAAAAATTTATTGCACTTACAAGCAATGAATTTCGTTGGACTTGAACAGATCCCCCCATATAACCAAACTTGTCTTTGTCGATCTGGCGGCAGGCGGCTATCGCGGATCCCTCGTCGAAACATTTATTTCGCGTCGCCTAAGCAGGTTAGGCATTCAGTGTGTTCTTAATACACTACTCTAGCTCCTCAATACATGACAATATTTAGCAGCAAGAAAATTTCCCTATGCCCCCAACCCCCGGCACCATTTCACTTGACCAAATTTCTGCTGGTGCCGCATGATAGAATGTGGTTGATAAACAGCATCATTTCGTGGCACGAATTAGCGCGGACTGCCAATGTAGACGGTATGACTGCGCTTTGGAGAACAGCAGAAGTTCGAGAATGGAAAATTTTGCTATGAGTAAGAGAAGACCATGTCGCTGCTTTAGCTGCCAGCCTCTTCGGCACATTGCGCGCATCCACAATACACGCCGAATTTACCTCTTTGGGGACACCGAAAAGTCTGATGCCGCTGATTCTGCTCTCTAGATTTGCGTAGCCGAGAGCACAGCAGCCCACCGGCATCAGAAAAGCGAACACATAAACATAAACTCCACTTTTGCGCGCGTCTAATGCAGCCTCACTGCATACGCCCCGCGCGCCGGTCCGAATGTTTTGCCAACCACCCTCCCGCGCTATTACGTTTCGTCTACTTTCCAACGGGGGCGTGGCCTTCGGGGCCGCTGACATCTCTGACGTCGACGGCGCGCCGCCGTCACATCCGCTGCACGCTTTGCAGTGGCAGTGGCAGCAACGGAGCTGCCCCAAATAACTTTGACGATTTACCTGTAGAACTTCTAAACTGTAAACGGGAACATATGCGCTTTTGAGATGATTACGTTAGGCGCCGAAAAATTCTCGAATCCACGCCCGCATCCATTGCGAAGTCACGCTCTAGCCTAGCCGATCCGCTGAGCGAAGAAAAATGTCGCGCACTATGTGCGATTAACAAGCTGTGCTACGCTGTAACTGCTGCGCCGTAAAGTTTCGCTGAGCTGTGCTACCACATAACCCCTCGCTGGGTTGGGTGGGTGGGTGGTGGTGACTGTGATGAAAGTGCGCCGTGTGCTTCATAAGCCGTTGTATTGAGAGGTGCTGAGAAACCGTGCGAGATTCCCAGCCCAACTTTCCGAACCTGCGATCGTCCATTTCATCGTCAAAGGATTTACTGCGTGACTTGATGTGTTCGCTTCTTTTTTGCTTTTTATTTACGCATCACGGTGTGCTCAACGCCTGAGCGAGCATGGTTCGTATGCCCAAACGCATCGCCGCTTACCTTATGGTTTTCTTACCGATCACGGCGGAGTGGCACTGTGTTCGTCTATCCGCTCTGCAAGCATCAAACAAAGCTTATCATCTCAGGCTAATCAAGCGTGCAAGGTTCCCACTGGTTGAATACGTTCAATATTGCCTTTAACAATGCCTTTAGACGAAAAATAGCGTGTAGTACTGCCTAAATTAAAAGATAATGCCGGCGCCGCTCTTTTTCGTATTGTAGCAAGCACACTGGTTTAATTCAAATGTATTGCACAATTTTCCAGTTTTGAATATGCTTTTGTTTCCTTTTTAAATTGCGTGAAGTTTCTAATAACAATGTATTAGTAGCTTTTTGCGAAACTGCGGCGTGCGTTAACATGCGTGCTACGAGGCTTTCGGCTGCGGTGGGGGCCGCTGTGTCGTTCCAGTTTCTGTGTCGTTCCATGTAATTTGACTGCTAGTAAGCTGTCTGTGTTCTGTCCGGGAATTGGAATGCAGTGTGCCAGCTCTGCCAAGCAACTGTTGGTGGGTGAGCCTCTTACCGGCAGTTGTGAAAAGACAAATATCGTGCTGTGTTTCGTAACTCCTGAAATAGTGGTGCGCGGCATTGTTATATTTTGTGAACGCTTTTTTTTTTGTGGGATAGAGGTATTCAGTGGGCAGGTGCCGTGCGTGATGTTGACTGTTCTAGATGACGAACAGCTGTATTGCTTTTATTGCCGATGTGCTTCAAGCTGTACCCAGAAGGTCGACATGTCAACAGTGAACCTGTATTGTCTAATATTAATCGGCGCTTCCTGTATCTAGGCCAACCCACTAAGTTTCTCTGTATTTGTCTCATGCGTTAGCAAACAAATCCCAATTGAGCTATTTAAATCCATCCCTGTAAAACCGGCTTCACAAAGGACAAACGCATTGCTAGAAAGACATCTAATAAGGGGAAATATAAACAGTGTGACAACAAAATGTAGGGTTCCAAAGCCGTTTTTAAATACCCAATTAGTGTATTACATCACGCTTTTTATTCCTATCGGGTCTGAAGGTACGAGTCTATCATAATTACGCATGTTAATTTGTCTTATTATGTGTTTACTTAGCATGTAATTACGTACTGCCCTTTTTTTCATTAAGGGCCGACTTGCCAAAGAATGCTGACACATTAACACTGTTACACTTCTCGTCATTGAATTTTTTTAGTGAAAAAGAACTGCTGAAATGACCCCTTAAATGCTGCTCATCCGATTCTGTTTTCACAATTTTCACACCAGTTCTTACAGTGTCCACCGTGTGCCCCTATCAGACAGCCAAATACTTGTTGAGGCATGCACAAAAATTTTTGATGCATATCAAATATTGGGGTACCACTGCATAGTTGCATGTTTTCTGAGCATGCCTAGACTGGAGCTATCTATTACAAAGTACTGGTTTTGTGAATAAGGGTGTGAATTTTGTGAAGTAACCAGTTTCACAAAAACAACTTTATTTTATATTAGCTGAAAGTGATTAGCTTTGTGCCTGATAGCCCTTGGACTGCAGTTCTCTGAATACGTAAAATCTCTCCAATTGTACACCCGCCCAATTTTTTACCAATAGCATCGGAGCGTCAACCGTTCGGTCGGTCAGCGCCTCGTGATGGAGTGATACGGAAAACTCGGCGAGAGTAGCCGCATGCGCACTAAGCAAAAGCCGCTGCTGCCGTTGTCTGCTAAGCTGTTTGTTCCAAGAGGAGACGGCCGCCCCCAATTTTTGTTGTTCGCTTATCACTGCCTGCCATACTTGAAATTTTTCTTCAAGACCGGGCACGTGGCGCCAACTGAAAGCAGAGTAGTCAGCGTTGCCGAACAAACTTTGCGTTTGGCAACGCTAATTACTCTGGTTTCTGTTGGCGCCACGTGCCCGTTCTTGAAAATTTCGGGTATGGCAGGCAGTGTGATAAGCGAATAACAAAAAATGGGGCGGCCGTCTGCTCTTGGAACAGTCTGCTTTTGGAAAAGTAGACTAACCGAAACGCACTATTCTGTTTCGTCTACTTTCCAATGGGTGCGTGGCCTTCAGGGCCTCTGATGTCTCTGACATTGAGGCCGCACAGCCGTCACATCCGCTGCACGCTGTGCAGTGGCAGTAGCAGCAGCGGAGCTGTCCCAAATACATTTTGAAATTCGCCTGTAGAGATTCTAAACTGTTCATCGAGAATATATGTGCTTTTGCGATGATTTTGTTAAGCACAGAAAAATTTTTTAATCCACGCCAGCATCCATTGCGCAGTCACGCTATAGTCGATTCAAAATGCTGTGCACCAGCTGGTGACAGCTGCCGTGGTGTGTGCCAGCTGTGCAACAAATCCTCCCGGTTCTGTGCGTGCAACCCCAGAACCGCCCGCTGGGTTGGGTGGGTGGTGGTGACTTTAAAAAATTGCGCATTGTGCTTCAGAATACTTACCATTGTTCGATGCTGGAGGACGGTGCGAAATCCCCAGCCAAACTTTTTGAAGCCCGCAATTGTCCGTATCGCCGCCAGGAAATTTTCTACGTGACGTGATGTGTCTGTTTTTTTTAATTATTATTTATGCATTAAGATGAGTGAACATGTTTCGTATGTCCAAACGCATCTCCGTTTATCTTGGGTTTTGTAGTGATCAAGGCGGAGGGGCACTATATGTTCTTGTATGCGCGCTGAAAGAATGAAACCAGGATTTTCATCTCAGGCTAAGCAAGCGTACTAGATTTCCACTGGTTGAACAATCTCATGTCAAGATTAACAAACAGTCTGCAGTTTTGCCGTTATGTTAGTGTGAATTTGTTTATGCCTGCTGTACTCACTCAGCTTGCGCACTGCCAGCGATTATGGCGAAACAATTGCACGGGCTCGACGGGTTGAATGTGTAACTGAAGTTCGTTAGCACGAGTCATAAAAAAAATGCTCAAGTGCTGCCCTCTGAAATCTTTCAAGTAGTAATAGAAAGGCGAGTGCACCTTTGGACAAATTGGTAAGTTTGTAGCAAAAGTTTTTCTGTTCAGAGGAGTAGTTCTGTCATTGTTTTTTACGTTGCATGTAAAATTTTTAAACTCCACTGGTTTCACTAACCAGCACTGTTACATTGTTCTGTTTATATCCAAAGAATGCGCTCGAATACAAGCAATTTTTTGCGCATAATTTCCTTCATTTCTTTTCGATTTTGTAGCCATTAGAGCGTGGACAAGAGTGACTAGTAAACAATAATTGTGTGGCACTGCATTTCAGGCAGCAATACAATACTTCAGCTGTAGAGCTCTCCACAAAATTCATGGCCGCACTCGCTCCTGCTAGCACAAAAACTTGTGTCCTCAAAACCTCCTCTTCGATGGGTTCCATACAGTTCTTTCTCGTAGCTTGTAGTTGTGCAACGCTTAGTGATCACGGAGCTGGTGCAGTCAGGTTATTGTTTGGATGACCAAACATTTTTTTAGTGCATCTGTATATTTATGCAGTGAAAGTGCAGTGCTTTTCTTTTTTGATGCTCGGTGAAATGTAATGCCAATGGAGCTTGTAAACGTAAATGCATTTACAAACATAAATTCTGTGAACATCCTTCTCTCTGCAAATACAATCAAGGTGCTTTGAAGTACACAGTTCACAAGAATTTTTTCATGTCCCATAAATATGAAGCAGCGATATTCGAAACTGCAGTTGCAACAAAGTGTAACTTATTGCTCTCAATTTCATGTCCCATTATCTGTCTAATGATGGACAATCACCAGAGCCATTGTGTGCAGCATTTCCTACCTGCTGGATACAGATGGTTTGCCTTTGCTCTATTTTCTCTGTTGAAGAACTTGCAGGGTGTGAAATGCTTGCTGTATTTTCCGTGCCAAATATTACCACAATAAAAGACTAGTAATGCTTATAGCCATGCATCGGTGGAATAACTGATTGGAACGTACCATTTTTGTGGAAGTGAAAGCCGACACATGCACTCACAACGGCTGTGTACAAGTGCCTTGACTTTATGGGTGCCCTAAATTGTAACGACCAAGTATAGTACATGAAACATCTTTTGCTCAACTGTAGTGTACTACAACCAGCAAATAGGCAACTAAGTTAGGCATCAGCTTTGCCTTTAACTGTGGTCGTTCACACAGTTTCTGTAAAAGGGGCCAAACCTGCTTAAGTTTTACCAAGAACTACGTGGCAGTTCATACACATTCTGCTGCATCATGCAAGGTGGGAGGGACATGAAGCAAGCGCTGCATGATTTTTTTTATTCCCTGCAAACAAAGCGTCGTCGGTCACAAAGCAGAATTAAAACTTCAGTTCCAACAGTTGAAGTAAAATATTTAGCCTTTAATGTCCCTCTAAAGAAAGTTGACAGGCAAAACTCAGCCTTGTGGTAAATTTTTTATTGGTGACGTTGCTTTGTTTGCAAAAATGAAAATGAAAACTCTAAGCAAGATCAAACATTTGACACTTTCCAAGCAAACTTTCCAGAACTAAAACGAAAATTTAGGTGCAACAATAGGCACTAAAAACTGAAAGCCAGCCTTTAATAGGCACAACCAAGCCAATTTTACATGTAGTCTGTCGTGTCAAATTGACCATCTGTCTAAAAGTAATGCCATTGAAAGAGTGCAGTGTAGGTTCATTTTCACTGTTCCAATGCATTGGTTGCATTTTTTTTGCAGCATCAAATCTACCCTTTGCTTTGCGACGGGAAGGTTGCACATGACTTGATATTTTTACGTCATGTTTGGCTCTGAATTTGAGACTGTCGCCAGTTCTTGAAGCTGCTTTTGTAGTACATCCCATCTGGGAAAACACGCAAGTGCACATATACTCAACATCAATCACCAATAGCCTATTTAGGTCCACTGCAGGGGGAAGGCCTCTCCCATTAACCTCCAACAGCTCCTGTCCTGAGCCACCCCAGTCCGTTCTTTGCCCCCAGAATTTTTTACTTCATCTCTCCATCGAGTTACCTTGGTAATACTGGTTGTCATTTCATCTTATTACATGGCCAGCCCAAGTCGAATTTTTCTTAGGTAACTTTAACTATATACTATCCTACACGCGAGTTTGTTTCCCCATCCAAAGCCGCTCTTTTCCTGACCCTAAGCGTTACTCCCAACGTTCTTCATTTCATGGCATATTGAGCCAACATTAGTTTTCTTTCTGGTTCTTAAAGTAAGCCGCTGTTTCTGCCCCATATCTCGTCACCGGCAGGACGCATTGGTTGTACAGTATTCTTATTAGTGGTACTATGCACACTGCTTATGTAAATATTCTTCCACATGGCCCACCGACACAAGTGAGCGCATACATTTTGATGTTACTGCATGAAATCTTTCAGTTTTTGTACATTCTTCCCATTATGCATTGTAGCGTGATAACATGTCTATGGAAGTCGGAGTCCTTTTCTTTTTTGTTACCTCTTTGACTTCCTTTCTTTATTAAAAAAATTGGATAAACCACTTCTTTCAAATGCTTTAAGCCAAACTCATGTACAAGAAGTGGTGCTAACCTGCAGGCCTTGAGGATGTTGACAGACACTGAAATTAACTATTAAACCATAGAAAAGTAGAAGTAAAAAAAGCTGTCTTCAGCCTAGCTAAGAACTCAGTGTCGCATAATTAGAATGCTAGCCTTGGTTTTTGATCGTTGGCAATGCATCCTGTCAAGGCAAACCAGAATATTGCTGAATGACAGCTATATATATTCCATGTATTTACCAACTCGATTAAATATGTCGACCCATGCCATATTGAGAAACAGTGTGTTATTGCTAAAGTTACTTATAAATATACATGCCCTTTAGTTTGTCGGGCCTTTTGTATGGCTGGTTTGTTTCAGAAGAAGCTGACTTTAAAACTCATCCCGTGCAAAAAATTTAGCCGGATGTATTTGACATAACCCAATATGAAAAGTTAAAATAATGTCCGATGTAACCTTATTCACATGCTTCAAGTTATGTCTGATGTAACCTGAAATTTACGTTAAAGTGATGTCCGGTCTAATCCACAGTAAAGAATTACTCCCATCTGACAGAACCAGAAATTGAATCCATTTGTTCTTCAGTCGTATGCACCGCAAATTGATAAAAATTTTGTTTCTTGTACAATGGTGCATTGAAATTCTCTCTCCCAAAGTGTTCACAAGATGCAAATCCTCTGAAAACTTTGAAGGACAGCTAGATTTGTTGTTTATGTGGACATTGTGTATTGTTCACCTTTTACCCCTGCTGCAACCTGCTGCAAGGGCCAGCAGTGTTGTAAACAAATGTATAAATAAGTAAATGTAAATGGAAGTTACGTTCAATTAAAGGTCAAGCAAGAAAATTTACGTCTGGCGGAACCAAACTACGCTTTATGTAATCTATGCAACTTTACTCGAAAACAACATTGTTGCCGCATACGACAGACGCACTGCGACCTGATTATGGGGTTTAACGAGCCAACGCTACACGGGCGATGAGGCGCACCGCAGTAAAAGGCTCTGGATTAATTTTGACCACCTGGGGATCTTTAACACACGCTAAAATCTCGAACACAGGCATTTTTGCATTTTGCCTCTATCAGAAAAGCGGCTGCCACGGCCGGGAATCGAACCCACGTCCTTGGGCTCAGCTGCACAACGCCTTAACCACCCACTGTGATGTAGTGTTTGCTTAAAATGTCAGAAGCACGCTTGTCATCATCGTAAAGTACGTGTGAAGAAACCTTCAGGGCTGCCAGACCACGCACGTGACACTGCACGTGGTCCAGCATTCGCTGGAGCCCGCCAACATTATTCGATGACACCACTGAAGGGACGATCGAAGCTGTACCAGATGTTCCTGTACAATCCGGCGTGTCACCAAAGTGTCGCAATAGAATTTCCACGGTGTCTGGGTAACGTCGGTTGCAGCCTGACAATGGATGCAGCAGCTGACCCATCCAGCAGCGACCAATGGTAATGAAACTTTTGTCTATTGTTCATGCTGGGATTTTTGTGGATGGCTGCCTTAAAGGAGCCATGAAGAGAAAACACAAGTTTGGTTCATTCAAAATATTGCCTCGTTAAAATCTTACTGACACCTCTTTACATAAACTTCGCTCAAAAAGCTATGTAATTAGGAAAAAAGAGAACGGCCATGCGACCCACTAGCTCATTTTCTGCAACAGAATTTATGATGTCATACCAGCCAGCTCTGGGATTGGTGGAGGCCGGCAAAAGCAAACGCAAATTAGGCAGAGCTTATAAGCTTGGTGAACGAGCTATTTGCGCTTAATTTTAGGGCACATTCTTTTTAAAGCAGTAATAATGGGCGGACAAACAGTGGAAGTTATGAAAGCACACGTAAACATAGAAGTACCGATGCGTACTGCTGTTGGTACTGTGCGCACTATGCTTGGTTTAGCTGCACAGGACTGCGGGGCTTGACGACACTGGCCGATTGACGCAAGCAATGACGCAAGCAATAACCGTCTTACGCGACCATATCTGTCGAGGGAGCACTCTGTTTCACGAAACGATTCTTTTCTCCCTGAACAAAAACACACCCTTTTAAATGCGGTCAAAAACAAACCAAAGGCAGAAAATGGCTTGCAACTGTATAATGGTGCCATCTAGGTTCAATAACCGGTAAACAAGGCTTCCCAATCGGCTGCAGAGAGGTCGGCTCCTGTGATGTCATTGCAGACCACAAAAACGCGCAATTTAGCGGGAAAATCAAAATTTTAACTTAAATTAATTTCTCAGTGAATAAAGCATCGTTCACATCTGGACAAGTGCTGGGCACGATAAAACACGAAATCTTTCGAATAAAATAAACTTGTATTTGTCTCCATCACCAGCCTATCTATGCCCACTGCAGGGCAAAGGCCTCTCCTATTATTCTCCAATTACCCCGGTCCTGTGCCAACTGTGACCAATTTATCCCTGCAAACTTCTTCATCTCATCTGCCCATCTAACTTTGTCTTCGTATTTGTCTTCATGGCCCCTTTAAATTGCGTCCGAAAGCTGAGCCGCTGGCACAACTCCCCACTAAATGTTTGGAGCTGCAGCATTGGGAGTTTCATGGAGCTTCCATGGAGATGACACTCGTCACTCTGAGAATATACTACAGAAGGTGCTGGAGCGGTCGATCCCGGCAGCCATTGACCATACCGTAGCGATCTCTTGATGTTGTAATATGTATTTATTAATCATTAATCCTAATTACACTCCATTCTCTTCTCAGCCTTTAGCTGGCCCAGCATGCCTTCGGTAGCGTCATCGCACCTCATAATTACAGTAGACTCTCCATAGACGGAACTTCAACGGACCGAAAAAAATTAGTTCCGTTTAACAGGAGTTCCGTTTACTGAGATAGATGTGTAAAAGTGCACATTTGTGTGCGTACGCACTCTTCATACCATTTCATGGAACTCTAAGCACTAGGAGGTGAATGTAGCTGATAGTTTTTTGGAAAGCAAGAAAACTAAAAAAAGGTTTAGGCGCAGCATCCACAAAGTTGATTTGGCAACAATTAGTCGCTGTTCACTACAAAATGTATCAATTATCTTTGTTTTGAGTCCTTGAAACTACGTCTTCACGGAGGTTAGAGGCCTCAACTTCACGAGTATTAGGAGCCACCGAATGTAGAATACGGCAACGCGGTAATGAAGTGCAAATAGCACCACGATGGCACAAACAATGCAGAAGGAGCTGAGTCCTGTAACCTGAGCGTCTTGAATCAAGACTAAACGACTGGAACAAGAACTGCGAGGTTGCATTCGTTGTGCTAACACAGCTGACCACTAATGAGACGAGGCTTACGAGGCCAACGACGTCAAAAAACCATGGAGGAAGAAAAACAAAAACTAAATAACCGTAAGCGTAAAAAGCCAATTCTTTCTCATCCCGATGGGTTTCACAAGAAGTTCGATTTTTGGTTTCGTTTACACAGTGATGTGGAAATTTTAGTTCCGATTACCAAGAGTTTTTTTATGTTATCTGAAGAATACAAAACCAACCAACTTACAGGCGACTGTTCTGTTTAAGCGGCAATTCTGTTTAAGCGATTTCCGTTTATCGAGATTCTACTGCATGTCGAACTCGTCGTCAGGTAAACATTTTTTTACCTCGGCAATCAGCTAGCTCAACTCATCGTTGTTGGACTGCAGCCACTCTATGAGTGAGCCTGAAATTTCCACATCAGGAGTATCCAACACCGTCTTTGCTTCATTTAAAAGCCTTGTGTTTTGTTGCTGACGAGCTGTTCTTTATTTTCAGCTAGTGCATTCTTCTTTCCGGATTATAACAATGCCTTCTCCACATTTGTGGTCACCAACGTTGGTCTTACCGACTGGACATGATAGGCCGGTTTAGTATCCCCGACTTCTTCCTTCTCGGCTTTCCAGGCACCATAAGATGATGAAAAACGGCCAAGTCCACTAATAAGAAAGAATAGCAGTATTTACATTAGTTAGCTAAGAATGTCCATGGCTTCTGATGATCCTCGACTTCCTTGTTCAGACTCAGGCTGCCCCCTTGGTCCGTCCTTCTCTTCACCTGGGTTATCTCTATGTATCCGACAACTTAAAATGCAACAAGCGGCATGCCTGAAAGAATCCTCAGTACCACATGCATTCATAACTTGGTCTGAGCTGACACCCCGGTATAACTAATGTTTTTGCGGTAGGTTTGAAGGCAATAGCTTGGAATCATGGGTTCATAAGCTAAGAACAAGTTATGTACAATATGGTGAGAATAATGTGAGCAGGAAATCTGTGTTTAATAGCCACATTTGCCGCCTTACACATCAGAGGCAGTGCAAACAAACCTTAGAAATGGAAACTGAATGTCCTAAAATATTAGAAATAATTGGTGGCAGGACAAGTCCAGCTAAATAAACAAAATCAATGAGTGACACAAAACAAACAGGTGCCTAAGATGTACCATTGGAGAGTAACACAAGACAAACAGCTGCCAACAATGTACACCCGTCCAATTTTTTACCAATATCGCCGGAGCATCAACCGTTCGGTCGATCAGCGCCTCGTGATGGAGTGATACGGCAAACTCGGCGAGAGTGGCCGCATGCGCACTAAGCAAAGGCCGCTGCTGCTGTTGTTCTGCTAGGCTGTTCGAAGAGCAGACAGCTGTCCCATTTTTTGTTATTTGCTTATCACACTGCCTGCCATACTCGAAATTTTTCTTCAAGACCGGGCACGTGGCGCTAACAAAAACCAGAGGCGATGCCAAATACAAAGTTCGTTCAGCGCAAGGTTCGTTCGGCAACGCTGATTACTGTTTTCAGTTGGCGCCATGTGCCCGGTCTTGAAGAAAAATTTCAAGTATGGCAGGCAGTGTGATAAGTGAATAACAAAAATCGGGGAGCGGCCGTCTGCTCTTGGAACAGCCTAGCAGACGACGGCAGCAGCGGCCTTTGCTTAGAGCGCATGCGGCTATGCTCGCCGAGTTTGCCGTATCACTCCATCACGAGGCACTGACCGACCGAACGGTCGACGCTCTGGTGCTATTGGTAAAAAATTGGGCGGGTGTACAATTGGAGAGATTTTAAGTATTCAGAGAACTGCAGTCCAAGGGCTATCAGGCACAAAGCTAATCCTTTCAGCTAATATAAAATAAAGTTGTTTTTGTGAAACTGGTTACTTCACAAAATTCACACCCTTATTCACAAAACCAGTACTTTGTAATAGATAGCTCCAGTCTAGGCATGCTCAGAAAACATGCAACTATGCAGTGGTACCCCATTATTTGATATGCATCAAAAATTTTTGTGCATGCCTCAACAAGTATTTGGCTGTCTGCTAGGGGCACATGGTCGACACTGTAAGAACTGGTGTGAAAATTGTGAAAACAGAATCGGATGAGCAGCATTTAAGGGGTCATTTCAGCACTCCTTTTCACTAAAAAAATTCAATGACGAGAAGTGTAACAGTGTTAATGTGTCAGCATTCTTTGGCAAGTCGGCCCTTAATGAAAAAAAGGGCAGTACGTAATTACATGCTAAGTAAACACATAATCAGACAAATTAACATGCGTAATTATGATAGACTCGTACCTTCAGACCTGATAGGAATAAAAAGCGTGACGTAATACACTAATTGGGTATTTAAAAAAGGCTTTGGAACCCCACATTTTGTTGTCACACTGTTTATATTTCCCCTTATTAGATGTCTTTCTAGCAATGCGTTTGTCCTTTGTGAAGCCGGTTTTACAGGGATGGATTTAAATAGCTCAATTGGGATTTGTTTGCTAACGCATGAGACAAATACAGAGAAACTTAGTGGGTTGGCCTAGATACAGGAAGCTCCGATTAATATTAGACAATACAGGTTCACTGTTGACATGTCGACCTTCTGGGTACAGCTTGAAGCACATCGGCAATAAAAGCAATACAGCTGTTCGTCATCTAGAACAGTCAACGTCACGCACAGCACCTGCCCACTGAATACCTCTATCCCACAAAAAAAAAAAAAAAGCGTTCACAAAAGATAACAATGCCGCGCACCACTATTTCAGGAGTTACGAAACACAGCACGATATTTGGCTTTCCACAACTGCCGGTAAGAGGCTCACCCACCAACAGTTGCTTGACAGAGCTGGCACACTACATTCCAATTCCCGGACAGAAAGCAGGCAGCTTACCAGCAGTCAAATTACATGCCTGAAGCACCAGAAACTGGAACGACACAGCGGTTCCCACCGCAGGCATGCCACCGCAGCCGAAAGCCTCGTAGCACGCATGTTAACGCAAGCCGCAGTTTCGCAAAAAGCTACTAATAAATTGTTATTAGAAACTTCACGCAATTTAAAATGGAAACAAAAGCACATGCTTGCAGAGCGGATACACGAACACAGTGCCACTCCGCCTTGGTCGGTAGGAAAACCATATGGTAAGCGGCGATGCGTTTGGGCATACGAAACATGCTCGCTCAGGCGTCGAGCACACCGTGATGCGTAAATAAAAAGCAAAAAAGAAGCGAACACATCAAGTCACGCAGTAAATCCTTTGACGATGAAATGGACGATCGCAGGTTCGGAAAGTTGGGCTGGGAATCTCGCACGGTTTCTCCAGCACCTCGCAATACAACGGCTTATGAAGCACACGGCGCACTTTCATCACAGTCACCACCACCCACCCACCCAACCCAGCGAGGGGTTATGTGGTAGCACAGCTCAGCGAAACTTTACGGAACAGTAGTTACAGCGTAGCACAGCTTGTTCATCGGATCATAGTGCAAGGTAACCTTGCATAGTGCGCGACATTTTTCTTCGCTCAGCGGATCGGCTAGGCTAGAGCGTGACTTCGCAATGGATGCGGGCGTGGATTCGAGAATTTTTCGGCGCCTAACGTAATCATCTCATATGTTCCCGTTTACAGTTTAGAAGTTCTACAGGTAAATCGTCAAATTTATTTGGGGCAGCTCCGTTGCTGCTACTGCCACTGCAAAGCGTGCAGCGGATGTGACGGCGGCGCGCCGTCGACGTCAGAGGCGTCAGCGGCCCCGAAGGCCACGCCCCCGTTGGAAAGTAGACGAAACGTAATAGCGCCTCCCGGCCACACCCAGCACGCGCGCTTTCCGTGACGTCACGGCCGCCGCGTGACGTACCCCGGGAGAGGTGCATTCATTGCCGCAACAGAAGAAAAGCCGGGCGCTACACCGTTGTAATGATTGATTTGATTGATTGTAGGGTTTAACGCGCCGACGCAACGCAGGCGATGAGGCGCGCCGGAGTGGAGGGCTCCGGATTAATTTTGACCACCTGGGGATCTTTAACGTGCGCCGAAATCACCGTTGTAATGATGCAATTGCAGCGGTCGAAGAACCACAAGACCAGGAAGGAGAGAAAAATCTTTTGAGCAAGTTTAAGTTACGTGATGGGCGCATAGAAGTCACGTTTGCCTGAGATACTTCGCGAACCCCTTATCTATACTGTGTTGGCTGACTACGTTCTGCAAGCATTTCAGATTTTGAAGAAAGTTGAAAAAAAAAAGTGTTGCAGGGTCCCTTTAATTTACGCCATGTGATATAGGCCGGTACTGTGCTGAGCTGATATGAGCAAGTGTGACGATCTTTTTTTTTCACTGTTTGTATAATTACCCTTCCCAAGTATCATGTACAGCCGGTAAAAGGCTTGTCTATAACACAGCGTTCGTACTCTCAGCCCTATCCTGCCCCGCCGGAGCGGGATTTGAATAAAACTACTGCGGAATTCTAAAGTCTTAGCTCTTCGCTTTTGCCTCCGACATGTTTGGAACGAGTATGTTTCGGCAGTTCTCGGATGTAGCTGGTTGAAGTAGAAATCGCTGTTATAGACAAGCGTTTTACCAGCTGTACTGTCGGTCACAAATAAATCGGAACAAGGAAGCGGTGCGCGATATCGGCGCGACACCTTCCGGCCCAGCGCCTGCTGTCGAGATAGCTGAGGGCGCATGCGTGTTCCAGTCCAGCTAATGTATGTCAGTTTCCTCGATCTCAACCACAGCGCTTCGTTTCTCTTGAATGTGGCACCCGGCGGCGCGGTGCGCGATGCTCTGAGCGAGCGGCCCGATTTTCGGCAGCGGCTGACAGCGTGTGGCGTGCGCTTACGCGCGGAACGGCGCCGGTCATCTTTGTGATATGTTGTCGGGCGCTCCCTTTATTGCCATCTTATTGGCTGTACAGAAAACTGCCGTTCAAGCAAGTCTCCCTCACACCCTGCGCGTGTGCACGCTACGCCGACGCCGCGAGAGTGTATGCACGTCACCAACAAGCGGTACTCCGAGGTGAAAGACCCGGATTATTGCATCTCCTCTTGCTCTCAGGACCTCAATAAGTCGTTTTTTTTTTGTTTTCCTGCATGCGCAGTAGTTCCTGCGAAGGGCCCTCCTGAGCACGGACGGACGTTTTGCCGAGGCACATACAACCTCACTGTAGAGAAAAAAAAATGCCGGGCCATCTCCGCTAACATGCAACCTGGGGAGGGGCGAAGCATGCAGCGTATAGAAGTGGCGCCTTGGGGATTTTGCCTACGGAGATGAAACCGTTGGTGGGTGCAAGTATACAGCTTTGCTTCAAACATGAAGCGTTCCAGCGCGAAGCGTTGGAGAACGAGTGTCCCGATGTGTTCTTTTAGTACGCGTTTTTCCCACGGAGATGAAAAGTTCCGGTGTTTAAGTACCGTGAATAAATGAGGCGACGACGACATGACACGCCGACAGCCAAAGCACCTAAGAGGCTTCGCCCCTAAAAGCAATGTTCGGTACGATAGTACCGGCGGCGCGGGAAGACTAAACTCACTAAAGGTAGGCACGGTCGGCGCAGCGGTCGAAAAGGGTTTTGCATGCAGTTGTTCGAAAACACGACTTTCTAATACTGCGCACAAATGGCATACAGTAAACTACAGACTTACCTGAACTGACGGAGCGAGGTCCCAGAAATGTGTGCAGGCACAGACGAGAGACCACAGGTACTTAAGATAAGGTATGCGAATCAACATGACATGCTTCCGCTGCAGCCCGAAAATGTGAGGGCAAACTATGTAACTGTTTGACTTTTTTCAAAATGGCCACATCATTAAGCCACGAGCCAATCCACTCTGCCAGGGGGACTGTCACCGGAGCTGCTGGCGTTCCTTTCTCGTGATATACCTGCTGCGTCTTGCTTAAGCTGAGGGGTGTTTGGGGGCCTTGGTCTGGTCCCAGTCCGGCTGCACGAGCAACCAATGTTCTTTGGGAATTTCTTCGGAGCACAGAACTGGGGCGGTATTCTCGTAACTGTCCTTTTTGCGTCCCTTTCATCGTGACGTACTTCCGGTTAAGCAATGGGCCTTTGATTCAAATACCGTAACTGTTCTCGCAAACGCATTTTAAAGAACTGAAACCGTATGGAGTATATTTTATGTGTTTATTGTTCCGCGAGCGAACCAACAATAAGGCGACGAAAAATCGTCTGCTCCGAGTAGCCACGGCTCACAGCTCCGCCTTGCTTGCATGGCGTCACATCCGGGTGTTCGCTTTTAGCCAATCAGGACTCGCTCAAAAGGGACACTTTTGAAAGGGACACAAAAGGGACAAAACACGGGAATACCGCCCCCGGACAAAGTTTTGTGATTGAAAATTTTGGGTGCATCAGATGACATCTTTTCGTTTTCACGTTTTTTTTTCTTTCTTTTTGTTTTCCTTTTTTTTTGTTTTTCTTCTCTCATCTTGCGTAGCAAGCCAGCACGACGGCTCGGTTAACATCGCTGGTCTTCATTAAAGTTATTCTTTCTTTCTCTCTCTCTTTGCGTGATCGGCGGCTGGCTGTGCACGTGGTCGCGGCGTGGCCTCGAAGCATCCCCGAGCGGATAATCCCTTCCGAAATAGATACAAGCCCAGCAGTTCCCGTGCGGTGCGTTAATTTTGGTATGCCACGCCCCAAACCCCCAACCGTCCTAAAGGATACGGAACCACACTTTTTTACGAAAGCCACGCTTAGAATCGAGCTAAGGGAAAATTTCTGCGCAGCTGCAGGGGCTCGAACCCAGGCCGTTCGCGCCAAAATGCGTGGTTCTACACATTAGGCTAATGAAGCTGAACAGCGGGGCTCTCGTAGCAGTTGCTCAAAACAGTAGAACGAATGTTCGAAGTTAAATTGGCGGCACAGGGTGCGTACAGGAAGCTGCGGGCTTGTACCCACAAAAGAACGGAACCTGGCCCCCGAGCGCTGCAGCGCCGACGCCACTCCACCCATCCGTAGACGCGTGATTACACCACGCCTCGTAGCCCAAATGTGGACGTAAGGTGCTCAGAATGTCGCTCCCTGGGGACGCACGCTGAGGATGCATACGAAGAACAGAGGTAAACAGCTTCGTTGTAAACCACTTAAATCCGCGTGCCCGCCTGCAGGCCGCGTGAACGAAAGCTTGCCAATCGCGATCGAAACAGAAGCAGCTCTTCGCGCTAGTGCGGCGTCCGGCACTCAATGGTATAAGTTTCCGTACCCGCGTCTGTGCCGCGCCGCGGGTATTTTTTGATATTCATTACAGGTTAGCCCCCTTCGGCTGCCCATTTTAGCAAACAAGAAATTCCAACACAAAAGAAATGGTTCAAGCACCGCGGCCCGCACCCTATGCCGATAACGAAACCAATGCCGATGCCGCAACCGGTAGATAAAGGAAGCGGCACGGCATCCTTCAGATGTTTGTAGATGCGCTAGTAAACATAGCATAAAGTCCGCTGATCTGCAGCTCCGCCGATCGGTCGATGCACGCCTTTCCCACTATCGGTGCGGCGACGAGGAGAAAAATGTCACGGCTCCGAATAAGAAAACTAGCAGTGGCTTAGCTCGGCTATGCCAGGATATACTAGCGTGAGCGAAGGTTCAGCTGGTTATTCTTAGCTTTCCTGGTTGTCTAGGATTAGCTGATTATCATGCTTACTGCTGCTAAAACGATTTCCAATCCAGTCCAGTCAAGTCCAATCACTGCTCCTGGCGCATGCGCAGCACGGCTCTCCAGCAGCCAAGCGAAACGGCTATCAAGAGGCTCCGGCGCAGCGTCAGACTTGGCTACTGCGCAACGGAGGCGCACAGCTGGGCACGTGCCGGCGCCAGTGCGTCTGCCGCGGCTATGACGTCATTCCTCTGGAATGCGCAGACCGGCGAATGTGCAGACCGAAATCTCTACACACCAGTACTCCAATTGGATTGCATTTCCAATCCAGTCCAATACAATCTCATTTAATCCAATGCTGCTCGCGCTTGCGCAGCACGGCCCTTCAAGGTCCACGCGAAACTGCTCAACCCCGGCCAGTGTAGCTTACGCTACAAAACTGCACTCATGGCGCGGGAAACAGGCAGCGGACAGTGTTGCCAACAGAATATGCACAAACGACGGTTTCCCGACTAAATCAAACATACCCTAACCTTCCGAGAACACGGCATAGCAGGGCGCGCAGATAGGTTTGTGCTAATTTGTAGCGAAATGGCGCACTTGGCGTAGCCGGATAACCACTGGGAAAAATATGAGTGGCTGAGTGCAACAAACCCGATTAGAATGTGACGCGCTAAAGAGAAGCCTTTATGAGTTGTTATTCATAAAGGCTTCTCTTTAGGCGATTACCGCAAGCGCGTCGGGTTCGCAAACGCGCAGCGAGGTGGCACACACACGAGTGATTTCGTTTTTGCCCCTGTCAGCAAAACAGCCGCGTACGCGTCCTGAGAAGCCAATCATCAATCGTCTTGGCTGCTGATCCGGCGAGCGGAGTAACTTCCAAGCGCATGCATCGTAAGTATAGTACGTGCCTCCTCTGGACCTCCCGGTAGGCGAAGGCCAGCAGGTCGGCCAGGCCCCCGCTGCCCTCGAACACGACGACGGGAAGCTGCCGCTTGAGGTGCTCGAGCACGAGCCGCGCGCAGCCTTCGCCGCCGGACACGAGCAGCGCGATGAGCGGCAGCTCCGCCCCGCCGCCGCCGCTCTCCTTGTCGCCGCCGGAGGCAGACGTCGGGCCTGCGGACACGACGAAGAAGGGAACGCGGAACAGTTGACAGGTGAAGAGGAGACTACACCTTCTGTAGCACCACGGTACCCGCGCACACATTGCACATCTAAACGATGTCTACCCACAATGGGCAGTATAGGCTTGTCCGAAGCATTCACTGTGCAGTAAAGCCTCACGGCCTTGGATGAAGTGGCCGATTAATGAACGTTCGAGGTGGCGCGAGCGCCGCACGGTTAAAAGAACGCAGTGGGATGCTATGTGCTCATGTCGACGATGTTGCGCGGACGCAGGTAGCGAGACTCGTTCAGCATCCGGGGCGCGGTCTCTGCTGTGAAGGTTGCGCGTCACTTGCCATCTCCGTAGATCACATGCGATGTACGTGTGACGAGCCGTTGAGTGTTAGTCGCGGGCCTTTTAATCAGTTTTGCCTAGCTTTACAGATATACTTGGAACTTAAAGTGAAATACATTGGAGCCTACATTAGCCTCCATACATTAGCCAGATACATAAGCCTAATACATTAGCCAAATTGGAGCTGTACATTTCGAATCAGCTGTTGAGCCCGATAAAGTTGTACTGTATACGTGCGAGAAGGGTCTGTTAAGGGAGTATAAAGCACAAGCGTTACACACTGCTACTTGCATAGGACAGATATAAGTTGCTGACAAAGTACACGAAAATACCCTTGCGCTCCGATGTCGGACAAAAATAATTAGGAAGCCGAGCGACAAATAATGCTTTAATTTTTTATTTGATTGTAGGGTTTAACGCGCCGACGCAACGCATCCGATGAGGCTCGCCGTGGTGGGGGGCTCCGGATTAATTTTGACCGCCTGGGGATCTTTAACGTGCGCCGAAATCTCGTACACACGGGCGTTTTCGCTTTCAGCCTCCATCAGAAAAGCGGCCGCCGCGGCCGCGAATCGAACCCGCTTCCTCGTGCTCAGCAGCACAACGCCTTAGCCACTGAGCCAGCGCGGCGGGTGACGAATGATGCTATAAATCCCTCTTGGAACCGATCACCGCCCGCAGCGCAGCAGTATGTTTCACGGCGAATAAATCCCCGAAGACTGACGATCCTTCTTAAACTTCCGCGCCGTCTGAAGGCCGAACTTCTGAACCTATACGCCTCGAGATTCGCGATCGCTGCGCCGCCTGCCGCCGCTTCTCCGCGCCGTTTGCGGGATTAGCGCTGCGTTGCTGATAGGTGGTCATGCAGTGTTTTGGTTCTCTTTCGCTTCTCTTTGCCTTTCGGCGCACTAAACAACTTGTTATGGTGACGTCTGTAAGCTAACTGCACGATTAGGGCACTTAAAAAAACAGCTGCGTCTTGGTAGAGCGCTGTAACGCCAACAAGAGCTGCCCGGGGAGGCGGTTCTGCGCGCTTCTTGGCCGCTCTTGCGGGCGTCGGCGACGGCAGCAGCATATCACCGCTGTCACCTTCGAACACGTCAGAACAAGTGAATTCTATTTATTGTCGCCTCGTTTAGACCTGATATTGGCACTGTAAGAGGTTGGTTCGTTTTGCAGCGCAGACAACAAATTCGGCTTTGCTTCGAATATGTACGTCGTAGAAAAATATGTTTCGGGGATGTGTTAACCCAATAGCTGACAAAAACTTGTGAATTTTATGGGAGTATAAGCCACGCGAAAATGTTAAGTACATTCGAAGACTGTGCATTGTCAGATATATGCCCACTCATGCCTTATAGTAAGAACCAAGGTATATGTTAATGAAACCACGGGAAAATGAATGGTCTGCAAGTCAGGAATAAATAGAATAGTCGTACGGGAATTAAAAAAAAAAACGAGTGCAGCCTCTGAAATGCTAAAGACGTTTGTTTGTTTCACCAGACCAACTAGAGGCGAAATGCACTATTTCGCTATACATGGGGAAGGGGGGGGGGGGGGACGAGGACGCTCAACTATCGTTGTTTACAAATGCAGAGCGAAATCAGCGAATGAACGTTTTAGTAATCACACACACAAGCTGCGTGTTCACTTTTTGTTTGTTTTTCGCCTTCAAAGAACGGCTGATCACTCGGCGGACGTATTTTTTGAAGAATACAAGGTAGGCAGCTTACAAGCGATACGAGGTGTCGTTGGAAGAGTTGGTTGATTGATTGATTGCAGGGTTTAACGCTCCGACGAAACGGAGACGATGAGGCACGCCGTAGTGGAGGGCTCCGGATTAATTTTGACCACCTGGAGATCCTTTACGTGCGCCGAAATCTCGTACACACGGGATTGTTGAAAGAGTGTCGTATCTGACAAGTCTCTGATTTCGGTTTATGCTAGATTCTGCAGTATCCCTGTGTCATATGACGATGTTTTGAAGAAGAGTTTGGTCACGGACGCGAATTTCTCTACAAGCCCATCTTTGAGCTTCTGTGGAGGATAAATGTAACAGATGAATCTTTGCGAGCGCTCACCTCGGGACAAGACGACACAGCATTAAATTTGTCCTCGTGTGCTGACTCCGGAGTGCAATTTTGCATTATCCATCGTACTTCTTTGGTACAATGTTTGTGAAATTTATGCCGCATTGGCTTGTTCATGGTACTGATCAATATCTGATATATGATATTTGCAGGCGTAACTTGCGTGCTGTCGGGTATGAGTGCTCCGCTGGATTTCTAAGTGCACAAAGTCGATTTACATCATAGTGTGTATGGCCGCTACATGACCATCGGAGGAAACACTGCTTACGGAGACACTGCCACTAAATTTCAGGGCAGCGGAATTGCAATCAGCTGCATGCAAATGCTGGCTTCGGGACGCCGGCCTGTGACACTCGCCCGGCGCTCATATACATCTTACTAAGATCGCGTCATAAACGTTTATACTCTCGCGAACACACCACGCTTGCAAACAAAGTGCCTGCTCCGCGTTATTCGGTATTTCGAACGCGGACAAATGGTAAATCGCTGTCTTGAACGAGCCCCAAAAGCAACGGCGACAGGGGGGAGCGGGCCGGGGACTCCCGCGCCTGCTTTCGAAACGGGCCGCTAGGGGGATTTCAGTGGCGCCCCTACAGGCCGCGCTCGAGGCGTATAACGCGGGTCGTGATCCGAAAACCAAAATAAGAACCACCCAAAGCTTCTTGGTCCGGAACACCGTTATTCGTAGCGTGCAGCAATATTTTGTCGCTACGAGCGCAAATAATTCGATCATTATTTATTCTGTTCATGCAAACACAGCACCGTGTTATAATTCATTTGTCATGTTCTCCCAATGTAACCGCGTGTCTACGACCGAACCAATAATGGCTGTATAGTGACCAAGCAGAATAACACTCCCCTGTTTTTTTCTCACAGTGTACGTGCTTTTATCTTTGCGTCAAACTCATGTAACTCATCACAGGAGCATGGTTAAACACCTTCCGTTGTCAAGGCTCCCCTCCGTGACTCCCCCCATTGTTCCTTCAATGCACCTCAACTCTAAGCGTACATACGGCAAGCAGGAATACGGCAAGCAGGAACACGGGCAATCATTTGCACGCAGGTCACTGGGTCGCCGAAACGCCGTTATTTGATTGCTATACTGGGGCCACTCGAAGCCGACATTAATCTCAGTGTGCTGAGAGCGAAAGCACAACCCCGCCCGTAATATCCTCAGGAGGGGAGAATGTTCATCATTGTGCGTCTTTTATTCACGTGGGTAATGTCGGAAAGCCGCGTCCATTAGGAGGAAACGGTCCCATTTCGGAGTTGTTTGTTCGGAGGCGACAGAGATGGGAGCAGCCGCACGTGGGGTCGCTTAATGCGATCGCCCGGAGCCCCGAGGTCGCGCGTCCGTCAGAAGGCGACCCGAATTCCGGAAATCATAACTATGCGCTGACAGGCTGTGCCGAAACGCGCGTGCTACACGGTGCGAATTTACCTGCGAAATCAATGCTGCGGCGCCGATCGAGCAGCAGATACACGTACTTCGCAGATAAGGCAAATTTCCGAATGTTTCGGGGCGGCCAAACTTTTCTGGCCGAAGTCGCTCCCGCAGAGTGGACCAGACAATAACGAACACAGCTAGGTGAACGTCAGTCAGAAAAACTGTAGACCACGCGTACGTTCTTGAACGGAGAGCGTTGTACGCACGTTCACAGACACAAACCAAGAAATTCAGAATTATCCGTTCAACAATGTACCTAGAGCAATAGCCTTAACATCAAACCTTAGTGCTGTCTAAAAGGTAACATGGTTTCTTTTCAGAAGAACAAAGTGCTTCGCTCGCGATAGACGGAAGGTCTGCAAACTACGCGCGTCTGAAATGCGAAAACCGCAAAGTTCGCAGGCAGTGTAGAAGGCGCTGCGAATTTCGTAAGCGCGCATATTCGCCCGACGGGGGATACGCAGAATTTCGCACAGGAAAGGGACGCAATGTAGTACGGGATTTAGTCGAGCGTGTGTTAAAGGAACACCATAAACAGTTGAATGGTTCACGAGTCCACACAGCTCAGTTACGACTTTAACTGCGCACAGTTCGGTGAAAAGTGCTCGGCGAGCAGTAACGCGCGAAGGCAGGTATACCTTGCTGGTCGGAGAGCTTGATGAACCTCTGCTCGAGGCGCATCACGAACTGGTTGAGCCCCGTGCGGTTGACCGTGTCGTCGCGCACCAGCACGTAGTTGGAGTGGTCCGGGTTCAGCTCGTACTTGCCCTCGTCGGGCCGGTTGCCTTCGTTCTCGATCTGCACCTCGCTCTGCTGTAAACGCCCGACACAGCGGACGGACAGTGAAGAAAAGGGGCAAACGAGAGATAAGAGAAAGTGAACAACGGACCGAAGTTATGATTGCGATTAGTTTATTTACCGGCTACCTCGCCAGCTTCCAGGTGACCACGGTGAATGCAACAAAATTTTCTCCTAGTTGTGTCCCGGGGCCCAGCGTCTGAATACCCAATGTTAGCGGAAAGTTGCTCACAAAGATGTTTGCTACGGCAGCGAGTTTTCTGTTCGCAATCTCGGCGGTTCAAGAAGACGCATAACCCTTCATGTACAACCCTTGTCACCGCGGCTGAGGGAAAAACTAAAACTGGATGTGTTCGGGTCGACTAAAATGATGTGTCGGGGCAACGTCCAGTTTCCAACCAAGTTCATCTTCGGGTCCTTTCACCAAATCCCCACCCCAGGCCTTCAGCTTCATAACCAACCCTCCAGTACCATGCAGAGTTCTTCAACACATACAAGTAGCGAAACTCCGCTTCAGAATCCAAGCCATGCGAGCATCTCTGCTTCGTAGCAGCTGAACAGAAAGGGCATGGACGCAGCAACGGGGGGTTAAAGAGTGAACTTCCCTGAACGTTTGCTCCATAACACACATTATTAGAATTGGCTTTTGATGTAAGTAAACGTTAAATTATGTTATGTTTACCAACGGTTTTATGGCATTTAATTTACAAGTAACGGCCACATCTACAAGTTTAAGAGAGTACTACATCAACTTGCTGTTGACAGATGACCGGGCAGTTTCGTTGTTCCGGCTAACCCCCAAGGCAAGGGGTCAACCATGAACCGCCTTTCTTGATACACAGGACCTACGGGGAGTTTCGCAACAGGCATACGTTGAAGAACTCTGCCCCGTATACCATAGAGTTTCATACTAATCTACACGGCCTTATAAAAGGGCCCGACGTGCGTACCCGTCCGTCGAGCAGTTCGGCGCCGGCCAGCATGTCCTCGCGGACGATGCCCAGCAGGCGGAGCGGCGGCAGCGTGGCTCGGGTCCTGTTGGGGTGCTTGTGGCAGCGCAGCGCCTGGCGGCGGCGCAGCTCGTGGCTCACGGCGTCGCCCACCTCCTTGGCGATGCCCGTGTTGAAGCCGTTGGTGAGCAGCCACATGGGCGTCGCGTTCGCCGCGCGCAGAAGACCGCGACGGAACTCTCCGAGCCGCCTGGCGTCGGCCCAGCCGCCCAGGGGCCCCACGTGCGAGATGAGCACCAGCGCGATGCGCGGCGCCGAGAAGAGCCACTCGTGCACCAGCACGCCCGACACCTGGTCCGGGTCGATGTCGTGCCGCACGCGGATGAAGGGCCGAGCCTGCGGTTCAGGAATACGCGACATATTAGAGAGTTTTACTACACAATGAGTACTGTGCGCCATCATCACATCACCAGCCTGTCTACGCCCACTGCACGGCAAAGGCCTCTCCCACGAATTTCCAATTATCTCGGTCCTGCTGCAACTGCGACCAATATATCCCCGCAAGCTTCCTGATCTCATCTGCCCACCTAACTTTCTGCCGCCCCCTGCCACGCTTGCCTTCTCTACGGATCCGCTCTGTTACCCTTAATGAGCAGCGGTTATCTTGCCTTCGCATTACATCCCCTGCCCACGTCCATTTCTTCTTCTTAATTTTTTCTAATATGTCCTTAACACGAGTTTGTTCCCGACCCACTCCGCTCTCTTTTTGTCCCTTAAAGTTACACCTTCCGTTCCATTGCTCGCTGAGTCGTCTTCAATTTAAGTTGAACCCTCTTAGTGAGCGTCCAAGTTTTTGCCCCGTAGGTGAGTACCGGTAAGATGCAGCTGTCATACACTTTCATGTTCAAGGACAATGGTAGGCTGCCATTCATTATCGGAGAATGCCTGCCAAATGTTTTTGGTACTGGCTTATAATACGGCCCTCGAAATTTCAAGTATTTTCAGTATTCAGTTGTGAGACAGCTGAAACGGATGTAGGAGCAGTTTTTGGAGCAGCAAAATGTTGCTTTTGGAGCAGAAGACCCTTGATTTGGAGCAGTTAACGGCATTTAATACGTCGTCTTAGGAGCTAAACAGACATGTTTGCAGCAATTTTGGGGGGCCAGTGCACTTTTCAATCAGTTTTGAATGCATAGAACACTGAAATAGCCTTTCGTAAAAGTGTTTTTAAGAGTATCGCAAAGTGCTATAACCGCACCCTTTACTAACTTCTTATATTGTGTTGCGGCTGTATGCAACACTGACAACAAAACTGCTGTTAAAATTATCACATTTGAAGGCTCGGCAATTATGAGATGGTTCCTTACCATTCGCATGCTGAAACTATTTTTTGTAATCCTAGGCTGCGTTGTACGAACGTGTGTAGAGTCACAGCAAAAGTTGCACAACGTGAGGTTGACGGTCGTTGCGTCCCACCAGCCCCCCCCGCTTCAATACGCGAGGTGCACGCCCACCCCCGTGGTAATTTGAGTAGCGCTACTATGTTTACCACCTCACTATCGGCATTAAATTTCACTTCTCTCTCTCTCTCACTCACTCACTCACACACACACACACACACACACACACACACACACACACACACACACACACACACACACACACACACGCGCGCGCGCGCGCGCACGCACGCACGCACGCACGCACACGCACGCACACACACACACGCACACACAGACACAGACACAGACACAGACACAGACACAGACACAGACACACACACACACACACACACACACACACACACACACACACACACACACACACACACACACACACACAAACTGTTATTCGCAAGCTGCTGTAACCAGTCGTGCTATCCGGCGCGGCCTGAAGAAGGACGCGGCGCCGCAGCGCAGGCCGCAACTTGCATGGCGACCGTTCCATTACCGAGGCTCGCTGTCTCGCTGCCAAACACAGCAACTCAGCGTTTTAAAACACCGCAACGAGTCGAAAAGTGTATTTTGTGAACCTCGGTCACAAACACACGCACCGCGTTTACCACTCAAGGACAAAGCACGGCAAAGTCGTGGGCCCCACATTTCAACGAACTCCTCCTTTCGAGCCGCACAGCTTCCCGTATATTCTGTGTCCCTTTGTGTCCCTGCCCTCTCTTTCATCCCCTGAACACCCGTTTTTCAGTGCCGCGTAGCAAACCGGGTTCTACACCAGGTTAGTCCCTCGACCTTCCAGCTCGCCTTTCTCCTCCTTCTCCGGCTCTAACACTAATCTCCGCATTGCTTTCGTACAACGGCGAGGGGCGTCGTCACAACGAGCCAGCGGCATCAGAAGTAAACCAGCAAGTCCAAACCCAAGACGCAGACACTCCCCACCACAACACAGACTGCCCATTCCAATCACCATCATCATCATCAGCCTGTCTATGCCTACTGCAGGGCAAAGGCCTCTCCAATAGATCTCCAATTATCCCGGTCCTGTGCTAACTGTGACTAATTTATCCCCGCAAACTTCTTGATCTCATCCGCCCATCTAACGTACTGCCGCCCCCTGCCACGCCACATTGCAATTCAACCACCATAATTCCTGAGTGAACCCTATCATTTCCCATTAGCGCACCTTTCATGTTTCTTGCCGATGTTAAATATTTACGCCTAATTTCGTATCACGCATACTGGCGACCCGGCCCTTTACACCAGCCATCCTCATTGTGTTTGATTTTACCGTTTGTTCTTGCTCATCGATTTTAGTATCTACCTTTCCATATCTTATCTGACTACTCTCCTTCCGCTCTTCGGCCCACATGGTCTTGCGCAACTAAAATCCAACCGCACGCTCGGCTACCCTGCACCGCTAAATCAAGACCGACCACAACGCCTCCCAACTACCATCAAGCACCGTATCCACGTTTCCCCCATACCACGACATATGCATCCCACCTTCAACAGAGGCCGTCGGGAAGCGCGGGTCCGCTATCTCATGAAGAAGCTAGCGGATGACTCCCAGGTCCGTTACACTGACGTCGCCTATGACTCCTGCGCTCGACGCACAACTTTGGTCACCCTAAATCACGCTGGCCGAATCTCCACGGCTGTCACCACGCACACCAACAAAATACAGACGGCAGAAGCTCTGGCAATCGCCTTCGCAGCCACCACCCATGCCAAGCATCCGCACATCACTGTAGTCTCCGACTCACAGCAGGCATGCCGCCTCTACCAGGCAGGTCTAGCCCCACCCCAGGCCGTTCCACTCCTCCAGCGTCTACCTGACGAGACCACCATTACGATCGTCTGGACTCCCGGACACTCCGGCCTTCCGGGGAATGAAGCGGCCCACGCCGCCGCCCGAGCTCTGCACTTCCGGGCATTCTCCACCGATGGTCAAGTGATCCCATCACCCCGCACGAACGACGACCTCCTCCAAATTCCTCTTGATAACACGTACAATGCCCTTCTGTCCCACTACACCCTTACTCGCCGGGTCTCCCCCCTCCCCACCACTCCTTAACCAACCAGCAAGCCATAATCTATCGTCGCCTTCAGACCGGTACCTTTTACAATCACGTCATCCTCCAGCAGATCGCACCCACTATCTACCCCCGTCAATGCCAACACTGCGACACCCCACTCACCACATTCCACCTCGTATACTCCTGTCCCCACTCCCCTAACCCACCCCCCTTCCCCACCCCGGAGCAGTGGGAGACTGAGCTGACCAGCCCGGACCCGGCCCGGCAGAGGGCCTTGGTTTCTCGGGCCATTGAGTCGGCCCGGTAGAGAGGCATCCTGGACTAGGGACGCTTCACCACCACCCTTTCCCCTTTCCCCTTTGCTCCAATAAACGTTTACTACTACTACTACAACCACCATTATCGTCATCAAATGCCCGCGCAACAGCGACATTTCACACGGAATACGTCATACAACAACATTCTGTTTACAGTATTCCAATTGCACAACGTTTCGATGATATCCTGGCGGAATATTACACCCTCACAAAAACGACGATGCCATATTTAAGGCCGTATCTGTGAAAAAAGAAGCATAGCGCAACGACGGCAAGGTAAAAACACTTCCAACCAGGAAAAATGAATGCGGAAATAGAGTAGAAAAGACGAATGGAACCCGGTTTTTCGTATTACACGCCATAAGGACTTAAGTAAAATTAATGACGTAAGGGTTCGGACTAGCTCCCACAGAAATTAAGAAAAAAAATTCAGGTGGGATGATCGCTTAAACCACAGTTTGCAGCTCGCCCGGCGCTCTCTCTCTCTCTCTCTCTCTCTCTCTCTCTCTCTCTCTCTCTCTCTCTCTCTCTCTCTCTCTCTCTCGGTTTCGTGGTTCATTCACGACAGCATTTTACGAGAAAAAAGCAATAATGTAAAACTTCGAAGCTGCGGCAACAACTGAAAACAAAAGGAAAATCTAAACCACTAGCACATTTTGATTTCCTTGCTCTAAGGGGCTGTAAAGACAAAACACAAATTTGGATCATTCAATAAAAGGAATCCTTAGTCCCAATTTCAATGACGACAATTTTATTGCGAACTTCAAACAAATAATCTAGACACTGAATGAAGCAGATGTCGCAGAGGCGAGTCCCCGGCCACTTTCTGGCGAAGTCACGACGATGTCACAGAACCCTGTTTGTGCTATTGGCGGTTGCAAAGACACAGCCACGAAACTTGATGCGCGATTGTACTGGAGACCTCTAGTTTCGTTTGATCTTATCACTAGAACGATAACGCGCAGTCATAACACATTTAACGACCTTTGTAACGTTTCAATGTATTGTGCCACTACGGACGTCATATAGCGCGAAATTCAAACGTTTTAAAATATTACTCGCGTTTTTCTTTCGGCCAAAAAGACGTTTTTCGTAGCTGCAATACAGCTGAGGGAGTTACCAAATGCTAGTTCTTGCAAATTGAACACTGTTGTATTTCTCTTCATGGCTTCTTTAACTGCAGCGGTGAAGTCCCAACCCAGCACGAGAGGAAGGTCTATGCAGCATACTTTTGCGCGCCTCTGTCCTATCGATCTCCCGACCCACTTCGCCTCGGCTGCCGCAGAGGGCAATCAAAGTGCAGTTCGTTGACCGCTAGCGTGTTCACCTTCTCTCATTGTTTGCATGCTAGCGGAGACGCGGCGGCATGGTGACGACGACAGAAACATGGTGACTTGAACCTCTCGTCACTTTCGCGGGCGTAACGGGGGAGAAGAAAACTATGTGAGCGATTGCTCACCCGTTTATCTGCGGCAAGCGCGTGCACACGCACACACCCACGCACACGTGTACACCACATTCGCGCGTGGACACATATGCACAGACTCGCACACGCAGAAGCATAGAGAGAGAGAGAAGAGTAGAGAGAAAAGAGAGAAAGGAGATAGGATAGAGAGAGAGGAGGGAGAGAGAGAGGAGAGAAAGGAGATAGGATAGAGAGAGAGGAAAGAGAGAGAGAGCAGAGAGAAAGGAGATAGGATAGAGAGAGAGGAGGGAGAGAGAGAGAGAGGAGAGAAAGGAGATAGGATAGATAGAGAGGAAAGAGAGAGAGCAGAGAGAAAGGAGATAGGATAGAGAGAGAGGAAAGAGAGAGAGCAGAGAGAAAGGAGATAGGATAGACAGAGAGGAGAGAGAGAAGAGAGAGTGCAGAGAGAGAGGAGAGAGAGGAGATAGAGAAACGAGAGAGAGGAGGGAGAGATGAGAAAGAGAGGAGGGAGAGAGAAAGGAGATAGGATGGAGAGGGAGATGAGAAAGAGAGGAGGGAGAAAGGAAGAGAGAGAGGGAGAGAGAAAGGAGATAGGATGGAGAGGGAGATGAGAAAGAGAGGAGGGAGAGAGAAAGGAGATAGGATGGAGAGGGGAGAGATTTCACCATCCAACCTTGTTTAAACAATTATTTTTTTATGCTTAAAAGAAAGAACGTGGAGAAAGACATTCTCCCGGGTGGCAGCCGAACATGCCGTTCTAACAGTTTCAAACTGCTTTCCTGCCAAATAAAAACATTCGTTGAAGTATGGGACGAGGCAGTGCCAGCTTGTGCAAGGTAAATCTAAAAAGGCTGGTCCGGATGGCGTAACCGTTGTAAGGCGAGAGAGGAGTGAGCTCTTGCATAGCTACAATAATTGTTTAAACAGCGAAATGTACAAGGGGGGGGGGGGGTACAAAGAAATACGAACAACGGAGCGCACAGCCTCCGATACACGAATACACGAAGCGTCACCCGGCTGGCAGGTTCGCAATATCCGCGCATGCGCTAGCATTGCACACGGTTCGGGAGTATGGCTTGTCTTTAGGTCAAATGCCTGTACAGTGAAGCGACGCTATAAATCTGCGCAGTTGCGCAGTTCAATGCCACTGCGCAGCTGAACAAGAAGCAAGTTTCGGGACCAGCCATTCTTCACATCTAACGCCCATTTTTTCGAGCTGCGCAAGATTGGACTGGCTCGTCGCTTTCGATAAGAGCCGCACGTGCAAGTAGCCATGCTGACACACGTTTATTCTAAAACGAAATCGGAAGCTAGTTGAGCGCAAGGGCATGGTTGTTTCTCAGACAGACAGACAGACAGACAGACAGACAGACAGACACAGACAGACAGACAGACAGACAGACAGACAGACAGACAGACTGTACAAATGCCTGTACAGACTGACTGACTGATTGATTGATTGATTGATTGATTGCTTGATTGATTGATTGATTGTGGGGTTTAACGCACCGACGCTACACAGGCGATGAGGCGCGCCGTAGTGCAGGGCTCCGGATTAATTTTGACCACCTGGGGATCTGTAACGTGCGCCAAAATCTCGTACACACGGGCGCTCTCGCTTTTCTCCTCCACCAGAAAAGCGGCCACCCCGGCCGGGAATCGAACACGCGTCCTCGTGCTCAGCAGCACAACACCTCAGCCACTGAGCCACCGCGGCGGGTTTAAATACAAATTGAACTTGCGTAAATAAAAATAATACGTTTGACGCAGTGCGTGCTGCATATTGAAATTCGTTTGCCGGTGGAACCAACGTTGGGTAGAGCGGTGTTAAAAGGTGCAACTAAATAAACACGGATCGGCACTTCATTCAGCTATAGCATTTGATTTAGCAGATGGCTCAAACACCGTGAGAAACCCGCGCAAGCGCGGAGCTCCGAAATGCAGCAATCAAATAGCGCAGGATGTATCGTATACGTATAGTGCACTGTTTGTATCCCCCTCTACACTAGCACCACGGAGCAAGAATAAGATAAGAGGTGAAACGAGGCTTCCTAGCGTACCCAGATAATGTCACAAGCGCTCGTCGTAGGTTAAGCTAGCGGCATCTGCCGCGGTCGAAGGAACTGCGCGGTCGCCGCTTTCAGCATTGCACTGGGCATGCCACGGAATGAATTGCTGCCACTATCATTCCGTCCATCAGGTGCCGCTACCCTCTCCTTCGCCGTCGCAGCTCCGAAGCTTTGCAGTCCGTCTTGGTTTTCATTGTGACATTATCTGGTCGCTCGCCCACGCCTGTCGCAATGGGCCGTTTCGCCTCCTATATAAACTTGCTCCGTGACTAGCCCCAATGCATTTTTAAAGAAACGGCGTTTAGCTATCGGTCCATGCGCAAGCGGAATAACACCTCATCCTGCGCACGCAGAAAATTCGCGCTGCGCGACTGGCTTCCTGAAGCCATTGCGGCTATTTTCGATCTTTGAGGCGTAAAAAGAAAAATCTCCATTTCAACGGCTCGATGAGCTGATTCTTTCGTAAATTGATTGATTGATTGTAGGGTTTAACGCGCCGACACAACGCAGGCGATGAGGCGCGCCGTAGTGGAGGGCTCCGGATTAATTTTGACCCCCTGGGGATATATAACGTGCGCCGAAATCTCGTACACACGGGCGTTTTTGCTTTTCGCCTCCATCAGAAAAGCGGCCGCCGCGGCCGGGAATCGAACCCGCGACCGATTCTTTCGTAAACCTACTTCGACACTGGAAGTGTAAGCTGGTTCTTTACATTTATTTTTGGTGACAAAAGTAGCGAACGGCTAACACTTGGCTTGCTTGCCGAATGCCCCTTACTCCAAGGCAGCCCTTAATCCAAAATATTTCCGTCGGTAACTGTCCAAGACAATTGTACTGTTCTCTAACCCCCCCTCCTTCTCGCGAACACAATTGTAATGGAAACAAGCCCGACACGTTCAACTGCATGCACCCGCCGATTGGGAGCGCGGGATATCTATCTATCTGCAGTATGATGGCCTCCCCCATAGGCTCTGTTCCGAATGTGACCTATAGAGAATGGTGTTTCGGTCGCGCTGGATAAGTCGCGGTGACAGCGAGCTCTTATCCCGCGGGCTATCTAGGCGGATATCCGCCAAAACCTGGCAGCGGAACGGCTAACGCATTGTGCGGGCCGTTAATACATGTAACGCGGTTGAGGAAGCCGAGGCTTATCGAGGTTAACCCCCGGATGCGTCCTACCTATCTAGGGTGCTACATATCACTTGGCGCTGCAGTGCTGTTAGGCCAGCCCCAGCGCCATCTCACAGCCATGCGAGAAATAAAAGAATACAGAAAGGCCGCGTCCAATGTCCAGGACTCCAACCAGCCCGAACCCGGCACATGGTAGCCCCAGGACATCGCCCAGGCCGTCCGCCCGATATTCATCGGTGGACGCATGGTCCTCTTTTTTGGGGCATCGGAGCGCGAAAAGCTAGACGTCCTTCTTAGAAAGGCATACAAACAAGCCCTGTCACTTCCTATGAGCACCTCTACGGTACGACTCTCGGCTTTGGGACTGCCCAACACCATCGAAGAGCTCATAGAGGCCCACCTAACGGCGCAGAATGTAAGACTCGGAGCAAGCCCAACGGGTAGGGAAACGCTAGCTAAGCTTGGTTACACGGCGCCGCACACCGCGGAAAACGCAGTGGACATCCCGCCTGAACTAAGGACCAGAATTCTTGTCCGTCCAATACCCCGGAACATGTCCCCCAAGGACCATGAGGGAAGACGCATAGCAAGAGCTACTGCGCTAGAAAAACGGTATGGAGGACAAGACCACGTCGTCTATACAGACGCGGCGGAATACGCGAGGTACGGGGTAAGATCGCCGGCCGTTACCTCTACAACCGACCTCCTTTCCAGTCTGACGCTTAGGTCGTCTGACACTCAGCAGGCTGAAGAAACGGCTATCGCCCTTGCTTTATCCCAGACAAAGGTCAAAGTAATTATTACGGACAGCCAAGCCACCTTCCGAGCATACCATCAGGTAGGGTTTCAAGACAAGCGTTTCGGGATCTCCTTCAACGACCACCACAGAAGCAGGTCACAATCATTTGGACCTTGACCCACTCTGCTCTTCGCGGCAACCACACGGCACACGTCCTGGCCCGAGAACTCGTCCACCGGGCACCGCAAGAAGTGCCGGAGCGAACCTGGCAACCACTCCTCACGTACGCCGACATCACCCAACATTACCGACTAGTCACCAATCAGTCCACGAAAGAACAGGAAGTCATCCTGAGACAACTGCAAACTAATACGTACCCACACCCAACAAGACTACATGCCATCCATCCTACTCTCTATGATTCTCTATGTACTTATTGCCAAGCCCCAGGCACACTCTACCATATTGTCTGTGAATGCCAACTAAACCCAGGTTTTCTCCCATCCCCAACCCATCACGCGAGCAGTGGGAGAGTATGCCGGCCAGCTCCTGCCCTGAAACGCAGCTCTTGGTAGCGGAAAGGGCGAAGACAGCCGGCCGCACCAATGGAGTCTTGGACTGAAGACCCCGACCACAAATATGCTAACTTCAACTGTGATTAAATCTCTCTCTCTCTCTCTCTCTCTCTCTCTCTCTCTCTCTCTCTCTCTCTCTCTCTGCGCGGATCAACGGGGCAAAATTTTTACCAACATGCCCGTATAATAACTGTTAACGAAATAAAAGTGCATTGCTGGTTTCGGTTGCATGGACACGGTTGATCGTTGAAGGGGCCATGAGGACAAAATACAAGACTTGTTCCCTAAAATGACTGCTTTGTCACGACAACAGTAACACCTATTTTGTCGTAACATCAAAATAATTAAGAAAACAGATGATGCAATGCTGACTCCACAGCAAGTTTCCGGCAACTCTCCTATGACGTCACAGAATCCTGATTGTGCGGCCGCCGAACTAAGCCACCGTCAATAAACCTGGTTAGGCGATTGTACTGGGGCCCCTAGTTCGTTTAATTGAGATTGATCGGGTCACTTCTATGTTAACGTACAGTTAACACTGATTAACTATGTTTTCAGTGCTGGCCCACTTTAAGCCACTCCTGGCTATCTTACATCACTGTAGCGCTAAATTTGTATTTTTAAAGCAAAGCTTTCTACCTCTACCAACCAAGGGTTCTTGTCGCGACTATCGGCGTACACAGAAAACTCCCGCGAACAAATAAATGAAACTACTGGTACCGCCAGGAATCGAACCTGGAGCGAATAGAGAAACGGAGCGAGAGCCCATTGTCTTACCGATTCAGCTACGAGCGCACGCGGAGACGGGGGAAACAGACGGTGTACTCACCGAGCACAGCTGCGCGTTTACCCCTTGTGTTCTCGCTGAATGCCACGTGATAGCGTCACGCGACTTCTCGCGGCGTCCTTTTTAGAGCCACGTGTATGAATTCAAGTGACGTCGCATGGGTAATTATTGTTTGTATCGTTTATAGCTTCGCTTTCCAACCACCCTCACAGGGTAGATTGGCGGCATTATTTTTTTCAATACTTCTTGCCTTTTTTGTTTAAAATGAGTATTTCGTGGTTGTAATGAAGCTGAGTGAGTTACCAAACGCTAGTTCAAACTTAACAACGTTGAATTTTGTCTTCACATCCTTCTAAGAGAAACACGGAATCTTCTAGCGACTACTACGAGCGCAATTACTTGCCGGCGAGCGACACGATATGAGCCGCGGGGAGGTTAGGAGCACGCTGGTTAGGAGGCGTACGTATACCGCAAGCACACCGTACCTCGGACTCGTAGGCAAAGTTCTTCCAGAAGCGTATTCCGCCCCGGGCAAGCAGGTAGCGCTGCGTCGAGGCATCGTCGTCGGGAGCGCTGGTCTGCCGCTGCAGCGAAGACTGGCGCACCACGGGAGGCGACGGCACCAACGGAATCTCGCAGTCCGACTGCGGGGGGAAACAACGGCAGTGAGCAAAGAGTACGAAAAGCATGCGGCACAAGTCGGGGCCCTGAGGCACCCCGCAAAGGCGCCAACGAGATCCAAACACGTCTTCGACAAGAAATAATATTAAATGAAACTTTTCCGAGGCAAACTTTTGTGAGGGACCTGATACTACAAAGGTCCCGCGTTTAATTACGTGCAAATCAAACTGAACGGCGAAAAATGTGCAGATATGCAGGGAATCGTGACCTAAAGCACAGCATTCTACCGCCGCTTGTTTTCATAGTGAATTTTGGCTAGGAACAGCCAAATACGGTGGGTATAGTTTTCCGTTGTTTCTTTTCGCTAACGGTGTGTATTTGCCTTAGCTAAGTCAAGAATGTATTTCCTGTGCAAACGCGAGTTTACGCGGATGGACCGGTTTCCAGAAGTTTTTTTTTTTTTTTTTTTTTTTTTTGCGTCTCCGTCGTTTCTCCGTGATTTTCTAATGTAGTCTACGATTTTTCTTTTTCAGGAAGAGGTACAGTGGGGTCCACTCTTAAAGGGAAACGGCGAGCGCGTGTCCGCTATGCTCCGCGAAGCGCCGACACCGAGAAGTGGCGAGATTCGGAGACAGCCGCACATGCGCACTGACCGCTCCAGGCGTGAAAAGCCGCTGTGTCGTCTGCTACGGCGCTCCGCCGCTCCGCTTAGCTTACGATAGCCATGGAATTTCGTACTCGCAGGATCTGAGCGGCCGGGCGAAGCGCCGTAGCAGACGACAGCGTGGCTTCACACGCATGGAGCGGTCAGTGCGCATGTGCCGGCTGTCTCCGATTCTCGCCACTTCTCCGCGCTGGCGCTTTGCGGAGCGCAGCGGGCACGCGCTCGCCGTTTCCCTTTAACAGTGGCCCCCACTGTACAAGCGCATATTTTTGAATTCGCACGTTTTTGTATTCCCGGTATATATTTTTTGTTTGAAAATTACGTTCCAGCAATTATCCTCATTTCCGGTATTACAACGACTGAATGCGTCAACTTCACCAATGATGTTTTTTTTGCAAGGTTAGGGCGTCACAGGGTTGGTACGTTTTCACAACTTCTTCGCGCGTGTTTCCATCGTTCTTCGGCTGGCTTTTTTTTTTAATTTCGTCTTCATTTTTTTGATGACGATGGTTGCATTTTAATGGCGCAAGGCCAACTGGGGCAAAGAGCGCCAAAAAAAAGATGGTTAGCTACCACATATTAAAGTCAATACTAGAAGTGAATAGCACCAGAAGTAAAAACAAATAAAGACAATGAGGATGGCTGGTGTAGAGGGCCAGGTTGTGATTATGCATGATACGATATGAGATTCAGAAATTTAACTTCTGATAGATAATTAAAAACACGTTTGATAGTAAACATTGGTTCATCGCCTAAGAAGTGCGATGGGTGGAGTGGGATTTGTTGTCTGTAGATTTCTGGAAAGTGTTTGCGTCGTGTGGTGTGAAGTGCCTTGCATGTTATTAGTATGTGCACTACGGATAGGGCCTCCCCGCACCTGCCGCACTGGGGTCTAGGAGATCCCGTCAGCAGATACGAGTGAGTTGCATGCGTGTGCCCCATCCGTAGCCTAGCCAAAGCGACTTCTGTGTTTCTGTTGCGTGAGTCAGCTGTGTACCGTCCCAAGTGTGGCTTTATTACATGTAGTTTGTTGTCTGTCTGTTCGTTCCAGTGTGTTTGCCATGTTCTGCGCAGGTGTTGTCTTATGTGTGGCTTGAGGTCTGTATATGGTACGCTTGTTATGTCGACAGTGTTCCTGAGTGCAGCAGCACCGGCCCTCTCGTCCGCCAACTCGTTCCCAGCGATCCCAGCGTGTCCTGGGACCCAGCAGAGGAGCAGCCGATGCTTCTCCGCATACACCGACATGATAGTGTTGAATACAAGATTAACTATGTGGTTTTTGGGGGGTGTATGCGATGACAATGCGCGAACAACACTCAAAGAATCTGTGTAGATGATAGAATTGGGAATTTGATTTTCAAGGATATGTCGTACAATCAGTAAAATTCCGTACGCTTCTGCTGAAAAAATTGTTGTGTGTACGCTCATGGTTCTGGCTGCATTGAAATTCGGACCATGAGCAGCGCACGACACCATAGTGGAGGTTTTAGAAGCGTCACTGTAGAATTCAGCACGTGGGTATTTGAACTGCAAAGAAAGAAAGTGCTGCAGTATTGCAGCTCGCGGTACCCGATTTTTGTCAAGCTTTATAAAAGAAAGGTCACAGGAAACAGGGCGAACTTGCCAAGGCGGTAAAATGTTTAAAGAGGATGACCTGTACACGTCTAAAAACGAAGCACTCAGATCCGAGGCTCGCTCTCTCGCTCGAAGTGAAAAAGGCGGAGTAACGGACGGGCGATTTACAAACAGCACAGATGTGGATGTATCGTTAAGGACAGGATAAAAAGGGTGGTTATTCTGAGATGAAATTTTAAAAGCATAAAGTAAGCCCATGTACGTTCGCTGGTTCTCAAGGCTCCACTTATTACATTCAACATATAGACTCTCGACAGGGCTAGTGCGAAAAGCACCCGACGCAAGCCGTAGCCCCAAGTGTAGTACTGGGTCAAGCGTTCGCAATGCTGTTTTACTCGCCGACCCATATACCACACTGCCATAGTCCAAACGAGACCCAACCAAGGAGGTTGTATAGAACTTCTGGAGTGGAGATGGTGCTCGAAAACTGACGCCGACGGCCGCCATCTTGCCGTGGGTAGAAAACTCGTTCCGCGGTAGCAGACGCATTGCATTCGTCGCATAATGTATTTGTTTTTGCGGCGGGTTACGTTATATTTTTGCTTCCGTTCTTTTTTGTTTTCTTTTGTTTTGTTTTGCAAGTTGATTCTCTCATGCGGCTACCTTCAAGCGCACCGAGCTTTTCTTGCGCGCGTTCATTTCGCCGCATGTGGTTTCGGTTATGCTCCCCTCTCCGTGTTTCTAGTTAAGCGCTTCGCAAGTCGCCCGTGCGTGCGCCGGGGGCGCACACATCTGGTAATTATTTACATTCTTGGGCGCTAACAACTAAAATAAACAGTAGACACAATGACATTTTTTTCTGCCCCATGTGTCGTTCTTCCGAGTTCTCTCTTGCCAAAGAGCAGAACTCGTGTTCGTTCGATCCTCGTTCGCGGATGGATGCTCCAAAGGTGTAGAAAGCAGAAATTGTCTGCTCGTGCGTCGCGTTCGGCTGCGCTAATCGCGCGAAGAAGGCGTCGGGGATCACCTTTCATCTGTAAGTACTGAGGGTTTGTTGATCTGTTTGTTTTGGGTTCCGAGGGCATTACTAGTATTATAACGTTATGAGTGCACATTTGCCCGCCGTTTGTGCGTGATGTAAAGGGAAAATTTGCCGTAGCACCTGCCGCCCGCTTACTGAGCATACCGTACGCGCTTGTTTACGCAGATATGCGAATGTTTTCGCTCGTAGTTGTGGTGGTCCTGTAGTCGCTTGGCTGCGCGAAATCACATGTTTGTAACTATGTGGGGCGCAAATAGTTTTTCCGCACTAATTTAAATGCAGAGTATTGCTAAGGCAGTTACCGTCAAAAATCAAGGCACTCTTGTTTAATACATTTCCTTTACATCCGGCCATACGTGAATACACTGACGTTTCTCGTTAGCGCTGTTTCGTAGAAGTCTTTGATGCACCGCAATGCTCTCCCGCGTTCTTCGTCCGCGTGATTTTGTTATCAATAGCACGCTGCTCGCGTCCGAACTTGCGCGGTCAACGAGGTTGTGAATGTGATTGAGTAACCTCCTGCGAGTAGTTTTCTTATCAATAGCACGCTACTATCGTGCCAACGTGCGCGGTTAATGTAGTCGTGCATCCAATTAAGTAACCATCTGGAATTGAAAAATAAAGTCAAAGGGAGTCCCATGCCTTCTGTAAAGTGCACGCGGAATAAAAAAAAAAACCTGCTTTAATGTGCTTAAGTGTGTGCCAAATCCATTTCGCAAAATACGATTGAAAAGCTGGAAATAGACCCGCCGCGTTGGCTCAGTGGCTAATGCACTGTGCTGCTCATCCCTAGAAAGCGGGTTCTATTCCCCGCCGCGGCAGCCGCTTTTCTGGTGAAGGCGAAAAGCGAAAACTACAGTGTGAACGAGATTTCGGTGGACGGTAAAGATTCCCCAGGTGGTCAGAATTAATCCGGAGCCCTCCACTACGGCGCGCCTCATCGCCTGCGTTGCGTCAGCGCGTTAAACTCCACAATGAATCAATCAATCAACCAATCAATCAATCAATCAAAAGCTCGTGCTTTATTCGATCTTCGGCAAGGGCGAACCTGGGCATGTTGTTTAAACCAGAAAACGTCATTTGCACTACACATAAAGATTGCAATATCCTGATGGATATGATTCTTGCAGTACTGCTAAAAAACCATTCGAACCGCTGCTGCATTATTATTTATTAATCATTAATGAATAAGCATTCGTTAATCCTAGCCACGCCACTAAAAGAAACAAGCGTCAAATAATCGCGCTTTCGCGTGTCCCGCACTTCCAGCGTGAAATCACGGCTAATAGTAACCTTATAACGCGGAATCTCTTGCCATGGCGCGCAACAAGAGGTAATTTTAATGTTAAGGGGGTGGTCTATAACCTTAGCTATACCGAATAAACGTTTATTTAAATAAAATCAGGGGTGGTGCGTTTAGCATAGCGCTGCGCGTTTTCCCATATCGACAGCTCTGTTGACCACCGTAAGATATACACAGGCTAACTCACTGCTTGAACCATATCTTACGTCAAAACCTACGCGTAAGGCAAAATTCAGTCTGCCCTCAAATATCGTAATCGATATACTAGCTTACCATCGTTTTTTCCCTTGTAAAGCCAAAAAAACGCGACCGCACTTCAGCGTCCCTGCCGGCACAGCGCCTTTTGTACCCACGGCAATGTGGTCGCCGACCGGTTCGCCCGGCTTCACCTCCCCGCGTTGCCCGCTATGGGCGGCCTCCACTCCAGAAGTTTTATACAACCTCCTTGGACCCAACCAAAGCAGTATAGAGCCGTAGTAGGAGTTCTTTGTCGGAACCATACGAATTGTGGGAGAGAACCTTCAGGATATTCATTGTTTTAAGACATTTATGTTTAAGTTTCTTGATGTGTGGAATGAATGTGAGTTTCTGGTCAAACACAACACCTAAAAACTTGTGCTCCTTGTTAACAGGAAGCGACACGCCATTAAGTGTAATGTCTGGGTCTGGAAGGATCCCGCGCTTCCTAGAGAACACAACGCAGGAGCTTTTTGCAGGATTCAATTTAAAACCATTCTTGTCTGCCCAGCTGGCAAGTTTCTTGACGCCGAGCTGGACTTGACGTTCGCATATTGACATATTACAAGATTTAAACGATATCTGCACGTCATCTACATACATAGAGTAAGAAATTGTAGGCGGCAGTGCCTTCCCAAGGGAGTTCATCTTTACTATGAAGAGAGTGCAGCTTAGAACTCCACCTTGCGGCACGCCATTTTGCTGCACGTGTACCTTTGACAGTGCAGAACCAACTTTGACGCGAAAGGTTCTCTCTGACAAATAACTAATAACGGTATTTAACATGTTACCAGAGACACCGAACGACTTAAGGTCAGTAAGTATGCCATAACGCCATGCGGTGTCATAGGCCTTCTCTATGTCAAAAAACACCGTAAGACAGAATTGTTTGTGAATGAAGGCATCCTTAATGTATGACTCTAGTGCCACAAGTTGATCGTTTGTGGATCTCCCTGCCCTGAAGCCTGCCTGGCAGCTCTCAAGAAGACCGTTGTACTCCAAAACGTACACAAGCCTTCATTTTTTTAGATGAGGCATAAAAGATTCATGTTTTTTTTTATTTCGCAAGTTCCCTTTAATCATATTCAAAATGTTTCTATTTTGTGTATTTGTTGGCTTTCTGAAATTGTGTTCTATCAATTGTCACCATATACGCTATTATAACGATTAAATATGTTAACTACCCCAATCATTCCTGTGCAACTTCAAGGCGTTACACGGCTGGGGCTGGAGTGGGGCTAGAGGGGGGGTGGGGGTGCCCGTCAAAGAAGGCTACGCATTAAAATTCATTTGCCATTCCACTTTGAAGGCGGACGACAAGTGAAGATCGCACCCGGATTACACGCGGCGTACCCATTACAACACAATAAGCGTGAAATTCCAAATGTTGAACAGCAACTTGTCTCGACAACGGGATCTCTGCCCCGAGGAACTGGCGGGAACTGGACACGCAAGCACTTGGAACGTCGGCACAGAGATGGCTGTTGAAACGTAGACATGGCCGGTGGACAGCGGCAAATCTTTAACCAACTTTTATTATACACCTGATCCCCTATTGATCTTGATAATGGGTTGCATTGATAACTAATCTACACAAAATGCATATCCAAGTGATGAGGTCCAAATCAATATTTTCAATGGCGCGCGACTTAGTGGTGCGTTACAATTTACCCTTTAGACGGTTTCGTTACCGTCTTCGCGGACAGTCCGCCATGATAAGCCCGTTCCAATTCGAACAAAGCAGTCAACAAAGACTTCTTCGAGGCGACAGCATCGAAGTCACCAACAACGCAGGCTACCTTCCCGTCTAAACTAAAAAACTGACGCCACCGCCACCGTTTTGCGTATTAATATTGTTACAAATTAACTTGTTCCTTTATTGAAATATTTCGTATAGTTTACAAGTGGTGAAGACGCTTTTGTTTAAGTTTTAAATCACGCAATGTTTCAAATAATAACGGTAATATCATTAACGAAACCTGCGGCTTGCGTTCTCAATATGCCTATTCTCAATATGCCTAACATGCATGTTACGAAGTTGTCGTCTGCGTTGGTGAGCGTTGCGCCGTTCCAATTTCTCTTCCTTTCGGCGTCTATTTAGACTCCTTCGTAAGCTGTCTACTAAGCGGTCCCCGAATCGAAACGCAGCCTCATTAGTGGTGATCGCGCTCTAGCACCACACGCACGGGGATGTTTGTTTACCAACGCCTGGAAACAATTGTGGAACGCCTGATGCACCTCCTGTCTGCGATGGCCCGACAGCGGGGGCGACGACGCCTCTCCGAGAACCAAAAACGTTCTGCGTTTCTACAAAGAATGAAAGGAACGCCAACCGGAACAGGGGCGGTATTCTCGTAACTGTCCCTTTTGAAAACGTCCCTTTTGCGTCCCTTTCATCGTGACGTACTTCTGGTTAAGCAGTGGGCCTTTTATTCAAATACCGTAACTGTTGTTGCAAACGCATTTTAAAGAACTGAAACCGTATCAGAGTATCTTTTATGTGTTCATTGTTCCGCGAGCGAACCAACAACAAGGCGACGAAAAATCGTCTGCTCCAAATCGTCTGCTCCGAGTAGCCACGGCTCATAGCTCCGCCGTGCTTGCATGGCGTCACATCCGGGTGTTCGCTTTTAGCCAATCAGGGCTCGCTCAAAAGGGACACAAAAGGGACAAAACACGGGAATACCGCCCCAGCACACTTGAGCGCAGCTAACCCTTGCTGCACCAGGAACGCAGGTCGGCCAGGAGCGGGCCTTATCGGTGTTGATGTTTATCACCGGAACAGAGATCTCGCATTTCCCTAAGTGCACTTGCTGACGTGACGCTTCTGAGATCGCGACAAGTGTCTGGCTCTCCGTGGCGGTATCTTTCATCCGCATTCCTCCACTTACGCCCGCTGCGAATAAGCGAACATTTGTTACGGAGCTTACGCAGGGACTGACTTCTTCGTAAAATTATTACGAATACGTTTGCTTTTAAAGCGAAGCTTTCTGTGCCACGCTTATTCGTCCGTGAGCACGGAAAACGCACTTCAGCAAAGCCAACTTTCTCTGACAATGATGATGATCGCAGGGGAAGTGAAAAAAAAAAAAATTACGCTTCCCGTGGTCCGAATCGAAACCTCGCGTTATGAAGCCGACGTCTTTCGTATTGCACCATTCGGGCACGGTCGAAGCAGTTAAGATTTGGAGAGGGGTGCATTGACGTGCAAAATTAGACAGAACGATCACGCACCGCTCCGTCTCACGGACAGGATGGTTGAACGCGAAGCTTTCTTGGCGCGAAATCAAATACCGAATCAACTCAAATACCCGTGCTACACAAGCGTTTCGAAGGCCTTTCAGTCGAATGTCATTTGACTCAAATGACATCTTTGAGCTGCTACATATGGAGTTTTCCAATGGCATTTGAGTTAAAGCAGCACCACTAACGGCCTTTGAGGTTCTCAAAGGCCTCTGAAACGCAAACAGTCGCACTCTCGGGAGCAGCTTCCGCATGCCGTAATTACAAAAACAATTATTTAAGAGTAAAAATTGGGGTTTAAAGTGCACATGTAATCTTCATAATTTCTCAATTCATTTTGTTTTCTATCACTCGTTCAACGATCACAAGGCAAGTTGGTTCTCTCAACATCGTCACCGCGAAAAAAAGAAAAAAATAACTGGCTGTGAGCGCATGTTTCGTGCGCACTTGTAGATTGTTATCAATTTGATGCTAATTTTTTTTTTGCTCATTTTAATTCTAAAGTATCTTTTTGTCGAAAGAGGACAGCAGTGGTGACACCAAAACACGGCGTGCGAACGCGGAAACTTTCAGTTGCCTTTGAGAATTGTCGTGTAGATCGGCGGAACTCCTTCCAGTTCGAATGGAATTTGAAATTTCGAAGGTCATTCGACTGAAATGTCTTTTTAAAGGCTCGTGTAGCACAGGTATAAGTCAAAGGCGCTTTGATCAAAAGTCAAAGTGAGTGCGAGTAAAAGTCAAAGCTCAACGAGTCAAAGTTTAAACTCGGACGACAACCAAGGAATCCCTCACCAGAAAGCTTCGCGATCAATCATCGTCGCCGTTACACGGATTTTTAAAATCTTGCTTCTTTACTTCAAAATGAACCGCTACAAACGCTCACGTAACAATCTTTATTATTCCGAATCCGAATCGGACGGAACTTTTTCTATGAAACGAACCTGGAAAACACACACACACACACACACACACACACACAAGAACACCGTTTTTCCGACAGCATAGGGTCCATATCGAGCCAACGAAGCGCGGTAACTAAAGATATTCCGTCGGGGGACTATAGCAATACTACCGCTGGAGACTAGCACTGGACTCCAGATTGTGTGTCCTCTTCCTTAAAGGGGCCCTGCAACACTCTTTGAGCAGTGCAAGTAAACCTGCGCGACGGTATAGATTACACTGCCAGGAATACATGAGCCAAATGTTGCACGTGCACGTGAAGTGGTGAGCCTGCAAATCGATGTGAAAGACGCGGAAAAACCAACCGCGCTCTGTTCAGTTTTCCTCATTATGCACCCCTGGCGTGGCCTAAACGACGTCATTGCGGCCATGGTTGTCCTATTGGCTGTCATTCGTCAACTTCGTGGCTCATTTCTCACATTTCCTGTGACGATCCGCCGTCGTCGGCGCTGTGTACCAACCTCTTCTATGCCTGAACCTGTACGCACAGTTTTGGCGTTTCTTCTCTGTTTTGAGTGCGCGCGGAGTTTTGAGTGACGGACTCAATACTTCCCTTTCAATCAGGCCACTCGACAACAAACATTTATTGCTTCAGAAACGCCCTACCAGCCAGAGCGCGCGTTTTTGAGCAGGCAGCCATGCCTGCTTTTTGTGGCACCAGACCGGAAACGGACCCCTCCACGTTGCATAGAAAAGGAGAGTATTATCCGTCTGGTCCGTAGTTACCGCGTTGACCGGGACCCGACTGCGCCTGCGCACGCCGGAAGGGCGAGGACGCACACCCAACCGTGACGAATGCGCGGGCATGACGAAGGCCGGCCCGCAGAAGTGCCCAGACGGGTCCCGGTCAACACGGTACGAAAGGAAGACACGGAGCATACAGCGTCCGAAATCTCTGATAAAACACCCGTGTGTCAAGATTTCGGCGCACGTTGAAGATTCCCGGCTGGTCTAAGTTGATCCGTACAGCCCTACACGTTGAACCTCCAAAACAAATAATATTAATAAAATTTTCCTGTGCCGGCCATAACGGTGGTGACAACAATGGATCATTTTCGACTTTCCATGTACAACATATCAGGATAGAATTCCTGAATTCTATGCAATTAAGGGCAGCCCCTGTAAAAGGACACGGACTGTGACTGTGGGTTTCTCTGCTGTTGAACACGAAGGTATCGGTCGACTACGACTCCGGTAATTGACAGCTTCCGAGTGACATCGCTGCAAGCCGTAAACCTTCGCAAATTGAAACTAAAATAATTTAAATTGACGACGCTATTGCTACGACGCTATTTTCGGAAAACGGGGGTCATCATCGGCACCCTTTTACAGATTGGATGAACTGCTCGCCAGATTGGAATGCTGTGTTCTGGCCTGTACGTTCACAAGAGCACGCAGCCATATCGATGCCTCTCAGTCAACGTTATCTATGCGGCTTGGCGGATAAAATCAACTTCGGTGTCGTGGCGGCGTACTGGAGCAAATACCTGCGTGATGATGCATGTGGAGCTTCCGCTTCGGTTGCTACTATTGCGCGCGTTGACGAACGAAGTGACTTGTTTTCAACATACCGCCGACGCAATTATTTTTCTTTTTTTTCTTATCAAGTCTGGGCCGTCCAGTTAGCCGAAGACGCTGCTAGGACCCAAAAGCTCCTGGCCGACGCCTAGGGTGGAGGTCTAGCTCTCCTCCACAAACTGGACAAATGAAAGTTTTTTCTCTCTCTCTCTCTCTCTTGTTTTGCTGCCTTTGTGCGCATCTGGACCACTTTTAAGCCTTGTAATTTCTGCAATCTCTTCAGACGTCGCGCAACGATAGGTACTCGACGATAGGTACTCGACAACGATAGGTGCATCCGGGCCTTGGAATTTCGCTACTCGACGCGTTTTGACATGTAGTTCCCTCGGAGTGGCCTGATGCAGAGCACCACACTCGAGGTTCTTTTTATTCTAATGCAGGTGAGAAGCAAAAACGCCCGTGTGTACGAGATTTCGACGCACTATAAAGACACCCAGGTAGTCAGAATTAATCCGGAGCCCACCACTATGGCGCGCTTCATCGCCTGAGTAGCGTCGGCGCGTTAAATCAATCAATCAATCAATCAATCAATCAATCAATCAATCAATCAATCAATCAATCAATCAATCGAGGTTCTTTTCAAGCCCGGTGCCCACTTTCGGAGCAGCCTCTGTTGCCAGGTCTCGAGCGTTTACAGAGCGATAACGATTCTACAATCTCTTGTCCGAATACAAGGCCCTTCTTCCGCAACAATTAGCGCCATATATGAAGGGAGATACAGGGAATCTGAGGGGGGAAGACTTTGGGACACAGCGGTCCTCCGGTTGAGTGTTATAAATGGGCCGTGAGTGCTTATCTTTGCGGTTGGAAGGTGAAGGCTGTGGTCATTTACGGCCTGTGTTAAGCGCGCCACCCCGTAAGCTGCCGCGGTTCCGCAAGGGCTGCGCGGGGAACCATTGCGATTGCGCAATCATGAAGCACGCGGCAAGAGTTGCCGTTTACGACGAGGCAGTGTGCGCGCGACACGAGCACTTTCCTGTTTTAGTTGGGCATTGCCGACTGACAGGAAGACCCAGCCTTGGGTTATCGCAGCTCGCAGCAATCGGCCTGCCGGTGGCAGTTCCAGCGGCTTCCCCGCCCAGAGTGTTTCCATACAGTGTTTTTCCTTTTAGCCATAGAGTTTTAGTAAAGAAACTCTATGCTTTTAGCACCGCTGTTGCAGGATCGACATTTGTCAGTGTTACGCCCTTTCAGAGAAACCTCGGCTGATTTCGGATGCGCGTATTCCTGGATTGTTCGACTCGGAGGCGTGCGCAGCTACTGTAGCAACAGAAGCCTGACAATGGCTAGTTGGATGAACATTCTGAATATTAAGGCGCTAAACAGTGGCGCGGTGTCTGTTTCTACTTGTTTCTTTTGGTGCGCGTTGTCTAGCGCCTTAAACGTAGTTTAAACATATTTACATAAACATGGACTTAATCATATTTAAATCCAGCTGGCGTTTCAGTTAATGTTGGCGATTTCCAGGTAGCCGGTGATAAAAATCGCAACGACCGTAACACTTGCGCATTGTGGTCACCGGACGTTTTCTTTACTTCACCTTTTTTTTCAGTACTTGCATGTAAGCGTAATGTGTAAAAACTTCATACAAGGTTTTTCAGCATCGTAGAACATCTCTCCGAATTCGTGCATTGCGTCTCCCACTGAGGATGCCTTATTCGACCTTATCGCAGTCTTTCCTCTCTGGGCAGGTAGGCAAAGAAATCAGTGGAATAACGAAAGTAAGGGCGATGACCACGGTTCACAGGCAAACTTGGCCGTCTCAAGATTGGCTGCTATTCACAGAGAAAAAAAAAACGGATGTGCTATTGTATTCATGGCATTGCGTTTTCATTTTGAACGAGAGCCGCTCGCCCTATCTGGACAAGCAGCTGTCAACCTCGCTAAAGTGTTCCAATTCTAGCTGAAGGCGCTCTGACGCTAGTTGCATGCACCGTTTCAAGTGGAGTCTATGTCTAAGTATATATAATCCACAATCTGTTCCACAGTTTCTTGGACCGTGACGCAATCACGCTGATGCGCGATGGTTACAAAGGCTTGTGGGAAGCGCCTTTGCACGATACCTTCTGGGCAAGAGGGTGTTGCTCGGAGCCCCTCGCCATGAGCTCGCCTGCCGAGCGGCCACCGGGCCGCAAGACTTGGAGACGTCGGCGCCCGAGGGATGGCGCTAGTGGACAGAGAGCGGTGGGGGGTGATGCCGTGCGGAGGCACGCGCGCGAGACTCGGACTCGCGACGGTGGGGGTTTTGGCTGGTGTGGGCATGTGTATGCCCGTACGGGCGACCGCGAGGTGGAGGATGTAAGTAAAGAGTTCTTTCACGCAACCGCAGTGTGCCTCATTCCTTGGCATGCCGTAGAGAGCAGGCCCACAAACTTCACCCGGGAATTTTCAACGTGTGCCGAAATCTCGACACGCGGGCATTTGCATTGTTTGCCAACATCGGAACAGGCTCCGCAACCCCGTGCTCAGTGGAGAGAGAGAGAGAGAGAGAGAGAGAGAGAGAGAGAGAGAGAGAGAGAGAGAGAGAGAGAGAGAGAGAGAGAGAGAGAGAGAGAGAGAGAGAGAGAGAGAGAGAGAAAGTATCCACCCGACGTACACCCTCAACGCCACTGACCGCCCCGATAAGTTTGCAGTTGGTCTTGCGGCTGGGTACATCGCGTAGCACGAAAACGTCCGACGCCACGACGCCACATACCCTCAAAGGAGACTGGCAGCTGAATGCAAACCAGAGCCACGTTCGATCTGTGCATTTTAGGGGCGACGCTGAGGCTGTTGGCGTCTCCAGTCGTCGTCGTCGTAATCGTCGGTCATCTGATGTAGTCACGGTACTACAGGAAACTCGTTTACGCCTCGCGCTAGAACGCAAAGAGTACTAAAAAAGCATCGGGACACTCGTTTACGCCTCGCGTTAGAGAGCTTCGTGCTTCAAAGACACGATACTTTTGCAGCAAAGCTGTATACCTCCACCCCCCGTTTCATCTCTATTGGCAAAAACCTGAAGCCACCAATAATACACTTATGCACTTCATGCTTCGACTCTCCCCAGGTTTCACGTTGGGGGAGATGGCCTAGGATTTTTTTTTTTTTTCGTATACAAAAACACGCCTCGACACCAAAGCAAGAAAGCAATGACATGACGAATGACGTTCTGTGCCAGAGTGCGTTGTGATGTGTCGGAGTAACGCCGGTTTCAGCTGTAACTGACGTCGCGCCCGCGCAACAACTATGCGCAAGATTCGTTCAGGGCACTCGTGTGCGCACGGAAACGGTGTCGAGTAGAGTGACACGCGAGCGCTTCGTTTACAATCGACCCCCGCTCGTCCCGCCACTGGCGGAAGAGCATCAAAGGCGGAGCTGCTATGTTAAGATTGTTTATCCGGAACAAAAATAGTGTCACAATCTGCGAAGCGGCAAACAACGAAAGTTCGAACTAAAAAGTCATTTCAAGTTTCGCATACACGGTGAAATCACGACCGACTATGCCTGCAACGCACGTTTACCAGCCATAACGTTTTCGGCCGGTGAGTGTCAGTGTAGCCAAAACACTTTATACATCAACACAGTAAACGTGATCAGAAATGAAAACAAGAAATTTTACAATGTCTGCCAATAATATCCATCCTTAATAAAATAGTCGTTACCGCCGTCAAAACCCTTGTCACCGGCTTATTGCCCTCTGAGATTCACTGTTTTTCGCCATAGTGAGGGAGAAACCTATAGCATGCGCACTGTACTACTTCAATTCATAGCGCAACACTCTTCAATCCATACCGCAAACAATATGGATCCACTTTCATATGATGTCTAGAATAGTGATGGTGATGATGATGCGTCAATTTTCATGCGCCACACATGTAGGCCGCCGCTCTAGCTATATACGAGCTCCGAATTTTGTCCGTCACCAGGCACTATGCAAACCAGAGCAGTGGCAGACGCCGTTCGTCTCAGATCTATTATCCGACGACACGCGGCAAATAGTAAAACACGGCGACATTACGTTTTATGGCTAGGCTGCCATAGCTGGGGCTGCAGGATGATACAAGGAACAGCGCCACTCGATCGAGCAACTGCCCAGAAATACCGTTCTTTCTGGGCAGCTCACGCGTGTAATTCGCTGCAATCAAGGCGTGGCAGAATGAAGTAGTTGAAACAGTTAACAATGGCTGCGAAAGTCGTACGGTGTTTTCACCTCTTTCTGTCTTCACCGGCAATCTATGAATAGACAGAGCACCTACGGACCTGTCGTTATCAAACAGCTTGCCATGGCGTTTTGCAATCTCAACGCACTAAGGGTGAGCGTTCATGAGCCCCCATTGCAAGCTTGTACTGCATGTTAATCCCACAGTTCTGAAATATATACGCGAGTACGTGGGCTTATAGTCCGCATTTCTGGTCTCTAGAGCAGCAAAGACCTTCCTACGTATTTCCAAAATACGTTGAAAACCGCACTATAAACCCCTTTGATTCAATGTAGGCATCCCTGAACGTTGTCGTTTAACGTGGTCCTGTCTTTATCCCCCCCATAGCTTACCCAGTTAAGAACCCCTGTTGGCCATCTGCACCGTAAGGTGACACAGGTCCGTCTTCAAAGTAAATTATTTGCCGTTTACTAGGTCCAACCCACATTATTTAATCTTGGTTAGGCACCCCAAATCTACAGAGCTGCATTTGCAGATTCGATATCCGGATAATTAACCTAGTTAATGACGCCCTAAATGGACCGCTAAAATTTTTATCAAATTACCGTAAAGTTCTGAGAGAACGCCTTCCCCCAAAACATCCCCCACTCCTAATTTGGGGTGAAACATGCAATTTTCTAAAAGACCCCAAAGGTCGCCCCCGCCCCCCTCCTAAAATCGATGGCATTAGCGCAGATGAGTGAACAAAATAAACGCGAATCATCTATTCATGTTCGACAAGGTCACCTTTTTTTTTTTTATTGCGATAGTATGTCCTTCGCAAATTAAAAAATAAGTGACCAATTGTTAAAAATCGAATTGTTATACATCCAATTGTTATAAGCGACAGCTGAAGTTTTTGGGGGACCAAAAACTTCAGCTGTCGTATATTTATAAGAAATGGCGCGCGCGGGTGCTGCTTCGTGTTGGTTCTTGCGAAGAATTAATCGGTCACATACAAGTTCTTCCATTTGTGGAACGCCAGTTCTAGCCATCCTCTTTCCGGATTTGTGTTTCCCGAAAAGGCGGTCGTGCACCCACTGCAGGTTCACGACGTTCAGCATGCGTTGAAGCAAGACTCGTGCGCAGTTAAGGATGTATTAAGCTAGCTTCATTCCAGCTATAAATGTAGCTTTCGTTCCATTATTTTCTTGAGTATCGTAAAGATATTGTCGAGCGACAAAGTAATTACACAGCCGCTTGACTTCTCCGTCGGTTCCGCTCGCATCTGGCTCGTCCGACGAGGCAGAAGTGAGCGACGGCGACAGCAACACCGTAACCAGTTTAATACCCAATCAATTAAGTTTGTACCGTCGCTTTAATTGTCGCTTTATATGGTTACTTCTTTAAAATATAACGCATTAAAAGGTCACAAGGCCATCTACATCCAAGTTGGTCATCAACCTCTAAGTTGGCATAGATGTCTTGCAAAAAAAAAAAAAAAAAAACAAAACGTGAACGTTCGCGCATTCCGAACCAACTGTGTAGTGCGTTGCCTTGTAGTCTCTGATCCCGCATTGTTAGAAAAAAAAACTTACGCTAATAACACGTTGACGGCACGACATTTCAGTCGCGATTAATTGTTTGTGTGACTACAGTAGCCACAACAAAATTTCACGGATCCCCTGGCGTGTTGCTTTGTCTATTGGACTTTTTTTCATATTACCTTGCGCGACTGTAATAAGTGTGGAGCCCATTTTCGGTGAAATTCCGGACTGTTTTCTCAAGAAAGAGCCAAGTAACTGCTACCGTAAAACGTAGTATTGAAAAATAAATAGTGCAGTACGTTTCATGTTTCATAGCGAGCGTTAGCAAGCTAAAAGTTTAGGCTGAATATTTTCGCACGTGCATGTGTTAAGGATGGTGCTAGGTGCTGTATTTAGTAAGCAGCGTGCACTTACCATTGTAGTGAACGGTCTTTTTTTTTTTTTTTTACTTATTACAGGCGCTACAACGTAAAGGTGTTTGCCGTGGACAAATGACGGATGCGATAGAGAAAACAAGCCTTCCAAGCTGGACTTCTACAATAGTGCTGTTGAACTACATACTGCGATCCTGGCAGGTCGGCGAATTACCGGAGAAGAGGTCCTTGTTTTCATTTGCCTCAATGCTTGTTTTGTAGGCACCTCAAACAGTTAAACGAAGCATAATCGGTTCGCGCTTCATGAGCAGCGTTTTTTTTTTTAATTTTTTCTCGACTATAGTGTTTGATTTTGCTTTCGTGCTTGTGTTTTGAATAAGCTTCTTTCGTATTCTTGCCACTGTTAAGCCAAGTATCTCGTTGTAAATTTTATGTGCATAATAAAAGAAGTAAGCAAAGAGACCTGATGTGCTCCATTGTTTTTGGAAAGCCACGTAATTGCTTCGCAAAGCCGATGCAGTTTATTGTGCCTTGCGGTCCGATTTCTCTTTTATGCATGCCATTGTAAAGGAAATTATTTAACGAGTGCGCATTAAATAAATAATTGATGCGCAATCCTTTAAAAAATTCCTGTATAATGTCACGGCCGAAGATTGAATACACCTATTCTGTATGGGATCCACATTCTGTCACTCTCGTGTCCACACTTGAAGCTATCCAAAATCAGGCCGCTCGTTTCATTCTTTCTGATTATTTCCGTTCATCCAGTGTCACTAACATGAAACAAATAGTACAACTGCCTGATCTTGCAACCAGCCGTTTGATATCCCACCTATGTGTTTTCCATAAAATATTTTACACCAATCAGGCCTTAAAACAATCCCTTTTTTTTCAGTTCCACCATACGTGTCATCACGCATTGATCATCAGTTAAAAGTTGGTGTGCCAAACTCGCGAACAAACTTCTACCTGAACTGGTATGTTCCAATGACCAGCTTGCAGTGGAATCACCTTCCAGCCTCCATCGTCTCCATCAGCGACGCTGCGCACTTCAAGTCCGCAGTCAGCAATCACTTTCTGTAACCACCGTGCTGTTTTCTTTTCTCTTGTTGTTTAATATTGTATTGTACCCCTCCTCTCTGTAACGCCTCACGGCATTGAGAGTAAATAAATGAAATGAAATAAAATAAAGCAGAATTCTGGCCGCGAGACAACTCACAAAATAGGCATTGGCCATAAGGACTGGCCACAAAGCCAAAAATGTGCATGAAAATAGCGTGGGCTCCACTCATGGGCCTTATCATGGCAACATACTTTGCCAAGCGTTGTCCTATGTCGGCCTTCAAGAGCTTGGCCAATTGCTGGCCTGTCACCTTTCCCAAGCACCAGCCAATAATGGCGGCCGAGGTATTGCCAATCTCGGACACATTGGCCACTGATGATTTGACATGCTTGGGCTTGGCAATTTCTGCTGCTTGGGCGACTCCTGCTTGAAGTCGAAAAACACAACAGGAATTTGTCGCACAACAGGAATATCTGTCGTAGAAAAGAAATCTCTGTTGCGACTGCAGGATGGTCTGTTGGGCGACAGGAATGTGTGCTGTGGAACTACAGAATGTCAGTCGCACGACAGGCATTTCTGTCGTAGAAACGACCGAATGTCCGATTTTCTTACAGGGTAATCTTGTCGTGGTCTCTGTTTTTTGACTGGACACTGAGGACGCTGGTTCACACTGGCTTCAAAACTGGCTCCAAAATGCTGTTTCTATGCCCACCTCCTATCATACCCCAAAATGGACAAGTTATAAGTAAACCCAATATCACAAGTTAAGCAACAAACTTTTGCGGGCCGGTCGTTTGACAAAGCACTTGATAATTACGGAGAGGAACCAGCCAAGTTGGCACTGGCCGGTATAGAGAAAGCCCAATAACGAACATAGCCTGCACTAACGCTTCACTAAACGTCTTCACGTACAGTCTTCACATACACATTGTCTTCACTAACATAGTCTGCACTAACGCTTCCCTAACAGTCTTCACTAACATAGTCTTCCTATACACATTGTCTTCACTAACACAGTCTTCACATAGTCTTCACTAGCATAGTTTTCACATAGTCTTCACATACACACAGCCTTCCATAGTCTTCACTAACAGTCTTCACAAAGTCTTAACTAACAGTCTTCACTAACATAGTCTAATAGTCTTCGCATATTTTTCACTAACTGGCCGGAACCGAAAGCCCAATAACGACCATAGTCTTCACTAACGCGCGCCTTTGATTACGACCGTGTCCTCGCGTATGCATTCCGTCATGGTCCGCACGTGGGCTAACATTGTAGGCAGTGGGGACGCCTTGCGTATTCCGCCAATCTGCGCACGCCGTAAGCAACGAGAGGACACAGGAGCACTCACGGGCTTGTTCCATATCCTGTAGTGGTACGCGAGGCTCGAGATCCGCCGGAGAGCCCGAAGCACGGGGGATCCAACGTCACCGTGCTCGTCCATCCCCACGCCCGTACAGTGCGCCGACAACGACGACGACGCACAACCGGACGCCCGGGACTGTTTACGACAGCGATACGCACGGCAAGGAGCCGGACAGCCACGCTACGGGCAGAACCGTAAGCGATAAGGACGACATCGACGCAATGGTTGAGGAGAGGCCCTCTCACGGCTTTCTTAGGCTGAGTGGAACTTGCCTATCGGCTTGCCAACACCGTCGCATTCTTCCATCATCGAGTGGAGTGGGGGCGACGAGTATGTGCCAGGTTCGCACTTTTGTAATACAATAAAGGTCAAGGTATGCCCCTGACAGGGCGGGCGACGAAGAGGAGTAGCCACTCGAGGTGAGATAATGGCAAACTTTTTTAATCGAGAGCGGCTAGTGAATGAAGTGAGTATACACTGGGTCGGTCGCGCGAAATAACGACGCCGACTGCGTATACACTGGACGGAATGTAGTGCATTTGAATGAGGCAGCCAGGCGTGATTGGCCGATGAGGGCGGCAGATTGCCAGATAACGTGAAAAACAAAGCAACACAGGAAGAAGGCAACAAAGCGGTGTTGATAACGGGGAGGTAATTTAGATAATCGTCTTCCAAAGAACCTGATGCACGCGCGGTGCACATGTTGACAACAGAAATGTAATGGCGATACGGCGAGCGCTACCGGGGCCCTTGTTTTGTCACGAGCTTTATCCCAGGAGGTGACCATGGCACCAATATAAAATGACATTGTTGTCCGAATCTACACACTGCGAGAGCACAGCCGATAAAAACCGATTGATACCCCGTTGGTACGGCGTGTGACCTAAAAACGGCGGCCAGGGATATGCGATGGGAATAACCTTTTATAGCGCTAAGCCAGGTGTTAGTCACGCATTATTATCAGAGTCTGTTACAACAGCTTCAAAGTGGTGACGAAGGCACGATGCATCATTTGCGTCCTTCGAACGATTGTTACGTAGGACCAACAAATGTGCCAGTTTCAGCTCGATAATTCGATTAATTACACGGATAATTATGAAAACAACGGTAAGGCGGCAACGCAGTTACTTATCAGCGCCACCATTGATATCGCTGGTGCCCACCTCAGCGATATTCATGCACCGATGAAGGCCCGACGAAGGCAACCGCCAATTTTAAGTGCGGGCTGGCAAACCGAATTGAGGAGGAAATTAAAAGATGCCACTTTTTCTTTTCACGTGATATCTTGCAAACCGCTACGGTAGAACAATCTACACGACGCCAACCGCGAATAGATTGCGATGCATTTACCTTCACCACTCTATAGCCTCTAGAACAAACATTAATCGAAGGTCAAGAGGTGGATCCTTAGTAATGCTTCAGTATCGCAGCCTATCCACGGTGGCCTCGCAAACTTGAGGGTCGGCACTAACTTAAGCGCACGCCCTGCTCTCGCTTCAGAAGCCCGCAACACCGCGTTGGTTGTTGCACGCCGCATGGGAGACAAAACCGTTCGCTTTGCCAAGTGCGCTGTCTCGGTGGTCACCTTTACGATATATACCAGCGGCATTGGATGCCTGCCGCTCCTTCCGTTTTTCCGCAGTAGCGAAATTTGTTCGTTGTCGATCATAATCTCCTTTATTCTGCCGCCTACTCGGCCCTGCAGTAGTTCAACACTCTATTGCACACTGCACATTAACGCTGACGAACAGCGCCGCCAGTCGCAAGTATATGTTAAGCGCCGCTGCCGCCACCTGAACCCTCACGTTACGCCGAGTATGCCGCCAGAGGCGCGCCACTGCAGCCAACGTCACGGCAGGAACGTTATAAATAGTGACCGCCGGCCCGACTTGACGTCATCCCTTTCTCATTCCCTGCTTTTCCGTCTTTCTGTGCCCGCGGATCAATGGTGAAGTTTTTTCGCCGACATCCCCCTACGCAATAACAAACGAAATAAGAAAAACGCTCCAGCCAAGGATGAGGCGCCTCGCCGGAGTTGTCGTTGTAAAAGTGCGGTTACATCGCTCGGTATGCGGTAGTCTCGTCAGCAAAACTGTGTACGGTTGACCCGGTTCAGCCAAATATGTTCGAGTTCAAGCGCAGTGCCTCCACAGTGCTGCCAACCAAGACACACGGCCTAGGCCGCAGGCGGTTGCAGCTATTGGCAGCGATCGTTTTGGCGTCACTTATACGATCCTCGTTCCTATCTTGCTGCATAGCTGGTTTGCAGCGCGTGACACTTCATTTACGACGCGCTTTATAGGTGTATTTTCGTGTTCATTCCCCGCGTTTGAAGCTAGTTCTCAGAGCGTGAAGCCCAGTTTGACCTGCTGGAGACTTTATAACCGTATCAATTGTGGTAGGCTGCCCGCAAACAACTGCTGCTGTATGCGGATGGTGGTGTACGCGGACGTGTGCGTGGTGTAGCATGGTAGTAGTGTACGCTGACGTCGCATGCGACCGAACCCGGTGTAAGCGCAAGCTGCGGCTCCTTTTCCTCATTAACATTGCAGCCTACGACGCTCGCCGGGCTGACTTTCCAGATTTCGCTCGTCCTTCGCAAGAATGGATAAAGCAGGAAATCATGAAGCGCTTACTGCACGCATAAACACCCCGCACACGCCCGCCGTGCCAGACCGCAGGGCCCACGAAACGGCTCGAACCGACGCTGGTCGCGGCAGAGACACCTTGTCGCCGCTTTTTAAAACCCACACTGATCGCGGAAAAGAAGTTCAACATGCGCGGAAGTGCGTGGTAAACAGTTGCGCTAGGTATTTTCATCAGCGGTGATTTTCAATGCGGCGCTCAAATATCTGCCGAGATCCACGCCGACCGGTCGCGGAGGCTCGGTGAGCAACTCGGCACTGCCGGCACCAGAACCTGCCCGTTCACGTGCGGGGCGGCGAGTGGCCGAAGGATGGCGCTACCTGCGCAGAAGAATTTCTTTTTCCCTCTTTCCTTTTTGTCTTTTTGGCAAGGTGATCGTACAGTGGCGTTACGACTAAGGTCGCTCCGCCACGCCACCCCGTTACAAAAAGGAAGCTGCTAAGCATCATCATGATAATCATCAATCGGCAGAGGCCGTACGTGGCAGGTGTCTTGATCATCGATCGCTGAAATGGCAATCGCCGCGGAAACAAAGTTCCGCATGCGAAAAAGGTGGTGACAGGGTGGTGAAAAGTTGTGTTAGGGACTATCATTCGCAACGATAGCAGCGATGAAATATCTGCCGCGACGCTAAGCCTAAATTTCCAACATCCGACTCCAGCAACCAAAGCCGGTTCCGAGCCTGTTGGAGAAGACCCTCTCCAAAAACCCGTGGCGCGCAAGCGTGTTGCATTTGGGTTATCCTAACTTCTTGAGGACCCCTAATGCTTGGTTGTTCTATTCTAACCCTCCCTATTACCACAAATCATTACACCACGACGCGTTTGGCCTCGTACCCAGCCTCGCCTTCTGTGAGCAGTCGTGAGTTCCCGAACTCGATGATGCGAGAGAAAGGCAGGCTCACTGTAAACAGACCAGAGTAAATCCCACGTTGCAAATATAATTTCCCACAGCGGGGTATTAATCTCAGTGGCTAAGGCGTTGCGCTGCTGAGCACGAGGTCGCGGGTTCGATTCCCGGCCGCGGCGGCCGCTTTTCTGATGGAGGCGAAAAGCAAAAACGCCCGTGTGTACGAGATTTCGGCGCACGTTAAAGATCCCCAGGTGGTCAAAATTAATCTGGAGCCCTCCACTACGGCGCGCCTCATCGCCTGCGTTGCGTCGGCGCGTTAAACCCTACAATCAATCAATCAATCAGCGGGGTATTAATGAAAAGTAAACACAGGCATGTCTCAACCCGCCCGAAGGCGCGCTAAAAACTCGTTCTTATCAGTCGAACAGAGCACGGCAGTGATCGTTTATTAAATCACAACATCAATAAATAAATCATACACATCTCCGTCTAACGACGACGTTGGTTGAACGCGAAGATGTCTAGTGATGGATTCTTTGATTGACCGATCACACACTGCGAGTATCTCTAGAATAGAATTCTGCGAGTATTTTCTAGAACACCCAAAGCGACTCTCAGGTGTGCACTCCGTAGGGTTTAAGATTTTGGTTTGTGGTGTATACAGCGCGAATCGGTACCTGCTGCTCGGCGTTCGCTTCGACCATGTCTAAATGGAGCCATCGGATAGACGCCGGTTTCATAACGCGAGGGAGCCAGGTTCTATTACGGCCACGGGAAGCGTTTTTTTTTTTTTTTTTTTTTTTGTAGCGTAAGCTACACTGGCCGAGGTTGAGCGGTTTCGCGTGTGCCGTGAACGGCCGTTCTGCGCAAGCGCGAGAAGCATTGGATTGGTTGGGATCGGATCGGATTGGCTTGGATGGGATTGGCTTGGATTGCATTTGATGTGGATTGGATTGGATTAAATTGGATTGTGTTGGATTGAAATCCAATCGAATTGGAGTACGGGTGCTGAACCTTAGCTCACGCTACGTATATCCTGGCATAGCCGAGTTAAGCCACTGCTAATTTTTCCTTTCACTTCCGCAACATCATCCATCATCATCGTCAGAAAAAGTTGGCTTTCCTGCAGGTCGTATTGGCGTACAACGGCATCAGTGAGGATGCTGAAGCTTCGCTTTAAAAGCATTGGCGGAGAAATAGGCACTGCTTTGAGCGAAACTTCAGATCGCACTAGCACTTTTAAGCATGTGCGGCGAAGCAATCCGCTCATCGTTCTCGCGTATTACCAGGCAAAGCGCACCGCATGCGCGCGGCGATATCGCAACTGAGCGGCACTTTTCCGTCGCTGTTTCAAGGTCTATTGTGTTCGTTGCACACATAGTCTAGTACATGTCACGTGGCGAGCATTTCATGAATTAACAGCGTGCTTTTCCCGGCATCAGTTGCATCATCCTCTATGGAGTTCGCTGGCTGTGTACGAGCTGTGGGTAACCGTGGTAGCAACTAGTACCTAGACACAGCGGTGTCGCCGGGAACAAGCGCGTCGTTGTTTGCTTGCTCGGCCACTAGAACACTTTTTCGTGTAATTTGCGTCAAAACCACGGGAAGTGGGGGTACGGGTGGCCACAAAAAAAAAAAAAAAGACGCGCTCGCATATAAAAGCACAGAAAATGTGTTCTATCCGACGACACGATAACCACGCGTTAAACGACACAATTAATCAATTACCCGCAGTGAAGAAAGGAGTGAAGTTCTTGCAGAAATGAACGTGTTTTTTGGAGCGAACTTGTGCTCCGCAATAAACGTCAAGAAAACAAGAAACACACAAACGCACAGACGAACGTCATTCAAACAAATTCCGGTGCGTTTCCTCTGCACGCGTTTATCTACAGCGCTCTCCTTATTGTGAACACTGATTTAAATTGAGAAGATTTTAGACTGAACAAAAAACAGGACCGCAACGCAACACCCTTTCCCTAACAAAACAAAATCCGCGGTGCGGCGTACAAAACAACTAAACACGCGCTTCGCTTAGAGCAGAACATATATACAGCCGGGCACGGCTGCAGGCGCTGCAGGTAACCAAGACATAACTAAACAAGTCAAAAGGCATGATTTGCGGCAATACGTTTAGGGAATACTCCGCTGAAGAAGACATAACAGCGCGAGAAAATTATACGCTTATGCGCAGTCGTGTTCGTCTACGTTTACTTTTTGATCCAGTCATAGCGTACCTTGTCGCAAGATGTGCACGTACCTTCGTCAAAGAAAAGCTGAGCAGATTGCTTTGATGCGCAGCTTTTTTGCTGGTCTCAGCGGAGCGCGTATACACATATCGCATTGAGCAGTGCGTGTTCGGAAGCGTTCGGTGAAGACCACTTTCCGAGCCACTTTCTGTGCCCTATTGAATTGTGCAAATAAATTTTCAAAAACACGAGCCGCTACCGGCAGCCGCATTCCTTTTCCTTCCGCATGCCAGCAACACAAACGTGGGGCGGTATTCTCGTAACTGTCCCTTTTGAAAACGTCCCTTTTGAAAACGTCCCTTTTGAGTCCCTTTCATCGTGACGTACTTCCAGTTAAGCAGTGGCCATAGGCAGTAGGTTTGTTGCACTTGCGTTACATCACTTCCGGTTGTTTGCTTTTAGCCAATCAGGGCTCGCCAAAAGGAACACTTTTGAAAGGGACGTAAAAGGGACAAAACTCGAGAATACCGCCCCTGAAATGCTTGCTCCGGTTATCTATGTGTCGACATCAAACATTTTGACATTTCCTGTACACATCGACTGATTGTGGGGTTTAACGCGCCGACGCAACGCGGGCGATGAGGCGCGCCGTAGTGGAGGGCTCCGGGTTAATTTCGACCACCTGGGGATCTTACACGTACGTCGAAATCTCGTACACACGGGCGTTTTTGCTTTTCACCTCCATCAGAAAAGCGGCCGCCGCGGCCGGGGATCGAACCGCGTCCTCGTGCTCAGCAGCGCAATATTCAGCAAGGGCTGAAAGAACTTCGGCCTCAGCCATCCCCAGCTTTCTCGCTCAAAATTCCGAATTTTCAGGAACCCAGTGGAACCACTGCGGAAAAGTAATATTTTGCATGGAGCAGAGAGTCGACTTGGACATGAACACTGTGAAGAACTTTCCAGAGCTCTAAATAGTTTTTGCCTTACCCGCTGTCAAAGAAAAGCACCCATACTTTTTTTTTTTTTTCACATTTTCAATGGGATAGTTTCCTTGAATCTGGAACGTAGTAGAGTTAAGCGCAGAACTTCAAACTCAGCACAATGCACGCTGTCGGCCTCAGTATTAGCAGTGCCAAAATTCTTTAAATTACGCTAAATAACTGCAGAGTAATTACTTCTGAAAGAATTTCGATGAGCCGGAAAGCTGCACATGAGTCCATAGCGGTAGAATCGCGGGTCTTTGGGCGACCGGCCTGAGTACGGGCTTTAGCAGTGCTAATTTTTTTTTTCTTTGAAGCAGTAATCTGTTACCGTAAAATTTTCTAATAGCTCAATTCTACGCCTTTTTTTCGTAAGTAAGGGAGGCTAGTTAACCTTTTAGGTCGGTTTAAAAGAGGGGCGTGCAATATCACGACTCTTACTTCGCGTTCTGCATTGCATGGGAAGTGCCGAGCATGTACAGTCTTTGTCAAATTTTTCTAGGCCAATCCGAACGTGCGTAAGCCACAAAAAATTCGATGTACAAGCTTACGTCTCGAGCGAGGCTGAAACGTTTTATGCCGGAAAACTATAAAACACCTTTCTTTCTTTCTTTCTTTCTTTCTTTCTTTCTTTCTTTCTTTCTTCCTTTCTTTCTTTCAGTCTTTCTTTCAGTCTTTCTTTCTTTCTTTCTTTCTTACCGTCATAAAATAATTTTGTCACATTCAAAGGCAAAGCTTAAGCTTATTCTTTGAATTCTTTGTTTTTCAGAAAACTCAGGATTGGCCTAGGAAATTTTGACAGCCTATCTCGGGGCCCAATATCGCCGCAGTCACACGAACACCTGGCCTTTGGCCTTCCTTTCTAATAAAGTTTGCAACAACAACAACGACGACAGCTGCAGTCGTCATTGGCCAATCTCCTAGAACGGGTATGTTGTTACCCATCCACCAAGCCTTAGCGCCTGGTTAAGTTACCGCTGCGCCCGAACGACGCGCCAAGGAGCGTCGAGCTCATTGTACGTCGAGCTACCTGTAGCGGTGGTCCGCGTTCTGTAAGTCAAATCCGACCACAACGCATTCAGAAAGTCCACCTTTCGTCAGTTATAGCCCCGGAGTCGTAGCAGAACCGAAGGTATACGTGCTCGATCTACATTCCGGAGCGGAGGCTCCAGACTCAATTCACATTCAGTGCCAATTTTTTTCTATTTTCTTTTGAACTCGATTACTTTACTTTTATTCCATTTGCGTGATTGGCCCTTTTAGGAGCTGTTTCTCTGCTTGAGGGACCCAACGGTGGATTTTGTGCCAAATGGGTTTTCGGATTAACGTTCACAATGGAAACTGACATCGAGATTTTCCTTGCTAGATATACCTTAAGTCCATCCACCCCAAAGTCATACCCATATATGCACCAACGCCGCTAGTATAGCGTTACCGTTAAACCTGGATGTAATGAACGTCTATGTAACGAATTCCTGGATTGAACAAAGTTTTTCATTTCCCCATTTTCACCTCTATTAGAGCCCATGTGCTTGAGACCTGTATGTAACGAAGGAGTTGCCACGGTTAACCTTGACGTAACGAATTCGCTACGCTGGATGTTTTTTGCACTTTTTCTGAAAAATCGGCTGGATAAATGCACTACTCTAGTGAATTTCACCCGCACCGCACTCTCTCGTGCATTTACACGTGTGACTGCGGTGTCGGTTAGGCGCTTGGCCTTCCTGTCGCGTGTAGTCACGCGTCCTCAGTGCTATCCGTGGTGTCGGTTCGTCGGTGATCAGCTCTGCTGCCAGAAAACGAAAAAGTTTTGCCTTTGCAAGACAAGCTCACTATTTCAAATGGCGTCTCGGCCGGCGAGAAGTCCCCGCCCGGGACGGTGTAGCCCAGCTAGCGCCCTCACAAGAATTTTGAGCACGGAAAAAACCATCAAATTCGCCAAATGGCGCTCTTTCAGCAAAAGTTTGGTCCTTGAAACGGGTCAAGGCACCGAAAAGTATCAAAAATGCAAAAATCACACAATATCATTCAATATTTTATACTTTCAATACGACTCAATATCTTTCACAAGCCGATTTTTTCGCTTTTGCCCTTGTTATGTACACAGCACGCTTGGCTTCCTCGCACAGCTTCGGAATCACGCGGGAAAAGCGAACGTAAGGGAGTGCGGGGTGTCAAGTGTGCGCGTCGCAGCAAAGTCAAAGTCGTTTAGTAATAACACTAGCTACTGGTGGAGCTGTCGTGTTGGTGTATTTTTACAGCGATGCTGTATATGGCAAGGGTTCCGCGCTTTTCTTTTTCTTCGTCAATCAAAACGCACAGGCATAAGAGCACCGCCCCTGTCTTGTTTCCTTTTGTAGCGTGAGCTACACTCTGGCCGAGGTTGAGCAGTTTCGCCCGGCTCCTGTAGAACCGCGCTGCGCATGCGCGAGGAGCAGTTACGTCACACGGCGCACAGAACGTTGCTCGCTGCCCGGCGTCTCTCATACACCCCAGGCGCCCAGCGTCTTCGTCGACCTCCGTTCTGCACGTGGCGTCCCGGTCCACTTGATGATCATGCGAGGGGTGGCCGGGTGTGGAACCGATGGCTCGTGCGTCGCAGCAACACCGGCGTACGCCTGCGGAACCAACTTAGCTCTGGGGCGATTGGTGGCGCTGGGCCGGAGCCGCTCGATAAATATACACGTGTCACATAATTCGTATACCGTGTGTGTGTAACTGAAGCAGCAGTAAGCATGATAATAAAGCTAATCCTAGACAACCAGGAAAGCTAAGGATAACCAGCTGAACTTTAACTCACGCTACGTATACCCTGGCATAGCCGGGCTAAGCTACTGCTAATTCTCTTCGTAAGTGAAAACGCACAGGCATAAGAGCACCACCTCTGTCTTGTTTCCTTCTTGCATGGCTCCTAGAGTGCCTTTTTACACTTCGAACGCACGTGGGGCTTCGGCAGTTTTGTTTACGCACGTAAAGTAATCCACCTAACCTTAGCCCTAAACAGGTTCGCAGTGAAACAGAAGGGACATGTGCACCTACACACCTCCTATGATGTGCGCAACGCGAAAGCTATAAGCTAATTTACTAATTTATAGGTCCTGCATTATTGACTAGCTGCCGTGGTACTGGCAGACAGTGTGCGGTGACGCGGCGTGCAGGGCGTCCGAATCGCTGATCGATGACCGCTGCGCCTCTGTGCGAGGCCACGGCGAGATTGCGACTTATTTCTGGGGCACGCGCTAAGGAGCCACATGGCACGTTGCTGCCAATGTAAATTTACCTTTCTCGTTTCGGGGAAAATTCATTTATCTTGCATTCAGAAGATGGCGAACCGTGGCGATCCCGCGAAGTCACGCGAACAGAGCCGATCTCTCCAGCATGTGGCGAGCATAGCGGCGTCCCACACCGGGCAAGACGTGCCACACATACTAGACAACGCGAGTGGATGTAGCTTGCAGCGATTGAGAATGGTCAATACGTGGGCCGATTTCCGTTCGTCTTCGATGTCAAACTGAATATTTCTCCGAATGCACCACGGGGCACGTGAGCAGCGCGCTCTCACTCAGGACACTGACGAAGTAGCCCCGAACGCCTGCGTATACAAGGGTCAACCAACCGGAACTACGAATACATTGACGCCGCGTCGAACGAAAAAACAAAAACAAAACAAAACAAAACAAAACATGCATGGATGTCACACGCTGCTGCTATTGACGAACTGCCATGTTAATACGGACCGCTTCTGTTTTAAAATTCACACAAGTCCTCTGGCGTAATCATTAGACACATAGGTATATTCGATCACGCTAGATAGTGGGAATCATTATGAATGAATAATTCCTAGCTTCATTACACTTTGAAGCTCCTGCCATGTACGCGTCACGTTCTTGCCGAGGACGCTTTGAAAATTTATTCGCGCCGAAGAAAACGTCTTGTCACAATGGCAAAAAAAAATGAAAAACAAAAAAAACAAAGACGCCAGTGTGAACGGTGACATCTCGGCGCGTAAGTTATCCCAGGGAAATGCACTATTTCACAAGTGTTCACTTAGGGTTATGAACCTCCGCCCTTCTCGTTTTCTTCTATTTTTCCAAGAATAGTGTGTTGCTGTACATGGGCTTCAGAACAAATATTTTGCGGCCGCCTTAGAGCAGGCTTAAATGATAAATCCGTGTTATTACTGTAACCATCGCTACCAGAATATAATGTTGGCATTGGTTGCTAAGGGGTTAAGCCATCCCTCGTTTTGCTGGGTGTTTTTTTTTTTTTTTTTTAAGGGAGAAGCCCCTTAGGGGCTGGGGCTGTTGGCGTCTTCTGTCATCGTTGTAATCGTCGTCTCATGTAGTCACGGAACTAAAACACCGGGACACTCGTAACTTACATCTCGCGCTGGAGCGCTTCGTAACGCGTACTAAAAAAGATAGCGGAACACTTGTTTACGGGTCGCGCTAGAGAGCTTCGTGCTTCAGACAAGAAACCTTTACGGCAAAGCCGTATACCTCTACCTCCCAAAAGTTTCATCTCGATTCGCAAAAACGCCAAGGCGCCAAGAATACACTGCATGCTTCGCCCCTCCCCAGGTTTCACGTCAGTGGATATAACCCGGTATATCTTTTTTTTTTTTTTTTCGGTGTACTTTTCAGGCGACTAAAGGCGCCAAGACTGGCACGCTAACACCCTAGGATCTTCTTCTCCGCAGTGAAATGACGACCTTTGGAGAAGGTTTTGCGACGCAGCCGCCGTTACGACTGTCATGCAGAGTGGATTGATCGAAGAACTGCGCCTACACACGGCAATGCGTCCGCGCACGCACGAACAGGCCGCAACGTATACTACGCACGCGGGGAAAAGAAGGAAAGCGCTCGGCTGTCACGAGAGGAGATCGACTACGTTTTGTCACGGAGCGTCGCTACGAGCGGATATAGTTAGGTCGCCTCATATATTCTCGCTAGCCTGTCTCGCAAAACCTGGCGCGCATTCCAGCCGAATGACGTGACCGTGCAGTTATTCGTGCGCCGTTGTTAGCGGAGAAATTGCAGCCTTTGTTCTACATTTCGCGGATTTCAACTGTGACTTTTTTTTTCCTTTCGTATTTTAGCGAAACGCAAGTGTTTGCGAACATCACAGCAGATGCAAGGAGATAACAGGGAAAAACTTCGTGCATGCGAATGGTGGGGAACAAAAAAAAAAAAAATTGACGATGTTTTTTGCTCGCTCCTCTGCAAGGAGCGTAGCAAGACGACAGTCTGCCACGCCCCCCCCCCCCCCCCCCCCGTTCTCTTTCCCCCGACCGACCTGCCCTTCTCTTCGCAGCTCCCGCCTCCCCATGATCCGAGATCCCGTGGCCCACCGTCACCGGGAAATTCCCTATGGAGTTAGGAAGCGACGCTAAAAACGTTTTTTTTTTATTGTGACCACCTGGGAATTTTCAGAGACGAAAAAAACAGCGCTCAAACAGAATGGAGAGAGGGAGGATACGTGCACACGGTGTTGGACGCACGGACAGACAGACAGGCAGACAGACAGACAGACGGACGGACGGACGGACGGACGGACGGACCCAAGTTCTCAGCGCCCACCAAGCCTCCACCCGAAATAGAAATACTCAGAGTAGAGTCGGCGCGTTGAGCCCCAGTTCTGGAAACCAGTGCTTCGTGTGTATCGGTGCAGCGGGGCGTCAACAAATGGACCACTGAATTATGTGCCACGTGGCGCATTTGCCGACGGCCAATCAGTGCACAACGCGCTACACACGGCTTAGCTAAATCGAACGTGAAAATGGAAGGGCATGTAGTGGCCCTTTCGTGGTGACAAAACCGCTTTTCCCGCAGCGTTTTTTTTTAAGTGCAAGCAACAGCACCAAGTCACGCGCTGACAGACTTCGATCCGTTACAGGAAGCGATTTTGAGTATATCACGCCACTGCATCCAGTCGGGGGAAATAGTGGTCCCTTTATTGATAGGGAAGGCCGAAGCCCAGTTTGCAGAATAAGGCCAGGGCAGGTTTCGCACCGCAACAGATTTCATCGAAGCTGATTTACAAAAGAAAAAAAAACGAAGTGTGTAGACCGCTCCGCTATGCAACATTTAGTTTGCCTTTTCAAGTGATGCAAGCTGGACAAAGGACTGGCACTAGAGAAAGATCACGTGGCCAATTCCTTCTCCACTTCATTCGAATACCTTAAAGGAGCCATGAAGAGAAAACACAAGTTTGGTTCATTCGAAAGATTGCCTCGTTAGAACCATAGCGACACCACTTATAACGCAAACTTCGCTCAAATAAGCCACATAATTAGGAAAAAAAGAAATGACCATGCGACCCACCAGCTCATTTTCCGCAACAGAACCTATGATGTCACTCGAGAATGCTCTGCGATTGGCGGAGGCCGGCAAAAGCAAACGCATGTTAGGCAGGGCTTACAGTTTGCATAGCGAGCTAAATGCCCGTGAAACATACTGCACATTCTTTTTATGACAAAGAACGGTCGAGTAAACGGTTGAAGTTCCGAACGAACACGCAAGCGTGTTCGCCAATGCGTACGAAACTACCGCCGGCCGAACTCGACATCTCGCCGTCGCGCAGACGAATTTTCGGGTTCGAGGCTCTTAGGGGCCAACGAAGCGTACCAGCACGTACAGCCGCGACCTTGCTTGGTATCTTAATCTCTTGACAGGAGGTTGGCCGTCATATCGCCAACCAGCAAAGGTAAAAATAGAAACGAGGGGCGTAAGGAACAGCAAGAAGCGACGAGATAGTGCCAGTCGTCGCAGAAGTTTCGAATGGTGTTGGCTTGCTGCTGTCGTTACGAGCTCGTTTCCAGTTTACAACCACTGAAAACTTCAGTTTGTTCGAGTACTTTGCAATGAAATTTCGTTGCAGCGTTTTGAAATGTCCATGTAGTACGGGCAAATCGTCAAGGGAGTGCGACATCCCCGCCGGTGAAGAGATCTCCTTTCATGTGCTGCCCAACGACGAACCTCGGCGAAGCAAGTGGCTACGTTTTGTGAACTTTGCAAACGGAGGAGAAAGATAGCTAAAGGAAGTACGAGTGTGCTCGCTTAATTCATTTTCGACGAGTGATTACGCCAGGAACACTTACGTTAGCTCACTCCTGGGACATGCTGGTGCTCGTCGCCGACTTCGTCAAATTGCCGTCAAGCGATCTGACCTTGGGGGAAAAAATGCCGGAAACACCGCGCATTGACGCTCGTATCTTTCTGGTCGAAGCAGAGAGCTCGCGCGAACGGCTTTCCATACACGACACCGGCCAACTGGCATAAGTGATACTGCTACTGAAATTAAATTATTATTAACCGTAATAAAAATACGGCACATACATACCAGTCTGTATTGGTCCGTCGCGACGGGGCTGACGAGGCAGCGGTGCCGACGGCAGGGCGTTCTTCTGTTGTGGCTATCGCGGAATGGTCGCTTTCCCGTCCACCTCGTATCCCACAACTCTTGCCGCTCGTGCACTTAGAAGCATTGAGCGTTCAAGTGGTGTGAGGTTGTTAAATGCAAGCCCGAGCTCCTCGGCGAGAGTTTTGTTCTCCGGATCAGGCGATTCCATGACTAGGGCTGCGGGTGCACTAGGTTTTACTAGTATTTTTAAAATGGCCGCCGTCTCGGTCGACTCCCGCGTGACATACTAAGTATCTGTTTCATGGACCGGCTCGTATGACGCCATTGTTCACGTCACGGAATGTGCAATTTTAGCGGGAGATTTAAAATTTTGGCTTAAATTGCCTTATTCCTCAGTGAATAAAGCATCATTTGCTTCCGGGAAAGCGCTTGGGGTACTATGAAACACCTAATCTTTCGAATAAAACAAACGTTTGTTTTCTCTTCATGGCTCCTTTAAGCCTATTTATGTTAAAGGCATTTCAAGACACCGGGCATCCGTTGAATGCAACGTTATCGTATACCATCACTGCCACCTGTCGTATTCGAAACGTTACTGCGGAAAAACAGATCTCAATAGCAGGTACCGAATCAGAAAGGTCGTTGCCATAGTCCGTTTTGTTCCATGCCCATTCGTAGGCGCTTTTTACAGCGACGCTGTCCATGACTAGGACATCCGGCAACAGAGCGATGTAGACAAGAATCGCACGCGAGCTTGGCGCCACCTTGCGGCGGCCACTCGAACCCTCGGGATCGTAAAACTGTGCGCCAAACTTCCAGTGCACGAAAAAAAAAATGCATGAAAAATCGGAGAAGGTCCTAGGGCCTACATATTTTGAAATTAGATACCCAATACTGCCCTTCAAAAATGCCTTTCCAGGGATGCATGTGTGTTTAGAGGTGAGGTCGACTTTGAGGGGATCGGTGTAAACTTGGTCTTTGTAAGCTGGCTTCTCCACATTGCGTGTTGCAGAGTGAACACGCACGGCCATCTACGAAGGGAGCATGATTACAGAAAACGGCTTTAACTCCTGTGTGGTCGATACTATATCCCGAAACAAGTTGCATAGCATTAAAGGGACACTGAAGTGAATTTTTCAAGCTCCCGTTTTTGCTTGGACTGCGTACTGGCTCAAATTAGCACACTTTTCATCGTTTAACCGGTTGAAAAATCGGTAATTATTTTACAAAGCGCGAAAGAAGAAAAACTACCATGCGCGGTTTGCGGCGGCCGCACCAACTAAAGCTGTGACGTTAGGAGGAGCGGGCACCGTGATTGGACGATGCCCAAGGTGAGCAACCAAACAAGTTTCGGTTTCAGTTTCGGTTCTGTAAAACACAACTGGTGGCGTTGTTGGATGGGCATGCTCAATAACTCAGTAATCATCGTACCGCGCTTCTGCCATGTTGTCAGCTGTGAAAATGCATAAAGATAAGCCTCCCAGGACGGCTGCTTGGAATCGTAGCACTCACTAGCCGAGGCCTACGCAGTGCATGGACGCCCTCCGCGTACCCGCAGACGCCCAAATGTCATGCGCTTTTCCCCCATATTTGGAGCTTGCCTCACTCATGCCTGTACCGTAAAAAGCGTGTTCGCACCAGGCCAAGGGTCTGTTCATTCTGGCCTGTGCCCATTGCCCGCAAGCAGTCGGTGCTTATGGCAACAGCACGCCAACGAGAACTCGCTAGCGCGCCAGTGCCAGCCTGCGCGCGTAATGTGAACTAGTTCGTGGAGCCATGAACGTTGCGGCCCAAAAAAAGGTGAACTCAATGTAGAAAACATCGGCAGAAAACGAAAAAGTTAACCTACAAAAAAAAAAGCACGTACCCGCGGGGACTCGAACTCGTGACTTGCAAAACACTTGCGACAACACACCCAGCGCACCAGACCACTAGGCAACAGCACGCCAACGAGAACTCGCTAGCGCGCCAGTGCCAGCCTGCGCGCGTAATGTGAACTAGTTCGTGGAGCCATGAACGTTGCGGCCCAAAAAAAGGTGAACTCAATGTAGAAAACATCGGCAGAAAACGAAAAAGTTAACCTACAAAAAAAAAAAGCACGTACCCGCGGGGACTCGAACTCGTGACTTGCAAAACACTTGCGACAACACACCCAGCGCACCAGACCACTAGGCCACGAGACCGGCTCGGCCGACCTGGGTAATATAAGGTATATATTGTACAACACATTTACACTTTTATTTAGTTTTGGCATTTCAAGCAGCTTACGTGACTATTTGTTGTATTGCGCTCGGGCAGTAAGCGTACCCCGAGTTTCCACGATAGTAGCAATTGCATTTCGTAGACGGAAAAGCGTTCGCAGTTGGGTAGTCGTGCTGCTGACCGCTGTGGTTGTTCGCCCAGCGCAAAAAAGTGCTTCCCGCACCCTAGTTTTACGCTGTACGGTAAAAATATCAGTTGATTTTATTTCCTTAGTACCTATATTGACTTCGCTGACTCTTCTCCCGCCTTCAAGAGGCCTTATATTTTCCTACTGGCGTACCAGTCAGCGAAGCGTCGCATGTGCGCTTGTGCAGCGCTTGTGTGAAGCGACCTTGACTTGGAGCTAGATACAGTGTACAAACTAACCAAGTAAAGAAAGGCACATTCTTCCATTCACAAACGTGTCCTGGCTTCGTTTCAACTGAGCGAACGAATTGCGACGACCCGTCGGCGGCCGCCGGACGAAACGCTGGGCCGACTGACTCTGTCTGAAGGCCGGGGAGCCGTGCAGTAGCGCAGCCAATTGCGAGCTCGGCACCTCCTGACGTCACACGAAAACGCCACAGAAAATGGGCGAGCGTAAAGAGAGGAATGGGCGAGCGTAAAGAGAGGAGGACAGCATTTTCGAATTAATTTTTCTACTAAATAAAATCGCGTAAACGCGCCCAGAGTGGTCGAAACATGGCTTGGGGACTCCGGGCTACAATTTGCGCTAGTAATCCCGCAATGTTTACATATCACTTCAGTGTCCCTTTAAGCGGCAAGGACGACTCTACCATTGCGCCGAGTTTCATTAACTTGTCATAATTAGTTAGCCCACGTGGCGTTGGTAATCGTTACAGAATTACTGTCTGCTGTCGATATATGGCGATCTACGCAGGCAGCATGGTTACAGAAAACGACTGTAACTGTTGTTTTACTGGAACTATCCTGAAACAAATGTATGGTAATTAGCCGCTAAGACGACGCTAAGATTACGCTCCAAAGCTTCACTCGTCATCCTTCTTCACAGAGTGCAAGGACACTGAATTTTCTAAATAAAATGTTACGGTGGGCCTTAGCGAACCCCAATGGAAGCCTGTTCTTAGGAGCAGGATAGTAAACATCAATTTATTTCCACCACTATCTTCGGTTTGCCCCAGTATGAAATACCCGGAGCACGTTTCACGTCATATGCTCTAATCATTATTGCTCTGACCAATTTGTATGCGGTGCTGCCGCACAACCGACTCGCCCAGCGCATAACCGCCAAACTCGACCACAGCGACCTCTAACGTGCAGACGGCAATAGCCTGGTTTCACGGCATTGCAACCAGGCTATCGCAGACACACAGGCCCACGACTTCCCTGCGAACCTAAAGTCAGCGGGATTGTGAAATACGATTAGGACCGCGATAGACCAAGGTGCGACTTAATTCTTCGGGGAACTTAAGTCTCCTTACGTGGTTTCAATGCGAGATAGAGAGAGAGAGGGGGGGGGATTTTATTGAAATGAAAAAAAAAAAACACAGAAAGGTCGGCCTGATGGTAGTATATCTGGCCGGCTATTCTGTGTGTGGGAAGGGAAAGGGGAGGAAAGAGCGTGGATAGAGGACGACAGAGATGAAGATGGCGGGGAAATGAATAAATGGCTATGTACAGAAGATGCCTATACTTATACTGTGCATGTGTTAAAGTTCAGCCGGACGGGCCTCAACTACAATATGCAAAAGCATAATGGCTGTTGCCACGGGCTGTTGCATTTTTTGCGTGGGACATTGGGGCAATAATTAGAATAAAGAAGACGATGTAGGGGTCGACAGAAAGGAAGAGACGGAAGGCGAGGATGATCGGAAACGATGTACATTCATAGCGGTCTAATGTAAATAGACTTATTTTTTCTTTCCGGCGGCTTCGGGCTCCTTTCTTCTACAGTGGCTTCCCTTTGCAATTAAGGCCTTCTCCGTTTGTTTGGCTCTCCTCGCTATATTATTCGCCTTCCTTGATTCGACCTCGGTGGCGTATCTGCGTGGTCGCATGAGCTTAACCGGAACGGAATCTGATCTACTTTACAGCGTTCACCTTGATAATCAACTTGTAGAATATAGTCCATGACCGTAATACATACTAGGCGTTCACTTTTCATCACATTTAAGCTGGGACACCCATATTGACTAAATATGTAGGAAACTGGCTCTGGTAAACGGAGTTTTATTTCGTTGTCGTACCCAAATCCCACTAAAAGCAAAACTACAGATATGCTATGCGTTATTCCATTTACATTTGACGCTCTGCCGCCTAATATGAGGGACTACAACTACATCCAATATATGGAGAATAGAGACTTACTCTGCTTCCAAATAAATTTATTCGTCTCACAGGTAACATTGACCGAATGCAGGCAACAAAAGATGCGTTTATTAAGTACGATATTATTCGATTTGATAACATGTACAAATTTCGGCTATTAAATAGAATCTATTCATTCCCCTTCACCTTTTATCGCAAACTTGTTGCAAACACTTGGCTGGATTTAAAAGTCATTGCACTATTGTTAATACACGAAATCCAAATTTATGGGCTGTACATCTATTTCGCGCTAACTATAAGCTACAGTCATTATCACATAACATTCCAACATTGCTGCATCAGTACAAAAACACAGTCGGAATGACTCGCAAAGAACTGCGAAAACATTTTGGACAGTTACAGGTCTGATTACTTTTTTTCCGGTTAACATCTTTAAATTTTCTAGACATGTGAACCGCACGCAACTAATGTGCTCAAATTCAATACTTATTGTACACCTGCAAAGCTTATTATTATATTGAGCACGATTCCATTATGATAGAAGTATTGTGTCTTTCATCTTTGACTCTCGCATTCTTTTCTGTTCGTATATTCCGTACTGTCTTACTTACGAAATGTAGAACAAAGAGTGCCATTTCTCTGCCAACAACGACGCACGAATAACTCGTGCACGGCCATGTCATTCGGCTGGAATGCGGGCCAGGTTTTGCGGCAGCCCTCCCAAAAAAAGAATCGGCAACACGCCCAGGCACATTCAAATGTCTTGCTTCAAGACGGTGAATGAAGACGGCTTACAATGGCGGTAAAAGAGGAGGAGGAGGAGGAGGAGGAATAAACGTTTTTTATGCGAGCCTTAGGTGCTGCTGTCTGGGCACCCGCCTGGTGGGGGGTTTCCTCTAGTCCGGGATACCCTGACCTGCGCTGGCCACCCGGGCCCTCTCTACCAGGCTAGCTGGGAGGAGAGGTCGGAGCTGGTCAGTTGTGCCACCCACTGCTCGTAAGTAGGTTGGGGATTGGGAGTAAGAGACGGGGTTTGTTGACACCCCCATACCAGATGGTATAGGGTGCCAGGATGGGGGCAGTATTTGCAAGATGCGGGGTAGAGGGTGGGGTGCATTGCATGGAGTAGGGTATTGTGGGGGTAAGAGTTTGTAGTCGCCGGAGTATTGTACCTTCGGTTCTGGATAGGTATGGGTGGGGTGCTGCGTATTGTTGGCGCCCGCGCCGGTAGTGGGCGAGTATATCGGCGCATTTTCTCAGGGGCGTAGGCTTCAGGACGTCGTCATCTTGTCAATGGGCGAATTCGTTGCCCTCGATCGGGGAATGCGCAGGGACCCAAACCTCCGGACCACAAAGGAAACGGAAGAAGGGATGCACCCAATAACGAAATATGCAGAAATCCTCAAACATTACAGGGAGAACAGAAGAAGCCTTCCGCGCCCTCATCCTCGACTATCCAGGGAAGAACAATCAATACATTGACAGATACAGGCAGCCTCTTTCCTACAACCTCTACTCCTGAACCGCATGTTCCCAATTAGATACGCAAAAGAATGTCCCCTATGCTCAAAACCAGGGCACCCTGAAACACACCGTCGGAGAATGCACAAAACTCAAGTCCCCCCCCAATTCTTGTTGACTCCGTCAGCATAGAGGATGAGCGATGGGAGATCTTGCTGACCAGCCCCGCCCTGGAAGACCAACTTCGGCTGATCAACAGGGGCCAGGAGGCTCGGGAAGCGTATGGGAACCTGTGAATAACGAACCACTCCGACTGAGCTGAAATAGCTCCATCGCAACCCTTTTTCTAACAATAAAGTTTATTCTCTCTCTCTCTCTCTCTCTCTCTCTCTCTCTCTCTCTCTCTCTCTCTCTCTCTCTCTCTCTCGTCATCTTGTAGTTTGTCACCGTTGTCCTCTATGTGGGGTGAAAGTCGGTTGTGGACCATGTGTTCTAGGAGTTTCCAACACATGAGGTTAACGAGATGGGTCGTAAATTTTTTGTATTCAGAGGTTTTCCCGGTTTAAGTATGAGGGTTTTTTTCTGCGTGTTTCCATTGTGGTGGTAGGGAGCCAGATGTCCATTGATTGTTGATGTACTGTAGTAGGTTTTCAAGGGCTATTGGGTCGAGGTTGTGAAGTACAAAAAAATTATTGCAGTGCGAAACATGATAGAGGACTGTCTTCAAGTGCTCTTGCCTGGTTTTATCTAGTCCAAGCGGCGAGGGAGAGCGCACAGCCGCTATACCTCAAGCGACAACGTACTAGCAGAGACAGAGACAGAACTCCTCGCTTTCTCGGCGGTGACGCTGTGGGACACGCGACACGAAACGACGCGAACGCATGCTCCCGCTGAGAAACGGCATTGGTCAGGAGAGATGCTACGTTCGCGAACAGGAAGTCTCCGTCGTCGCTTTCTTTTTTACTTGTTTTTATCCTCCTACTTTTGCGCCTTTTTCCTTCAAAGCAGGGCGGCCACAAAGCTCGCCCTCGCTTTTTTTTTTCTTTGATGTTCCGCTAGCTCCGCGGGTTAAAGGGTAGGAGAAGTGGTAGCTTTATCAACGCGTCTTCTTTTCTCGCTCCCTCCATTCTTCCGTGGCGCAAATTCGCTTCGCGCTGTGGTTTTGTGTTACGTTTTTTTCCCCTCTGGCCACGTGAATGCCCCGCGGCCAAGACTGTCATGTTCGCTACCCAGAATCGCCAGTAGTGGGGGTCACCCTGAAAGTTGTTCGTCTTAACCGAAGAGCACGTGCAAGGCTGTTCGCCTTTTTTTTTTTTTTGCATTTGGTCTACGAAATATATATATATATATATATATATATATATATATATATATATATATATATATATATATATATATATATATATATATATATATATATATATATATATATATATATATATATATATAAGCAGTAGAAGAAACTTCTTGAGGAGCCAGAAGAAATATTTGAGAAAATGTTAGGCTCACCGTTAAAAACAAAAACAGTCGTTTACTGGTCTTCCTCTGAGTGATTCCGAAGAAGACTGGTCCTCAAGTCGAAACGTCAGTAAACCACTGTCCTTGTTTTTAATCGTGAGAGTGAACCATTTTTTCAAATGTATTTCTTCAAATGTATATATATATATATATATATATATATTATATATATATATATATATATATATATATATATATATATATATATATATATATATTAGATACATATATATATATCTATATATCCCCCATGAGCGGAAACATCTACCGCGTTATGTGTACACAATGCCTTACAAAAAAACGAAAGAAAGACAAACAACGCGCAACTCAACTATTTATATACATCTACATATAGGCATCTACATATACATAAAAGGATAAGAGGAGGTCGTCAAAGCGATAACAACACCACAATACTGAGAGTCCGCCTACCGCATGCTGTATAAAAAACAGAATTCATTGGTAAAACGTGATAATGACGGTTCACTGATGGGAGGATCAGTTGTTTGTCTTCCTTCCTCTGTGTGTCCAGTTAGCGCAATTTTCGTAAGGCATAATGCACCAAATATAGCCCAACAGCACATTTCACTGAATTACACGCAATGCTTCAGCGTTAAAAACATGTTCACCAACTCTTCCTGCATATCGATTGACCACAGTGTTTTTTTTTTTTTCTCGTCGTGATTATATCAACGGAACCGGGAAGTGCCTTTTAACGTACCTCTCCCAGAACACGGACAATCTCTAAAGGACTCACGGGGCAGCTATGTTGCTGGTAATTGCATAAACTCGCTGCGTGCATCGTTGTTTAGGCCAATTAACCTTAGGCCGACACAAAAAAAACAGGCTAGAGCAATTTCCTAAGCCTTTTATGCGCAACAAGACGGCGATGGGCGCGTACACGCCCCATCGTTTTCGCTGTTCGAAAGTGATGCAGATACCAAACAGTCTCGCAAGACATGATTTCCGTGTTGTATACAATGCTGCGTGCCTGTAAAACAGCACTTGGTGGTCAATAGACATTCCTTGCTAGCTGAGCGCTGAGTCCGTCTTTTCTTCTCTCGTCAGGTCCCCGCGCCTTTTTGTTACCATGAGCACGTAAACCGGGCCAAATGAAGCAGTCGTGATTGTTAACACAACAAAAGAAAGACGATATTACGCCTTTAGGCACCATTTACAGCTTAGCGAGTACGACGCCACGGTCCACCGGCGGCGAAGGCGCGTTTAGACGATGCCAAGTCACACGAACACCATCCTGAAGTCATGAGCTGTTCTTTTACTCCAAATTAACACTTTCCCTGCAAATACTAATTATGTATCTCACTCGTGTAGAGCTACACGCGGACTTAGCTTTTGAGGCGGTTCGGGAAGGGTGGGCGGGGGCGCTAATTAACTTCAAACAACGGCGGCACACTTCGATCAACCTGCAACGTCCCACACATGCGGTCATTCTTGCGTTTCACGCCCACGACGCAAAACATTTTCTCTGCAAGAGATGAACACAACGACCTCAGGCTAAGCCGCGTAATAGCCTTATCCAATGAGCCATAGAATGCGGCGACCTCCGCGTATACCAACCCCGGGTGGAAGCATGGGCCAGCGGTGACGAACGAGGACGCGGGTTCGATTCCCGGCCGCGGCGACCGCTTTTCTCGTGGAGGGGAAAAGCAAACACGCCCGTGTGTACGAGATTTCGGCGCACGTTAAATATCCCCTCGTGAATATTAATCCGGAGCCCTCCACTACGGCGCGCCTCATCGCCTGTGAAGCGTCCGCGCGTTAAACCCTACAATGAATGAATGAATGAATGAATGAATGAATGAATGAATGAATGAATGAATGAATCAATCAATCAATCAATCAATCAATCAATCAATCAATCAATCAATCAATCAATCAATCAATCAATCAATAAATCAATCAATCAAAGCTATACATGGTGCGAATTTGCATGCGATTTCCGTGCTGCGGCGCCGCGGCAGAGCGGTCTCTTTCCGCAGCTGCGGCAAACTTCCGAAATATTTTTGACGGCCCAACTTGTCGTGCGAATGACGCTCCTATAGCTGTGGCGTAGACCGACAAGACCGGTTGCACAGCTACATGAACGTCACTGCCTCACCATAACGTTCAGGTTTCAATAAGCTGTCGAAAAGTGAACACGTTTCTTCATTTTTTAGGAGCCCGAATTCTTCGCCCGTGACAGACGCAATTACCTCTGCAAAGAACGTGTTTCTGAAATGCGGACACCGCAGCGCACGCAAGCGATGTAGAAGGCGCTGAGAATTTCAGTTTTCGCTCCACCGAATTCGCAAAGGAAAAACGCGCCATTGCAGTACGGGCTTAATTGAGTAACTTTGACCTCGCTCGCTCTATGTACTATAAGCTTCGGCCGTGTCTGCCAGCACGCCGCCATATATCCACTGAAATGAAATCGATCCCATCCGCCCGAGACAGCGAAACGAAACGCGCTCACAAGCCGATGCGACGTGCCGGGTCCAAGCGTCGCATGCCGGACGCAGGAATAAGCGGCGTCGTGACCGTTCTCGTCACCACAGGCTGTCGGGAAGTCTTCAAAGCTTGGCCTTCGCGAAGGCCTGCTACTTTCTTTCTTTCTTTCTTTCTTTCTTTCTTTCTTTCTTTCTTTCTTTTTCGTTCGTTCGTTCATTTAATCGTTTCTTTTATTTGTCAAATCATATAATACAAAGTATCATCAGACTGTTTGGACCCGTAGCCAACGGGTAGTCCTGGGCCCCCAAAAAAGTATGCAGTGATGCAGGATTTCTGCTGCAGAAAATTTAAAACCACTAACACTCCAAGATACCGACTGCTATAAAACACAAGTACAAGCATTTTATAACACGCACTCTCGGCGCCTAGCAACAATAAACTTTATAATGGCGATAGTCTGAAAAGGTGCACCAAAGCAGGCAAATCACTACATTGGACATACTATCATTAAAGAAACAACTAACAAACATTGAAGTATCCATACAATACGAATGCCGGTATTTAAAAATACAAAACAAATACAAACATTCAATGCCAGGACACAACAAGATTCACAATCCAGATCACCAGCACAGATGTCAGAGAATGCAGAAACCAAATAACTATCCAGCGCGTATGGTATTTCTGTGAACACAAAACGGCATATCAGAAAAAAAAACTCAGTTAGCTGGCATCATTTAGGCTCAGATAAAATTTTATTATCGAGGTGTTAAAGTTCTGGGCTTTCTTTATTTGTTTCTTTGGACACAGGCCGGGGTGAGGGTGTAATGTGTCGATTCAGCGCTCAGCTCGCTATCGCCGCACGCACCTGCCTTCGGCGTGACGAAAGCGGCTAAGCTTCCGCGTCTATTTCGTTTTTCTTTTCTTCTTTTGCCACTTCAGCGTCGCTCGTGAGACAACGAAGTTGCGCAGCTGGCTCGCTCAATTAACCCAGGACAGAGCGACGGTGGCGGAAAAGGCAGCGCTGCGTCGACACACCGTGGCACGAGTCACGACAATTGAGCAACATTTCGGCGAACGCGCCTCACTGGGTAGGTGGGTACAGTACACAGAAGTGCAAATGAGACGCTAGAAATACGTCATAGTTAGTTGGAAATTACTGCGTTTAGGGCACGACTTAGTAAAAGTTCCCGCGCAAAGACGCACAAGTGTTGCAGCCGACTCCCAAAACGCCGCGAAGCAACTAATAGGGGCCCCGTTGAGGCAAGCCCTAGCTGTCGCTAGTGACTGACCCCCTCCAGTTCTAGTCACCTCTTTCTACATCCCTCCCCAATTCTCTCTCCCTTTTCAGATGTTATCAATAACAAGACAACTCGAGAGACATGCTTTTTCCTATAACGAGTGGGAACTCCCATATTCTCAATTTTTGTTGAGAGGATAGCACCTACAACGTTTACTGGAGCAGAACAACAACAACAACAACAAAAAACCAAGGATGCACACAGTGACGTGGAGGCACCGCCGTCTTCCCGTCACTGCACGCCTTTGAGTAAACGCCCGAAACGCTGTCCTTTCACACGGTATACTTTCCTAGCTATACTTTCCTAGCCATTCTCAACTATGCCTACATCATAGACGCTGACGTAGAAAGGCGGCGTCACAGAAGGTGCATCCTGATCGGCTTTCAGCCTTCACGACGAAGCAGAAAGCCAATCAGAGCAGGCTTCTGAGTCAATGCCGACGCCCTGACAATTGCGCTATAACGTTGGAAGAGCGAGCACGTCGCAATTAGTGTTGCCAATTTAGTTCGCTGTCTAATATAGCTACGCTTCTGGAGAACCATTCCTGCAAATACCGTCTATAGCTTCGAGTGGCTACGTTAGCCGTTTCCCACCCACCTCCCAAAAAATTACATCTCCGTAATTTAGGCAACTTTGACAATTTAGCTTCAAGCAAATTTTCTAACGTTTACAAAATTTCAGTCGGTCGGCCACGGAAATCACGAAATAAACGTGCAAAAAGAGCAGCCTGGAAGCTTTCTAAATTGGCTCTGTAAAGCCTCTCAACTCCCAAAAGCAGCATCAAACTGATGCACATTCAGCGAGAAAAAAAAATACAAAGTCCCTCATTTATTCTGGGCAACGCCACCTCACAACCTGGCTTGGGACCATGTCTTGGCACATAGCGCCAGATGTAGATAGGCAGTAACAGATGTCCTGTCACACAAACCCAGATCTTGATTGCCGCTCGTGGATGACATACGACAGAAAATTAATGGAACGCTTGCCAGAAGAGACCCGGAGGCAAGTACAAAGAAAATCACTCAAAAGAACGTGACTGGGAGTTGACTTCGGAGCGCATACGAAGAAGACAATGCGCCAAGGCCTTCCCTGCAGCGCCGGCATGGAGGGCCTCCTATTCCCGAAGGGGCCTACTCCCCCTCTACTCCCTTTCCCCCGCACTGTGTTATATGCAGGCGAGCTCCCTGCAGAGCTCAGAAATATCCCCGGTGCACTTCCTTTCCTTTTATAATCCCACAAACCACTACACACACGAAACTAATGCGAAGTGTGAAGCAACGAGAACGTGAGCGCAAAGTAATCATGCACGCGCAAAAACAACCCCACAGTCACTCGACGCTCTATAAAGAAAGCGAATAGATCGAGCACCAAATTATACAGCCAGGAATTTGGACGCTGTAAACGAAATCCCATCACCCTACACGAAACAAATAAGAACAGACAAGAATGCATGCAGTAACTGTGGAGTTCTGCTTGCGAAGCTTGGATAGTGGCTGCGTACGGTTACAACCCACTACACCGCCTCCAAACGAAGCCCCGAAGCAGCAAAATAAATTGTCTTCTATTCATTTCTATCACTTTATTTAGCTACAATCACTCGTTTGACGTTTCTTCTTTTTTGTTAGATGCACTATTACATGGTGAGGAGCGGGAAACTGTATACAAGATACAGCTTTTCTTTACCAGCCGTATTTACTTAGTTGCCTCATTTATGTAGTACCCGGCGTGTTCACCTGTCGCAGGTATTGTTCTATTATTCACACGCCGTGTAGCACCTCGCATGCAAGCACCATTGGCTGCGCCGCTGCCGCATCCTGCCTTTGCGCAATATATCTGAGCCGTTTTCCTATAGGTGTGTACTTTGAACAGCGACTCCGACAACTCGCATAAATGCTTCGCGCAAGTTTTTACGCCGTAATGTGACGGCTCACAGCACGTGAGCCATAGGAATGGATACGGTTTTGATCTGTACAGCTTTGAAGTCGTAACAGAGTTTGAGGTACAAACAAGGAATGGCAGAGTGCAAATCTCGTAAAACTATTCTGCTCCTAGACGCAATGCGAGACTACAGAGGTTTAAGCGCCGTCATCCTGGTCGTGCGATGGCGTGCTTCGGTTCGCCTTTATAGCCGCTTTCACTGCTGCCACATCGAAAGGTATACATGAAAATAAATTAGAACACTACAACGCCTTAGAAGGAACACGGAGTACTGAAAGCACAAGTATTAAAATGCACCCGGTCTTAGCAACTCCTTTTGGATATCATTTCTTTGCCGCACTTGAGCTGAAACTCTGAATCCCAGGTTGCCACACTGGCAACGCTACCTGTTAATTTCGGGCTCCGCATGTAATTAATGAAGGCCGCCGGTGGCCCATGTATTGGCGTCGCCTCCGCTGGTGGCTACTTTCCCGTGCCCCTTTCATGTAGCCGCGCGGACGCCAAGTTCGGAGCCGCGGAGAGCTGTTGTGCCCGTCCTTTTGTGTGTCAAAGGATGGGGGCGATTAGCCTGAGTGCCTCTGTCGCGTCGAGGGTGGCAGGGTCATTCGGCATAACAAGCTGACGGGCGGCCAGATGATCGTATCTCTTAGTGTTGAAAGCGCGCGCGGTGTAAGTTTGGAAAATCTTCGACTCCGGCGGCGGGCGCTCTTCGTCGACGGGTCGTTCGCCTCGACGATGGTCGCCTCGGCTGGCAGCGTCTCTCCCCGTGGTCTGTTCAGGTGGCCGGCGGCGCCCCTTTAGTCTGGGAGGGAATTAGCAATCCTCATTGTCACGCCGCGCGTGCAGACGCCCCACGTCGTGGGAGGCGTCGCGCGGAGGGAGGTCAGCCGCGCGGGGACCGCTCCGGGCCCTCGGCTTGGCTGTTGTTTGTGCAGATGCCGCCCGCTAAACGTTATGGATGGTTCACTTTAGGCCGCAGATGGCCTGTATTTCCTGGCCGAGTGCAACAGCGTGCGTAGGAAACGCACTATGAGTGTGTAAGAGAGAGTGTTAGGTCACGTGACCGCAGGTGGGGACATGTGTGTGATTGGCTGGTTCCTGTGGCCAATCAATGGTTTCTATTAATTGTTTGAAAGGTTTTTTCTCTCTTTCTTGTACGCCCCCTTCTTGGAGGCGGGGTTTTTCGTATCAAAACCGGAGTGTTGGGTTTTGTCGGGGGTCGGTCGAGAGGGGATCTAGTTCAGTATAGATCTCGGCCGAACAGGCTGCTGCTGTCAGAGTGACAATGTAGCAGTCACTCTGACGTGATGTAAACGTGGAGTCATGTAAATAATGTAAATAAACCTAATATCCAGCAAGGAAGGCAGTCCTCATCCCTCACCCGCTCCAAGCATCGGTCGTCGGTCATCGGAGCGAGTCGAGATCGTCCTCTCGGCTCGCACATCAAAAGAACATCACTATTTCGCCTCCATCAGTTCGCCAAGAAGATGGAGAGGCGAAATTTAACTGGCGCAGTCGACAGGATGACCACGACCATCGGCTGGAGCTGGTGGGGCATTGCGAAGAGACTGCTTCAACGCAAGGTTCGGCTCCGACCAACAACGAGCCCAACTCCAAGCATCGACGGGGCGACACCTCAGCGGGAGGCCTCGCGATTCAACGGCAACGGGGCGACACCTCAGTGGGAGGCCTCGCGGGCTCCGGCCCAGGGCGGCGTAAGCCGCGGTTGAACGGGGCGACACCTCAGCGGGAGGCCTCGTGGGCTCCGGCCCAGGGCGGCGTAAGCCGCGGTTGAACGGGGCGACACCTCAGCGGGAGGCCTCGTGGGCTCTGGCCCAGGGCGGCGTAAGCCGCGGTTGAACGGGGCGACACCTCAGCGGGAGGCCTCGTGGGCTCCGGCCCAGGGCGGCGTAAGCCGCGGTTGAACGGGGCGACACCTCAGCGGGAGGCCTCGTGGGCTCTGGCCCAGGGCGGCGTAAGCCGCGGTTGAACGGGGCGACACCTCAGCGGGAGGCCTCGTGGGCTCTGGCCCAGGGCGGCGAAAGCCGCGGTTCAACGGGGCGACACCTCAGCGGGAGGCCTCGTGGGCTCTGGCCCAGGGCGGCGTAAGCCGCGGTTGAACGGGGCGACACCTCAGCGGGAGGCCTCGTGGGCTTCGGCCCAGGGAGCACGGCCCCATCCCAGCGGCGAGAGCGGCGCATCGGGTCCACGAGCTGCTGCACCAGCGACACTGCGACCCGGCCGAACCCGGAGCGGGCACAGGTGGGCCCTGATTTGTTTTCTCCGGGTTCACCATGGCCACTATGCTAACGGGATGTCGCGGCACCGACCGGAAGGTTAGTGCCATTGTGCTCGAGATCGAGGAGTTGAGAGCTGAATTAGCTCTCAAAAATGCCCAGCACGCTTTGGAAAAAGCTAGGCTAGCGGGTAGCCGGGGCGCGGATAGCCCGTCCGTATGGACGGCTGAGGAGCTCAGTGCTCAACTAGCCCAAGGGAGGGCGGAGATCGCTTACGAGAAAGCGAAGCTCCGCAGGATCGGCGAACTCGAAGAGGACGCCAATCTTTTCACGGTGTTTGTTCCCTCGTGGGCGCTTCGAGCGCCACGGGAGAAGGAGAGTGGGAATGTCGTGGAGGTGGCCGAAGCCACCCCAGTTGTTGGGCAACACGTTGGCGTTCCCACTGTTGCAGATGAGATCTTGGAATCGCGTGAGACAAATGTCTTAGCTGCAGCGATTCTTTCTGTGGCGGCGGGCAATGTTGCCGTGGCCGCGCAGGGAGGTGTCGAGAGTAGCACCGCCCCATGCGCTGACATAGATTCCGCGGCCGACCGCGAGGAGCCCCGCGTGGATGAGCCAGTGCACAGATCGGGAGAAGCTGCAGAAAGCATGCTAATCTCAGAGGAGTCAGAGGAAGTGCAGGGGCCATGCAAGGCGCGCCTAATTGTGGAGCTTGCGTGCGGGAAGCATGAATGCGCAGGGGGTCCGCGGCGTCTTGCGCGTAGGGCAATTCAGACGGGCCCAAGAACGCGGAACGCGGGGGCAGGTGTGGCGCCGCAGGTGCGACATCGTCGTACGCGTTACCGCCGGGTAGGGTGTTCCTTCTCTCCCGGGAGCAGAGGACACCGCGAGCCGAACCAGGGTTCGTGTAGGATCAGCTGGTGGCGCACAACACGGAATCAGCTTCCGTGCGACGGTCGGTGTGTGCCGCCGCGGAAAGGGGCGTTAGCGCTGAATAGTGTGCAGTGCGAGACAGGGACGGTTCAGTGTTGTTTGCCGCACACTTAGTGGTTAGCGTTTTGCGGTTTTTTTCTGCTGTTTTTTTTATGGGTAGGGTTCGCTCCGACGAGCGTTATTCTTAGTTGTCCCTGTACTGTAGTTCTCCCCCTTGGTTTTAGTTTTTTTTATTGTGCATGTGTTGGTTGCGTTCAGCTGTCGTAAGTCGTGTGATTTGCGAGAAGCGCAGCCTGGCGATCTTAACGCTGTCTTCCTGAGGAGTAGAGCCGCTGTTACAGCACGGTAGGGAGTTTACCTCTGGGTACAATGGCGAGTGCCTTTCTTTATTTGCGCTCGTTGGCATGTGGTCATGGTGGGCCATGGAATGTGCAGGTAGGGCCCCTTTGTGGCGCTTGTGTGCGAACTGGTGTTTGAAGTACTGAGAAATGAACTTTCAGTACATCGCATGTGGACAGCGAGTGAACCGCAACCGGGACGAACAATCTGTGTCGCATTCCGAAAGAACCGGCGTCCGCGAGTGCGTGAAGAAACGCTGAACTTTCTTTAAACGTTTTGTTATTGGTACAGGAGTAGCCTCATTTTGAGCGTTTGGGTTTTGTTCGGGTGTTGTTTTTTTTCTTTCATTAGAGTGAAAGAATGTTCCTACATGCGCTGAACGGTTAAGGATGGATGGTGTCATTCATCCAGTTGTCAAGTTGTAACATTTATACCCTTCGTGGGGTTGGTTGCCTTTAATGGTAGAGGGTGCCACGAGTTTGTTCTCACGGGCCACGGGCCCTGTAGTTGAGCGTCTTCGTTTATTGTTTGATGTTGCGCAAGCCATGGCTAGGCAGGGGCACTGAGTATGCCGTGTTGTATCCGTTTTTGGTGCAGTTGGCCGGCGCGTTGTGCTGTTTGGGTAGGTGTGTAGCGGGTTAATTTTTTTTGTTGTACTGTATTGTACCCGCGTTGTATTGTACTTGCGTAATGGCTTGAGTGTGTTTTTTTTTAGTTCTGACTCTGCCGTAAGACATAAACCTGCAGGAGAGTTGATGTTGTACGTACAGCTAGTGTACGGACAACATTCTTAGTGCGGAGGTGTTAATTTCGGGCTCCGCATGTAATTAATGAAGGCCGCCGGTGGCCCATGTATTGGCGTCGCCTCCGCTGGTGGCTACTTTCCCGTGCCCCTTTCATGTAGCCGCGCGGACGCCAAGTTCGGAGCCGCGGAGAGCTGTTGTGCCCGTCCTTTTGTGTGTCAAAGGATGGGGGCGATTAGCCTGAGTGCCTCTGTCGCGTCGAGGGTGGCAGGGTCATTCGGCATAACAAGCTGACGGGCGGCCAGATGATCGTATCTCTTAGTGTTGAAAGCGCGCGCGGTGTAAGTTTGGAAAATCTTCGACTCCGGCGGCGGGCGCTCTTCGTCGACGGGTCGTTCGCCTCGACGATGGTCGCCTCGGCTGGCAGCGTCTCTCCCCGTGGTCTGTTCAGGTGGCCGGCGGCGCCCCTTTAGTCTGGGAGGGAATTAGCAATCCTCATTGTCACGCCGCGCGTGCAGACGCCCCACGTCGTGGGAGGCGTCGCGCGGAGGGAGGTCAGCCGCGCGGGGACCGCTCCGGGCCCTCGGCTTGGCTGTTGTTTGTGCAGATGCCGCCCGCTAAACGTTATGGATGGTTCACTTTAGGCCGCAGATGGCCTGTATTTCCTGGCCGAGTGCAACAGCGTGCGTAGGAAACGCACTATGAGTGTGTAAGAGAGAGTGTTAGGTCACGTGACCGCAGGTGGGGACATGTGTGTGATTGGCTGGTTCCTGTGGCCAATCAATGGTTTCTATTAATTGTTTGAAAGGTTTTTTCTCTCTTTCTTGTACGCCCCCTTCTTGGAGGCGGGGTTTTTCGTATCAAAACCGGAGTGTTGGGTTTTGTCGGGGGTCGGTCGAGAGGGGATCTAGTTCAGTATAGATCTCGGCCGAACAGGCTGCTGCTGTCAGAGTGACAATGTAGCAGTCACTCTGACGTGATGTAAACGTGGAGTCATGTAAATAATGTAAATAAACCTAATATCCAGCAAGGAAGGCAGTCCTCATCCCTCACCCGCTCCAAGCATCGGTCGTCGGTCATCGGAGCGAGTCGAGATCGTCCTCTCGGCTCGCACATCAAAAGAACATCACTATTTCGCCTCCATCAGTTCGCCAAGAAGATGGAGAGGCGAAATTTAACTCTACCCTCGAACAAAAAAATTAAAGCCGTTCCATTTAATGTGAAAGCTTTCGGAAGCGCAGAGCAGTGATTCGCCATAATGGGCTGCAGCGCCATTATCCGCTCACTGCTGCATTTCAAACTTCCCGCCTTCGCAGTGCTCGCGCGCCCCCTTCCTGCAACTGCGCCAGCGGGAGTTGTTCTTTTTGCGCTTGCTTTAATTTCGTATGCTGGAGCTGTTTTGCATCATTTCGAACGTGAATTTTTTTTTTTCTTGCGTGGCTGGAGCCTATCTGCGCCATTTCGAACGCGCCATTCCTTACTGCGCGGCCGCTTTTTTCGCTTACTATCGCAAAAACACACCCAACAACCAACCTAATTAAATGAACGCGGGGGCTGCCGGTTATATGCACAGGTTTTGCCTGAAATGTACCTGCAGTTTTCTTTGCGCTAAATAACAGGGAGATGTACGACAAGCGCCAACGGTTCACGAGGTTTGAACCGTTATGGCTATTTAAACCGCGTGGTTTTTCGAAGCCTCATCGTGACTCCCCGACACCAATACAGAAGGCTCAACTTGGGTCCGTTATCTCACTGCGCCGCCTGATTCCGGCAGTCGCATCGACCTTTAGAGAGCTAAGACGACAAGGCAAGCCCATAAAGCGCTCTGCACTTGAAAGTATAGTGCACAAGGCATTAACTACACTACTACTGTGCAGCCCTAGAATTTTGAAGTGGTCACGTTTCGCGTGGCGTTTCAAAGCGCATTCATTGTGAGCCAACTGAAAGGAAAATGATGCGGTCGCAGTTAAGAGTGAATAAAGTCCCACGTCTTTCGGTGACACGCCTGTTAATGTCGTGTCGAAAGTGTCAACGCGTTCGCTACGACCGCTCTACGCGGGTCACGTCATTTCGGCACTCAGAGGGAAAGTAGCACCAGACTTTAACTAAGCGCTTCAAGATCATCTTACGGCAGCAAAGGAATTGGTCCTCCGGTGTGCCTCATTTATAAGTCGCGTCTTCATTTTCGCAGTTAAAGGGAAGGACAATTTTTTGGGCGAAAATTAAATTGTCGTGACGTAGGCACGAAAGTACGTACAATTTTTTTTTCCCACCGGAACCAGGCATTCAACCCATTAGGCGATAAAATATATCACAACCACGTCTACATCCGCGCCACGAAAGGCAGCTCGAAAACTGCCGGGCAGACAACTGCCCCCCCACGCGAAAATCCATTGTGTCAGCCTTGCGCAAACAACAGATGATGTTCCTCCCCGAAGAGTGGAACCCACGCTCGGTGACCCCACCGTGCCCCCGTCAAAAGCGCGCATGAAGGACCGACCATTCTTCGGACGTGGCCGCCGGGCAGCGAAACTGGTAGCATTTAGCAAAGTGGTCGACTCAGGGCAGGAAAAACAGAGCTGAAGGCTCCACGTTCGGCGGCCGAGGTCACGCAAGCCAAGCGAAAAGAATGCGAATGGCTGCACGCTCAAGTGAGCGCTCTACGACGCCGACATGCCCCGTGAGCGAGACAGACACTAATGCATGTAACCAGCTAGACGTCTTCATGCGATCCCAAGAAGTAGCTCTCCCAGTATAACAACTGTAATCAAGGTTAAGTTGCCCTTGATGAAAGCGTCCGCAGCTGAAACTTCATAATAATTTCGCGTGAACAAATTCTGCTTCCGCGCTTAGGACAGACAAGCGCAAAAGTATATGCCATTTTGAGCGCACTATTTTAGGCCCTTGCCCTCTGCCCCTCTCCAACAAAACAAACAATGTGAGAACGTGAGTCTATTTTTTGTTGTTGGTCAATCGCATTGAAGGTACTTTCTTTTCAGTTGCTGCGCCGATACGTTGCCTTACAAGCAACAGATAACAAATTACGGCGCGACACACACCCGGCAAGGGAAGCACATTCCGACCTAACTCCGCTCTCACAAGTCATGATCCCGTGAGTACACGAGATTGGAAAGAAAATTATTTAAAGAAAACCAGCAAATACCGACGACAATGTCGAAACAAATTCTTAAATTCATTATTGCTTCATTTTGTCGCAGGGCAATAAAGGCCTGTGCCCTCACAATTTGCAGTGCGGTGACCTACACCGACTAAACCACCGCATTATACGACCCGTCTGCGTTGGGGGAAAGCCAATCAAACACCAATCAAACGCGACAAGTGACCGTCATCGTCGGCGGCGTTCTACCCAAATGGAGCCGAAATGGACGCCACCGTGTCAGAATTAGAAGAAAAATTGGCCGCGTATCTGCTCCTTTCGTTGCAAATGTCGACAAAAGACGATAGTCTTTGCCGACATTTGTCAAGTAAATGCCTCCCTTCGCTTTCCCGCTCACCGCTCATGCTGTTCCTCTTCCGTCGGGCTCCTCTCAAGGTAAACTCGCTAAAGGTTTGCTCGAGTCGATTTAAATTTACCGCGTTACACTCCTCCAGGCCGGGTGCCTGGATGCCAGCCGGCTGTTGCACCTCACGTGGATTTACGAACTTCCCGCTGCAAGTTCTCTATGGCTGGCAGGCCCGGATCGTTCTGTCCGCAACCTTTCACATCTCTCCCAAAGTGGACCGCGCTAGCACGCACTGCTAGAACCCGCGGCGACCGCCTTCACGAACTCGGCGCGTGTGGTCCACACTGAAAGCTGACATTACTGAACCATTCGTGTATATATGTGTTCACAGATGTTGTGTCTTTTGTGCAGTAATAGCACCGTAAGTTGTTTTAGAGGCGATTTGGACACTTCAGAAGACCGAAAGGTCCTATCTCCGCCCACAGATTGTGTGGCTGCTTTCCGTCACAACATGCGGCTTCTAGCGCGGCCGTCCACCGCAAGTGGTTAACCGCTCTGTTTCCTCGGTTGCATGGAAAAGGTAATGTAGACGGATAGATAGAGAGCTAGTTTATTTAAGGCATGAGCTATAACTTAGGACAAGCTATAGCTTAGGAAGGACGAGCTATAACTTAGTTGCATGCTTTCTCGGTTGCACAGAAGAAGGTAACGGTAGCTCATAGCTACTCGCTACCTTGTCGTCTAGCATTCTGGTCAGCTACGAATCTTAACCACCTACAGTTTGAACATTCGACCGTGATTGGTTTGGTCAGTTTCAATCTGTCTTCGTTGACTGCCTCCAAGAACCTTCTCACTGGAGTCCCGAGGGAGTACCTCGCGAGTAGTTTTACCTCGCAGTCTTTCGACAGCCGGAAGAAGCCGACCTGAGAGACTCCAGGACCGGAAATTACGAGGACAGCACGCCAGGCCAGCTTTGAAGGAGATCGCCTGACGACTACTGAGTAGCATTGCTCGGTATGAGTACGAAGTGTTTGGTCTGATTCGTTATTTGCCGTCCTGTTAGCTTTAGCCAAAATGAAAAAAAAAGTAAACTCATGTCGGTGAAGCAACGCAGGGACGGCCGGGGACTGAAGAACGAAGGGACACTACAAGCGCTGGTTATCAACAATCCCAGCCAAATTACTGCTTGTAACTATTCCAAATCCAAACTTTAACCAGTAAGCACCCCACCAACCCGACCCCTCTCCAGTCATCGGAACTCATCAGGATCTGCTTTGATGTTGCCGGAACGCACTGTTGCATACGAGAAGGCGTACCCGAGCCGAGCTCCGTCGCCTCCGACATGCGTGTAATAGCGTGGTGAAGCGAGCGGCCAGCCAATGCCGCTGCCTCGAAGAAGACCAGAAGCCGAAGGCAAAAGTTAAATTGTTTACTTCATGGCGAGAGATCGGCCGAAGCCAGAGAAGAGCAATGCCCCGACGGGCGAGGTTACAGTACAGGACTCGAGCAGAGTGACAGCATTGATTCACTGCTCAAACAGGAATGAAGTACAGCGCTTGGGGGGTCTTATTTATACCCAAAGCGCCAACGGTCAAATAAGCGTTCCCTCTAGATTGTGCACACGACACGAACGGTACAGACACACACAACGCTCTTTCCAGAGTTCGTGAGCGGCCGGTAGTAGCGGCGAATGCCAACAAAATCTAATCGGTGTTACGCACGCTGAGTCTGAGAGAGGGGAGAGAGGAAGTTTCCGCAACGGCTTCCGCGTCCTTCGGGCAAGTCTCTGCGTGTTGCGTCGGCCGCCACCCAAGTTTGAATCACGCCGGTAGCGAGGCGCCAGCGATCCGACTTTTCCAGACATGTAGCGTCGTGTTTGGATCCGTCGGCTGCAAGCGTGAGTCACCGACAGGGAGGCCTGCTCGAAAGCGCACGTAGTGGAGGCGTCGCATCACAGCCGAGGAGTGCTGCACAAGGCACTGCAGCGGGCTGATTCGTAACACCCAACTCCCTCAAGTTCTGTCCATTACCTATACGATTCCTACTTCGCAACGCAAGTCTGCTGTAGCGACAGAACGAGCCCACATGATACTACAGCGAAAGTTCTCCAGTGCAAACCCGGAGAACGCCTTGGGCCGTCAATTCTTCGTAGCGTCAGTTTGACCTTCAAGCTCAGCCACGGCCAAGCGTCGTGCGGTCGCGCAGTGAAAGCGTCTAATCGCTCGTTCGTTCCAAGGGGAGGGGTGCGGAGAGGGGGATCGGGGGTACGAGCAAAGGAGTGTTCCATCAGAAAATGACACAAGGAGGTGTTGGCTTTATCTAAGTTCTGTACTAATTACTACGCTGTATCTGTAGTAATTACGTGCGATATGTATGCACCAAAATGTTTAATAAAATCCTTGAAATCCTTGAAGTTTACTGCACATTCACGCCTAGACCGGCGACTGCTCCGAGCTGTTCTATCTTGCGACTGTGTGATCTTGCGGTGCTATTGCGCGCGTGTTCACTCCGCGCTCTCGTCGCGAAAAGCTTGCTGCCGCTCGACGAACTTGGTTTCCCCGCGTTCAACCGCAGTATTTTTTGGCTTATTCGTTAGCGAAACTTTCCTTGGCCTAATTAAACTCCGTACTCGTGAGAAAAAATTACCCTCGACCATTGCTGCACACATGTTCCCTAAGCTTGAATCACGCGTAACCCCTGAAGGATTCCCACTCCTCGGTCGGCTTGAGCACTTTGAAACCTCCTCGCCGCGCATTTTTTGGAGGCAAAAAATGGGAAAAAAAAACCGGGCCATCTCCACTAACAAGAAACCAGTGGACAGGCGAAGCATGCAGTGTATAAGCGCATTCAAAGTTTGTAAGTTTCTCTCTCTCTCTCTTGCGACACGGCGCGCGCTGATTGGGCGCCGAAGAAGCGCCGGTGGGAGGAACAATCGCGCGCTTGCTGATGCGGTGGCGCCCTCTTTTGCGTTGAACCGGATTTAAGCAATTAGATGACAGACTGGCCGTAATTTCTCCTTGCGTCACACACTGCAGCATGCGTTCTAGCGCGAGGCGTTCGAAAACGAGTGTTCCGGTGTGTTCGTTTAGCAGGCTTTTTTGCCCACGGAGATGTAACGTTCTAGCGCGAGGCGTCGGAAAACGAGTCCCGGTGTGTTCTTTTAGTACGCTTTGAGTTCCAGCGCGGGGCGTTGGAAAACGACAGTCCTGGTATTTTAGTACCGTGATTACTTGAGATGACAGGAGACGCCGACAGCCCGAGCTCCTATGGTGCTCGGGCTGTCGGCGTCTCCTGTCACCCTTAAAAACAAATACCGCCCCTGAAAACAAATACGTGCGTGCACCGCGCCAAGTCAAAATCAGAAGAATGTCCACAGTATTGTCGAGTATACCTCTAACACCGCACGACTCCTTCAAGAAATGCTCCCTCAACCCCACAATATTGAACCTTGGATGCATTTTTTCTCCTCGACCATGTTCCTTCAACGCCCACAATATAACTCAGCCCCGGCTCACGTTTTACGATTTTGAATAACCGACAATTAGGCAAGCTTAGTTGGCAGTGGTTCCTCAATATCTTGAAACACAGCGCTCCCTCGCAAGTAAACTTTCACTTATCGTGTTCGGTTCGGTTTTGCACGCCCGTGTTTCAAGATCGTCACGATCCAAAGCTGTAGTTAAACAAACTAGGACGCTGAAGCTCGCTTCGACTAGTTTAGGGTGCGGTTCTGACCCGCCGCGGTGGCCCAGTGGCTAAGGCGGCGTTGTGCTGCTGAGCCCAAGGTTGCGGGTTCGACCCCGGCCGGGGTGGCTGCTTTTTAGGTGGAGGAAAAAGCGAAAACACCCGTATGTCGAGAATTCTTCGCACGCTAAAGATTCCCAAGCGGTCAAAATTAATCCGGATACCTCCACTACGACGCACCTCAACGTGTAACTACGTTTCCTGAGAAACGAATTTGCATGAAAGACCGCAGTGCCCGAAACGGGACTAGAGTGCGTGCTTTCCCACTCCTATATCTTCCTCTTCTCCCGCCACCCTTTTATTCCATGAACCCCATTCCCCAGAGCAGGATAGCAGACCGGGCTCTACACCTGGTTAACCTCCCGGCCTTTCCGTCCTTCCTTTCTCCTCCCCCTCCGGAGAGTTTAACCCCCAACATTTGAAAACAAATTGCATCGTTTTGGGGTCTATATATTCTAGTTGTCCTCGTAAAAAACTCAAGCACGTCTTCGCAGCGCAGGCGGCCGGTAACCACCACGGACGTGCGTGCGCGTTTAGTCACACGCCCTCCCCTGTCGTCATCGTGCCCTTGATGTCGCAACGTAGGTGGCCAGAAAGAATGACGGCAGTGTTGCTCTGGCGACAAGTCGGGCGGAACGCGGCGCAGCAGGCTGCGAAAGCGAGACCCGTGCTAACGGCGACAGCGGGACTGCAAGGCCCGCGGTTTCGTAATCGGCGGCGCCTGCCGCAGTACATGGACTCAAACAGGGCTGCTTGTAAGGGGAACAGACTTCAAGTTAAAAGGATAGCCAATCGACTTTTGTGGAAGTATTTGCTCTCTATCACACGTGAACGGGCATCACGTAAAACACTGGAACAGGAATGGTTTGCCCGATAGGGCGCCTAGAACGTTCGCAAGCGGAAGCTTTAGATGTATACCAGCCATGCGTAGCCTGACAAAAGGAATGCTGGCAACCATGGCAGGGAGCCGCGCGGCAACGTAGTTTTAACTGTACGTGAGATAAAAAGAGGTATTAAACACGTGACCCCAGCTGAAACAATAATCAAACGCAGTCTTTCCTACTCCTTCATGCGGTTTTCGAATGCACTGAAACTAAGTGTCGTGTTTGGACACTACCTGGCGCCAACTTTCAGATTACAGAAAGCTTAGTGCCAAATAAAAATTATCACTAATAATAATTAGAGTTGGTGGTGTCACGCCTTGCTTAATGAGCGTGAAAAAAACATTTTTCGGGGCGCTAAAATCTGTTTACCTGCTTTGACAGCGAAGGCCTGGCGATCTTTTTTGAAGGGCCGTCTTCTTATATGAATGCACGTCAACCATCCACAGAACAGCCACGCTATTTAACCATACTTAATCCATCTCAATTCAACTTAATCCACCTTCATTCGTCTTAGTTTATCTAACTGCACCTTCATCCACAATAAACACACGTTAAGCTGCTGGTAATCGATCATTAATATCGATTTTTTTGATGGAGGCGAAAAGCGAAAACGTTTGTGTGTACGAGATTTCGGCGGACGTTAAAGATACCCAGGTGGTCGAAATTAATCCGGAGCTCCCTCTACTACACGGCGCGCCTCATCGCCTGCGTTGAGTCGGCGCGTTAAACCGTACAATCAATCAATCAATCACCAATCGTCTGTTATACGCTGTGGTTCGCTTCTGGCATTCCTTCTGCTTTCGTACCATGCGCGTCAACGCCGGGGTGATTTAGGGTAACCTTCACATGTAACACATAAGGCGTTTGCCTTTAAAGAAGTAAAGAACCCGGACAGTGCAGAGGAAATGTAGAAGACACCCCAGTTCAGCGTTTAACCTATCCAACCAAAAAGCTCGCCTCGCAAAAATCCAAACGGGTCGGAAGGTCCTTGCCCAATTAAAATTGACACCTGTGGGGGACGATGTCTCAACAAAGGAAATGCCGGAGAAATGGCGGAAGCACATCATAATCCGCCCACTGCCGAATAATATGCACGCTGTTCACCATCAGCGTAGGCGAGAAGCAAGAGCCAAAGCTCTAGACAAAAAATATGGATCTCTGCCCTCAGTGGTCGACACAGATGCAGCCTCATATCCCCAAAGACAAGCCAAAGTAGCGGTGGTGACAACGAAGACTTACCTCGTCGTCGGGGCAACCCTACCACAAGCTTCAACGCAAGAAGCGGAAGAACTAGCCGTAGCCTTAGCTCTTTCGCAAACGAAGGCAAGTGTCATAATTACTGACCCACAAGAAGTATGCAGGAGTCTCACGCCGGGCTGGGTGGCTGCAATGACATACCGCATACTGTCAAGCAAGCCACCAGAGGGTAGTCGAAGTGGTGTGGGCGCCGGCCCACTCCTCCATGGAGGGCAATGATCAAGCCCACCTCAAGGCCCGAGGTTTCGTTGACCAGGCCGAGGAGAATTCACCTGAACCTACGCCCCTCACGACCTGCCAGGAAATTACAGAGCACTACAGACTCGGTCGCAGAACACTTCCGTTGCCTCACACACAATTAAGAAAGACACAAGAAACTACACTCGAACGTGTGCAAGCACGTATCCCCACCCAACACTGATGCACCTTATGTTCCCAAATCAACCCGAAGCCCAATGCAAATTCTGTACGCAATCAGGAACACTCAAGCACATTATCCTTGAATGCACCCAGAACCCTGATTTGCCACCTCCACCCCCTCCCCATTCCCCCGAGCAGTGGGAGACGCTGCTGTCCAACTCCCTCCTTTGCGATCAGCTCCTGCTGGTTGAGAGAGCGGTAGCATCAAGGACGACACATGGCTACCTGTCACAAGGCTCCACTTCCACAAGGCTCTGCCAAATAAAGAAGTTCTTTTCTCTCTCTCTCTCCTTAATTAAACAGCATCTGTACGTGGGGTTTGGCGTCCTCAGCGGCTTTTCATTTAGAAAATTTCGCACAAATGTTCCAGCCTTCATCTGGAAGCGGGAATATAGTGTTCTTTCTTTGTAGACTCTCTATTCCCAATTAGGCTTATATTGGCTTTTTCTTTCGTAATTCCAACGTATATTTCCATCGACTACAGTAATTTTGTATCGTTCCTGTTTTTAACTTGAAACCGCCTTCAAGCATAAACGGTTAGAAAAACAAAATAGGTACATTCAATTAATTTTTTTTTTTTTTTGCTGAAAGCTAAAGCTGTTGTCAAGAGGGAAGTGCAGTGGCCGCGTACAATTGTGTGACGAAAGCGGTAAACAGCGTTTGACGTATGACAACGTAAATGCGACAGACCGCATTTTTATTGCCGACATTTACTTTGTGCGAGGCACAAAAAATGTAGAGGGGGGGATAAAAAGAAATACGAACAAGGGCGCACACAGCCTCCGACGCATGCCGCACCGTCTGGTTCCACCGTCAGTAAACTGCGCGCATGCGTAGTTCTTTCACAGCGTTTGCGAGTATGGCCCACGGAGTAAGTGTGGCCTACTTTTAGGGGAAATGCTTGATAAAGAAGCGACGCCGGTCATTCATTTTGACGCGCGTCTTTTTACGCTCCGTCGCCACTGAGCTTCATGTCCTCTACTACATTCGGGAGCCAAGCGCGCAGCTGGCTGATTGCAGCTATACTCGGTTACAACTCAAGAACGGCACCACCTCATGTAGTGTATCACTCCGCCAAAGCGCCGACCCGTGATGTCAGTGCGCGCGCGTTTTGAAAGGGGTTTGCTATGAACGCGTCATATCGTCTGCCTTGTCTCACGCAGTTTGTTTGTCGTCACTGGAGTCGTTTATAAGCGTATTAAAGGAGCCATGAAGAGAAAACAAAAGTTTGTTTTATTCGAAAGATTAGGTGTTTCATAGTACCCCAAGCGCTTTCCCGGAAGCAAATGATGCTTTATTACCTGAGAAATAAGGCAATTTAAGCCGAAATTTTAAATCTCCCGCTAAAATTGCACATTTCGTCACGTGAACAATGGCGTCACATGAGCTGGTCCATGAAACAGATACTTAGTATGTCGACTCCATATAGCACCCACACGCGGGAGTCGACCGAGACGGCGGCCATTTTAAAAATACTAGTAAAACCTAGTGCACCCGCAGCCCTAGTCATGGAATCGCCTGATCCGGAGAACAAAACTCTCGCCGAGGAGCTCGGGCTTGCATTTAACAACCTCACACCACTTGAACGCTCAATGCTTCCAAGTGCACGAGCGGCAAGAGTTGTGGGATACGCGGTGGACGGGAAAGCGACCATTCCGCGATAGCCAGAACAGACGAACGCCCTGCCGTCGGCACCGCTGCCTCGTCAGCCCCGTCGCGACGGACGAATACAGACTCGTACGTATGTGCCGTATTTTCAATTTCAGTAGCAGTATCGCTTATGCCAGTTGGCCGGTGTCGTGTATGGAAAACCGTTCGCTCGAGCTCTCTGCTCCGACCAGAAAGATTCGAGCGTCAATGCGCGGTGTGTACGGCAATTTTTTCCCCCAAGGTCAGAGCGCTTTGACGAAGTCGGCGACGAGCGCCAGCATGTCCGGGTCCCTCCCGTAATCACTTCCTCGGAAATGAAGCGAGCACACTCGTACTTCCTTTAGCTCTCTTTCTCCTCCGTTTGCAAAGTTCACAAAACGTAGCCACTTGCTTCGCCGAGGTTCGTCGTTGGGCAGCACATGAAAGGAGATCTCACCGGCGGGGATGTCGCACTCCCTCGACGATTGGCCCGTACTACATGGGCATTTCAAAACACAGCAACGAAAATTCATTGTAAAGTACTCGAACAAACTGAAGTTTTCAGTGGTTGTAAACTGTAAACGAGCTCGTAACGATAGCAGCAAGCCAACACGACTTCCATACCGAAACCTGTGCGACGAGTGGCACTATCTCGCGATTCTGCGCTGTGTTCCTTACTCCCCTTGTTTCTATTTTTACCTTTGCTGGTTGGCGATATGACGGCCAACCTCCTGTGAAGGGATTACGATACCAAGCAAGGTCTTGGCTGTGCGTGCTGGGACGGTTCGTTGGCCCCGAAGAGCCTTGAACCCGAAAATTCGTCTGCGCGACGGTGGCAACGGCGAGATGTCGAGCTCGGCCAGCGGTAGTTTCGTACGCATTGGCATACACGCTTGCGTGTTCGTTCGGAACTTCAACCGTTTACTCCACCGTTCTTTGTCATAAAAGAATGTGCAGTATGTTTCACGGGCATTTAGCTCGCTATGCAAACTGTAAGCCCTGCCTAACATGCGTTTGCTTTTGCCGGCCTCCGCCAATCGCAGAGCATTCTCAAGTGACATCACAGGTTTTGTTGCGGAAAATGAGCTGGTGGGTCGCATGGTCATTTCCTTTTTTCCTAATTATGTAGCGTATTTGAGCGAAGTTTGCGTTATAAGTGGTGTCGTTATGGTTCTAACGAGGCAATCTTTCGAATGAACCAAACTTGTGTTTTCTCTTCATGGCTCCTTAAAGTCCAAAAAATCACGGGAACGGCTCACGCCATGTTCAAAATATTCCCAGTAACGCCCTACTTGCGCCGCGCGGAGAAACATCCGGCTACGGTGAGATGACACAGCGGCAACTTCCGGTGCCGTTCTTAAGTTGTCACCGAGTATAGCATATGATGCCCTTAAACGATCATCCTGCTCAGTGGCGACGCAGCGTGAAAAGGCGCCTCAAAATAAACGACCGGCGGCGCTTCTTCATCAAGCATTTCCCATAAATGTAGGCCACACTCTCAAACGCTGTCGAAGAAATGCGCATGCGCGCAGTTTGCTAATTTTGCAGCCAGATTGTGCAGCACGAGTCTGAGGCTGTGCGCTCCGTTGTTCGTATGTTTTATTCACACTGTACCATCGAGCAACGAGCGTTTGAATAGTTATGTCACTTCGCTCATTGTCCGTCTGTCTGTCTGTCGGTCCATCGATTCAGCCTTCCGGCCAAAAGTTAAAGGAATACTTGAACGAGAGGTTTATACAAGCAAGACTTTTCAGGACCACTAGATGTGCAAACACATCTCATACTTGTCAACAATGTTGCGCAAAATGAAAAATTAGACATATTTGAGGCAAAAATCAATACGCAGCTGGTATTCGCGGTGTTCTTTAAATAAAAAACAAACGTGTGCTTGATATTTGCGATAGGGAATAAAGAAGACGCGTTGAAAAAGCTATTTTGACTCGTACAAAAAGAGCTCGCACCAGCCTGGACCTCGCAGCTCCGAGTTCAACAGTAACAAAAGGTTCCACCAGATCACGCGAGCGGCGGAACGGCGGAAAATTGAATCGACTTTCGGCACACCCCCACCGTGTTTATCGTGGGGCGCAGCGAGACGTGAGGGGAAGAGCGTGATAGGTGGCCGCGGGTTAAAAAACGGAGGCATTCAAAGGAGCCATGAAGACAAAATACAAGTTGGGTTTATTAGAAAGACTGCTTAGTCCCGATAACAATGATGCCAATATCATCGCAATCTTCGAACAAATAACGGAAATATTAAAGAAAACGTGTGAAGCAGCAGTCGCGACCCCCTAGCCACTTTCCCGCAACTTTTCTGTGACGTCACAGAACCTTGTTTGTGCGATTGGCGGCCGCCTAACTGACCTGGCGCGGCGACACATGACTGGACGTCTGTAATGGGGCCTCTAGTTCCACTTGACTGCATCACTTGAATGCTAACGTGCAGTTAACGCACTGAAAATTATGTTTTATTGTTGGCCCGTGTGACGTCATTCTTGCTCATAACACGTCACTGTGGCGCAAAATTTGAAAGTTTTTAAACACTTCTTGCTTTTTTTCGTTAAAAAAACCTCTTTTGTGGCTGTAATGGAGCTGAGTGAGATACTGAATCCTAGTTCTTTCAAATTAAACGAAGTTGTATTTTCTCTTCATGGCTCCTTTAAAGGAGTACTGACACCAAATTTAGAGGCCTAAATAACGATATAATTGGCTTCAGTAGTTTGTACAGATTACCCACAGAAATTTTTGGAGCGATCCGAGGCTGGAAACGCATCAAAAATCGATTTTAGTTGCCCTGGCCGCGAACTATTACAAATCGGCAGCACTAGCGAAATCGCTTAGGGTGTGACGTCAGGCTATCCGCGATTTTGCGGCCGATTCAGCATGACGTCATACAGTTGTTTCCGGAACCGGAAGCGATAGCCTGCGCTGTTGTTGTGGGCGGTCTCGCTTCGATAGGAGGTTTGGCTTGGCTGCGGTACCGCTGTGAGCAAGGCTTGCGAAGTGCGCACTTCACGTTTCCGCGCAGGTATTGCCATCTCTCGACCGGTCGGCGCACCGCCCGCCGCGCGCCGCGGGGGGCCGGTCAGCGTATACGCTTGCATCGCGGCAGATATCTGATCGCCGCTTTTAAAATAAGCCCTGATAACAATCCCAAGCACAATTTTTCACCACACTAACACCTACTTTCTCGCATGTGGAACTTCATTTTAACGATCAGATTGATTCAGAAGAGCAGCGACAAGCGGTTGCTACCGTCTTGCTACCGTGGTCTGCGCCGGATCGAGCCGCTGAGTGTCCGAGCTGGCAGGCGCGGCCGGCGTGTGCGCGAACTGTTTCCGAAGGCAGGAAACGCTTCACGATTGCCTGCTTTATCCATTTTTTGCGATTAAACGCGCGGGATCTACAAATTCAGCTCAGCGATAGTCGTAGTTGACCATGGAGCAAAAACGGTGGGCGGAGCGACGCCGACGACGCATCGCATGCACGCATCGGGTCATGTGTCTCAAATTCACGCGTACGACTAGTCGTGGTGACAGTCGTAACGATCAGTCGCATGCGAATCGAGTGTACAAATCGTACATGTGTCCAGCGCTTTAGTGTGAACCGCGTGCAATCCGTAGCAGACGATGCAGCGAACGTCCCTGACGTCACGGAGACCATGACGTCACGGTCCGACGTCACGGAGACCGTGACGTCAGGCAGTCCGCTTGCAGGCTCTCCTTCGAACGGCCATTTTCCCGCGCGGCGACCAAATTTGAAAGTGGTTGCAATAAACGTGCTATAATTAATTATATGTTGGTGGCTGACGCCTTTCGGTTCGATTTTCGTAATTACTGGGACCATAGGTATTCTTTACAGCATAAAAACTGAAAGCGAGAAATTTCGTGTCAGTACTCCTTTAAGTGCCAGCGCCAGCAAAAGACTGTATTTATTCGACATTCACCGCGAAGTGGGCAGATACGAGGCCAGTTTTCTTCTCGCTTTCTCACCCATAACGAACTAGCGCCGTTCCGCACCACCTCCGTTTCCAGTGAGACGTAAAAAAAGGCTCCATCCATCAATCAACAGGACAGTTTAGTGGAGCATGCAGTAACGGTTGCTTGCGTCGAGTATAGACAGCTGGATCTACACGACGACAGGTAACGAGATAACGTCGGTAGCTTGAGAGCGCAACGCGAACAGCTTACGTGAAAACAGCTATAGGTGGGTTGCAGTGAGTGCACAACTAAAGGTGTTTTTTTTCCTCGTGTGTGTGTGCGTGTGTGTGCGCGCGTGTGTTTCAATGCATAGCATTCTTTGCCGATTACCCCCCTCCAGGACCGTGTAACGCCCTGCGTTTCCACAAAAGTGCAGATGTCGCGGACGTTCCACCTGCAATCGCTAATATATATATATATATATAAATTACGGGAAAGGGCGAGAGGTGTAACGCCCTCAGTTTCCACAACAATGCAGATTTCGCGAAAGTTCCGAATGTAATAGTTATAATAGCGTATATGGAGGTAATTTCTCGGACAGCATTTAGAAAAACCAAAAAACTTTGGCTGCGAACAACTCACATTCAAGACAAGCGGCATAAGTATGCTATGCATTAGTAGAAAATTATCTGAATTTCTGGAGAATTTTTTTCTTGCGATCGTTAGCAGCAGTAGTAGCGGTCAACAGTTGAAGCTCCTTCTCGCAAGCGAAGCGCCCACGCGCCCTGGAAGGCACAGAGCGACGGGAAACGAGGCTACCGCTTGTCAAAAGTTAAGAACAGGAACGGAAGTCTTATCACCGCAACCGGGTGTGAGTCCGGCACGGCACGAAGAGTCCTTTACTGCGAGTATTTTTTGAAGCACAGAACAAAAGCAACCGCATGAACAAATCTTGTAATTGAAACTCGGTGGTAAAAGCCGATGACCTCATGTAATAAGCGTGATCTCCTTTCAGAGGGCGGCCGCGTTGACGTCACACGTTGGTAGCTTCGGCGGAACGATTGACTACATGCGCTGCTGTTTTTTACTTGTATTCGGCTACAGCTCAGGGAGGCGATTTATTTGATGTCATTTGAATGAAGTCACGCATCGTATCCAGGCTGGTGTTTTACACGTATACTGCATTTCAGCTTCGAGGCACGACTTTGTGCAGGGCCGCGGATGAATCGAAACCAGCCGTGAATTTTTAGCGTACTCTGAAATGTCGTGGGTTACACAAGGCGTTTAAGCCAAGGCGGATTAAGCTAAGGTCACGCCACGCTGCTGTAATCCCGAAACGCAAATCACTTCGCCCGATCATTCGAGGGCCCTGTTTATTCCAAGGCAAATAAATGCAACTCGCTACGGGTACAACGCTACGTGCGAAGCTGAAACGCTTTGTGAACATGATGCGTTCGCGCTATTCTATATCGACGCATTCATGGGGTAAGAGCAGCTGTCCGTCACTACAGCGTGCGCCGTGTCGGGTGACGAGACGCGGTCGAGCTTCGCATGACAGCCGCGTGAAACCGAGCCGTGACGCGATAACGCAGCCAGACGGTTGTCGTCATTATAGCCACCCTTCTGACAGGTGATTCAATGGCATACCTTGCACTCGACCAAACAATTTAAATATAAATATACTCCAACGCGTTCACTCTTCCTGAAATATTTTTTTTCTCAAAAACATTTTTTTGGTTTCCCTTAGCTTTGATAAAAGCGACAGACAAGGCGCCTTCTAACAATGAATAAAAAATCAAGTTCGTTACAGCATGAATAACGTATTTGTTTGAGTACATTACGTGGGATTTGTTTTATTTCCTAAAGATGTGTAATTTTGGGCCCATGAATTTTTTTCCCTCCATCGAATGCAATCAGAACAATAGCAATTTCTCGACCTCTCGCTAAAGGACCTTTTAGTCAACGCCGAACACCATTTCATTATCTAAACGCTGTTTTGAGGTAGGAAAGAAAAACGTTGAAGTGCCGAAAAAAAAAAGTCGTCAATTATGCAGTAATGCGGTCCCTGCAAAAAATGCGAGATTATTAGCTTGCCGCGTGATCTGTTGTTGCCTATTGATTCTGTCAGTTCAGGAGAGTGATTTCTTTTTGTTACTGCACGAAAAATTTTTTTCAAGTTTTGTCATACGCGTTTCGACAAGTGTACTCAATGCTTCTTCATCGCAGAGCGCCGCTGGGTTAAAACAGTTAAATTTACCGAGGCGTAAACGTACTGCTGGCCGAACGCCAGAAGCAGAATGGGATCTTGTCTACAGGAAGATCTCTCCTGCCAACACATTTTTTTTTTCTTTTTTTGTGCGTCAAGAGTTCACTGTTGTTGCTATCGGAAGCGCTCCAGTGGCGAACAGTCCTATGGCTCTGTGGCCAAGTCGACGACAGAAACACAAGGACCACGGTATACTATAAAAGTTTCAGAAGGAAAAAAAATATAACGAAAAAATGCGAAACATAAACGCTGTTCCGGCGGGCCCAAACAGTGCTGTAGCAAGCACAAGAGATGGCACAGCCCACCATTTGAACCGCCATTTGCTTCTGAACACCAAGCGACTGTGTTTACTTTTAATAAGTATGCCAGCTTCTGATGGCATACTACAGTGCGCGATTTTCATGACGTGCTTACGATAACCATTAAAGAGCTGGTAACGGTATTTCGAAATGAAACTGCGGCGCATTTATGAAAGAAACTGTCTGGTAGGGCGAAAGAGCACCCCCTCCCCCGCCACGAAACACTCGCACAAAGGCCTGAATAACAGGATCTCACTGACATCCCCTCTGACTAAATGACTTGGTACTCCAGCAAATGGGCAGTCTCGGTGAGCAGCTCTGACCCTGATTATCAGTGACCCACTGGGCGGACGAACGGGTTATAACCTTCCCTCCAACGGACAATCGATCGTATCGAAGAAACAATTTTTTTTTATTCCTACCTTGTCTGATCTACGCTCTCTCCCCCCAGTAATAATGATAGAACGACTTCTGCGGGAAATTTGCCATTCAATCTTCCACGTTCTTCATATCCGGGTTACACGATCCCCACTGTTAAAATACTCGCGGGCGTTGCCAAAAAAAAAACCCCACAGTATTGCCTTTCATTTTACCGCTAAAGACCCATAACATGCGATATTAGGTGGCACAGAAATATAAAGTTCGTAATGCCACGCATTGTTATTGTGAAAGGCCCGATGCTACATTTCCCACAAAAGTTGTTTGGCAAACCGTGCCTCCGGTACGATGTGAATCGCGTATGGACGAACGGACGATCGCGTATTGACGATGTGGATCGTCACAGCGTTAGGGTACTGCTCTTCTGGGTGGGACAGGTGCCAAAATAATAGCGCCACAAAATAAAACGCATTTGCCGTACCCCGGTTCCTGAAGGCACGGAACTTATTTCACAAAGAAGAAAGCACACACAATACCACTCCCCCCGCGATGATCTGTTGAAATTAAAACGCCGATCATTCGAATCATTCAAAACAACCCTTTCCCGTAAACACAAGCATCGCCTCCTGTATTTTACACAAGCTATCTGACGATACGAGGATAGTTAAACGAACAACGCGATAGAGAACGGTTCGTCGTGTTTGAAGAGACCTCAGCTCGAAGTCAGGCCACAGGAGGCACCAAAACGGGCCCCTTCGAAACGATCTTCACGCAAATGTCTGGAATACGGTGACGTTACAAGCTTACTCCCACACAGTAGAGTGCGGTGAACTAACACACCAATTCAAAATGTCACGCTTTAAACAATTTTTCACCGCCGCGGAGCGCGGAGGCCAGTACGTGAGGCCGAACAGCAACATCAGCATAGCACCAAGACTGTAAACACACCAAAGAACAACCGAGAACGACAAATGGTCTACGGCCGATCTAGCCGTCACAACAAACGGATCGGTTCGCTCTCCCCTTCAGAAACGAGGGGCAGTCTGCCAAGAGCTCCGTCGAGCGTACGAGCGGCTCGGCAGCGTTACGTAAGCTTTGGCGCAGCGCGTGCCAAATTAAGCCGGCCGCGGCGATACGGACGTACGTTGAAACAACGCCAGCTGCTTCCCGATTTGAAAAAACCACATCACAGGACTTCATATCCGGCATGCGCGCGGCGAAATCCCGCTACGTTCGCAGAAATTCTCGCTAAAAAGGGCTCGCAGCGCGCGCGCGCGACTCACATCGTTGTCGGTGCTGTCTCGGACCCTCCGCAGCGTCCGCTTGCGGAAGAAAGAGCCGATACGGGACACGCTGCTCTCGTTCCTCTTCATCGTCACTTCGTCATCTCACCAGCACATCACCACGACCACAACACATCACAGCACACCACAGTACCACCGACCACGCGAAAGAACGGAGCACACGACACAGCGTGCTAGAGGAGCAGCCCGCGAACACGGCACTCGCTTTCCGCCGCAGCCGTCGGTCGCCCGCGAAAGAAAAGCCGTGTGTGCTGCCGGCGCTGCCGTACGCAGACCACGTGACTTCGGCACGCCCATTCTGCAAGCACGGCGGCTTCTGCTGGTGTTGCTTTTGCGCCGGCAGCGACCGCCCGAAGGCCGCCCCGAGTCTGCCGCGCTTCAATTTCCCCCTGGGTGCTTCCTTTGATCGCAAGTGGCGCAGTCGTGCCGCCGCGCGCTTCGCTTGGCGTGATGAGAACCGGTCGTCGTGGGGGTTTATGTGCGGTGACGTCGACAGATGGCGCCACGTTTCCGCTCGAGGCGATGCAAGCTGGCTTTTCTGCATCGATGATGCGAATGTCAACTCAACACGCGACGGCTTTCTTTAAGCGTGAGTTTTGTGTAAACCAACCTCCCGCTCGTTTTACAATAACTGGGGAAATAAATAGCTCCGATACTTTTGCACTAAATGAAAATTTGCCAGGTACCTTCCCTGAGGAAAAAGCCGCAAGGTTTCCACTGAGGGCCATACACAGAAAATTTATTATTGACGGGATGGTGGGGACGAATCAGCCGTTTCGGTCAACGTTACTAGAATAAACTCAGTTTCGGAGCTCCGCATCTCCGCCAGCGGAGGAGGGTGGGCCAAACGGCGGTCGCGAGAACTAGCGGCGCTGCAGTCAAGTCTTGCGCTACTCTCGGGGCGTCGTCTGCTACTGCGGCGGCGGCGGCGGCGTGCCGGGGTGGGCCACCGCGGAGTTGCTCGCGGCGGCTTTCTAGTTGTGCTATGCCCAAACTTAAACATTTATCATCCTTGCAGTCGGCAAACTTCAAAATTAGTCATCCTTCCAGTTGACACCCCGCATCACATTTGCGCACTGTTTACGTAGATATGCATACAGTCGTCTGTATGCATTGACTTGCGTGCGTTTCTCATTGGTTGGCTGATTCGACGGTGGGCCTATATTTGAGCTGTGTAGATTGCGTTTAACTTCCGTATACGAGAGTTTCTTAGCGAGTGAGCATTTTCAGCGTAGTTTCGATAAGTACTGAGCTGTCTTATCTTGACCAAAAACGACCCAACAAGTTTGTAAGATAGTGACTTTATATTTTTATTTTACTTTATATTATATTTTATATTTTATTTTATTCACGAGCCGGCGAGTAAAATATTCCACACCTTTTGTTCGTTGCCTCGTCGTAAAAACTCTCAAAAATCCATTGCTTTGAAGGCAGCATGACAGTGGACAATTTATCAATTGTCAGTGTGAGGCCAGGGCAACTCTGAGTCATGGCAGCGTTGCTAATAATCGCTTGCCTTTCGTCTTGCTGTTCTGCTTCCGGCGGCTCCTCCGCCGAAGAACTAGGCACTGGACTTTTTCGGGACACCGTGCGTTTTTGGGGTGATTTGCGCCTTGATCCCGAAAGTTTCGGCTTCGATATATGTGGTGGAAGTGCTGGGAACAAACGCGGAATGGCACCGGGCGCGAGCTCCCACTTTCCGCGTGCTAACAAAATTTCTTGTCCGGCAACAACATGGCGATAGGGCTTTACAATGTCGTCATCTTCAAAATGAATGTCACATACTTTGCATTTCGCAGTTAGCTTTTTATCTTTGCGATGTAAAGCTTGCTCCCACCTTTTGAATTCCGTAGGGTCCTTTGGTGGCCCGAAGAAGCGGCGTAAAGTGGAGTAGCCGTTGCGGTAGCTGCTCTTGCATCCCGGCGCAAAGCAAGTCGGCATGCCGAACCGTGGATAAATCTCTTGCTCCTCCTACGCTTTGTACATGACGTACGTGTCTTCGTGCAAGCTCCTTCGCATGGCCGAAAACAGTTCCAAAAATGACCGACGAGCAAAGCGTACACACTCGCTGCCAACGTTACTAGTAATGTTGGTCGCTGCAAAGCACGCGCACTTGCACTTGCACCGACGATCTTAATGAAAACCTTCTGGAGTGAAGGAGGCGCCCGCTATTGACGCCGACGCTCGCCAGGCAAAACAACACGTGTTTTGCCTGGCTTCAGGCAAAACATGTGAGGGTGGTCGTTCCGGCCCGCATGGCAGTACGACAGTTTTTGTGAACCTCATCAGTGGCTGGTCCCGTTAACCAGCTTCCGGTGTAGAGTTCCTGTGCTGAATTTTTATGTGCGCCGGGCTGGTCTCACCTTCTACGGCCTTTCAGTTAATTCCGGGTAAATAAAAATCATACACCCCTTTGTTGCTTCCACCGAGTACCTGACGTTTGGAATGTTTCAAGCAAATACGCATTACGCCCGCGAACGGCTGAATGCGTATTCGATCATATTCAATCGCGTACGGCTAATAAGGAATTGCTTAAACAACTGCCTTAAACAAACAAAGGTAGTAGGGTTGTTGTTTTTTGACACCCCTTTCCTTTTACGAAACCAAAAAATGCTTTCAGGTGGTTATGAGACATCTTGTGCGTGAGCAAATTCTGCAGCTTCCCTGTTTCCACAAGCCTGTCAGAAGTTGCCATGACACTGTTCATACGTATGGGGAGTCCTAAAAATACGGTTTTCTTGAGGCCCTCAATAGCTGATTTTCCTTGTGCATCCTGGAGTTCTGTTATGTACAATTCAGCCTTTAAAAAAGTCCTAATTGAATCCTCATTCGCCTTTCGCAGAGGTGCCTTGTACGATCAGGTGGAGGGATTTCTTGAGTTCAAAACATCAAAAAGGCGGTCAAAGATCCTTATGAACTTAGGCGTAGAATCCGCACCTTTAAATTGTGGATTAAAGCTTTAACGTGATTTAGCAAAAGTCGAGTGCATCTGCGAGAAATGAACTAAGCGTCAGAACTGTAGGCGGACTTTCATCTTCGGTGATCTAATGTCTCGTATGCACCACAAACAGCGCTGAGGTCGGAGGAGGTGAGGCGAGCCCGGCGCATATACAAGTTGAGAATAAGAACTCTACATCGGAAGCTGGTTAACGGCACCTCGCACTGACGAGATTCACAAAAACTGCCGTGTTGCTGCACAGGCATAAAGGCGCGGCTTTTACAAACGTGTTGGCCGGGTCATTTTTCGTCGAGATAAGACAGCTCAGTACTTATCGAAACTACGCTGAAAATGCTCAGTCGCTAAGAAACTCCCGTATACGGAAGTTAAACGCAATCTACACAACTCAAATATAGGCCCACCGTCGATTCTCAGCCAGCAAATGAGCAACGCATGCAAGTCAATGCGCATACAGACGATCGTATGTATATCTACTCAAACAGTGCACAAATGGGATGCGGTAACGTCGACTGGAAGGATGAAGATGTTTAAGCTTGTCGACCGGGAAGATTATATATGTTTAAGTTTAGCAATAGCAGTACTAGAAAGCCGCCGCGGTACGTCGGGGCGGCGGTCCGCCGCGGACGGCTGCTGCGGCGGCTCGCCGCAGTAGCAGACGACGCGCCGAGAGTAGCGCAAGACTCGACTACAGCGCCACTAGTTCTCGCGCCCGCCACGCGGCCCGCCTCTCCGGCGGAGCTTTCAAACTGAGTTTATTCTAGTAACGTTGGTTTCGGTCCAGGCAACCGCCGAGGGCCCTGATGATGTTGACCGCCAGTTCACGGTGATCCTTGAGATTTGCCGTAACAGCCATCCACGCTGTGTAGGGTGAAATGAGGAGTGAAATGTTCACCTCTATCGTCTACTGGCTCGTTCCTAAGCACGGCAGGCACGTGTCTTGTTACACGAGGCACTCACCCGCGTCGATACCAGACATCCCGTCTCTTGCCATCGTGAACGCGTGGCTCACCGCAGGGATTTCCCCCGATCATTAGGCGGGTGACGACCAGCGAGGTAAGCCGAGCCCGTGCGCTGGCTTGCTACAATTGATGATACAAGAAAAAGAGAAAGAAAGCAAAAGAAAGAAAGAAAACAAAAACAAAAAATATCTTATGCTGAATAGCAAACTTCCGCAATAAAAAAAATATAGAAATGAAAAAATGTCATTTGATGCGCCCAGAATTTTCAATCACAAAAACTCTGTCCAGTTCTGCGCTCCGAAGAAACCCCAAGAGAGCTTTGATTGCACGTGCAGCCTGACTGAGACACGACCAAGGTCCCAAAACAGCCCTCACTTCAAGTCCCGCACCAAGCTGCCTGCACAAAGATAATATTAGTTACTGTCTGTGCACGATGTACTTTGGGCACACGCATATACCCTGACGAATGTCTTCTCGTGAGTCACATCTGGAACAAGGAGGTGAAGATGCCTGCTGGATTTTGAACAGGAAATGTCCCGTGCAGGCAACATTCAAGCGCAGCCTATGCAGAATGGCTTCCTCGCGCTTGCTAAGCCCTGGTGGCATTCTGAAGGTGCACTTAGGATCAATCGCATGAAGAGGTGCGTATTGCTGCCTTGCGTGCGTCAGTCCAGATAGACATCTGCGCTTTCCACGTGGTTGATGAGGCGAGTACTAGGTGCATGAAAGTGTCCATATTCCGACCCCTGTTCCGTCGTCACCGAAGTTTTAGCTGATTCAGCAGCTTGCAGACAAAATATGTGTGTTTTATTGGAAGTATTTTGTGTCTTAAAGTGCCCCCAGTGCTTGTCCGGCAGCAAACGATGGCTTATTAACTGAGAAATTATTCAATTTATGTTAAAGTTTTGATTCTCCCGCCAAATCGTGTATTTTCGTGACGTCTGCCATTGAGCCACAAGAATGGGCATTCAAACGAACTTCAAGTGCGCCAATAGGCTCAGCAGCAGATTGTGGATCCTCGCTTACCATCGGTTCTCGTAGATGACGCCACCATGCTGTGCCGCGGACCGTCGTCCGCCTTCTTTGAAAGAGAGAAAGTTTATTTCAAGAAAGGAATATGAACATGCCAAAGTCAATAGACTCTAAATGGACCCTCGACTATGAATACATCAAACGATTTGCGTAGAAGCAGCAAACGGGCGGAAGAGGCCAACAAATGAATACGCAATATAAACACACAAGAAATTAGCATTTTATGCACACACACTCACAAAGGTAGCTCTAGTAGTTGATATCTAATACAAAAAGTACTACAATCAATCCGTTAATAAGACAAAGGAAGCTGCATATGAAAACATTGGGTATAACACACAAGAGGAAAGAACAGAGAACAAGATCCTAATTACAGCAAAATGAATTCTCTGAGTTTTTTCCTTAAAGCAGGCAAGACATAGTGATAAATGAATAATTCCAAAATTTAACAGCTGTAAAAAAGTGGTTTTCTTACCGTAATTACTGTGAACACGTGGTAGTAAGGAATTGCTACTCCTGGCAGCCCTGGTTACGCTTTTACTGCGTAACATAAGAGAGATCATAGGAGAGGTTACAGTGCACCAATTTGTAAGAAAGAATACTTAAGTTATAGTGAAATAGCCTATTAATGGATAGTATATTATTCTGCTGTAGAAATCGTGAGGTTAAGGAACGGCATGGACTAATTGTTATCACGCGAATTCCCTGGTTTTGAATATGTTGAACAGATGAAACGTGACAGGAGAACGTGTTACCCCACGAAAGAATTCCATAATGAAAATGGCTGTGCACAAAAGCAAAATATAAAGACAACAGGTCTAGATGAGGGAAAATATTACACCATATTCCCGTAGGGGAACCCTGAGTAGTATGCGAAGCAGCCATGGGGTCGATTGAAGTTCCCATTAGTTTTCAGTTCGTCGTTTCCGTTGACGTTCAGCTTCGCGTGCCTTCGTTGTAACAGTAGCTTCTTGACGTAGTTTGAATGAGTGAAGAACATAAGGCGCGTTCGTAGCACATGCTCCCGTCTCGGTTTGTAGCGCAGTTGGAAGAGCGCCACGTACCTCCCGTTGCGGCCAGAGAGTCGTGGGATCGAAATCGGGCGCCGCCTAACTAGCTCTTTTTATGGTGGACTGCGCTGACGTCAGCCCAAACGCTGACGGGGCTGAAGAGACGCGCATGCGCAGTAGAGTGCGGACGGCGGACAACGACAATGAGGGAGGGAGGGACACAGCCCCGAGCATGAGATACTTCGCATCTAAAAATTGATTCCCCTATACTCTGGGACAACTTAAGAGCGGCAACTATTTATTAATCGATTGATTTCTAATTGTATCCCTTTCCAAACGGGGTAATGACGTGCCATCGTACCGAAAAAAAAAACTAATTTATCTATTTTTTATACTCTTCGTTTAATACTCGCGCTGCTCTTAGGTGAGGCACAAAATACCTTTTTTTTCTGTTGCAGGTGGTAGCTGTCCCAGGCAATATTCCCCTCTCTGCTTTTCGTCCACCAGCAGTCTAATCTTCTTAGCTGTCTCGACAGCCTTGAAGTTAACTCCCTCCATGATACCCTTAAATCCTAGGGCTTCTGGAAGCCGAAATTTCCCTTTCGAAAATTTGGATGGATACACTCACATTCTAACACTATGTGCCGCATAGTTTCTGTTTCTTTTCCGCAAGCCACGCATACCCCATCATTTCCCATATACATCCGCAGAAAGGTCTTAGTTCTCAGGCAACCTGCTCTAGCCTCAAAAAGCAAAGCACGGCCCTTTGAATTATCGTAGAAATTTTCCTTTCGGATGTCCAGTTTCTCTGCCCTGTACATCTCTAACGACGTTTTAGCTTCCATTTTTTTCTCTGCATTTATTCGTTTTTATCTGCCTTGCCTCTTTTTTGGTTACCTTGGCTGTTTTGGATTCTCCACTGTTCCTTCCGTATTTCATCGTTAGCCTTCTAGTCTTCCTTAAGCCCTGCGTGTCCACGCTTTTCAAGTATATGTACCTAAAAACCGTAGCTGCCCGCCTACGTTGATCCATAGCTCTCAACCTCCTCTCAAAACGTATTTTACTCTGCGCTTTTCGAACTTCAAACGACGCCCATCCCATATCTCCGTGCACTGCTTCGTTACTTGTTTTTCGATGCGCTCCTAAGGCCAAATGTCCTACCGTTCTCTGGTTTACTTCAAAGCATGAAAGAACACCTGACTTTAAGCAGAATACTGCATTCGCAAATGTGAGGCCCGGACCCATTACTCCTTTCCACATTCCTCTCACTACTTCATATTTGTCATACCCCAACACATCTGCGTTGCGCTTTCCTCTATCAGTTGCTCCTCGTGAGTCGTGGGTTCTTAAACAGTTATCCCCTTTATTTATCCACACTCCCAAATATTTATATTTTTAGCCTCTAGGTAATTCGCCATTCTGGATTGACACCGCGTCAGTACAAGTGTAATTGAAAACCATTACTCCCTATTTCTCCACGCTAAAATTTAACCCGAGGTCGGTGGCTTCCTGAGCGCTAATATTTATGAACCATTGCTTATCGGTCTGGTTATCAGCTAACAGAACAATGTCGTCTGCGTATAACATTCCCGGAATACGCTGTTGTACCACTTCGCCTTGCAACATATGCCTTAGATTGAACCCTAATTGACTCTCTTCTAGTTTCTTTTCTAACCCTGCCATGTAAAACATAAACAGCATTGGGCTCAAAGGGCATCCCTGTTCCAGCCCTCGATGGGTGTTGACCTGCCGTGCGCATTTCTGTCCTTCCCATGTCAGGCGCACTCTATTATCTTTATAGATTGCTGTAAGGAACTGTATTAACTCGTTATCTAATCCCTGGAGTTTCAGCATTCTCCACAGCAATTCTGTGTTTACGTTGTCATATGCCCATTTAATGTCCAAGAACGTAATTCATATTTGGTCTAAACGCTTGGGCTACACGCTTCTTTCTTATTTTTTTTATTTTCCAACATTCTGTCCAACGAATTACCTCCATTTACGCTATTCTAACGGTCAAAGTTTTTGCGTCCTACAAATCTCCATTTTTATGGAAATGCAAGGTGTTACACGCAATTTTCGCTACTTTTTTTCTGTTTCTTATTTGTTGGTTTTTTAAATGCTTTCCGACTAATTATCTCCATTTACGCTATTATTACGATTAAAGGTGTTTCTTCCGCGAAATCTGCATTTTTGTGGAAATACATGGCATTGCCCGGTTCGCCATTTTCCGCTATTTTTTTTCTCTTTTTCTTGATTTTTTTATTCAAAATGCTGCCTGACTAATTATATACATTTACGCTATTATTACGAATAAAGGTGTTTATTCCCCAAATCTGATTTTTGTGGAAATTGGGGGCATTACACGGTTCGCGATTCTCGCTAATTTTCTGTTTTGTTTTGTGGACTTTTCAAAATGCTGTCCGGCCAATAACCTTTTTTTATGCAATTACAACAATTAAAGGTGTTACTTTTGCTAAATCGGTGTTTTCGTGGACATGCAGGGCGTTACACGGTCCCGGCTGGAGGTGGTGGTGCGTATTAATGCTGCGCATTAAAAACGTATCAATGGCACACACCTTTAAAAGATGTTCCGACTAAAAAAAATTCAGGGAAATAAGCTCGCACTCACGCGCAGAACTTGAATAGCGCAGCTGTTGTAGGTTAGCATTGCCGGACACGTACAGTTAACTTTAAGTATCATTGTTTATTTGCATAGTTGTGCTGCTAGTAGTCGTCGTCATATGTATCGAAGAGGTCGTCGTCTTCTTCGCGGTGAGTGGTGGATGTCATCCTCAGCATTGTTGACTTTCACCAACCCTGTGTCATAGACTCGAGACAGCGTTCGCGTGATCTGTAAGTCGTCTCGGGAAGGAGTGGCACACTATCTCCAATTATCTAGAGAATGCGGCGGCCGTGGTGACTTTTACCTCTACAGACGCTGCCGCGCCCTTCTTCTCTTCAACGGTACCGATGGCCCTTGTACAGTGTACCTTGTACCTTGTATACCTTGTACATGGCCCTTGTACCGAGCACATGTGAACGCCGACACGAGGACGAACGAAGGATGGGCGTGCGCTGTGATGTGCCTTTCTTGTTCCGAAAAAGTCTTACCGCGATTACGGCGAACGTTGGAGTTTTTTTTTTTTTTTTTGCCAATCTTGGTCAATCTCACGAAGTCGGTATGCGCTGGGGGAGTTTTTTGCAACGCGGGGAGTTTTTCAGCAACAACAGCTTTGCGGGTAAAAGGCTGTAATGATGAACAAAGGGTGTACTTCTGAACACCCTAAAATAAGGGTGTGGGCAGCGGTTACAACATGGATCGGCTGAGCCCGCAGCACGACATACAAACACATTCAACACGCACAAGTCACACTTGGACCACAGATGAATGTAGCTGGAAAACCAACGTGATGCACGGGGAGAGTGAGTATAATAGCGACTTACCTAACAACTACATCTCCTCTTCTTGCTTTTACAGCCAGCAGAGGAAAATCCTCAGATAGATTCGGTCGGCTTGTCACAAAATCAAATATGTTAGCGCTAATTTTGGCATTACACATTTCAATGTCAGCTTATACAAGTCACATGCTACCCGCCGCGGTGGCTCAGTGGCTAAGGCGTTGCACTGCTGAGCACGAGGTCGCGGGTTCGATTCCCTGCCGCGGCGGCCCCTTTTCTGATGGAGGCGAAACGCAAAGACGCTCGTGTGTACGAGATTTCGCTGGTCAAAATTAATCTGGAGCCCTCCACTACGGCGCACCTCATCACCTGCGTTGCGTCGGCGCGTTAAACCCTACAATCAATCAAGTCAGCACGCTCATTTACAAAATCGTTTTAATCGTGAGGCGGCGTGGGAAAAGTGCTGTAGTTATTATGTCCAATAAGTCATGAAATTCTATTAGATACCAAACACCTATTCCGAACGCTTTGAACACCTTCCAAGAAGGGTGTTCATTACTTCCGCACCCTTTTTGCCACATGGAACTGACTTATTCCGTCTGCACGCGCGCGCGTGTGATTACGCCTTGCGGCCGCTCCCGCTGCCGTATGATAACAGCGAAGCCGCCTTTCACGTATGCTCGAGTGTGAGCACAACGGGAAATATGCGTATGTCCACCTCTCTATACCAATTTTAAGATGATAGCCTATTTTGGGATACTAAAACGCAAAAAAAAAAATTAGCAGTGGCTTAGCTCGGCTATGCCAGGATATCCGTAGCGCGAGCTAAGGTTCAGCAATCCAAAAAAGTCCAGTCCAGTCCAGTCTAGTCACTGCTCCTCGCACATGCGGAGCACAGCTCTCCAGCAGCCACGTGAAAGAGCTATCAAGCGGCTCCGGCGCAGCGTCAGACTTGGCTACTGCGCAGCGGAGGCGCACAGCTGGGCACGCGCCGGCGCCAGTGGGTCTGCCGCGGCTATGACTTCACTCCTCTGGAATGCGCAGACCGGCGAATGTGCAGCCCAATTCTCTACACACCCGTACTCCAATTGGATTGGATTTCCAATCCAACTCAATTCATTCCAATCCAATCCAATGCTCTTCGCGCTTGCGCAGCACACCCCTTCAAGGTCCACGCGAAACTGCTCAACCTAGGCCAGTGTAGCTTACGCTACAAAAATTGGCGCAGCTTGCACAAATGGTGCAAGGCGGGAGAAAGAGCTTAGCTGCGGGCCGACCTGACTTGTTTGCCCTGGGATCAGCTGTCAGTGTTGGGTGAGCGACCGGAACGGCTTTGTAAAATCCGGCTAAACTTGCCTTACTTTTCAGCTTTTAGCCTATAGACTGTCAAGAACATAGGCCAACTTACGAAACTTAGCAAAGCCTAGCAAAGCTTGGGAAAACCGGAAAAAGCTGTAGGTCGACCCCAGCTCCGCTGTTTCTTTAGCAACTGAACGAAAATTCCACGCCCTTTCAACGCCCGACAGAAAACCGAGGGTGTTGCAGTCAGTCAACACCCTTCTTACCAACAAAAAGGATGTAAAGCTACAAATTAGGGTGTTGGAACCTAAAAAAAAAGGCGTAATGACTTCTCAACACCCTTATTCCACTCATACTACACCTTTCTCAGGCGATAAGGGTGTAGAAATGTTCAATGTGTAGTCTTCGGCGCGGTGAATGCTCGGGCCACGGTGTACGATACATTTTAGGTGCGGACACAGCGGCCCCAAAATCTATCAAATAAAGTTGGTGGCGTCCCGCGTAGACCTTTGATTGAAATGACATCTGGTGGAAGAACTCCTAACTAAGCTTCGCAGCTTCCTAGGCTTCAAGTGCCTTGACCAACGACTGTCCGAAGGAAGGTGGTTCGCCGGCACCAGCGGCATGCGTGTAAAACAACGTTGTTTATGTGAGCTCATCGGGTGCTCTGACACAACGCGGTATTAACGAGTAATTTATTGCATTGTTAAAACAGCTGCGAGAGTTCTGGCGTTTTAAGTTCATTTAGACGCGCGCGCAGCTTTTTGAACATTGGACACCGGCAGTGACTTTGACAACATCGCTTCGCCTCTGTTGCTTCGTGCGTGTACTTACCCCAGTTGTGCAACGTAATTTACGACGGAGAAACATCAGCGTACTCGCCGCTAGTTTAATCCAAGCTGGACTACTTTCCTTGTATGTCGGGTCGTTGTTCCGGCAGCGGACTCTTTTTTTCCGCTGCTTGTACTGAGTAGCTGGGGGGCCATATCCGACGGTATAATCGACGGTACTGCCTCGTTTACGAGCGAGCATTCAGTAGTACTTCGCTTCCAAGCTCCAAAACGTACCCTTTCGCACACCCGCACTCAGAGAAAAGCTGACTGCAAGTGTCATCATTTTCTGCCGGGGATGGCTGCAGAGCACGCATTCATTCGTTTAGGATCGCAGGGAACGTTAAGTAATATCATGTTTTCTTGCCGGCGGTTGCAGTACGTACTCAATAAGGCATTTTCACCCCATTTTTTCGTTGCGCAAGCATGAAATAACTCACTTGTGTGAGTACTCAACGGCTACCGCGGCGCACATTTCCTTCGGTTTAGTGTTCTATACCTTCTTTTGATTGTTACCGACTCCAAACACAAGCCCAGGACACGTTGAAACACTGGTGCGAGTGCAAAGGCCTTCGCACGGTGTTCTTCAAATTATCGTCTGCAACGCCGGCCGGCGGAACCGACCAAGCCACGGCGAGCAGACATCGAGCAGACGGAGGCCCGACAAGGAGCCGAAAAGATCCGAGCACCTCCGAGTAGCCGGCGCTCGGACAGCTTCTTTTCTGTGCCACTGGAGGGCGGTGCAATCAACGGTCTCAGCGACGTCAGTTTGGCGACTTTATTAAAACGACTAGTACACGTTTGTTCTGCAAGCTGTGTCCTCACCTAATAGTATATCTTACAACGTGGCTCGGGCCAAAGGCAATTCCGGCGCCCTCATGACGTATTTCGCCGACGCTGCTTACCTCTAGACCGTTCATGCATGCTCCACGTGCGTCAGGATCGCGGGGTAGGGGGTGCGGGAAATATCGGCGAACAGAAATCGCGGTAGCGCCGAGATTTCATTACACGAGGCAATCCCCACCGCGAGCTCAAACTCGGCTGTATCAAGAGGCGGACGTATACACGCTAGTGCTCCGCCGTTGAAGTGAGCCGATGAACGCACCCAAACGAGCGAACAGACAAGCAGTGGAATTTGCCATCGCCGCCAACTCTTTGCTTACACGGTGGCAGGAAAGAGCAGCAGCGCAATGCGCAGAAAACAGATCAAAGCCATATGAAAGCGTTAAGGCGGATCACGAAGGAAAGCGCGTCGAGCGGCAAGATTACAACGCCAGGCGGAAGCGAGGCGCCTCAGACGTCCTTCTGCACTCATGCGCTCGCGTTCACAACCGATAAGCAGTGCTTGGGTGTTCTCGTATTTTTAGTTTGCTCAATGTGCGCAACCCAGTGAAAACGAACAAGCTTTTAGGGATAATCCGCCAGCATAAGAATGGTTCGGCCCATAGAAATTTATACAATAATTCCTAGAGAGGAATGTGGCGCTGCCAGTGTGCTGCGATCGTCCGCCGCCATAGCACGTGATGCCCCTTTTTGCTCTAGGTGGATTGCTAAAAGTAATATGTACTGGATCGAACAGCCAGTTTTGTTTTCGTTGTGGTCTTGCTTCGAGTCCTTTGCTAGTGTAGTTTATGTGGGGCGTGCTGGGAGAAAGCGTTTGGAAATGCGTTTTAAGTGCAGAGTACTTTAGGGGCCCAGCTTGTCATCGTAGCTCTTCCGATGTCACGCTATAGCTGGCCATCGTATACTTACGCGTCGTCACATACCCAAACAGTCTTCAAAAAGATATGAGTGAAAGAGAATTTATTACAAACTACATATCCGGGCGCGAAGACTAGGGGTAAAACAGCGCTGCACTAAAAATTACTCCCACCTCCCCTCGCGGGAACCCCTGTGTAGATGCGACGCACAGGGGGTTCCGTTGTTGTTTAAGTTAGGTTGATTCTCCCATCGCGTGAAACGTGCCGTGAACCCCCTGCCGCGGCTATGACGCAACACAATCCAACACAATCCACTTTAATCCAATCCAAATCCAAGCCAATCCAAGCCAAGCCAAGCCAAGCCAAGCCAATCGAATCCAATCCAATGCCCCTCGCGAGAGAGTGTTCGCTATCGGAGAGGAGAGGGGGTGAGCGGCGGAGAGCGCAGCTCGCGCGGCGAGGAGAATGGGGGAGCGGTGCGGACGGACAACAACAACGCTGTATGGAGGGACAAGGCGAGTGAATGAGATGCAGTCGCATCTAAAAAACAAAACAGAAAAAAACAATCAGTTTCCTAATACTCCCGCTTGTCCCTCGATTCAGCCTTCCGGCCAAAAGTTAGGGGGATACTTGAACGAGGGGTTTATATCAGCAGAACCGCTCGAAACTTCTGGAACAGCTGGAAGTTGTCAGAGGTATCCCCATGTTTAGCGCAAAAAAAAAAAAGAAAACTGCAGGTACATCTGAGGCAAAATATATGTAATTAACCGGCAGTACCCACGTCCATTTAATTAGCAATGCTCATTGGGCTTGTTTTTGCGATAGTGAACGAGAAAAAACAGGCTGCCGAGGACAACAAGACGCGGTCAGAATGGCACAGAGAGGCTCCAGCACGTGTTAGATGAAAACAAGCACTAACAGAATGGAACTGCCGCCAATGCTGTTCCAGGTAGAACAATACACAAGAAATGTGGTTGTTTCCTCTTCCATAGGAACCGGTAAAACACGAAAGTGAAATGTGCATTCACAGGACCAGCTGAAAGTTTATTGTGCATCGATATGAACTTTCACGTCGGTATTGCACCGTCAGACGCATCAACGTTAGACACTGGATGGCACGCGCCGGAGCATTGCGGAAATCCGACTGAAACCACAGGCGCTCGCAAACCGTCCTCGCGAAATAAAAGAAACGGGTTGTGAGCGAACCGTTTGGTGAACACACGGTCCGCTGCAGCGAAAGGAGCAAAGGAGCAGCGGACCGGGTCCGCCGCCGACGCAGCACCATTTGCAAGGCTCTAAGGCGTTTGTCGTCCCATTCATGCGTCCGGTCGTAGCGCAGTCAGTAGCGCGTTTGGTAAGTATTAACTCTATGGTTTGGTATCTCCCGTCGCGGCCAGAGAGTCGTGGGATCGAAACCGGGCGCCGCCGCGTCAATTGCAGTTTTAAATGCAGAGCATTTCAGTAACTCACGATGTCACCCGCGTTAACGTCCGTCTTACTCCGCACCGTCGTTGTCCGCACCCGTCCCCCTACACTATATAAAAAAAAATACTATCCGGCGCCTGGTTTCGATCCCTCGACCCTGCGGACGGAACGCAATGTGCATAGTGCTTTACCCACTGCGCCACAAAGCCGATACAGAATGGGAGGCTACGAACGCGCCTTATATCCTTGACTCATTCAAACTACGTCAAGAAGCTGCTGATACAACGCATTCACTACCACCAACTCCCCAAACACTAAACGTTAATGCAATACACCCACCCCCTATGCGACGCATTTACTCGAGTCCCCCTCGCGGGGAGATGGGCCCAATTTTTTTCTGGGGACGTCACTTCCGTGACGGATATCACGTCACCAAAGTCTTTGTGTAGCCGGGAGTAAAACACTTTCGTGTTAAAATAAATAAAAAAAAATTGGCCGCGTGTGTGCTCCTTTCGTTGCAAATGTCGTCAAAAGACGATAGCCTTTGTAGACATTTGCCTAGGAAATGCCCCCCATTGCTTTCCCGCTCACCTCTCATGCTGTTCCTGTGCCGTCGCGCTCATCCCAGTAAACACACCAAGGGTTTGCTCAAGGCGATTTGAATTTATCGCGTTCCACTGATACAGGCCGGGTTCCTCGATGCCAGCGCTGCAGTACGGCGGAGACGCACGTGAATGGAGGCGGCCGACTACAACGCTTATAGAACCGCGTCGCCGCGCTCCAAAAATAAAATTCCCCGCATTTCCCCGAGGGGAAGAATGTGAAAGTGCGAATGCACGAGTTGAATTTGCGCGGTTCGGTAATGTTCGCGAAAGAGAGATCACACACACACACACACACACACAACTACAAAGAAAGAAAGATGCATTTATTCACAGACACCTATTTGTGTTGTCCTTGTACGTGATTGCTAGAGCAGATCTCAGCTTTGAAATTTCGTGTCAGTACTCCTTTAAGCAGGTACATTAGCCCTTCTCACGCCCGATTCTTGGCCAATCCCCCACGTGGGTATGTGCCATGTCAGCGGCCAGGCAGCGTGCGCCCATCTCCCCCCGTTGCCAAGGAAGACGAGGAGATTCCTGGCCAATCCCCCACGTGGGTATGTGCCATGTCAGCGGCCAGGCTGCGCGCGCCCATCTCCACGTGCGCGGACATCGCCGGTGGACGCAGGTTCAGGGTCGCTTAAGAAGTGCATTGCACTTAAAATCGCCAAACGTTGCATACGACACAGTAGTTTTCAAACCGGAGTTAGGTAGAAATATACAAAACAGCCCGGCTAACTCCGAAGCACACGGTATTTCCCGCAAGCCGGCGCCGAGGTGCCCACGCAGAATGCGCTCCGCCCGTTCCGCCTCCACAAACATCGATGCATTAATGTTCCGTTGGCGCCATGGACGAAAAAAAAAAAGATAGGAGACGGCATGACGTCATTCAGCCAGTCTTAGCAAGCCCCGCCTCCTCGCTGTTTCCCTTTACAGAGCCGCTGGAGTCACCCCTAGCCCATGACTTGATTTTAATTTTCTGGTATACTCGGTTACAACTCAAGAACGGCACCACCTCGTGTAGTGTATCACTCCGCCGAAGCGCCGGACCCGTGATGTCAGTGCGCGCGCGTTTTGAAAGGGGTTTGCTATGAATGCGTGATATCGTCTGCCTTGTCTCACGCAGTTTGTTTGTCGTCACTGGAGTCGTTTATAAGCATATTAAGTCCAAAAAATCACGGGAACGGCTCATGCCACGTTCAAAATATTCCCAGTAACGCCCTACTTGCGCCGCGCGGAGAAACATCCGGTTACGGTGATAAGTCACAGCGGCAACTTCCGGTGCCGTTCTTAAGTTGTCACCGAGTATACGCCTCGAGCGCTGCCTGTAGGGGCGCCACTGAAATCCCCCTAGCGGCCCGTTTCGAAGGCAGTCGCGGGAGTTGCCGGCCCGCTCACCGCTGTCGCCGTTGGTTTTGAGGCACGTTCGCGACTGATATTTTCCGTTTGTATGCGTTCGAAATACATATTCATGTGGAGCAGTCACTCTGTTCGCAAACGTGGTGCATTTACGAGAGTGGAAATGCTTCCGACGCGATCTTACTGTGGTACATTCGGTCCGCATAAGCGCCAGGTGTGTGTCAAAAGCCGCCGTCACGAAACCGGCATATATGCATGGATCTGATTGTAATTCCACTCTCCTGAAATTTACTAACAGTAACTCCGTAAGCAGCGTTCGTTCAGATGCTCATTCTACGGATGTAAATCGGTTTCGTGTGGTTTCATAATCTACCGAAGCACTCATACCTGACAGCCGGCCAGTTACGCTTCATGTCTCGGATATTGATCACTACCCTAAACAAGCCAATGTGGCATAAATATCACGGACATTCTACGCAATAAGTAATATTGATAATGCAAAATTACATGCGGTAGTCAGCACAAAAGAATTTACGGCTGGGTCGTCTTGTCGCGAGGTGAGCTTCCCCAAACAGTCATTGGTTACATATATCCTCCACTTACATCCACGGCCGTGACTAAACGCTTTTTCGAAACATCATCATATGACACAGGGAGCCTGCAGAATTTAGCACAAAAGTGAAATCAGGGGGCCTTATCAGATACCACACTCAATCCAACGACACCTTTTATCGCTTGCGAACTTCCTTACTGTACTTCAAAAAAATGTGTCCACCGTGTGAGCCCCTGTCCGTTAAAGTCGAAAAACAAAATAAAGGTGAACGCGCAGCTTGTGTGTGATTTTCTAAAACGGTCTTTCCTTGATTTCGCTCCGAATTTGTACACAACAATAGTTAAGCGTCCCCTCCTCCCCCTCCCTGTCTTGGAAAACATCATTGAATTTCGCATTTAGTTGGTCTAGTGAGTTCTACATTTCTTAAGGTAAGACGAACGTCTCTAGGATTTGCGAAGCTGCACTGTTATTTTTTCGTTCTCGCACGAGCTATTACATTGCTTTCGGACTTGGCAGACCATTTAATTTTCCGTGGTTTCATTAACTCTCCTTCGTCCGTTCTATCAGGCGGGAATGGGCACATATTTAACGACCCATAGACTTGGAATATACTTAACATGTTAGCGTGGCCTCTGTTTCTACAAAAGGCACAAGTTATTGCCATGTATATTAGGTAATCACCTCCCCGAATGATATTTTTGGACGACGCATACATTCAAAACAAGGGCGAATTTGTTGTCCGCGCTGCAAAACGAAACCTACCTCTCACTGTGCGAATATCAGAGGAAAGGAGGCGTGAATAGAATTCACTTGCACCTGAGATTATCGGAGGTTACAGTGGTGATATGCCGCTGCCGTCGCCGACGCCCGTAAGAGCGGCGAAGAAGCGCGCAGTACAGCGTCCCCAGTTAGCGCTTGTTCCCGTTCGAGCACTCTATCAGGACGCAGCTGTTTTTTTAAGTGCCCTAAACGTACTATTTGCTCACAGACATCACAATAACAACATTCTTAGGGCGCGGAAAGGCAAAAAGAAGCGAAAGGGAACCAAAACAGTGAATGAGCGGCTATCAGCTGCGTTGCGGTAATCCCGTAAGCGCCGCGGAGAAGCGGTGGCAGGCGGCGCAGCGATCGCGAAGCTCGAGGCGTATAGTTTCATGCCAGTGTTGGTTCGATGAGATCCGGCGCGCTCTCACGCGGCGGCGTTGCGTAACACTTGTGATGCCCGAGGCCCACTTAGTTATTACTCCTTAAAGCTAATCTTCACGCTTTTCCAGTTTCGCCCCCCTTTAACTTTTGTCTTTCTCCATGGTTGGCGCACCCGCGTCTGTGGTGCACGGCTGCTCGCTCTCTCCTGCCGGTATTTGCCGAGAAATGCACGACCGATACGGCCCCGCTGCGTATGAAGTGTCCAGTGCTTGCTTTGACTGCTCGAGCAAACGGTATCTGTGGCAGCTGATTAAACGTGCACGTAGAGTACGTTTATCGGCTCTGCAGGCGTTTGAACCAAAGAAAACACTCGGCGTTTGTATAACGCGGTCTTATCAAGAAAAGATGATCGCGAAAGCCTTCAAAAGATAGTTGATCAATCAAGATTCGGTTTGGTAAACTTGACAGCAAGGGTGCCAATTCACCTAAAAATTCATGCTGCAGCGCGAATCTTGCACAAGCGCTTACCGCCATACTTTAAATGAGTATCGAGAACCTCGTGCTTACGTGCACGTTGGAACCAAACTTAAAATGTAGTACCCAATGTTATGCAACGCGTGATCCCAACACGTCATACAAACATTTTGAAAGACGATGCTACTTAAACCCAGAAATTTTGGTCTGTCTGTATGTCTGTCCGTCTGTCTGTCTGTGACTCCATTCAGCCACTTTTTTTTTTAATTACCGGTTTCAGAGACTCGATTCAGCCACCCGGCCAAAGCAAAACAATGCCTGCGCAATAGTCTTATATAGTCACAGCTAAATTTGCCCGTCTATGTCCGGTGGAATGTTCATACTTGTCAACATTGTTGAAGAAGAACAAGGCATTACGCAAATATGAGGCAACGAATCAATACAGAAGTGGTATTTGCAGTGTTCCTTTATAAAAAAATCAAACATGCTTGAATTTGCGAAATTAAATACTTCATCAACTGCAGAAAAAGAATTCACTCCGCCGCCGCCTGCTGTCGCCCGCGCCACTATAGCTTCTGGGGCCATTTTAAGAAATCAACCGGCAACAGTTACGCAAGGGTCCACTAGATAGTTTCCACGTTCTGCTTGCAACACACGTGGCGTAGGGAAACGCGGTTCTATAAACGCTGAAGTAGGGCGCCTCGATTAACGCGCGTCTTCGCCGTACGGCGGCGTTCGCATCGAGTCACCCGGTTTGGAGCAGTGGAACGCGGGAAATTTAAAATGATTTAAGCAAACCTTTGGCGTCTTTACCTTGGGAGGAGCGCGACGCAAGAGGAGCAACATGAGAGGTGAGCGGGAAAGCGAAGGGGGGCATTTACTTCGCAAAAGCCGATAAAGACTATCGTCTTTTGACGGCATTTGCAACGAAAGGAGCAGATACGCGGCCAATTTTTTTTTTCTAAAAGTAAAGCCGCACAAACCCACCGAAATCAATAGCGCAAAGAAAATAGCTTCAGAGGTACTTTCTCACAAAACAAGGAAACTGCGCCTCACGCCAGAACACCCGCTAAACACGCCATGATTAGTATTGCTAATGCAAATACCTTCCCAACATAGCAGAAACGAGTGGTTTTATGTTGCTTCCTGCGAAGCAACACATAGTGACGAAACTTTTCCCATCTTTTTGTGTTGGCAGCGACGCTTATATTTCTGACCTGCCGCAGAAAAACTAAATTATCGCCGTTAAATATCAGGGCATCTGCAGGGGCTAGTTGGCGCTGCATAGCTTGAATGAAGAGCGCTTAAAGGGAAGCTGAAGCGCTTTCAAAAAAATTGAGCTAGAGGCACGTTTATATAGTTTCTTGCGCGCTGAATACAAATATCACATTGAATTTGATCGCACATGAGTCCGACCAGAGTTCATCTTGCAAAACGCGCGGTCCCGTTTGAAAGACGCGCGCTTATCGTCTTTTGACGCGCCCGTCGTGACGTCAAAGGAGGACACCCTTAATTCGGCCGCGCGGGTTGTCTGAAGCATTGGGAACGATCGCACGGCAGCGGCGCTTGCCTTTTCGGCAATTGAGCTTGCAGTTTAATGTTCGCACATGACTGCAAGTTTATTTTATAACTTCCCGTGCTATTGGTTCAATTATCTTGGAGCTTAAATTTGCTTAACACGACCGAGAATCCCAAAGCAGTGAATGTGGAGTTGGCTAGAGAGTTCCGTAAAAATATTTATGAATTAGGCAACCAGCACAGGGGGTTTCTATTTCTTATGTTAGTATTAGGTACTGCCTGAGATGTTTGTTAGTATATACGAAGCCATTTATGCCGAAGATTAAGCGGTGTTTTATAAAAAAAAATCTACCAGCGAAAAGCACGTACGTGCACTGCGCGAAAAAATAGCGTTCAAGCGCTGTAAACGCATATGTGAGGTATATGTTGCCGGTACACGCATAAACCAACAAGCGGACTCTGCTTCCGAATTTCCTTTGTTGGTTGTCCCCACCCCAGCCCCGTTACTCATCCCCATATACAGACCCAAACACGCGCGCGCGCGCGCGACATTTGGGCAGCGGTGCTAAGGCGCCTCCGCGATCGCTAGCTGCACTTCGATGAGTGGCGTCTTACTGCTTGACTTGCATTTATTCTGAAAACATTGTAGCATACTGGTGCCTCCGCAGCATTATCGGCTTGGGTTTTTGAACACAGTTCTAAGCCCATAGGGAAAGAAAACCAACGCGTTTAACGAAACAGGTATTTCCTGAACAAATGTGACTTTGCTTCTGGAACTGAACGAAACAGAAACATCCCGGGACAAAGTACAGCAGTGAATATATTCACCATCCTTCCTAAATCTAGCATCTAATTTGAACATCCACGTCCGTCACATAAAAAAAAAAAGAGAGAGAGAGAGACGAAAAAAATAAGAAAAACGCACTGGAGCGTTGTACAAAGTATCTAACGTAGTGTAGTATATTCTCTTTCATCAAGCACAGCCATCCCGGTTGTCGCTTGCGTATGGTAACAAACATCCCGGCGTGGCATTATCCTGCTTAGGAATACGGCATGGTAACGTATGCCTCGTTTGGCGTTCGTGCATACTTTTTGAACACGAAAATTGGGCAAATAAGTGCTATCAACCACAACAACAAGTATCATTCACAAAGAAACACGGCGAAAAGAGCATGGCAGAGGCGGCCGATCCGGCCGGAAGTCCAGGTATGACGTTTTTCAGCCGGTTTTCGCCCGCGCTCTTCGGTCTTCCGGCACCGCGCGGCGAGATGGGGGCGGGGCATCGGGCCACTTTTGGTTGCGCATTGCGCCGCTTCTATCGCATGTATTGCGAAAATATTTCGTACACTGCAACCATTCAATGTGTACTTGCTGCTAGTCAACTTTTCTTTGCGTATCTGCTCATTTCGTTGGAAATGTCGACGCAAGATGATAGTCGACTGGCGCCCCTGGCAAGTAAATGCATCCCTTCTCTTTCCCGTTCACTTCTCCTGCTGTTGCTCCCCGTCTCGTACATCCCAAGATAACACGCTACATTCCAAGATAACACGCTCAAGTGAATTTAAATTTACCGCGTTCCACTGCTCCAAGTAAGGTGTCTCAATGCCAGCGCCGCCGTACGGCACAGACGCGCGTGAATCGAGGCACCATACTAGAACGTTTATAGAACCACGATGCCGTACTCGACGAGCGTTCCAAGCGGAATGTCCAGCGGAACGTCTAGCGGAACCTTTCGTTGCTGTTTCCGTTTGATTTTTTTTTGAATCCCGCCAGGTAGCGCGGGCAACACCAGGCGACAGTTTTCTGCAGTTGATGTAGTATTTTATTTGCTGCCGCAAAAAGCAAGAACCCGTAATTTTATTAATAAAGGAACACTGCAAATATTACTCATGTATTTCCGTATACTTGCGTAATCACTCGTTCTTGTTCAACAATGTGGACAAGTATGAACATTAAATCCGGACTTACACGTTCAGATCTGGCTGTGAGTATATAAGACTATTGCCCAGCATGTGTCAGCTCGGCCGGCTGGTTGAATCGAGTGACGGACAGACAGACAGACAGACAGACAGACAGACAGACAGACAGACAGACAGACAGACAGACAGACAGACAGACAGACAGACAGACAGACAGATAGACAGACAGACAGACAGACAGACAGACAGACAGACAGACTAAACTTTTCCCGTTCAGGTATCCCAAGAAAGACTATCTTTAATATAAGGGGTAAAGCGGCAACAACTTCAAGGACGGAATATTTTTCGCGCCCCTAGCAACACAATACAGGAAAATGATCTCCTTGATCTACCCATCACGCTAAGCGAAGTCCGAGGGGCGGTGTTAACCCTACAAACTCGCTCGTCGCCAGGTCCAGATGGCATCACGAATGAAATGCTCTGAATTGTGGACGATGAATAAGTTGAAGCCCTCACCCGGTATAGTGCCTAGAATATACTAGGCTCTATACCTATACGCCTCGAGCGCGGCCTGTAGGGGCGCCACTGAAATCCCCCTAGCGGCCCGTTTCGAAAGCATGCGCGGGAGTCCGCGTCCCGCTCCCCAGTGCCGCCGCTGCTTTTGCGGCACGTTCACGACTGAGATATACCGTTTCCGGGCGTTTGAAATCCATGTTTATGTGGAGCGCTCACTCTGTTCGCAAATGGGGTGTGTTTACGAGAGTATAAATGTTTCTGACGCGATCTTAGTGTGGTATATTCGGTCTGTATAAGCGTGAGGAGTGTGTCACAGGCCAGCGTCGCGGATCCGACATATGATGGAGCCGATTGTAGTTACACTGACCTCAATTTACTAGCGGTGTCTCCGTAACCACCGGGCCTCAGATGTTCATGCTACGGCTATACACTACGACGTAAATCGGTTTTGTGCGCAATCAGCGGAGCACTCATACCTGACAGCACGCCAGTTACGTTTGCCAATATTGTACCTCAGATATTGATCACCACCATTTAAAAGCCAGTTTCTGTGTTAATTTCGGGAATATTCAACAAAAGTACGATGGACAATGCATAATTATACTCGGGGATCAGCCCACGACAGAGTCGTCTTGTCGTGAGGTGAGCGCCCGCAAACATTCGTCTGCTACATATATCCTCTGCGAGCAGCGCGGAAACGGGCTTAGAATATAATCCGCGTTCGCGACTAATCCTTCGTCGAAATATCGTCATATGGCACAGGGAGCCTGCAAAATAAAGCAGGAACTGAAATCAGAGAACCTTATCACATATACCACACTCTTCGAACGACACCTTTTATCGCTTGTTGAACAGCCTACCCTTCATACTTCCAAAAATGCGTCCGCCGTATGATTTAGACGCTATTCATTCAAATGTTTAGCGGGCGATTTCTTTCGCTTGGCCACACTGAAAGCCGCCATGTCCGTGGCCACTGTGCTGGCGCATGCGCTGTGCGCCCGCATCTCGAGAAAAAAAAAACACCGGTACGCCGTTTGCGTGAAGTCCCGCGTATCGTCTGCCGCGTTTCAACCCAATTATCGGTAGTTGCGTCAACAGATATATTATTAGTCGCATTCACATTATGTGGTGGCGCCCTACCTGCCATCGATAACTTCGCATCACCGGAGGATGAAACCGCGGCAGCGAACGGCCGGCACGGCGAGCAAAAGTCCGACACTGCAGTTGGCTGCCGCCGTGGATGCCGACGCAAGTACACCTGCACCGTGTCCACGACTTTGTCTGGTAAGTGCCCTCTAATACGTGGTACCAACAACACAGACTCAACCAAATCCTGCACAAGGCGACCAAAACGCTCGGCGAACGAGAACTGGCGAAAAGACTCAACGAACAGTACCTACCGGACACACCGACCGTCACCCACCCGGACTACCGCGGACCGCAGAACCCTGAGTTGGACGCAGAAATACAACAGTGGGAAGTCCGAAGCGCAGTGCAAGCCCTGAACTGCAAATCGGCAGCGGGACCGGATCGCATACACAACAAGGTGCTGAGAAACCTAAACGACACGGCCATCAAGGCGCTAACCGAATACTACAACGCGTGCTGGCGCACTGGAACACTACCCAAGCAATGGAAAGCCGCAACGACGGTCTTGATTCCAAAGCCGAACAAGCCGCCGGGAATTGACAACCTCAGACCCCTATCACTCACATCGTGCGTGGGCAAGGTCCTTGAGCACATCCTCAACACCAGATGGCAACATTACATGGAGGACCACGAAGTGTACCCCACGACCATGCTGGGATTCAGGCCCAAGCTCAGCACCCAAGACGCAATACTACAGATCTGGCACGACATCATTGTAGCACCGAGCAAGGTGGATTGCAGAGCCGTCTTGGGCCTCGACCTCAAAAGCGCCTTCGACAACGTCCGCCACTCAGCCATCCTCCAGCAGGTCAGCAAGCTGGGACTGGGAGAGCGAACCTACAACTATATTCGGGCTTTCCTAACGGACAGGACCGCAAGCATACAAATTGGAAACACGCAACTCGAGGAGCGCAAGAGAGGGAGCACGGGTACCCCACAGGGTTCCGTCATCTCCCCGCTCCTCTTCAATCTGGTCCTCATACCAGTGGCAGAACGCCTACAACGAATCCCAGAAGTCCGACATACAATTTATGCGGACGACATCACCATCTGGATGGCTGGGGGCACCAACGGACACATAGAAGAGTCACTACAACGGGCGATAGACGAGGTCGAGGCCGGACTCGCAGACACCGGGCTCCGGTGCTCGCCGCAAAAGTCTGAGCTTCTAATACTCACACCGCCCGGCCCAGGAAGAAAGAAAGCCGCCGAGGACGCTTCCCACATCGCCCTCCACGCGCACGACGGCACACGAATACCACACGTCCAGAGCATAAGAGTTCTCGGGGACCACATTGACGAAGGACGAAGCACCAACCGTACGGCCCTGAGCAGGCTATTGACTAGCATAGACAACGCCGCTCGACTGGTGCGCCGAATATCCACAAGGAACGAAGGCATGCGCGAAGCCAACCTTCTCCGCTTACTACAATCGTTCTTCGTTGGTCAGATCTCCTATACCGGCCCCTTCCACACGTGGTTGGCGCAGGAGCGAGACAAGATCAATGCTGCTATACGCAAAGCCTACAAGGTCGCCCTCGGACTACTACAGTGCACCAGCAACAGGGCGCTCGAAGCCCTGGGAGTCCACAATACCCTGGACGAAATATGCGAAGCGCAGAGAACTGCACAAATCGCACGCCTCCGGGAAACGCCGACCGGAAGAGAGATACTACACAGGACCGGACACTACCACAGCACGAACCGCGCCGCCACAACAGCTCCGCGGGAAAGGCAGGATGTGGAAGGCGGGGCTGACGCCGCCAGACCACGCGAACGACTACCACGATCGCTGTGCGAACAGATAGTCGTCACACCCTTACCTCGTAACACGCATCCAGAGAGGAACAGGGAAAGGCGAACGGCGAGAGCTAGGACGCTGGCAGAAACATACAGCACCGACAACACTGCGGTGTACGTCAACGCGGCCCGCTACCCGCGCCGACCCCGAACCTACTTTGCGACCGTCATTCGAGCCACGGACGGTACCACCATGAGTGCGGCGAGCTTCGCAGCGGACAACGCTACACAAGCGGAAGAGGCGGCGATCGCGCTAGCCCTGAGGAGTGCTCCAACAATCACCACCATATTAAGCGACTCCAAGTCAGCTATAGTCAACTACAGCAAAGGCAGCGTGGGTCCTCCGGCCCACCGCCTCCTTCGACCAGTACCCGACCCGAAGACCAACACTACACACCTCAGGTGGTTTCCTGCCCACGTCGGCCTCATACCCGGCGGAGTGGCCAACCGGAACGAGAGGGCGGACGCCGTCGCGCGCGAGCTTACACACCGCGCGGCGCCCCCCCCCCCCCCCGCCTCTCGAACACGGCGCGGGCCGCAGGGTATGACGGTGAAGGCGATGAGGAGCAAGGAAACGACAACGAGGAGAACGAAGAGGAAGAAGACTACGAACCACTACTGGAGTACGGGGAAATACTCCGGTACTACAAAGAGCAAAGAAGGACACAACCCCCACCTCATCCCGGACTCAACCGGCACGAGCAGGTGTTACTCCGACAACTACAAACAAGAACTGTGATTACACCGGCTCTGGCGCGCTACGTGTGCCCAGGACGCTTCAAAGACTACATGTGTAGTGAGTGCGCGAGTGAACCCGCTACCCTGTCCCACATCCTGCAAGCCCACCACCACCACCGAGACGAACAGGGTGGCGGACGAGTGAATACCGGCGCAGTGCGCGATCCCCAGTACTGTGACACCCCAAACGCGGACACCGCTGACGCGTGCGCAAACGCGGAATGCGCGAGTGATACGTGTGAGAACACTACGAGTGCGAACACTACCCCGACCGACATCCCACCGGATGTAGTGACAATGATCACATCGCCGAACTGCGCGCAGCAGAGGCAAGCCATCCAGCGGCTCGAGGAAGCCCTGGCTCGGCAAGAGCGAACGGAGCACTCTGACGCCGGCGCGACTCACTACCGTGCTCATCCAAGGGTACGGGGGAGAGGCTGCGTGGCTGGAGGAAGCTTAGTAGCTCGAGCCGGGCCACTGGCCCAATAGCCCTCGAGGCCTTAACCAAGGCAGGAATGGGAAGAGGACACCGCCTACTTCACAGGGTCTCCTGATTCCCCATCCCCACGCAGGATCGTGCAATAAAGTCTTTCTCTCTCTCTCTCTCTAATACGTGGTTGAGCACAAAAACCGAATAATTTCTTTGGAGAGATGTTTCACGCGTACGCCGATTTAGCGATGGTAGCGAATGCGTCAGCGCTCGGGAGACGTCAGCGCTAGGGAGACGTCTCCCGAGCGCTGACGCATCGCAAGCGCCCTTTGAACAAATCCCTCGCGTTTGGCTTCCGTACGGAAACATTTTCTGCATATGCCTTCGGGCGATCGCTTTTCCGCGAGCATACGCGTAACTTGGTCTATCGCGACGCAGTCGCACGCATACGTGGGCTCTAACGTTTTTACCGCTCTAACTATTCGTGCACGCCCCCGTGTGCCAACGTGTTTTGTTCAAATAAATTGGAATGAAAACTTAGGCAGGCACCAATGCGCCACCATCAGCTTCGCAGTCACCAGTCGCGGTCACACGCTGGATGCCTTGTCGGTTGTTCGTACTAGGGATAAAAAACAGGCGCGCTCTTGTTTTTTTATTTATTTCAATCGCGGCAATCACTGACACCGCTCAGTTATGTTGTCTGCCTACTTTTCTGATATTTTCTTCAGACTCCAATTCCAGAGAAAATCTGCTGTAGTGCAGTGACCAACCCATTCCGCTGGTGCTGCGTAGATTCAATGCGCGAGTCTTGAAGCAGAAAAATTACTAAGACCTAGATTTCAGAAGTGCCTTAATTTGAGGAATGAAAAAAAAATAATTGGGCGTTTTAATTAGTGAACAAAGCAGAGTAACGCTAGTTCCATCTTTGCCTCGTTCCTTTTAACTGCGCTATTTTTACTGTGCACCTTAAAACATCCGGTTATTCCTCCTTCCCCCTCTGTGCTTTTACTACATAGCTGCATTTATTACATGGAATGGCGAGTTGTTTTTTAAGCAATGCCTTGGGCACAGGTGGTATCTAGCATCTCGCTTTATGCACTATTCTTTTTTAAGCAACCAACCTTCCCAACCGGCAAGCACACCATTCATATTCTTGCAGGCTCTGTTTTCACCATCCTTGCGTCTGCACATGTGTATTTGTTAAACGTTGCCTTGCATACCTTCTAGTCCAGACTTCATATTTGAAATCATTTGAAACGTGGGTTCGATTCCTGGCTGCAGTGCCCGCTTTTCTAATGGAGACGAAAAGCAGAAATGCCCATGTTCGAGATTTTGGCACACGTTAAAAGATCCCGAAGTGGTCAAAATTAACCTTAGTTCCTCACTACGGTGTGCCTCATCGCCTGTGTAGTGTCAGTGTGTTAAACCTCATAGTCAATCAAAGTGTTCATACAAACCTTCTACAAAGCAAGCACAAGCCTTTTTCAACTTTCTGTGGTCACTGGTGGACTGACTGTTGTAAGACTGTGCATTGCAGCATGTTTATGTTACTACTCACTCTTGCAGGTCTGAAGCATGAGATCAACCACTGGCTCTCAACAGCCACTCCCCCAGTCCGGCGAAGTCAACAAAAAGCCGTCCAGCCACCACTAGGCACACAAGGCTGCAGAAAAAACTTGACATATCGTATGCATGTTTCTGGCCTATTTTTGCTTCTCTTAAGAAGTTAAACTTTGTGCAGCCTGTGTTGCTTTTCAGTTTCAGTTGTACAACTTTTTTTGATGTTGATTATGCATTTTCATGTTAAAACGTATCAAAATGTGCAGTGCCAAAGGGACACCTCCAAGGCAAACGTCATTTTAGATTTTTTTATCCTTCACCTCCTTTAAATGCTGGCATCATTACAGGAGTACTTGTTGAACGTTTTGATGTGTGGGTGTTTGTGTCTGTCCCGAATGCAAGATGGTGTGCCACTGTCCCTTAAAGGGGCTGGACCTACCCCACTTCTGATAGTGATGAAAAGCATGTTATAGTCTTCCCATAAGCCATGTGATGGCCAATTCTTTAAATACGTGTGAACATCCACCGCCTGACTACTCTTTACGTCCCAACTTTCAGCCTCTCATCAGTGCTAGTAAACATCCTACGCGAGGCTGACCCCTTTGCTAAGCTGCACAGAAAAAAGGCCAACCCAACAGCTCAGCCAATTATCAGCAGCTGGCAATCCTTGTGAATCCTCAGCTGCTGTCAAGTGCACAAATAATTCCGCCATGTTTATCGTTTCTCTCTCAGAAATAATTCACCTTCGTGAGAGAGAAACGAGCCGGGAATGCCCCAGCAACACACACATCAGTGATGGCCTTCCAGATGGCCGATAGGATTCTCCAGGTACAGCGCGAAGGGGTTTTGAGCCCCCTCCCCCGAAAATTTTACTATGCTGCGCATAAGCAAGTGCTAGCATTCGTTTTGGCAAGAATCCTTCCATCCTTCCATACCTCCACACACCCGCAACCCCTAAAAATATTTCTGGCTGTACCAACCGTTCTTGTCCTTTGAAAAAGCATGTTACACAGTTGACGGACTATGAAGAATGAGCACCCTGGAATGAACTGAAGGAGGTGTTTCAGGTGTGCATTTGGAGGTTGTCAGGTGACACACTGTTAAGTCGAGTTGATACGTGCAGCATACCATGGTAGCAATGCACCTATCATGTGTGGTCCTGCATTCAAGGCCAGTGAACTTCAGGCGAATCAGTAACTGCACTTGCATTGGGTCAAATTAAACTACGCAGCTGTTGAGAAAAACAATGGGGTGTACTCACGGGAGCAAAACTCTGAATTGATGCAAGCAGCAGCTGAAAGGCATTACATGCTGCCACATGAATAAGTGCCTCTTGGCAGGAAGACAGTGGCTGTACGGCCTACTTTAACAGTACGATGTTCATTTTGCGCTTGGTGCTTTGGCTACATGTGGCTTCGGCCTTGTTGAAGCAGTTTAGGTGAGTGGCCGATTAGCGGTTAGTAATGCATTGAACGTCTTTTTCTTGACCTCTAATCGCGAGCTTAAGCATGCGACAGGCTTCATTACAATCAAGTCCTAGCACTTCGGGATTTACACTCTATGCGCAGATTGGGACTATTCGTGAAGGACGAGGACAATACAGAGGAGCAGTAAAAAATTATTTAGGGCCTCATTTGGGTAGAGTGACCATTTGGGCTCCTTTCCTCTGTTGCAGCAAAGCCAAGGGAATGCGAGCTGTGGACCAGCGACCAAGGACAACTCCACACGGAGCTGGGATTGTGTGCGCTGGATGTCGCGTCGTCGGCTGTCGAGCACTGAGGGCCAAAACCATCGAGGACAGGCGGCCATATCCATGCCAACAGAACCAACCTAAACAACAAGGTGAGCTGGGCAGCTACGGTCTCCCACGGCAAACACACTCAGAGACACATGGTCCCCCAGAGTCAACACACTCGCGGCAGACATTCCGATTCATGCTCAGAAATTAACAAAATCCATCACATGCTTGAGTCCATTATCGTTGGAAAAAATAGTTTTAAAAGCAGCCCTAACTGAACTTAACGGAGTCGACACCACTGTCAACCCCTCCTCTTCCAAAACGTCAGACCAGCATCTCAGGCCATCGTTGACTCCAGCCACAGCGGGTCACCGACCTCGGGGTCCTCAGGAATTGTGTCCGCGGATGCGATGGACAATTCTCCATCCGACTCTGCTCAGTTAAAACGCTGGGCCAAGGAAATTGGCCTTAGCAACCCCCCCGCCCTGCTTTGGGGTCGGATGATTAGTACGTTACGGGAGGTGTGCTTCAAAATTTTGGAGAACAGATCATGGAAACCCTCGTGCGACATTCAAAGTCATGTTCGCGCAATTTGAGGATGAGATTGGTGCTGAAATCACCGGTCTCAACATCTGCATCACCAGTTCTTTGAGGACGCTGCGTGAAGGGGAGTGGGCCCCATAAAATCGGCTGCACCTGCGTATGGCCTCCGTCACCGGACAGTTTCAAAGTTCTCACCAATCGTCTACAGGCACATTCCCACTGGCGACTTGGCACGTTGCGTGACGTCGCAAGTGATGAGCCAGGCATTGCTTTTCCTCGCTTTGCGACGGAGGACAAGATCGCTCTAGGACTGCATCCCCTTGTCGCGCCTCGGCAATGCGAAACCGGATAGCCAATCATGGCTGCGGAGTTAGCTGACATAGCTGCAAAGGAAATATTTGTTTACATCCAGCAATGCAAACAGTGGTGAGCCGCTGCTGCCACGCAGGGTTGACTGTGCCTGTCGGGTCAGGGGTCAGGCCGGTAAGAAACTTTTCATGCGCTTCGGTTCTTTGGTCAGTGACTTCAGGGTATGCGTGTACTAATCAACAAACAGCGTAGGACTCATCAGTGTGGGAAGTCTTTTTGTACTTTTATTGGCAAGTGGCAAACACGGTGTAGAACTTGGAGTGTTCGGAGGCGTCAAAACTTCTTCGTCTGCCAAAAGAACTTAAATTTGCCGGCCGCAATGCGAGTGTTGTTGCATCTAATTAATTCCTAAATGCGAAACATGGCTTACCAGCCCGTTTCTCCTAAACATATGGAGCCCTTCTCGCAACACCTCCAAATTGACCAAGCTCTTTTAGAAAAATCTTGAAATTTTCCAGTGCCACACATCACTCATTGTCGGTGATTTTAATGCACATCACACTGAGTGGGGATTGCAAGCATGACACCAGTAAAAAGTCAAAACCTTTGGCTTGATGCCCAACGAGAAGGCCTCACCCTTACCACTGACCCCACGCATCCCACTTACACCGGAAGTAGTGTGAGCAGTGATGAGCAGCACTGGGTCAAGGAAATTGGCCTTAGCAACCCCCCCGCCCTGCTTTGGGGTCGGATGATTAGTACGTTACGGGAGGTGTGCTTCAAAATTTTTGCAGAACACACGTAAAGGAAGACCGCTTTGCGCAACACATCAGAGAATCTCTGCAGCAACCACCCGGCAACATCAAACGAAGGTCTGGTAGGCCCGCTTATCCTCATTTACTGAGGTGCATTTCGTGGGCTCTGAGTGGTGCAGTGGGATTCCTCGGGCTCGGTGATTCGTCCACATATCTGTGAAATAACTGACATCAAGGCAAAGGCAGATCAACGAGGCCGAGATGCTGAGCAGGTAACTAATTATATATTTGAAGCAGGGAACCAATGCCAGGTTGACTTGCAGCTTCCCCACACATTGGAGGACAAGAGTGCTTTGCAACAGCGGCTCCGCAAGAACAAAGTCAGTTGCAACGTATTTTGCCGCCTGGATTAGCTTTACCAAGACATTAAAGAATACTCAGTTATTGCGACAAAATTGGCCTGCAGCTTGCGATTGCTGAGTGGGAAGCAACTACCCAAGGCATGAAACGTCGTCCGATGCTTAATCGATCTCAGTAAAAGCCAAGCCACACATCGATGCAACCTAATGGCGAATTCCATTGAGAGAACAGGAGCAGTGGCATCGTGCAGTGAGGAGTAGGTGACAGAACACTTTGGGGCACGCGGGAGCAGGGCCACTGCACCTGCCATTGGAATGTGGCACGCACCCGGAGAGAGGTGGGAGAGGAAAAAACGGCGACGGGAAAACACGGTCCCGACCGGCTGTCGTGGCTTGTGTCGCCGAGATGGGCATACATGATAGCATTTATCAGATTAAATAAGGGCGATCCGGCTACATTGCTTGCAGTAGCAGCAATATGAGGCCTGTCTGTAAGATTGGCGAGTGAGGAACAGGAGGTATCGCTACGAGGGCCTCTCAAATACGACAAAAACAAGTAACAGAGGCTATTTTGCTCATATGCGCCATCTCTCGGGGTGAAGTAGAGGTTAAACTGCCGGCTACTTGTTCTTGTAGTCGCTGGTTCGAATCTCCCCGGCGCCGTTCGTCCTCTCTCTCTCTCTCTCTTTTTTTATCTCCCCCCCCCCCTCCAGCCTTTAGCGTTTTTGAGAACTGAGAACGAATATTTCAGTAGATGAAACACCCCCGCCCCACGCAGAATCGTTGAATGACGTACAACCAAAGTGGGAAGCTCCTTCACTGGGTCTGTTTACTGAATGGCACCGTTGATTCTGGGCATGGAGGCCAGTGAGAGTAAAGTCCCTTCATTATGGGAAGGCCGCGGCGAAGGGGCTTTAATTTAGAGCAACCCGGCGGCGCGACGGCGCGACGGCGCGCGCCGTGTTGTCGCTCCCTGTAGCTCAGCCCGACGAACACACGGCGCCCTGCAGCGGGAGATTTCCCACCGCGCGAACTTCGTCGTGAAAGTTCGCTCCACGTATTCCGGCCTTTAGGCATCCCAGCAATCTCTGCGGAAAAGCATGTGTGAGCAAAGCCAGGTAAAGCACGTGTGGCGGTACGAAGCACTCGCATGCTCGTAGGGCTCGCTGCCCATTCCACAAAGTTGCAAATGCACAATGGATACCGCCGCGCTCCCTGGGCCGCGCTTGCCGATACAAGGGAGCAAAAAAAAAAAAACAAACACGCACACACACCCACACACACAAAAAAGAGGAGGATATGACGTTAAAGGTCATGTTACTTCCTTCGTACTGTGCTTACTCCGCTTTTCAAGCGGGAGCAGATCGAACTGCTCCCGAGTGCTCTCGGAGCACAGAAAGTGGTCTTGCACTACCACTGGATGACAGTGCTCCTACGCCTGTTCGACCACTGAAACACGCCTGCTCAGGAGAGAGCACTTTCAGAGTGCTTTTGAGTGCTCCTGCTCTCCCAATGGAATTCGCCATAAGTGTCATTCCCTATCAGTTTCGTAGCCCAGACAAAGAACTACTGAAGGTTATTCAGGATCTTTATATTGCAAGCTGTGCTGCCAAGGTACTGCCCCCTACTCAAGCCGGAATAATGCCCTCCTCAACATTACTTCGGGTAAGGTACGCAGCTCCCATTACGGCCCTTTGCACAAAACAAAATGTGCTTTTAGGCAAAACGACATCGGGAACAAATGCTTGTAATCTAGGTTACGACTTTTTGGAAGCCCTCACTCATTAGCTCAATATGTGTTCGGATAGAGGCCACATTCCGAAACAGTGGAAAAGAGCCAAAAATATTTTCATCCCTAAACCTCAGAAAAAGCTCACGATTGAAATTCTCCAGCCATTATCTCTCATTTCATGCGTGGGAAAGGTTCTTGAATATGGAGGAAAACTATTTCTGCATACCATGATCAGTTTCAGACGTACCCTTTCTACAAAGGTTAAAGCAGCACAAGCTTTAGCTAACATTCACAGGGGGAGTCGCATTTTAAGCACATTGGAGATCATTCCCCCTCCTCTCGCGAACGCACCCCAATTACAACGACAAGCGACAATAGGCCAGGGCCCAAGCTCTGCACAAACGCCAAGCTAAATGTGGGTACGTAGTTTACAGGGACGCAGCCAACTATTTTCGTCTCGACGTAATATTAGTTGCGGTAGTCAATAACCAGGGAAACTCCATTGCCTCTGGCCCGCCCCACACGACCTCCCCAGTGGTGTATGAAGCAGCAGCCATTTCACTGGCAATGGTGACCTTCACAAAAATCAGAACAGTAAAAAATTCAGGGAAGCTTGCGCTCACGCGCAAGACTTGGTTATTAACGGGCACAAAGTTGAGTTTTAGTGTCGTTGTGGTGCCGTGGTTGACGTTGGTGGGATGGCATTTCATTACCTTATGTTGAGCAACGCAAGAGTGAGCTCGTCGTTTTGGTCGACGTTTTCTTGTGCCGCCCTGTAAGCATGACTTATCGTCTCTAGCAGATGCTTTGCACGCCGAGCCTCTTGAAGCACACCGGCCTCTTCCTTTCCTCGGCCATACCAACTACTCACGCCCTATTCACTATCCGCGACAAACTATGCACACGTATCAAGGCACGCGAGTTTGAATGGTGTGAATTTTCGTAGTATTTTAAAAGCTGCGGACACCATGCAGAAACGATTTGCTCAACAGCATCGAGCAAATCGCAATCCTAGTCTGCAATCCAAGTCTGCAATCCTAAATTTCTCCCGAGGGCATATCTCCGAAGAGGCGTCTGCACCTCTAACTTTTGGCTTCGACCCCGAAAAACGAACCAGCAAGTTACGTTTAATCTGGACTGCTGCCATCTTTGGCTTGGCCAGGAGTGAATCCGCACACAACGCCGCTTGCGGCTTCACCGACCAAGCGCACGTCAATCTGGACGGTGGCTTCATCTCACTGTCGGGAAGGAACAGAGTAGTGTCCTACACGGATATCACCAACCACTGTCTGCTGACCTGAGCCTGTATCCCTCCCGAGAATCTGTGGTTTGGAGACACCTCCAGACAAATTCGTGTCGGAGCTTAAACGTCTACAGCTACTGTTACCCGGGACAGGTAACAGTAGCTGTCCCCCCACCCCCCCCCCCCCTGCAGAGTGCCACAGGTGCCAGGAAGGAGACGGCCTAGCACACATGCTATGACAGCGTCCTCACACAGCCACACCACGTTACAATGCTAATAGCCTTGGGAGGCCGTACTGCACAGCTCCTACTTGGGGAGAGTAGAACAAGGGTAGGAGCAGTAAGCACCCTGGAACTATCATCACATCTCTCTCTGGCCCCCCAACACCTTTCACAGTATGAATCGTTCCAGTTCTTACTGCCCCATTTGCTCAATTCTTAGTTCCCACCCCCATGTTAATAAAAGATGTATTGAATGTTAAATACAGTCGAGCCCACATATAACGGCCCAGGTAGTGCAATTCCTGATGATTGACTTATTGATGAAATTTTTTGTTTCGCTGTAGTATCTAAATGCACAGATGTTTTGGTTTTCATTGTGTGATTTGCGGTTATGTTCTGTCATGAAGATTTTAGCCCTGGTCATCTGTATGAATGCACTCTTCTGTTCAAACAGAACATTATGAGGATTTTGCTCCTGTAGACATGAAAAGATGTTTCCTAGACTGTTGACCGACGATTTACCTCATTTCTTGGCGGTGAAAGTTTTGATGTGCCGTAATGTGTAAAATAAGCCCTCTGAATTTTCCATAATGTGAAAGTGATGCTATTCCACGCAGTGAAAGGCAGCACCCATTGCGAGCTTAAAGCAATGGGAGTCTAGATGAAGACACCAAGCCCAATTTTGAACTGTTACGTTCGTGATTTTGATTCCAATGGTTTAGGTAGGTTATTTTTTGTCAGTTGTTACACCACTGTCCAGTTAATGTTGCTGCTGCTGCTCTAGTAAACGTTCTTCAGCTTAGTTCTGTCTTCACAAAAAATACAGGGTGTTTTTAATGCTGCCCAATGTCAGTATTTCTTTCCCTTTTTTGTCCAAACTGACATTGATGATTGTCGTCGTAGTATGCAAGTTTTAAAGAGTTGTTAATGTTTTGTGCAAAACAAATTGTGCATCTTAGTGGCATGAGGGGTCTCAAACTCACATCAGTGAGCAAGCAAGCCACAGTCAAGAAATTCAGTCCCGCATGGGAAGGTTGCAATGCAAGAAAGGCAGGGGGGAGGGTGGTGTAACAAATTGTCACCTAATGCTGCCGTTCAAACGAAACAAGTCCTTTCCCACACATTGTAAATATGCTTGGTCATTTCTGTATGAAATTTGGTGTCACCATTCGAGAAACATATCAGTACTGATCTCCAGGATGACTAAAATCTAGGCACTGATATTTGTTCCACGGTGATCCTTTAATACATCAAAAGGTAAAAAAAATCAAAAGGTCTGCAGGCCACATGTGGCCCGGGTGTTTCACACCCTTGCTTTAGATTAACTGTGCACAATAGGGCATGGCTATGTGTATAAATCGTAACAAAAAGAATAGCAGGTTACAAGTGGAAGCACCCACACACAAAAACAGAATGAAATGGGAAAAAATGGTGTTTCCGTGTTTTTGTACCCCAGCAAGGCTCCTTGTCTCTGTTTAACTCCAAGTAGTAGTGCAGAAGTGACAACAACAGAGAATCGGCAGACTGCATCAGTGCTCCTGTGACCTACTGCAAACTATCACTAATATTTAACTGATGGGTGAACTGTTGTGAACATTGTGAACATTGTGAACTGTTGGGTGGTGTTTATTGATATGTAATAAAATGTTTCTTGATAGACATGTTCTCATCATGCCATTTTTAATAGTGTCCCAAGCTGCTGTTAGCAGTTACCCTAGGTGTTAGTAAAACAAGTTAACTTAACAAGCCTTGCTGCTGATGCCCGGAAACACCAATGTTAATTTTTGGTGGTGCACAAAGAAGATGGGTTGGTAAGCTAGTTGGTATTGCATAATGAAAAGTGGGTCTCACAAAGCAATATGAACAAAGGCAGGACAAAGCACTGAAGTGTGGCTGATTGTTTATTCAAGTAATAAACATACCAATGTGATTACAACCAATGAAAAGGCTAAAAGCACACCGAAACCAACACGTCATCTCGCCCCTTCCCTGCTACATAGCAAGGTTTCGATCCTCGATTTCTCTTTTCAGGAGTGCAACTGAAGGGCCTCTAATGCATGTATTATTAAACATTCGATTTCAAGTACGCCTATGAATTCATGTGTGAACTTTTCCTTTTCTAAGTAATGAACGCACTTCCCAAAAAGTGGAACACAAGCGCAACTTTTCGCAGTGTGACAAAATGTGGCCCGATAATTCAATGAAGTCCTTGTGCTCACTGTACAGATCACCATTTCATAACAGTTGAATTAGCCAAAATGAAGGCGATAGCCATGAGGTATTTCCTGGCCAGAAACCACGTCTCGCAAAAAATATTCTAGCACATGAAGAGCATGATCAAAATGTTTTTTTTTATTTTCCACAGTCATTGTATATTCAAATAGCAGTAGCTGGAAAGGCAACTAAATGCACATAAAAGGGCACCAGTCGACCTCGCTATTTATTTCTGAATATTTCTGTAGATCAGTTTCGAAGGGTGCTAAACACCATCACTGTATTTAAACCTGCTGCTGCTGCTGGATGCCGCAAAAAACGACACTCTTGAGGCTTGCCCCGCAGGACGCACACCAGCTCCGTGAAGGCGACGTATTTCTTTTCTAGCAGCTGCATACGCCTGCAATGAAAGAGAAGGGAAAAAACGGGCTAAAAGCGGGGTGAAGCAGAAAGGAACAATTACTTCAATTACGTGCACAATTAGTTTTTCTAAACCAAGCAGGAGCTACAAGTTTTGTTTGGAGACTGAAATGGAAGTTCTGCTGCCCCTAAAAACACACAATAGTAAGTTTCGCTAAGCGCTGCTGGCGCAAAACAACAGCTTGAGACGACGTTCGTTTCCGGACGGCGTGATCGAACAGCAATTTCTTTAAAAGATAGCGGCCTCAAAAGCGCGCAGGGTAGAAGTACCCGAGGTTTTGACCTTTAACTGATGCTCGCCGGTTTCCTCACTCCACCCAAGGACAATCGAAACACAGGGCTTCATGCCCTGCGCTGAGATTGTCAGGAGTAAATTGATCGCTGCATGCGATCCAATCACCGCACGAGAAAAAAAAAACGGAAAGAAAACACGGTTCCAGTCATTATCAAAAAAGCAGCGCTAAATGTTTCACACTCAGCAGAACAACTCACCTGTGACATTAGAGCGCGGCGGCTGGCGATCAGCTGATCTGCGGCGGCGACTTGATACGCGTCTGGCGATAGGTAGATTGCACTGTACTCAACAATACTTAGCTTCGATTTATTACTTTGCGTTCAGTGGGCATCAGTTTGGAAATGATGCAGTTCATGCTGACAAACGACCAATGCGCTAACGATGAACCCTTGCGCCCCGACCGATTCGCACTCGCTCGTAGGTGTGCGCAGAAGCTGGGGTTGAATTGCGGATAAGGTTGTCACACTCATGAGCGGAACCACGAATTTTCGCGTAACCAACGCTATCGCGGTGCAACAGACTATCAAGCCACTCGCACACGCCTTGCACGAAAACACAAGCTCATATCGCGGACCGCGACCTGCCTGGCCGCCATGAAGGCACGGAGGAGAAGAGGAGTGCCTGATCTGCGGGCCGTGCGCACAACGTCGCCTAGCAACAGACGTTTGGCCACAGATATGGCGCCGCACGCATGGTTGCCTGCATGCATATGAATACCCTGTATACATGTAGGAACATTGCCACCGGATTTACATATTTAGAAATGGCTGACGTAAATAAACATTTCGTTGAATGTCTGCACTAAATTTGTCTGGGTGGCAGAATAGAGGGACAGACAGAGAGACAGACCAAAACTTCTACGTTTAATGGGGCCACGCAGGCAAAACACAAGTTTGGTTCATTCGAAAGATTGCCTCGTTATAATCATACTGACACCAGTTTTAACGCACACTTCGCTCAAATAAGCTATATAATTGGGGAAAAAGGGAATGTCTATACGAACCACTGGTTCATTTCCTGTAACAGAACCTATGATGTCATATGGACCCAGCTGCGCGATAGGCTGAGTAGAGTGTGGTTCAAACAGGCCCCAAAATGTGAGGCAAAAAAAAGGGTTCGAACCGTTTGGGGGCGCTGCGAACGTTACCCCTCCGTCGTAGCGCAGCGGATATAGTACTGGGCTCCTACGCAAAGAACCTGGGTTCAACCGGCTGGGCTGTCTCATTTTTTTCGTAATACCTCATAATGCATACAAAAGCGCCTAAACTGTGCCGTCTATTGTTGCTGTGCACTAACTCATTGGCTTGTTTATATTGGGTAAGCGTTGGTTGAGGGGGCGGCCATTTAAAACAACCAACAGATACTAAAACTTTAAAAATAGCTACAACGCGAACAAAAAATTCCCTCGCACTTCCCCGAGGGGGAGAGTGTGTAAGTGCGAATGCACGGTTGCATTCGCACTTATGGGAACGCGATTCTCGCCCGGAGCCACGTGCAGTCTGTGAGACTGGCCGACCAACTTGAGCGTGGCGTCGGCCGCGTCCAAGTCGCTCCTTCGCTCGCTGCCGTCGTCGCTCACCACGAACACGCGCGGTCGCTTCGTTCCTTCTCCTCCTTCGTCCGATCTGCCCAGTTCGACTCGCCTCGGCCCGCAGTCGCCCGCCTCGTTGAAGAACATGGTCTTGGACACGGCGTTGAGGGCGATCGCCAGCTGCAGCGGGTCGTCCAAGTCGAAGTCGGCCGGGACGGTTTCGATGTCCCCGTCGTCGACGGCCGCAGCCACCGCCTCTTCTCCTTCTTCGTCGACTCGGTCGTCGTCCCCTTGGTCGAAGGTCTCGAGCTTACCCCGCGGCCGCGACGATATTGCGCGACCACTCCTCGATGTCGGCGACGTCCGTTACGGAGACGTCCGAGGAGACCACGCGCATGGACCCCCGGCTCGCGCACATGCTGGAGGCTCGAAGCTCGCTACAGCGACGGTGGAAGCGGCAGCGGCACAACCGCGCCCTCCGCAAGCGAATCGCTACGCTCGGCCGAGAGATCGAGAAGTACAGCCGCCAGCTGTGCGCGCAGCAGTGGTTCGAGCTGTGCAACGAGGCCGACGGCCAGCTCCACCGAGGGGGCACGTGGAAACTCCTCCGCCACCTGATAGACGAAAGCCAAAGCAAGGAATACCAACGACACCGGCTCGCGCAGATCATGTACGCGGCGACGAAAGAGCTCGGGGAGCGGGAAGTGCACAAACGCCTCAACGAGCGCTACCTTCCTGAGACCGCGAGAGAACAGCACGGAGAGTACGCCGGCCAGCCCAACCCCTCGCTCGACCGCGACATCGAGGAGTGGGAGGTCCGGCGCGCCACCCAGGCCCTCAACTGCCGGTCGGTGGCGGGCCCGGACCGCGTCACGAACAAGGCGCTGCGCAACCTGAGCGACGCGGCCATAACATCGCTCACGAAGTACTTCAACGAGCACTGGCGAGCCGGCAGCCTCCCGCGGCAGTGGAAGACGGCCAAGACAATACTCATACCCATGCCCAACAAGCCGCCGGGCGTAGAGAGCCTGCGCCCCATCTCCCTCACGTCGTGCGTGGGGAAGGTGCTGGAGCACGTCCTCAACGACCGGTGGCAGCGGTATCTCGAGACCAACGGCCTGTACCCCGACCCGATGCTGGGCTTCCGCTCGCGGCTGGGAACGCAGGACGCGATGTTGCTGCTGCAGCGCGAGGTGCTGGCTCCGCCAACGAGACCGACCTCGGACAACCGCGCCATCCTGGGCCTGGACCTGCAGAGCGCCTTCGACAAGGTGAAGCACTCGGCGATCCTGGCCCAAGTGTCCCGGCTCGGCCTGGGACAGCGTTCCTACAATTACATCCGGACCTTCCTGACCGGTCGCACGGCCCGGCTGGAGGTGGGCCAAACTCAACTCGAGGAGCGAGAGCTGGGCAGCGTCGGCACGCCGCAGGGCTCGGTGATCTCGCCGCTGCTATTCAACTTGGTAATGATCGGCGTGGCCCGTCGCCTGGACGAGCTGCCCGATGTGCGCTACACCGTCTACGCCGACGACATCACGCTGTGGGTGCCGGGCGGCAGCGACGGCCACATCGAGTCGGCGCTGCAGGAGGCGGTGGACGGCATTGAGGAGAGCCTGCGCGGCACGGGTCTCCGGTGCGCCCCACTAAAGTCGCAGCTCCTGATCCTGCCCCCAACGGGACGTTACCGCAAGAAGACGTCGGCCGAAGCGGAGCGCAGCATCGTGGTGCGCGGGAGAGACGGCTTGGCGATTCCCGAAGCGACGAGCATCCGCGTCCTCGGCATGCACGTCGACGCGAGCCGCCGCTTCAACAACACCACGGTAGAACGACTGGTAACGAAGATGGGCATCGCCACGCGCCTCGTCAAGCGACTCGCAACGCGCGCGCGCGGCATGAGAGAGGCGAGCCTGCTGCGCCTGCTGCAGGCGTTCGTGGTAAGCCAGGTGGCCTACGTGGGAGCATTCCACGACTGGCGGACCCCGGAGCGAGCCAAGATCGACGCGGCGATCCGCAAGTCGAACCGGGCGGCCCTGGGCCTACTCAACAGCACGAGCAACGCGGCCCTCGCGTCTCTGGGAGTGCACAACACGCTCTCGGAGATCAGCGAGGCGCAGAGAACGTCGCAACTGGAACGCCTGGGGTCGACCCGGACGGGCAGAAGGCTGCTGCAGCGCGTGGGACTGAGCTGCCCCTTCGACGAGGAGGACGAGCTGGTCCCGCTGCGCGACGATATCGCCAACAGCTTGGTGGTGCCGCCGCTCCCGAAGAACGTCGCGCCGGGACGGAACCCGGAACGGAGAATGGCGCGGGCGTGCGCGCTCGCCAAAGAGTACAACGAGAGGAGCGACGCCGTGTACGTGGACGCTTCCAAACGTCGCGACAAGGAAGACACCTACGCGGTGGTGGCGGTGCGTGCCGCCACGGGAGAACTGCTGAGCTCGGGCAGCGTGCGCGCCAAGTCCGCCAGACAGGCGGAGGAGGCGGCGATCGCGCTGGCCCTGCTCCACCCCGGGACGAGGACGGTGTTCAGCGACTCCAAGTCGGCCATCGCCAACTTCGCCAGGGGCACGGTCTGCAGGACGACGATGCGCATCCTTTCCGGCATCGGGGAGGGAGCTCGCACGAACATCGCAACGACCGTACGGTGGTTCCCGGCCCACATGGGACGGGAGCTCCGCAACGGCCACCGAAACGTCAACGAGGCAGCCGACGCTGCGGCCCGTGATCTCGCCGCGTGCCGGGCCGCGCCAGCGACGGACGCCGACGACGACGAAGACTCGAGCAACGACGAAGAGGACAACGACGCAGAACCCCTGACTACGTACGGTGCGACGCTGTGCTGGTACAGGACAGAGAGGCAGGCCTACCCTCCGCCCCACCCGGGGCTCGTGAGGAGGGAGGCAGTGCTTCTACGACAGTTGCAAACCGGGACGGTGCTAACGCCGGCGCTCGCGCGCCACGTGTGCCCGGACATGTACGAAGACGCGGTGTGCAGCGTTTGTGCGCGTGTGAATGCGGACTTGGCCCACTTGATGTGGGGATGCGACGAGCACGACCCGAGTGACGGGAGGCCGATCCTCCCTCCGGACGTTACGAACTCGATCCGCTCCTCGGAGCGCGAAAGCCAGCTGAGGGCCATCCAGCGGCTCGAGGCTGCCCTGGGCAAGCAACGGCGAAAGGGGAACCCGCACTCGTCTCGGCCTCCTCCCGCGGGAGCGAGGGCTAGGGGCGATCGCGGTGGCACTCCGAGTAGCCCGCGCCGACCGGACGCAGTCCTCGGGGTCGGCCCGACGCCGCGGTGAGCGGAGAAGACTACGGGACGGTGAAGCCCTGCGCGGCCTGATCCGTCCCCGACTGCAGAAATCTCAATAAAGTCCTTTCTCTCTCTCTCTCTCTCGAGCTTACCCCAGTCGACGCGCACGCCTACGACGATTCAGGCGGACGATTCAGGCGGACGATTCAGGCTCGCTTAAGAAGTGCATTCGCACTTAAAAGGAAGCGTTTTACATAGTTATCTCAGCTTTGAAATTTCGTGTCAGTACTCCTTTAAGCGGGTGCATTAACCCTTCTCACGCCCGATTCCTGGTCAATCCCTCACGTGGGTATGTGCCATGAGGAGGCGCCCAACACCCGCAGTCACTGAGCGGAGAGAGGAGGAGGAGAGTAGCGCGCGTCCATCTCCCCCCGTTGCTAGGGAAGACGAGGAGGAAGACGAGGAGCGCGCGCACCCGCAGCTGTTGCTATGCGGACTACGGCGGCGGACGATTCAGGCTCGCTTAAGAAGTGCATTCGCACTTAAAAACCCGCCCGCATCTTCCCACGGGGGGAACTCGAGTAAATGCGTCGCAGAGTGGTGGGGGTATCGCGTGAATGTTGCGTAATTGGGTATGGTTTGGGAATGCTTAATTGTTATTTCGTCTTTATCATTCTTATTTATTGAATGAAGGAGAAGCGAAGGCAAGAAGTGTAAAGTTAAAGTCTGTCTTTATTGCTTGGTGCCGTCAAGCAAAGCGTCAAGTCAAGAGAAAGCCAAGCAAAGACGCCCTTGACTGAATTCCGAACGCGCGCTCCGCCGTTTATATACACACCGCCCGCGTTCGAGGGAGAGGAGTACGGGGCAGAGACGCGCATGCGCACACTTCCGTACACAAGCGCGCGAACTTTTCACGCACCCACCACGCCGTTATCACATGTACACGCCCTGCCGCTGTTACTAGAGAGTTTTAGCAGTACGTATGCTCCGGCCGTTCCGTTCGTTACGTTGCTACCGGGTTTACCGGGACCCGACTGCGCATGCGCCATTTGTTCCGTACGCGGCCGGCGTCTCTCCCGGCGCTCTGCTTCCGTGTTACCGTATCCGGAGCCGCAACCGGCTTGCTCGGGTGTTGGGAACTTTAGGCTTAGCGTCCTGGCGAATATTTGATCGCCGCTATCTGTGCAACTGCGAATGACACTCCGTAACACAACGTTTCACCTCACTATCATCCCCTTTCTCGCATGTGAAACTTTATTTGAGCTACAACTGCCGTGAGCGATCGGTGACCGAGACATCGGCGTAGCCTGTTTCGATGCTTCCCCGCAGGTATCGCCATCTCTCGGCCGCTCGCCGCACCGCGCGCCGCGGCATCCACGGCCGGTCAGCATAGGCTTGCATCGCGGCAGATATATATGATCGCTGCTTTTAAGTGCAATGCACTTCTTAAGCGACCCTGAACCTGCGTCTACCGGCGATGTCCGCGCACGTGTAGATGGGCGCGCGCAGCCTGGCCGCTGACATGGCACATACCCACGTGGGGGATTGGCCAGGAATCTCCTCGTCTTCCTTGGCAACGGGGGGAGATGGGCGCGCGCTGCCTGGCCGCTGACATGGCACATACCCACGTGGGGGATTGGCCAAGAATCGGGCTTGAGAAGGGCTAATGCACCTGCTTAAAGGAGTACTGACACGAAATTTCAAAGCTGAGATCCGCTCTAGCAATCAAGTACAACGACAACACAAATAAGTGTCTGTGAATAAATGCATCTTTCTTTCTTTGTAGTTGTGTGTGTGTGTGTGTGATCTCTCTTTCGCGAACATTACCGAACCGCGCAAATTCAACTCGTGCATTCGCACTTCCACATTCTTCCCCTCGGGGAAATGCGGGCAATTTTTTAAAATGAGCCCTGAGTACAATCCCTAGCACAATTTTTCACCACACTAACACCTACTTTCTCGCAGGTGGAACTTCGTTTTAGTGATCAGATTGATTCGGAAGAGCAGCGACAAGCGGTTGCTACCGTGGTCTGCGCCGGTTCGAGCCGCTGAGTGTGCCGAGCTGGCAGGCGCGACCGGCGTGTGCGCGGACTGTTTCCGATGCAGAAAACGCTTCACGATTGCCTGCTTTATCCATTTCTTGCGTACAAACGCGCGGAATCTACAAATTCAGCTCAGCGATCGTCGTAGTTGACCATGGAGCAAAAACAGTGGGCGGAGCGGCGCCGACGAGGCATCGCACACCCGCATCGGGCCACGTGTCTCAAATTCACGCGTACGACTAGTCGTGGTGACAGTCGTAACGATCAGTCGCATACGAATCGCGTGTACCTATCGTACATTTGTCTAGCGCTTCAATCGGGCAAGGCCAAGGCCATTCCTCCACGTGAATGGCGCGCGACCATGTCGTCACCTGCGCTCGCTCTGGTGCCGTCGCCGCCACCGCAGCCCCTGCCTCACAATGCGTCCGGCCGAGCGCGATTTATTTTAGATTTGCAATGCTTTAGGGGAAACGGCGATCTTTATTTACGTATTTTTAGCGTGTGGATTTTTGCAACAACTCGGCTAATCAGCCGTCACACGGAACGAACGGTACGACGCTACGGAGTACTAAAACACGTTTTCCGTCTCACTACACGGAAAGAGCCCGGTACGTGCGCGCGCATGCGCAGTCGGGTCCCGGTAAACCCGGTAGCAACGTAACGAACGGAGCGGCAGGAGCATACGGACTGCTAAAACTCTCTACTGTTGAGCGCGACGCAGCGCACGGGTAGCTACGACGCATGCATGCGCGCACAGATGCGCTCCCCCCGCACCGCCGCAGCTGTTGTTGAGAGCGACGGAGCGCACGGGGTATACGCGCTCCTCGAGCACCGCTGCACTTGTTGTTGAGAGCGAGTAGGGTACGGGGGAGAGACGCGCACCTGCGCCTCGACGCGACGCGCATGCGCAGTGAGCGTGTGGACGGCGCCGACCACATCGAGGAGTGACATCGCGAGCCTAAGAAATGCTCCGCATTTAAAACAAGAACACATACTAACACATTGGCCATGAACTGGCTGAAATTACTTCTATAGCTACCCTGCCTACTGCAAACGCGTACTGTGTACATAACCAGACTTTCGTAGTTCAGGGAACCATCGGCGCAGCCGCATAGGCTATGCGTTGCTTCTCACTTGTTGCTATAAAGCGAAAAAAGCTGTAAGGAAGACATGCAGCATAAACGGAAGGTTCGGTCACAGACGAGGGCGTGCCAATTAAGTTTTATCGCCGCAAATAAAAGGTTAAGACCCAAGCAATATCGCATACTTCTGCTACATCTAACACGAAGACAGCTGCAACTAATAAATAAAAATAATTCTGGTAATTGTTCATCATTGCTTTAAAGAACTCTCTGTGTGAAATATTTGTCAAGCAAATTATGGGATTAAATTAAGCGGAACAGGTCTTGTTACGGTGTAACGTTTGATATTGTGCTTCAGCCATGAACTCGTCGTCTGCCTTTGTATGTGCTTCCTCGCTAACGCAGACAACACATATTCTCGGCAATAAGAAAGAAAACAGAAATGCAGAATTTGTGTTTGTGTAGCCAAATTATTTCATACTAAGAGCTAATTGCACTAGAATTCGCTAAATGAATAACAAATTAAAGATTAGCTCATCTGCACTCGGTGATGATCGTCTGCTTTGTCTGCACGGCTGCGCAAGCCGTGGACATGGCAGTCTGTTCATTTCACATATCGCCTTTGCAACTGACTGACAAGATTGCAAGAAGCAATCTTGTCATTGTAACTGTAGATAAAAGAGAATACCCTTGTTGACGGTTCTGATCACCGTGTACGCTGTATAAGTAACTCAGCGCCGTTACAATAAGTAACTTTTCATTAAGCTAGCTTGCACGAATCGCGAATTTTTCTATGTCGATGCCAGTGGTCCCGTTTAGAAACTAAATGTACGTGCTGTCTCTGTTTGAATTTGTGTAATTTCAAAAGTTTACACACGCTTTTTTGGTGCGTATAAAGACGCAGCTTAATCAGGCACATACAGCAAGCAGTGACAGATATTGTTTTACAGAAACGGCTTCATCATTAAACTCTTCTATTTAAACGTGTACCGTGAAATTCGTTTGTAAGCTACGTGCATGAATTCAGCTTTGTTATACCTTTCAAAAGGGCATTAAGCGTAACTGTTTTGCTACACAACACCGCTTGCATGAGCACCGCAATCACGGCACACGCTAAAGGTTATGTTTCTGAAGACAGAGTGCGAAAGGCCAGAGTTTGATTTGCATATGGGGTGAGCTTAGGTTATCTTTTGTCCATAGTAAAAGAAAAGGCACTGGCTATGTTACAGCTTTAAAAGTTTAGCCAACTAAAAAAGAAAAAAAACAAAGGAGTGTCCTTGAGGGGGATTTGAACCGAGGTATTTCGCGTAGGAGCCGTGTATTGTATCCGTTGCGCCACGATGGAGGGGTAACGCTCGCAGCGCCCCTAAAGGGTTCGACCCTTTTTTTTTGCCTCACTTTTATACATGGGGACTATGGGCGTTTGAACCACTCCATCTTCTAGTTCACTCTAGGCTAAGGCTGGCAAAATCAAGCGAGAATTAGGCACGGCTAATAGGCTTGCCGAACGAGCTATTTGCGCTTAAATGAGAGATGCGCACAATCGTTCTTTCTTCGTCCAACCTGCGCCAGAGAAATCGAATCGATCATTTCCTCGTTAAAAACTACAGGTCCTGGCCTTGATGGAATTTATTGCAAGCACATTAATTTGGTTAGCGCGATTTTGTCACCAGTCATTCAGTCATATTTTTAACCTGGTCTTTAAAACTTCCATTTTTCCTTCGCAATTAAAGATTACTAAGGTTATCCCTATATTTAAAAAAGGTGACCCTCCACTCCCAGAAAATTACAGACCCATTGCAATTCTACCGTTTTTTGATAAAATTAAAAAAAATTAATTGAAGTTCGACTGACGAATTATTTTAACAAATTTAGTATCTTGTCCCCTTGTCAATTTGGCTTCAGGCAAGGACTGTCTACTGACCTTGCCATCGCTTGCTTCACTGATATGGTACTGTCTGCGGTCGATCGCGGTGACATAGCTGGGGCTGTTTTCATCGACTTCAGCAAAGCCTTCGACATCATTGATCATAACATTTTGTTCTTGAAATTAGAATCTTATGGTATTTCGGGACCCCCTTTATCACTCCTAAGAGTTTCTTGAGTAATAGAACCCAAGTCGTATATGTCAATGACTCCAATTCTGACCCTTTTATTGTTAATAAAGGTGTACCCCAAGGCTCCATCTTAGGCCCCTTGTTATTCTTAATTTTTGTTAATGATCTCCCTTCTTGCGCATCGTAATCAGCATACTTTGATGTGCAATTTGCAGAATGACCTGTTAGCCATCCAACAATGGTGCTTTTGTAACCGGCTCGTTATAAATGTTAAGAAAACTGTTTTTGTTCCTTTTCACTCCCCTCAAAAACACCTACTTCCCGTCCCTAATTTATACATCAACGTAGATTTGATTGCGTCTACTGATCGCGTGTGTTTTCTTGGAATTATTGTGGATAGCCATCTCAAATTTCATTACCATGTAAATTCAATTTGTACAAAGGTTTCTGATGGAATACGTGCCCTGCTCAGGGCTCGATCCTACTTTGATATAAAAACATTAGTAACTATGTATTATGCGTTTATTCATAGCCATTTGAATTATTGTATATCGTCTTGGGGCAGCGCATATTGTAATCATCTCTGGCCTCTTCAAAAACTCCAAAAACAAGCTTTAAGAATCATTTCTTTTTCTTCCCGTCTATCTTCTTCTACTTCTCTGTTCATTGAACTTGCGATTTTGCCCCTCCCCTGTCTTTACCAGCTAAATATTGGCACTTTGTTCTTCAAAGTATTGCGATGTGGACTCCTGATATCTATTTTCCTTCCTAGCACTATCTCTAACCCAAACTCCACTCGGTTCTCCTCTCGCAACAACTTTCTACTTCCCAAAGTAAGAACTAACTTCGGTAAACAAACTATTCAGTTCACTTTCTTGCACTTGTGGAATACCTTAAACCAGGACATTAAATCTTCTCATTCTGTCATACCCATAAAAAAAAAAAACTGAAACTCTACCTATTGTCTTCATTACAGTGATGTGACGCGTCTTATTGTAGTTTTCTTCCTATTGTCACAGCTGATTTTTTGAATATTTGTTCATTACTCTTTTCTATTATGTTTCCCAGTGTTGTCAATGCAATTTTATAGTCATTTTGTTAATTTGTATAGGAGGTCCCGCTTGCGGTTTTCATAACCATGGGACCTCCTCCTGTATATACTGTGTACCCATATAATGTTTGTTTAATAAAACTTATTTTCAATTCAATTCAATTCAAATGTAATGCATATTCATTTTAAAGCAGTAAGAATGCAGCCGTGAACAAGGAAACTTACAAAATTACTCGGAAGAAAGCAGGTACCGATGGGAACTGCTGTTGATACTCTGCGCACTATGCTTGTTTTTGGTGCACAGCAGTCCGCCGCTTTGGAGTTGTCTTATACGACCCTGCCCGATAGGCGTAAGCAACGTTGTCTTAAGGGACCCTGTTTGTTGAGGGCACCCCATGTTTCCCCAAACGATTACTTATACGATAACAAAAACAAGCCAAGAGCAAATACGGTCAAAACAAAGCAACGGCGGACAACGGTCCGTGGATGAGTATGGTAGCGCCATCTGGGAGGACTGACGGCAAGCAAGGTTGCAGAGCCGCATGACGCAGGGGAAGTTCGTCTGAATGCGTGAACTTATGACTTCACGGCTGACGTCCGGAAAACACGTGGTGTATTGGGAGAATCAAAATTTCAACCTAAATTGATTAATTTCTCAGTGAATACGGCATCATTTGCTGCGGGACAAGCGCTTGGGGAGCTGTAAAACACGCAGTCTTTCGAATAAAAAACTGTTATTTTGCCTGCACGGCCACTTTAAATAGCCCAATAAAGGCTATCGTCTTTAAAAGCAAAGACCAGGTGAATCCTGCGCAAACATCGTCAAGAATGGCAACGATGGCGGCAAGAGCACGGTTGCCTGCAACTCCACATTTCCCTCCTCCCTCCCCCCACCCACCCCCACCAGTTCAGCGGCTGACACTGAGCTTCTCATCCTAGTGGCATCTCTCAAGGCACAAAATGAGATGCTTTTAGCCAAACTTGAACATATGAAAAAGCAATCGCCTTGCCCTCCAAAGTCTGCCCCGCATAGAGAGGCCATGGAGAGCCAGGCGGCGGCGCCCCGGACTCTAGAATCCTCCATTAACACCAGTCATCAACAGCCAAATTTGCAGAAATGATGAGCGAGTTGGGAGCGCAACTCTTGTCTTCATGCCCAAGTTAACGCACAAGTAGCGGAGCCCCTTCACAACATGCTTGCCCGGGCTGCGCGCAAAGGTGTCCTGAAGGATATATCTGGCCTCCCAAGCAAATTTTATCGTCGTTTTATCATCCCGGACGAAAATGAGGACAGTAGGTGCCTTTCCGGAACCGAGGTACAGGCCCGTGATCTAGTAGGACTTCTTTGCTGATTATTTGGTTCATGACGTATGAAGGAAGAAGTTTGAGCGAAAGAAAAGGACGAACAGAAGAGAGGACAAGACGAGCGCAACTTCCAACTTTATTTATCTAACAATTTATTCATCTACACGGAATGCGTTTCCAACGTAGTCTACAAAATTCCTTTGACCTGCAAAAGGTTATACATCGGTCAAACTGGGCGCTGTTTTAATGAGAGAGCGCGGGAGAACGATCTTTCAGTTAAAAATACATCGGAAGGGGGGGGGGGGGGGGCATCTGGCTATGCATTGTAAAACCTGCGGGGCTTCGTTCCCAAGCTTGAAGATACCGAATTCCTTGCACGAGCTAAAAATCAAACAGAGCCTGAGAGAAATCATTGACGCCAGAGAATTAGAGACTTCGGGGAAGATTACGTCAGCACGCCCTCGGTAAGCCTCCTACCCACTGAGTTAGAATTTATGGTGAAAAACAGCGAAAGGAACACAGGGACAAAAGAAGAGTGGACCACGCACAATGCTGAAATCGCCACTGAAAGTTTATTAGAAATAAAACACGCATTTATACACACAAAAAACCTAATATCGCGAGAATAGACAACAGGGACAGAGCGTGTGAGCTACCACAAATTGACATCTTTAAAAATTGTGGCACGCGACAAAGTTCGGCATCCAAGAAGTTACACAGTCTGCTAGGGGATAAGAAATTGGAATTCTTTGTCAAGTAATGACACAGAAGGAACACTAAAGCACTTGCCCTCGTTACTTTTAAAATGAAAAGCCTCTATTATCTGTCGGAAATGCTGGTTTTTATGTTTGGCTACTAAGTTTGTGTCCTTAAAAACAGGGAAATAACCTTTACATTTTTTGCAGTGTTGTGCGACGTGTGAATAGCCATCACCCTTCAGAGAACGTCTGTGCTCCATTAGTCGAATGTTAAGCATCGGCCCGTTTGGCCGATATAGACTTCACCGCAGAACACAGGAATCACGTACGCCACACCAACACTGCAGGGCACAAAACTTGACACATGGTTTACTCCACAACTTCCACGTGTAGCTATACCTACCAACCTCCGATCTACCGCTCTACATATCTTTCCTAATTTTTCGAGGGCCGATAAAAGGACGTTTACAGCATAACGGCCTGCTACATTTGTTAAGCCATGGGACAACACGCGCACATATGGCATAGCTGAGAAGTCTTTTTTCCTTGACTCTGTATCTCTAGCCGCTACGAAACCAGATTTCACCTACATTTTTACTTTGTCAACAGCAAGATGCATGACATGCTTGCTGTACCCAGCCGACGTCAGCCTGGCTAATTGTTCAGAAAAGCTGTTGGCATACCGATGGACACATGATTTGGCGAAAACGCAGCGTAAGGAAGAAACACCTATGCCAGTCTTAACCATCTTTGAATGCCCTGAATTGAAATTGAGCACCGGCTTTATGGACCTAGGGCTATACTCCGAACAAACATGTCTTCTTTCAACAAACAACTTCAGGTCCAAGAACTGAGTCGGCTTTTCTTTTGGGAGCTCGAACGTAAACTTTGAGGCCTAAGCCAGATTCTCCTTACGTCAGGTGCCCTGCGGACGAGATGACAACGTTCCGTAAAAACTAGAAAATCATCAACATACCTAAACACTTTTTTTCCACATGCCGCTTACGTTTTCTACCACGTTTCTGTCAACTTTTGCCAGAAAAATACTGCAGAACAGTTGGGCCACCTTCAAACTTATGCAAATTCCACCTTTTTGCATGTAGATCACATTTCGCCACTCAACAAGGGCGGAAGTAAGATAAAACAAAAGAATCTCAAGGAGGCTGCTAATCGATACGCCGCTATTGCTCACGAACTTCATTTCATCGTTGTCTTCACTTATACATTCCCTGACCGTTGTCAGAAGGTTGTCATGCGGAATGGCGTAATAAAAATCTTCTACGTCTACGCTGAACACTTGATAAGCACCAGGGTTATGTTCTTCGAGGCATCTCACAACCGATTCGGACTGTGATACACAGAATGGGTCTCTCTGGATTAGTTTATTCAAGCGTTTTTGTAGAAATGCCGACATGCGCGAATGGCTGTCTTGTTCTCGGGTACTATTGCGCGGAACGGTACGTATACCTTGTGCGTTTTGGCTGCGAAGAACACCTCTAAGACATTGCTTTTTACCTTCCTCACAGACGACGCTAATTTTTCCAGGTGGTGGTCACTTAGTAGGGCGATTTCACGTTCCTTCACCTGGCTCGGCTTGTCCTCCACTTTTTTAAAATTTGTTTCCAGAGCAGCCAACGCTTTTTCAACATACATCTGAGTAATCTGATTCAGTAAGTACAACAAAGCACCCTTCCTTATCGGCAACCATGACATGTAGCTCATTGGCAACCAGAAAATCAGTTAACGGGCGAGAAGCATTGTGACGTAATCTGGTACCTTGAGTTTTAGAGTAGACATCAACACACTCGGATAGGAACCTTGGACGTTTATCCTTCTTGACTTGGCGTGCGATGGTCCTAGCAGCTGCTGCACGCTCTGGTGGGCTGTACGTAGGCTCGAAGGCAAACTTGGGTCCCAACTTAAATGTCTCCCGGTGGTTCTCTGGCAGGTTCACATCCCCGATGATTATGACTCTTCTTTCTGGAGGCTTGGATTTCTTTGATAGCGATAGAGCCGGCCTAATGTTGTTCCAGAGCCAATCTGTGTACCCTTCAGGCGTCGACGACCACTCCAGGAACAGCGATTCCTGCCTGGTCTTGCCCAGCGTAGCACAGGTTGCTCGAAGGCAATCCCGAATCGCCTTCGAGCGTCGAATGCTGGCGATAATTTCTCGTTCTTTCTTCCGCCTCCTTTAATGTGTTAAGCTCTTCCCTCCAAAATTCTGGTTCTCGACGTTCGAGGCGTTTCGTAATTGGGTGCTCCCCGCTTCATCGAGTAGCCAGTCCTCTATTTGGTGCTGCCACTACTTGTCTCCGCTCGGCGCTTCGCCAGTGGGCCGTTTGTCGGCGTGAAATTAAATTTTCATTTCTTCCTGCTGTTTTTCAAGTCGCCTGAACGCATTCCCTCTAACGGAATTTTCCTTGACTTGGGCAATGTACCTCTCCCGGAGCACGTTTCCAGTTCCACTCTACTGCCAAAAAGGGCTACGACAAAGCAAGCATTATCCCGTCAAGAGCACTCTCATTTTATGCGCGTGTTATACCTCCGATTTCTTGGTGAAGAAACAAAGTGGACCTCTCTCTACATCACCTACTTCCCTGCTTTTAACCAGTCTAAAGAATACTCCGTACGGCTTTTCTCGGAGGACAAGGAGCGAGAGCTTGAGCAGGAAGATTTTGGTCACCCCATAATCGTCACTGTAAAACACAAGCTTCGGATCTCTTTTGCAAAACATGAACATTGAATTCTACTATGGCCACCGCTTGACGCAATGCTAATGCGTAAAATAAATACACTATTCGATTGGGGCATATTCCCTGCACAATAAGGTGCTTGTGATAGACCGAGACTAAGTTTGGGTTATACATGCCGGAGCAGTGTCAAAGACGAGAGAACGTGAACTTGTAGGAACGACGGCGCTGAACTTGCTTTCATTTCTTTGCATGGCTTATTAATTTTAAATCTGATAGTTAGATGAGCTAGGTTTACGTCGCACGCACAGGAAGATATGGTGCAAGTTATATGATTATGAATCCATTCGCAGTGACAGAGCCGCTTAGTTGAACTAGAGTATAGCTTTGTGCATGAAGAGATAACAAAAAAACATTTATTGGGCCGGGTGGGTTTTTGGTGCATGGTGGGCGCCGTTTTAAGTTTCGCGGCGACGATGGCAGCAATAGTAACCTTGACATCCTGAAAAAGTGTGTTGCGCCACAGAAAAGAACATGAAATCACTTAGTTGGATGCGTCGCGGCTTGTCCGGTCAGCATTTGCTACTAACCCCTCGCGCCATAAGAGCAAATGAAAATGTCCTATATGATCATTCTTGATCAAGAGCATTTGCTGTAGTTTGTCTATCACAAGACTTTGTTTTGGCTAAATTTCGAACACGGAAGATATTGGCCAGGAATAACTCCCCAACATAGTTGGGTATACATTTAGGCCTGCATTTTTGGACACTGAGACACCAGGGTAGCTACATTGCACAATGCACAGTGTCGGTTGAGTAGACTAGCCGGATATCAATTGTATTGATAATTTTCAAGCTGAACGTTTGCTTTGTGTGAAATAAAACAAGTGCGAAATTAACACCATACTTATGTACACTATTGTGACGTTAGCGGATTGTTCAGTTGCAAAAGTGTCCTATCCTACCACAGAATAATTTTAGGAAACTGTCAGAGGTACCGTAAATAAGTTATCCCAACCATACGAAATAACGACTCGCGAAGGCTCAACATAAACTGTATCCTACATCAGTATCACACCTGTCCAGTGGGCATTTCATTCAGCATTGTTCTGTTCGGTTCTTTTGCTGCTTAAGATTCGTTTTTGCTTCGAAATAGCATATGTCGACCCCCCTCCCCCCAGATTTCATTCCGGTGAAGCCGCTTTACTCGGCGCCGCTCCAGGTCTTCTCCGTGCCATAGCCAACTCTTCCTTCGCAAATGCGATTCCCCTCAAAACACCGGTGCCTATTGCACAAGTTGAACAATCGGCTGATAACAGTGTTAGCGCCCTTATCAAATGATTGCGGAAATTCAACAGAAGCGCGAATGGGCGCCGTATTTATGATGAAATGCCGCCGACCCCGCAAATCTAACCGCCGCCATGGCCGCCTTCCATTTCACCTCGCCGAATAGCTGCGAATCCCTCCCAGTTTAAAAGCAACTTGCCCCGTTGAAACGCCGGTGTGACCCCATATTTCTTCTTCAGCTTGAAAAAACTTTCCCAGCGACATATCCGCCAGTGTATTTCACGCCTAAGTATGCACCCATCACCAGTTGCCGATTTATACTTTCACGGGTTGGGAGTGGAATAAGAGGGGCGTGTACGCACAGCTGGGTTTCATGCCGCTACCGATGACATGCCGGAGCGACATTTTCGACGGTGTCTGCCACTCTAATCACCCGCACTTAAGCGGTAGCCAGTTTATGCATACACAGGCAGAGTTGAGGGAGATGAGGGGCATTCACGCGTTGCTATAGGTTTTATCCTATACTCATGACATGTCTGTTGTGCTGGCAGCAAGTTTAAACGTGGACGTCAAACCGTCCCATGCGACCTGTCCAGTGTCCTTAGTCGTCGAGTGGATAGGGTTGACGTGAAAACCAACAGTAACATGCCAACGACGCGGTAGCGGAACCGACAGCTAAATATTTGCCCGCGAGAATAAAGCTCATGTTCTTCCATGTTCCATTCAGCTAATTGGCTAGGAAGTATGCTCATTCGTAAACGACAGACAGACGTGTTTTTTTTTTCATGCACTCCGTAAGCTCCGCAAATCGTCGTTCTTCACAGAGTGGAGGGGACCAAGTTTTTTTGGAAATGTTAGCATCTACTCCTTTATAACTGCATGCTTAACGTTCTCTTGAGGAAGAGGACTCTTCGCTAAAACATTATTATTTCCACACTGAGTTTTTCCGGAATGCCAAGCATATTAACAATTTTACAGCGCTTCCCTGGGGCTACCATCTCGAAGCCGCAATTTCTAGGCACAAAACACAAATGCTTAGCAATAGCAGTGCCACAAACAAAAATAAAAAGACATGAATGTCATACAAAGTCACGATTTCTTTTGAGCCAATCGGGATTGCTGTACTATATTCGTTCAGTGGCCTATTTGGGAGACACCGCCTAGGAAAATTAAAGGCGTAAGGATTCAACGCCGTCTCAAATATTCTTCGCGTAACTTTGTCGTATTGCTTCGCCAGAGGGAAATCCTTTCTCACGGGAGTCGATATTAAAGCGAGCCCCAATTCGTCCTGAGATTCAATGTAAGGCCAGCCGTTGGACTTTAAGTAGCAGTCGCCCAAGGCGTAAAGGAAACAGGCAAATCCTGATTTCGTGGCGCACGACTCTAAGCAGTCTGTGAAGTCGGCGAAATTGAGTTGTACAGTTTTGGAGAGTTGTTCAAAGGCCGCCCTCAATTTCCTTAGCAGAACTTCATTGCTGCTCTCGCTGCTGTCATTTAAAAAGAGGTTCCGACGAGATTGGTTCGAGATGCACGGGTGAAGTTTTCTTTGATCAAGTGCTTCCTCCAGTTCACGTACTGTGTCGATTGGGTCAGGTGGAATTATCACTGCTAAGGAAGATGTAAGTTCGCCTCGGAAATACCCAGACAGTGGTAGCAGGCCCAATAGCCAAACAACGATCATTACTTCTTGGCTTCGTTTGTAACGACCGCCGCTGCTACCTGCGAATTCACGAGGTAGATGGGCCGGTATTGCAAAAAGACTCGCTAACTTAAACATCGCCCAGTCTCCCGTCACTCTAAAACAGCCGTACCGCCTACGCTCCAAGCACTGTCTGAAATTCAGGGTCATTAAAGCCGCCATCGTTGCGACCAGAAGCGAAAGAAGCGCTGGCCAAGAACGTGCAACAAATGTCACAAACGATACGCTTGCTTTTCCTTTCCATACATAAAACCTCCAATGTCTGAATTCCAGAATTTCTGGGAAAAAGAAGTCGTTAAAGACAGTTTGGTGGAAAACTACTATATGAAGCATAATGTCGGCATTACCTTCAAACAACGCGTTATTTGCTGATGCAAAATCAGCGTAAAACCTGAACTTAACCGTCGCATTAAGAGTCTCTAGGACTTGAAGCGTGACGTTATATATGGGATAATTGCAAAGTGTGTAGTTTTTCAGGACGGGATTAAGCGGCAGACAAGCGAATACAACTTCCCGGCCATCAAATGCTTCGGTCAACTTCGGCTGGCGCGGTATCTCTTTTGAAATACAACTGCCAGAACACGCTACCTGCTTGGATTTCGTAGCATCTATCGCTTCCAGTTTTTCTATATTAGAACTGCTTGCGCACAGGGCCTGCATTCCACGGCCTGTAATTGATGTTCTTTGTGTGAAGTCATTGCGTAGAATTACCACATCCACCATATTCAGTGGGACGGTTACGTTTGCATCACTGTGAAGACACTCTGCTTGCGTTTCGAAAGTATTAGGCCATAACCCGAGGGGTCTTACCTTCAGAAACATGGTTTGATCAAGTCCTTTATGGAAAGCTGCATGGGAACTACTCCAAGCGGTGGTTTTAGCCCACGTTTGCTTCAGAAATAACAATTCAGACTTGTCTAAGGTACGATTACATGAAAGAAGCATGACTGTATTGTACCGACGTATGCACTTCTGTATCAGCGAAAACACTTCGCGCGTGTCTGGGCGGGAGATGTTTCTAAAATCAATTACACTCCAAAGTGCCGTTACTATTACTGCACGAAATAGAGAAATTGATGATTGCATGATGTTTTATGGTTTACCCAAAGTAACTACATATGCAGCCGTGGTTACAATCGGTGCGAGAAACTCCGTTGAATACTTGCCACCTCAATGTTCTATGAAAAGCAGGTTCAGCATTACATAAAGTCATGCCAAAATGTTTGAGAAGTGTCTAAGTTTTGAGAAAATAAAAACAACAATTCAGTCAATAGGTCTCCTCGGAAAGGCTTTCTGAAGGCCCGGATTTTTTAAAAAATATTTTATGCTCCTATTGTCGAGGCTCTGATAGCGTATGATTTTCCTGGTGCTAAATGATGCTCAGTTTGAATAAATAGACCTCAAAATAGTTACACAAATTTTCAGCTTCAAGCATTTATGAATGTCTACCACCAAAAGATGTGTAGAATAATTTGTGGCAGAACTTTAACCTTAGTGAGCTTAGGACTTCAGATGTCGTAGTAACAACTTCCAGCTATCATTAGACATGAAGTACCTTTCGACAAATAGTTCAAAATGGGCCGGACTGGCAGAAGTACTCACTGGAATGCCTACTCAACCGTACAAACCACAGACTGTGTGTACTGATATCCTGGGCAAAATATTTCAATAGTACACGTATTACAGCATTCAATGTGACAGTTCAGTCCGGCAGGTTTGTGAGAAATTCAACCGAGAAAGTTCTTGGACATAATCCCATCACTGCTCGGTGCCCAAAAATTGCATCAATACAAACACGTCAAGACTTGGTTGCCCCGCAACAATCTTAAAGGGAGTGACCGCTCAGAAAGCAAAACACTGGCGATGTTGGGAAACGAAACAGTGGCGTGATAGAGACCAGTAAGAACCGCACCCATTCCTCGACCCACAACAAACAGTTCGTGTTTTAATTTGTCTTGTTCGTGACAAGAACACGGAAAAAGGGAGTCCTGGCATATAGAAATGTGGGAGAAACATGTCCTAATTTTTGGCCGTATTATGAAGATTTGATATCTCATTGATCAATTTCAAACAAAAAGCGTACAAAAGGCCTAACGCAATTTCGTGAGCTCACTGCATTCATGTCTTTGGATGGTGCCACAAGAGAGCTGTTGTATTTAGGCGTCAATATCCTGAATCTTGAGGCGATGAAAACAAACTGAGAGCGAAATCGGCTTACGCCAAACTGCTACTTGTACCTGCAGTACGTGACCTAGTAAAGGGAATTCGGCACTTTGTTTTTCCCAATGCAAAGAATGAGGTGGTGGTCACGCTGTACACATTCCACAAAGCAAAATCGTCTCGTCGATGACGTCACCCCATACGTAGCTTGATATTAAAGCTGTGTCCTATTAGCGTATTTATCAGCGTTAGGCAAAGTATTCTTGAGAAAGTAAAGTTCTTGAGAAAATGCCAGACGTATTCTTTTGGCGACGCAATGGTCTTGTCAAGAAATGCGATCCAGCAGCGTTCAACTTGTGGCCTTAGAATCATAACTAAAGGTCCATTCGTTTATAAGCACTGCAGTTTAGCGATATTTTGGTATCCCAAAGGCTTGCGACACCGGTCGGCGCAACGCTATCTTAAACAACGTTTCTTTGTGGAAAGGGAATCTTCTGTTCAATGCCGAAATGCGTTAAACAAAGCCTGAAAAGCCTTATTACCGGGACTTTGGCATCAGAATGAGCATGCTACCTCCTCAAGAAAGCTTTGCCCTTAGTTTGACCACCATTTTCCAAGTATCATCGCTTCATAAATTACATATATACATGCATACGTAAATACCTGCATGCGTACATAGGTACATATCAGTATGCACAAGTACATACATAAATACGTTCAGGTGCTCCAAAAGGTAAACGAACAGGAGAGCGGTAGCCTGAGCGGGAAAAACTGCATGCCAGTGCTATCTATGAATAGATGCGTCGCAGATAGCGAGACTGCGTGGGCACATCCTGCTGGCCCATCTCGATACGCTGACGCTATCCTTATCGCCGGCTCAAGCCAAGGCGCGATGCTGTTATCCCTGCTCACCAGGGGCGCTTCCCATGCTTTGTTCCCGAAAGTGCTTGCCCTTCCTTAATTACTTTCAAACTATAAAATAACAAGTATGATAAGGGCCTTAACTCAATTTTTTGGCTTGCCTTGATATTTGTAAAGTCAAGCTGCGCCAATTTTCTTGTAGCACAAAATTCACTCTTTCTCTATATAGCTCGTGCACGTACATTCATCCTGCGTGTGGTTTGCACGCGCAGAAAGAAAAACACCGCGAAAACTGCCGGTAATCAAACAGGCTAGGCACCGGCGGTTCCTGTTTCAAGATCCGTCGAGCCCCGCTACCCAACCAGCCTTATAGGGCCGATGGTGCCCGCATTGAACAATAGCCGCTTCCCGCTCCGCTCCAACCTGGCAGGCGACCTGGCGACGTGGACCTGGACCACTGGTGCCATCCCAGCCGCTGACACAATACCACGCTTCAGGGCACCCACCTAGACAAATAAAAATCAGGAGACATTTAATTCTGTCAAGGTGGAGGACCCACGAACCTAGACGCTGCTACATTGACGAAGGCTTCCCCGAACTGGGCTCCATCACCTCCGTCATGTAGTGGTAGCGTGGCGAATGAACGGCAAGTAGAAGGAGCTGCCTTGGTGATGACTATAAAATGCCGAAGGCAACACTTCACTGGATTGCATGGCGAGAGACGAACAGCGACGTTACAGAAACAACAGAGCCGACGAGCAGAACGGCGCTCTTAGCCAAATATCAAAAGTCGACAGAGTCCCACTACCCAGAGGTACGGTTTGTACACAGAAGCGGTAACAGTTCCGCCACTTCACCAGTGCTTTTGCACACAGCCCGAACGGAGTTCAGACACACACGGACACTCTTTCCCTAGTTCGCGAGAGCCGGCTGTAGCTGCACACGTTCAGTGTGACACAGGGGGGGGGGGGGGAACGGAGATCTTGGCGAGCGGCGTCCGCCCGGAGATGCAAGTCTCTACATGTCGAACAGTTTGTTTTGAGTTTTGCAAATGTCGCGGCTTGAGTCATCGCTGGCAGGGCCCCAGCGGCGGTGCTTGTCTCAACAAGTTCGAGGAAGAGGGGCTTTCCGCAAAGCACAGGGTGCTTTTCCTCAATGCACGAAGCACGCGCGCTCAGAGTAACGGCAGGCGTGTTGTCGTTCTTGTCCTCGTTATTACTATTTAAAGGATAAGCGCTTTCCACCCAAGCTATGCCGCACCAACCAGAGCTTACAGATGGTTTTTCAGATACCCGTATTCCGTATATAGATACCATATTCTGAAAGCCTTGGCGAAACCGATGCCTTGGTGGCCGGTTCACCGAACCGACCTCTGATGTTGATTCTTGTAGTCGACAGGCGCACGTTTCGTGGTGCTGCGGCCTGTTTCACCCAAACCCTCTGTCCCGTCAACTGATCCGGCTCGATGTACGTCTGTTGCCTTCATTAGGGTATAGTACGTGAAAGACAAGCTAACCGGTTTTGGAACTCTCAACGAAATGCCCTGGCTCGCCACAATTATAACACTCAAGCTATTTGCGCATTTCAAAAGCTTTCCTTCGGCGCTGCTCCTCAGCGTCTGCGCATTCGTGTTTTCCACTTTCACTTTCGTTTCACTTTCCGAGAATACGATCCCGTTCGCTTAGCAATTTTCATGGGAAGCTCCGACTTTCGGCTCTGACCTGTCAGTTATCTACCTGAACTGTTTTTGGCCGTCTTTCGACCTCTGCACACCGCAACGTAAGACGAACTAATCAGCTAGCTGACCCACTCTGTCCACAGCTTTTACATCCAACCGCTCCTGCACCCAGTGCCTAACGCTTTCCGGTAGTCGACGATGAAACTGTTCTGGACAGAAGCACTGAACCACCTGGTCGTGCTCTAAGAAAGCCTTTCCCTCTTTGAGCCACTCTTTTATGTTAGCCCTCAGCTTATAGGCGATTTCCGAGTACGGCTCACCCTTAGCCAGCTCTCTCGGTCTCACGGAATTTATGGCGAAACGCCTCCGCACACAGCCTGTACTTACGCAAGAGACTCGACTTCACGTTCTCATAGCCCTCCGGCTCCTCTTTTGGCAAGCGAGCCATCACGTCTAATGCCTCATCCGGCAAAAGCGTAAGGAGCTTTTGAGGACCATGTGTCTCTGCTAAACTGGGCCTTCTCGCACGTTCGCTCAAAATTCACCTCTCCTACCTTGTAGGGTCGATTAGGTCGCTCATCCGCGACGTAGGTCGCCCAGTCCCCGCAGCCTGCACGCGGTTGTCAATCGGACGCCTGGGCAGAGACATTTTGGCCTCGAGATGCTTCATCTCTATTTCATGCCGTCGCTTATTTCCCCTCCTGCTGAAGTAGGAGTTTCTCTCGCTCAAGCTTTTGTGCTCGCTTTCCCCGCTCGAGTTCTGCCTCTGCAGATCAGCTCAATGTACTCCGACAGGTCGTCACTGTCGACTCCAACAACGAGTATAGCCTGTATCAGCTCTAGCTTGTTCAGCGCGTCCGAAACAACCAAGCGGAACTCTTTTGGAAGCTCCAACAACTGCGGTTTTTTCAGCGCCTTCAAATTCCCGGTTGTCTCAAGTACTACTTCCCAATAATATTCTTGTGCAAATAATCCACGCGACAAAAACACACGCACTACCAGCTATCTGTGAAGCCTGGTAAAACTCAGTGAAGAAAGGCCCCGCGCTCACCATTGACCACAGGGAATTCGGCGGAGCAATTTACCAACATGGTAAGCTTGGTCTCTCTCGGCGCACTTACCTCGGCGCGCAGTTGGCGGCAGACTTTAGGTTTGTGCTCTCCCAACAGCAGAACTTCATTCTCGCAAGTTCCCTAAACACTACGTCGCCGACAAAACTCTTGGGGACTTCGTTATCAACTCGGCGGCAGGGGATGTGTCCCTCCGCGGCCATCTCAAACAAGGCGACGAGGAGGTCAGCTATGGCGTCGTCGCCGTAGCTAATCACGAGGTTGCTGAAACCGTGAGCGGTAGTATTCAATGGAGGCAGGGTACTATCCTCGATATTCGAAAATTTGGAACGTCCAACAAGGCCCGGCTCCCATTTGCCGGGAAGGTCAAGCCAGGGATTTTCCATACAACTCAGACATCATCACTGTCTCACCCTATCTTCGGACCATTTCGGCCTGCGGCTTGTGTGGCACTGTGGGAAACATCGCGGACACATGCCCCAACCGCAACCAAGATCGTTGTTTCCTGTGTCGCCAACAGGCTCCTTTTGTAGAGTGGATGCGGGCCCCTCATGAGTGCAACGTAAAATGTGTAGTGTGTGGCGTGACCACGCGACCAAGTCAAGATACTGTGTGGCGAAATGCCACATGCTCAAGAAACTGGACCCCCGAATAGGCAAAAACAAAAACCCAGCGGGGATGAGACCGCGGCGAATGAACGTCAACTCGACGCATGCGACACACAGCGGGCGCGCAGACAAACAAGATGATGATGATGATGACGATGATTAGAGGCCCTCCCTTTGTATCGGGACGATGGTTGTTACCAACAGACTTGTCTTTGTTATTTTACATATTTGCCCTACCCTTAACTAACCTAATAAGTTAGCCCCTCACCCCCGGTTTTTAAACTCCCATCGCATCCCCCCTTCCTGCCCTTGCACACAAGTTTACCCCTCCTTCTGTTCTAAATCCTAATTCGGTATATTACACTTCGTACGTCCCACTCCATTGCCCACTTTTCTTCCACCCCCACTCCAGCCGCCTCTCCGTCACCTCTATGCCCCTGAAGTTGAGGCTACCCCTCACACCAAATCCTAAAGCCCCTGTCAACGTCGTTTCCTCATCTTCCCGCCGCGTTCGTATCTCTGTGCAATCTATGACAATATGCTCTACGGTCTCCCGATCCCTGCCGCAGCATACACACGTTTCACAGTGTTGCCTGTAGTTAGCCGTGCATTCTCGTGTTGTCAGACCTTCCACATATAAACCTTCTTTCCTGATTTCTAGTTTCTCTGTTCTATAGGTCTCCAGGGTTTTTTACCCTTCCATTCTCTGTACCCAATTCGTAGTCTCTGCTTTTACCTGCTTTTTAACTGTTGTGTATACCCTACCTTCCCCTAGCGAGTTTCCGTGGCGCTTGGTCAGGTGTATGGTCCCCCGTCTCGACTGTGTGTCAATGCTTCTCATATATAGGTACCTAAACACTCTCGCGGCCCATTTTTCTTCCTCCATGTCCCGTAGTCTCTGCTCAAGTTTTGCTGCAAGGTTGCTGCAAGGAGCAGCAACACCGGCGGCCTCAATGCGGCGGCGAAGGAAAACCCAGCCGCTCCCTGTAGCCACAAACCAAACAATTGGCCGCGTATCTGCTTGATTCGTTGCAAATTTCGTTGAAATACTTCTGCCGCCACGGCTACATAATTTATCGTCTTCTGTGATGCTGCTCCCCTACCATTTCCATCTTGGAAATGGAGGTTTGTTTTAGAATATTTCATTTTTAGCGCGTTCGTTCTGCTGGCATGTCATGTGTCGGTAACTGCAGGACATTGCAACGTTTCGCTCGCGTGTTGTGCTGTATAGAATTGTAGTTTCAAAGAAGAAATATTTGTGAAACATTGATGAATTTTTTCCACGAAAGGGTCACCGACTGTGCGCATGTACCAATGATGCGCCAAAGTACACTCCTAGTCTTCCCCGGTAACCCCTCGCTTTTAAGGCCCGTTCACACTTGCGACGAAAGCGAGCGAAAGCGACGAAAGCGACGAAAATTTCTGTCGCTTTCGTCGCGCGACGAAAGCGATCGGTCTCGACCAACTTGTTTCGCCTCCGTCGCGCCGTCGCTTTTGAAGCGGGAGCAAGAGGCGAGACTTCCTGACGTCATATCCTGCCAGAGCACCCGGATTCTGTGCCTCCAAAAGCGGCGCGAAGGCGCAAAACAACGGCGGAGACCTTTCCCTAAAGCGCCTGCCGCCATGTGCCTAGTACAGATTATGATCGACATGATCAAAGACCACCGCCTACTCTACGACAAGCAGCACGCTCAGTACAAAAGTGCAAAGTTAAAGGATGTCGTGTTCCACAAGATCGGAGCCGAACTTGGAATGACCGGTACGTATGCGTACACATTTTCCACGCAGCGGTCGTGTGCGGGTGTTTTCGCGCAAGCGGGGCACAGTGGGTTCCCCGCACGAAGAAATTATAGTGCAGACGTCTTGCTTCGAACTTCCGTCTCTAGATCTGCAGCAACAAGCTGCTGTTTCGCTCCTGGCAAATTGTTTTCTTTTTACTATGGCCTTTTCATGAAAAATTATGCTAATGTGCTACACCTGCCGTCTGTACATGCAAAGCGAGTGCAATGCAGGAGTGTCTCGCGGAAGTGAAATTATAGAATATTGAATTTTAGCTCTGGGCCCGCCCGGGATTGCATCAAGTTCGCCTGCGGCACCTTCGTGCAACCGGTCTCCACCCTGGCCGCCCTCCTGACCTGCAACCCTGGGTGCATGGACCATGTCACCGACAACTCCTGAACTTTATACACGAAACTAACTTGTTCGTGTTTCTATAAGCGCCGACATCTATTATGCCGTAGGGCAAACTTTCGAATTAAAAAAAGAATCTTTAAGGTTTTTTTCTGTGCCACCGGATAGGCTGTGTATTCCTGATAGCTGCGTGCTTGGCTTTGCTTTCTGCATGTCTGAAAGAGGAAACAATCAAAATTTTTACTCTTTTTCTCACAGGGGCGGAAGTGGGAAAGAAATTCAAGAACTTAAAGGACACATATACAAGAGTGCAGCCTCATCTGGAGAAGGCAAACCACAAGAGTGGGTCTGGAGCCAAAGCCTTAAAAAGTGAAATGGAGATATTTGAAGCAAATGATTTCAATAATGGAAATTTTGGACAGACCAGCGTAAGCTTCACGTTTTTTCCAGCCGCTCAAAGCAGTGTGACAACAAAAAGTAGTGCCCGAGGAACAATTTCTGCAGCAACAAACTGTTTAGGGGAAGGAAATTTATGTTAAAAAAGTGTGAAACACACCAGGTGTCACGCGTCACCTCGGTATAAGAATGGGCTCCGGACACAAAGGGATCAAGCTGAGACGATACTTTAAGGTTTGCAAAGGTATTGCGAACGTAAAACAAAAGGACAATAAAAGTGATGGAAATACCCCTCATACAGAAAAAAACCCTAAATAGCTTTCAGTTCATAACTACAACAGAATCCTCGCGCTCTATCTACATGTTCTTCAAGGCCATTTCCCTACCGCACTTTTTCTTGTGGCGTCGTCCTGGAACCTTGAAGCAGTCGGGTGTCCGTTGTCGCTGGGGTGGTTCCCTGAGCGCAGCGCCGTGAAGATGGTGACGGGGCCAGTGGGACGAAGCCGCTGGTGCGTGTGTGCCCGTGCACGCCGGTGCTGAAGCCAGCGGAGCGGAGCCGCCGTTGCCCGGGAGCACCCGCGTCAAATGCTTGAGGAGGCCAACGGGGCAGTGCCGCTGGTGCCTTGCGGGTTCCCAGACCTCGGGTCCCGCCTCCTTCGGTCGCCTCGAACCACGATCTCCTCGTCCACCCGCTTGTCGTCTTCCTTCTCGTTTTTCTTTTCTCCCTTTTCCCCACCAGCTTCCAGAAATTTCTCGCTTCTTATCCCTTCTTCATCGGCGTCTCCGCCGTCTTCGCACCTTGACTCCTGACATTGCCCCCGTCTTCAAGAGTTTTTCCTGAAAAACTGCTTCCACGTTTGAGGTCGATGACCCGCCCTCATATCACAAATCCCCGTCAGTCAGTTTCTCACAGCACAGTTCCGTTCAGTCCTAAGGGCCACAGCTATGACACAAAGGTATAATCACTGAAAAGTTCACGAAAGTTTCACTTTCCGTGCGCGTTAGTGTAAATTCACAAAAACATTTTCTCTCAGGCATTATGCCAGCAATGCCTAACATACAGACTACTGATTGGTTAATCACGGCACTCCACTCATAAAATCTGCTGTAGCATTAGATTGTCGTCTATCTAGTGCACTGCTCACTTGCTAATTTAACATATCTTTCTCATTTTGGACATTCAGCAAAATACACTACTACATCACTAATCTACCAATTCACAGTATTCTGCTCAGCTAGGGATTCCTTCTATTCTTACATCCTTGGAAAACTCTATCTCTACGATCTAGACCGCCCTGTCTCGAAAAGCCATTGTATTTGCGTCCATAAGCTTGTCCGGCATAATGTCTTTCGACAAGGTACTGTTTTGGGTTGAAACGCCCTGTTCCTCGAAACTTTTTCTGTCCTCGCAGTTCTTCAGCCCGTTGACCTGCATCTCCACTTCCCCAGCAAGCTTGGTAACGTCCTTGAGTTGCGCCACGAACTTTGAGCCGACCGTTTGCTGCGCTCTGTAGAACCATTACTCGCGATCCCCTTCGTTGTTCTACTTGGTTATAAGATTTTCGTGGTCCACTGCAGGTTTCATCCTTGCTCCGGTATCGATGACCTCCTTGTGCGACTTCATCTTGACAAAAGTTTCTGCCTCGTTGAGAGGGGTTGCCGTATGCCCTGCAGCTCTTACTGTTGTCTGCTCTCCAACCTCGTCGTCTGGTACTTTGGAAATGTCGCCGGCGATCTTCGCAATAAGCTTGTTGACACCAATTTCTCCAAGATGGATCCTTCTTTTGTTGTCGGGTGATTGTCTCGGGTGACCTGTCCAACGCTGGTGCACTTGAATAAGCGAGTTCATGTAGCGGTTCTTTTTTCTCAATTGCGGCCATTGCGCGCGCTGTCATAGACATTACCGGGGTTGAAATGATTGCTTTTGTTGTTTCTTTATCCTTTCTCCGTTCTTCATCTGGGCGTCTTCGTTCTCCATTCATATCCGCTAACTTGCTCGTCCATTTCGTGTCAGGGTCATTCACTTCCCTAATGCCTCTCACGTTACCTAGAATCACGTCAAACGGTGATTCATCTACACATTTCGCTATTAACTCTCCCGTGTAGTAAGGGGTCGGAATTTGAATGATTGCTTCCGGCCAGCACCTTACCGTTCCATCTACAAGAACCACTTGTGCCTCCTTCCCAGTAAACTCGTTTTCCGTGACAAGGCTCCTCCTCACCAATACCGTGTTCGTTCCGGTGTCCCGGAGAACTGAGATTCGCTCTCCCCGCAGCTCGCCATCTACAACAGGCATTTGCCATCCTTGTGTCGCCCGATCCTCTCCTTCTCTAAGTGTTGTCTCTTTTTCTTTGGTGCTTGTGATTGTCTTTGGCGGGGCTGGGCCGAACTCGTTCGCTTTTATTGCACAAGCTGACGTCTCCTGCTTTTGAAAACGGCATTCTTCTGTTGCATGCCCTCTTCTCTTACACACCTGGCAAGTTGAAGGTGCTTGCCTCGAGTTAGCAACAGTTCGGCAATCAACGGCACGATGCCCTACGCGATCGCAAAGAAAACAACGTGATGGAGCCCTCGGAGCGAACCTTTGTGTCATACTTTCCGGTGATTCTATGCTCGCCGCCATGCCCTCTTCCTTCACTTTGCCCAAGTTCTTAAGCCTCTGGGCTTCGCAGTATTGATCCGCGGCAGTAGTCATCTCCTCAATGGTCTTCAGACTGCGCTCCTTCAAAAATACTGCCAACTTGGAATTGCAACACGCAAGAAACTGTTCTGTCACCATTCGCTCACGAAGTTTTTCATACGTCCTTTCTGTGTTGGACATCTCTAACCACCGGTCAAAATAACTCAGGAGACGCGAAGCAAACTGCTTTCCTGTCTCCGCATCCTGTGGCTTTGCGCTGCGAAATTTCTCGCGGAAACCATCGGCTGTCAGTCTAAATCTTTGCAGCAGTGCTGTCTTTACAGTGTCGTAGTCCATAGACTCTGATGCCGGCATTCTTCCGAAGACACTAAGTGCTTCGCCGACCAGACAGAGACTCAATGCTGTCGCCCACTGACTCTTCTCCCAACCTTGCCCTAGTGCTACTCGTTCGAAGCGATGGAGATAAGCATCGAGGTCATCTCTTTTGTCATCGAAAGGAGCCATGAGTTTTCTCGGGCAAATTTCTGGACTCTTGGACACCTGTGGTACTGGAGATACTGGGGATTGTTCACCACTTTGGTTTGATGCACTGGCATTTGCTAAACGTAGCTTTAACTCGACCAACTCTTTCTCTTGGGCTAGCTTTTCTTTTTCTACATCCGCCATGCGCTTCGCTCTCTCTTCCTCTTCTCGATTCGCGTCCCTCACTGCTGCTCTTTCCTCTCGGCGTCTCTGATTTTCCCTCTCGTACAGGTCCAACATCTCTTCCTTAGTCAACCCCAAGCTACTCGCCAATGTCATTAACTTTTCGAGATCCATCTCTTCCACCGCGGTAAACAGGTGACAATGGGGAAAGAGATCCTGGCAGGCTCGCCAATGTTGTTGTCACGCGTCACCTCGGTAGAAGAATGGGCTCCGGACACAAAGGGATCAAGCTGAGACGATACTTTAAGGTTTGCAAAGGTATTGCGAACGTAAAACAAAAGGACAATAAAAGTGATGGAAATACCCCTCATACAGAAAAAAACCCTAAATAGCTTTCAGTTCATAACTACAACAGAGTCCTCGCGCTCTATCTACATGTTCTTCAAGGCCATTTCCCTACCGCACTTTTTGTTGTGGCGTCGTCCTGGAACCTTGAAGCAGTCGGGTGTCCGTTGTCGCTGGGGTGGTTCCCTGAGCGCAGCGCCGTGAAGATGGTGACGGGGCCAGTGGGACGAAGCCGCTGGTGCGTGTGTGCCCGTGCACGCCGGTGCTGAAGCCAGCGGAGCGGAGCCGCCGTTGCCCGGGAGCACCCGCGTCAAATGCTTGAGGAGGCCAACGGGGCAGTGCCGCTGGTGCCTTGCGGGTTCCCAGACCTCGGGTCCCGCCTCCTTCGGTCGCCTCGAACCACGATCTCCTCGTCCACCCGCTCGTCGTCTTCCTTCTCGCTTTTCTTTTCTCCCTTTTCCCCACCAGCTTCCAGAAATTTCTCGCTTCTTATCCCTTCTTCGTCGTCGTCTCCGCCGTCTTCGCACCTTGACTCCTGACACCAGGAGTGACTAATGATAATTCTGTGCACCTTATCAAGTTTCCATGCCTAAAAATGTACTTGTTCTAAACAGAAGATCGCATTAGTTTTCCTTTAAATGTGTGTTGCGTTGGTACACAGAAAGACACTTCTTTGCAACTTACTAAAATTTCAAAAGTTGTTTTCAGTGCGTGTTCAACATCACATTCACCAAATCACAGCAGTGAATAACAAGATATGTTTGCATTATAGTTTAAAGTACAGTTGTTCCCTCTAATGCAGCTCCTTGGATATATGGAGTGTTGCAGTTGTGTATTACGGCTTTCTTGTTTTGTCATGGTTGGGTAAATATCAACACAGAAAATTGTAGCAGGCTTTTGAAGAAATTCTGGCCAAGCCAGGGGAGAATATTTTATTTCAGATATCGCACACCATTTCAGAGTTGATACAAGACTATCATTAATGCACTTACATAGTCATTTCAGTTATATGTTGTTGCACAAAGCACATTGAAAACAGTGTGGAACCTGGAAAATTAAGGATACAGAAAACAGATACTACAAAACATAGAATGGCAAACTGCTCGCAATCCTAAGTGTACTTTACACAACAAAAGGCGAAGAAAGAGCTCAGCCTTTTGAGAAAAATGAATTAAAAAAGCTCATGGCTATGTTTGACAGCTCATTTTGATAAAAGGCCTCTTAACTTTCCAGGCACAATTTGCCTTTTCATGAAATTCTGCTACACAGCCACGTCTAGTTGATACCAACTACTTTATTATCAACTGCATTTGACAGTGCCTCATGTGCTTGCTGCAATTGTAGCATACTTTAGTAAGTTATTATGTGCATTGCTGCAGAAAACCGGCTGAAATGGAAGAAGAGGAGGTCATTGCTGCTTTGGACCTTCAAGTTGTGGAATCCGATGACGACAGTGATGGCTTCCTCGAGCAGGTCACTAGGTGCCGAGTGTCCTCCTCCAGCCAGGCAGCCCACAACAAGCTCACGGGTAACTACAAAGTCGAAATTACCGCTTGCGATGTGTTTCAACACAGATGTATCTCAACTGTACCGTGGTGGAAAAAAAATGTCTCTGTTTTTATACAGTCTGAACAGTTCAGAGTCGGTGTTAACGAGCACCGGGCTGCGGTCAGACCCGTCCACTTCTGGCGGAGGGTAAAGTTATAATATTGTCACGCTCGAAACTGTACTGCGTTAAACTAGTCGCGACCAATCCCCAAGCGGGGTATGCATCAAGGGGTGGAGCAGAAACCCGCCGCGGTGGCTCAGTGGCTAAGGCGTTGCGCTGCTGAGCACGAGGTCGGGGGTTCGATTCCCGGCCGCGGCGGCTGCTTTTCTGATGGAGGCGAAAAGCAAAAACGCCCGTGTGTATGAGATTTTGGCGCACGTTAAAGATCCCCAGGTGGTCAAAATTAATCCGGAGCCCTCCACTACGGCGCGCCTCATCGCCTGCGTTGCGTCGGCGCGTTAAACCCTACAATCAAGCATCAAGGGTGGAGCAGAAGAGGAAGTGGACGACGAACCGCACTCGTACTGACCGTAGGATCGGTGGCCGCCTCCTTCAACGCTCTTATTCCTATTTACGGCTGTAATTAAACCCTTTGCACCGTAACAGTTTGTGGTAGAGGTGCGGGGTAGCATTGGAAGGAAGACGGAGCCACTGGAACTTCGCCGAAGCCGCCGAGTCGCCGGTCTCTCCCCGCAGCGTGTACCTCTGACTGGGGCTACACAAACAGTCCGAGCCATGCCGATGGCCAACTGACAGCCGTACAGGGAACCACATACGTTCTCTGGAAACGAAGGGGACGACTTCGATGAATGTCTCGTGCACTACGACCGGGTGAGCAAGTTTAACCACTGGGATGCGGCCGCCAAGCGGGCAAACGTCGAGGTATTCTTGACCGGCACAGCGCTGACGTGGTTTGAAAACCACGAGGCCAAGCTAACCACTTGGGACCGGCTAGTAGAGGATATGAAGAAGTGCTTTGGGGATTCGATGGCAAAAAAGAAGCAAGCAGAGCAGACGCTACATCAGCGAGCGCAAGTGGCTGGGGAGTCTGCACGACCTACATCGAAGAAGTATTGAAATTGTGCCGGATTGTGAATCCCGCAATGTACGAGGAAGACCGGGTTGGGCACATTCTTAAGGGTGTTGCTGAAGACGTGTATGCTTTCCTCATCAGTAAGGAGAGCCTGGACACAGTAGAGGACGTCATACGACATTGTCAGGCGTTCGCGGCCCTGAAGACCCGTCGTATAGCACCAAAGTTTGGTCGCTTGGCAAGCGTCACCACTATAGCCAGCGTAGACGACACCCAGGCCATGGACTTGTCATCGACGATAAGGCAAGTAGTTCGGGAAGAACTGCGCTGACATGACGAATCGGTGCATCGCATCGACACCACTTGCGGCTGCCATCGGCCATACGATGCCCTGATGCGACGTTCACCGGTAGGCTACTACGCTCCACGAGATGACGCTCCCCGACGTTCATGGGCCCCTACAGAGTTTCATCCGTCCGTGAACACTGCTAGCTCTGATGAACACCGTTTACACCCTTCCCGGAACTCTGATAACTGTGACAACCACCGCTACTCATTTGAACCAGCTGAAACGAATACCTGGTCCTCACCACGCGGTGTGTACTCACGCCGTGAAGACGATTATTACGGTGGAGGTCGATGGGCCTACAGACTTCATATACAGCCCACTACGTTCATGCAGCCTGACAGGATTCGCCGCCCGCAGCCTGCCTGCTACTGGTGTGGGAGTCCGGGCCGAATTGCAAGGTTTTGCCGTCGTCGTCGCGAAGAGCAAACACACAATTCCCGGTATACTGTTTCAGGACCTTATAACCACACTGTCGAAAATCGCTGGTCTCAGTTCCCGCTTTCCGCTAACAATTTTCGGACCAGTTCGCGGTGCAATGCTTCTCCGGCTACCTCCGATCGCAGCATAACACCACGCGCTGGACGACAGCGCCGATCCCCATCGCCTGGTCGCCGCTCAGCATCCCCTTCGCCGGGAAACTAGCCGCCGCGACCGACGGAGGTGACGTCGCCGGACAGCCTTCGATAGATAAACAACCTCTGCCAGTATTCATGATGACAAACAAAGTTCAAGTGCTCGTGGTCAGGTGTTCAAGTTTCTACAGCGGCTTTAGTTGACACTGGTGCAACGGTTTCAATTATGAGTAATGCTTTTAAAGATCGTCTGGGACGTAAAGTGATGTTCAAATGGAACAAGGGAACCTCGTTTCGTGGAGTCGGTGGGGAGCCGCTGCACCCTCTTGGTGTGTGTACAGTCAATGTTTCTATCGGAGGACGGACGTTCAAAGCGGAATTCGCAATTCTTGCCAAGTCAACCCATGACGTGATTTTGGGCATCGTCTTCTTGCGCGATTGCGGTGCCACTGTCGATTGCGCGACGGGCGAACTTTCTGTTGGCAGCTTATGGTTCTCTGCAGTCGATGATGAGCGACATATCAATGAAAATACTGATACTCTGCGTGTTTCCGAGGACACAGTTATACCTGCGTGGTCGCTGGCGATCGTACCAGTGAGTGCTATAAGTGACGTCGGCATATTTGACGCTGTAGTGGAACCACTCTCCCTGAACTGTGCGAAGAAAGACCTTTTGGTGCCCGATTGTGTTGTATCTGTTGAACGAGGACGTAGCTATGTGTTCGCTCTGAACTGTTCTTCGCAGAGCGTGGTGTTACCGCAGGATATGAAGCTGGCCGAGTACGAGACAAGCGACCGCATTTCAGTCGCCGCTTTGTGTGCTGAAGAGGCTGCTCCTGCTGACATTATTTTCCCGAACTCGAAGCTTCTCAGCGTGGTTAACAAGTCGCTCTCCTCGGATGAACGAAACGCGTTGGTAGACATCCTTTCTCGACATGCCTCTGTATTCGATTTCTCAGCGGATGTCTCTCAGGCGACCCTACCAGTCTCCCGCACTCGTCACACTATAGATGCCGGGTCGGCGCACCCCGTTCGACAGAAACCTTACAGGGTGGCACCATCTGAGCGAAAGATAATCTCTGAGCAAGTCAAAGAGATGTTACAAAAAGGTGTCATACGTGAGTCAGCCAGCCCATGGGCAGCGCCTGTGATCCTCGTACAGAAGAAAGATGGTACCTGGAGGTTTTGTGTGGACTACCGACGTTTGAACGCCATCACCAAAAAAGTCGTCTATCCGCTGCCCAGAATTGATGATGTCATAGATGGCCTGCACTCTGCATCTTATTTCTCGTCAATAGATTTAAAATCCAGCTATCGGCAGATCCCCATGGACCCAAACCACAGAGAAAAAACAGCCTTCGTCACTCCGGATGGTCTTTTTCAATTTAACATGATGCCATTCGGCCTCTGCAATGCGCCAGCGACATTCCAACGGTTCATGGACACAATTCTGCGCGGTCTGAAAAGGGACACATGTCTGTGCTATCTCGACGACATAGTATTCTTCGGACGAACTTTTCACGAGCACAACGCACGACTCGCGACAGTCTTTAGCTGCTTAAAAGGCACCGGATTGGTGTTGAACTCAAAGAAATGTCGTTTTGGTGAGCGTCAAACGCTGGTTTTGGGGCACCTTGTTGATAAGGATGGCGTGAGACCGGACCCTCAAAAGATCGCCGCTGTTGAGAGATTTAAGCCACCACAATCAGTGCGAGAGCTCCGTAGCTTCTTGGGGCTTTGTTCATACTTCCGTCGTTTTGTGCCCGCTTTGCAGATTTGGCGTCTCCCCTCACTAGCCTCTTGCACAAAGATACTGCCTTGACCGGGACCACCGAGTGTGAAGCTTCGTTCCCCCATCTTAAATATCTTCTCACGTCGTGCCCTATCCTTCGCCACTTTGACCCTGGTGCTCCCACCGAAATACATGCGGACGCTAGTGCGGTTGGACTTGGTGCAGTGCTCATACAGCGGCATAGCAGTGCTGAGCATGCGATCACTTACGCCAGTCGTTGCCTCAGCAAAGCTGAGCGCAATTACGCAGTCACCGAGCAAGAATTCCTGGCTGTCATCTTCGCGATCAGCAAATTTCGTTCGTACGTGTACGGCCGTCCCTTTACAGTCATCACCGACCACCACGCGATGTGCTGGTTGACTGGAATCCGTGAACCTAACGGCCGACTAGCACGGTGGGCCTTAAAGCTCTAAGAGTGCGACTTCGTTATTGCCTACAAGAGTGGACGTCGGCACGCAGACGCTGATTGTCTTTCCCGGATGCCAAATGCGTGCACTGATCGGGAGGAAGACCATTTCGACGGCTGTCTGGCAGCTGTAAACACAGAATTCCCCGATGTTGCTACCTTCCGTTCAGAACAGCTGAAAGACCCAAGCATCCAACACCTCTTCGCTGCTGCTGCTGCTGCTGATCCTACGGTTCCCCAGCGCTACTCGTTCCATGACGGACTACTCTACAAGATTAACTACATTCCTTTGGGAGCACGTTTTCTGCTGGTAGTGCCAAAACCTTTACGTGCTTCAGTTCTACGCGCCATGTATGACGATGTTACTACCGGTCACATGGGTTACATAAGAACTTTTCATCGTACCCAAGAAAGATTCTTCTGGCCGAAAATGCGCCGTGAAGTTCGACAATATCTGTCGAGTTGCCTCCGATGTCAGCACTACAAGCGCCCTACGAGCATTCCATCCGGGCTACTCCAGCCTATAACACCTTCTTGTTTCCCCTTTGACGAAGTCGGCGTTGATTTAATCGGTCCGTTTCCACGCTCTTCGACCGGTAATCGCAACGTCATTGTCTGCGTTACCACCTGACGCGTTACGCAGAAACTGCGGCTGTAGCAGCTGCGAAGGCAGACATCGTTTCGACATTCCTGCTCCGGTTCGTCATCCTTAGGCATGGTGCTCCCCGCGTGATTATCAGCGACCGTGGACGTCAGTTCGTCGCTGATGTTGTGGAAGACTTGCGGCGCCTTTGTTTGACTCACTTTCGTCACTCGACACCCTATCATCCCCAGACAAACGGCTTGACGGAGCGTACCAACAGGACTCTCACCGATATGATTGCGATGTATGTTGACTCTCGCCACAAAAACTGGGATGAGATTTTGCCGTTCATCACATACGCGTATAACACGGCCCAACATGAGACCAGTGGCTACAGCCGGTTCTATTTGCTCTACGCTCGTACCCCTAACACCCTGGATACAATATTGCCCTTCTCTTTAGGTCATGACACATCTGTTTCGCGCACACTGTGTCTCGCTGAAGAAGCTCGTCGCCTCGCTCGTTTACGTCCCCTGGCCTCCCAGCGCCGCTCAAAACGCCTTTACGACAGTCGGCACCGTGCGGTTTCGTACGCTAAAGGCGACATGGTATTCTTGTGGACGCCTGTACGCAAACGGGGCCTGTACAGCAATTTCTTGTCTCATTACACGGGACCATACGTTGTCGTCGATCGGTTGAGTGATGTCACCTACGTTATCTCGCGCGTAACGACCCCTGGACGGAGAAGCTGCAAAACTGAACTCGCCCGCGTCGACCGGTTGAAGACATTCCACCCTCGCCTGTGACTTCCTCGTGCCTCGCCCGACGGGCTTCGTCTGCGAAGGGGGAAATGTCACGCTCGAAACTGTACTGCGTTAAACTAGTCGCGACCAATCCCCTAGCGGGGTAATCATCAAGGGGTGGAGCAGAAGAGGAAGTGGACGGCGAAGCGCACTCGTACTGACCGTAGAATCGGTGGCCGCCTCCTTCAACGCTCTTATTCCTATTTACGGCTGTAATTAAACCCTTTGCACGGTAATAATATAATAAATAAGCAGTAGTGTTGTGCAGTACTTATATATACATTTTACTCTTAAAAGTGGAATACACTTCTCTTCGTTGCAGATTGGTCAGATCCCTTGCAGTATTCATTAAAGCTTATTTTCGTTTGCTTAGCACAAGAGTTACCGAGGCAAGAAAAGCCCCAAGGCTGGCGAAAAATGCAGAGGTATGTCAACTATTAATTCGGAAATGATTACTCCGAACATACATTTCAATGTTTCAGTGGCCCAGAGACTGCAGAAAAGGCACTGTCTGCAACAGTGCCTGCTGCCTGCCTCACCCATTTGCAGTCTTTGCGAAATGAAAATCTGCAGAAGCATGATCAAGTGTGTTATTCATGCATGTCCTTTGTAGAACAGCTGAGGAGTCTGCCCCTGAAGGAGAGGCAGCGATCAATTTTCAAAATACAAGACCTCCTCCACCACAAAGTGAAGGCTAATATACCGGAGTGAATGCTGTAAATTTTGCTAAGAATCTCACTTTTAAATTAGTCATTTTAATATTATTTGTCCGTTACATATTATTTTTTCTCTTTCATTAATCAAAATTTTTTGTCTTTTGATTTCGGTGATGTGAGTTGAACTTCGATATCGGCATGCTTATACGCAATTTTCTAGTTTACATTTCATCCATTAATATTTATGAATTACTCCTGTATTATTTAAAGGTTTATGTGCAATTATTGCAATAAAGTTCGCATTCAAAACAACTTGCCTCTTTATGCTTGGCTGCTGCTTATCATGGCCTCTTGCCAAGGAACTTCCCCTTCGGTTACGAAGTATCGGCACAGGCTGTCCCCGAGGTCATACGCAGCCCCGCATGAAATGAAATGTAAAAAGCAGGACTGTTATACTTTATTTTATCACTCATCATAGAAAAAAACTTTCTGTAGCTGTAATAGACATTGTACTTGTAGATCCAGCCTTGTAGAGCGGTGACCAATGGCAGGGGGATCCACCAGGGCACCATTGCCATCGTCCTCGCTGCGCCAGCTGCCTTCAATCAGACGTCCTTGCCAATCCTCATAGTTGGCCAAGCCTGGCTGGTAGTACACTGTGCGAAAGGCTGTAGGCTCCGACATCAGAATGTTGTGGAGGATGATGCAGGCCCCTACGATCTTCGTGATGTTTTCCTTGTTGGCCTTGAAAGGTCGTCGAAGGATGCGCCACCTTTGTTCCATGACCCCAAATGTATTTTCGATTATCCTTTGGGTGCTGCTTATCCGGTAATCGAAAATCCTCTTTTGATTTTCTTTGAGCTGTTGGCTCCCTCCAACATCAGCAGTGAGAGAGTGCAGGTCTAGAAGACAACAGCATTTATTGAAACAGTCGAGTGGAAGTGAAAGAGCCTAGGACGGGTGGCTGGTACACTGCCGATATTTGGGGTGTACAGCATGATAGTCCACCGAATTATTTTTGTGGCCATGGTTAATTCACCACTGACTATAGATGAGCTATGCATCACAAACTGTTGCGTTTTGTTGCGCATTTATGCAAGGATTTTGAACATGGCACGAGTTTTTCCTGTGGTTTTTCAGACTTAATCTGCTTATAAACTACTGCAGCAACGACAAACAAACTTTTAGAGAAAAGGCAGACAGTGTTGTGCACTAAATGTATTGCGAAACGCGTGCACGCATTAACCCTTGGGTACGTTGCTTCAGCAGAGTGATACGCTACTTGAGCTATTGCCGTTATTCACTTGTCCCCAAGTATATACAAGTATGGGCGTGAGAACTTACTATTTCTTGAGTATGGCCTCACGAGGTAAGTTTTGAAGGGGAAGCCTTCATCCCCCACAAAGAAATACGGGGTGTCCCCAATTTCTACAAAGGAAGTGTCCACTGGGGACCTTTGGTCTCTTCTTTCAAGGGATTTCTGGAATTCGTTACGGCCAAAAATGCCACCGTCCGACTCGCTGCCATGGTGCCCAAACTCAACGTATAGGAACCCGGTGAATGAAAGTAGAGATAAAGACAGTAGAAAAAATTGTTTGTCCAAAAAGGGCGTAAGTACTTCTCCTGATGGTTTAAAACTCCAGGTAGTGGTTAACATAAGCTCGTTTATTTCTGAACTACCGATCTCTGCTTTTTCAGGATGCCATCAATGGTTTTTAAAGGGGCACCGACACGAAAAGTTTATGTTACACTTTTATTGCTTTTATCGATGCTTAATGGTCTGGCGAACCTGAAAGAGCACTTCTAATACTTCAGCGCGCGATAGTTAATTACATTGAACGGCCAGAAAATCGTTTTTGTTTCAAATTTCCGCGCTTTCATCCCGAAAGGCGCATATGACAGAATCCGGGCCTGACCTCACCGCTTTGTGCGGACGTCACCGGCGCCCGCTTGAGAGGGTGTTGCACCAGCTCGCCGCTCGTGGGGCCGCGCGCGTGAAGTGACGTCGCGAGTTTTTGACGAGCGCTTTCGCGTCACTTCTTATGGCTTCACGGGGTGATGTCGCGCTGATGTCCAGTTGCTGAGTGTCGCTCCGCGCGCTGCTCCGTTCGGCGCGATAAATGAGATCCAATTGAACTATGTTCTCGCGCGTCGGAGGCCGCTCATATTTCAGCCAGGGTATTCTGCTGAGTGAAGGAAGCGAACTGTGCAATAATATTAACGCCGAAAATTGGTGTCAGTGCTCCTTTAAGACTTCAGAACTAATGCGCCACACTTCCTTTTAGTCACTTTTTGGGCTTCAAAAGCGTACACTTAAGCCCATGAACAACCAAACTTACCTTAAAGGTTGCTTTCTTAGTTTTATAAGGCAGGTTTACTTCTTTTTAGGTGGGCTTTGTGGCAGTATAAGTTACAGGTGTGCTTTTATAATCAGATTAAAGGAGAGGCGCTAAACAAGAGCTGTATAAGTCTGGTATTAATAACATATTAAACCTGGTAGTTTGCAATATACTGAAATGTTCATTACGATAATCCATGAAGCATATTTTTACTTTACAACTGTTTGCCCAACACAAGCATGCAAGCGAAGCATTGTCATAGCTTCGCTCTTAAGAAACTGCACATGTAGCTTGAATCGCAAATAGCAAGCATTGACTTGAACTGTTTTTTGTAGTTGGGGTCCAGGATGCCAGAGTTGTCCACACACTCTATGTTTACATGTTTCCCATCCATGGCTCCTATGCAGTGGGGGATATTCCAGAACTCTTCAAAGTTTTCAGCCATCTGAAGAACACAGTTATGCACAATGTGCTGCTATCTTGCATTATCTATGCGGAATATTTACAAAAACCCACGAAAACCTATGGTGATGCGTAACACAAATACAGTTACTGAATTAATTTTTCCACTCTGCTGGTGACGATGGCAACACCGCGTACAACGGGCCGATGACGTCCCCGATGGCCTGGCACACCTCAGCAATCATTTCACAGGATGTCGACCTCCCCGTCAAAAAGTTGAAAGATGACAAGTGCAAAGTGTCTTCCGCAGTCTGGAACCTACACAGAAAAAAGAAATCATCGCACTGCATCACAATAAATCTTATGGCAGCTTTTGAAGATATAATCACAATTTCTCCTCTTGCACCGAGCGTGGCTATGTCCGTGGCAAATGTACTGCAATTTCATATTCATGGCAAAGGTACTGCAATGTAGCAAGCATTGCCACAATATACAGAGTGTTCTCGGAGTTCCGACCGGTGGAGTTCTACAAATGCTATTTCTACACCATAGACGTTACCTGACAGCTTGTGCCAAACGGTGATCTGGGGGTATAGCTTTGCGCATTCCCGTGTGCTGCTTCGTTATTCGGGGCTTGAGAAGCTCCAGCAGAGTATCGAAGGTTCGCGGCGCCATGTGCAGGTAGCTAGGAAGAGGACATGAAACAATACAACCTGAGTTCGCTGCATACCAAGTAAGTCAGAAAATGCGATTTGTGATAGGAAACTTACTCTCGGTACCACTCCACGTAACGGGAACGAAAGAGCGACAAAAGGTTGTTCGCTTGGCCAAACCTATCGCGCTCTTGCAGGCAGGGACGAACCCAGTAGCGCACGCAACCGGCGCAACCCGCGCGCTCCAAAAGTGCCGCGTGCTCTCGCCAAATTCGTGAACTTCCGCGAGTCGCAACCGAAACGGCCGAAACTCCCGTGAGGTCTCGCTCCGAGCGCAAGACAATAACAAGAAATGCAAAAAATTGTCGCTGCCGTCGCTCGCAGGCGCGTGCAAGTGTGAGCAGCATGGGCGGCGATCGCTGTCGCTTTCGTCGGTTCGTCGCGTCGCTTCATCCCAAGTGTAAACGGGCCTTAAGGCACGATGATGCTACCCAGTCGCACTGGGGCCACTGGCACCGTGAGTGCCGCCATCTCCTTCCTCGTCAGCCTACGCATTGCCGACCATGCAGAGCATGGGTAGGAGGCGTTGAAATAGGAGGCGTACTTGTGTACTTCGACGTTCTTTGGGCCACGTTCATAGCAGGTGGTCCGAGTCATTCCAAACCGGGTTGGAGATATCAACGGCGGAACGAAACATCCAAATATGGAGCTTTTCTTTCCTTCATGCATTGTACGAGCAGTGTACGACGGCCATTAAAACTGTGCACTGGTATCGTTCACCCAGAAGCCCGTGGTTTACTGCCGCATTAATGAAATGAATTAACAAGAAAAGGAACTTTTACAAAAACCTTAAATCACAGCGTTTTAATACTACCTTAAGATCGCAGATTAAATAAATATTCCAACACATTGTCCAGTTTTATAAGGCAGGCTAAACGTGACTATTATCAAAATTTGACCTTATAGAATAAAAATGGCACTAGGCGCAACTGTCAGGGTATTAAACAATTTCTTAATTCCGATAATCACCCAACTTGCCAACCAAAAATAAAACGCAACTCTGAAGTATTTAGTAACCCAAATGTGGTTTGTATTTAGTAACCCAATGCTTTTACCCACCAATTCGCCGCTTCTGAATGTCCACAAACTTTACCTTCTTTACGCTACTTAAGGCGTTGTGATCATTATTTTTACCTACGTCCTACATGTCCTCAAGAAGTCTTCCATGTCATTACATCTCTCAAACATACCGGTGCTGGATTAGATTTTATTCATCCTTTTAAAGTTAAGGTAATTTTGAATGTTATATCACCCCTTTTGGTAATTGTTATTAACGAAATGTTCACAGCAGGTGTGTTCCCGGATTGCTTCAAAATTGGCAAAATTATACCTGCAGGTATAATTTTGCCCATTTTTAAAAACATGTTTTTAAAAAGGGGGATCGTCTTTCCATCGATAAGTATACCGACAAATCTGCATTCTTTCTTTATTCTGTCGCGACGGCGACAGAGAGATGCGAAGACACACGTCTGCACGCTACAGCGCCGTGGGCCCAAACTGGGGTCCCCGCTTTCTTCCACGCTCGTGCCCAGCGCGCACCGCAAGCGCGTGGTCAGCACTCGCCACTCGTGGCTCAGCCCCAGCGTCATCGTTCCTGGAGCGTGCCCGTTTGCGGCAGCAGACGACGCAAGCTGCTGGGGCGCCGCCACATCCCCCCTCTTCAGACGGAGTGGCGGCAAAACGGACAGCCTTTGGGCTGGAATGTTCACGGGTGGGGCTGCGAACGGAGGGGAGAGTGGTGGTGTTCAAGGTGGAGTGGTGGATGGTGGTGTCGAAGGCAGGCGGTTCGGCCTCGGTGAAAGCGGGCTTGAGGCGATCAATGGAAACGACAGTGTCGTGGCCGTTAACGCGAACTGTAAACGTCTTTTCGCCGCGTGAAATGACGAGATGAGGGCCGGTGTAGGGCGGTTGAAATGGCCGGCGGGCACTGTCGACACGGATGAAAACGTATTGGCTGACAGAAAGACTTGGGTGAATAAAAGTGGGTTTTGTGGAACACGGCCGTGGCGGTTGGGGACGGATATAGCTGAAAAACCGGGTTAAATCCTTTACGTAGGATGGGCCAGGAGAGGAAGGGTTATCTTGAGGCTGTGGAGGGACCAGGAAGTCTGCCGGTAATCGCAAAGACGTGCCGTAGACCATTTGGGATGCGGCACAACCAAGATCATCTTTGATGACGGTGCGTAATCCTAGCAGCACAAGAGGAAGGTGAACTGCCCACTGCTCAGGTGATTCGTGAGCCATCAGCGAGGCCTTGAGCTGACGATGAAACCTCTCGACCATGCCGTTGGCTTGAGGATGATAGGCCGTTGTTTTTAGGTGAGTAACACCAAGTAGGCACGTCAAGCGACGAAAGAGTGTGGACTCAAATTGGCGGCCACGGTCTGTGATAATCTCCGACGGCACGCCAAAACGGGCGATCCACGTCGACATAAGCGTGGAAGCAACAGTCTTAGCCGTAATATCGTCGATTGGAAAAGCCTCCGGCCAGCGGGTAAAACGGTCGATCACTGTCAAGATGTAGCGGTAGCCCTTAGATGGTGGTAGTGGGCCAACAAGGTCCACGTGAATTGTGGAGAACCTTGAGTCCGGTAGTGGGAAAGTAGCCAGAGGCGATGTGGTATGCCGAGAGACCTTGCATTGTTGGCAGGCGAGGCAGGAACGGGCCCAAGCGCGTACGTCAGTATTCATGCCCGGCCAGACGTATGTCTCGGCAATCAAACGCCGTGAGGCACGAACTCCAGGATGAGAGAGACGGTGAATAGAGTTGAAGGCAATGCGGCTGAGAGACGCAGGAAGGTATGGCCGTCTGCGGCCTGAGACCGGGTCAATGTCGCAAACGATGTTGATTCCCGAATCAGGGCATAGAATGTCCTCGAGTTGCAGAGAGGAGCTGTTTGAAGAACGTAGAGTTCGGAGCTCCTCGTCATCGCTTTGGGCTTGGGCCAACTCCTGAGAACTGAAACCGGAGTGCTGTACGGCGGAAATACGAATAAGGGCGTCGGCTGGAATGTTGTTAACTCCCTTGACATGCCGAATGTCCGTCGTAAACTCTGCAAGATAAGCCAAATGTCGCGTCTCTCGGGGAGAATATGTAGTCTTCGATGACTTGAAGGCGTTCGTAAGAGGCTTGTGATCGGTGAAGATCGCGAAGCTGCGGCCTTCGAGAAAAAAGCGGAAATGCTTCACAGCGAGGTGTGCCGCCTGGAGTTCCCGTCCGAAAGTGCTGTACCGTTGCTCAGTGGGAGAAAGCTTCTTCGAAAAGAAACCGAGCGGGTGCCAGCTGCCGCGGATGTGCTGCTGAAGTACACCTCCAATCGCACAGTGGGAAGCATCTACCATCAGGCTTGTGGGAGCGTTGTGGCGCGGGTGCACGAGGAGGGTAGAAGAGGCCAGGTGCTCCTTGGTGGTAGTGAATACGCGATCAGCAGCTTCAGACCATTCAAGACTGCACTCGGGAGACTTGGAAGTTTGAAGGAAAGTTTCGAGAGGTTGAACAATGGCCGCACATTCCGGAATGAACCGTCGGTAATAATTCACCAGCCCTAGGAAACGGCGCACTTGGCGCAAGGAATCAGGTCGGGGAAAGTCGATTATGGCCTTCACTTTGTCTGGCAGAGGGCGAATTCCATTGCAGTCAACGAAATGACCGAGAAACTCCAACGACGGCAACCCGAACGCACACTTGTCGCTATTAAGGATGAGGCCATGCTCTGCTAGGCGTTCGAAAACTATCCGCAGATGGTGCAGGTGCTCAGATAACGATGAACTGGCGACAAGAACGTCATCTATGTAGGCGAAAACAAAAGGTAGACCACGGAGGACGACGTCTATGAAGTGCTGAAAAGTCTGAGCTGCGTTGCGTAACCCGAAAGGCATCCGAGTGAATTCGAAGAGGCCAAACGGTGTAATGATGGCAGTTTTCTTGACGCCATCCGGGGCTACGGGGATTTGGTGGTAGGCTTTTTGGAGGTCAAGCTTTGAAAAGATGGTACATCCACTGATGTTATTGGTGAAGTCCTGTATATTAGGTAGGGGGTACCTGTCGGGTACCGTGGCCACGTTCAAGGAGCGGTAATCACCACAGGGTCGCCAGTCTCCTGATTTCTTCGGGACCATGTGTAACGACGAGGACCAGTTGCTTGATGACGGGCGAGCAATGCCGATTTCAACCATGTGGTGAAATTCCTGTTCCGCGATCTTATGTTTCTCTGGAGCCAGTCGACGCGCCACGGCGTGCGTAGGTGGACCGGTGGTGATGATCTGATGAACGACGTCATGCTTCACTGGCTTTGTCCAGTCTGGAGGGGCAGTCAGGGAAGGAAACTCGTTCAGCAATTCCCGGTACGGAGAAGGTAGGTCGCAAAGAAGCGTAAATGCGAACCGATGGACTGGAGACGATTTGCCGATGACAGAAAGGCCGGTTTTGGAGTCCAGGATTCTTTTTCGGGCCATGTCAACCAGGAGGCCGAAGTGCGAAAGGAAATCGGCTCCTAGAATGGCGTGACTCACGTTGGCCACGAGGAAAATCCAGCGGAACGCATGGCGTAGGCCGATGTTGACCATCAGGGATTTTTTTCGGTACACGGGAATGCTGGACTTGTTAATAGCTTAGAGATGGCACAGTGGTGCTTGAGTGCGGTCACAGGAATTAGCGGGGAGCACACTCACTTCAGCACCAGTGTCAACTAGGAAACGTTGACCACTGGTTGCATCTGTGATGTAGAAGAGGCGACTGTCGCTGGCTTGGGAATCGGTCGCCGCCGCTAACGATCCCTCGTCCCGTTTCCCGGCCAGCCGCAAGGACGGGTGCAACGTTGCGCCGCTGCACCGAAGCGGCGATGGTACCAGCACAATGAATCAGGGTGTTGAGGTGGCTCGCGCGTTGTGCCTTCCTGTCGAAATACTTGCGGAGACGGGGTACGGCGAGAAGGGCCAAACCGCCGAGCTCGAGGGTTGCGAGGCGGCGGCGAGCTGTAACCAGCCGAGGCGACAAGCTCCTCCAAGTTTTGCATGCGCTCTCGGAGAGCGGCGAGGTCGTCGGATAGCGGTGAGGGCAAAGGAGTAGCAGGCGCCGCCACGGTGGTATGGTCGGAAGATTGAGCGGATGCCACCGTGGACAAAGGCGGATGCAACGTGGCGACTTCCATTATCTTGTCAGCATGCGCGGCCAACGCGGATAAGGGAAGGTCAGAAGCAGTCGCGAGGATCATCTGCACTGAAGAGGGGAGTCGTCGCAGGAAAAGTTCCTTCAACAAACGGGAGTCCGTGGCAGAAGGTGCGTCGCCGAGCAGGGTTTGCAGTTCGTGAAGGAGCTGCGAAGGTCGACGGTCACCCAACTCCTCTGCAGAAAGCAGCCCCTGGAAACGCTGCCGTTCCGAAGGGCTCGTGCGGCTCAAGATGGCAGCCTTCAACGTGTCGTAAGGGTTCATGGTAGGCGGGTTGGCAAGGATGTCACGAACCTCAACCGCGATCTCAATAGGCAGTGACTGTTGTAGATGGTTGAAGCGGGTCTCTTGCGACGTGATGTGACTCACTCGGAAGCTTGCCTCGGCTTGAAGGAACCACACGTCGGGGTGCTTAGCGCTGAAGGGGGGCAAACGGCAAGCGACGGCGGAGATGCCAGGTGAAGAGGCAGCGGAGGACACAGAAGGACCGCTGGCGTCGCGGGGAGGGTCCATTCTGAGTACGTGGCTCCGCTGCAACGTCCAGGTCACCAATGTCGCGACGGCGACAGAGAGATGCGAAGACACACGTCTGCACGCTACAGCGCCGTGGGCCCAAACTGGGGTCCCCGCTTTCTTCCACGCTCGTGCCCAGCGCGCACCGCAAGCGCGTGGTCAGCACTCGCCACTCGTGGCTCAGCCCCAGCCTCATCGTTCCTGGAGCGTGCCCGTTTGCGGCAGCAGACGACGCAAGCTGCTGGGGCGCCGCCGCAATTCAATAAAGAAATAGAAAAAATATTTTACAAAAGACTAAGGATGTTTCTGACCAAATATAACCTCTTATGTCTTGAACAGTTCGGATTTCGGCATGGTCGCTCCACAGAACAAGTACTAATTCACTCCATTAAAAACATTAAACAATTCATTATGATAGCTTGACTGTTGGGGCTGTTTTTATTGAACAAACCAAAGCGTTTGATACAATTAATCACCGAATACTTTTTCATAAACTTGAATCTTTTGGAATAACCGGGCCACCACTCCAATTTGTCAAAAGTTACTTAACCAATCGATCCCAGGTAGTACAAGTGAACAATAACTTATCATCCGCAAGACCTATGTATAGAGGAGTACCACAAGGCTCGATCCTAGGCCCATTGCTATTTCTGTTGTTTATTAATGACCTACCCCTTTCACTCACTCACACCAAATGCCTTCTTCACGTGGATAATACAACTATCTAGGCATCTCCTAAAAACACCGCAACACTAGCACACCAACGTGATACAGACCTAAATAACGTGAATCTGTGGTGCAGTAATCTATTATTTATTAATCCAAAAAAATCAGCATTGATGTTATTTCATTCACCCTAAATGACGTATCTATAAATAACGCAATACAAATTTCTGAGACAGCCATATTTCTTGGTGTAATTTTAGATAAGGAAACTGAAATTTCATTATCACGCTCAACCACTGCTCCAAAAAGTTTCCTTCGGTATTTGTGTAATTATTAGGACGCGTTCTTACTTTCAACCACGCATCATTCGAGCCTTGTACTATGCGTATATTCACAGACATCTCTCCTATTGCTTATCATGCTGGGGATATATTTTTCGCATTTAGATAACCTCTAACGTTTACAAAATCAAGCCATTCGAATAATGACATTTAGTTCATTCCTGTCTCATGCGCAACCAATCTATCATAGCCTAAACATTCTTCCGATTAAACAGTTATTCCGGTTAAAATTATCAATAATTATGAATAGGCTTATTAATCATGAAGCGCACATTGACGGCATCAATATTAATTATGTTTTCAATACTAATAACACTAGATTTGCTCAACGCAATAACCTTCTTTTTCCGAAGGCGCGTACAAATAACGGGAAATGTACCACCGCTTTCGCTGGCATATCTCTATGGAATACCATTCCCACTGAAATCAAAACATCGTGTAATGTTAATTCATTTTCCCATCTCACTAAAAGATATTTGCTAGATGCACTTTATGACTTCCCATGACTCTGCGTAAATCTTGTCTGCATATTTACCCTCATTGCCTTCTGCTTGGAATAGGCGCCGTGCAGTGAACAGAGGGCGACACTGAGCCGCGACACCCAGCGCCGCCATCGGGGAATAAGAAAAACACTGGGTCGGCCACCGCTCGCCAGCGTGCTCGGGTTTCGGTTGCGCTCTTGCTTGGCGGCACCGGATCAAATGTAGTATACGCAATTTTTTAGTTTTATATTAATTAAAACATACTACTGTAATTCTACCCCTACCGGGGTAGGAATAGACTGAAGGACGGAACTGTTGACTACGCGTACGGAGGAGGAAAGCAAGCGATATTGACTTTGCCATGCGTAGCCAGAACGCAGGTGGAGCCTTTCGTGCGCACGTTTTCACGTTTCCACATAGTTTTTTCAGTGAATTTGTGTTTCCACTAGAAATCACAAATTAATTAGCTGCTCACAGCATTGGAAAGAAGCCGTTTTGTTCGCATACTTGAAATCGGACCGCCGTGGTTTCGCGAGTACGGTGCCCGTCTCACAGGATCGATTGTTTGGGTGTAGTGCGGTGTGTACGCTGCGCTACGTGCTAGTAGGATTGACTTCAAAGCAAGTAAAATTACCTTAAATACGCGGGCTCCAGTGTGGATCATGCGGGTGGAAAGCATCAAGAACTGCGCACCAACTGGGGGAGATTTTCGATTGATTGTGCGGTTCAACTCGCCGACGCCAGACAGGCGATGAAACCCGCCATAGTGGAGGGATCGGGATTAATTTTGACCACCTGGGGATCTTTCACGTGGCCAGAATCTCGAACACGAGGGCGTTGTCGCTTTTCGCCTCTATCGGAAAAGCGGCCGCTGCGGCCGGGAAACGAACCTGACGACGATTTTCAATTTCACGGCTTGAATTATCGCCAAACATTCCCAGAATGCGCCTTGCTCACAGTTCGTTCCGGCTGGTGCCAGTTCGTCCCTCCCTGAGAACACGGAGCGAGCAAGCTTTCTTGCTCCGTGCACCACGTCAACTATCGCCTCAGGAGCGAAAGACTACAACCTCTGTGCCATCTGTCTCCTTTTCCGTCAATACATTCACAATGTACACAGGTTTCGCGGCAAGACTACCTCTTCCTTTTTACGGGGTAAGCAGGGCCTCCAAATATTAGAATCATCATAAACTCCGTTTATTTTTTATTGTTCTCTGAAGTTGCTGTTGTGAGCCCCGTTAAAACGGCAGCTGAGTGTTACGTGCCGCATGAATTTTCATTATAAACGCCGCGGAAGACACATGCACAATGCAGAAAAACCAACCTTCGTGCAAATACTGCCAATGCGCGCGGTATTCGCTAGGAGGGGAAATTTATTGTAAGCTCACGAGTATTAACAGCTGGCAAACCGATATACTTTACTTTGACAGCAGCATGTAATCTGATTGGTAGTCATCGCCGTTGTATTTTCTAAAAATTTCACGGAATTGTGCCGCCTGTGATGCTGTGACCAGCGACCAGCCTTCCCAACTCGGACGATTCAGGGCAGTGAAGGCGGTAGCTTTCCTTCTGCGCTTTGTTTCTTTTTAATCCTCTCGGTCGATTACACTCCATCCTGTCGCCGTTGCAGCGTATTCCGCAAACTTGAGCCGCTTAAGCGCACCTAACCACTCGGATAGAAGCTTTTGCAAGGGCGCGTGCACAGTGCCTAAAGCAGGCGGCCGGCCAGGACGGTGCGGCTCGGCCTACCCAGTGTTGCGCGGAGGCGCGGTAGATGGCGCTACGCCCGCTCGGCAAACTTGACTGCGCGGAGCCTCGTATTCATCTCTCCACAAACACCGCTGTTTTATTTTATTGTTATACTTTTTGAAGAGTTTTTTTAAATCAATGTATGTGTTAAACTTGTATTTATACTTCATCTATTTTTCTAATAATGGTAGCATATATGTTGTCTTTAAAGTGTTTTTTGCATCGTCTGAACTTATATAATAATTCTGCTCTTGTTACTGCTAAGAAATCACTGCTTTCATTATGTAATATTCCCTAAATCTGTTTTGTCATAGAAGGTACTCCCGACACTTTTTTTTTAACTTTCGGACCTCCTTCTGTAGCATGTTTATTGTATTCAACAATACTGTATTCATTATTTTGAATAAACTTGAACTTGAACTTAACTTAAAAGAAAGTGCCGGCGACACTGGTGGCGCCACCTGGCCGTGACGTTAGAAAACCCACGGAGTTACGCGCTCAAGGCTTCCGCCAGATGGCGCCACGATATCCAATTATTCTGGGGCGCCCGGGCACTCCAAAGAGAACGACCCCAAAAATTTGTCTATCAGAGGGACTCCCGTTCACGCAGTGGCTAGTATTTCATTTTCTATAGCAACAACGAAGCATTCACGTCAATTTTTATAAAGGAACACTGGAAATATCACCTACGTATTGATGTGGTGCCGCAGATATCCGCAATGCTTAGTTTTGGCACAACAATGTATAGATGTAGGAGCATTGCCACCGGACTTACATGTTCAGAAATGGCTGGGGTATATAAACGTTTCGTTGAATGTCTGCATTAACGTTGACCGGGCGGCAGAATGGAGGGACATACAGAGAGACAAACACACCAAAATATCTACGTTTAATGGGGCCACGCAGACAAAACACAAGTTTGGTTCATTCGAAAGATTGCCTCGTTAGGATCATACTAACACCACTTTTAACGCACACTTCGCTCAAATAAGCTACATAGTAGTGAAAAAGGGAATGTTCATCCGACCCACCAGTTCATTTCCGGTAACAGAACCTATGATGTCATATGGACCCAGCTGCGCGATTGGCTAAGGCTGGCAAAAGCAAACGCAAATTAGGCACGGCTTATAAGCTTGCCGAACGAGCTATTTGTGCTTTGATGTAATGCGTATTCATTTTAAAGGGACACTGAAGTGATATGTAAACATTAAGGGATTACTAGCGCAAATAAACCCTATGCAAAATGCGCCCCACCATCTCACGTCGACTCCGGTAACTAGGTCCGCCATTTTGGTACGGTCGTTTGAAACCGAAACCAATTAACAAAACATGCAAGGCGGGCATTGACCGCTTTTGGTGATGGACTACAATGCCGGAGCATTGCTTCGTGCCGCAGTGCACGCAATGCGGAAATACCGGTCGAATTGGAGAAAAGGTACGTGAAGTTCCACGCTTTTGAACGAACTTTCTGACGCGAACTATGCCGGCGCGAGCAACCTTTGCCACACCATCGGCCACACGCGGGGCGCGGTGCGCTGGGAGCGAATATTTGTCGTTGGTTCGCTAAGCGCGGGATTCCGTAGTCGCTGTCCGGATGAAAAATACACCTGCGTTGGAGTTCTGTGGTCCAACCTTTGTATTCTAAATGAAGCCTGAGGTCGCGGGTTCGATTCCTGGCCGCGGCGGCCGCTTTTCTGATGGAGGCGAAAAGCAAAAACGCCCGTGTGTACGAGATTTCGGCGCACGTTAAAGATCCCCAGGTGGTCAAAATTAATCCGGAGCCCTCCACTACGGCGCGCCTCATCGCCTGCGTTGCGTCGGCGCGATAAACCCTACAATCAATCAATTAAATGAAGCCTGAGCGCGCGCCACCTATTCATGCGACTGACAGCGGCACTCGACCGGGAAAACAGTACTACACGTTGCCAAAATTAGGCTGTTTCTTTACTCGTCCCTGTGACTCTGCGCCCGCTTCATTTCTTTGTAAATGTTACCGCTTAGCCCCTACACGATCCTTTATCTTACCTAGGGCTGTAAACAAACTTTTCTTGCCGCACTACGCCGTCACGGCGCGGTTGAAAATTTCCTCTGTGGCGGGCGCGCACGGTATGGGAGTGTGTTGTTGGTTTCTTTTACGTTGCATTTAGCCGCGTGTCGTTGCAGAAGTGGCGTACACTGTTTCATGATGATCTAATGGTAGAAAATTCGAGCTTTTGCACTTGGTTCCCGATTTGCTGGGCTGAAAGGTTTGTTGTTACGTCAAGTTAACTTGGTGCCCATTGTCATTTTAGCCACGATGTATTTACTGTCGAATATTTTGCGACTAAAATACACACTCACTCCTCTAGTTTGTCACATGCTGCATGCATGCCTCCGACGTAATGATAGCGGCCATTGATGTAAGTAGCTGAGACAATTTTCAAGCTTTATTAAAACAAAAAAAGAAAACGACCAGAACTGCATCAGGCTGCCGTGCATCAGCTTCAGTGCTTTTGCATTTTTTGTATCCACAGTTAAAATCCCAGTAAATTACACTACTTCGCTGATTTATAGCGCGTGCAGTACAGCAAACTGTGGATATAAATGGAACAAAGGGAAGCATTCGTGCACCCCTGCATGCCGCGGTCTAGTAAACACGACGTTGCCGAGCCTCTGCGTGCTCGCGAGATGACAACGGCGAAATGTGGCATGAATGCTTGCTGGTAGCTCATAGGTGACCCTTCAGGTGCCATGCCAATCCTTGTTTCTGTCTCTGGGGGGGAGGGGGGGGGGGTGAGGCCAGCACAACTGGGACAACAAACCCATTCCCAAGGCTACCAAGTTTTCTCCCAAGCGCCTGCACGGCACTTTGTTGCTGCTCGCATTGCTCCTGTACTCGACGTGCATCGAACAGACGCATTGGCAAGGGAAAAAAGGGGCCATTTTCTCGCGGGCTTCTCCGGTCAATGTCTTGGACACTCGCTGGCTTGATGCCCTGCTGTCTCGGACGTCCCCACTGTTGTGGCAGCTCAGTGCACGCAAGCTCCGGTGGCGCCTCTTAAAACCTTCGGCTTGCAAGAAAACGAATAGGTGCACAGCAGCCAGGATGTGACTCCATGCTCCACTGCAACCCGCCGGGCACTCGCACGCTGCCTCCACAATCGCCCCACAGTCCGTCTCAAAGGTGAGGCACCGGGCCGGCCACTTTTCTTCTGGGAGCGAAAGCAGCTGCTGAGCAGGATGATGCCCAACCTGCAAGAACAGACAGAGTAACAGTAAATAGCACGCAGGGAAGAACATGACTGGTCCGCTACAGTTTATGGTAAAGGGACAGAGCAGAAAGAAGTGGCCGCAAGGAACAGACTCAAAATGACCAGATTTTGTGTCTTGCTTAACACTGATGCAAGGGCAATAATCTACACCTCAAACAGCAATGATGTCAAAATTGTTCGTCAAGTTCGAGCGTGCAAGTATGTCTGCATGTTTTGTTAATGCATTTTCAAGAGAAGGAAGTTTAACATTTAAAAACCTCACCGTGGGTGATGATACCAGTACCCGCATAATCGTGTTCGTCATAACTTAAGCAAGCAATAATATGATTATCTGGAACTCACTTCTAGAACCTTTCGATATAAAGAGGTAAACATTCGGGCTATACCGATGACCATCGAATTAAAAAAAAAATGTTGTAGTTCAGTGAGTTCGAGCTAACGAGGTTTTACTGTATTATCTATTCGTGCACACCAAAAACATGCGCTTTAGAAACAAACACAACCACCCCACCGCCAAAAAAGGAGAAAAAAGACACAAAAACAAATTTTTGCGGCAGAACATGCGCAATAAATAATGAAAACACATACAAAAAACAAAATTCACGATGGTATGTGCGCTTTTGTAGGTGACTTCGCCGCAAACGCAATTGCTTTGCGGCAAACGCGCGGGCGGACGACCGTCACGGAAAACGGCCGCAACCTTTCCGTAATCATCTTCGCCAAAACTTATCCCGTAAATTCGATGTACAGCATTTGAAAATACCTAATCCACCCACTAGCGGTGCGGTCTGGCGATTGTCGCTTTCCTCTTTCAGGGTTACTGCAACAGAGTCGCCGCTACGCATTTGCATGGTAAACAACGGCGAACAAAGTGCTATACAAATGCTCATACCGGTTAACTCGCGTCAAGTAAAAAACAAACAAGGATTTACTTACTGCGAGTCGCACGTGTTTGTCCGCACCGATGAAGGCGAGCAATGCGCTTCGGTGGCTAGGCGGCATGCCCTGCTCCGCTGCCGCTCGGATGGGTCTTTGGCCACTTTGGCGCGGCACCCCGAGTGGTATGAGTCTTCAGACACAGTCGGCAGCGCAGACAAGTCCTTCGTCCACAATCCGCGGTCGGGAGCCGAAAAACGCCGCCCAGTTTGGGCCATACCGCGTTACCGTCACCTACTTTTCTACAGTAAACAATACGAGACTGCCCGATCGGCGCCCGTACCAATATGGCCGACGGGCTCGTTTGCATCAGTGTTGCTAGATCACCAAGCCATTTCGCATAAGGTCTATTGTAGTCCGGAGTTCCCAGGCCATGTTTCGACCACTCTGGGCGCGTTTACGCGATTTTATTTAGTAGAAAAACTAATTCGAAAATGCTGTCCTCCTCTCTTTACGCTCGCCCATTTTCTGTGGCGTTTTCGTGTGACGTCAGGAGGGGATGAGCTGGCAATTGGCTGCGCTACTGCACGGCTCCCCGGCCTTCAGACAGAGTAAGTCGGCCCAGCGTTTCGTCCGCCGGCCGCCGACAGGTCGTCGCAATTCGTTCGCTCAGTTGAAACGAAGCCAGGACACGTTTGTGAATGGAAGAATCTGCCTTTCTTTACTTGGTTAGTTTGTACACTGTATCTAGCTCCAAGTCAAGGTCGCTTCACACAAGCGCTGCACAAGCGCACATGCGACGCTTCGTACGCCCCTCTTGAACGCGGGAGAAGAGTCTGCGAAGTCAATATAGGTACTAAGGAAATAAAATCAACTGATATTTTTACCGTACAGCGTAAAACTATGGTGCGGGATGCACTTTTTTGCGCTGGGCGAACAAGCACAGCGGTCAGCAGCACGACTACGCATCTGCGAACGCTTTTCCGTCTAAAAAATGCAATTGGTAGACATGAGATATTGTGAAAACTTGGGGGATGCTTACTGCACGAGCGCAAAACAAGAAATAGTCACCTAAGCTGCTGGAAATGCCAAAACTAAATAAAAGTGTAAATTGGTTATACAATATATACCTTATATTTCCAAGATCAGCGGAGCTCACCCCGTGGCCGAGTGGTATGGAGCGCTAGGTGTGTCGCCGCAAGTGTTTTGCAAGTCACGAGTTCGAATCCCCGCTGGTACGTTCTTTTTTTTTATATAAGTTCACTTTTTTGTTTTCCGCCGATGTTTTCTATACTGAGTGCACCTTTTTTTGGGCCGAAACGTTCATGGCTCCACGAACTAGTTCACAAAACGCGCGCAGGCTGGCACTGGCGCACTAGCGAGTTCTCGTTGGCGTGCTGTTAACATAAGCACCGACTGCTTGCGGGCAGTGGGCACAGGCCAGAATGAACAGACCCTTGGCCTGGTGCGAACACGCTTTTTACGATACAGGCATGAGTGAGGCAAGCTCCAAATATGGGGGAAAAGCGCATGACATGTGGGCGTCTGCGGGTACGCGGAGGGCATTCATGCACTGCGTAGGCCTCGGCTAGTGAATGCTACGATTTCAAGCCGTCCTGGGAGGCTTATCTTATGAATTTTACAGTTGACAACATGGAAGAAGCGTGGTACGACGATTACTGAGTTATTGAGAATGCCCATCCAACAACGCCACCGGTTGTGTTTTACAGAACCGAAACCGAAACTTGTTTGGTTGCTCACCTTGGGCATCGTCCAATCACGGTGCCCCTCCTCCCAACGTCCCAGCTTTAGTTGGTGCGGCCGCCGCAAACCGCGCATGGTAGTTTTTCTTCTTTCGCGCTTTGTAAAATAATTACCGATTTGTCAACCGGATAAACGATGAAAAGTGTGCTAATTTCAGCCAGTCTACGCAGTGCAAACAAAAACGGGAACTTGACAAATTCACTTCAGTGTCCCTTTAAAGAAGTAAGAATGGTGCCGTGAACATGGAAAGTTACGAAAATACACGTAAGAAAATGGGTACCGATGGGAACTGCTGTTGATACTCTGCGCACTATGCTTGTTTTTGCTGCACAGCAGTCCGCCGCTTTCGAGCGGTCTTACACGACACTGCCCGATAGGCGCAAGCAACGCTGTCTTACGTGACCCTGTTTGTTGAGGACACCCCATGTTTCCCCAAACGATTGCTTATAGGGTAACAAAAACAAGCCAAGAGCAAATACGGTCAAAAACAAAGCAACGGCGGACAACGGTCCGTGGATGAGTATGGCAGCGCCATCTGGGCGGAGTGACGGCAAGCAAGGTTGCAGAGCCGCATGACGCAGTAGAAGTTCGTCTGAATGCGCGAACTTATGACTTCACTGCTGGCGTCCCGAAAACACACGGTTTAGTGGGAGAATCAGAATTTCAACCTAAATTGATTAATTTCTCAGTGAATACGGCATCATTTGCTGCCGGACAAGCGCTTGGGGCGCTATAAAACACGCAATCTTTCGAATAAAAAACTTGTATTTTGCCTACGTGGCCCCCTCAAATACCCCGATAAAGACTATCGTCTTTAAAAGCCAAGACCAGGTGAATCCTGCGCAAACATCGTCAAGAATGGCAACGATGGCGGCAAGAGAACAGTTGCCTGCAACTCCACCTCTCCCTCCTCTCTCCCCCCACCCGCCCCCGCCAGCTCAGCGGCTGCCACTGAGCTTCTCATCCTAGTGGCATCTCTCAAAGCACAAAATGAGATGCTTTCAGCCAAACTTGAGCCAATAAAAAAGCAATTTTGCCCTCCAAAGTCTGCCCCGCATAGAGAGGCCATGGAGAGCCAGGCGGAGGCGGCGGCCCCGACTCTGGAATCCTCCATTAACACTCGTCATCAACAGCCAAATTTGTAGACATGATGAGCGAGTTGGGAGCGCAACTCTTGCCTTCATGCCCAAGTTAACGCTAAAGTAGCGGAGCCCCTTCAGAACATGCTTGCCCGGGCGCGTGAAATAAATTGCCCGGACGCTCAGACGCGAAAGGGAGAAACGGAGGAGTGCGAGTGGCAAAGGCGAAGGGCGCTTGGCTTTTCCGCCGTTGTGCACACTCCCTGCGCTCTGGGACCTGCCGGAGCCGCCGGAGCTGTGCCCTCTGCGCTAGCCTGTGCTCATGTTACGTGAAGTGTTTCAATCGGCATGTTGTATTTCGCTTTGTGCGACGGCCGCGCTGTGGATTGAACGCCTAATCTCATATTCTAACGAAGTTACGAGTGCTTCAACCGTGCCTGTGTTGGATTTCGCGTTCTCAACAGGTGTTTCCCGCCGCTTATGCACTTACGTGAAGCGGCAAGTGTTTGGATCAAGCCGGTCGTGGTTTGGGTCACGACAGCCGGTCGTGGTTTGGATACACAGTGTGCGCTACCGCATCCGCTCCTCATGCTCTTACGTGAAGTGCTTGAACCGTGCCTCTGTGCGTGATTACGCGTTCTCAGGCGTTGCCCGCTGCTGTAGGTTTCGAAGTGCCTCAACCGTTCGCCAATCGCCTTGTATATGAACCGGTTGTTTCTCGAGCGTGTATCTAGATCTACACCATTCACCCTGTGGTGATCGACCGCCGCTGTAAAAGTTATAAAGTCAACCTTTAATTGTCAGGTGTTGCCCGCCGCTGTGGATTTCGAAGTGCCTCCTCAGCCGTTCGCAAATCGCCGCGTGGTTGGAACGGCTGTTTGTCAAACGTGGATCTGCACTGTTTACCCTACATGGAATCAGCTTAACCTTTGGCCCGAAAATTGCATTTTGTGCCCTGATTGTTTCTGCGATAGTGCAGACCACGGGTGCAGACAACCGTGTTGCTTCAGGTATATTTTTTTTCTAGCGTTCCGTGCTGACGAGACGGCAATTGGAACTCCCTAAAGTTTCGTCAGGCGGAATGATAACTGGCCAGAGTCCTTCAGTGATTTACTATTGCTCTATTTCACGCCCTCGGCCGTTCCCAAATCGCCGCGTGGTTGGAACGGCTGTTTGTCAAACGTGGATCTGCACCGTTTACCCTACATCCCTACATGGAATCAGCTTAACCTTTGGCCCGAAAATTGCCCTGATTGTTTCTGCGATAGTGCAGACAACCGTGTTGCTTCAGATATATTTTTTTTCTAGCGTTCCGTGCTGACGAGACGGCAATTGGAACTCCCTAAAGTTTCGTCAGGCGGAATGATAACTGGCCAGAGTCCTTCAGTGATTTACTATTGCTCACATGCGTTGCCTCCATCAGGCAGGATGACCTTTAATTGTGTTATTCAGTAAAGCTTGGGTGTTGGGCTAGTTGGTATGAAGACATGAGGAAAAGCAGAGCGCTGTAGTTTAAAAGACGACCACAGAATAAAGTAGCAAACGAATCAGGCCAACCGTTTTGTTTGTCTCTTTATTCTGTGGTCGTCTTGTAAACTTCAGCGCTCTACGTTTCCTCATGTCTTCATTGTGGCCTTTGGTGTGTGCTTCCGTTGCTAAATGTGTTGTACGGTGCTTAATCAAATTTCGCCCCCCGTTTTCTTTGGCTACAGCCACGGTAGCCATTGTTTTCACCTGTCGTGCAGTTCATATGGTGAGAGCAGAATTGCTTAAAAATGCTCACTTCTGGAAGCATATTTGGGAAACTGGTCATTATAATGCAATAGTCATCACATCAAAGGCTATGTGACAAACTTGCTAACACCCACACTTTGCAATTGGTCTGCTGTACGCTGAATTTGCGCACGAGACACTCTTATAAGAGTGAAGTGTACATGCATGTGTTGCTGCAGGCCAGCTAACAGTGCTGAACTGGCTGTAAAAGTTGGTCTGCCAGAAAAACCACAATTTTTCAAAGCCTTTTCTTTTATTCATCAAACTGGCTTTTTCTCTTTCGCTTTTTGGAAACATATCAGGGCACGTCACAAAGCGCCCAGAGCAAGCCAAGCCCGACTATTCAGTTGTTACCGCCTTAAAAACTTTTCTGATTGCCCTTCACTTTTCAAAGTTACGTTCTGTCATTCTGTTACATTCTACCTATGCTACCTTGGTGTGGCGGCATACAGCAAAATAAGCCACCCAGCCCCATCTCTTTGCTGGCAGGGCATTATGACATCGGCAAAGCTTCCCTAGGAACGCCCGCTGTGGCACCACCTAGGAAAAGCTGCTACGCGAACATGCCTGCGCCATTGATCAAAGCATTTCACGGCCGTCTTGTTTCCTGCTGATTGTGCTCATAATCCCCTGCTGTCACTAGCTGCTTTATCTGTATGCGCTAAGTCACTAGCTATGTACAGTACTAGTCTCTAGTGCACCCACATGCATGCATTTTTGTGGCTGAGCTTGTAGGCAAGGCAAAACATTCTGATGAAATCGACACTGCAACAAAGCGTGGGATGAGGCATCATATTTTATGTTTGCTAGATGATGTTTTTGTCTTTTAAGAAGCACAAGACCAGGAAAAGTTCTTGCACACATTCATATCCCTGCATCAGTGTTTGCTTCAGAAGAACGCTTCGACTAGTTCCACCAGTCTTGTCTTGACATCCGCAATTATTAATGTCACAAGTTGTCGTGCAGAACAATATATGGGGCAGCCGTGCTTGTTTTCACGCCACTTTGGGAATTTTCATGCACTAATAAAGTACTGCTGCTGCAAGTGGCATATTATTTGTATTCACAACACTGTAATTATTGATGCTGGCCAACTTGCTTTTGCACTTTAGTGTCTCTTAGGCGTCTGTATTGTACCGTAAATCCATTAGGTCCCTCCTGGGCAGATGTGCTGAACTATGCTCCTGTGCTATGTCGCTTTTGCATCCCAATATATTTACTTCCTCTTTCTCTCTTTTTAAGCATAGCAGCAACCTTTGAGGTGCAAAAAGTGTCGAAACATGAGAAAGTTCAGTGTAGTTCTTCGTGCTTGAAATGAGTGAGCTACATTCTGCGCATATTACACCTTGTGGCATTTCTGCTGCCCACAGGCCTGAAAGAAGGACACGACAAGTGCTTGACTTGCAACAAAGTTTATTTGTTTGCACCACAAAAATATGCAAGTACAAAACATCAAAAGCAAGAATCACAAGCAGGAGCCTGCATCCTAGCCTTTAAAAGGTGGCATTATTCGAACCATAAAAACACAACTTCAGTCATATGCATACTCCTATCACTCAGTACATTCACATTAACAACTTCAGCAATTGTAGCAGCACCCACACAAACAAAGCACAGCAACATCTCTCACTAAGTGCATTGGCAAAAAAATTCACCTACACAGTCTGTACAGATGATTAACAAGCAAAGCTGTGACATAAAGTTGCTGTTTTATGTGTGATTCGTGGCCTACCCATTGAGCTGTGCTTCACAGAGTAGCTTGCTGCATGTGCGCTCTGCTGCGAGAGACGCCTTAATGTTCCCTTTGATGTGGCATTCCCAAGTAGCACTGTCGGTAGGTGCGAGAGTGTAGCTGCGTCATCTATAAACCTATAAGCCAATATCTGTCTTTGTCGAGAGTTCCACGGAATGCCATCTGGTCAGGTAAATGCATTTGTATAAATGTTGCAACAAAATTGACGTTTCGGGATCCGTATGGATCCCTTGTTCATAATGGATTGATGGCTTAGCAGCAGGCTCCTAAGTAGCGTTGAGCGCATGATGTAATGTACGGGAGTACACATGGTTTAGAGTGCCAGATTTGTTGATTGTGTTGCTTGTTGTCTGAATTATTAGCGATTCAAGATTGAGCCTCGTTGCGAAATTCTTTCCCGGCGACCACTACATAATTCAGTCACAAATCTCCCATCAAAGAGCGAGCAGCCAAAAAATTGGCACTGCGTGCATAACAAATTGGAAGAACTTCCGAGAAACCACCCCCGCTGATCGGATAACAGTCTCGAGGAATGGACTACCAAGCTCATTCAAGAGGCAAGAAAACACGCCAAGGAACTTTCCCTTACGCAGGATAACCCAGCCATCGATGCCCATCTCCTCCACCTCTGGGACTCCCGTAGAGGGCTAATCAGGCGGTGGAAAAAGAACAAGATGAACCGCAAGCTGAAGATCCGCATTGCGGAAATTACGGCAGAAGCTGAAGTGTACGCCCGTGAGCTGAGCCAGCACAACTGGAAGCAATTCTGCAACAAGCTGCAAGGAACGCTGGGAACCCGCCGCACATGGTACCTGCTCCGTTCCCTTATGGGCCCCGGTGAATATAAGGCGGTCGCAGCAGACCAGCTTCGCCGATTAATCCACAATTACCCGGGCACAGAAGAAGACTTGTTGGACGAACTTATTAAGCAAGCCTTGGCGCCCCCACCTCACGTCCAACCCACCCAGGCACCTGACTACACGGGCGATCCGAATCCCAAAATGGACGAGCCGTTCTCCATTGCTGAAATCGAGGCGGCAGCGTACAACCTCACCCGAAACACCACTCCGGGTCGAGACAAAATCCCTAACAAATTATTGCGAAACCTCGACCATGCCGTCCTAGAAAATCTTCTAGTCTACATCAATGAGTGCTGGCTGGCGGGTTCCTTGCACCTACAGTGGAAACACGCAGACGTCACTTTCATCCCCAAGCCGGGCAAACCCTTGAACTCCAAGATTCTGAGGCCTATTTCTCTGACCTCATGTGTCGGCAAATTGTTTGAACACCTGGTTTACAACCGGCTCTCGCCCCACGTTGAAGACAACGGCTACTTCCCTGACACGATGTACGGCTTCCGCCCACATCTGTCAACCCAAGACATACTACTTCAGCTTAAGGAGGAAGTGCTGGACGACTTTAATAGCCACAGCAAGCGGTCCATCTTGGCCCTTGACATTAAGGGGGCATTCGACAACGTTTCTCACCAAGCCATCCTTCAAGGCCTCGCATCTACAAACTGTGGCGAGCGCACATTCCAATACTTTGTCTCCTTTCTAACCCAGCACACAGCAACAGTGGGCATCGGGCACCGTCGATCCGACGCATTTAAAACCCTGCCAAAGGGCACTCCGCAGGGGTTGGTAGTATCCCAAATACTATTCAACCTCATAATGAAAGACTTGCCACCCCTACTAAAAGCCATCCCGAATCTTCGCCACGCAATATACGCGGACGACCTAACGCTCTGGGTCCCCACTGGATCTCCGGGCGACCAGCAAGATGCACTTCAAGCAGCCATTCAGGTCACCCAACAATACCTGAAAGCCCGAGGACTCGATTGTGCCCCCGAAAAATCTGCGCTTCTAACCCTGTGCAAAGGGACATATAAGAAGCGTCCAGACCCCATACCAGATCCAGAACTTACCATTAATGAGCAACGCGTCCCCAATGTCCCACTCCTACGCATATTAGGCCTCACCATACCAAAAGATGGCTCAGGCGCTCAGACTATCCTTCCCTTGCAACGGACTCTTGACCAGCTCATTCACCTCATCCGCAGGATCTCCCATCAGCGACTTGGGCTACAAGAAGCTGACACCCTGCGCATCATTCACGCCCTCCTTATTAGCCAGGTTACGCCACCGTATTTGGCCCTGAAACCCGCAGAGAAAGAAAAGCTAAACATCGCCATACGCCAGGCCTACGAGGCCGCCCTTGGACTGCCTCCAAAAATAGCAACAAGAAAACTTCTACAGCTCGGCGTCCATAATACATGGGAGGAACTGGAAGAAGCTCATCGCATCTCCCAATTCACGCGACTTAAGCTCACGCCAACCGGCAGGGCTACACTTACCCGGCTCGGCTACAGGCCTCCCCCAAAATGCGAACAGAGGCAACGCGTCCCTCTAACCATCCGACAGTACATCACAATCGCACCCATTCCCAGAAATATGCACCCCATCTATAACAAGGCACGCCGAGAAGCCCGGATACGAGCCCTTAGAAAACGCTTCCCCAACTCTCCCTGTACTCGTTACACGGATGCCTCTCCATACCACCAACAACCGGAACATGCCGTGAGTGTCGCCGGAGCCAACAGTGCAGAACTGACGGCCGCTACAGTACACACGACATCTATTGAGGCAGCAGAAGGACTTGCCATCGCTCTAGCCACCACCACTGGAAACGACTACTTCACTATAATCCGCCTGCCGCAACTTCCTGCTAGGTCGAATAACACCCACGGCCGTAAAAATTCTGCAAAGTGTGCACCAGCTCCCGGAAATGCACATCATCTGGACCCCCGGACATGAGTCCTTCGAGGGGAACGAGGCGGCACACGCCGCTGCCCGCGTTCATACACACCGGGCCGTTTCTCAAGAAGGCGAAGTCACGCAGCCCCTTCGCTCTCCCAAGCCCGCTACTCTGAATTCATACGCGGACATCCTCGCCCATTACCGCCACGAACGACGACGCTTCCCGCCACCACATACCCATTTATCCAGAGCACAGGTGACTGCCTTTCCTCCATGCCATGTACCCCACCCTCTACTACTCAACGTGTAATTTCTGTCCCCAACCAGGCACCCTGTACCACATGGTATGGGAGTGTCAGAAAACCCCATCTCTTACCCCAAATCCTCACCCAACGTACGAGCAGTGGGCGGACCAGCTGGCCAGCTCCGACCTCTCAATCCAGCGTATCCTGGTGGAGAGGGCTAGGGCAGCCAGCGCGGACCAGGGCTTCCCTGACTACAGGAGGCCCCCCACCTGGCGGGCACCTGAAGCTCGTCTTAATAAAGTTTATCCACTCCACTCCATGGCTATGATGCGCGCGTGGTCCCGCTCTATCTTGTGGCCCATCTTCTCGGCATGCTCTGCAAGTGCATTCGTCACGGTGTGGCCCTTGGTGACGTCATTTTTGTGCTGTTTAAGACGCCGGCAGAAATTTCCGCTTTCACCAATGTATCGGCGCATGGGATTTTGTAGACCACACCAGGGAAACGTTGCCGAGGGAGGATCCTTTATGATAAGCAAGTCACCATTGAGCTTGCTTGCTTGCACATGCGCGATCTGCACACCACGTTTTCTGAAGACACGAGCAAGGGCTCCACTTCCAGGCAGTTCCTCCACAAGGACATGTCATTAGTGTATCACACGCCGTTCGATGTCACTGAGCTCTGCACCTTGCTACGGTTTTGCCTGTCTAACACTTGCTTCTCGCACAAAAGCGAATTCTACAGGCAAGTTTTCGGTACTGCTATGGGAGCATCTATTTCAGTCAGGACTGCAAATATTACAATGGAAGCAATTCAAAACAAGCCATTGGAATTATTTTAGCCGATACCCAAGGTGTTCCTGAGATACTTCGATGACTGCTTCTGCGGTAAGGTGTACATCAGACAAACCAGCCGATGCGTAAATGACCGCCTCAGGGAACATGATCTTTCCATAAAGAATGGCACCGGGTCGCATTTGCCTCATCACTGCCGCAAGTGTGGCAAAGGATGCCTTCCGAGACTGACAGAGACAATCATTATCGGAAAGAGTCGTGACACCGTGGCGCAAGAACTGCGCGAAGCGTATTTTATCCAAAAAAAAAAACAGCGCAGGCTGTATCAGTGAAGCATCGCTATCCCTGTTTTCGAAGGAGTACCGGATCCTAGACAACATGCGATAAAAAGGTGTGATTGTTGTCTTCAGCTGTGGCTATTTTGTTTTTATAGTATCTTTTTCAGATCTATTATCCTTTGTGTATGTTTGTGCATTTGTAGACAAGGTACTTATATCGCTGTCTTTCCTTGGAATAAATCAGTTGTTAGTAGCGCATCTGTCTCGTCGTTCTTCGTTTTTTCTGTCCTCGTTTGTAGCGCTCGATTTTCCTTAAGCAATGAACCAACTAGCCCAACAGCATATTTTACTAAAAGAGCGGACCCTGATTTACAACGCTACTTGCCCGTACGATTTCGAAAAGGAGCTTTTGTTATAGCCGACGCTTCAGCTATCATGTCTCTCTCTTTGAAGGGAACAAACCGCACGCGGGCTGCGATCGATCACTACTTTTACATACATTATGTGCAAACAGCTTCGTGAATATCAACCCAGTATTTTTTGCCTTGCTGCCCATCGGGAAACGAATTATAAAACGGATCTAAAACGATAAGCCAGCTTCCACAGCTAAATGATGCACTAAAGCACGAAACATTTCCTATCTGCCACTGTTTTCTACTTTAACCAGAGACAGGTGCTGCTGAAAACATTTTACTTTCAAATAAACTAAATCTAACGCTCAAAGTAAATACTTCACTTGGGTATTGAACTTTTAAAAATCTAGTCTATTATTTAGGAGAGGAGAAGTTTCGTTAGTTTTCGCACTTGACGAAGACGACGGCCGATATTTGTGCTGATGTATTTGTTACTTAGAGAAAGGCTGATTTTGGCTCACTTAGCGAGTGAGGCAAAAGTCACACAAGCGTTTATAGCCGCGTGTACAACAACTCTATTTAGGTCGTCAAACTTTTGAAAAGGTCTAAAGGATGGAGGTGGCGTTGGGCCAGCCCAAATATGGCCCATATTGGACGCGGGATGCAAGCGGCCAAAAAGTTATAAAATATATTTTTTTTCCGTGGTAAATGCGATAGGAATGACAAATGTAAGGCATGTGCTCATTTCGCGCTATTTTTATCTTTGAGCTACTGCTATCCAGGGCAACATTCGGATAAATGCCATAAATGTAAAGAAAGGGCAGATCTAGCACATATGCTATGGGCCTGCCCGCAGGCGGCTATACCCGCGCGCAGAATCACTCGGGCGGAGCAATGGGAGACCGTGTTGCTCAGCCACGACCCAGCGGATCAAGTCTGGGCCGTCCAGCTGGCCGAAGACGCTGCTAGAGCCCAAGGGCTCTTGGCCGACGCCTAGGATCACCAGCCTCTCCCAATAAAGTTATTTCTCTCTCTCTCTCTCTCTCAAGTAAAAAGAGGTTTGCTAACACCAAGACATTCGCAAGCGCGTGAATAGTTTGTAGGCTTCTCATCTTTCTTTCTTTTTTTTTTTAAATTGAAAAAAAATGTCGGATACGCCTGCCTATGCGGTTAGTTTAAACATGTGATGGCGACGGCGGTACAGCGCGCTGGTGTAGCAGAGAAACCCCGGGCGAGCACATCCCTGCACTTGGCGGAGCGCCCTGCAAGTCGCCGGAGAAATGCGAGCTTCACGGGACAGGTTCCCCAACCTCCGTCACAGGCTGCTCGGAACTTGTTTCGGCAACTCTCCGCCAGGTGCAAACGTCGTCTGCATGGAGCCACTTTGAACGATGGTACCTAGTGTGCAGTGTGCTTGCGAAGCTCAGGATTTCGCCAAGGTGATTTTAAGAGCTTAGACTGCTTATTTGGACAAAGAAAAATTTGAGTGCAGTTGGCCTTTAATGCCGAGATATGTGCATTTAAAAATATTGGATTTGATTTCCCGTGAGTTTTCACTATTCATTTACGACTTGTAGTGCCATTCACACACCTCCGGAGAAAACATAACCCTAAATGAAGATGCCCACACAAGGGGCACCCTATTAGGTGCCTTCTGTCCCTTCTGTAGTCCGTGAGCTTTGGCGTGCGGCACCCCATCTCTGACGCTGAGGTTCAGGGCGTGAGGACCGCTTGACCTTCTTGCTAGCCGAGCTCTTGGCCAGCAGGCACTCTACCTGGTCCCCGGTTGACCCCAGGGCGACGCCTGGCAATGCTTGTGGGCTGGACCTTGACGGTACAGCCACACCTCCGGGCGCTGGTGAAGCCTGCCTTCATGGGCAGGCTTCTTCCTGGGGCTCCTTTCTGATCTTGTGCATCTGCCGCAGCAGCTGCTGAAGGGCAGTGGCATAATATGGGTTGCCAGCAGCTAGGGAAGGCTGGCGCCACCACTCCTCGTAGATCTTCTGCAGCTCCACAGTGTCCTACGAAAAATTTGTTCAGGATATACCACAGATTTACTCAAAATTTGTTGCATCTCCTATCTTTACTATTGTCTTCTTTGCACTGCTGAAGTAATAAGGGTGTTCCGTAGGTATTCAACTATGGGCCTACCGGGAAACCCATTAGGGCAGAAAAATGTTCACAGAACTCACCTTCCCCTGCCAAGCTTAGATAACCAGTTTGGACCAGAGAATACTACGCAGGTATTTACAGATTAGTTTCACAAACATTAATGCATTCATTGAACTAAAATAAAACACAAGAAAAAGCTTTGTTTAGTGCCATGTTCAGTTACATAATAGTGACTGAGTGATTGATTGACTGCGAGGTTTAAAGTACCGAAACTACACCTTGCTTATGAGGCGCGCTGTAGTGGAGACAGCTGGGGTTTAATTTTGGTCACCTAGGAACAGCTAGGAAGAGTTAACGTGCGCCGAAATCTCGACACACAGACGCTTTCGCTTTTCACTTCTATCAGGAAAATTGCTACCGCAGCCGGTATCGAACCCATGTCCTTGGGCTCAGCAGCACAACACCATAGCCACTTTAGTCTCACAGAACCCAAGCAACGCCTCTTCAAAATCCCAGGGTTCCTCAAAGCCTTACTTGAGAGCCCCTGACCTAGCGCTTTCGCAAGGCACCTTTTTATTCACAGGGCCTTAGTGGCTGTTGTGCCAGAGCGCCTGGCCCAAAGGCGTTGCACGAGGCGACGCGCCGACAGCGAGGCTGAGTCACGAGTCTCCCTTTGTCGCTGCGGCGCGGCCGAATCCTGCATCTCGAAACGCTGCGGCGCGGCCGACTCCTGCATCTCGAAACGCTGGGGCGCGGCCGACTCCTGCATCTCGAAACGCTGCGGCGCGGCCGAATCTCTCAGCGGAGAACGACCCAAACAAGGGCATGTCGCTACGCCCGGAGGCGAGGTCACGGAGACGGCGGCGGCATCGCTCTCCCTTTCCCCATTGGCGGCGCAGCTGACTCACCGCTTCGCTACCATTCGTCGGAATTCAAACTTCAGGCAGCGAGAGCCCTGATTGGAGCATTTCGAACTTCTTGGGGCCACAACGAACTCCCGGGCTATAAAAGAAGCCCGGAGGCTCTCATCGTCGGCTTTCCTCGGCGGCTTCTCTCCGGCACCAGTCTCTTCGGAAGCACCGAGTGAAAAGGGTGCTGTCGCCTTTGTGCGAGTTATGTAACGTTTGCTTACCTTGTACATACTGTATATAAATGTTACTTTAAGTTTTCGTCGGCTCGAGAACTTCTTCGCTCGGCTCTGCGCCGCGTCGATAGCGGACGGAGCAAGGCAACATCGCTACACCGGTGACTGCGCTCGGGTGGCCAGTCGCAACAGCGGAGACAGCGTCGGGATGGCCGATTCCCAACCTCGGTGACGAGCAGGAAGGCGAGTCACAACCTTGGCGACCGCCCTGGGATCGTCAAGTCACAACATGGCATACAAGGACTATTCAGCGAAACACGCAGAAAAAACATTAAGACCAGAATGTAAAATTTTACATCTCAAAAACTTGCACTGTGCAACTGACTATGTATCTAATGGTATGAGATTGGATCCTGGCAGAGTCTGTTTAACACTTCTTCTTTTAAGCTGGGCTGAAGACTGTCCCACCTGGTGGGGGCCCCTAACACCAGCACAGTGCTGTTTAATGAAAGTTTATTCCTCCTCCTCTGAGCACCCTCCCTATGTCAGAAAGGGCCTCGGAAGACATACGACAGCCAGCATACAAAATTTCACCCTAGCTGTGACATATGAATACTACTTCATTCTTGCTCCCCTTTACATGCATTGGAAAAACTTGTTCGTCTTGCTTCTGCTATGATGCTACGCAGTCATGTTGGATTGCCTTAATTTTTGGAGTGTCTTTTTTGGCATCCGGTAGCCTTCTTCTACTTAGCTCCTGCAATTGTACCTTCGTAAAAATAAATTTTACTACAACAGACCCCTGAAAAAATGCATGCACGTGGTTATAAAATAGGTAGCTCTTTCCAAAAGTGGAGTGTGTTGCTGAGAAACAGATCTTGTTCAGGTGTCTAGTTGCTACCTAGGTGTCCAGTAACTGGAGTAAGGGTCACAATTATTAGGCTTTGCTAAAATAAATGCACAAGCACAAGCCACACCTCAACACCTCACGTTGGTGACTGCTTCCAGTTGAGCCCTGGGCCTCCAGCTGTGGCTCGGTATCCATAAGCAGCTGCTGCTGTTCAGGCTCTGCTGCCACCGGTTGGCCTTGCCCTGTGGGTGTGCTGGTGCTGACTTCTCGGGAGTTGTCCTGTGTTTGCTTTCCCAGTCAAGCTTCCTGAATGCCCCCTCCAGACATGCTGTGAACAGTTAGGAATAGTGAAAACTGACTGTGAATCAGATCGAATATTCTCAAATACGAATAGTAGAAACCAACCGCGAATTACATATATTCGAATGAAATGGCAAAAGATTACTGCAAATGAATTATTTTCAAATGTGAATAGTGAAAATTAACTTCACATTGAATTTGATTCAAATTGCGCATTGCTCCCACGCCAGGCTGCTGTTAGCTGTGCCACGTATAAAGATGTATTATGAGCTGCACTGTTGTGGCGAATACCACACGCCCATTTATTCCTTCTAAGTGGAACAAAAATAGTAGAGCGAAGGTATGTACTGAGACATATGAACGTCTGGGCCATAATTTAAAAGTACAGGCTTTCACAAGCACAGGCTTTCACAGTCAGGCTGTGCCATCTTCATTAGGACAGGTGCATCAGACAAGTCTAGTTAAGTGCGCCGTGGCTGTGCATGTGCTCATCGCTGCCTTTCTCCCGAATTAGAGAATTCAACACTGCAGAACAGAGTTTCTGCGATACCTTTCTGTCTACACTGCATGATAGCTTGCTTGAAGCTGAAAAGAGATACCATGCTTGCATAAACGTTGGCACAGGTCACATAAAAGTAGCAATATATGGAGTGTGCTGGGGTGCATAGCTACTTACAATGTTCAACGTGATTTGGTGCTCTTTTGTCCAGCTTAGTGAAGGGGCTCACTCCTTCGTCGCCATACTGCCCTCTCCACCACCCGCAGAACCAGTGGTAGACAGTGCTGGCTGAAGGATTTACAGCGCCGCTAGCGAGCAGGCCCTCGCCATGCTCCTGCCTTGCCAGCTTCGTTTTATGAGGAGCTAGTGCGGCTGCTGGGGTTGTATCATCTTGAAAGTAGCGGAAGAATGCGGCACTTTTGTCCGATGTGGGTTTTAAAAGGCGAAGCCCATCGGCGCAGTCGAGCCCGTGGTTGAGCACCTCATGCAGCTTGATGACAGCAGTTGGCGAGACTGGCCAGTTGAGGAATGGGTCGTTCTGCTGAGTTGCTTTTGTGACTTCCTAATTTTGACATCTACAAATGCTTAGCAGTAGTAGAATGCTTTTCGGCAGTTTCGTTCAAGCTTCTGTGCTGACACCTTCACTCCTTGTGGAACACAAACCTGTAAAAAGAGAATATCACAAATTATCTCAATTCTGAAAATATTATTTAAAGCTTGATATAAAATGACTAACCTGCAATATATTTTTTTACTTAAATTACAATTTTATGAAACACAAACGTGTTAAACGGTAATATTATGAATTATTTTAGTTGTGAGAATATTATTGAGAACCAGATATGCAATCTGTAACCTGCAAATGTTTTTTTTACTTCAATTACCCACTTCATCTGACAAGTTTCACAATCAGACAACTAAGAAATGCTGAAGTTCCAAGGTGATGCGCATACTGTATTAAAGATGTGCCTCCAAGTCATGTTCTGATCTACTTCGCGGAATAAGAAATTGTACAGGTTTAGCACTCGCCTTTCACTTAATTTTCCCATGTATGAAAAATGGCGTTTTAGGAAAATTTGTGTTGGTACCAAGCAAAAAAAAAAAAAACTTCCTCAATCGCTCACGAAATCGAAGCGGAACAGTTGCATGTTAATGCTCTCCAAAATAGGACAGTTATATGCTTCCCACATTTCGGTTACATTTAAATCTACTGAACACGTAATAACACGACACGTTTAAAGCCTCTTTTAAAGCATTTTCAGTTGGTCTTTTTTTCCTCCTCACCAAGGGGTGCCCCTTTATAGACCGAAGGGGGCAGGAGATAATTGGCTAAAAATCATTCATCTGTGAAAATGTTAAAAGCATGACACACATGCTTGACTCTTTTTGCTCGGACCATACTATGAAGCGTTATTTGTTTGTGAATTAGAAATACATCACACATTATTCTGATATTGTTTAATCTTACGTAAAGAAAAATAAATTAATTTGAACATGAAGTGAAATGCGGATTGTTTTTGCACGGGTGCTTCAAATCGTGGTCAAAAAATCCCAGCCCAACTCAATGTAATGTAATTTAAGCTATATGTTCTTTCACCTCGGCCAAGAGAACATACAACGATGAAGTTCAGCTGTTCTTCCCTTTGAAATTGAGCGTGAAAGGCGGCGGCATCGATGATTGACCCGTGGCGTTGTTCAGCGTGACGGAAGCAAGTGTGATCAGTAGTAACCAGATTTTTAAGCCACCGCTACTGTAATACATGCGTAGCAAAAAAAAAAAAAAAAACCTCGCTGGTGTAGCTTCGCAACTGCAACTGATCAGTCTGTCTTGATTTTACCAGGTCGGGTAGGGGGGTGATTTGGCAACGCCTCCGAGGACCTTGCCAAAATAAATAAAGACACTGCCGAAGAGCATCTATGGTACCTCGTTGGGTTGGGGGCTCCCAGTCGACGATCCACGACGCACGGTTGCCTCGCTGTAGTTGTCAGCCATGCGTACGCATCCCCGCACGAAGCACGTCCACGTTATCGACGCTGGCTTTGCAGTCTAACTCGAAAGGTTGGTCACGCCCGCGCATGTCACAACGGCTGAAGAAATTAACTGCTACTTCGTCGTCGAACTAGAAAAAAACCGTAAAATTGCAGCAAACTCTACGCCACTGATGCTGCTGGTGCCGTGTACGAGCCCTAAACAAGAGCAGAGGAGTGCGGAGTACGTTTACTGCTTTGTTCGCACGCCGCAGAACCAGCCTAAACATCAAATAGCAGGGAAGGAGTGCGGAGTACGTTTGGTGCTTTGTTCGAACTTCGCACACCGCAACGTTTTTATGGCGCAAGGTTTGTTTTGCATTCAACAGGTGGCGCACCGCAAACGCGCAATTTTTAAATTGTAAGCCGCGGCATTCGCGCTCACGTCTCCGGCTACGGATGAGATTTCTTTTTCTTGGAATGCATTTTTAGCATTTCTGCGCGTACTGTAGCACGATATCACGTTACTGTGATCGCCTACAGCATCAGCAACCATGCTTAAAATAAAACATATTCCCGCTGCATTTTTTATTCAGTGAGAAAAAAGTAAATTCTCAACAAGAAAAGTGGGGGGAGGGTTCATTATGAGAGTAAATACAGTAGCTCTCATTTTAAGCACAAAAAACTACACTGAACTTTTTCATGTTTCGACACTTTTTGCACCTCAAAAATTGCTGCTATGCTTAAAAAGAGAATGAGGAAGTAAATCTACTGGGATGCACAAGCGACATAGCACAGGAGCATAGTTCAGTACATCTGCCCAGGAGGGACCTAATGGTTTTACGGTACACTATAGACGCCTAAAGAGACACTAACGTGCAAAAGCAAGTTGGCCAGCATCGGTAATTGCAGTGTTGTGAATACAAAGAATATGCGACTTGCAGCAGCAGTACTTTATTAGTGCATGAAAATTCGCAAAGCGTCGTGAAAACAGGCACGGCTGTCTTGTACATTGTTCTGCAGACAACTTGTGGCATCACTGATTGCGAATGGCAAGACAAGACTGGTGGAACTAGTCGAAGTGTTCTTCTGAAGCAAACACTGATGCAGGGTTATGCAAGTTTAAAATGAGTGTGTGCAAGAACTTTTCCTGGTTATGAGCATTTTAAAAGACACAAACATCAGCCAGTAAACATAAAATATGACGCCTCATCCCAGTCTTTCTTGCAATGTCGATTTCGTGGGAATGTTTTGCCTCGCCTAGAAACACAGCCACAAAAATACATGCATGTGGGTGCACTAGAGACTGTAGTACTGTACCTAGCTAGTGACATACAGATAAAGCAGCCAGTGGAAACAGGAAAATTAGCACAATCAACACGAAGCAGGACGGCTTTCAAATGCTTTGATCAATGTCGCATGCATATTCAGCAGCTTTTCCTAGGTGAGTAGCGCCTGCAGGCGTTTCTGGGGAAACATGGTCAAGTAGCGCGGTAAAGACGGGACAAAAGTAGAGACCACACAGGACTAGCGCTAGACATCAACTGAAATTTTTACTACACACATCAAAAGATATACAGGAAGGGCGCATGCGTGAACATGCTCAAAGCGCAAAGAAAAAAGACAAGGTCAAGTGGTGCATTTTGTTACGCACGTGGCAAGTTCGCATCCAGATAATCTATTTCTTTTTTTGATGAACTAATAGATGCCGTGCTTACACACTTTTCACTGGCTTTCATGATGCACCACGCTTCAAACAATTCACGGCTGGCTTGGTCCTTAAAACAGCGCAATGTTACTGTCTTCTCGTAAATTGGAACACAGTGTGGAACGCACCGGCAGCAATGGTCAGCTAAATGGCCCCCCGCAGCGAGCGCTTGAACAGCTGTACGGTGCTCCCAGAGCCTGTCATTTATGCACCTACCAGTCTGCCCAATATAGCATTTTCCACCAGATAGAGGCACTTCGTATACAACACCTTGTTTGCAACCAACAAACAGCGTGGCATGCCTCTTCTTCGGTTACCCTTCTTCTCGCCATTCACAGCAGAGCACATTCGTGCTAGTTTTTCTGGGGCGGAGAACACAACGTCGGCACCACATTTCCCCGCCACCTTTTTAAGGCGGTTGGAGAAATTGTGCACGTAAGGGACGACCACAGGCCTCCTTTCTTTGCGAGGTTCATCTCTCCCTTGACGCCGTGCCCCTGACTTGACGTCACGCAATAGGCTTTCAACCACTGCTGCTATTACTTCCCGAGGGAAGCCGGCATCTTTCAAACGTGCAACTTGGTGCTGAACACTATCGGTGACTTGGTGCTGACAAGACTTCTCGAGGGCACCGCGAAGACAGCTAACGCCAATACCCCTTTTCACTATCTTCGAATGCGCTGAACGATAATCCAAAATGGCCTTTTTTGACCGTGGCTGATACGCCCAACACACGCGTGTTCCACAGCAATTAAAACACACATCGAGGAACTGCAAGGACCCATCATTTGGTAATTCATGAGTGAATTCCAAGCCGTCAGAGCACTCCAGAAATGTTTTCTTAACTGTCTTGACTAAAAGGTTTACTTCTTCTGGCTTCACCGACCTAGTAACAATCATGTAATCATCGACATATCTAAAATCTTTGCTCTCTTAGCCGTGTCAATATATGCCTCAATGCTGCAGCGCCAGACAAACGTCTTCAAATTTTCCTTCTTCCCACACACCATATCCGACTGGAATAATCTGCCTGTATCTGTTGTCTGCAGCATTGATGGGATTGAACATATAGAAAATTGAGACAGTATGTTTTTACAAGTTACTGTATTTCACCCTGTGTTGTCGGTTTGTTTATATTTGAGTGATTCCTGCTTGGGTCCTGTGTGGGGCCTGCAGTATGTCATAAATAAATAAATAAATAAATAAATAAGCTGGTCCGCAGCAACACATGCAATGTACACTTAACTCTTAAGCCAAATACAGCCACCATAGCACATTGTTTTCACCTGTTTTGCAATTCACACAGTGAGAGCAGAACTGCTTAAATATGCTCCTTCTGGAAGCGTCTTTTGGGAAACGGAATGCAATAGTCATCACTTCAAAGGCTCTGTGACAAGCTTAATAACACGCACGCTTTGCAATTGGTCAGCTGTACACTGAATTTGCACACCAGACACTTTCATAAGCGGTCGCCAGCGACAAAGAAAAAGGGGGGTGGGGGTCACAAGAGATTTGAACCCTGGAACAACACATTTAACAACGGAAGCGCACACCAAAGGGTCATCCTGTCTGACTGAGGAAATCGTCCGAGCAGTAGTAAATCATTGAAGGACCCAGGCCAGTTATCATTGCGCCTGCCGAAACTTTAGCGAGTTACATCTGCCGTTTCGTCAGCACGGAACGCTAGTGAAGAAAAAAAAAAGAACGAAAGCAACATGGTCGTTTGCGCTATCACAGAAAAACATCGGGGCACAAAATACAATTTCCGGGCCAAAGGTTGAGCCGATCACATGTAGGGTGAACGGTAGATCTACGTTTGAGAAACAGCCGCTCCAACTACGCGGCGACTGGCGAACGGTTGAGGCACTTCGAAATCTACAGCGCCGGCCAACACCCGAGAACGCGAAATCACGCACAGAGGCACGGTTGAAGCACTTCACGTAAGAACATGAGGAGAGGATACAGTAGAGCGCACACTGCGTATCCAAACAGTTGCCGAACGCGAAATATCCAACACAGGCACGGTTGAAGCACTCGTAACTTCGCTAGAATACGAAGGATTAAGCGTTAAATCCAAAGCGCGGCCGTCGCAGAGAGCGAAATAAAACACGCCGATTGATACACTTGTCGCTTCACGAAAGTGCCCGAGCAGAGGCTAGCGCAGAGCGCACACTTCTCCGGCGATATTCAACGCCTGCAGGGCGGTCCCAGAGCGCGGGGAGTGTGCACAACGGCGGGAAAGCCAAGCGCCCTTCGCCTTTCCCACTCGCACTCCTCCTTTTCTCCCTTTCGCGTCTCAGCGTCCGGGCAATTTATTTCACGCTGCCCGGGCAACGCGCACAGGTGTCCTGACGGATATATGTGGCCTCCCAAACAAATTTTGTCGTCGTTTGATCATCCCGGATGAAAATGAGGACAGTGGGAGCCTTTACGGAACAGAGGTACAGGCCCGTGAGCTAGTAGGACTTCTTTGCATGACGTATGAAGGAATATGTTTGCGCGAAAGACGAGGACGAAGAGAAGAAAGCACAAGACGAGCGCAACTTCCAACTTTATTTATCTAACAATTTATTTATCTACACGAAATGCGTTTCAAACGCAGTCTACAAAATTTCTTTGACCTGCAAAAGGTTATACATCGGCCAAACTGGGCGCTGTTTTAATGAGAGAGCGCGGGAGCACAATCTTTCTGTTAAAAATAAATCGGGGAGGGGGAGGGGGGAGGCATCTGATTACGCATTGCAAAACCTGCGGGTGCGTTCCCAAGCTTGAAGATACCGAATTCCTTGCACGAGCTAAAGATCAAACAGAGCCTGAGAGAAATTATTGACGCCAGAGAATTAGACTTCGGGGAAGATTGCGTCAGCACGCCCTCGCTAAGCCTCCTACCCACTGAGTTAAGATTTATGGTGAAAAACAGCGCAAGGAACACAGGGACAAAAGAAGAGTGGACGACGCACAGTGGTGAACTCGCAACTGAAAGTTTATTAGAAAGAAAACACGTATTTATACACGAAAAAACATAATATCGCGTGAACAGATAACACGGACAGAGCGTGTGAGCGACAACAAATTGACATCTTTAAACATTGTGGCACGCGACGAAGTTCGGCATCCAAGAAGTTACACAATCTGCTAGGGAATAAGAAATTGAAATTTCATGTCAAGTAACGACACACAAAAAACACTAACGCACTTGCCCTCGTTCCTTCTAATATAAAAAACCTCTATTATCTCTCGGACATGCTGGTTTTTGTTTGGCTACTACTTTTGTGTCCTTAAAAATAGGGAAACAACCTCTACATTTTTGCAGTGTTGTGCGACGTGTGAATTGTCATCACCCTTCAAAGAACGTCTATACTCCATTAGTCGAATGATAAGGCATCCGCCCGTTTGGCCGACATAGGCTTGACCGAAGACAAAAGGAATCACGTACACCACACCAACACTACATGGCACAAAACTTGACACATGGTTTACTCCATAGCTTCCACGTGTAGCTATACCTGCCAACCTGCTATGTACCGCGCTACATATCTTGCCTAATTTGTCGGGCGCCGATAAAAGGACGTTTACACCATAACGGCCTGCTACATTTCTTAAGCCATGGGACAACATGTGCACATTAGGCATAACCGAGAAGTCTTTTTTCCTTGACTCTGTATCTCTCGCCTCTACGGAACCAGATTTCACCCACATTTTTACTTTTTCAACAGCAAGACGTATGACATGCTTGCTGTACCCGGCCGACGTCAGCGTAGTTCAGAAAAGCTGTTGGCATACCGATGGACACATGATTTGGCGAAAACGCAGCGTAAGGAAGAAACAGCTATGCCAGTCTTAACAATCTTGGAATGCCCTGAACTGAAATTGAGCACCGGCTTCCTGGACCTAGGGCTATACTCCCAACAAACATGTCTTCTTTCAATAAACAACCTCAGGACCAAGGACTGAATTTGCTTTTCTTTTAGGAAATCGAACGTAAACTGGAGGCCTAAGCCGCACTCCTTAAAGATTTTTATTACGTCAGGTACCCTGCGGACGAGATGACAAGGTTCCGTAAAAACTAGAAAATCATCAACGTAGCTAAACACTCTTGTGCACATGCCGCTTAAGTTTTCTACCAGAGTTCTGTCAACTTTTGCCAGAAAAATACTGCTGAGCACTGGGGCCGCCTTCAAACCTATGCAAATTCCACTTGTTTGCGTGTACATCCCCTTTCGCCACTCAACAAGGGAGGAATTAAGATAAAACAAAAAAGAATCTCAAGGAAGCTGCTAACCGATACGCCACTATTGCTCATGAACTTCATTTCATCGCTGTCTTAACTTATACAATCCCTAACGTTTGTTAGAAGTTTGTCATGCGGAATGGCGTAATACAAATCTTCTACGTCCACGCTGAATACTTGATAAGCACCAGGGTTATGTTCTTCGAGGTATCTCACAACCGATTCGGACTGTGATACACAGAATGGGTCTCTCTGGATTAGTGTATTCAAGTGTTTCTGTAGAAATGCCGACGTGCGCGAATGACAGGTCTTGTTCTCGGATACTATTGCGCGGAACGGTACCTCTACCTTTGCGTTTTGGCTGCGAAGAACACCTCTAAGACATTGTTTTTTACCTTCCTCACAGACGACGCTAATTTTTCCAGATGGTGGTCATTTAGTAGTGCGATTGCACGTTCCTTCACCTGGCTCGACTTGTCCTCCACTTTGCTGAAATTATTTTTCAGAGCAGCCAACACTTTTTCTGAGTAATCTGATATACAACGAAGCACTCTTCCTTATCTGCAACCATGACATGTAGCTCATTGGCAACCAGAAAATCAGTTAACAGTTAACGGGCGGGAAGAATTGTGACGTAACCTGGTACCTTGAGTTTTAGAGTAGAAATCAACACACTCGGATAGGAACCTTGGGCGTTCATCCGGCTTGCTTTGGCGTGCGATGGTCCTAGCAGCTGCTGCATGCTCTGGTAGGCTGTACGTAGGCTCGAAGGTGAACTTGGGTCCCAACTTCAAGGTCTCCCGGTGGTTCTCTGGCAGGTTCACATCTACGATGATGATGAGTGTTCCTTCTGGAGGCTTGGATTTCTTTGGTAGCGGTAGAGTCGGCATAATCTTGTTCCAGAGCCACTCTGTGTACCCTTCAACCGCCGACGACCACTCCCGGAACAGCCTTTCGTGCCTGGTCTTGCTCAGCGTAGCAGAGGTTGCTCGAAGGCAATCCCGAATTGCCTTCGAGCGTCGAATGCTGGCGCTAATTTCTTGTTCTTTCTTCCGCCTCCTTTAAAGTGTTAAGCTCTTCCCTCCAAAAATTCTGGTTCTCGACGTTCGAGGCGTTTCGTAATTGGGCGCTCCCCGCTTCATCGAGGAGCCCGTCCTCTTTTTGGTGCTGCCACTACTTGTCCCCGCTGGGCGGTCCGCCAGTGGGCCGTTTGTTGGCGTGAAAATCGATTTCCATTTCTTCCTGTTTTTTTTAAGTCGTTTGAATGCATTCACCTCTAACGGGATTTTCCTTGACTTGGGCAATGTACCTCTCCCGGAGCACGTTTGCAGTTCCACTCTACTGGCAAAAAGGGCTACGACAAAGCAAGCACTATCCCGTCAAGCGCACTCTCATTTAATGCGGGTGTGATACCTCCGATTTCTTGGTGAAGCAACAAAGTAGACCTCTTTCTACATCACCTACTTCCCTGCTTTTAAACAATCTAAAGAATACTCCGTACGGCTCTTCTCCGAGGACAAGGAGCGAGATTTCGGTAGGGAAGATTTTGGTCACCCCATAATGGTCACCGTAAAACACAAGCTTCGGATCGCTTTTTCAAAACATGAACATTGACTTCTACTATGGCCACCGCTTGAAGCAATGCTAATGCGTAAAATAAATACACTATCCGATTGGGGCACATGCCCTGCACAACAAGGTGCTTGTGAGACACCGAGACTAAGCTTGTGTTATACATGCTGGAGCAGTGTCAAAAACGAGATAACGTGAACTTGTAGGAACGACATAAAGTCGCTTTCATTCCATTACACGGCTTATTGATTTTAAATCTGATATTTAGATCAGCTAGGCTTACGTCACACGCACAGGAAGATATGGTGCAAGTTAGTTAATTGTGGATCCATTCGCAGTGACAGAGCCGCTTAGTTGAACTCGAGTATAGCTTTGTGCATGAAGAGATAACAAAAATACATTTATTGAGCCGTGTGAGTGTGTGTGTCGTGCTGGGCGCCGTTTTAAGTTTGTGGCGACGATGGCCGCCCTAGTGACCTTGAAATCCTGAAAAAGTGTGTTGCGCCACAGAAAAGAACACGAAATCACTTAATTGGCAGCGTCGCGGCTTGTCCGGTCAGCATTTGCTACTAACCCCTCGCGCCATCAGAGCCAATGAAAATGTCCTATATAATTATTCTTGATCAGGCGCATTTGCTGTAGTTTGTCTATCACAAGACTTTGTTTTGGCTAAATTTCGAACACGGAAGATATTGGCCAGGAATACCTCCCCAACATAGTTGAGTATACATTTATCCCAGCATATTCGGACACTCAGACACCAGCGTAGCTACATTGCACAATGCACAGTGTCTGTCGAGTAGACCAGCCGAATATGAATTGTATTGATAATTTTTAAGCTGAACTTTTGTTTTTTGTGTGAAATAAAACGAGTGCGGTCCACAGCGAGAAAAATTAACACCATACTTATGTGCACTATTGTGACGTTATCGAATTGATGAGTTGCAAACGTGTCCTATCGTACCACACAATAATTCTAGAAAACTTCAGAGGTACTGTAAATAAGTTATCCGAACCATACGAAAGAACGACTACCGAAGGCTCAACATCAGCTGTATCCTACATCAGTATCACACCTGTCCAATGGGCATTGAATTCAGCATCCTTCTGTTCGGTTCTTTTGCTTCTAAAGAGGATATGTCAACCCCCCCCCCTCCCCCATATTTGATTCCGGCGAAGCCGCTTTACTCGGCGCAGCTCCAGGTCTCCTCCGTGCCATAGCCAGCTCCTCCTTCGCAACTGCTATTCAAAACACCGATGCCTATTGCACAAGTTGAGCAATCGGCTGATAACAAAGGTAGCGCCCTTATAAGATAATTGCGGAAATTCAACAGGAGCGCAAATGGGCGCCGTATTTATGATGAAATGCCGCCGACCCCGCAAATCTAACCGCCGCCATGGCCGCCTTCCATTTCACCTCGCCGAATAGCTGTGAATCCCTCCCAGTTTAAAAGCAACTTGCGCGGTTGAAACGCCGGCGTGAGCTCATATTTCTTCTTCAGCTTGAAAAACTTTCCCAGCGACATTTCCGCCGGCGTATTTCACGCCTACGTATGAACCCATCACCAGTTGCCGATTTATACGTTCACGGGTTGCAAGTGAAATAAGAGGGGCGTGTACTCACAGCTGGGTTTCATACCGCTACCGATGACATGTCGGAGCGACATTTTCGACGGTGTCTGCCACTCTAATCACCTGCACTGAAGCGTTAGCCAGTTTATGCATACACAGGCAGAGTTGAGGGAGATGAGGGGCATTCACGCGTTGATATAGGTTTTATCCTCTACTCATGACATGTCCCTTGTGCTGGCGGGAAGTTTAAACGTGGACGCCAAACCGTCCAATGCGACCTGTCCGCTAACCTTCGTCGTCGAGTGGATTGGGTTGACGTGGTGAACCAACATTAACATGCCAACGACGCGGGAGGGGAACCGACAGCTAAATATTTGCCCGCGAGAATAAACCTCATGTTGCTCCAAGTTCCATTCAGCTAATTGGCTAGGAAGTATGCTCATTCGTAAAGGACACACAAACGTGTTTTTTGTTCATGCACTCCGTGGTCTCCGTCCAGCTTCGCAAACTGTCATTCTTCACAGAGTGGAGGGGACCAAGTTTTTTTTGGAAATGTTAACATCTACTCCTTTGTAACTGCATGCTTAACGTTCCCTTCAAGGGGTCCTGAAATACCCTCCGCCGATGCATGGATGTACATGTACCCAAATAAAGCAATGTATTTGCAATCTCCTCCCGCAAGAATTTTGTTAAAGCGATGAGTATTAGCTGAGAAATCGTAAATCAAAAACCGCGCATTATCGTCGCTCCGCGTTTCCTCCTCCTTTCGACTACTCTCCGCTGTTGACGGCGCGCGAGCCTTGCCTCCCATGATGCTGCGCTCCGCAGCGGTGACGTACTTCCGCTATTGCGCTGCTCAGACTGTCGTCTGCTAAGGGCAAGCTTTGTTGACACCATGAATCCCGCACTCCGCTCCAGGCTGGAAAAGCGAACGAAAAATCTGGCCGCATGTATGCGGCGGCCTGGCCTTGCCCTTTCGCGGTGTGCGTTGCTGGCGGCACATGACTTTTTATCGGCGGCGAACTCGCAGCCGCACGGGGAGGGTCGTGCGCTCGTTCCATTGATGCACCGCACACTGTTTATCCAAAAAGCGCCGTATCAGATGTGGCCCCCACTGGTGCCTGGTCTTATTTTGCGGCGGTTGTAATTCCTGCCGGCGGCATGTGAAAAAGTCATATTAAACCGATACAGAACCCGTGCACAAAACGCTTCAATCATGTGACTAGTTCAGCTTGGGGCGACGCGTGGTGGAGAGCGGCAACGTTGGCAAAACATGCTCTGCCGCGGCTCCGATCTTTCTAGCGCTGGAGCGAGCGCCATTCCTTTGACAATCTCAAACATCGGTTGCCTTGGCAACAAGGCACAAACCGCTCCAGAAGTCAGTTACGGTTGCGTGATCCCGGTTCAGCTCGGGGCCCCACCTCGCGACATGTGGGCACTGCAGGCGTACCACTCACTCCCATTGGAAGTGCGAGATGCGTTTGGCATTACAGGAGGCGATGGTGTGTGTGTTGTGGACGCCTTTGTTTCGCGATGAAATGCGACGTTGTGCTTCTGCGGGTGGATAGTGCTTCCCATGGTCTGGATTATCTTTCTCGAGCGACGTACGAGTCAACCTCGCATGGGGTATGTGCAGTGTGCGTGGCTAAAAGCCATCGGCTTGTGCGCCAGAGTTAAGTGACTTGCTGTTCGTCCCCGCAAACCGCGCGCGAGGTGAGTACCGAATTTACGACGGGCAGGAGGCAACCCATCCTCTGTCAATCGTGGTTCAGACTTGCAACGCATGTTGGAACGTTGTGTTCGTTAAAAACAAATCACTGGATTGTTTTGAAGTTGAATAAAATGTATGCGTTAAACCCGGGCATTCGGCTCAGGGCGTTCTCTGCGATTGCACGAACGAAGTGCTACGGGGCTTCAACACTTTCTTTATGGAACGTACTCAGGTAACAGAATATCCATGTCGTATTATGGCCGTGTTGCATTCAATACAAACGGTTAAGCGTTTGTTTTACACTTGTTTTGTTTGTCGTAAAATGTCCAAGCACTCCGGCACTCCGCTGGCAGATCAGCCGGCGAGCCGACGCTGAGCAGACGACTCATCTCTTTACCGGAAGTGCGTGAAAAAGCCGCCCAATAGCAGGATGTCTAGCTCATGACGAACATCTGGGAATCGATGATGTAGACATGTGAAGATGGCGGCGTCCAAAAACACGAAGGGAAGGGTGAAAAAAAAAACGACAAACTTTGCAACAAAAGTGTGAGCTTTCCGCTGCGCGTAAAAGAGTAATACTTGGCACAGAGGACGTTGACGACACAATCTAACGGTTGCGCTAGTTCATTTAGTGTGCTCAAAATGCCTTTCAGGGCCCCTTTAAGAAAGAGGACTCTCAACTAAAACTAAATTATTTCCGTATTTATTTTTTTCCTGAATGCCAAGCATATTAACAAATTTACAGCGCTTCCCTGGGGCTACCATCCCGAAGCCGCAATTTCGAGGCACAAAACACAAATGCTTACAAATAGCAGTGCCACAAACAAAAATAAAAAGACATGAATATCATACAAGGTCACGATTTCTTTTGAGCCAATCGGGATTGCTGTACTGTACTCGGTGAGTGGCCTATTTGAAAGACACCGCCTAGGAAAATTAAAGGCGTAAGGATTCAGCGCCGTCTCAAATATTCTTCGCGTAACCTGGTTGTATTGCTTCGCCAGAGGGAAATCCTTTCTCACGGGAGTCGATATTAAAGCGAGCCCCAATTCGTCCTCAGATTCAATGTATGGCCAGCTATTGGACTTTAAGTAGCAGTCGCCCAAGGCGTAAAGGAAACAGGCAAATCCTGGTTTCGTGGCGCACGACTCTAAGCAGTCTGTGAAGTCGGCGAAATTGAGTTGTACAGTTTTGGAGTGTTGTTCAAAGGCCGCCCTCAATTTCCCTAGCAGAACTTCATTGCTGCTCTCGCTGCTGTCATTTAAAAAGAGGTTCCGACGAGATTGGTTCAAGATGCACGGGTGGAGTTTTCCTTGATCAAGTGCTTCCTCCAGTTCACGTACTGTGTTGATTGGGTCAGGTGGAATTATCACTGCTAAGGAAGATGTAAGTTCGCCTCGGAAATACACAGACAGTGGTAGCAGGCCCAATAGCCAAACAACGATCATTACTTCGCGGCTTCGTTTGTAACGACCGCCGCTGCTACCTGCGAATTCACAAGGTTGATGTGCCGGTATTGCAAAAAGACTCGCTAACTTAAACATCGCCCAGTCCCCCGTCACTCTAAAGCAGCCGTAGCGCCTACGCTCCAAGCACTGTCTGAAATTATGAGTCATTAAAGCCGCCGTCGTTGCGGCCAGAAGCGAAAAAAGCGCTGGCCAAGAACGTGCAACGAATGTCCCAAACGATACGCTTGCTTTCCCTTTCCACACATAAAACCTCCAATGTCTGAATTCCAGAATTTCTGGGAAAAAGAAGTCATTAAAGACAGTTTGGTGGAAAACTACTATTTGAAACATAATGTCGGCATTACCTTCAAACAACGCGTTTTTGGCTGACGCAAAATCAGCGTAAAACCTGAACTTAACCGTTGCATTAAGAGTCTCTAGGACTTGGAGCGTGACGTTATATATGGGATAATTGCAAAGTGTGTCGTTTTTCTGGACTGAATGAAGCGGCACACAAGCGAATACAACTTCCCGGCCATCAAATGCTTCGGTCAACTTCGGCTGGCGCGGTATCTCTTTTGAAATACAATTGCCAGAATACGCTATCTGATTTGAAATCGTAGCATCTATCGCTTGTAGTTTTTCAAAATGAGAGCTGCTTGCGCAGTGGGCCTGAATTCCGCTATCTGTAATTGATGTTCTTGGTGTGAAGGCATTGCGTAAAATTACCAAATCAACCATATTTAGCGGGACGGTTACGTTTGCATCACTATGAAGACACTCTGCTTGACTTTCGAAAGTGTTAGGCAATAACCCGAGGGGTCTCACTTTGAGAAACATGTTTTGTTCTAGTCCTTTATGGAAAGCTGCATGCGAACTACTCCAAGCGGTTGTTTTAGCCCACTTTTGCTTCAGAAATAACAATTCAGACTTGTCTAGTGTACGATTACATGAAAGAAGCATGACTGCATTGTACCGACTTATCCACTTCTGTATCAGCGTAAACCCTTCATGTGTGTCTGGGTTGGAGATCTTTCTAAAATCAACTACACTCCAAAGTGCCGTAACTATTATTGCACGAAATAAAGAAATTGATGACTGCATGATGTTTTATGGTTTCCCCAAAGTAACCACATATGCCGCCGGGGTTACAATGGGTGCGAGAACCTCCGATGAATACTTGCCACCTCAATTTTCTATGAAGAGGAGGATCAGCATTACATAAAGTGGTACCAAAATATTTAAGAAGTAATTTAGTTCGGAGAAAACAAAAACTACAATTCAGTCAATAGGTCTCCTCGGAAAGGCTTTCTGAAGGCTCGGATTTTAAAAAAAATATTTTATGCTTCTATTGTCGAGGCTCTGTTACCGTAAGCTTTACCTGGTGCTCAATGATGCTCAGTTGGAATAAATGCACCTCAAAGTAGTTACACGAATTTTCAGCTTCAAGCATTTATGAATGTCTACCACCAAAAGATGCGTAGACTATTTTGTGGCAGAACTTTAACCTTTAGTGAGCTTAGCATTTCCGATGTCGTAGTAACAACTTCCAGCTATCATTAGACATGAAATACCTTTCGACCAATAGTTCAAAATGGGCTGGACTGGCAGAAGTACTTACTGGAATGCCTATTCAATCGTACAAACCACAGACTGTTTGTCCTGGTATCCTGGGCAAAAGGTTTCAATTGTACGCGTGGTAGAGCATTCTATATGACGGTTCTATCCGGCAGGTTTGTGATAGATTCAGCATAGAAAGTTCTTCGACAGAATCCCACCACAGCTCGGTGCCCAATAATTTCACCCATACAAACACGTCGAGACTTCGTTGCCCCGCAACAATCTTAAAGGGAGGGTCCGCTCAGAAAGCAAAACATTAGCGATGTTGGAAAACGAACCAGTGGCGGGATAAGACCTGTAAGAACCGCACCCATTCCTCGACCCACAACAAACAGTTCGCGTTTTCAACCTGTTTCCAACCAACCATGTTGTGTTTTAATCTGTCTTCTTCGTAACAAGAACACCGAAAAGGAGAGGCCTGGCATCAAGAAATGTAGGAGAAACATCTATTTTTTGGGCGCATTATATAGATTTCATATCTCATGGATCAATTTCAAACAAAGAGCGCACAAAAGGCCTAATGCAATTTCGGGTGCTCCCTGCATTCATGTCTCTTTTCAGGGTGCCACATGAGAGCTGTTGTATTTATGCGTCAATATCCTGAATCTTGAGGCGAGAGAAGCAAACTGATAGCGAAATCGGTTTACGCCAAACTGCTACATACACTTGCAGAACGCGACCCAGTAAAATGAAGTCGGCACTTTGTGTTTCTCAAAACAAAGAAGCAGGCGGTGGTCAAAGAAGCAAGCCGCGCTGCTGTCATCCCTCTTCGCTAGGGGCGCTTCCAATGCTTTATGCCCGAATCTTTTTGGCCGCGTCGGGAAAAAAATCTGATCAGTTATCTTCAGGGGCGCATGGGTTGCGTTTGTTAGAAACGCCACCACTTTGTCCGTGGCGCTGCCATGGTTCACGATTACACCGGCGGTAAGTTTGTTGTGCCATGAGCCTTAAACGCTCGTGAATCATTCAGCAACTATGGCCTCAACCATGGGTATCCCAGGTTAATTTTCGTAAGCATTGGGAGCGCCCCTGACGAGCAGATATGACAGCAGCCGGGCTTCGCGTGAGCCGGCGATAAGGCGAGCGTCAGCGTATCGAGATGGAGCAGCAGGATGTGCACACCCTATTTCGTTATCTGCGGTGCATCTATTCATAGATAGCGCTGGCATGCAGTTTTGCCCGCTGAGGCCACCGCTCTCGTGCTCTGTCTAACTTTTGGAGCACCTGTACATACATAGATACGTATACAGATAAGTACATACAAACATACGTATATAGATAAATACGTACATAGATGCGCACATGCATACGTACACAAACAAATACATACATACACAAATACATGCATACATACACACATATATGGGTAGATACATACGTACGTGCATACATAAATACGTACTATTATGAGCAATATGAAAGGGAACACAGGAAGGTGCAGAAAACACTCACACCCAGCTTCGAGTGATACGCAGCGGTCGCCGTTGTCAACAAAGTGGAAAGGGCGGCGCTGTTCTAACAACTGTTCCCATTCCCGCCGTGCGTCTTATCGGCTGTCGAACGATACCGCATTATCGGCGAAATGACGTAAGCTGATGCTTTGTAGTATTGCCAGCGTTGTGGGAATGCCAGCAATAAGTGGAAGAGCGCCCTCCTTTCCCCCTTTGTTTTTCACAGCGCCATCCTCGTATCGCTCCGAGTCTGTTTCGAGGCTGTTTGCCATGCGTTCCTGTGTTCCCTTTCATATTGCTCATAATAGTACATAAATACGTACGTACGTACGTACACACACACATACTATAATGAACAATTGGAGCAAGGAACGGTATGTGCGGAACCATCGCCAATCTACACGTGGGTATGTGCTGCGGACCTGCAACGGTCATCATCAGTGCCTGTCTGTACGTCTAGCGAGGTTATCTCCGGCTTCACCATTTCTTTTGAAGTGACTGCTCTTACCCGCCTCTCGCAAGGACAACTGATTGAATTAAACACAATTGGAAGTGGTAGAGGTGCGGGAACAATCCCCGTTGCGCGATGGCCCACCACCAAGGATTACGACGATCTGTGTGCGCGGCGCAGCCAGGCCGCGCTCGGTATCGCTTGATGTAAACGTTCTTCACCGTTATGTAAATACATCGCCTCATCGCTACGTGGTTCGTGTCATCTGCCGCCACGTTACAATACATACGCACATACATACATAAATACGTGTACTCACACATACATGCATACATACATACATGCGGACATAATTAAATACATACATACATACATACATACATACATACATACATACATACATACATACATACATACATAAATACATACATACATACATACATACCCACATACATACATGCATATACCTATACACATGGTAAGAGAAGCTATAAGCCAGATAGAAGAACGGAACTCTGCTTTGCAACTGACTCCGACCCAAAACCACTGCCAGAAGGACTTCTCAGGGGGCCCTAGTCCTGGTTCACAAGATAAGATCAGGGGCTTCTCTCACAAAATAATTGTTAGCGAAGTGGTGGGCATACTTTCCCCGCCGCCGGATACACCTAGGAGAAACGCCGAGAAACCCGGGGAGGATACCATCGTGAACTGCTTCTCATGCCATTCACCGACAAGTCCAGCGGACTTATGCAATTATGGGGGTATTATACAGAAAAATGTAAAACGCCCTTACCTTTACCGCTTTCTGATGCCCTGAACACAGCTCGTGTGACCCCTTCTAAATAAGAAATAATTATAGTAATAATTCTCAATTCGGAAGCCCTCATCGGCAACGGTCAGTCGTGCTGGAGGACCGCGCAGAAATCAGCTTAGACACGCGGCTGTATATCGTCACGCGACATGCGATCGCAACATGGCTGACTGACTGTGTCGCCTCCACCGGGCGGGCATGATAGAGATACCGATAATGATGGCTCGGTGTCCGCACGTACCCACTCTAGGCATTGCCAGACGCAGGTACTCCTGCCTCCTTGTAGACGGGAAATTGTAGACTTAGAAGGACTGTCACTAGGGCGTGTTGGTTCATGGTCATGATCGGAAAGGCACTATTGAAAACTAAAACTTAGCAAGAACACGTGACACAGCGCTACTAACAGAAATTGTATTTAGGAAAAAAACGTACTTACATATACATGACAAAACATTTTGTCACACCACATACATAGTCGCTATCTATTAAAACATCTCAAACCATGATACTGCAAACATTTTGTCACACTACAAGCATTTTGTCACACCACATACATGGTCGCTATCTATTAAAACATCTTAAACCGTGACACTGCAAACTTTGAGCTGAAAGGGTCGGTGAGAATAGAGATTAAAAATTAAAATAAAACTTAGGAAAACTATGTCAGGTAATACAACAGACGGTTAACTGACGTAATTGTTCCATTTCTTTTAAGCGCAGCAAGCTTCTATGACATCTTTCGTAAACCGCTTGCGTGCTTAAGTACAATCACCGTGGCCTGTGGATTTTTGCAGTGCAGTGCTACATGCGAGTACGGTACTCTTCGAAAGAGCTTTCATATTAGCGGAAGGGAACGTAGCATAGGTCGGTCAGCCCAACGTACGTCTTTTTACGCATGAAAGGGACACTGTGGACAACATCTTTTTTGGCAATCTAACAACATCGAGCCATGTGTTATACCCCAGTCTTTGTTGTTCTATGATTTATTCTATCTTCCTCTTGGCGATGCACGGCAAATTTTCGCCAATTTGTTTCCGGATCAAAACGATACACGCATGCCATACCGTGATGCTACCTGTTCAATTCTATGCGATGCGTTATGCGAAAAGGTATCACCTATATGCTTTCTCGGACCCGCGTTCGCCTTCGTTTTCGGTCCCCTCATTCGGCTGCTTCAAAGTTTCATTTCTGGCAGTTTATTTTCTTCAGCGTAAACTACACTCTCATCTGAATAACGTGCTGCTCTTACGCAGTCCATCTGGGTGGCAACACTTCGGGAATGCAAGTGTTCGCACGAATTTGTCAGGGCTGGTTTCACGCGAGAAGGGGCAGAACGGTCCTTCAGAAGCTTAAAATGCCGATTAGTAGCTCAGAAGAGGCTTTGTCGATTGGTGATTGTACATCCGGTGAGTGAGACACATAAGAAGCTTAACTTCGACGCATAAAAACTGGATTTGACGTTGCTTGGGTGGATTCGGCCATACTGTACTCTAGACCCCATCCTTCTATTTTTCTGCGAAGTTTCATCCAATGAGCAAGTGGGCTACTACTAGAACAGTCTTTTACTGACAGAAAGTCCACAAATCTGAAGAGTGCGTTCCCACAAAACGTCCGCAAAAACATGCCAGGTCATAGTAACTAACAGAAGGGGAAGTAAGGAACAGGAAGGGGGAAAGGGTGATGACAGACTCTCTCGGCGATTCCACACCAATGCTTTCGCTATCACTACATCATGAGGAGTGCTAATGTGGGTGCGTAATTTTTGTGAGAGTGCTCTGCCACTCTGACCTAGCTGCGGCATAGGCAGCAGCAAGAGTATCACCTTCTTCATCTGTAGCGGTTTCAATGCAATATAGAGTCACCAAGGCCAACGCCACTGAGTAAGTAATGGAGGTTACTGAGAGCTAGCCTGCCAACGACAACCCCGCTCTCATCACCACTGTGTGGACATGGCCAGCCCACATGGTTTACAATGCTATTGTGGTTCTTGTCGTAACCAAGCGACCGGATGCGGGGACTGTTACTCAATCTGAGAAGTTCGCGCCCAAAGTTTTGAAGCCAACGTTCGCGAAAAAGCGTCAGTTTTGTTCGTGGATTTCATTCAGAGCACTGAAAACTACCTCACTGGAGATTAGAAGTAGGGTAATACATGTCCATGTTATCATAACGTACCTATGTAGTGAGCTCCTTTACTATTTTGAAAGTTCTGTTCTTGTGCGAAGTCTCATTTGGCTCTTTCTAGTGTCATCTAAGACAGAACAGTCTGACGAACAAACCACGAACCATTGTGCTTTGCGTGGGTGAATGCCCACGGAAGCTCAGGTGACCCAGAAATTTGATTATAGCCAGGAATTCATAAGATAGGTTGCTATCATGCCAAACGGTATGCACGCACATTTACTGTCTTCGTTGGAAGTCATTTTGATGCTTAATCGGTGGGTGGTTTTCTTTTGTCACGATGGTGGTGACGATGTCTTTGTGGTCGCTAAGGTATGCACCAATCGGCTTTGGTACAACCTTGCAAACGTTCTTACCCAAAGTGAAATCTACGCACGACCGATGGTGTGCAATGACGCTTCCCTTATTTGCGGGGCCCACAATACAAAAGCACTAAAACACGAATTGCGTAAAACACTTCTTGGCATTTCTGTAGAGATCAATCACAAAACAGAGTGGCGGGTGTTGTGTTGTGATATACTTGACCTAACCAACGTACATTGAAATGAACATCTCGGTCTAACTTTTGGATGTACTGGAGAGCCGTGCACAGTGTATACCACAGTTTCTTCCGTTGTTCGCGCGGCGCAGACATCGACACAGCCGTTTACAATTTCATCTTGCCAGGCGGGGAGGAAGTCCGAAACCCAATAAAGGCAGCAAGCACGCGAACACAGAAACCCAGACACGAACGCCCCGCTTAGTAGAACTCCTCGTGCAACAAAGACATGTGGAGCCTTTGCTGCACTTGTTCACGCATGTGAAAAATGTCCAGGAACCTAGCATGAACAGTTCTGCTGTCAAACCCTCCCTATGCTATTCACGCTTTCGTGGTTGTACAATCACCATTCGTCAGATTTTGTCATCCGAAGGCTCTGTACGTATCACTACTAAAAACTATAGGCAATCTCCATGCAACATTCTTGAATACGTAACCAGTTCCAATCCTTGAACTGGGCTTGAAATTTGGGTTTTCATGAAAGCGCTGCTTGTAGCTTCAGAAAACCACATTAGGCACCATGTGGCAGAAAGAAAGGACCGAGAAGGCTGACATTGAAGGTTCAGTTCGCTGTACGTGCGATCATGAACACCTTCACTCGAGCCCAACGCCTCGACTAATCTTCCTCCGAGGAATCGAGGACTCATACCTCCGCGGTTCGGGCTTGAGTTGCTGAATTAGGTTTGCTCTCTCTCTTTCTCTCTCTATCGATGAATGTATAGGGTTATATCCGAATTAGAGGACTGTTCCTTTCGTCGTAATGAATGCTGCAGAATAGGAGTTATGCTGTGTACTCAATATTGAAAATGCACTAGTAGAACTGGGCTCCCTGGAGGTCCCTAAATCACCCGAGGGCATTGTAAGCCAAGGCAGCATCGCGTTTTCTGACACTTAGCAGTGTGCAAACTTTCGTCTACATCGCTGCTTTCGACACGCGGACATTGCCGCACTCAGCGGGTGGACCTTTACTGCCGTCCTAACCGCAGTCGTCAAGCGATTGAACAACTCCCTTACTACCGTGTACGCTGACCGATTGTTGCCGTGCCGTGACAAGCAGAGTTATTGTACCCGGCCGCGGCAGTCGCTTTTCTGATGGAGCAAAAAGAAAAAACTCCGATGTGTTCGAGATTTCGGCGCACGTGAAATATCCACAGGTGGTCAAAATTAATCCACAGCCCTTCACTACGACGGGCCTCACAGCCTGTGTAGCTTCGTGGTGTTAAACTCCTTAATCAAATCAATCTGTGCCTTGGGCGTTTATTGTACTTATTTTTGAACAAGGTGTTAATAAATAACCCTCCAACATAGGCTAAGCTCAAAGTCAGCCCTACAAGCTGTAAATCTAGGCTCTGCTCTCCCTCTTTCATTCCCGCTTCTCAACCCTGAGCTGGGTGTGGTAGATCCTGGTTACTAGGAGCGGTCTGGCGTCCAGATACTTTTGGCCTGCAGACCCAAGGCTGCCTTGTCATCGCATGGACTCCTGTACTAGGGGACTAATTCCGCTTCACCCGCTCAATAAACCGTTATTACTACTACTACTGCTACTACTACTATTACTACGTGGTCAGCTGCATGTACCTGATGTCTTACGAATCAACTGGAAAAATACTACTTCTGTTATTAATACTTGCAATAACCGCTTATTGTGCGAAATAATATTCATATTTGATATGTATTGTGCATGAATAAAGTATATGCTTCGGTACGCTGCGGCGGAATCAGCTAATTTATTTGCGCAGTAAAACTTCCTTATGATAGCACACCTTCACTCCCGGACGCTTCAGAGTAACGGTAAATACAATATTGCATTCATGGGAAGGGATGCCTCAGCAGGAAACCTCTATATAATTTCCTACAGAAGTATCATCTCCATCGTAGGGCATAAAATTCGGCCTCCTTCTGTGGTTTTCCCCTTCCGTTTGTACGAGCAGTTCGCGACATTTTAAATGCAGAGCATTTCAGTAACTCACGATGTCACCCGCGTTGACGTCAATAGTCCGCACCGTCGTTGTCCCTACTATATAAAAAAAATACTATCCGGCGCCCGGTTTCGATCCCTCGACCCTGCGGGCGGAACGCAATGTACATGGTGCTCTACCCACTGCGCCACAAAGCCGACACAGAACGGGACGCTACGAACGCGCCTTATATCGTTGACTCATTCAAATTACTGCTGACGAGCGCTCTCTCGTCAGCAGTTGCCACAAGGGCAACAACATTAACGTAACGCAAACTACTTAACGTCGTGCGCCCCCGGAAATGCTCTGCATTTGATCGTGCCCCTCGCGAGGGGGATGTTTCACTGCGTCTTCTCTCGGTCGCGGGACCCATGGCGCCATCTGGCGGAGGTGCGGCACAACTCGTAGCACTTTGAAAATTTGATCTCTTTGTTTATTTAGAGAGTGAACTTGTGCCCGTACGTCCGCTGTCACCGCTAGCTACAGCGTCCACAGAAACTGCTCCTTCGTCTTCTTCTTCGCCTTTTTTGATAACTTTATAACTAAAACTCTTTTATAATTCTGTGCAGAGAATTTGGTTCAGGCTGATGCATCTTTATTGCACGAAACAATATTTGCGCACCTAATATCAATGCCACATTCTTGACTTGGCGCGGTATTGGCATTAACCTCTTACCGCTCCGTACTGCGACTACCGTCTCGAAGACACCACAATTTCTATGCAAAACACATACACGCAGCACCAGCAGGACCAAGAAAAATGACAAATATGCGTGTATATCATACACTACTAAGCTTTGCTTTGAGGGAATGTCGATTACCTGACGGATTGGGTTCATTGTCTTGTTTGGAGCACATTGCCTGCAACTGTTAAAGGCGCACGTATTCAGCGCCGTCTCAAAAATTCTTTGCGTGACTTTGTTGTATTGCTTGGCAAGAGATACATCCTTTCTCACTGGAGTCCATATTAAAGCGAGCCGCAACAAGTCCCGAGATTCGACATAAAGGGATACTGAAGCACTTTTAACAAAAAAAGAGCATTTGCTCCCATTTTATTATTTTACAAACGGCGAACTCGAACATCAAGTCAAAACTTGGCATAAACTATTACAAAGCACTTAATTTTGGCAAAAATGAACAACGGGTGCCTAGGGGCATTTGGCGAACCTCACCGCCGTTCGTGATTGGTCAAGTCTTCGTGACGTCGTCGTGAGGACCCTCGGAGGAGGCGGAGCATGAAACGCGTTCCCAGCGGGTCGTCGCGGTAGAAAACGCTGTATTTGCATTTGTTTATTTGATACCACGATCGCCAGTCCGAGTAGTGAGTTTATCGTTCACCCGTACTGTTCGAGCCTCTTGCCCGTGCACGAGCGGCGACGGCGACAAGTGGCGGCGACGATAACAACACTTCCGAAGAAAACGTGTCCCAACCGGCAACGTTCACCCGCCTGGGAAACCTTGACTGGTTCGTATTAAATGCAAATCAACACCTCAATACCGTGCGAGGAACAAAATAAACAAACGCATAACACTAGTACACAAATACGCGTAGACATTCTCGCTAACAAGGTGTGGCAACACATGCGTGCGTTTCTGTGCCGCTCAATAGAGGGGCGATTCTGACGGTGTCGCTCACCCATGTGTTGAGAATTTTAGCTTCGCGTGGCTTTCAGTAATGTATGGGCGGCGTTGTCGACGCGGTTAAGGCGCGTTCACACTAGGCCGACACCACGACGGCGCGATGGCGACGCCGATGAGTCGCCAAACCATCGGCCAACTGCCGAGTTGCCCGACCACGCTGTCATACTACGCCGACGGCGACACAAACACGTCGACCGATGAAAAGTCGCCGTAGTGTGACTGACTCGCCGACCGAAGAAGCCAACAAAATCGGTCACCCGACCGGTCGCCCGACGCGTCGTCGGGAATCGACCGAGAAGCGAAAACTGCTCCCCGAAAGCATCCGTGCCGCAATGAATGCGGCTCTATTTTGATAGTTTCTGGAGTGTAATAAACTCAGTAAGGTCCACGAAGCCCATGCAACTCAACACTAGCGTTAATGCAATCCGTATTTTGGCTTTCGACGCTTCGGCTGTGCTCTTCGGCGACGCCGCTACCCCGGAGCTGCAAGCTGTAAATGCGTGTGCGATCGGCTCGCCTGTAGAAAATGTAAGGTCAGTTTCGTGCAGAAGAAGAGTATTTGGGTAATAAGAAATCAATATCGGCCAAGGTTTTTAACGTGAAACGTAAAACCAAAGTACGGCAAGCACTATACCCGCAGTGGGAAATCGCAGTCGCAGCCGCGCACACACATTTTTGCGAGCCCTTTGGCGAAGCAGCGGAGTTGATGGCGATAAGCTATTGTGGGGGCTTCGGGGAACCTTGCTGTGCAAGCGCTATTTAAGAAATTTCAGTTTACCAGCTAGGAATTCTGTAAACCAGTTAGTAAACACCGATATATGACACGGAAGGATGGGCCTCCATCTATTATTACCCAGACTATTTCGCGGCGTGTCTGCATTTGTGCGGTGGCGCAGTGCTCTCGCGCGTCGCGCCCGTGCGCTCAACTTTGCGGGTTCAATGCCCGGCGAAGTAAGTTTTTTTTTTGAGCGGTTTTTTTAAGAGGTATGGTTTGCGTATCTAATTTGTGAATCATTTTCTCCGCTGATTTTCAGAAGCAACTACCTTTGCAATGGAAAATTTCCTTCGAAACAGTGAGTGGCGTCTTGAGCCCCAACAATTAATTTCCCTTTTCTTGCACCGTGTTTCTCGAAAACGCGGTACCATGGTGCAAAGTAAAGCCTTCTCTATCAGAGGAGGTTAAATTTCTGCTGACGTACGCACAAATTTATGTGCAAATTGTAAGTGCTACAGAGGTCTTTTCGCCGGGGGTTCATCCATAACATCCATATTATTACTGCCGCGGCAGCAGCGCACAGCTCTTTTTTATTTGTCCGTGATCCAACAAGAAGTTGAGGAGTACATACAGTACAAGCAGCGCACACGCCAGTACGCACGAACGGCTTCAGTCGTGCAGCGGCGACACGATACTCCAATTTTGATTAGAGAAAGAAAGAGATCCCCGGCGTAGAGGCGAGGCGGCGGAGTCGGCCGTTGCGGGGCCGTCGGTGTGGGGCGTCGCGCGGCCGTCGGTGTGGTGAGACAAGCGCGTCGGCCGACACGCGCTACCGAGCGCTGCCGTGAGAGCGCGGGTCAGGTCGTAGTACAGCCGCTACTCACAGCTGTTTTTTGTGACGTCACCACTGCTCTTCCAGATTTTAGAGCCGATATCCTGCCGCTGGAGCTTTTGTTACTGCAGTGGCGTCGTCACTTAGTTCAGCATGAGCTATATTGAAACGCTTTGGCCAGTAGGGGTCCCTTCTGAGGCACTCATATCACGATAAGCACGTTTTCATAACAGGTGCTCATGCGCGCACTGCGTTACAATGACCGACGAAGAAGATTGCTCCTGTTGCCAGGAGATGCGGGAGGTTCGAAAGAGGCAAAGGCACCCCAGGTGCGCCACAACCACCAGGAAACTAAAAAAATGTGTGCCTCAACAGGGCTGTGCTGGAGACACTTCGACAGAATGGCACCCCGATACTGCCTAGAAGCAGCCTGTCTGGGAATGTCTGGAACACAACGCACTCGCCTTTGTTGGCTTGAAGTGGTCCCTCTTTACAGTAGCAACCCACTGAGCAGCGAGTTTCGGCTCCCGTGGGAAGCTGTGAAAGACCACTTTATCGCGGCCATAGGTGCTGTTGCAACCGAATGCCGAGCAGAATCTTGGCATGGTTACTCCGCTTCCTCGGCACGATTGTGAAGCAGTAGAACGCAGCACTAAAAAAGTTTCCACTACTAGTTGCTAAATAAAAACAAAACACAGCACTGGGCCCAGGAAAGCTAACGCTGGCAGACGGCACGCTGAGAAAGGCAGCAGCAGGGGCCGAACACTTGTCGCGGCTCCCGATCGCTCCTCAGGACGACGTCACCACGACCCCTTTCACTCTCGTGCCGTCCTCCTCCCCTGCGCTCTGCGCGTCGCGGTGGCGTGGCGATGGCGCTTGTTTATTCGCTATTACGCCACTATCTCAACCAAAAAAAAAAGAAAAACACCTCGTAGGTAAGGTGTTTAAGGTCAACGCTTCCGAATTTCTGTGTATTCAGCACATTGAAAACTGCCTCAGTTTGGTATCAGACTTCAAGTCGCAGTCACCCAAACCATAGAGAAAGCCGACAAATCCTGCTCTTGTGGCGCACGAGTTGAGGCAGCCAATCCAGTCACGAAATATCAGCTTGGCCGTGGCTATTTTGTCTTTGAATGACGCCATTAATTTCTCGCGTAGAACTTTATTGCTGCTCTTGCGGTTATACCCGAGGAAAAATGTGCGAAGCGTATACGTTAACAGTCAGAGGAGGAGTTTCCCCTGGTCGAGTGCTGCGTCGAGCTCACCTACTGTGTCGAGTGGGTCGGGTGGAATGTTTACTGCTAAGAAAGCTTCCCACTGAAATACACAGTCTGTGGGAGCACACTCAGAAGCCAAACAAACACCATTACGTCTTAGATTTTCTGTAACGACCACGGATGTTGTCCATCAAATCGCAAGGTGGAGCTGCTGACGTCGCCAAAAAAGACGAAATTTAGAACATCTCCCAGTCCGCCTGCACACTGAAGTGCGAGCGTTGCCTCGGGTTTAGGCACTGGCTGGAAATAAGAGCCTAAGGGAGGCCGTTATTACCACAAACACCAAAACAATAGCTGGCCAGGAATGGAGACTGAATTGCGGAAATGGTATGGTTGCTTTCCCTTTCCAGGCATTACACGTCTCATATCTGTATTCTAGAACCTCCGGGAAAAAGAAATAGTTGTATCCTCTTGCGTTGACAAGTAGTGATCCCATCAGTATCGACGTCTCCTTGAAACAAAGCGTTTTTAGATGAGTCATAATCAGCATACGATAGAAATCTTAACATTGCGTTCAAAGACAGTGCAACATTGAACGCGATATTATCTTCCTAATGATCACAATTCGTTGGTAAAACTTTCGAACGGAGATGATTATAACGGATGCAAGCAAACATAACTTCCCAGCCACCAAAAGCAGCGCTCCACCCCGCCTGGTGCGGTATCTGCTCTAAAATGCAGCTGCGCGAATACATGGTCTACTTATAAATCGTACGATGTATTTTTTCCAGTTTGCCGAAATCAGAGCTGCCAGACAACACTCCCTGCTATCCGCGGTATGGAACTGATGTACTCGGTGGGCTGCCATCGCGTAAATTTACCCAATCCGCTAGGTTTAGCGGAAGGGTTCCGTCTGCACTGCCGTAAATACACCCAGCTTGGCTCTCAAAAATTGTTGGGAACAACACGATGGATCTCAAGCCGGGAAAATTGTTTTCTTCTAGCGCTTTGTTAAATGCCGTATGCCTGCGTGTCCAAGTGGTTGTTTTCACATCTGTTTGACTGAGCCATAATAGCTCATACGGGTCAAGAGGATTAGAACATGAAACGAGCATGATTGTATCGTACTGATTTATACAATTCTGAATCTGCGGCTGCTCTTTTTGTCTTTTGGTAGGATGTGTCCGTGAAACCGAAATCCCTGCAAAGCACGGTCACTATGACTGCACCGAATAGGGAGTTATAAAGATGCATAATGTATTCTGCCCTTGCTAAGGTATATAAATGCGTGCCTCCCTTTTAATCAGTGCATAAAATATTGATATTGATTTGTTACTTCAAATGATTGAACAAAAACAACCAAAGTACAAGAATTAGAAAAGGTAATGCCAGTATTTCTGTCAGGAAACTTGCAAGAAACCACACTGAGTTGTAACGAGTTAGGTTTTGTAAAAGCCGGCCTTCGTGGAGGGGGTTTCCGATGCCGCTCGTTAGGTTCAAAGGGGAGTTGTGCGTAGCTTCTGGCGCGACTCCGGCTACGTGGGGATCATATTGTGCCGCATGCTGTTTGATTGGAATAAATACAGAACAAATTGTGGCACAAACGCCACCACTACTGGATTATACCACCTGAGAAATTGTCCCACTCACTGGCAAAAGCAAACTTAGAAATCAGGAGGTCGTAGTAAGATTTCCCAGCTATCTTCACATCTATAGCTGTGAAGATAGGGTGTTGAGCTCAACACCCTAAAAAGGGTGTTGAGGGTGTTGAGGTGTTGAGCTCAACACCTCAACACCCTTTTGAAAGGTGTTGAGCTCAACACCCTTTTTTCATCCATACACCCTTTTCTTGCCAAAACACCTTTTAAGGGTGTTAGCCATGGGACAAGATTTTTACACCCTTTTCGGCCAAAAAGGGTGAAAAAAGTTTAGTGTGTGTCAAAGAACTCACTCGAATTTCCACTTAAGGGTGCGAACCGCACGCAATTATTGCGCTGTATCCTTCAGGAGACGGTTCAAAACTGCCAGCCCAACATTATTTCCCACCGTGGGTCCACGAGGTTGATTCGAAGAATTTTCGGTACAAAAGGCCGTTTTGAGAACTACATCTGGCTTCAACAATATATTTCCAGGCAATAAAACGAGCAGACGGTTTAGTTGCGCCGCAAGAGTCCCGAAGGCAGTAGCAAATTACGGGTCAAAACATCCCCGCTGTTTGCGCGAAAGCTTCACAGTGTGATAAGACGAATAAACCCCACGCGCTTGCCACGAGCCACAAGAAAGGGCTCACATTTTGGTTCTATTTATGCCAAGACCACTGAACGTTTTCAGTTCATAGAATCGGTGAATCCTTTTGAGTTTCCTCGAGCTACCAAGCATATAAGAGTAAGCCTAAACCACCACTTCTGCTTTGTTGTGGGACCCTTCATGAATATCTTAATGCCTTAATTACTTTCAAAATATAAGATAACAAGTATGATAAGGGCCTTAACTCAATTTTTTGGCTTGCCTTCATATTTGTAAGGTGGGCTACCAGTTATATTTGCGTTACCGGGGCCGCCAGCGCGCATATTTCTCCAGCATTGCACCACTATTTCAAGCTGCGCCAATTTTCCTGTAGCACAAAATTCACTCTTTGTCTATGTAGCTCGAGCACGTGCAGGGCCGTCCACGCTAGGTGCAAACACGGCGCAGCGTGGCCGTGCTCCGCGGAGCGCCAGCGCACAAGCCGCAGCCGCGCATCGAAGCTCAGCGGCGCAGGCGCACAAGGGCTTGGAGGCGGGACTTCGTGTTGTCTGCTAGCGCGGGAGCGCGCCGTGCTTGCTTTGCTGTGAAGCTCGCCCAACTCTCGGCATGCTTGTGCGCCGCGACGCGTTGCGGAAAAGGGAGCTTCGCTCACTGCGGCGCGTTTGTAGTTTCTGCGTAAGGCAACTGAGCGCTTCCTTTTTTCCGTGCCACCATTCAAGTTGAATGCATGTATTGTTACAAACAGTTCAGGACTGGTTTGGTTGGGATTATGGGGTTTAATGCCGCAAAACGACTCTGGGCACTAGACGCTCTAGAGTAGCACTCCGGATAACCACCCGAAGCTCTGTAGTGATAGAGTTCAGCAAACGCGCGTTCCTGCATTTCGCCTGTGTTAAAACGCTGCACCTGCTACCGGGATTGAACATGGATCTCCCCGCTAGTACAGCCAAGCACCATAACCAGTGAGCCGCGGCTGTGGGCATTCTCGGGTCTTGACGACATTCTGGAACTAAAGAGGGTCACGGAGCAAAGCTTTATTTTCTTCATGTGCTCTCTAAAGCAGATGGCCATATTTACCTGAATATGGCTCACTTTTTTTTTGTAGGAGTGTTTACATGCTCAGTGAAGCTCGGAAGCGCTCGTGGGTGGCTCGACGCGACTTCGAATGTTCCCAACGAACTCATCGAAATCGACAGAAGTTGTCGTCAATATGCAAATGCACGTGCTTGTGTATATATAAGGCATTGCTTGCATTATTAAGCAGGCTCTACGACGATGCTATAATCATAGTGCTGAACCGCCTTATAATGGGTCGCTAAATCTCATGGTCTCCGCTGAGGTTTTTCCGCCAGCACACATCTATCTCGTGTCAGGCGAAACTTAGTTCAAAGCACAGAAAAGAACCGTATAGAACCATAAGAACAGCTGCCAACTAGCAATAAAACTTTTATTGCTGCTGAGGTTACTAAGGCTTTACTGGTGCGATGTCTTCCGCCTGTGGGGTGACCTTCCGGAAGCACCCGATGCTCAGTAGCGAGTCGGTTCCCCCCCAGCATTCAGGAGAGCCTGCATTCTGTTCGGCAGGGAGCAGTATAGGGACCGGCAGTAGTTGCTGTTCGATCTCAGCCGCTCCCATTCCTCCTGGACAATACCCACAGCGCGTCCGCAGTTAGGGAGCGGAGTTGTCGGTGGGCCAGAGCAGCCTTCATGTTGCCCCAAACATTTTCAACTACATTGAGGTCAGGCGACTGTGGAGGCCATTCGAGGACTGTCACGTCGCGACTCTCCAGCAACGCCGCAACTTCCTTTGACTTATGTATTGGAGAGCTATCGTGCTGCAGGATGAAGTCCTCTTCCGGAAATGGTCCTCCAAGAAGGTATGGAAGCAGCACATCGTCGAGGACGGCGCAGTACGAATCCGCATTAAAGCGGTTCTCGATCCTCACGAGGGGTCCCAGGATTTCTGCTGTCATGACGCCCCAAACACTCACTGCAGACCGACCACTGGCTGCGATTCGCTGCATGTACTCTGGCATATACCTAAAACTAAAAAAATCAAAATATTTTGTTGGCATCAGAATAAAGCGCAAATGAAACGATTGGCTACAAAGAATAAGTATTAAACGGTTTAGCTTTCTATGATGGATATGAACGAGGAAGAACTAATTTTCTTTAAACGCAGTTATGTAAAATATGCAAAACGCGGTCTCTCTTTTCTCAGTTCATGTGGTTTGGGGATTATTACACAATCCCAGGTATTGGCAAAACATCATCTCTACGTATGGCACAGTGTGCGTAAATCGAATTTCTAGCTGCTATTTCTTAAGAAACAGTATATTCCAGTATTATGTATTATGACCTGACTTGGCTAAACTCAAATTGTTGTACTGGCGCCACGCCCCGATGATCATATTTGTCTTCTCAATGCTTTGTTTAAAATGTTTAGCTTGATAAGCACAACGTAAATTATAATTTTTTCTCATTCTATCAGGTTTCTTTCCCCACGTGCAGCTTTGGGACGTTCAAGCAATATTATTATTATTATTATTATTATTATTATTATTATTATTATTATTATTATTATTATTATTACTAGGTTCATCTTTTACACTGCAACGAGTGGTGTACCTCAGGGTTCTGTGCTGGGTCCACTATTGTTTTCTATCTTTATCAATGATGTGTCAACAGTGTTAACAAAATCTTCATTTCTTCTCTATGCTGATGATGTCAAACTATTTAGGCACATTAGCAGTTTTCAGGACTGCTGTGCCTTGCAGAGGGATGTGTCGGAATTATCGGTCTGGTGCAGCAAAAACTGTCTAATTTTAAATCCAGCTAAAACAAAGGTTGTCACGTACAGCCGGAAAACCCATCGTCTACTGTTTTCCTACAGTATAGCGGGAGCTCCGTTGCAAAGGGTTGAGGAGATTAGGAACCTCGGGGTTCTTTTCGACAGTACCCTCTCTTTTTCTTCTCATATTAGGCTCATCACCCGGCGAGCGCTCCGAAGTCTTGGAAATGTGTGTCGGATTACAAAGGAATTCTCTTCTCCAGATCCATTTCTAATGCTATACAATGCAATATGTATCCCCCAGTTAGAATATGCTTCTGTTGCCTGGAACGGCATCTCCAAATCTAGTAGTGAATTAATAGAACGTGTGCAGAAGAAGTTTTTATCCATATTTAAGCACCGTCATCACAATCACAGTTCGGGTCCTGATTCTGACTTACCCATAGTTCCTTCCATTCCTTCGTTGACCTGCAGACGTATGCGTGCAGACCTTACATTTCTTCACAAAATTGTTCATGGTGACCTTTCTTGCGCAGACCTGCTTAACTGTTTAGAGTTTAGTGTTCCACAGAGGCCCACCAGGTCGCATCGCCCTTTCTTGACCGCTGCGCGCAACTCCAATCATTCTCCTGTGCGCAGAATACAGAATTGCTACAACCGCTTCTCTGAACGCCTTGACATCTTTCAAAGCTCCTTTACAATTTACCGTACTGCTTTGTTGAACACAGTATGTTAAACATCTATGATATCTCTGTCGTTCGTTTTTCTTTTTTTTATTGCTGAAATTTGGTTTCTCTGTGGTTCTGTTTAACCAATATAGTTGCCTGTTTTTGAAACTGTTTACTTATCAAGGTTGTCTTATCATTTGTCTCTATACTTTGTCATTGTTCTTGTCGTCTTACTGTTAAACTTTGTTCTCTGCTTGTTGTGTATTCATTACAATAAGCTGAGCCACAAAGGCATCTTCTTTTTCTTTTTTACCTGTACCCAGGCTCCGCCTGTGCTTTATTTCTGTAATTTTCGCTACTTCAATTTGTGTGTGTGTTGTCGCTTGTTTGTTTCTTTCAATATGTTTCTTGTATTTTGTTTTCATGTAACTATCCGTGCGCCAGCACCCAGGCCTCTGGCTGTTCCTGGGCACGTAAATAAACATGATTGATTGATTGATTGATTGATTGATTGATTGATTGATTGATTGATCTTGGCAGTGCTCTTTTTCTTCACTTATCGTCCTGACGTGTGCATTGACTTCACCGAGCTTGTTCTTGTTCCTGGTTATTCATGTATTGTGCTGATACTGCGACTGTATTTATCGTAGAATTTTTTCTTTTTCTGCCGTTTTTATCATTAAAAGTTGCCATATTCACTTCATGCGTCCATTTGAAACTGAAAATGTACGCTTCCAGAATCTTGTAAAAACTCTCTTCTTTTCACTCACCCTTCCGTATAGTTACGCTTATTGTAAGATGTCTTCTTGCAATTGACCAGGCATTACAGTTTCTATTGATTGTGTAATGTTGCCTAAAATTACACTATGGCATTTTTACTCTTCTGTGAAGTTGTAGTTTCTTATTTTTTGCTCACTCACTGTTCTTTTACCAGCTGTTGATGCATTTCATTGCTGTCTTATACCTTTTCTGTGCGCCAGCACGACTTGATTGTGTAAAGTCGGTTGGATTGCACTATTTTATTTCTAATCTTTTTTGCAGTTTTTTGTAGGTCTTTCTTTCTTTTCTTTTTTTTGCTCACTGAGTGTTTATTAGCAAATTGTTGATGTACTACAGTGCTGCATTTCCCCCTCTGAGTGCTCCAGCACGAAGGCCTCCGCTGTTCCTGGGCACTATAATAAACATTGATTGATTGATTGATTGATTATTATTATTATTATTATTATTAACTTCCACAAACCTCGCATGCTTCATGGAGCAGGCTGCCCCAGCAGTCGTTGGTAGAAGCCAGCTTGATGCGGTCTACTGTGACATGAGCAAGGCCTTTGATGTAGTCAACCACTCGTTATTGCTTGCCAAGCTCATTCTGTTAGATGTTCACGCTTCTTTAGTGGGTCTTATACGTTGCTATCTCCAGGAGCGATATTGCTATGTAAGTGTTAACGGTCAAACATCATTTAGATACATGTTGCTTCTGCCATTCAAAATTCGTCTTTTTTGTTGTATGCTGATGATATGAAAATCTTCAGAGAAGTGCGTAATGTTCAGGACTGTAATTCTCTTCTGGCTGATATCGTGTCATTCCATCGTTGGTGCACCAAAAACGACTTAATTTTGAACCCCTCAAAAACTAATGTTGTTTCCTATAGTAGGAAAACTCAGCAGCTGCAATACTCCTATAAAATAGCAAGCCCTGCACTGCCGAGGGTGACCGAAATTCGGGACTTGGGAGTACTATTTGATTCTTCTCTGACTTTCTCTTCCCCCGTTACACAAATTACCGAACGCTCTCTTCGATGTCTGGGTGCTGTTTGCAGGTATTCTAGAGAGTTTAAAAGTCCTCTTCCTTTCTTAAAGTTGTATTCAGCTCTCTGCTTACCTCTTCTCGAATACGGTTCTGTTGTTTGGAATAGAACTTGCAAGTCCAATATTGACCGCATCGAAAGGGTTCAAAATAAGTTCCTTTCTATCTTTAGGCACCGTTTCCGTCATGTACAAGAAGACGCAAATGGCAGCATGTCTTGTCTCAAAAGTATTTCTTCCCTTTGGTGTCGACGAATGAGAGCTGACATTATCTTTCTTTATAAACTTCTTCATGGTGATATTTTGTGTGATGCCTTGGTTGCACTTATCAATGTCAACTTGCCGAACAAACTTTTCCGAAGATTTCGAACGTTCAGAACAGATGCTTTAAGTAGAGGACGCTCGTGCATCTGCAGAATACAATGTGCATATAATGAATATTCCGATCGTCTTGATATATTCCAGAGCTCTTTGTCTTTGTTCTCTAATGAATTGAAAACTGTTGTAGCTTAAGTCCTGTTATGTCATTTAGGTGCCGTATTTCTGTTCCGTATTTATTCTATGCAAATCATCATCTTGCTTGTTTGTTTTTCACTTTTCCTGATTTTGTGTTGCTTGAATTTCTGTCGGTTTAAGTGTCAGTGCTTGTAACGCTGAACTTCGTTTTTCCATTTTGAAACTTCCTAAGATCTTGTTACAAAACCTTTGTTTTATGTGTATAATCTATCTCCGTCATGTTCATTGAGTATTTGCTTGTGTATTTTCAATTTTTCACGTGCCCTCAACGTTTTGCTGGCCGGGTGTCATGGATTTTAACACTAGGCTTCCTTTTTTTTTGCTGTTTTGCTTTCTGGGATCTCTGTAACTATTTTTACTTTATTGTTTCTTTCATATATATGGTTTTCTGTGTTGTGTTGTCTTGATTTTAGTTTGTTTTTATGAATGCTTGTATATTGTGTACCAGTACCAAGACCCTAGGGTTGTTCCTGGGCACCAAAAATAAAGATTGATTGATTGATTGATTATTATTATTATAATTATTATCTTGACATCTTTCACAAATCCTTTACAATTTACCGTACAGCGCTGTTGAATACAGTATGTTAAACACCTATGATATTTCTGTCGTTCTTTTTTTTCTGGAATTTGGTTTCTTTGCGATTGTGTCTATCCAACTGGTAGTTGCCTATTTTTGAAACTGTTTACTGTCATTTCTTCGTCTTATCATTTGTCTCTACACTCTTGCCGTTGTTTTTGTTGTATTACTGTCAAACTTTGTTGCTCTTCCTGTCGTTTGGCCTTTACGACAGGCAGAGCAACATAGGCATCTTATTTTTGTATTTTTTACCTGTACCCAGGCTCCGCCTGTGCTTTATTTCTCTCATCTTCACTACTTCAATTTGTGTGTGTCTTGTCGTTTGTTTGTTTCTTGTTATATGTTTCTTGTATTTTGTTTTCATGTAAGTACCCGTGCGCCAGCACTCAGGCCTCTGGCTGTTCCTGGGCACGTAAATAAACATGATTGATTAATTGATTGATTGATTGATTATTCCTCTAAAATGTCATATGAATGCGGTTACTGCGGTAAGTTAGACATATTTCACAGGCACCGATTTCGGGACAGGCGCATTGTAGTGACGCAACTCTGGCTTCAGAGATCTGCTCAATTTACTGCCTCGCATGCATGCTATATGCATTGTAGCAAGCTCAAAGTCGGTGGTAAAGTGCCGTGAGAATGGAATTACTATTTTTTCACACAAACTTGAATATGCATGTGGACAGCCAAAACCTAAGGGCAAAATGCAAGTTAATACTTTCTAGAATACGAGAGCTTCTGTAATTTGTGCTTACCGGCAGTTTTGGCGGATGCCAGACTCGCTGCCGCTGGTCCCACCTTGTCGTAAATGTTGATTCGTCTTTAAATACGACCTTCCCCCAGTGGTCCTCGGTCCATTGTTGGTGCTATTGAGTAAATTCGAGGTGCTTTTGCTTATTAGCCTCACTAACAATGGGCTTCTGAACCGCCGTTCTAGATTTGAAGCCAGCCTCGTACAGACGACGCTTCACTGTTGTGTCCGACACACCTTCGAGCCCTGCACTGTTCTTGATTTCGCGAACAGTAGCAGTTGGACAGACGACAGCTGCTGCGACAATGGCCATGTCCTCGTCTTCTGTTGTCACTTTCGGGGGGCTTTGCGGGGCGCATCCTTAATTCGCCGCTCTTTCCGGTACGCTTGGACTATCCGGTTTACCGTTGAAAGCGGCCGACTCGTCATTTCGGATATCTGCCTATGAGTGTAGGCTTGCAAGCTGAGATCCGCAATTTTCCTTCTTTGGCCATCTGGAACACGCGACATCGCTGTCCTCCCGAACGTTCGTGGAAAAGTGATGTAGCTCTGCTAGCTCGCAGCCGTTTTATTACCGAACGAATGTGGGAAACGAGAATGTGGGAAACAAGCCCAAGTCTTCACTGAAATGCTCATAGCGTGACGTTGCGTCAGGCGATAAAAAAATTCACCCCACCTCCCCGAAGGGAATCGTGAGGAAATGCGAATTCATTTCTTTTGCGCGAGAGTGCGCGGAATTTATAATTAATGAGGAGACGGTTATTTGTAGCGTAACCATTTATTTAACACCACGCGGGAGCTCCGGCGAGCTCCCGCGATGCGAGCGCCCTCACACGCCCGAGCGCGCTCCTCCTCTCCACTCACTCGCCGCTGATCCGCCCGCACCACCTGCTACGGTTGCTACGGGAGAGAAGGAGCGCGCGCGCTCGCAGCTGTTGCTATGGGAGAGGGGGTGAGAGCGGAGAGATAACACCTGCGGGCGCGTGGACGCCGCACGGCGCCTGACATGGCTCGACTAAGAAATGCATTCGCATTTAAAATACCGTGAGTAAAACATCGGGTGGCTTCAGCGTTCACAAAGAATGGGACCATATTTCCCTTTGACAAAGCCGAGAGTTAGCTTAGAAATCATTTTCAACCCGCCAGCAGAAAAGACACTGCCATGCCTGTGATAGCACAAGCCGCCATAGCGCGCTTTGGAGGAATCTAAGGAAGCGAGAACGCGAAGGCGGGCGAGGCAACAGGCTTCTTCCGAGAAGGGGGGGGGGGGGGCACACAAGAAATTTGAAGCATAGTGGCTAAGATTGAGCGTAGGTTGGGCATAAAGAAGGATTGATTTAAAGCAGTCGTTTCGTGTCGTGCAGTATCGGTATGGAAAGTGGATGAACTACAGTGAGCTGTCACAATCCTTGCGATTGGATTGAAGAGATATTGAACATACTGGTCATTTTTCTTTTCGTGGCGCTGAAGGCCATGCGTTTTGGGATGGTAAAGAGAAAGACGCAGAAGCGATGGACCGCAAGAACGGAGACGCTGGTACGCAACGGTGGGGCATGGAACTAGTGACCAGAGCTTCATTACTAACATAGGCCCATTGCGGGGAAGTACGAATCAGAACAGAAAAAAGGCTACGTAGCAGGTGGCAAGAAAGGGTAGGTAGGGCCCTTCTGTCACAACATTAGCCAGGTATATGCTTCGCAACTAATGATGTATGAACTATAACGCAGCAGGCTACAGTGGAACCGGCCCAAGACTCTGCCGGAGAGTAGGATGATCGTGCTGGATGCGTGAGACCCGATTGCTGGGCGGCTGCTTGAACTATTTTACAAAGGGCGATGATCTAGTAAAAAAATTGAAAAAGCTTCCCCAAGGTTACACAAGGCTTGATCCATAGCAAAGTTCAAGGATTTCTTTCTATGTAAGCACTGAAAGACACACCACCTCGCATTGCATTAGCTTTGAAATTGTTTATTTATATGGCCTATCACCACTTTCCACTTCGGTAGTAGCAGTCATCGTCATATCCATCTTCTTCCTTATGCATGACTGCGGGGCCCGGTACGTTTTGTCGGCAACTTTACCCATTCCGCCCAAAGTGAATGCGTCAGGACGCACTAAAACCGGCGGCAACCGCCTTCGTCAACTGGGCGTCTGTAGAGCAAGCTGATTGTCCCCCTCTCCCCCCCTCTCCCCCCCTCTCCCGTTGAGGTGCAGACGCACGCGAACTGTTTCCTTGGTATTTATTTTGCGAGCGCCACGCGCAATCCTGGACTTGTCCAAGCGCTCGTCGTGAGGCACGGGCTCACACGAACGGTAAACTGCGGGAGTAACCATGACACGAGGTTTGCTGATGACGCCGCACACCGCACACATTTACGGCCTGCAACAACAGCACCACGGTTAAACAAGCCAACAGATATCGAGACCAATGTCGCTGGATCAAAACCCAGCCGCATGTTGCCGAAATTCCATGGACGCGAAATGCACGGACCCTCTGCCTAATGCCCTCTGCCTAATGTGCTGCCTAATGCCAGTGACATTAAATAAATCCTGGTGGTAAAATTACCCGCAGCTCTCCTCTTTAATAAATAAAAAAAACCAGTCCAGAAATGTTTGTAACAATATATGCATTGAACTGGGATGGTGGCACGGAAAAAGGGAAGCGCTCAGTCGTCTTACGCAGAAACTACAAAGGCGCCGCAGTGAGCGAAGTGCGCTTTCCCGCAACGCGTCGCGCCGCGCTAAGACGCTACAAGGATGCCAAGAGTTAGGCGAGCTTCACAGCAAAGCAAGCACGGTGCGCTCCCGCGCTATAGCAGACGACACGAAGCCCCGCCTCCAAGCCCCTGTGCGCCTGCGCCGCTGAGCTTCTATGCGCGGCCGCTGCTTGTGCGCTGGCGCTCCGCGGAGCACGGCCACGCTGCGCCGTGTTCGCACCTAGCGTGGACGGCCCTGTACAAGCATAAACAATTAGGCTGCATGTGTGCTGCACGTATCCACCTAGTATTGCGCTCTTGCAATGCTTTTTTTCTCGTGTACTGGCCTTCATGCAAAGCCAGAAATGTTAAGGCAAGCTTAGTTGCCTGTGCAGTAAAATTGCGCTGGAGAAGCAAAAAGAACGCTGAAGAAAGCATATACCTGTGATTGAACGGTGTCTGTGCCATTATACTAGGTTACTCCTTCATGTGCCAGGTGTTGCATCTGGTCCGCGAAAGCAGTCAACAGGAGGGTCATGTCTGGATTTGTCTTCCCGTACCATAAAGTAGATAAGAGGACGTTCTTGTGGCGCAGACGAGGAGGCAGTTCGTTCAATGTTAACTGGACTGGGCAAATAGAATATTTCGAAGATTTGATTGCTGGATTACCATCGGAGTTGATGGTGACCGTCAAATCTTCTTTCGCCACATTTTGCCGTAGAGCCTTTGCCCATCAGTAATGTCTGACAACTCCTCAGCCCCGCTGCTGTGTCGATCGCCAAACTGTCGATGCCGCTGTGTAAGACCGGTGGCAACTTCTTCCTCAGCGAGGAGAGAAGTTAGTTGAACGAGCAGACTCACAAAGAATTGGCCATCAAGCAACATATTACGACCGCTGTAGCGTTCACCACAGCTCGGACACATACCCTGTACATCGTTTCTGTCAGCTAGGCGGCCTGATGTTTCGGAAACAAGCGTCTTGAACGTATCGCAGTAGAAATGAAATCCTGGGCTGTCCATGGTAATAGCGGCCCTTTTTTTGAACGTGTACTTTGTCATAGGCTAACCGCGCCTTTTAAGGACATAGGCCATTAGCTTCTGCAGAGCTTCGACGGTTTTCCATGACAACCCGAACTCGATGACAAAGTTGATTGACAACGCCAGCAAATCACCGTCACCCAGTTCAGCTTCAACCTCTTCGTGGTGTGCTGGTTGCGATCCCACAATATGTGGTGCGTCATCGTCTGGTAGTGCGGTTGGCGGCTGCGCCTCACTTGTATACGACAGCGGTGCAGAGGAATCGTCTTCCTGAGCATCATGTCTGTGAGCGGCAACTTCAGGCTCATCGTCGATTGGAGGCGATTCTCTCCTCAATCTTCTGAATGTTCTGCCCGGTATGTCGGCCCTAGAATCAAGATAGCGTTTCCGAGGAGGCATTGTCCCACACACGCAGCCACAAACAACGTACAAAGAAGATAAAAGTAACGCTGAATGCGAGGTTTAGTGCACACGCGCATATTTTTCAAAGCACACAACCACTCAACGCCATCTTAGATTCCGCTGGTTTTTTAATGTCATTTAGCCATGATAGAGCTAGCGGATGATTCTTATGTGATCACGGAAGAAATACACGTGATTCTCTGTGTGTGGTGCTGAAAACAAAATTTGTTACGTCTTCTTTTAAAAAAGTAAAAAAATGTAGCAATAAAGTTGTAAGGTTACGCTTTAATTGCTTATTTATCCAACTGCTGATGACGTAGTTTCGACGTGAGGATTGTTGGCGCAGCATTTTTATGTTTACACGTTGTTTTGCGGTACGCTTTTTGCGCTGCCTCTGTTCCAGCTTTTTATCTGGTCATATCTTCCTTTTAGCTTTGCAGTTTATTATTTTGTATATATTAGCTTCGCTTCGTTTATTGATCGCTTTTTCGTAATTAGTTTATATCTCCGCGTCTCGTCAATGTGCCTGTAAGACGTTTGCTCTTGTGCGGTTTGCGGACGAACTGGACAAGAGGCTCCACGTGGTGCCCGTCTGTAACATTGAAGATTTCGGCGTGACGGACTACGAAAACAAAAAGAAGGGACCATATACTGTCTTCTGGGAGGACACTGAAGCTGGTGGGGAGGACACCGGCTTCGACGATGGTTATGCGTTGTTGATAGCTGGTAAGTGATTGTCGATCAGCAAAAAATGGTTGCATGTATTCTAGTAATTGTGTTATAATTCAGGAAATGCTTTTTCGGGACGAATTCGATAGCCCTAGCTTTGGCGCCAGCGATCCTTCGACCACGCGCACGTATGAGCACGTGTGTGTGACCGCGCGTGACGCTGCATTGTTTTGATCATTTAGCGTATCCAACGGACTGCAGCTGTACGTTTGCGGCAGTGATATTTTCGGACTGTCATTTTCGTAGTTTAGTGAAGCCATAGAGCATGCATGCCGTCAATTACGAGCAGGTCAATTACTGGTGTTTTTGAGTTATTCAGAAACCCAAGAGGAGCTAGAAACAAAATCCTTAAAGAGGATGCAGATCCCGAAGATTGCCGCGGATGAGGTGGCCGAAGTGGTCCCTGATGACTCGACTGCTTAAAAAAGGAGAAGCAGGTGGGCATGTCACGTAGTAGCATGACATGTTGGGTCCATTGATGCATGCATGCAGTGATACATGATGGTTGCGTATTATTTGTGGGGCATGTCATTGTCATACGCTTTCTGCTCCTACGCGTCCAACAGGGGTTAAAAGTTTGTCGTCACTATTTTATTAAAGCTTTATGAGCCTCGTTATTGAATAGAATGTTTCAAAATTGTTTGCAATGTATTGTGTGCCAGGCTGCCCAGAAACTGAAGAAAGTGAAGGCCCAGGCGAAGAGTGCTGCGTATGACAAGATGCTGAACCAGCATCTTAAAGATGCATTCGCGAAAATGAAGGGTGGCATGAAACGGACACCCGTAAGTAACTCCTAGACAGAATTTTTGTCACAAATGAAGCCAAGATAATATATTCAGTATCTTGATTTTTAAGACAACAAAAAGGGCTCATCCCGAAACAAGCTCGCCTGAAAGTGATGATTTACTTGGTGCAAAATCTGAACTCCGAAGCGCACTGGCGGAGAAAAAGATTTGGAAAGACGAAGCCCTAAAGCTTGAAGACGACGAGCAGTTTTTGCTGGGCCAGGTTTCCTCAATTCAGCGGTGCTTGGAAAGCAAAATATTTCAGCGTAAGAACAGCTTACCAGTCGTCGGCATTTATTTGCAGAAGTGTGAAAATTTACATGTTTCGGTATATTTGTAACCGAAAGAGAAGGTTTGCCTGTAAACTCCTGCTAAAGCTCGTACTTGTACACCAAGCATTTACAAACCAGGCTTATGCACGAAAATTTCTTACATGTGAACTAGTTTAGTTAACGAAACAAAAAAGGAACATTTTCTACCTAGTACATCCATTAAAAAGTACAAGCTAAAAGTGGATAATGTCTCTCCTGACTGCAGATAATGTGTTTCAGTAACACATTCCTTCGTTGGCTAATGACTTACTGCATTTAATTTTTATATGTTACAATTTTACAATTAACATGATGAAGGTAATCATTTGCTTCTTCTAAAGCTACACTGCAAAACACCTGGCTTAACAATATATCTAGAATGTATACTAGTCTTGCTAAATTAAATATTTTGTACAAAGCAGGTAGATGGAGCCAAAGTTGTATGTACTGACAGAGGCCATGTGCTATCAAATGTTTTAATGTTGCAGATGGTGAAGCCCATGCATTATGGGAGCACAATAAAGATGGTAGGCTAGTTCATAATGTCAAGTGCTATACCAGTATTGTAAAAATTTATGCAGCTATGTGATAATGCAGTACTTCTGGAACATGCATTTTTAATAGATGTTGCTCCAGCCTGTGCGCGAAACGAGCAGTACACGTTGCCATGGGAAGGAGACGCCCCGAGCTGTTCTTCGCAATATTTTGACATTTGTTGGTGATATGTCTTTGTGCACTAAAGCACATCGTGTTTACTGGTTGACGAAAGCGAAAACATAACTGCCAATTTTGCATGCCCTCGCCCTTATGTAGAACAAGGTTCTGTGCCTGCAGTTACCTCTATCCAGGCGAGCCAGCAGCCCCTCCAACGTAAGTATCCCACTGGGCGAAGTCCATTTTAGTCCAGCAGCTCACTGCTTTCAAGCACTAAGTGGCTGCAGTGTAAACGTAACAGCTGATATTGAATTCTCTTTTCCTTAATAAGGTTCCTTGCCTGCAGCCTCTGCCGTGCGCGCGAGCCAGCAGCCCCTCCAACGTAAGTATACCACAGGGAAAAATCTATTTCATTCCAGCAGCTCACTGTTTTCAAGCGGAAGGTGGACTGAAATGCAAACGTAACAGCTGATCTTGCATTCTTTTTCCCTCAATAAGGTTATTACGGAAGAACGACACAATCGAGACCTGGGCCATGGCTGCCCTTAGCGCGGATGACAACTTTACTCGCAGGGGAAATCTACATGATGATGTTGATGACTGGCGCATAGCCAGCGGGAGATTTAACATCCTCCCGCGCGCGCAACGTTCGTATCCGCACAAACGCTGTACCACACATAGAACTTGCTGGCTAGTCGCTGGCTTCTCCAGGTGGCACTGTTACTGTGTCTCAACCAAAAATCGTCGTGGTTCTCCGACGTTTCTTTTCGAACGATGCGCGAACTGAGTCCCGCCGTCCATTAAAAAGCTTGAGTGGATCCTCGGGCTCCTTGCAGACACGCGCTGTTGCTCCGGTCCTGACATATTTTCGACTTCTCCACGCTGAGTCGCCCATCTAGACTTGCCAGTTTCGTTGAGTCTCTTTTTATGTCTCCTTTTGCTTCTCAACTTCCAGCGGACTCCTAGAAAGTCTTGGTACTCGGGGTGCCTCGGACCTCCAGGGAACGCATGCTTGTTTTGGATGCGCAGGCTGACACGATCATGACGGTGCCCAAATGTCGCCAAATTCTTCGTCGGCTCAAAACGGCTGATCATACCTCTCCCTCCGCACGCGAGAAAATTGCTGCGAGGATGAACAAGAAGTCCACAATCCTAATGTTTCGGTTTCGTTTCGCAACTTGAATCCGTGTAAAGCTGTCATGAAGTGCTGTCCCCTCTTGCGTTTCCAACGGTGCATCTGCCGTCGTACAACTTTCAGCAGAGCATGGCGCCGCCAAGCCGAGGGGAACGGCGCCAAAACTAGGCGTCCAGCTCGCTGAAACGTTTCGAATCCAGCAGGTCGTCTGTAGAAAGTGTAGTGGGAGCAGAGGTCGGCAAACTCACTCATGAGTCCACTCACTCAGACTCATTTGGACTCAAACTCACACGTGAGTTTGAGTTTGAGTGAGCGCGAGGCTAGTGTGGCATGGTGAGTTTGAGCTTGAGTGAGTTTGAGCCGAGTGATCACGACTGAGTTTGAGTCCGATTGAGTTTGAGTCCATTTTGAGTTCTGAGTACATTTTGAGTTTGAGTCCATTTTGAGTTCTGAGTACATTTTGAGTTTGAGTCCATTTTGAGTTCTGAGTACATTTTGAGTTTGAGTCAATTTTGAGTTCTGAGTACATTTTGAGTTTGAGTCCATTTTAAGTTCTGAGTACATTTTGAGTTTGAGTCCTTTTTGAGTTCTGAGTACAATTTGAGTTTGAGTCCATTTTGAGTTCTGAGTACATTTTGAGTTTGAGTCCATTTTGAGTTCTGAGTACACTTTGAGTTCGAGTCCATTTTGAGTTCTGGGTACATTTTGAGTTTGAGTACATTTTGAGTTCTGAGTACATTTTGAGTTTGAGCACATTTTGAGTTTGATTACATATTGAGTTTTGAGTACATTTTGAGTTCTGAGTAAATAGGAGTTTTAAGTCCATTTGGAGTTTGAGTACATATGAGTAGCCTAGCAGGCAGCTATGGTTGGCTGCTAAGTTTCATGCGTCACTGTGGGCTCGGAATTCAGGTTACCTGCGGGTACGGCACCATTCGCGATCCGCGTGATCGGTTGGGAGGGAGGGGGTGTCTGATTTTTTTACTTGTTGAATTTTCATGTCCCTAAGCACTTGCTGTATACCAAGTTTTCGCGGCTGGCGCGTGAGTGATAATTGACTGGTGAGGTCATAAAAAAGGCTTGTCTTAACTTTCCCTCCTGATGGATCCACTAAGAGGGTGGGAAAGGGTGGTGGGAAAGCACACGGCGGCGCTGGCGTGCTGGTTGTTCGCCTGCTACTGTTAACGGCTTGATATACTAGGGGTCACAACGGAAGAGGTGAGAGCCGGGGGGAAATGGGGGCGGGGGCTGTCCTTTCTACTGTTTCAAATGGATTAGCTGAATTGACTGGGCAGCGCCCCTTAAGACAGAATAATGACCACATTAGATTGGGTGAAAAGTGAAACTGATGAGGCTAAGGCGTGTAAGGTATCCAATGAAAGGTCCGGATTAACGGAATCACGCAGGGTAAATAAAAAAATGCTTCCTGATTGTAGTCATCAGGCAGTCATAATGAGTCATAGATTGGGTTAAAATTCAAAATGACGCTGCGAGGGCATGTGGGGAATCAAATTCAAGGTCTCGATGTGGGGAATCATTCGGGACGAACATGAGATATGGATATATCATGACGTAGTCATGGTAAATCAGAGATTCGGTTAAAGTTCAGGTTCATGACGCTAGGGCGTATCAAATTAAAGGTCTCGATGAGGGTAATCACGTGCTTCCTGATTATTATCATGACATAGTCAAAATGGGTCATAAATTAGGTTAAAATTCACAATGATGCCACTGGGTGTCCGGGGTATCAAATTGAAGGTTCCGATAAGGAAAATCACGTGGAACAAAAATGTGGTAGGGCTATATCATGAGATAGTCATGGTTAGTCATTGATTGGTTTAACGTTCAAATTGATTCCGCTAGGATGTGATGGGTATCAAATCAATGGTCTTGATGAGCCGAATCACGTGGGAGAAATACAAAAATGCTTCCTGGTTATAACCATTAGATTGTCACGGCGAGTCTTATATTGGGGTAAAATTCGAAGTGACCCCGCTAGGGAGTGTAGGGTATCAAATTTAGGGTCTTGAAGAGGGGAATCACGTGGTACAAATAAAAAAAGGCTTCGTAGTTCGAATCATGAGATGTTCATTATGAGTCATAGATGGGGTTAAATTCAAGGTGAGGCCGCTGAAGCATGTGGGGCGTCAAATTGAAGGTTCCAGTTAGGGAATCATGTCGGACACCTAAATAATGCGTCCTGGTTACAGTCATGAGTCATGGTTAGTTTGACTGGTATGAATTCCATGTGACCCTGCTAGGGTGTGTGGGGTATCAAATTAAAGGTCTCGTCGAGGGGGTCACGTGGGACAAATATGAAAATGCTTTCTGGTTATAATTATGAGGATATCGCAAAAGGTATACAGCAAAAGGTACACACTCTCACTCTCACTCTCACTCACACTCACACTCTCACTCTCTCACTCTCTCACTCTCACACACTCTCTCTCTCTCTCTCTCTCACACTCACACTCACACTCACACTCTCACTCTCACACTCACACTCACACTCACACTCTCACTCTCACTCTCACTCTCACTCTCACCCTCACTCTCACTCTCACTCTCACTCTCACTCTCTCTCTCTCTCACTCCCACTCTCACTCTCACACTCACTCACTCTCACTCTCACTCTCACTCTCACTCTCACACTCACACTCACACTCACACTCACACTCACACTCACACTCACACTCACACTCACACTCACACTCAAACTCTCAAACTCTCAAACTCTCACTCTCACTCTCTGACTGTCTCAATCTCTGTGAGGCCATGTGAGTTCTGAATTCATTTTGAGTTCTCAGCCCATTTTGAGTTCTGAGTTCATTTTGAGTTCTCAGCCCATTTTGAGTTCTGAGTTCATGTTGAGTTCTCAGCCCATTTTGAGTTCTGAGTTCATTTTGAGTTCTGAGTTCATTTTGAGTTTTGAGTCCACTTTGAGTTTGAGTACATTTTGAGTTTTGAGTCCATTTTGAGTTTGAGTACATTTTGAGTTTTGAGTCCATTTTGAGTTCTGAGTACATTTTGAGTTTTGAGTCCGAGTGAGTTCTGAGTTTTGAGCTCAATGTGAGTTTGAGTTTGAGTGAGCGCAGATGTGCTGCTCAGCATTGAGTCTGAGTTTGAGTGAGTGGTGATTCGAAAAAAAAATTGTGAGTGAGTTTGAGTGAGCCGCGCCAACTTTGCTGAGGTATGAGTGGGAGCGGTGTCGTGAAATTATCCATTTTTCGGTGTTGCGGACCCCTCTGACTGAGCAGCGAGTCTAGCGGTGTTCGCAAATGGATCTTGTGCCTGGCTCGGATTCGCTTTTCGATAGTTTGCGATTCCACCGTACTTATTTTTGTGCTTGGGGTTCGGTCACAACACGGCTTTACGGTTTCTTCATACGCAGCCTAAGCGATCAGCCAGCGTGATTCCGCTTCTAGGCCTTTAGGTGGATGGAACGGCTCAGACTCCTCGATGGGTGCGACCTCGCGCGCTGCTGCAACGTTTGGTGCTAGGCGGTTTTCACAAATTTCCGGTAACGCTTCACCCCTCAAGAAGTTCGGAAAAAGGGTGTACTCGAACTGAGGCTCACACGATAGTTGCTCTATGATTTCGTTCACGCCGTTTACTTCACGCGTTCTGTCATGTACTTGGACGGGAGCAGCGGAGTTGTCCTTGTATGCGGCTGGCGTGGCCTCGCGTTCTTCACAGTTGTTCTTTGCCTGAACGCTCGACGCTACCTCGCTGCTGGCTCTCACGTTGTCAATATCTGGTACGTGGCTGTGGGCCGTCGTCTCTACACGGCACCGATACCCCTTGCACCCACGTGGCTCACCGTTGAAAGTTGAAACCTGAAGCATCGGCAGGACAACCGGCGAAGTCGACGTGCGCGAGCCGACGTGGGAGGGGTCGTGTGGACGGTGTGGAGTTCTCTTTCCGGTAACATTAATGCCGGCTCCCCGCAGATCGTCCAAAGCCGATCGTAGCCGACTGAGGGCCCCGCATATCCTCTCCTGGTAGTGCAAAATCTCGTAGTAATCGTGTTCGAACTCGTCTCCTTCCAGCAGCTCACCCACCATATCGTTCAGCTTGTTGAGTTCGGCGTCCTTCTGTTCGAGCTCGTTGATAGCCAACTCCAAGTCCAACTCAGATGGCGAGGGAGCTTCCCGGAGCGCGGGCGCTGCCTTAAGCAGCCTCGTAACTGCAGCGCGAAGAACCTTTCTCAACGAACGCAGGGCGTCCAGGTCGTCACCAGCTTGGTACTCGGGGGACGTACAGTTGCTCCCAAGCATGGTACCCTGGACGTGACGGGGCGTATCTGCGTCCCGTTGAAGGTTCCAGTCAGTCGTAGGTGGGCGGTTAGGGCCAGCCATGCCGACCTCCGGCTGAGGGCGGGGCTGATCAGCGGAACAGTCGAAATCGCGGGGTTCTAGGTACCTCAAGCCGGAGGGGACGTAGGTGGTCTCCTTCGTCGTCGCGTGCGGTCATCCTCCCGGGTTTAACGGCACCAGAAAATATTACGGAAGAACGACACAATCGAGACCTGGGCCATGGCTGCCCTTAGCGGGGATGACAACTTTACTCGGAGGGGAAATCTACATGATGATGTTGATGACTGGCGCATAGCCAGCGGGAGATTTAACAAAGGTTCCCAGCTGGAGCCTCTGCCGTGCGCGCGAGCCAGCATCCCCACCAACGTAAGTACACCACTGGGCAAAATACATTCCAGTCCAGCAATTGAACGTTTTCAAGCAGCAGGTAGACGGCAGTGTAAACTTAACTGCCGAGGGCAAAGTCCATTTTAGTCCAGAAGCTCACTGTTTTCAAGCAGTAGGTGGACTGCAGTGCAAACGTAACAGCTGATTTTATATTCTTTTTTCCTGATTAAGTTCCCTGCCTGCAGCCCCTGCCGTGGGCGTGAGCGAGCAGCCCCTCCAATGTAAGTATTCCACTGGGCAAAGTCCATTTTTGTCCAGCAGCTCACTGTTTTCAAGCAGTAGGTGCACTCAGTGCAAACGTAACAGCTGATCTTGAATTCCTTTTCCCTCAATAAGGTTCCCTGCCTGCAGCCTCCGCTGTGCGCGCAAGCCAGCAGCCCCCCCCCCGCCTCCCCCCCAACGTAAGTATAATTTGTTGTGTAAAAATGCAACACTAATGTGGCATATGTATTCTTTTATGGATTGTACTCATGAAAATCTTATATAAACCACGTTTATGTGGCTGAGACAGAAGAGTGTATTGCGGTTTCGTCTGTTGAAGTCACGCTTATAGGATTTGCTAGGAAGGAACTGGGAAGGAAGTGTGGTGTTAATACAGTTACACGGCTGCATCTATGATCCTGTTGAAAAAAGAAATCACATTGCGGAATGCACACTTGCAGGGAACAGTTACCCCGCCCAGTCATAAAATTTCTTCTGGTTATTTTTTTAGGGTTGTGCTTGCGCTATTTCTGTATCTGTTCAGTATGAGTGAAAAATTCTGCAGAATATTTAGCCCTCATCCTGTTTGGTCTGTCTCTTTGGTTCAGTGCATACTGTGCTATTTTGAGATGTTTCATAGTTTAAATAAACAACTAGTCTTCAATAATGCATTGCTGAACATCAGAAGTAGACCAAACTGATTGTGCTTTCATGAAGTGTAAATAGCTACCTGCCACTCGTTTGGTTACTATGAAAAACAAGTGAAGCGTGTGAGGGTTAGCTGGGACGTAAAGAAACATCATCATTATTGGAGCTTCAGAGCACACTCGTGTAACCGTAGCACATTGCAGTGTCTGCTTCTTTTCATTGCCGCTATGCGCTTTTCTGCAAGCCTTGCAACCACAGATACATTTGGTGGCATGCGCTTGCAATAACCTAAAAATAATGTTGTCTCGTGCTGACATCTCTCATAATGTATGGCTTTGCTACCTTTTACAGTACCTGAAGAAATTGTGCACGTGGCTGACGGATCAGTGAGTGCACTGCCTGCCTTATAAAAAAGCATTTTTGGGGGAAGGGCGGAGAAAGAGAGAATATGAATTCCACAATATGCTGAAAGGACTCGTCAAAGAGGATGTGAACGGGGGTTCGATTCCCGGCTGCAGCGGCCACTTTTCTGATTAAGGCAGGAGGCAAAAACTCCCCATATGTACGAGATTTTGGCACACGTTAGAGATTCACAGGTGGTAAAAATTGATCTGGAGCCCTTCTGGGCACCCCTCAACGCCTCTGTTGCGTTGGCATGTTAAACCTTAAATCAAATGAGTAGGATTTGAGCTAGTGCACTCTATAATACACGGTCAGTGGCGTCCATTCCAAGTGTGACTTACAGGGTAAGATCATTACTTCGCCGCAAGATTTGCTATCCTTTTCACGTGCATACGTTAAAGCCCTTCCATCATTCAGTTCATTTGTGTGCCGCAGATCGGTATTCTTGCGAAGAACAGCTTAACTTTAGTGAACATTATCTGCAGCCACACTCAGAAGCCATTGTGTTTGTCAGGGTTTCGCCCAAGTTTTCTTTTTGACTTGTAAGAAGACAAGGATGCAGGTTGTCAGCCGCATATGTACGCGTGCTGTTTAATTGCACTGCTCGCTTTGTGCCCTCTTGTCATCGAAGAGGAACCAGTCGTAGCATCCTTTTGAACGCTGTCATTAGAGTCACTTAAATTTGTGCGCATAATTTCTCTGCTGCCTTTCCACTCCCTTTCGATAGGTACACAAAGAACACCGCGCAATATTGGCTGCAGAGCAGCCAAGGGACTGAAAGTTTACCACGGCAAGCTGCAGCAAGCGCTGGGCTTACCATCACATCGGGCGTGGTGCGAGGGAGACGAAAATACCTGTATATTGTAAAACGCACTTTGGTGATGACACTTGTTGAAGAAGTCCTCAAGTGGACTTTTATGTTAAACTTGCAATCAAGTTGTTTTTCTTGCAAGATGCCGTGCTGCATTGCATGTGCTCACGGATTGCTTTATGTGGGAAGTTCAGGCAGGAATATTAGAACGACTACATCACGTTAACAAATGTCATGCCTGCCGCAAAAAATGTTAATCACATAAAGTGCACACAATCAGGCATTTAATTGTCCTGAGCAAGTGCAACGCTACCTTCAGAGGTCTATAAACAGCTCCCCAGTTTCAAAGATGGAAAAAAGGCATGAAGTGTCCTCATTTGATGTTTAGTTCTTTCGTTAGTCGCTATTGTACTAACAAAATTTTGGAAGGAGGAGTTCGAACTGTGTGGGACCCTAATCGGGCACATAGGTCGGCGTACTCACTCGTGAGTACACTCATTTGTACTCATTTGTACTCAAACTCACGACTGAGTTCGATGATGAGTGATCACACACCCAGAAAAAAACAGTGAATACGATGACGAGTACAGGGGTAAGTCCACTACTCGTGAGTACAGTACTCATGAGTACACTACTCATGAGTATGAGTACTCATGAGTACAGTATTTATGAGTGAGAACTCAGGAGTTTGAGTACTAATGAGTATGAGTACTCATGAGTACACAGTACTCTAGAGTGCACAGTACTCATGAATACACAGTACTCATGAGTATACAGTACTCATGAGTACACAGCACTCATGAGTACAATACTCATGAATACTGTGTACTCATGAGTACTGTGTATTCATGAGTATATGCACTCCTGAGTACAGTAGTGCAAACAAGTTTTATCACGAGCTCGAGTCCGGACGCGCGTGTACGAGTTGCAAACATTTAGTGGTGCCGCTGTGATGCTCAACTGTCAAGGATTGTAAAATTAGACAACGAAAACTGCACCTCCCTCCTTTCCCGGTCCCTGTTTGGCGCTGTAAGCGTTTTTCGGCGGTCGCTCGCAAAGGGGCCACGGTGAAGAGGGAAAAAGGAGGGGGTGAGGGCCCGGCGGGAAACGCGGCCGCAGTTGCTCTTCTCTGATGGGACTTGTTGACTGCCGCAGTTATTTTTGTTGACGCGGCCTGTGAACGCGTGGCGGCTTCATTGCGCTTGCTCCCTTCCAATTGTTTTAGGGGAGAGACGGTGGAGGCTGCTGACAACGCACGAACTAGGCGTACTGAAGTCCCTCTTTTTCGGTCTTCAGTAGTTTCCGTAGACGCATGTCACGGTGTGTAGTCGTTTCGTGAGCCGAACCGCTCATTTCAACAGTCGCAGTTAATTTACGTAACTCGCGTCAAACCGACTGCGTGGTTTGTAACGTTCGCTGTGCGTATTCAAGCGACAGTTTGGCTGATGTACGTGCGCCCATGTGGTTTTATTAGGTTCCTGTTTTGAAACATTTTGCTCAGGTTCGCTAGTAATATGGTCTGGTGTAGTGCCATTTACAAGTGAGCATATAACCCCACCGTGCACTACGGCTTGCAGGCGCGGCGGTGGAATTCGCCCCAGCAATGGAAATAAAATATCCGAGTACACCTAAGCACGTTTGTGAGTTGTGAATCGGACATCATAATATCCAGTTCAACGGATGCGGCGCCTTGTTTAGCCTTGCATATTTTGTCGAAGAGCTCTGTCATCTTGCCGCTGCAGGAGCGTTTTGCTTTCGAATGACTTTACTTTCGAGTGGCAACCCGATTCGCCGCTTCTCGTTTATGCCACCGTGTAATGAGGGCGCTGACGATGATGGTGAATTTCGGTGGTTGTTATTCCCCTACCTTCACTACTGTTTACAGGCGGGGCGACCACCCCTCGCTAGCAACTATAACGCCGAGTTTAAGCTCGCACTGTGAGAGGCCTCGTGAAGGAATTGTTTTGAATTGATGAACGCCAACGCCAGACGCCGGGATTGTCGCTTTGAGCTCGAATCTTGGAACGTCTCGTAAAACATGTGGATTGCACATAACGACGTCACCGCACTTTTCGATCGATCGCTGTCAGCTTCATCCACGTTGCTCGAGATAAGAGCTGCAGATTTCCGCTGTGCAACCAACCCACCAACACGGCAATACAGTGACGTCAGTGCAAGCTATCACGCCTCCGAAAAACGTGTCTACAAACTTTGTTCGCGAGTACACAAAGCACGGCAGAGCAGTTCTACGCTGCTGTAACGGCTGCCAAGTACCGGCAGCAACTGGGTGCCCTGCGGCCCTCGACTGCGACCGATACCCTCTCCACGCCCCCCCCCCCCCTCCGAACACACACACACACACACTGTTGGGACTGGGCCATTCTAGGCTCACCACTGTTCGATTCACTTCACTTTATTTCCTTAAAGACCCCACAGTGGGGTGTACATAAGGGGCGCGTTGTACAACATAGATACAAAAGCCACAGGTTAACAATACAGATGCATAGATGTTGCAACGTTGCCCTGCTCAGTCCGCCATCGACGCGGCGCAGAGGAGAGCGATGAAGTTGTCGAGCCGACGGTGATTTTAAGCTGCATTCATATACAATATATACAAAGGTAGCAAGAGCGTTACATGGCTCGAACAAAGGCACTTCTCAACTCGTGCCTCCGATGAAATGCCGCCGCACAGCCGCTGCTTCAGGGCTGGTTTTATACCCCCGGGGTTCCGCCACAGCCGCGTGCAGTTCGAATCTTTCCAATCAGGACTATCACTGGCCGCAGTTTGAATCCGGCGAATGCAGGCGAAGTGAGTGCGTCAGCCGAGCCACGAATGGGAAAGGGGAGGCGGCTCAGCGGCGCCGTCTCCAGAGTCTACTCGTCGCTGCGTGTCTTTTGCGGGTCGGTCGTCCCAAGCATGATTTGGTGCAGCCGTCTCGATGGGAAAAGGAGAGTAGACTCGGCGGCGCCGTGTGCCGCCAGTTGCGGCACGTCTGCCGCGGGCTGGCTGACCGAGGCGCGAATCGGGCCCGCCGTCGGCGCGTCGCCAGGTGCAGCAAATTTGTGTCGGGCGCTGTGGTTAACCGCACACACACGCATAGAAAAATTAGTGAGTAAGATCAGACCCGTGTGGGTTTTGGCCTAGCTGTTAACGGAAATAGACACAACGACGCGTAGCGCCCGTCCTGTAGGCGGGACCTTCCTCTGGCTTTTCGCGCGCTAGCCGGTTTTCGTCTTTCTGTTTATCTCTTACTTTGCGGGCTGACGGCGGTTGCGAGGGGTACGGTTGCGCAATGTTCGCAGAATTCGGAACAGCGGCGGCACTGTCTCTTTCCAGATGGTTTTAAAGACGATAGTCTTTCTTTGGCCACTTGAGCGCGACAATGTTGGCCTCTCAGTCTGTCTGTCTGTGTACGTCATAAAGATAATTCATTATTGCAACGTAATATCACGCCCCGCTGTACACATGGGAGCTACTGGGGTCGCCGTTAAGTAGCTTCACGTACATAATGCGCCCTCTCTACAACTGGCCAACTGCCCCGCGATTCAGCCGCAATTCAGTCCGCGATTCAAAACGCGAGTGCGTACGTCCCGTTTCGCTCTCTCCCGTGTACGTGCCTTCGCGCAGTGGGAAGCCCTACGACAATGCACCGTGTAAGACGTTTTCTTTTCGGGCTCCTCTGTCCTGAAGTATATGTAATCTCAGTATTTCTAATTAGTTAAACATTTTATTTTTTTCTGTTTAGCCTTTCATTCGAGCCACGACCTAGCTAAGATGTTGCAGTCGACAGGATCATGATTTAAGGCCACGGGAGGACGAACGGACGAACAACCTGGACAGACCGCACCACGACTACGAGAGTGCAGCACGAAGACATGGTGCACCGACTCACTCCACGCCAGCCATGGTCGACACAGTGCTGACTTCAACGGAACGCTACGTCCTATGCTCTATGAAGAAACAGCATTTCGTGAGCGCACTACGATTACGGGGGCTACCCTGCTCTGGCCGTAAGGACGACATCATCTTGCGTCTTCTAGAGGACAACGAAGAACGTCGTCATCTCTTCAAACGAACGAATGTGCCAACGCTACTTCAGGCTGCCTCCGACAACAAACGGCAGAGGACCCTGCAAGCGGCGCTGTTTGAGAGCAGAAGGCTGCGTGATGAACGAGAAAGTTTTCTGAGACAACGGGCGAGAGTCGGCCGCACGTTTTCCACGGTGCCTGGACTGCACGAGATCCGGACACAGGCAGAATGCACGACAGCACGCACATGAACGAGACGACGCATGCAAAATTGTGATTGCGTGCTCACCGGACCTTTCCCAGGTAATCGCCACTATTTACGGAGACGCATCGAAGGTCAGTGCATTTCTGGCGAGATCACGAACACATGTTGCTCTGCTACATCGCCCACGAGCTACATCGCCCACGCGCAGGTCATTTCAGCAACAAGCAACGAAACGCGCAACGTACGCAGCGCGCACGAGCCAGAAGGCACCACGTTCCTGGCACCCGCTCTTCCGCTACAGACGTACACGAACGGAACGCTGAGAGCACGGAACGCAACGGAGCCGGTACGTACATTTTCCGCACGTGCTGTCCCGGCGCGGGTCCACGCAACCAACGACATCGCATCCGGATTGGTGGATATGGCCACGACAAGCGAACAAGACGCACGGCGCCCGAAATGCACCATACGTGGCGAACGACAGCACCCCAATTATAGGGGAGCTTCCTAGATAAAACGAGACGAACAGCGCACGAAACGCACCAGAAGTGACGAACGACATCCAACTTGAACCAGTGTAGCTGACCACGGAGAACGAAATGCACAACGCACGGAACGCCACCAAGCCGGCACACACGGAGGAAACTGCTGTTCGCGACATCCTCCGCTCCCACTGCAGGTGCTATCCGGACGTGGCCAGCGAATGTTACAACCACAGAAATCACCTGGCCACAAGCAACAAAAGACCCAGCGCACGCGGTTCAACCCTACCTGAAAGTACGAGCTCTCCGACACCCGCTGCTCCCGCCCGAGTCCAGCGGATGAGCGACATGACACTCGGGCAAGTAGGTCCGTCAACGAGCAACGACACGGCCAGCGCATGCGGCATGTCCGAGCCAGAATTAACAAGATCACCGGCACCCGCGCTCCGATCGAGACTCACACGACAAACACCATTTCGTACAAGAAGACGCAACCGCGAGCAAGCGGACTCGCTATAAACGGAGCCTGCTTGTATGGGAGAGATAGCGATTATAGCATTCTCGAAACAACGGGCAAAAGACGAGGTCTTGAGCGACGACACGGACACGGCAAGAACGGCAACGAATGAACCCGATCCAGACGACGCATCGAATGCCCTGATGATGAAGTCACGTTTGCGACGCCGAGGAATGTGGTACCGAACGGACAGCACGAACTACGCCCGCTTCTCCACCACAACGGTTTCACTTCCGAAACAACCACGGCGACTGCGAGCACAGAGCCGCAACGACTTTGACCGATCAGCCATGCCACCCTACGAAAACGCCCCGCTACCGCACACTAAACGAAAAGCCAAACGGCTCCCGCACCATACGCAACGCACGCATCAATTCAAGCAACGTCCTCAACGCGCCGAACTATGCCATCCCTACACAGCGCAGCTCGCCACCGAACAAACCAGACGTCTACGCCCCCACATGCATCAAGCACGCGACGAGCTGCACGAACACAATCGCCGACGGAAGCGGCGCAACCAACGCAACGCCGTAAACACTGTCAAGCAGATTTGAAATTGACCGAAACTCAACGAGACGAACACCCTCTTAACGATGTTTCTAGTATCTGGAACAACAAAAAACAAACGCCAGCATTGGGCATCTGTGAACAAGCGGACAGTGATCTGGATACGAACGGACGTCAATCTACGCGAACGCTTCATTGTGCCTGGGGACAGGCGCATTTCGGATTCAGAGCACGATTAGGATACGTATCAGCGCGCCCGGAAACGAAAACGGACGACAAAAGCTGCCACAACAAGACACGCAGAAAAACGCAGTTTACGGCCACGGCCGCACCGACAAGCCCCGAACTCCCCTCAGCCCGACCCGGCCTGAGAACAAGACGAGACGCCAGGCGCAACGCGAGTGCTTACGTTCCGTTTCGCTTTCTCACATGTATAGTGTACTTGCTTTCGCACAGTAAGTCGCTCAACGGCAGTGCACCGCGTCAGACGTTTTCTTCCTCTGTCCTGATTTATATGTAACGTGTGTTTTTCTAATCAATTTATAAACAATTTATTTTTTCTACTTAGTCTTTCATTCGAGCTACGACCTAGCTAACAGTGCAGTTAAGTTGATTATTCATGAGTAATACAAATTGAGTACTCTTGAGTACTGATTGAGTACTCATGAGTGCAGAATGAGTAGTACTCATGAGTGCAGAATGAGTAGTACTCGTCAGTGCAGAATGAGTAGTACTCGCGAGTGCAGAATGAGTAGTACTCATGAGTAGTACTCGTGAGCAGTAGTACTCATTGAGTACTCATGAGGATAGATTGAGTACTCATGAGTACAGAGTGAGTACTCATGAGTACAGATTCAGTACTCATGAGTACAGATTGAGTACGAATACTCGTGAGGACAAATGAGTTTGAGTACAAGTGAGTACGATTACAAATGAGTATTTGATGAGTGAGTACGAGTGATTTTGTGAACAGACGAACTTTTTGAGTCTGAGTTTGATTGAGTACAGCGTAAATAAAAAAAAATGTGATTGAGTTTGAGTGAGTTCTTTCTGTTTTGCCAACCTATGATCGGGCATAGTGTTGACGGAGGGTGTTCTCGGATTGCTGTAATTATTTGGGCAAACATCTTCCTTGCCGACTGGCTTGACGTTGATTCTGATCCATACATTAGAATGTGGTGTGCTTAGTGGTAGATATTGTCCGTTGAAGCATCAAAGCATCAATTTCGGTTTAGGGGTTCATTGGTTTCACAGGCTGTATTGGTCATTTGCCGCATGTCATTGATCTTACTACAAAATACTAATTAAGATTTTCATATTTTCGTGCAGTTCCACCTTGCAAAGAGAATTTTTCTGACGAGCGGCCAGGCAACGAAGATTTTAAACAACAAAAAGCCTACGCTCGTTGCGAAAGATACGGCACAGGCAATCTGGACCAACGAGGTCCTCGCAGATCGGAGCTTGCACGGGGGCGTGGCACCCAACAAGAGGGCACTTGGAGAGCGGGCCAAAGAGCAGATGTCACCTGAAAAAGTGCAGGTTGTGGCAGGTAATGCAGTTCCACTATCCTACTTGCGAAGGGTGCTGCACAGTTTTTTTTTCAGCAACCGTACGCTACTAGGGCTCTAAGAAGAGCATCGATGTGGACTCCACCGAGGCTGCATTGTCGCGGCTCTTGAGTGAAAAAATTCAGGAAGCTAGAAAGTCGCTCAAGAAACAAGAAACAAAGACACACGGTTCAGAGGGCCAAGATAGAGAGGGCCTAAACGCCCAGGGCCAGAACACCCAGGGCCAACACGCCCAGGGCCAAGACGTCCAGGGCCAAGACGGGGAGGCCCTGGCGGGAGCAATGTTGGGTAAATAAATGACATCCAGCTACACCATGCATATGGCGTGACATGAAGCGGGTCTGGTGGCACGTGCTCCTAGTATCAGCTTACCTAACCGTGGAACCTGGTGAACTGTTACCAGCTCGGTCAGGAGCCTGCTCGTCTTAGCTGGGAGCGACAGCTTTCTGAGACCACCAGCCTGCTAGGACCAGCATCCCATTCCCAGCTGGGACCAGCTGCCTGCTGGGACCAGCAGCCCACTCCCAGCTGGGGCCAGCAGCCTGCTGGTTTCAGCTGGGAATTTGGCCATAAACCAGCTCAGCTGGGACCAGCAGAAACAAGCAGAATATTTTCTCTTGGGATACTTTCAAACACGTATTATTCGAGCCTTATACTATGCGTATATTCACAGTCATCTCTCCTATTGCTTATCATGCTGGGGAAATATATATTTCACGCATTTAGACCACCTACAAAGTTTACAAACTCAAGCCATTCGAATAATGATATTTAGTCCATTCCTGTCTTATGCGCAACCAATCTGTCATAGCCTAAACATTCTTCGTATTAAACAGTTATTCCGGTTAAAGTTATCAATAATTTTGTATAGGCTTATTAATCATGACGTGCACACTGACGTCATCCATATTAATTATCTTTTAAATACTAATAATACTAGGTTTTCCCAACGCAATAACCTTCTTTTTCCCAAGGCGCGTACAAATAACGGCCAATGTACCACCGCTTTCGCTGGCATATCTCTATGGAATGCCATTCCGAGTGAAATCAAAACGTCGTGTAATGTTCATTCATTTTCTCATCCCACTAAAGTATATTTGCTAGTCGCAGTTTATGACTTCGCATGACTGCGTAAATCTTCTCTGCATATTTACCCTCATTGCTTTCTGCTTAGAATAGCTACTCGTATTCATCTCTCCACAAATACTGTTTTATTTTATTGTTATATTTTTTGAAGAATTTTTCAAATCAGTGTATATACTAAAATTGTATTTATACTTCATCGATGTTTCTTATAATGGTAACATATATGTTGTCTTTAAAGTGTATTTTGCATTGTCTAAACTTATATAATAATTCTGCTCTTGTTAGGATTATGAAATCACTGGTTTCATTATGTAATATTCCCTAAATCTGTTTTGTCATACGAGGTACCCCCGACAGTTTTTTTAAAACTTTCGGACATCCTTCTGTAGCATATTTATTGTATTCAACAATACAGTATTCATTATTTTGAATACACTTGAACTTAAAGGGACCCTGCAACACTTGCCACCGACTACTAGTAATGTATTTTTGGATGAAGTCTATTGTCCCAGAAATCTCCTCCCGCAAAAATTATGAAAATCCGTTCACAATTAACGAAACTACGCGCGATGAGAAATCACGCATAATCGTTCCCTCTCAACTCGACCGCGGACAACGCGACGAAATCTGCGCGCTCTCTCCCGGAGAGGGGGGCGGCTCGCGGCGTTCTCTTCGGCGGCCTTCGATATATTCTCACGAAGCCAAGGACGACGCAGTTGTCTTGAAGCAGAAACAAGTTTATTGGAGCGAACTTGTGCTTCCCTAACAACTCAAAAGAATACAGAGGCGGCGAAGCAGCGGTCAACAAAGTGACTTGCGTAGGCGAGGGTCGCAGAATCGAATGCCGAGGCGTCTGCTCTGCAGGCTTTTTATCTTTCGGCGCGAGTGTTTCTGGAACCGTCGATTCACATCCAGAACATTGTAGATCACAGGCGATTATTCTGGGCTAGCGACGTTAGGGCGAAACAGTTTGCTTGTCTGAATGTGATAGCCCGTGTGGCATAAAAATAAAGGAAGACGCGCTTTGCTTGGAACGCAGATAACACAGCCGGGCGTGACCCGGCAGTAAAAACAAACAATAAATAAGCATGGCCATACATGGTTCGCGGCATTACCCCCCTCTAAGAGTGCATCGACCCGATGCTAAAATAAAAGACAGTCCGAACAAACAACAACAACAACAAAAAAGTCCGTCATCTTGCATAGTAAGGTTTCAAGCGAACCACGTGGACCACTTCGGGCCGCGTGCGTCGTCGTGATGCTCCGGAATCCCCATCGGGGATCACCTCGTAGGTAAGTTGGCCGACACGTCGCAGAATTTGGCAGGGTGCGAAATATCGTCGCAGAAGCTTCTCACTGAGTCCGCGTCGTCGGATGGGAGTCCAAACCCAAACACGGTCCCCTGGGTGGTACTCGGCGTCTCGGCGTCGGAGATTGTAGCGCCCGGCATCCACGAGCTGCTGGCGCGTTGTACGAACTCGAGCCAGCTGGCGGGCCTCCTCCGCATGCTGAAGGAATCCTTGGACGTCGGTGTTGAGGTCATCGTCTTCTACGTGCAGAAGCATGGCGTTGAGCATCGTAGTTGGCCGTCTTCCGTAGGCAAGCTCGAACGTCGTCAGCTGCGTCGTCACCTGGATAGCCGTGTTGTACGCAAACGTGACATACGGAAGAACTCCGTCCCAAGTCTTAGGTTCGACGTCGACGTACATTAACCGCATATCCGCGATCGTCTTGTTCAGACGTTCTGTTAGTCCGTTCGTTTGGGGGTGGTACGCCGTCGTTCTTCTGTGATCCGTGTTGCTGTAGCGTAATATTCCTTGCATCAGCTCCGCAGTAAAGGCCGTTCCGCGGTCCGTTATTAGGACTTCCGGGGCTCCATGTCGCAGCACAACTTGGCTTACGAAGAACTTTGCGACTTCCTGTGCAGTGCCCCTCGGAAGAGCGGCGGTCTCTGTTTAGCGCGTCATGTAGTCTGTCGCCACGACAATCCACCTGTTGTCTGATTATGACGTAGGGAACGGGCCTAGAAGGTCCATTCCAATCTGTTGAAAGGGCCTCGACGGGACGGCGATCGGTTGCAGAAAGCCGGCGGGTCTTGTCGGCGGCGTTTTCGTCGCTGGCAGTCACGGCAACTCCGAACGTAGTGGGTGACGTCGGATGTAAGGCGGGGCCAGAAGTACTTCGCCTTGATTTTTGCAATAGTGCGAGCTGTGCCGAGATGTCCGGAAGACGGGTCGTCGTGGCACGCTTCCAAAATTTCGTTACGGAGCTCTGCAGGGATGACAAGTAGGTAATGCGTTATCGTTCCGGGGCTGAAATTCTTCTACACGAGGACGGAGTTTTTGAGGCTGAATGGTGGCAAGTTCCGCTTGAACGCCCTAGGCACGGCGACATTTCGTCCTTCGAGATAGACGATCATAACGCGCAAGTCGGGGTCGGCACGCTGCTGGGCGGCTAGGTCGCTCTCCGTAACGACTCCGAAGAACGCGCTGTCTTCATCGGAGTCTAGTGGTGGCGGGTCGACGGGGGCGCGGGACAGGCAGTCGGCGTCGGAGTGTTTCCTGCCGTATTTGTAGACGATTCTAACGTCGAACTCTTGCAGGCGCAAGCTCCACCGCCCAAGACGGCCAGAGGGGTCCTTCAAATTGGCGAGCCAACACAGCGCATGGTGGTCTGTGACAACCTTGAATGGTCTACCATATACGTATGGGCGAAATTTCGAAATGGCCCATATAATTGCGAGGCACTCTTTTTCAGAGGCTGAGTAATTTTTCTCCTCCTTCGACAGACCACGGCTGGCAAAGGCTATTACTTTTTCGCTACTGCTTTGCTTTTGGACGAGAACGGCACCCAAGCCTATATTGCTGGCGTCGGTGTGCATTTCAGTTTCGGCGTTTTCGTCGAAATGAGCGAGCACGGGAGGGCTTTGCAGGCGTTTTTTCAGCTCGCAGAATGCCTTTTCTTGGTCGTTTTCCCAGCTAAAAGGCGTGCTATCTTTCGTCAACCGTGTGAGTGGCTCCACAATGCGGGCAAAGTTTGCGACGAAGTGCCGGTAGTATGCGCACAGTCCGAGAAATCTTCGCACGCCCTTCTTGCCTTTCGGCCTTGGGAAATTCGCAATGGCCGAAGTTTTTGCCGGGTCAGGTAGGACTCCCGCGGCGTTGACGACGTGGCCCAAGAACTTCAGCTCCTCATACGCGAAACGACACTTTTCAGGCTTCAGCGTTAACCCCGATGTACGAATGGCCTCGAGTACAGACTCCAACCTTGCAAGGTGTTCGTCGAAACTCCGGGCGAATACCAGAACGTCGTCGAGGTATACGAGGCAAGTGTGCCACTTCAGGCCAGCTAGCACAGTGTCCATGACTCTCTGAAACTTTGCTGACGCCGTGCACAGCCCAAAAGGCATCACCTTGAACTCGTATAGGCCGTCCGGGGTTATAAACGCAGTCTTCTTTCGGTCTCTCTCGTCCACTTCAATTTGCCAGTAGCCGGTCTTCAAATCCATCGATGAGAAGTACTTGGCATAGCAGAGGTGGTCAAGCGCGTCGTCGATTCGTGGCAGGGGATACACGTCCTTTTTGGTGATTTTGTTTAGTCGCCGGTAGTCAACGCATAACCTTAAAGGAGCACTCACACCAATTTTCGGCGTTAATATTATTGCGCAGTTCGCTTCCTTCACTCAACATAATACCCTGGCTGAAATATGAGCGGCCTGCGACGCGAAGAACGTAGTTCAATTGGATCTCATTTATCGCGCCGACGGAGCAGCGCGCGGAGCGGCACTCAGCAAATGGACATCAGCGTGACGTCAATCCAAGAGCGGGAAAGAAGTGACGCGACAGCGCTCGTCAAAAACTCGTGACGTCCCTTCACGCGCGCGACCCCACGAGCGGCGAGCGGGCGCAACACCCTCTCAAGCGGGCGCCGGTGACGTCCGCACAAAGCGGTGACGTCTGTCCGGGAGTCTGTCATATGCGCCGTTCGGGATGAAAGCGCGGGGATTTGAAACAAACGATTTTCAGGCCGTTCAATGTAATTAACTATCGCGCGCTGAAGTATTTGAAGGGCTGTTTCGGGTTCGCCAGACCATTAAGCATCGATAAAAACAATAAGAGTGGAACAAAAAATTTTCGTGTCAGTGCTCCTTTAATGTGCTGTCTTTTGTCTTTACGAGTACGACCAGCGACGCCCAGGGGCTTTTCGATGGCTGTATAATGTCGTCGCTGAGCATGTCGTCGACTTGAGTCCGGATGGCTTGCCGTTCGTGGGAAGAGACGCGGTATGGTGACTGTCGGGTAGGTCGGGCTCCATCCTCAGTTATAATACGGTGCTTCGCTAGGGGTGTCTGACGTAATTTTGAACTCGACGAAAAACACTCGCTGTAGCGACGCATCAAAGCCAATAATTTGTTCCGTTGTTCTTGCGTCTTGCGGTAGCGCCGGATTCACGTCGAAGGGCTGCGGAAGCTTGAAGGTGTCATCGAGTGGGCGTTCAAAGTCGGCGACGGCGATCACGTCACTTGCTTCTTGCGTTTCTTTGAGGAACGCAATTGCAGCTCCCTTGTTTAAATGCTGGTACTCTTCGGTGAAATAAGTGACCAAAAGGTGAGATTGGCGTTGCATAAAATGGGCAATGCCTCTTGCGACAGAGGAGGAGAAGGATAAACTTTATTGGGAGCATCGTAATGTGGTGTGGGGCCCTCATTCCAGGACTCCATTGGAGACCCCTGCCGCTACGGCCCTTTCCACCAGCCTAAGCTGGGAATCGAGACCGGAGCTGGACAGCTCCTTCTCCCACTGCTCACGGGAAGGGTGCGCGATTCTTGAAATTTTGGGGTTTGCCGAACACTCCCATACCATATGGTACAGGGTGCCCGGGGAAGCGCAAAATTTGCACAGCTGGAAGTACTGAGTGGGATGGAGCAAGTGAAGTTTTGACGGATGAGGAAACGTATTTGTTTGGAGGAGCCGGAGGCAGTGCTCCTGCTCTTTGGTTAGGGATGCATGACCGGGGGGATATATCATTCTTTGGCACTTATAGTAACCCGTAATGTCTTGATACGTAACCAAAGGACACGCAGTCTCTAACCTACACCCTCGTGTCGCCTGGCGGGATAGATCTCGGGCGATGTCATGGGCGGTCGTGTTGCCCTTGAGGGTTGAGTGGGCTGGCGTCCAAACAATCTTCACTTTTCTTTCGGGTGGCTTTTGCAGCAGGATGTTCAGAGCCGTTTTGGAAATTCTACCACGAAGGAAGTTTCGGCAAGCCTGTTGCGAGTCCGTAATAACGGTATCCGCATTTGTCTGGGAGATGGCCAGAGCAATGGCCGCTTCCTCTGCTTGGGTAGTGGTTGTGAAGGGCAAGGTGATGCTGGTAAGGTGGTTCTCTGTTGAAGTAACCACGGCGCTCATGGCTCCCCTTCTGGCGTAGTCGGTGGCGTCGGTGTAAACCGTGCGCTCTCGGTCCCTGTGTCGTTTGTCGAGAGTGCGCGCTCTTGATTATCTTCTCCCTGCGTGGTAAGTAGGGTCCATCTTGCGGGGTATAGGTGCAACGTCAATGCTTATTCTTATTTTTGGAGGTACGTCGCGTACTTGCTGGGATCTTTCTTCGGGGGACGCCATTCCCAGTCTGGTGAGGAGATTCCTCCCGCAGGGCGACAGAAACACCGCGGTCGAGAAGCAACCTTCGGTCACTCTCTACGATAGCGTCGATGTCAGAAGCAGCATCCTCACAGTAGACGGCGATCATCAAGCTTGCGCGGGGTGGCAGGGTGATGTGATCGTCGGCGATCCTGACAGCAGCACGGTGATCGGGGTTCGGCTGCGGCGTCGTGGAGTGATCGGAGGAAAAAGTTATCGACTTGGTCTGCAGATCAATTATTGCGCCGTTGTCCGTAAAAAAGTTCAGTCCGAGAATTACGTCGCGGGAGCAGTTAGGCAAAATAACGAACTCAGCAGGGTACGTGGTGCCGCCTACAGTGACGCGTGATGTGCACGTTGCAGTTGGCGTTACGAGATGTCCTCCTGCTGTGCGTATATGCGGACCGTCCCATGTTGTCGTAACTTTCTTCAGCTTTGACGCGAATGAGCCGCTCATTACCGAGTAGTCGGCTGCCGTGTCGATGAGGGGGACTACATCAAAGCCGTCGATGGGCAACTGGACGTCGGACGCCGCTTTCCTCGAGTTTCTGGTGCGTCGGGGCGTTGTATCTCGGCTTGTGCGTGGTGACGGTCGGGCACCATGCGTCGTCATTCTCGTCATCTTCTCAGCGGCAGGCTCTGTCTTTTCGGGTACGCGTCGCGTCGTGTCGTCGTCGGGTTCAGGAGTCACGTCCGGGTTAGGTCGAGTCGTTGGGCTGCAGGCACGGTGTTCGGTGCGGCCATGCGTCGTTGGAGGGTTTTCGTTTTAGGAGCGAAGCCATGGGTCTGTCCATCCCTTGTGTCTCGTGGTACGTGACCGCCGCATGCTTTCGGAGATGTCGCAAAGTGGGCCGCGTTGTACGCGCAAGAACCGGCTGCAACCGGCAGCGCAAACTCGGCACCGGGAGCGCGAGCTTGTCTGTGTTCGCCAACGGAGGCGCGAGCGCACGTGCACTGCGAGGGGGAGATAACGCAAGAGATCACGCCACGAACGCAGGCAGTCGTTCTCGGAGATCGAACGAGACGCAAGGACCTTTGCTCGTTTCCTCTCGTCTTGTTCGGGCACAAGTTCGCCCTAAATAAAAGTTCTTTCTTTACCGTTGTGTCCCATCCTACGTGACAAATTGTGGTGGAGGTGCGGGGTAGTCCTCGATGGCGCGGGGTATTTCACCAGGTCTGGGCATGGGAGCATTGACTCCGAAAATAGAAGTTGATTTGTACAATGTACGCACACAGTCTTACGTCTTTCTTAATGATGTAATGGGCGAACTTTCACAGGAGAGTTACGGTTACCGATGATCTCCCCCTCTCGAGCTTCGCCCCACTTATCATCATTCATTCCGTGGATATGGCGTGATTTTTTTTTCGCCGTTCTGCAACTTCACCTCCAGAAGGTGCTGCTTTTAGTTTCCCCCGCGTGGGCTGGGGGACCTTCCACGTGAGAAGTCAGCGGTGTTATGGCGGTTTGGCGACTGGTACCGGTAGGGCGACGGCGAACGGTTGAAGCGGGCAGGTCCTCGGTTCGCGTTGGACAAGTATTCGTCGTTCTCAGTTGGGCGCTGGCCGGGTCGGGGAGTGGTGCGTCCACGGAGAATCCTCCTAGACCGAGCCTCTTGTAAGGGCAGCGACGGTAGATGTGGTCGGCCTCTCCGCAGTGGTAGCACAGCGGGTGATTATCGGGCGTTCGCCACACGTCGGTCTTCCTTGGCGTCTGGTATTGGTCTACAGGGCGTCGGGCGGGCGGCATTGGACGGCGGTATGGCTGAGCCTCTTGACGACGGGTTGGAGCAGGGCGGCGTTGACGAGGAGCTGCGGAGTAGGTCATCGCTTGGGGCTGACGGGGTGCTTCTGAAGGCATAGAAGTTTCCAGCGCCTGCTGAACCTCTTCATGGATGACGTCAGTCAGAGAAGCCACTTGAGGTTGCGGCGTTGTTGGAAAAAGCTTCTGAAGCTCCTCCTTGACCACTGCTCGGATGGTCTCTCGCAATGTATCGGAGCTTCCAGTTGCGGCACCGATGGTCTCCGAGAACAGCGCGTTGACAGGGCGGTCGTACTGCCTCGTTCGAATTTCTAGCGTCTTCTTCATCGCGGCCGCGTCAGACGCGAATTCAGCCACCGTATTCGGCGGGTTACGGACTAGACAAGCTAAAAGCTCTTGCTTCACTCCTCGCATTAGAAACCTGAGCTTCTTTTCTTCGGTCATTTCGGGGTCCACACGGGGAAAAAGTCGCTTCATCTCCTCAACGAAGATCACGACACCTTCGTTGGGGTGCTGCGTTCGAGTTTCAAGCAAAAGCGCAGCTCGCTTTTTTCTCGCAACGGTAGTGAAGGTCTTAAGAAACTCCCTTTTGAATTGAGTTCAGTCGGACAAAGAACTCTCATGGTTGACGAACCAAGTTCGAGCAGCATCTTCTACGTAAAAGAAGACATGCCGGAAAGTTTCTTCGTCGTCCCACCTGTTGAAGATGCGCACGCGCTCCAGCTTCTCCAACCATTCTTCAGGGTCTTCAGCGGGGGCTCCGATGGCGGTTCCCGGGGGCGTGAAATAAATTGCAAGGACGCTCAGACGCGAAAGGGAGAAAAGGAGGAGTGCGAGTGGGAAAGGCGAAGGGCGCTTGGCTTTTCCGCCGTTGTGCACACTCCCCGCGCTCTGGGACCGCCCTGCCGGCGTTGAATATCGCCGGAGAAGTGTGCGCTCTGCGCTAGCCTCTGCTCGGGCACTTTCGTGAAGCGACAAGTGTATCAATCGGCGTGTTTTATTTCGCTCTCTGCGACGGCCGCGCTTTGGATTTAACGCTTAATCCTTCGTATTCTAGCGAAGTTACGAGTGCTTCAACCGTGCCTGTGTTGGATATTTCGCGTTCTCTTACGTGAAGCGGCAACTGTTTGGATACGCAGTGTGCGCTCTACTGTATCCTCTCCTCATGCTCTTACGTGAAGTGCTTCAACCGTGCCTCTGTGCGTGATTTCGCGTTCTCGGGTGTTGGCCGGCGCTGTAGATTTCGAAGTGCCTCAACCGTTCGCCAGTCGCCGCGTAGTTGGAGCGGCTGTTTCTCAAACGTAGATCTACCGTTCACCCTACATGTGATCGGCTCAACCTTTGGCCGGGAAATTGCATTTTGTGCCCCGATGTTTTTTAAGTGCGAATGCACTTTATAAGCGACCCCGAACCTTCCGCCGTCCGCATAGCAACAGCTGCGGGTGCGCGCGCTTTTCGTCTTCCTTAGCAACGGGGGGAGATGGGCGCGCGCTGCCTGGCCGCTGACATGGCACATACCCACGTGGGAGATTGGCCAGGAATAAGTGCGAATGCACTTCTTAAGCGAGCCTGAATCGTCCGCCGGGGAGGTGGGGGTCCCGCTAACCTTCCCGATCTAAACTCGGTCGAAGAGCGCCTCATCTCGCCTCGCCTCCCCTTCATGGTCATCAGGCGGCTGACTCGGGGCAACGGTCAGTACGGCATTAAGGGACAGATCGTGAACGTGCCCATCGACGTTCCGAGCGTGGTGGAGTGTCTTCCGCGGCTGGTTCCCGAGGACGTTGCGATAGACGTGCACGTAAAGCGGAGGCTGGTGAGTCCGGCTACGTACAGGCGCGGACTAGTAAAGCGTGGTAGCATCTTGGCGTGGTTGAAGCACCTGGAGCATGCGCCGTTGTATGTCGCTAGCGGCGTGCGCATCGACTGGAGTCGGCTGGGTCCGGCTCCGATTGCCCCCACCTCCCCGAAGGGAATCGTGAAGGGAAGGGAAGGGTTAGGTTTGCACTCACCCTCGGCGCGCGCCTCTCCCCTCGCCTGACAGCTCCCCCTCGCCGGTACTGCGCCTCTCAAGGCGATGGCACAATTACTACGCTGTGTACTCTCGGTGCAAGAAATGCATTCGCACTTCCTCACGATTCCCTTCGGGGAGGTGGGGGCAATTTTTTCTGTGATAGCGCAAACGACCATGTTGCTTTCGTTCTTTTTTTTTTCTTCACTACCGTTCCGTGCTGACGAAACGGCAGTTGTAACTCGCTAAAGTTTCGGCAGGCGCAATGATAACTGGCCTGAGTCCTTCAATGATTTACTACTGCTCGGACGATTTCCTCAGTCAGACAGGATGACCCTTTAGTGTGCGCTTCCGTTGCTAAATGTGTTGTTCCAGGGTTCAAATCTATTGTGACCACCCACCCCCCTTTTTATTTGTCGCTGGCGACCGCTTAGGAAAGTGTCTGGTGTGCAAATTCAGTGTACTGCTGACCAATTGCAAAGCGTGGGTGTTATTAAGCTTGTCACAGAGCCTTTGAAGATATGACTATTGCATTCCTAATGACCAGTTTCCCAAAAGACGTTTCCAGAAGGAGCATATTTAAGCAGTTCTGCTCTCACTGTGTGAATTGCAAAACAGGTGAAAACAATGTGCTATGGTGGCTGTATTTGGCTTAAGAGTTAAGTGTACATTGCATGTGTTGCTGCGGACCAGCTTATTTATTTATTTATTTATGACATACTGCAGGCCCCACACAGGACCCAAGCAGGAATCACTCAAATATAAACAAACCGACAACACAGGGTAAAATACAGTAACTTGTAAAAACATACTGTCTCAATTTTCAATATGTTCAATCCCATCAATGCTGCAGACAACAGATACAGGCAGATTATTCCAGTCGGATATGGTGTGTGGGAAGAAGGAAAATTTGAAGACGTTTGTCTGGCGCGGCAGCATTGAGGCATATATTGACACGGCAACGATATTTAGATATGTCGATGATTACATGATTGTTACTAGGTCGGTGAAGCCAGAAGAAGTAAACCTTTTAGTCAAGACAGTTAAGAAAACATTTCTGGAGCGCTCTGACGGCTTGGAATTCACTCATGAATTACCAAATGATGGGTCCTTGCAGTTCCTCGATGTGTGTTTTAATTTCTGTGGAACACGCGTGTGTTGGGCGTATCAGCCACGGTCAAAAAAGGCAATTTTGGATTATCGTTCAGCGCATTCGAAGATAGTGAAAAGGGGTATTGGCGTTAGCTGTCTTCGCGGTGCCCTCGAGAAGTCTTGTCAGCACCAAGTCGCCGATAGTGTTCAGCACCAAGTTGCACGTTTGAACGATGCCGGCTTCCCTCGGGAAGTAATAGCAGCAGTGGTTGAAAGCCTATTGCGTGACGTCAAGTCAGGGGCACGGCGTCAAGGGCGAGATGAACCTCGCAAAGAAAGGAGGCCTGTAGTCGTGTGTGGGCTGGGGGAAAGCGTCGGCGGGAGAGGCGGTATTGCTCTGTGACTTCTTGGTATGAGAGCAATCAATCGCGGGCCGACCGAGCACCGTGGTAGGGAGCAAGAACGAGCCCAGCATTACGTGCACAATTTCTCCAACCGCCTTAAAAAGGTGGCGGGGAAATGTGGTGCCGACGTTGTGTCCTCCGCCCCAGAAAAACTAGCACGAATGTGCTCTGCTGTGAATGGCGAGAAGAAGGGTAACCGAAGAAGAGGCATGCCACGCTGTTTGTTGGTTGCAAACAAGGTGTTGTATATGAAGTGCCTCTATCTGGTGGAAAATGCTATATTGGGCAGACTGGTAGGTGCATAAATGACAGGCTCTGGGAGCACCGTACAGCTGTTCAAGCGCTCGCTGCGGGGGGCCATTTAGCTGACCATTGCCGCCGCTGCCGGTGCGTTCCACACTGTGTTCCAATTTACGAGAAGACAGTAACATTGTGCTGTTTTAAGGACCAAGCCAGCCGTGAATTGTTTGAAGCGTGGTGCATCATGAAAGCCGGTGAAAAGTGTGTAAGCACGGCATCTATTAGTTCATCAAAAAAAGAAATAGATTATCTGGATGCGAACTTGCCATGTGCGTAACAAAATGCACCACTTGACCTTGTCTTTTTTATTTGTGCTTTGAGCATGTTCACGCATGCGCCCTTCCTGTATATCTTTTGATGTGTGTAGTAAAAATTTCAGTTGATGTCTAGCGCTAGTCCTGTGTGGTCTCTACTTTTGTCCCGTCTTTACCGCGCTACTTGACCATGTTTCCCCAGAAACGCCTGCAGGCGCTACTCACCTAGGAAAAGCTGCTGAATATGCATGCACCATTGATCAAAGCATTTGAAAGCCGTCCTGCTTCGTGTTGATTGTGCTAATTTTCCTGTTTCCACTGGCTGCTTTATCTGTATGTCACTAGCTAGGTAGAGTACTACAGTCTCTAGTGCACCCACATGCATGTATTTTTGTGGCTGTGTTTCTAGGCGAGGCAAAACATTCCCACGAAATCGACATTGCAAGAAAGCCTGGGATGAGGCATCATATTTTATGTTTACTGGCTGATGTTTGTGTCTTTTAAAATGCTCATAACCAGGAAAAGTTCTTGCACACACTCATTTTAAACTTGCATAACCCTGCATCAGTGTTTGCTTCAGAAGAACACTTCGACTAGTTCCACCAGTCTTGTCTTGCCATTCGCAATCAGTGATGCCACAAGTTGTCTGCAGAACAATGTACAGGGCAGCCGTGCCTGTTTTCAGGACGCTTTGCGAATTTTCATGCACTAATAAAGTACTGCTGCTGCAAGTCGCATATTATTTGTATTCACAACACTGCAATTACCGATGCTGGCCAACTTGCTTTTGCACTTTAGTGTCTCTTTAGGCGTCTATAGTGTACCGTAAAACCATTAGGTCCCTCCTGGGCAGATGTACTGAACTATGCTCCTGTGCTATGTCCCTTGTGCATCCCAGTAGATTTACTTCCTCATTCTCTTTTTAAGCATAGCAGCAATTTTTGAGGTGCAAAAAGTGTCGAAAAATGAAAAAGTTCAGTGTAGTTTTTCGTGCTTAAAATGAGAGCTACTGTATTTACTCTCATAATGAACCCTCCCCCCACTTTTCTTGTTGAGAATTTAATTTTTTGTCACTGAATAAAAAATGCAGCGGGAATATGTCTTATTTTAAGCATGGTTGCTGATGCTGTAGGCGATCACAGTAACGTGATATTGTGCTACAGTACGCGCAGAAATGCTAAAAATGCATTCCAAGAAAAAGAAATCTCATCCGTAGCCGGAGACGTGAGCGCGAATGCCGCGGCTTACAATTTAAAAATTGCGCGTTTGCGGTGCGCCACCTGTTGAATGCAAAACAAACCTTGCGCCATAAAAACGTTGTGGTGTGCGAAGTTCGAACAAAGCACCAAACGTACTCCGCAGTCCTTTTCTGCTATTTGATGTTTAGGCTAGTTCTGCCGGCGTGCGAACAAAGCAGTAAACGTACTCCGCACTCCTCTGCTCTTGTTTAGGGCTCGTTCACGTACGTTCACGGCACCAGCAGCATCAGTGGCGTAGAGTTTGCTGCAATTTTACGGTTTTTTTCTAGTTCGACGACGAAGTAGCAGTTAATTTCTTCAGCCGTTGTGACATGCGCGGGCGCGACCAACCTTTCGAGTTAGGCTGCAAAGCCAGCGTCGATAACGTGAACGTGCTTCGTGCGTGGATGCGTACGCATGGCTGACTACTACGGCGAGGCAACCGTGCGTCGTGGATCGTCGACTGGGAGCCCCCAACCCAACGAGGTACCATAGATGCTCTACGGCAGTGTCTTTATTTATTCTGGCAAGGTCCTCGGAGGCGTTGCCAAATCACCCCCCTACCCGACCTGGTAAAATCAAGACAGACTGATCAGTTGCAGTTGCGAAGCTACACCAGCGAGTTTTTTTTTTTGCTACGCAATTATTACAGTAGCGGTGGCTTAAAAATCTGGTTACTACTGATCACACTTGCTTCCGTCACGCTGAACAACGCCACGGGTCAATCATCGATGCCGCCGTCTTTCACGCTCAATTTCAAAGGGAAGAACAGCTGAACTTCGTCGTTGTATGTTCTCTTGGCCGAGGTGAAAGAACATATAGCTTAAATTACATTACATTGAGTTGGGCTGGGATTTTTTGACCACGATTTGAAGCACCCGTGCAAAAACAATCCGCATTTCACTTCATGTTCAAATTCATTTATTTTTCCTTACGTAAGATTAAACAATATCAGAATAATGTGTGATGTAATTCTAATTCACAAACAAATAACGCTTCATAGTATGGTCCGAGCAAAAAGAGTCAAGCATGTGTGTCATGCTTTTGACATTTTCACAGATGAATGATTTTTAGCCAATTATCTCCTGCCCCCTTCGGTCTATAAAGGGGCACCCCTTGCTGAGGAGGAAAAAAAGACCAACTGAAAATGCTTTAAAAGAGGCTTTAAACGTGTCGTGTTATTACGTGTTCAGTGGATTTAAACGTAACCGAAATGTGGGAAGCATATAACTGTCCTATTTTGGAGAGAATTGTGTTATATGCAAGAGCATAACATGCAACTGTTCCGCTTCGATTTCGTGAGCGATTGAGCAAGTTTTTTTTTTGCTTGGTACCAACACAAATTTTCCTAAAACGCCATTTTTCATACATGGGAAAATTAAGTGATAGGCGAGTGCTAAACCTGTATAATTTTTTATTCCGCGAAGTAGATCAGAACATGACTTGGAGGCACATCTTTAATACAGTATGCGCATCACCTTGGAACTTCAGCATTTCTTAGTTGTCTGATTGTGAAACTTGTCAGATGAAGTGGGTAATTGAAGTAAAAAAAACATTTGCAGGTTACATATTGCATATCTGGTTCTCAATAATAATCTCACAACTAAAATAATTCAAAATGTTACCGTTTAACACGTTTGTGTTTCATAAAATTGTAATTTAAGTAAAAAAATATATTGCAGGTTAGTCGTTGTATATCAAGCTTTAAATAATATTTTGAGAATTCAGATAATTTGTGATATTCTCTTTTTACAGGTTTTTGTTCCACAAGGAGTGAAGGTGTCAGCACAGAAGCTCAAACGAAACTGTCGGAAAGCATTCTACTACTGCTAAGCATTTGTAGATGTCAAAATTAGGAAGTCACAAAAGCAACTCAGCAGAACGACCCATTCCTCAACTGGCCAGTCTCGCCGACTGCTGTCATCAAGCTGCATGAGGTGCTCAACCACGGGCTCGACTGCGCCGATGGGCTTCGCCTTCTAAAACCCACATCGGACAAAAGTGCCGCATTCTTCCGCTACTTTCAAGATGATACGACCCCAGCAGCCGCACTAGCTCCTCATAAAACGAAGCTGGCAAGGCAGGAGGACGGCGAGGACCTGCTCGCTAGCAGCGCTGTAAATCCCCCAGTCAGCACCGTCTACCACTGGTTGTGTGGGTGGGGGACAGGGCAGTATGGCGACGAAGGAGTGAGCCCCCTCACTAAGCTGGACAGAAGAGCACCAAATCACGTTGAACATTGTAAGTAGCTATATACCCCAGCACACTCCATTTATTGCTACTTTTATGTGACCTGTGCCAACGTTTATGCAAACATGGTATCTCTTTCAGTTTCATTTTCAGCTTCAAGCAAGCTATCATGCAGTGTAGACGGAAAGGTATCGCAGAAACTCTGTTCTGCAGTGTTGAATTCTCTAATTCGGGAGAAAGGCAGCGATGAGCACATGCACAGCCACGGCGCACTTAACTAGACTTGTCTGATGCACCTGTCCTAATGAAGATGGCACAGCCTGACTGAAAGCCTGTGCTTGTAAAACTACTTTTAAATTATGGCCCAGACGTTCATATGTCTCAGTACATACCTTCGCTCTACTATTTTTGTTCCACTTAGAAGGAATAAATGGGCGTGTGGTATTCGCCACAACAGTGCAGCTCATAATACTTCTTTATACGTGGCACAGCTAACAGCAGCCTGGCGTGGGAGCAATGCGCAGTTTTAATCAAATTCAATGTGAAGTGAATTTTCACTATTCACATTTGAAAATAATTCATTTGCAGTAATCTTTTGCCATTTACATTCGAATATATGTAATTCGCGGTTGGTTTCTACTATTCGTATTTGAGAATATTCGATCTGATTCACAGTCAGTTTTAACTATTCCTAACTGTTTACAGCATGTCTGGAGGGGGCATTCAGGAAGCTTGACTGGGAAAGCAAACACAGGGCAACTCCCAAGAAGCCAGCACCAGCACACCCACAGGGCAAGGCCAACCGGTGGCAGCAGAGCCTGAACAGCAGCAGCTGCCTATGGATACCGAGCCACAGCTGGAGGCCCAGGGCTAAACTGGAAGCAGTCACCAACGTGAGGTGTTGAGGTGTGGCTTGTGCTCGTGCATTTATTTTAGCAAAGCCTAATAATTGTGACCCTTACTCCAGTTACTGGACACCTAGGTAAAAACTAGACACCTGAACAAGATCTGTTTCTCAGCAACACACTCCACTTTTGGAAAGAGCTTTCTATTTTATAACCACGTGCATGCATTTTTTCAGGGGTCTCTTGTAGTAAAATTTATTTTTACGAAGGTACAATTGCAGGAGCTAAGTAGAAGAAGGCTACAGGATGCCAAAAAAGACACTCCAAAAATTAAGGCAATCCAACATGACTGCGTAGCATCATAGCAGAAGCAAGACGAACAAGTTTTCCCAATGAATGTAAAGGGGAGCAAGAATGAAGTAGTATTCATATGTCACAGCTAGTGTGAAATTTTGCATGCTGGCTGTCGTATGTCTTCCGAGGCCCTTTCTGACATAGGGAGGGTGCTAAGAGGAGGAGGAATAAACTTTCATTAAACAGCACTGTACTGGTGTTAGGGGCCCCCACCAGGTGGGACAGTCTTCAGCCCAGCTTAAAAGAAGAAGTGTTAAACAGACTCTGCCAGGATCCAATCTCATACCATTAGATACACAGTCAGTTGCACAGTGCAAGTTTTTGAGTTGTAAAATTTTACATTCTGGTCTTAATGTTTTTTCTGTGTGTTTCGCTGAATAGTCCTTGTATGCCACTAAGGCCCTGTGAATAAAAAGGTGCCTTGTGAAAGCGCTAGGTCAGGGACTCTCAAGTAAGGCTTTGAGGAACCCTCGGATTTTGAAGAGGCGTTGCTTGGGTTCTGTGAGACTAAAGTGACTATGGTGTTGTGCTGCTGAGCCCAAGGACATGGGTTCGATACCGGCTGCGGTAGCAATTTTCCTGATAGAAGTGAAAAGCGAAAGCGTCTGTGTGTCGAGATTTCGGCGCACGTTAACTCTTCCTAGCTGTTCCTAGGTGACCAAAATTAAACCCCAGCTGTCTCCACTACAGCGCGCCTCATAAGCAAGGTGTAGTTTCGGTACTTTAAACCTCGCAGTCAATCAATCAATCAGTCATTATTATGTAACTGAAGATGGCACTAAACAAAGCTTTTTCTTGTGTTTTATTTTAGTTCAATGAATGCATTAATGTTTGTGAAACTAATCTGTAAATACCTGCGTAGTATTCTCTGGTTCAAACTGGTTATCTAAGCTTGGCAGGGGAAGGTGAGTTCTGTGAACATTTTTCAGCCCTAATGGGTTTCCCTGTAGGCCCGTAGTTGAATACCTACGGAACACCCTTATTACTTCAGCAGTGCAAAGAAGACAATAGTAAAGATAGGAGATGCAACAAATTTTGAGTAAATCTGTGGTATATCCTGAACAAATTTTTCGTAGGACACTGCGGAGCTGCAGAAGATCTACGAGGAGTGGTGGCGCCAGCCTTCCCTAGCTGCTGGCAACCCATTTTATGCCACTGCCCTTCAGCAGCTGCTGCGGCAGATGCACAAGATCAGAAAGGAGCCCCAGGAAGGAGCCTGCCCATGAAGGCAGGCTTCACCAGCGCCCGGAGGTGCGGCTGTACCGTCAAGGTCCAGCCCACAAGCATTGCCAGGCGTCGCCCTGGGGTCAACCGGGGACCAGGTAGAGTGCCTGCTGGCCAAGAGCTCGGCTAGCAAGAAGGTCAAGCGGTCCTCACACCCTGAACCTCAGCGTCAGAGATGGGGTGCCGCACGCCAAAGCTCTCGGACTACAGAAGGGACAGAATGCACCTAATAGGGTGCCCCTTGTGTGGGCCTCTTCATTTAGGGTTATGTTTTCTCCTGAGGTGTGTGAATGGCACTACAAGTCGTAAATGAATAGTGAAAACTCACAAGAAATCACCTCCAATATTTTTAAATGCACATGTCTCGGCATTAAAGGCCAACTGCACTCAAATTTTTCTTTGTCCAAATAAGCAGTCTAAGCTCTTAGGAGGTTGGGGAACCTGTCCCGTGAAGCTCGCATTTCTCCGGCGACTTGCAGGGCGCTCCGCCAGGTGCAGGGATGTGCTCGCCCGGGGTTTCTCTGCTACACCAGCGCGCTGTACCGCCGTCGCCATCACATGTTTAAACTAACCGCATAGGCAGGCGTATCCGCCATTTTTTTTCAATGTAAAAAAAAAGAAAGAAAGATGAGAAGCCTACAAACTATTCACGCGCTTGCGAATGTCTTGGTGTTAGCAAACCTCTTTTTACTTAAAAATAAAATTTTTACTCAAAGATAAAAATAGCGCGAAATGAGCACATGCCTTACATTTGTCATTCCTATTGCATTTACAACAGAAAAAAAAAGATATTTTATAACTTTTTGGCCGCTTGCATCCCGCGTCCAATATGGGCCATATTTGGGCTGGCCCAACGCCACCTCTATCCTTTAGACCTTTTCAAAAGTTTGACGACCTAAATAGAGTTGTTGTACATGCGGCTATAAACGCTTGTGTGTCTTTTGCCTGACTCGCTAAGTGAGCCAAAATCAGCCTTTCTCTAAGTAACAAATACATCAGCACAAATATCGGCCGTCGTCTTCGTCAAGTGCGAAAACTAACGAAACTTCTCCTCTCCTAAATAATAGACTAGATTTTTAAAAGTTCAATTCCCAAGTGAAGTATTTACTTTGAGTGTTAGATTTAGTTTATTTGAAAGTAAAATGTTTTCAGCAGCCCCTGTCTCTGGTTAAAGTAGAAAAACAGTGGCAGATAGGAAATGTTTTCGTGCTTTAGTGCATCATTTAGCTGTGGAAGCTGGCTTATCGTTTTAGATCCGTTTTATAATTCGTTTCCCGATGGGCAGCAAGGCAAAAAATACTGGGTTGATATTCACGAAGCTGTTTGCACATAATGTATGGTAAAAATAGTGATCGATCGCAGCCCGCGTGCGGTTTGTTCCCTTCAAAGAGAGAGACGTGATAGCTGAAGCGTCGGCTATAACAAAAGCTCCTTTTCGAAATCGTACGGGCAAGTAGCGTTGTAAATCAGGGTCCGCTTTTTTAGTAAAATATGCTGGTGGGCTAGTTGGTTCATTGCTTAAGGAAAATCGAGCGCTACAAACGAGGACAGAAAAAACGAAGAACGACGAGACAGATGCGCTACTAACAACTGATTTATTCCAAGGAAAGACAGCGGTATAAGTAGCTTATCTACAAACGCACAAACATACACAAAGGATAATAGATCTGAAAAAGATACTATAAAAACAAAATAGCCACAGCTGAAGACAACAATCACACTTTTTTATCGCATGTTGTCTAGGATCCGGTACTCCTTCGAAAACAGGGATAGCGATGCTTCACTGATACAGCCTGCGCTGTTTTTTTTGGATAAAATACGCTTCGCGCAGTTCTTGCGCCACGGTGTCACGACTCTTTCCGATAATGATTGTCTCTGTCAGTCTCGGAAGGCATCCTTTGCCACACTCGCGGTAGTGATGAGGCAAATGCGACCCGGTGCCATTCTTCATGGAAAGATCATGTTCCCTGAGGCGGTCATTTACGCATCGGCTGGTTTGTCTGATGTACACCTTACCGCAGAAGCAGTCATCGAAGTATCTCGGGAACACCTTGGGTATCGGCTAAAATATTTCCAATGCCTTGTTTTAAATTGCTTCTATTGTAATATTTGCAGTCGTGACTGAAATAAATGCTCCCATAGCGGTACCGAAAATTTGCTTGTAGAATTCGCTTTTGTGCGAGAAGCAAGTGTTAGACAGGCAAAACCGTAACAAGGTGCAGAGCTCAGTGACATCGAACGGCGTGCGATACACTAATGTCATGTCCTTGTGGAGGAACTGCCTGGAAGTGAAGCCCTTGCTCGTGTCTTCAGAAAACGTGGTGTGCAGATCGCGCATGTGCAAGCAAGCAATTAAGCTCACGGGTGACTTGCTTAACATAAAGGATCCTCCCTCGGCAACGTTTCCCTGGTGTGGTCTACAAAATCCCATGCGCCGACTGCGAATCGGTATACAATGGTGAAAGCGGAAATTTTTGCCGGCGTCTTAAACAGCACAAAAATGACGTCACCGAGGGCCACACCGTGACGAATGCACTTGCAGAGCATGTCGAGAAGATGGGCCAAAAGATAGAGTGGGACCACGCGCGCATCATAGCCACGGAGTGGAGTGGATAAACTTTATTAAGACGAGCTTCAGGTGCCCACCAGGTGGGGGGCCTCCTGTAGTCCGGGAAGCCCTGGTCCGCGCTGGCTGCCCTAGCCCTCTCCACCAGGATACGCTGGACTGAGAGGTCGGAGCTGGCCAGCTGGTCCGCCCACTGCTCGTACGTTGGGTGAGGATTTGGGGTAAGAGATGGGGTTTTTCTGACACTCCCATACCATGTGGTACAGGGTGCCTGGTTGGTGACAGAAATTACACGTTGAGTAGTAGAGGGTGGGGTACATGGCATGGAGGAAAGGCAGTCGCCTGTGCTCTGGATAAATGGGAATGTGGTGGCGGGAAGCGTCGTCGTTCGTGGCGGTAATGGGCGAGGATGTCCGCGTATGAATTCAGAGTAGCGGGCTTGGGAGAGCGAAGGGGCTGCGTGACTTCGCCTTCTTGAGAAACGGCCCGGTGTGTATGAACGCGGGCAGCGGCGTGTGCCGCCTCGTTCCCCTCGAAGGACTCATGTCCGGGGGTCCAGATGATGTGCATTTCCGGGAGCTGGTGCACACTTTGCAGAATTTTTAAGGCCGTGGGTGTTATTCGACCTAGCAGGAAGTTGCGGCAGGCGGATTATAGTGAAGTAGCCGTTTCCAGTGGTGGCGGCTAGAGCGATGGCAAGTCCTTCTGCTGCCTCAATAGATGTCGTGTGTACTGTAGCGGCCGTCAGTTCTGCACTGTTGGCTCCGGTGACACTCACGGCATGTTCCGGTTGTTGGTGGTATGGAGAGGCATCCGTGTAACGAGTACAGGGAGAGTTGGGGAAGCGTTTTCTAAGGGCTCGTATCCGGGCTTCTCGGCGTGCCTTGTTATAGATGGGGTGCATATTTCTGGGAATGGGTGCGATTGTGATGTACTGTCGGATAGTTAGAGGGATGCGTTGCCTCTGTTCGCATATTGGGGGAGGCCTGGAGCCGAGCCGGGTAAGTTTAGCCCTGCCGGTTGGCGTGAGCTTAAGTCGCGTGAATTGGGAGATGCGATGAGCTTCTTCCAGTTCCTCCCATGTATTATGGATGCTGAGCTGTAGAAGTTTTCTTGTTGCTATTTTTGGAGGCAGTCCAAGGGCGGCCTCGTAGGCCTGGCGTATGGCGATGTTTAGCTTTTCTTTCTCTGCGGGTTTCAGGGCCAAATACGGTGGCGTAACCTGGCTAATAAGGAGGGCGTGAATGATGCGCAGGGTGTCAGCTTCTTGTAGCCCAAGTCGCTGATGGGAGATCCTGCGGATGAGGTGAATGAGCTGGTCAAGAGTCCGTTGCAAGGGAAGGATAGTCTGAGCGCCTGGGCCATCTTTTGGTATGGTGAGGCCTAATATGCGTAGGAGTGGGACATTGGGGACGCGTTGCTCATCTGGACGCTTCTTATATGTCCTTTTGCACAGGGTTAGAAGGGCAGATTTTTCGGGGACACAATCGAGTCCTCGGGCTTTCAGGTATTGTTGGGTGACCTGAATGGCTGCTTGAAGTGCATCTGGCTGGTCGCCCGGAGATCCAGTGGGGACCCAGAGCGTTAGGTCGTCCGCGTATATTGCGTGGCGAAGATTCGGGATGGCTTTTAGTAGGGGTAGCAAGTCTTTCATTATGAGGTTGAATAGTATTTGGGATACTACCAACCCCTGCGGAGTGCCCTTTGGCAGGGTTTTAAATCCGTCGGATCGACGGTGCCCGATGCCCACTGTTGCTGTGTGCTGGGTTAGAAAGGAGACAAAGAATTGGAATGTGCGCTCGCCACAGTTTGTAGATGCGAGGCCTTGAAGGATGGCTTGGTGAGAAACGTTGTCGAATGCCCCCTTAATGTCAAGGGCCAAGATGGACCGCTTGCTGTGGCTATTAAAGTCGTCCAGCACCTCCTCCTTAAGCTGAAGTAGTATGTCTTGGGTTGACAGATGTGGGCGGAAGCCGTACATCGTGTCAGGGAAGTAGCCGTTGTCTTCAACGTGGGGCGAGAGCTGGTTGTAAACCAGGTGTTCAAACAATTTGCCGACACATGAGGTCAGAGAAATAGGCCTCAGATTCTTGGAGTTCAAGGGTTTGCCGGGCTTGGGGATGAAAGTGACGTCTGCGTGTTTCCACTGTGGGGGCAGGAAACCCGCTAGCCAGCACTCATTGATGTAGACTAGAAGATTTTCTAGGACGGCATGGTCGAGGTTTCGCAATAATTTGTTAGGGATTTTGTCTCGACCCGGAGTGGTGTTTCGGGTGAGGTTGTACGCTGCCGCCTCGATTTCAGCAATGGAGAACGGCTCGTCCATTTTGGGATTCGGATCGCCTGTGTAGTCAGGTGCCTGGGTGGGTTGGACATGAGGTGGGGGCGCCAAGGCTTGCTTAATAAGTTCGTCCAACAACTCTTCTTCTGTGCCCGGGTAATTGTGGATTAATCGGCGAAGCTGGTCTGCTGCGACCGCCTTATATTCACCGGGGCCCATAAGGGAACGGAGCAGGTACCATGTGCGGCGGGTTCCCAGCGTTCTTTGCAGCTTGTTGCAGAACTGCGTCCAGTTGTGCTGGCTCAGCTCACGGGCGTACACTTCAGCTTCTGCCGTAATTTCCGCAATGCGGATCTTCAGCTTGCGGTTCATCTTGTTCTTTTTCCACCGCCTGATTAGCCCTCTACGGGCGTCCCAGAGGTGGAGGAGATGGGCATCGATGGCTGGGTTATCCTGCGTAAGGAAAGGTTCCTTGGCGTGTTTTCTTGCCTCTTGAATGAGCTTGGTAGTCCATTCCTCGAGACTGTTATCCGATCAGCGGAGGTGGTTTCTCGGAAGTTCTTCCAATTTGTTATGCACGCAGTGCCAATTTTTTGTCTGCTCGCTCTTTGATGGGAGATTTGTGACTGAATTATGTAGTGGTCGCCGGGAAAGAATTTCGCAACGAGGCTCAATCTTGAATCGCTAATAATTCAGACAACAAGCAACACAATCAACAGATCATCTGGCACTCTAAACCATGTGTACTCCCGTACATTACGTCTTGCGCTCAACGCTACTTAGGAGCCTGCTGCTAAGCCATCAATCCATTATGAACAAGGGATCCATACGGATCCCGAAACGTCAATTTTGTTGCAACATTTATACAAATCCCTTTACCTGACCAGACGGCATTCCGTCGAACTCTCGACAAAGACAGAGATTGGCTTATAGGTTTATAGATGACGCAGCTACACTCTCACACCTACCGACAGTGCTACTTGGGAATGCCACATCAAAGGGAACATTAAGGCGTCTCTCGCAGCAGAGCGCACATGCAGCAAGCTACTCTGTGAAGCACAGCTCAATGAGTAGGCCACACATCACACATAAAACAGCAACTGTATGTCACAGCTTTGCTTGTTAATCATCTGTACAGACTGTGTAGGTGAATGTTTTTGCCAATGCACTTAGTGAGATGTTGCTGTGCTTTGTTTGTGAGGGTGCTGCTACAATTGCTGAAGTTGTTAATGTGAATGTACTGAGTGATAGGAGTATGCATATGACTAAAGTTGTGTTTTTATGGTTCGCATAATGCCACCTTTTTAAGGCTAGGACGCAGGCTCCTGCTTGTGATTCTTGCTTTTGATGTTTTGTACTTGCATATCTTTGCGGTGCAAACAAATAAACTTTGTTGCAAGTCAAGCACTTGTCGTGCCCTTCTTTCAGGCCTGTGGGCAGCAGAAATGCCACAAGGTGTAATATGCGCAGAATGTAGCTCACTCATTTCAAGCACGAAGAACTACACTGAACTTTTTCATGTTTCGACACTTTTTGCACCTCAAAGGTTGCTGCTATGCTTAAAAAGAGAGAAAGAGGAAGTAAATATATTGGGATGCAAAAGCGACATAGCACAGGAGCATAGTTCAGCACATCTGCCCAGGAGGGACCTAATGAATTTACGGTACAATACAGACGCCTAAAGAGACACTAAAGTGCAAAAGCAAGTTGGCCAGCATCAGTAATTACAGTGTTGTGAATACAAATAATATGCCACTTGCAGCAGCAGTACTTTATTAGTGCATGAAAATTCCCAAAGTGGCGTGAAAACAGGCACGGCTGCACGGCTGCCCCATATATTGTTCTGCACGACAACTTGTGACATTACTAATTGCGGATGTCAAGACATGACTGGTGGAACTAGTCGAAGCGTTCTTCTGAAGCAAACACTGATGCAGGGATATGAATGTGTGCAAGAACTTTTCCTGGTCTTGTGCTTCGTAAAAGACAAAAACCTCATCTAGCAAACATAAAATATGATGCCTCATTCCACACTTTGTTGCAGTGTCGATTTCATCAGAATGTTTTGCCTTGCCTACAAGCACAGCCACAAAAATGCATGCATGTGGGTGCACTAGAGACTGTAGTACTGTACATATCTAGTGACTTAGCGCATACAGATAAAGCAGCTAGTGACAGCAGGGGATTATGAGCACAATCAGCAGGAAACAACACGACTGTGAAATGCTTTGATCAATGGCGCAGGCATGTTCGCGTAGCAGCTTTTCCTAGGTGGTGCCACTGCGGGCGTTCCTAACGAAGCTTTGCCGATGTCATAATGCCCTGCCAGCAAAGAGATGGGGCTGGGTGGCCTATTTTTGATTGATTGTGGGGGTTTAACGCGCCGACGCAACGCAGGCGATGAGGCGCGCCGTAGTGGAGGGCTCCGGATTAATTTTGACCACCTGGGGATCTTTAACGTGCGCCGAAATCTCGTACACACGGGCGTTTTTGCTTTTCGCCTCCATCAGAAAAGCGGCCGCCGCGGCCGGGAATCGAACCCGCGACCTCGTGCTCAGCAGCGCAACGCCTTAGCCACTGAGCCACCGCGGCGGGTTGGGTGGCCTATTTTGCTGTACGCCGCCACACCAAGGTAGCATTAGGTAGAATGTAACAGAATGACAGAACGTAACTTTGAAAAGTGAAGGGCAATCAGAAAAGTTTTTAAGAAGGTGGTAACAACTGAATAGTCGGGCTTGGCTTGCTCTGGGCGCTTTGTGACGTGCCCTGATATGTTTCCAAAAAGCGAAAGAGAAAAAGCCAGTTCGATGAATAAAAGAAAAGGCTTTGAAAAATTGTGGTTTTTCTGGCAGACCAACTTTTACAGCCAGTTCAGCACTGTTAGCTGGCCTGCAGCAACACATGCATGTACACTTCACTCTTAAGTCTCGTGCGCAAATTCAGCGTACAGTAGACCGATTGCAAAGCGTGGGTGTTAGGAAGTTTGTCACATAGCCTTTGATGTGATGACTATTGCATTATAATGACCAGTTTCCCAAATATGCTTCCAGAAGTGAGCATTTTTAAGCAATTCTGCTCTCACCATGTGAACTGCACGACAGGTGAAAACAATGGCTACCGTGGCTGTAGCCAAAGAAAACGGGGGGCGAAATTTGATTAAGCACCGGACAACACATTTAGCAACGGAAGCACACACCAAAGGCCACAATGAAGACATGAGGAAACGTAGAGCGCTGAAGTTTACAAGACGACCACAGAATAAAGGGACAAACGAAACGCTTGGTGTTATTCGTTTGCTCCTTTATTCTGTGGTCGTCTTTTAAACTTCAGCGCTCTGCTTTTCCTCATGTCTTCATACCAACTAGCCCAACACCCAAGCTTTACTGAATAACACAATTAAAGGTCATCCTGCCTGATGGAGGCAACGCATGTGAGCAATAGTAAATCACTTAAGGACTCTGGCCAGATATCATTCCGCCTGACGAAACTTTAGGGAGTTCTAATTGCCGTCTCGTCAGCACGGAACGCTAGAAAAAAATATATCTGAAGCAACACGGTTGTCTGCACAATCGCAGAAACAATCAGGGCGATTTTCGGGCCAAAGGTTAAGCTGATTCCACGTAGGGATGTAGGGTAAACGGTGCAGATACACGTTTGACAAACAGCCGTTCCAACCACGCGGCGATTTGCGAACCGCCGAGGGCGTGAAATAGAGCAATAGTAAATCACTGAAGGACTCTGGCCAGTTATCATTCCGCCTGACGAAACTTTAGGGAGTTCCAATTGCCGTCTCGTCAGCACGGAACGCTAGAAAAAAAATATATCTGAAGCAACACGGTTGTCTGCACCCGTGGTCTGCACTATCGCAGAAACAATCAAGGCACAAAATGCAATTTTCGGGCCAAAGGTTAAGCTGATTCCATGTAGGGTAAACAGTGCAGATCCACGTTTGACAAACAGCCGTTCCAACCACGCGGCGATTTGCGAACGGCTGAGGAGGCACTTCGAAATCCACAGCGGCGGGCAACACCTGACAATTAAAGGTTGACTTTATAACTTTTACAGCGGCGGTCGATCACCACAGGGTGAATGGTGTAGATCTAGATACACGCTCGAGAAACAACCGGTTCATATACACGGCGATTGGCGAACGGTTGAGGCACTTCGAAATCTACAGCAGCGGGCAACGCCTGAGAACGCGTAATCACGCACAGAGGCACGGTTGAAGCACTTCACGTAAGAGCATGAGGAGCGGATGCGGTAGCGCACACTGTGTATCCAAACCACGACCGACTGTCGTGACTCAAACCACGACTGGCTTGATCCAAACACTTGCCGCTTCGCGTAAGTGCATAAGCGGCGGGAAACACCTGTTGAGAACGCGAAATCCAACACAGGCACGGTTGAAGCACTCGTAACTTCGTTAGAATATGAATGATTAGGCGTTCAATCCACAGCGCGGCCGTCGCAGAAAGCGAGATACAACATGCCGATTGAAACACTTCACGTAACATGAGCACAGGCTAGCGCAGAGGGCACAGCCTTTTTATTTCTCTATGGCACAGCTCCGGCGGCTCCGGCAGGTCCCAGAGCGCAGGGAGTGTGCACAGCGGCGGAAAAGCCAAGCGCCCTTCGCCTTTCCCACTCGCACTCCTCCTTTTCTCTCTTTCGCGTCTGAGCGTCCGGGCAATTTATTTCACGCTTCCCGGTGCTGCTGCAGGACGATTGGCGACGTTGGTTCCTGCACCATGGTGTTGGTTGCAGCGCTCCTTCTCTTGGGCCCTTCTGGCATGAGACCGAACTCGGGCAGCACTGCTTGCAGTCGGCGGCTTCCTCTGGTTGGGCTGGCTTGGCGGCTTCCAGATGTCGTAGAGAGCATAAAGGGTGAGTACCCCGCACCTCCACCAGATGGCATGAAGCCAAGGACGACGCAGTTGTCTTGAGGATAAACAAGTTTATTGGAGCCAACTTGTGCTCCCCTAACAACTCAAAAGAATACAGAGGCGGCGAAGCAGCGGTCAACAAAGTGACTCAAAAGCAAAAAGAAACGGCAAAACTATGCCTACAGGTTCAGGCATAGAAGAGGTTCGTACACAGCGATGACGATGACGGAAATGGGAGAATCTAGCCGCGAAGTTGACCAGTGACAACCAATCGGGCAGCCATGGCCTATGTAACGTCCCTTAGGCCATGCCAGGGGTTGCATAATGAGGACAACTGAAGAGAGAACGGTTGGTTTTTCCGCGCCTTTCACATCGATTTGCGCGCTCAACGCTTCACGTGCAGGCGTAATATTTGGCTCACGTATTCCTGGAAGTGTAATCTAAACGTCGCGCAGGTTTACTTGCACTGCTCAAAGAGTGTTGCAGGGTCCCTTTAACATGAAAGAAAGTGCCGGCGACACCGGTGGCGCCACCTGGCCGTGGCGTTAGAAAACCCCCGGAGTTGCGCGCTCAAGGCGCGCGCCAGATGGCGCCACCATATCCAATTATTTTTGGGCGGCCGGTCACTCCAAAGAGATCGACCCCAAGAATCTGTCCATCGGAAGGACTGCCGTTCGTGCGGTGGCTTGTATTTAATTTTCTTTCGCAACAGTGAAGCATTCATGTCATTTTTCACAAAGGAACACTGGAAATATCACCTACGTATTGATGTAGTGCCGCAGATATCCGCTATGTTTAGTTTTGGCACAGCAATGTATACATGTAGGAACATTGCCACCGGACTTACATGCTTAGATATGGCTGGGGTATATAAACCTTTCGTTGAATGTCTGCATTAACTTTGGCCGGGCGGAAGAGTGGAGGGACAGACAGAGATACCAAAGCGACAGCCGTTCCAACCACGCGGCGATTTGCGAACCGCCGAAGATACAAAGAGACCAAAGCTTCTACGTTTATTGGGGCCACGCAGACAAAACACAAGTTTAGTTTGTAGAGCGCATGCCACGGAGGCGTTGAAACAGAGACGACCAGACCACGTAGCAAGCCGGTTTATTCCGAACGCCGTGGGGACTCTATCTACTGATGCCAGGGGCGCGCGAGTCCAACGGCGGGTGAGCGCGCCCGTGGGCCTGCGTCACGCTGCTGCCGCTGGCACTGTGGCTTGCCGCTACAAGTTCATTCGAGAGATTGCCTCGTTAGAATCATAGTGACACCAATCTTAACGCACACGTCACTCAAATAAGCTGTATAATTGGAGAAAAGGGGAATGTCCATGTGACCCACCACTTCCTTTCCCATAACAGAACCTATGTTGCCATATGGGCCCAGATGCGCGATTGGCTGAGGCTGGCAAAAGCAAATGAAAATTAGGCAGAGCTTATAGGCTTGCCTAACGAGCTGTTTGCGCTTAAATGTAATGCATATTCATTTTAAAGCAGCAAGAATGGTGCCGTGAACAAGGAAAGTTACGAAAATACAAGTAAGAAAACAGGTACCCATGGGAACTGCTGTTGATACTCTGCGGATATGCTTGTTTTTGCTGCACAGCAGTCCGCAGCTTTGGAGTTGTCTTACACGACACTGCTCGATAGGCGTAAACACCGTTGTCTTACGTGACCCTGTTTGTTGAGGACACCCCGTGTTTCCCCAAGCGAATACTTATACGGTAACAAAAACAAGCCAAGAGAGCAACTGCCGACAACGGTCCATGGATCAGTATGGTAGCGCCACTTGGGAGGACTGACGGCAAGCAAGATTGCAGAGCCGAATGATGCAGTGGAAGTTCGTCTGAATGCGCGCACTCATGACTTCACTGCTGACGTACCGAAAACACACGGTTTAGTGGGAGAATCAAAATTTCAACCTAATTTAACTAATTTCTCAGTGAATACGGCATCATTTGCTGTCGGGCAAGCGCTTGGGGCGCTATAAAACACGCAATCTTTCCAATAAAAAACTTGTATTTTGCCTGCATGGCCCCTTTAAATAACCCAATAAAGACTATCGTCTTTAAAAGGAAAAACCAGGTTAATCCTGCGCAAAAATCGTCAAGAATGGCAACGATGGCGGCAAGAGCACGGTGTCCTGCAACTCCACCTCTCCCTCTCCTCTCCCCCCTCCACCCACCCCCACCCGCTCAGCGGCTCACACTGAGCTTCCCATCCTAGTGGCATCTTTCAAGGCACAAAATCAGACGCTTTTAGCCAATCTTGAACCTATAAAAAAGCAATCCCCTTGCCCTCCAAAGTGTGCCCCGCATAGAGAGGCCATGGAGAGCCAGGCGGCGGCGCCCCGACTCTGGAATCCTCCATTAACACCCGTCATCAACAGCCAAATTTGCAGACATGATGAGCGAGTTGGGAGCGCAACTCTTGTCCTCATGCCCAAGTTAACGCTCAAGTAGCAGAGCCCGTTCACAAAATGCTTGCCCAGGCTGCGCGCAAAGTTGTCCTGAAGGCTATATCTGTCCTCCCAAGCAAGTTTTCTCGTCGTTTGATCATGCCGGACGGAAATGAGGACAGTAGGTGCCATTCCGGAACCGAGGTACAGGCCCGTGAGGTAGTAGGACTTCTTTGCTGGCTAGTTGGTTCATGACGTATGAAGGAATATGTTTGCGCAAAAGACGAGGACGAAGGGCAGAGGGGACAAGATGAGCGCAACTTCAAACTTTATTTATCTAACAATTCATTTATCTACACGAAATGCGTTTCAAACGTAGTCTACAAAATTCCTTTGACCTGCAAAAGGTTATTTTACATCGGTCAAACTGGGCGCTGTTTTAATCAGAGAGCGCGGGAGCACAATCTTCTCGTTAAAAATAAATCGGGGACGGAGGGGGGGCATCTGGCTATGCATTGTAAAACCTGCGGCTGCATTCCCAAAGTTGAAGATACCGAATTCCTTGCACGAGCTAAAGATCAAGCAGAGCCTGAGAGAAATAATTGACGCCAGAGAACAAGAGACCGGGGAAGATTGCGTCAGCACACCCTCGGTAAGCCTCCTACCCACTGAGGTAAGATTCATGGTGAAAAACAACGAAAGGAACACAGGGACAAAAGAGTGGACCAGGCACAGCGCTGAAATCGCAACTCAAAGTTTATTAGAAATAAAACACGTATTTATTACACACAAAAAACATAATATCGCGTGAACAGACAACAGAGACAGAGCGTGTGAGCGACAACAAATTGACATCTTTAAACATTGTGGCACGCGACAAAGTTCGTCATCCAAGAAGTTACACAATCTGCTAGGGGATAAGAAATTGAAATTCCTTGTCAAGTAATGGCACAGAAGGAACACTAACGCACTTGCAATCGTTCCTTCTAAAATGAAAAGCCTCTATTATCTCTCGGACATGCTGTTTTTTTATGTTTGGCTACAACGTTTCTGTCCTTAAAAACAGGGAAATAACCTTTACATTTTTTACAGTGTTGTGCGACGTGTGAATAGCCATCACCCTTCAAAGAAGGTCTATGCTCCATTAGTCGAATGTTAAGCATCGGCCCGTTTGGCCGATATAGACTTGACCGCAGACAAGAGAAACACGTACACTACACCAACACTACAGGGCACAAAACTTGACACATGGTTTACTCCACAGTTTCCACGTGTAGCTATACCTGCAAACCTCCTATTTACTGCGCTTTATATCTTTCATAATTTGTCGGGTGCCGATAAAAGGACGTATACACCATAACGGCGTGTTACATTTGTTAATCCATGGGACAACACGTGCACATATGGCATGACCGAGAAAACTTTTTTTCCTTGACTCTGTATCTCTAGCCACTACGGAACCAGATTTCACCCAAATTTTTACTTTGTCAACAGCAACACGCATAACATGTTTGCTGCACCCGGCCGACGTAAGCCTGGCTACTTGTTCAGAAAAGCTGTTGGCCCATCCTCGATGATGATGACTCTTTCTTCTGCAGGCTTGGATTTCTTTGGTAGCGGTAGAGTCGGCCTAATGCTGTTCCAGAGCCACTCAGTGTACCCTTCAGGCGTCGACGACCACTCCCGGAACAGCCTTTCGTGCCTGGTCTTGCTCAGCGTAGCACAGGTAGCTCGAAGGCAATCCCGCATTGCCCTCGAGCGTCGAATGCTGGCGCTAATGTCTTGTTCTTTCTTCCGCCTCCTTTAAAGGGTTAAGCTCTTCCCTCCAAAATTCTGGTTCTCGACGTTCGAGGCGTTTCGTAATTTGGCGCTCCCCGCTCCATCGAGGAGCCCGTCCTCTATTTTGTGCTGCCTCTACTTGTCCCCGCTGGGCGCTCCGCCAGTGGGCTGTTTGTCGGCGTGAACTTCGATTTCCATTTCTTCCTGTTTTTTTTAAGTCGCTGGAATGCATTCCCTATAACAGGATCTTCCTTGACTTGGGCAATGTACCTCTCCCGGAGCACGTTTGCAGTTCCCCTCTACTGGCAAAAAGGGCTACGACAAAGCAAGCACTACCCCGTCAAGCGCACTCTCATTTAGTGCGCGTGTGATACCTCCGATTTCTTGGTGAAGCAACAAAGTAAACCTCTCTCTACATCACCTACTTCCATGCTTTTAAACAATCTAAAGAATACTCCGTACGGCTCTTCTCCGAGGTCAAGGAGCGAGATTTAAGGCGGGAAGATTATGGTCACCCCATAATGGTCACCGTAAAACACAAGCTTCGGATCTCTTTTGCAAAACATGAACATTGACTTCTACTATGGCCACCGCATGACGCAATGGTAATGCGTAAAATAAATACACTATTCTATTGGGGCATATGCCCTGCACAACAAGGTGCACGTGAGACACCGAGACTAAGCTTGTGTTATACATGCTGGAGCAGTGTCAAAAACGAGAGAACGTGAACTTGTAGGAACGACAGCGCTGAACTCGCTTTCATTTCTTTACACGGCTTTTCGATTTTAAATCTGATATTTAGATTAGCTAGGTTTACGTCACACACAAAGGAAGATATGGTGCAAGTTAGTTAATTATGAATCCATTCGCAGTGACAGATCAGCTTAGTTGAACTCGAGTATAGCTCGAGTTTGTGCATGAAGAGATAACAAAAACACATTTATTGAGCCGTGTGAGTTTGTGTTGCTTGCTGGGCGCCGTTTTAAGTTTCGTGGCGACGATGGCAGCCCTAGTGACCTTGACATCCTGAAAATGTGTTTTGCGCCACAGAAAACAACATGAAATCACCTAGTTGGCAGCGTCGCGGCTTGTCCGGTCAGAATTTGCTACTAACCCCTCGCGCCACCAGAGCAAATGAAAATGTCTTACATGATTATTATTGATCAGGCGCATTTGCTGTAGTTTGTCTATCCCAAGACTTTGTTTTGGCTTTGTTTCGAACACAGGAGATATTGGCCAGGAGTAACTCCCCAACATAGTTGAGTATACATTTATGCCAGCATATTTGGACACAATGCAGAGGGTCTGTCGAGTAGACCAGCCAAATATGAATTGTATTGATAATTTTTAATCTGAACTTTTGCTTTGTGTGCACTAAAACGAGTGTGGTCCACTCTGAAAAAAATTAACACCATACTTATGTACACTTTTGTGACGTTAGTGGATTGATGAGTTGCAAAAGTGTCCTATCGTACCACACAATAATTTTAGGAAACTTCAGAGGCACTGTAAATAAGTTATCCCAACCTTAAGGAAGAACGACTCCCGAAGGCTCAACGTAAACTGTATCCTACATCAGCATCACACCTGTCCAGTGGGCATTGCATTCAGCATTGTTCTGTTCGGTTCTTTTGGTGCTTCAGATTCGTTTTTGCTTCGAAACAGCATATGTCGACCCACCTCCGCCACATTTCATTCCGGTGAAGCCGCTTTACTCGGCGCCGCTCCAGGACTCCTCCGTGCCATAGCCAACTCCTCCTTCGCAAAGGCGATTCCCCTCGAAACATCGATGCCTACGGCACAAGTTGAGCAATCGGCTGATAACAGTGGTAGCGCCCTTATCAGATGATTGCGGAAATTCAACAGAAGCGGGAATGGGCGCCATACCTATGATGAAATGCCGCCGACACCGCAAATCTAACCGCCGCCATGGCCGCCTTCCGTTTCACCTCGCCGAATAGCTGCGAATCCCTCCCAGTTTAAAAGCAACTTGCCCGGTTGATACGGCGGCGTGAGCCCATATTTCTTCTTCAGCTTGAAAAACTTTCCAAGCGACACTTCCGCCGGTGTATTTTACGCCTAAGTATGCACCCATCACCAGTTGCCGATTTATACGTTCAAGGTTTGGGAGCGGAATAAGAGGGGCGTGTACGCACAACTGGGTTTCAAGCCGCTACCGATGACATGCCGGAGCGACATTTTGGACGGTGTCTGCCACTCTAATCCCCCGCACTTAAGCGGTAGCCAGTTTATGCATACACAGGCAGAGTTGAGGGAGATGAGGGGCATTCACGCGTTGCTATAGGTTTTATCCTCTACTCATGGCATGTCCCTTCTGCTGGCGGGAAGTTTAAACGTGGACGTCAAACCGTCCCATGCGACCTGTCCGGTGTCCTTAGTCGTCGAGTGGATAGGGTTGACGTGGTAAAGAAACAGTAACATGCCAACGACGCGGGAGGGAAACCGACAGCTAAATATTTGCCCGCGAGAAAAAAGCTCATGTTCCTCCAAGTTCCATTCAGCTAATTGGCTAAGAAGTATGCTCATTCGTAAAGGACAAACAAACGTGTTTTTTGTTCATGCACTCCGTGGGCTCCGTCCAGCTTCGCAAATCGTCGTTCTTCACAGAGTGGAGGGGACCAAGTTTTTTTGGAAATGTTAACATCTACTCCTTTATAACTGCAAGCTTAACGTTCCCTTGAGAAAGAGGACTCTTCACTAAAACTTAATTATTTCCACATTTGGTTTTTCCTGAATGCCAAGCATAATAAATATTAACAAATTTACAGCGCTTCCCTGGGGCTACCATCTCGAAGCCGCAATTTCGAGGCACAAAACACAAATGCTTACAAATAACAGTGCCACAAACAAAAATAAAAAGACATGAATATCATAAAAGGTCACGATTTCTTTTGAGCCAATCGGGATTTCTGTACTGTACTCGGTGACTGGCCTACTTGGAATACACCGCCTAGGAAAATTAAAAGCGTAAGGATTCAGCGCCGTCTCAAATATTCTTCGCGTAACCTTGTTGTATTGCTTCGCCAGAGGGAAATCCTTTCTCACGGGAGTCGATATTAAAGCGAGCCCCAATTGGTCCTGAGATTCAATGAATGGCCAGCTATTGGACTTTAAGTAGCAGTCGCCCAAGGCGTAAAGGAAACAGGCAAATCCTGGTTTCGTGGCGCACGACTCTAAGCAGTCTGTGAAGACGACGAAATTGAGTTGTACAGTTTTGGAGTGTTGTTCAAAGGCCGCCCTCAATTTCCCTAGCAGAACTTCATTGCTGCTCTCGCTGCTGTCATTTAAAAAGAGGTTCTGACGAGATTGGTTCGAGATGCACGGGTGAAGTTTTCTTTGATCAAGTTCTTCCTCCAGTTCACGTACTGTGTCGATTGGGTCAGGTGGAATTATCATTGCTAAGGAAGATGTAAGTTCGCCTCGGAAATACACAGACAGTGGTAGCAGGCCCAATAGCCACACAACGATCATTAGTTCTTGGCTTCGTTTGTAACGACTGCCGCTGCTACCTGTGAATTCATAAGGTAGATGTGCCGGTATTGCAAAAAGACTCGCTAACTTAAACATCGCCCAGTCTCCTGTCGCTCTAAAACAGCCGTAGCGCCTACGCTCCAAGCATTGTCTGAAATTATGAGCCATTAAAGCCGCCGTCGTTGCGGCCAGAAGCGAAAAAAGCGCTGGCCAAGAACGTGCAACGAATGTCACAAATGATACGCTTGCTTTTCCTTTCCATACATAAAACCTCCAATGTCTGAATTCCAGAATTTCTGGGAAAAAGAAGTCGTTAAAGACAGTTTGGTGGAAAACTACTACATGAAACAATATGTCGGCATTACCTTCCAACAACGCGTTTTTGGCTGACGAAAAATCAGCGTAAAACCTGAACCTAACTGTTGCATTAAGAGCCTCTAGGACTTGGAGCGTGACGTTATATAAAGGATAATTGCAAAGTGTGTAGTTTTTCAGGACTGAATTAAGCGGCAGACAAGCGAATACAACTTCCCGGCCATCAAATGCTTCGGTCAACTTCGGCTGGCGCGGTATCTCTTTTGAAATACAACTGCCAGAATACTCTATGTGGTTTGAAATGGTAACATCCATCGCTTCTAGTTTTTCAATACGAGAGCTGCTTGCGCAGTGTGCCTGCATTCCACGATCTGTAATTGATGTTCTTTGTGTGAAGTCATTCTGTACAATCACCAAATCCACCATATTTAGCGGGACGCTTACGTTTGCATCACTATGAAGACATTCTTTTTGCCTTTCCAAAGTATTAGGCAATAACCCGAGGGGTCTCACTTTCAGAAACATGTTTTGATCTAGTCCTTTATGAAAAGCTGCATGAGAACTACTCCAAGTGGTTCTTTTAGCCCACGTTTGCTTCAGAAATAACAATTCAGACTTGTCTAGGGTACGATTACATGAAAGAAGCATGACTGCATTATACCGACGTATCCACTTCTGTACCAGCGAAAACCCTTCGTGTGTGTCTGGGTGGGAGATGTTTCTAAAATCAACTACACTCCAAAGTGCCGTTACTACAAGAAATAGAGGAATTGATTGCATGATGTTTTATGGTTTACCCAAAGTAACTACATATGCAGCCGTGGTTACAATCGGTGCGAGGACCTCCGATGAATACTTGCCACCTCAATTGTCTATGAAAATCATGTTCGGCATTACAAAAAGTGATGCCAAATTGTTTGAGGAGTGTTTTAGTTTTGAGAAAATAAAAACTACAATTCAGTCAATAGGTCTCCTCGGAAAGGCTTTCTGAAGGCCCGGATTTTTTAAAAAATATTTTAAGCTTCGATTGTTGAGGCTCTGATACTGTACGCTTTTCCTGGTGCTCAATGATGCTCAGTTTGAATAAATACAGCTCAAAATAGTTACACAATTTTCAGCTTCAAGCATTTATGAATGCCTATACCCAAACAATGCGTAGAATATTTTGTGGCAGAACTTTTAACCTTAGCGAGCTTAGGATTTCCGATGTCGTAGTAACAACTTCCAGCTATCGTTAGACATGAAGTGCCTTTCGACCAATAGTTCAAAATGGGCCGGACTGGCAGAAGTACTCCAGGAATGATTACTCAACCGTACATACCACAGACTGTGTCCTGGTATCCTGGGAAAAATATTTCAATAGTACACGTATTACAGCATTCAATATGGCAGTTCTGTCCTGCACTTTTGTGCGAGATTCCACCGAGAAAGTTCTTGGACATAATCCCATCACAGCTCGGTGCCCAATAATTGCACCAATACAAACACGTCCAGACTTCGTTGCCCCGCAACAATCTTAAAGGGAGTGACCGCTCAGAAAGCAAAACATTAGCGACGTTCGAAAACGAACCAGTGGCGTGATAAGACCAGTAAGAACCGCACCCATTCCTCGACCCACAACAAACAGTTCGTGTTCTAATTTGTCTTCTTCCTGAGAAGAACACGGAAGAGGGGAGGCCTGGCATGTAGAAATGTGGGAGAAACATCTCCTAATTTTTGGCGCATTATATAGATTTGGTATTTCATGGATCAATTTCACACAAAAAGCTTACAAAAGGCCTAACGCAATTTCGTGTGCTTCCTCTATTCGTGTCTCTTTGGAGAGTGCCACAAGAGAGCTGTTGTATTGAGGCGTCAATATCATGAATCTTGAGGCGAGAGAAACAAATTGAGAGCGAAATCGGCATACGCCAAATTACTACTTATACTTGCAGTACCTGACCTAGTAAAATGAATTCGGCACTTTGTTTTTATCAATGCAAAGGAGCAGGCGGTGGTCACGCTGTACACATTCTACAAAGCAAAAACGTCTCGTCGATGACGTCACCCCATATATAGCTTGATAATAAAGCTGTGTCCCATTAATGTACTCATCATCGTTAGGCAAAGTATTCTCGAGAAAGTAAGGTTTTTGAGAAAATGCCAGACGTATTCTTTTGGCGACACAATGGTCTTGTCAAGATAGGCGATCCAGCAGCGGTAAACTTGTGGCCTTAGAATCGCAACAAAAAGATGCCTTCGTTTATGAGCACTGCAGTGTAGCGATATTTTGCTCTCCAAAAGGCTTGTGAGACCGGTCGGCGCAACGGTATCCTAAACAACCTTCTTTTGTGGAAAAGGAATCTTTCGTTATATGCGGAAATGCGTTAAACAAAGCCTGGAAAGCCTTATTATCGGAAGTTCAGCACCAGGATGAGCATGCTACCTCCACAAGAAAGCTTTGTCCTTAGTGTGACCACCATTTTCCACGCGTCATCTCTTCATAAATTACATGTATACATGCGTACGTAGATACCTACATACGTACATAATTACAAAGAGAGAGAGAGATAACTCTTTAATGTGGGCTGGAGAGGTCAGCTCTGCTAGCGGCAGTGCTTGCTACAAAACATGGGGATGATTACAATGCAGTGAAGTGAATGTGAGAGATCGGGAAAGCAGCAATAGAGAGAAAACAAAAGTAAATAAAAATGGTTCGCAATGAAGTGCAAGGAAAAAACTCGAAATAAAGTTAAGTAAAAGAAAAAAAGATAGAGTGAATGGAGCCCAGGAAGCGCAGAGCACCTAACAAGAAAAAGGAGTCAAAGCGTACATGACGACGCAAACGCGTACAGATGTAGCCATGCGCACAATGGAAGAATTACAAAGTTTTGTCTAGTCCTGAATCTCGCAAAAAACGGAGAAGAATTTTCGTCCCTAAATATGAGTCATTGTGTTCTTGTCCCAGGGTCCAAGAAAGTGACACAACTGAAGGCTTGCTCCACGTCGAACACGAGACAGGCAGCTGGCCGCTGGAACTCGTGCAGCGGAAAATCGCTGTCATATACACAACAAGTTCTCGGTAGTTTCACGCACAGCGCACGTGGGGCACAGTGGTGAATCCTCCCCCCCCCCCCTCCTATTTTGAACTTGAAGCTTCGCGTGTAAGCCACGTTGAGACGCAAAGGATGCAGTACACCTTCAGACGCTTTGCTTAGGTCGGGTGGAACGCGAAATTTACAGAAAGGGTCAATTCCATGTAGAGGTGGACATCCGCTGCGAGTATGCTGCCACCTCAACATTTGCTCTCTCCAAACAGTTCGATAGATAAGGGCACAACCATCCTCTCGAGAGAAAGGAAGCTGTGTCGTGTTACGCAGAGAGTGAACAGCACTGGCGGCTGCATCAGATATTATATTTCCTTCTATTCCCGAATGACCAGGAAGCCATTGAAGCACGATGTCATGGCCCCGTGCGCAGAAACATGTCTAGAAGCACATACGCGAGCTCGCTAAACTGCGCTGGAGCCAGTTCTGCTCTCGGCTGGATCCACGAAAGCCACTAACACGTATATGGCAAATTTTTCGCACCTTAAGAATCCCGTCAAGTCCACTTCACCCGTTCTCGACGGTTTCTCTTCAATTTCAATTTCAATTTGTTTATTTTTCGCCAAATCAATACACCAGGTGAAAAATGGTGAAAAAATGGCGGCCGAAAAAAAAAACTGCAATAAAGCAGCTTGACAGAGCTCCGGCCACCGTCAACTAGCAGCAAAGAAGTGCAAACACAAGACATACATACATACTGTTGGATGATACATTTCCTACTGGGTAACATTTCACACAGGGAAAAAGAAACGAAAAGAAACGAGAAAAAAAAACGAAATGGCTGAGGAAACACGGTAAAACGCAATTAAAAACAGTATTTGTTCACTTTAGAAAAAACTAAATGAAGGCGTGCACCGTAAAAACGAGGTGAAATCAACGTGAATATTCAGCAATGTAGCGTTTGTCACATGTAAAAACAAGTACATAAAATGCAAACAGGCAACGAGGTAAAATTTCAGGACATGGTATCTTAGAATTCCAATGACACATAACATTCGTACGCGAGAATGATAATGTATACATGAAAGTGACATGAACAGTATTTCCTGCGTTCATACACGTTTTCGCAGGTAAAATTCAAATAAAGCCATCACAACGACAGTTCCAACATGCTCTTGTCACTCATGGATAAAGGATCGACGCAGTGCATATCTCACGATGTCACCCGCGTTGGCGTCCGTAGTCCGCGTCCGCATCGCTCCCCCTACACTATATAAAAAAATAATACTTGCCGGCGCCAGGTTTCGATCCTACGACTCTGCGGGTGGAACGCATGGTGCACGGTACTCTACCAACTGAGCCACAAAGCCGACACAGAACGGAAGGTTACGAACGTGCCTTATATCCTTGACTCATTCAACCGTCTGCCAGAGGTGCGCCCTCTCCCCCGCGTCCTCTTCGCCTTCTCTCCGCTCGCAACGCCCTCTCTCGCCGCGTTCGGTTCGGGCGCACAACAGGTGGGGACGTGCGCATTGGATTGGATTCGATTGGATTGGCTTGGATTGGCTTGGATTTGGATTGGATTGGATTAAAGTGGATTGTGTTGGATTGTGTTGCGCCATAGCCGCGCCACGTTGCGTCATAGCCGCTCCACGTTGCGTCATAGCCGCGGCAGGGGGTTTACGGCACGTTTCACCATCGACTTCATCGACAATGTCTACGCTCGAAGACAACAATTACAACAACAACAACCAATACGTAATCCATACGACTTGCAGGCGCGCCCCCCCGCAGAAATGCTCTGCATTATCCTATCATTATTGAGGGGACACTGATACCTTACGTCACGCACCACAGATTTTTGGGAGTGACTGTAGACCGCGGTCTGTCGTGGACGAAACACATAGCCTCGTTGAAGACTAAACTTGCAAGCCTAGTACATGTTCTTCGCTTCGTGGCGGGGATGAGATGGGGTCCATCTGAGAGCGCTCTTCTCCAGTTGTACCGGAGCCTGTTTTTGGGGCATCTTCGTTACAGCCTGCCAGCCATTTCAAACCTGCGAACTTCTTCCCGGCGCACATTGGAGGGTTTGCAAGCACAAGCCCTCAGAATATGCTTGGGGCTACCACGATGTACCTCTACTGTGGGCACAATTGCCGAGGCACGTGTTTTTCCAATGGATGCACTTCTTTTGGGCGAACCCCTTCGAGTCTACCTTAGATGCTTCACAAGGCATGAACACCATCCATTATTGGCTCTTCCTACTACGTGTTCGAGAAGTAGTTTTGCGGCAGCCATTTTGCAACACCAACATAAGATCCCATCAGGTTTCGCCCCAATGGTGGTTTCCCAGAATCCTCTGTGGGTACTATCAAAACCGTCAATTTACCTTTCCATCCCGGGAATTGGGAAGAAGTCCTCTTTGCCATCAATAGCCCTCAAACAGTTGACTCTAGCGTTCTTGACAGACAAGTACGCCGGAACTGTACATGTATATACTGATGGCTCTGTGACTGCATCCCGGTCCACCGCGGCTGTGGTAATTCCAAGCTTATGCGTTACCCGAGGATTCACACTAGACCACAAGACAACTTCTACTGCCACTGAGTTGGTCGCCATACGGGAGGCGATTCGTTTAGTCTCCCGTGAATCACCTCAAGCTTGGACCCTGTTTTGTGATTCCAAGCCAGCACTCCAGGTCCTCAACGGAGTTATGAGGCAAGGACCTTATTATGCCCTTGCTGCGGAAGTACTCGAATTATGCTCATTGGCACTGCAACAAGGACATGTCCTCATCATTCAGTGGGTACCAGGCCATTGCGGGCTAGCTGGTAACGACTGGGCTGACCAGGAGGCAAAGAAGGTTTCTGCAAATGCAGATGTTGTACGTCTGCCCTTCGCAAGGACGGACACGACCGCCCTTCTGTTTACCATTCTCCGCCACGCCTCGGCGAACCACTGGTCCCACCCTGACAATCGTCATAGAAGATTAGACCGCCTGGACCCCGACTGCAAGTTTCGGTTACCTCCTGGTATTCAGCGAAACTACGCCACACTGTTTCACCGACTACGGCTTGGCGTAGCCTTTACCCGTCGCTACAAGCACCTCATTGGCTTTACGAGTGACCCCGACTGTGAGACATGCCATGTACCAGAGACTATTTCGCATGTTCTCTGCCACTGTCCACGCTATGCGCAACCTCGAGAACAATTAGTGAGAACATTGGCCCGTTTGGACTGTCGTGTGGTGTCGGAGGAAGTGCTGCTGGGAGCTTGGCCAGACGCGAAGCGTTCCTACAGTGCATTTAAAGCTGTGCTGACATTTCTGCGCAGCAGCGGCCTCTCAGAGATATTGTAGTAGAGGCCCGTCCGGCTTAACTTTAACACATACACCGTATCGGTATAGGCATCTTCTATACATAGCCCTTCATTTATTTCTCCGCCATCTTCATCTATCTCGTCCTCTATCCACACTCTTTCCTCCACTTTCCCTTCCCACACACAGAATAGCTGGCCAGATATACTACCGTCAGGCCGACCTTTCTGTGTTTATTTCATTTCAATAAAATTCCTCCCTCCTTGATCGTGCCCCTCGCGAGGGGGATGTTTTTTTTACTCACCGTTTTTACGTAATTTAGGACAAACCAATTGCACGTAAGAGTGTATCTGAAGATACGCTTGTAATAAGAGACGGTTGTAAGTTGTCTATCATCGTGTGTTGCATTTATTATCTACTCAATATTTGCTTTGCGTGAAGCAATGTGGCCTTTGCGATACGCGCTACTGCGTCAGTAGTTTGCAAAAGTATTTGCTAATTATCCCTATCTGTTGGCGGGGCTCGCTGCGGCAATATTGATTTTTCACCTGCCACTGACAAATTTTGCATTCAGTCTAATTGTGTGTTAATTAAACGCAGCAATATCAACACCACTCCCCAGTGTAGGTGTGTAAATCATTTGTCTACGTTAAAGACTAGAAGCCACCCAGTACGGCGACAATCAGTCATCCCTATTAATCGAGCAGTCGTGGCCTAGGGTTTCCGTGTTCATCATATCTTTTACACGACGGTGGGTCGAATCCCACCCTGGGATAACGTGACCGATTATGGTTTTGAGAATGACTATTTTAGTTCTTCGTAAAATTTCCCGGGGAATTTCGCGATATTGTCTGTATTCATTCAAATGTTTTTATATTTCGAGCATTTGGCCAACTTGTGTTTCATCCGGAGGCCAATCCAATTTGTGGGTGATTAAACCGATAGTTTTTATATACGCAGTTCATTGTGCTTTCGTGAAAAAGCAATACGTGAGCAAGCTTCCCGTTGGTAGCCCTCCTGCGTAAGCAGTGAGCTCTCCTCTGCTTTTCGGCCAGCACTATTAGGTATGCCACATAGGCAGCGATTCGATTATACCTGCATCTCAGATCTCTGCTGCCCAGTGTTCATCCGTATTCAGAGGTTTGAAAATATTTACAGTGTTTCACCTTACCCGCAGGCTAGAAGCATTCGGCTTTCTGAATAACCACGCTCCGTCAATAAAAAAAATATTTTATAGGGTTCTGTCCAACCAGTGGTGTGGTACCGACTAGGCTGCGTCCGTTGGCACGCTATCGCAAACTTAGCAATTTCTAACTGGACCTTTTCACTGTATAAAGGAGCACAACTTCGATAGTGGTATCGGCTATTCTGGTTCCTGCATGCCCTGGGCACAAGCACTTAACCTTTCCTATTTACCGATAGTAGAAATTATTTTTTTTTTCATGTGTCTTTTCCTCTTCTCTATCGTTAATCGCATATTCCGTTGTGGCAAGCACCGTCAATCAGACTCAAAACAGTGTAAATGCGAGTTAAGTTAACCAGCAAACTTTCTGAAGATGACGCAGAAATATAATTCAGCGGATCGAAAGACACGGACGCTGGAAAGGATGGGACTGACGGTCGCACCATCCTTTTCACCGTCTGGGTCTTTCGCTGCACTAACTCATATTGCTGTGATATGAACCAACTAGCCCGACAACACATTGTATTGAAGATGATCGATTGAGCACATGCAATATTTCGTGTTTGTTGATTCTTTTTCATGTTCACCAAATACATGCATGAATGTCCTTATCCTTAGCCTATTGGTTAGTAATGAATCCATTAAAAACATCATAGAGGAATAAGGGGTTATGCTACCTACAATCACACGTTTGAAGGAGATGCAGTATGTATTTCGTGAGAAAAAACATGGCTAGGAATAAACAAGACGCATTCCAGATCACAGTACTAAGAACACGTTTGGTTCTATACAGACACATAAACCTATGAATACGAAAGCTGTGTCTAATTCACATTGCAATAACACACACGCTAGAGATCACACTCAGGAATGAAGTACATCGTCACTGGTTGATTGATTCTAGGGTTTAACTCCCCGACGCAACGCAGGCGATGAGGCGCGCGGTACTGGAGGGCTACGAATTAATTTTGACCACCTGGGGATCTTTATAGTTCGCCGAAATCTCGTATACACGGGCATTTTGGCTTTTATCCTCCATCAACAAAGCGGGCGCCGCGGCCAGGAACCACCCCCGCGACCTCGTGCTCAGCAAAACAACGCCTTTGCCACTCTGCTACCGTGGTTTTTACCACCTGCCCGACTGGTAAAGAGCTAGATAAGATTGTTGTCCCCAAAACAGCAGCAGTTAAAATCACGTACAAGGCACTGGAAGTCGATAGTATTTTCAATTCTTTCTTACTTTTTAGGAACGCCACCACTTTGACCACGTCTGTGCCGTGGTTCGCGATAACAACACCGGTAAGTTTGTTGTTTTGTTGTGCCATGAGCCTTAAACGCTCATGAATCATTCAGCAACTGCTGCCTTAACCATGCTGGTCTCAAGGAAGCCCATGGAGACTGAATGAAAACATATAGTACATGCGTGTATTTGCTGCATTGCTTCTACGATTTTAATGGGCGGTCAAGAGAATTAAGGAGGTGAGCCTATCGGAGGCCAGCTGCTTCAAATCAAATCGACTTTATTGCACAAACTTCAGTAAGCTATGTAGGAAAAAAAGGGCATCCCAGCTTAACTCGTAAGCATTGGGAGCGCCGCTGGCGAGCAGGGATGACAGCAGCGCGGCTCCGCTTGAGCCGGCAATAAGGCGAGCGTCAGCGTATCGAGATGGGCCGGCAGGATGTGTCCACGTGCTCTCGCTATCTGCGGCGTATATATTCATAGGTAGTGCTGGCATGCAATTTTGCCTGCTCCGGCTACCGCTCTCGTTCACCGTTTCAGCTTTGGAGCACCTGTACATACATGAATACGTGCATAAATGCGTACATACATACATACATGCATACAGACATATAGATACTGTAGCAGAGCGCAAGCATACGTGCCTGCAACACTACTCCGCATGTCACGGCTACAGACGGCGTTTTTCGGCTCGCATGTATAAATGCCTGCGCACAAGTGTTCGCGACACATGGAATTCCCGCCAAGTTTTGAAACGATAACGGTCCCCCTTTCAACAGTGAAAGCTTCCGAACGTTCATGTCGCATTTCCGGATCAGCCATGTCACCTCTAGCCCCTACTACCCGCGCGGTAACGGCATGGCAGAACGAGCTGTCCAGGAAGCAAAAAAGTTGCTAAAGAAATGCCCATTTTCTAAGCTCGCATTTTTCAGCGCCCTGTTGGAGTGGCGAAACACCCCAAGGGACGACCGCCTCAAGTCTCCCGCAGAGAGGTTGATGGGACGCCACACCAGGACACAACTCCCCGTGACCGACTATCACCTGGAGCCAAGGGCTGTTTCCCCAGAGGAGGTTCGACAACGACTCCGGAAAATAAGGCACAAGCAGCGCGTCTACTACAAAAGAGGTACCAGATGCTTGCCAGAGCTTTAGAGTGGGTCGAGAGTGTCTGTCTACGAGACTCGTAGCAAAACATGGGCCCCGGCCGTAGTCGTCGGCCCTGGGGATACAGCTCGGTCTTACGTGGTATCTACAGAAAGCGGACAGCAACTACATCGCACGAGGGAACACCTGAGGACCACTGAAACCGATACGAATGACTCGCAAGCGAAATCGGAGCCTGTGACGCACATCGCAGAAGACAACACAAGCACGAGTCTACGAAGAAGCGAATGCGTCCGCCAACAGCCCTGCGCTACCATTACCAGAATAACTGAACATTTGCATTGTTAAAAGTGAAAAACGGCAGTTGTTGTTTTTGTTTTTTGTTGTTTTTTTTTCGAAGAAAAGGAAGATGTAGCAGAGCACAAGCATACGTGCCTGCAACACTACTGCGCATGTCTCGGCTACAGACGGCGCTTATCAGCTCGCATGTATAAATGCTTGCGCGTTGTTCAACAAAGCCTCTTTTCCTTCCCAGCTGCTTGCCTAAACACAGATACGTACAGTCGCGCTCCCTATGACCTACACCGCTCATTAGTATTCACAGCTTTATATGACCTTTGTCTGGCCCCCGGGGTTGAAGACCAAGTGCGCATTAGGAGAACAGCGTCCTTATGAATCAACACCTTATCCTAACGTATATGCCCATAGTCATTGTTTTGACGATATAATCGTCTGAATACTAATGAGCGGTGTAGGTCATAGTGAGCGCGACTGTACATACATATATATATAGTATTTACGTACATACATACGTACATACGTGCATAAATACGTACATATACATACATGCATACATACATACGTACATAAATACATACATACATACATACACATGCCGTATGCATACGGCAGACGTTCTTAGATAATGAATGGCAGCCTACGATTCTCTCTGAAGAAGAAAGTGTATGACAGCTGCATTTTACCGGTACTCACCTACGGGGGAGAAACTTGGTGGCTCACTAAGAGGGTTCAACTTAAACTGAGAACCACTCAGTGGGCAATGGAGTGGAAGGTGATAGGTGTAACATTAAGGGACAAAAAAGAGCAGAGTGGGTCAGGGAACAAACGCGTGTTAAGTACATATTAGATGAAATTAGGAAGAAGAAATGGACGTGGGCAGTGCATGTAATGCGAAGGCAAGAAAACCGTTGGTCATTAAGGGTAACAGAGTGGATCCCTAGAGAAGGCAAGCGTTGAAAGGGGCGGCAGAAAGTTAGATGGGCAGATGAGATCGAGAAGTTTGCGAGGCTAATTTCTCGCAATTAGCACAGGTCCGCGGTAAATGGAGATTAATGGGAGAGGCCTTTGCCCTGCAGTGGGCGTAGATAGGCTGGTGATGTTGATGATGACGTACACATGGTAAGAGAAGCTATAAAGCCAGATAGAAAGGAGGAACTCTGTATTGAAATTGACTACGACCCAAAACCACTGCCAGCAGGACTTTTCAGGCGCCCTAGTCCTGGTTCACAAGATTAGGTCAGGGGATTCTCTCACAAAATACTTGTTAGCTAAGTGGTGGGCATACGTTTCCCGCCGCAGGAGACACCTGTGGGAAACCGCCGAGAAACCCGGGGAGGCCACCATCGTGACCTGCTCCTCATGCCATTCAACGACAAAACAGCGGGCATGGAATTACCGGGGTATTATACAGGAAAATCTAAAACGCCCTTACCTTATTTACTGCTTTTTGAACACCTGAAAACATCTCGTGTCACCCCTTCTAAATAAGAAATAATTATAGTAATAATTCTCACTCCAGAAGCACTCATCGCCAACGGTCAGCCGTGCTGCAGGACCGCGCAGAAATCACCTTAGACAGGCAGCTGTATATCGTCACGCGACATGCTATTGCGACATGGCTGACTGTGTCGCCTCCATCGGGCGGGAATGATAGAGATGCCGATAATGATGGCTCGGTGCCCGCACGTACTCACTATGGCCATTCCCAGACGGTTTTACTCCTGCCTCCATGTAGACGGGATATAGTAGACTTAGAAGGACTGCCATTAGGGCGTGTTGGTTCATGTTCATGACCAGAAAGGCACTATTGAAAACTAAAACTTAGCAAGAACACGTGACACAGCGCTACTAACAAATTATATTTAGGAAAAACGGCTTACATATTCATTAAACAAAACATTGTGTCACACCACACATTGTCGCTATCTGCAAAGACATTTCAACGCATGATATCGAAACCATGACACTGCAAACTTTGACAACGCAGGGTCAGTGAAAATCGTGAATAACAGAATAAAACCTAGGAAAAATATGGCAGATAATACATTGCTAGCTGCTACTAGAATTAATACATTCTCTTCTTGACAGACAGACATACAGACAGACCAAAATTTCTGCGTTCAAATAGCCCAAGATAGACTATCATCTTTGAAAGTGCAAGCTAGATCACTTGACGAGGGTTTGCGCCCCATTTCTGGAAAGTAAGACGGTTAAAATGCGAAAAAACAATACATTGAACACGAACTAAGCAATAACGCTTCATTGAGAATTGATACCCAAATAATGTGGAAAAGCAATTATACAAAAGAAGCACAATATTAAATAGCTTACTAGACATGGAGTTCTATAAACCGATATGATTTAAACAATTTATGAAAAGAATGTAATATGCAACTTGACCTAATTTATTTTGGTTTATGTTCCATGTCACCAGAGCAGAAAATTTTGGGGTCTGTCTTTCTTAGTTCATACGCACTTTTGGCATCACAAAATTGTTTTACTGCAAAGCAGTAGATGTCTACCCCTCCAGTTTTCATTCCGGTTTCATCGATTTACTCGGCGCCGCTGCGGGGCTCCCCCTCCGCTGACACCTCTATCGCAACTATTTTCCCCCTCGGCTCCATTGATGCCCCTTTGGCAAGTTGCGCAGTCGAGCTAACGGCGGTAGTGCGGTTATCAGATGATTGCGAAAAATAAGCAGAAGCACGGATGGGTATTCAAAATGCACTGACGACACTACTTAATATGAAATTTGTGCGCAGCGCGAGCTACAGTCTTCTCGGTCACGGAGCATTTCTGCCAAGGTAAATATAACTGGTAGCGAAGCTTCCATAGAAGCCCATACATTCAGAAAATGGCGGCTCTTAAGCTGCTCATGGGGCTTAGCGTCATCTGTGTGAGGAGCGAACAATTCCGGTGGAACAAAAAATAAACCGGACGTGACGCGAGATCCGGTCAAAAAGTGACGTCATTTTGGTTGCATTAGCGCGAAAATTTACTTCAAAATAGCTTTAGCAGGCCTGTGATCGCTTAGGGCTCATGTCATTGCCAACTGACGCAATTGGGCGAGTCCTTGGCGTGTGTGCTGCAAGTCAACGCTAGCTTAACTAGAACAGACTCGTGACTAGAGAAACGTACTTATTTCTGATGGAGGCGAAAAGCAAAAACGCCCGTGTGTACGAGATTTCGGCGCACGATAAAGATCCCCAGGTGGTCAAAATTAATCCGGAGCCCTCCACTACGGCGCGCCTCATCGCCTGCGTTGCGTCGGCGCGTTAAACCCCACAATCAATCAAGAAACGTACTTAAGCATACTGTCGTATGATCGCCTAGGTTTTGATAAAAACGGCTTGCATTTTCTCTGAAACTTTATTCTGTATTCATTACTTCCACTGCCGTATAAAAGCAATCAGTTGTTTACGTTGATTGCAGCGGGTGGAAAACCGGGAACCAGGCACGTCCCCCCCCTACTTCCAGAATTTTTTTCTTTCATGGGATACAGAGCCCAAAATGGCACTCCACCACTCTTCGCGGCCTCCCCTTCATATCGAAACGTGTCCCCTCCTCACCGCGATACAAATTTCTACCAACGCCACTGCTGGGTTGTTTAACTGCGTCGCACATACGCAGGTTGCATGCGCGCCTTAAGAATAGATCAAGGTTATATAATGCTTGCTCGGTTTGTGTGCTTCAGTTCTACGCGACGAAATAACGCATAGTCATGCTATAATCAAGACATTTGAATTTTATTCCATTATAAACATAAAACAACTTTACCACAGAGTACAAAATCAGCACGTATATAAATAAGTACAAAATGTTCGTGGGAGCTACATGTGTTATGATTTTCTTTACACGCCGAAAAATTGACTTTACCCGTAACACATAGCATTATGAGCAATGAAAGCCTCAACAGCAGAACTACTTCCAAACAAGAGAAAAGAACTAGGCACTGAATCTTGACGCAGAAAACCGGGCCGCAGGAATGCCGATTCACGAATGTGCAGCGAGCACACCGCAGCTGTCCCAGCGTTTTATCAATTAGACGTGGGTTTCTAAAGAACTTCACAAAAGAGTCACGCCTGCAATTTCCTGGTTGCATTGCTTAGGCAAGTGTCGCAACAGATAAGTAAAAAGAGTAAAAATGGATCAATACAAAAGAAAGCAACGGCAGTAAGTAAAAACACATAGCAGGAAAGAGCTCAGCACGGAGCAGCACAACACAGTACTGCGATGGAAATATTGCTTGCGCATACAAGCGCGGGAAGCAGCGATCATTACAAGCGTTGTAATGCAACAGAGAAGGCACTGAGATAGACAATAAAGCGAATCGTTTGAATTCGATTGACGCACAATATTTGCGCTATTTGAATACACTGAGAACTGCTAGAGTAATTGACACCACTTCCTCCGAGCCAACCTGAGGTGAAATCAAGAGATAACTGTGATATAACAAAGCTTTAGACCCATTTTTTTTCGAAACACCGCCGCGTCCCCTTAAACAACCCCCCGTGCACGTATTAACAGTGCGATAGTTTCGCGTTACCTGTGGAAATGAGAGGGAAATGGTGCCTTGAAACGCCAGGCGCACGGGAGTTGCTGTTGCAACCTTGTACAGCACATTGTTTCCGTAGGTACCGAGGAAAGCGCTCTGCTCCAACCGTTGGCAGCATCGTCCCGTAAAGACACCGTGCCCGCCGGGCAAGTTACTAAACGTGTTCACCCACGATACAACGCACCTCGCAATTACACGCACACCAAGAATTAATTGCGCACCAAATTAACAAGAAAAAACGAATGCGAATGCGCACCACCAAAAAATGTGAGGGGCGTTTCCTAGCAGACGAACTTTAGGCGCGCCTTTCCGAACACTACAAGGAGTGCATCACAGAGCAATGACATCTGCCATTCTTCAGAGGGCGCCACAAAAAAGGTTTTTGAGAATGAACAGCATTTTCATGAATTATTTGCACACTGTGCCTAAATAAATGTGACTGAGAAATAAATATCTTTCGGAAAATATGAATATTGTTTTATTGTTGAATAAAACTTGTTTTTTTTTGTTATTAGTGTTTGTTCCCTCCTCACGTAGTCGCGCTTCAATCGCCACTCTCATAACCCTCCATGTTGATGTCGCTGGCGATAGGTTCTGAACCGCTTTTCGCTCGAAGCTTCGCTACTGTTGTGTCGTGGGCGACGGCGAGCGGCCTCGGCAGCGACGGAGCGAGGGACGGCCGCCGGGCCCACCCACAAGCCCAAGAAGAAAGAGTGCGGCCTGCTCGTACCAAGACCAGAACCCAAAAAGCGCGTTTATTGTTCAACAAGACGGCACCGAGACGCATACGCACGTGACCCGTCACGTGCGTCCACAGCAACGACATCTAGTTACAATTCATACAACCAAGCGCACACAGTGAGCGGGCGCTCCACTAGAGGGCGCCACTACACCACATCATCTCCCCGTGCAAAAGAAGTTCGCACACTCTGCGAAATACATACAGCATCTTAAATGCACACTCCACATCATTCTCCCGTGCTTTGAAGAATGTCTGCATCTTCCTTTCACTTGACTCACACAACAGGCTATCAGTCGCTCACGACAGTTCTATAAGTCCCAAAAAAACCCGTCCAAAAAAACATTTTCAATGATGACATACGATTCAACACAGACATGACACGTCCAACATGACGCAAAGCATGAGCCGTACGTATACCCCCTACTGCACATATTCGCGAAGCCACTGAGGCTGCTTAGTCTTACGGCGCGGACGCGTAGACGTTGAACTTGCATTATTTGACGATCCAGACGCCCCCTCATTTTCCCTTGTTTTGTCTACATGGTTATTTGGATCTATTTGTTCACTATTTTCTTCCTGACATTCTAATGGTTCCCGAGGGACAACGGATTCAGACCTTGCACTGGTAGAAACCTCCGACAGATCAGGGTCTGTCTGAACCATGGGGCTTGTCCCTTCTGAAAACTGTAGACTAGGGGACTGGCTGTCACAAATGTCCAAGTTAGACAAAGAGTACAAAAACTCTTTATGCCTCGACGAGAGTTCAACATTGTCAAACGAATACGGTGCTGAGCCAACCTCGATTCCCTTCGGAACGACTGTGAGATTTGAAGCGTTCCAGATCTTTCCATCACTGAGCTTAAGGGTGAAAGGTGCAACCTGAGCTTGCACTGTCAACGGCTTACTATACTTCAGAAATCCTTGCTTACGGAATTTTACTTTCACGCATCTCCCACCTTTATGCGGGTCTGCTGCGCACCTTTCCTTCTGTCAAAGTACTGTTTAGCTTTATGCTGCTTCGTGAAGACCTGATTCCGAACATGAGGCAGGAAATTGTCCGATTCTGCTGCCTTTTTACGTATCCTGAAGTTGCTAATATCCACTTTGGAACGAGGCTGACGTCCATGCAGCAAAAAAGCTGGAGAAAGACCTGTCACTGAATGTGGTGTGACCCTAACGACCCAAGAAATTGTGTAATGCTTTTCGAAGCATCCTTGCCTTCAAGTCTGGCTACCTGTAAATATTCTTTGAGAACTCTGTTAAACCGTTCAATCTGGCCGTTAGCCTGAGGGTAATAATTCGACGAGAACACGTGGCGGATACCTTTCTCCTTTAGATACTCTTGCATTTGTTTGGAGACAAACTGGGGTCCATTATCCGTCACTAAAACCTCAGGGAGCCCTTCCCGACTGAAAGACCAGTCCAACATCTTAATGACATCCTCATTTGAAATGGAATTTGTGCCCAGAACCTCAGGCCACTTAGAGTAGTAATCGACTAGTGTAACAAGAAATCGGGGGTACGACACATTTATCGGACCGACGATGTCCATTCCCAACTTTTGCCAAGGCCCTTCAGGCCATTCCACTGGCTGCAACGGAGCTACATGAGGCTTAGCAGACTTGTCTGCCAGCTGACAAACGTGACAATGCTTTACATGTTCTTCAACATTGCCATCCATTTGAGGCCACCAGTAACGTTCCCGGAGAAGTTGTTTCGTACGTACTATTCCTTGATGATTTTCATGTGCTAACTCGAGGAACGTAGGTACCAGTACACAAGGAATGACTACACGGTCATCACGCATGAGTAATCCATCCACAACAGAAAGTTCATCCCTTACATGAAAGTAAGCAGTTAAATCACTGTGTACCTTTTTCTTATCGGGCCAACCCTTGGATACATACTCTGCTACCTTCTGCAACGTCACATCTGCCTTCGTTGCCAGCTGCACGGTTTCTTTATCGACTACTGATGTTACTAGTGACACTATCTCTTCCTCCTTAACAAGTTCTTGGCCGGTCTGAATGGGTAATCTCGATAGAGCGTCAGCCACCAGATTTTCTGACCCTTTGCAGTACTCGATGTCAAAATTGTAATACAGCAAACGAGCTGACCACCGTGAAATCCTCAAAGGTCTCCGACCTGAGTCTCCTGCGGCTAACAAAGCCACTATAGCCTGATGGTCAGTTCTAAGTGTGAACCGTCTGCCCCAAAGAAAAATGTGCCACTTTTCGCACGCGAACAAACAAGCCAGCGCTTCGCGCTCTCCCACAGAGTATTTTCTCTCAGTCTCCGACAAAGTTCTAGATGCAAAGGCTATGATTTCAAGCCGAGAACCATACCGCTGCTGTAATACCGCGCCAATTCCCACATCAGATGCGTCGGTAGTTACTACTACAGGCAAGTCAGGATTAAAGACCTTCACAACCGGAGAACATGTGAGGCACGCTTTCAACTGATCGAAACTGCGCTGAGCATCATCAGACCAACAAAACGTCTGACCCTTCCTGAGCATGAAGCGAAGTGGTTCAACTATCTCTGCATAGTTCTTTATGAACTTAGCATAGTGTCCTGCAAGACCTAAAAATGATTGCAGTGACTTTATGTCCGTAGGAGCGGGAGCATGAACTATAGCTTTTACTTTGCTCTCCAAAGGTGAGATGCCCTCTGCCGAAATCTTGTGACCCAAAAAATCAAGTTCCTTGACCGAAAAAAGACATTTGTCGTTCAACTTCATGCCACTGTTTGCTATACATGTTAAGACTTCAACCAGGCTCGCGTCATGCTCAGCTTGAGTCTTTCCCCACACAAGAATATCATCAAGATAGCAAACAACATTTTTGCAATTTTTTAAGATCTGAGACATCATTTTTTGAAAAACCGCAGGCGCCGACGCCAGACCAAAACACACCCGCTTAAACCTGAATAAACCTTCATGAGTCACGAAAGTAGTTAAGTCCCTACTGCCCTCTTCCAGCAACAACTGATGATAAGCCGACGCCAAGTCAAGCTTAGAAAAACAAACAGCACCATGAAACATCTGCAACAGCTCTTCAACATGCGGTAAAGGATACCCATCAATGATAATTGCCTTATTCGGTTCCCGGAGGTCCACACACAGCCGAATGTCCCCCTTCTTTTTCCGGACGACGACGAGTGGTGAAACCCACTCCGAGGCGTCGACACGCTCAATGACATCATTGTCCTCGAGGCGTCGCAGCTCGCTGGACACTGGATCACTGAGAGCAAGAGGCAATCTTCGTAGCTTAGATGCGACTGGAGTCACACCTGGCCGCCGTTGGATCTTATGCGAGACGTCCTTGACAAGACCCAACTCGCCGTTGAAGAGATGTTCGAAACCCGGGGGCACGTTCACGGGACACTGCACTGCACACACCGATGCTAGTCGACACGTAAGAGACGCACCGTCGATCTGAATGCCCAGTTGCTGGATGGCGTCGAGCCCCAAAAGAGATGTCCCTTTGTCGGTGACGTAGAATGTGACGGAGCAAGACCGTTGCAAGACTTGAACAGGAGCTTGGAATGAGCCGCGGATGCCGATACGTTGTTTGGAAAAATTCCACAAGTTGACGGAAGCCTTGGACAGCGCATGCTGTTTACTGAAGTGACGCTTGAAATCTTCGACAGTCATCAACGACACGGATGCTCCGGTATCGACTAAGAGTTGCATGGTCACTCCGCTGACTTCGGCTTGAACGACTAAGTCCTTTCTTGGAGGATTGTTGACGCTGACTTCCGCTTGGACGACTAAGTCCTTTCTAGAAGAAGTGCTGACTGTTAAGACGGAAGATCTTGCGGGTGCGTTGATCTCCGTGGATGCTGGATGCTCTACAGGTTCCGGTGTCGAAGCGGATCCCGTAGCTTCCTTCGAAGAAACTCGATGCACCGGTGCCGGCTTACAGCACATCGATGCGAAATGTCCCCACTTATTACAAGAGTTGCAGCGCCGATTTCTGGCTGGACAATTTGGAAATGCTGAATTATGCGATTTATTTCCGCATCGCTCGCATAACTGAAGCTTGCCTGCAAACTTCTTCTGCTGAACTGTACCGCGGAACTCTACAGCTGACTGCGGATGGAAACGTCCATCTTGGGGGCCACCATCTTGTCTTCCCGAACCCGGTGGAATGACGTCACGGCCTCCCCGGCTGGCCAGGCCATCTTGAATTCCTATGCCGCCATCTTGAGCGCGCCGGCCTCCCCGGCGGCCCACGCCATCTTGATCCTCCACGCCGCCATCTTGATCGCGGCGGCTTCCCCGACCGCCATCTTCCGCGACGCCACCTTCTCCTCGTCGGCCTACCGCTTGTACTTGATGATGCGAACCGAAGGCTTGGTTCGCCAACGACAACGATTCAAAACTCCGACCAATCTCTTCAGCTTTCTCCAAAGACAACTTTTCGCCATGTGCGAGCAGCTTTTCTCTAACCTGGGGGTTAGACGTTCCATGTATGATTTGATCTCGGACGCGCTCCGCGTACGTCAGCCCGAACTTGCAACGTACGGCTTTCTCCTTTAGAGCGGTCACGTATTCTAAAAAACTTTCCCCCCGAAATTGACGACGGCTTGTGAACTCATGTCGTTCAACAAGCGTATTTGTGGACGCAGCGAAGAGCCGGTCCAGCTGCTCCAAAAGTTGGTCGAATTTCGAAATGGCCGGAGCCGAGGATGCGGTCACACTACAGTCGGTCGCGGAGTCGGTCACGATAGGGCTGGTTACATTAGCGTCGGTCACGTTACTGGCGGCGTCCCTCCTTGCTTCGTCCTGCTCCGCCTCAGCAAAATACCTTCGTTGCCCCTCCCTACCCAAAACGCTGACGAGCGCCGACGCGCGTCGTCCGTCATTCCAGTCGCTGCCGCCAGCCGCCTCGAGATGGGCCTGAAACAATTTTTTCCAGTTATGCCACGGAATCGGAGGCGGCCCCGGCAATTCGAGGAAAACGGGCAGGTTATCGAAGAGGCCCATGCTGCCAAGCAGGAAGGAGAGAGATGCAGGAGCAGAAGCAGAAGAACGAAGTAGGGCGAGGCCTAAACGACGGTTCGACAAGCGTCAGCACAAAGAACGCTAGGCCTCGCGACGCCAGACGCGCCGGACAGTCACACTCGAGCGAGGTCAAACGCACTCACGTTTTCATTCTGCCGGACCCGTCGACGATGTCGTCGCAGCAGAAGAAAATCATCCCGTCCTCGTCGCCAAAAAGATGTTGTGTCGTGGGCGACGGCGAGCGGCCTCGGCAGCGACGGAGCGAGGGACGGCCGCCGGGCCCACCCACAAGCCCAAGAAGAAAGAGTGCGGCCTGCTCGTACCAAGACCAGAACCCAAAAAGCGCGTTTATTGTTCAACAAGACGGCACCAGGGCTCGCAAGCTTGGACGTTCCCTGGTTTCCCTATAGGCGGCGTAAAAATGGACGCCCCACGTGACCAACCTACAGCGCAAATTTCGACCATCAAATCCACCAGGCGGCGCAAGCGAAAGGTTACTTTTGGTATAGAATACAAAACATTCATTCCGTGACTCAAAGAGCCCACACAGTTCGCTTACAATGTGTTATTTAAAAATATTATTAACAAGGTCCACATCAAACATCCGTTGAGCAAAAATGTACGCAACTTTTTACGAACAGCCGACTGGTGCACCACCTCGTTTCTGAATTCGCAACCACAAAGCCGCCAATGCAAATTGAAACCGCTGCAACGGCCAACCGTTTCTATGTGCGCGGAGCACTGGTTTCGTGACTGGTATTGCTGTTATGTGTTTTTGCGTCCATCAGTTGTTGAGAGGACTGGCAAAACACGGGAATTGAGTGCTTGTTGAGTGACAAATGTGGGAAATTCCGCATCGGAAGACAGCTGTCGAGGCCAGAATATTTGATTCTTCCAACAGAAGGTGAGTGTTATGCACTCCGCTAGAAAGACGGTGCAAACGAAACCGTTGTCGCCGTCAATACCTCATTCGTGCCCTTCGTTCGAAATCTTAGCGCAAGTGAACGAGTTGTTATGGCAAAAAAAAATGTTGTCATGAAAGCGACGTACAATTGCAGCGATCGAAATGAAATGATGTCCTGGCCTCTGTAAACTTGCGGATGTCAATAAACGATTTGTTCTCACTTGCTGCTCACTGTGGTCTGTGCCAGTCGAGGCCATCTGGTCACCTGGCGTAACATCACTTCACTAGCGCGGCGCAAGTAAACACGCGACCAGCGTGCCAGCCAGGAACCAGCAGGAGCAGCCACGGCCGGACTCGACGCCCCTTTCGCGCGCGGGAGGAGGAGAGTCGAGTCACAGAACGTCGAGTCCGGCCGTGGAGCAGCGAGCCGGCGGCCGCCGTGCGAGGGCAGCCATGTTATTAAGGAGCTCAACCGGCCTGTGCAAAAAGCATCCGCCATGTTTACAAAGCCGTGTTTACAGCGCCATCAAGCGGGCGTACTGGGTAGTTCACGACGCCGCCACTACGCTTTTTCTGGCACTACAGGCAAAGGTAGACCTTTGCTTCTCTAAAATCCTCCCTGTCCTCCCTGTTCTGTGACGGCACCGAGACGCATACGCACGTGACCCGTCACGTGCGTCCACAGCAACGACATCTAGTTACAATTCATACAACCAAGCGCACACAGTGAGCGGGCGCTCCACTAGAGGGCGCCACTACACCACAGCTACCATTTATATTTACCTTGTTTCTGCTGTGGGTCAGGAAGAGTTCGCGTGATCAGGGAACGAACGGCGACGTGCGCTACTCTGCTGCTACCTCTCAGTGCGCCGCCGCCGCTGGCCAGCGTGTTGCAAATCGTGTTTGAACCTCCCGCGCAGATTTCACATTTTTAGGATTAGCCCCGCACAAGGGAGCAGCGAACATGTTGTTGCATATCTCGTGTTTGAACCTCCCACGCAAACGTCACGTAGTTTGGATTAGTGAAGAATGGAACAGCGTCTGGGGAACCTGTCGGGGGGGAGGACGCTCCTTGGTGGTGACGCATTAGACGTATGAAGGAAAGGCAGTGAGAGAGATGAGGCCGTATGTGCACGTGTCATACTCCTCCCTTCGCTAGACGCTCCTCTCCGTTTTCTTTCTTTCGTCGACACGGTACTCTTCCCCACATCATATTAGAGTGCAAGCACTACCCCAACCTCCCCCCTCTTCCATCCCCCCTTCCCACCCCTGAGCTGTGGGAGAACCTGGTGACCAGCAGCGATCTGGACGTCCAGACACTTTTGACCTCCAGAGCGAAGGCTGCCGGCTCATCGCATGGCTTCCTGAAATAAGGAACCACTCCCCTTCACCGGCGCAATAAAATGTTTCTCACTCACTCACTCACTGCTGCGTTTGGTCACTCGGTTGCGCGGAGATAAACACGCTGCTGTCGCGAAGCCCAGGTAACGGCTGCCAAAGGGCTGCCCCCTAAAACGGCCGAAACCCACCGTCGCAGTTTCCGCGCAAATTCTAGTTCCCCATGTAGCTGCCAATCCCTCCCGGTAGAAGAGAAACATCCGCAGTTGGGACGCTGGCTTGAGGCCATATTTCTTTTTCAGCTTAGAAGGCCTTCTGAGCGACATTTCCGCGGGTGTCTTTCACGCCTAAGTATGCGCCATCACCGGTTGCCGGTTTATGCGTGCGCGGTTATCGGGTGGAGAACGAGGGATGTGCCCACAGAGCTGGGCTTCATGCATGCTGCTTCTGATGAAATGCCGGTTTTTCTGGTCGGAGATTTAGATGTCAAAATTACATGGCTCAATGCGCTTAGTCGGCTGTCCTCCATCGAGTCTGTCACTTCTAAACGCACACATCACCGCTGGTCGGTTTGTGCGTGCACAGGTTTGTAGTGGAGAACAGTGGGAGAGAGGAGCTGAGGCGTGCACGCGCAGCCATAGATTTTACGCCCGTACTGAGGAGGAGGAGGAAAAACTTTATTAATGTACAAAACAGAGTTGAAGAGAGGGAGAGGCGGTTAGGCCTCTCTTGCGTGGGTGGTATTCCTCAGTCCGGGATCCCATTGGTCGAGGCCGCCGCCCGTGCCCGCTGGACGAGAGCCCGCTGAGACTCTAGGTCCGAGCAGCCGGACAGGGCCGCCTCCGAGCCCTCCTTCGTTGGCTTCACTTTGACTTCTAACCCTGGATTATACCGGCAGGCTCATACCATATGATACGTGTCTGCCCACTGACCGCAGAAGTTACACGAACCCGAGAAGGACGGGTTGATGTGTTTGAGCATTGCGGGGCTGTAGAATGAGCCCGTCTGCAGCCGGCGAAGATGGCGCTCCTCAGTTCTATCTAGGCCCTTGGCAGGCACCGGGAACGCCCGCCTACCGAGGCGCAGGTATGTTGTGACCTCAGAGAATGTGGTTAGCGGGTAAGGTACGAGTGTACGGTCAGAGCCTGGGAAGTCAGAGGAACTCCGGGGGAGAGACGCTCGGGCGGCTGTGTGCGCAGCCTCGTTCCCCTCTACTCCCTGGTGGCCAGGTACCCATACAAGTTGTTTTATGGTGTCGGATATTTCTGGATTAGCATTTGTGAGAATTTTTCTACCTAGGAGTGCTATCCGACCGCTGATGAAATTTCGGCAAGCTTGTTGCGAGTCAGACATTATGTGCGTTGCGTCAGAGTGAGTGGCGGCCAGGGCTATAGCCGTCTCTTCAGCAAATTCAATTTTACTCGTTTTCACCGATATTCCATCCACCTGTGTTCCCGCGTGCAGGACAGCAACCGTACAGATGCCTTCCGGTATGGGCCCCGCTGCGTCTACATAATACACGCCTTTACGGGAGCCGTATTGTTTTGTTATGGCTGTTGCTCGGGCTTGCCTTCTTCCTGAGTTTCGGTCAGGATGCATATTACGGGGCAGTGGTTTAAAGGAGCCAAGAAGAGAAAACACAAGTTTGGTTCATTCGAAAGATTGCCTCGTTAGAACCATAACGACACCACTTAATTATTATAACGCAAACTTCGCTCAAATAAGCTACATAATTAGGAAAAAAGGAAATGACCATGCGACCCACCAGCTCATTTTCCGTAACAGAACCTGTGATGTCACTTGGGAATGCTCTGCGATTGGCGGAGGCCGGCAAAAGCAAACGCATGTTAGGCAGGGCTTACAGCTTGCATAGCGAGCTAAATGCCCGTGAAACATACTGCACATTATTTTTATGACAAAGAACGGTGGAGTAAACGGTTGAAGGTCCGAACGAACTCGCAAGCGTGTGCGCCAATGCGTACGAAACTAGCGCCGGCCGAGCTCGACATCTCGCCATCGCGCAGACGAATTTTCGGGTTCGAGGCTCTTCGGGGCCAACGAACCATTCCAGCACGCACAGCCGCGACCTTGCTTCGTATCGCAATCCCTTCACAGGAGGTTGGCCGTCATATCGCCAACCCGCAAAGGTAAAAATAGAAACGAGGGGAGTAAGGAACAGCAAGAAGCGACGAGATAGGGCCAGTCGTCGCGTAAGTTTCGAATGGTGTTGGCTTGCTGCTGTCGTTACGAGCTCGTTTCCAGTTTACAACCACTGAAAACTTCAGTTTGTTCAGTTACGGCAGGGACCCTTACGTTAGCTCACTCCTGGGACATGCTGGCGCTCGTCGCCGACTTCGTCAAATCGCTCTGACCTTGGGGAAAAAATGCCGTAAACACCGCGCATTGACGCTCGTATCTTTCTGGTTGAAGCAGAGAGCTCGCGCGAACGGCTTTCCATACACGACACCGGCCAACTGGCATAAGCGATAGTGCTACTGAAATTGAACAATTATTAACCGTAATCAAAATACGGCACATACGTACCAGTCTATATTCGTCCGTCGCGACGGGGCTGACGAGGCAGGGGTGCCGACGGCTGGGCGTTCGTCTGTTGTGGCTATCGCGGAATGGTCGCTTTCCCGTCCACCGCGTATCCCACAACTCTTGCCGCTCGTGCACTTAGAAGCATTGAGCGTTTTTGTGGTGTGAGGTTGTTAAATACAAGCCCGAGCTCCTCGGCGAGAGTTTTGTTCTCCGGATCAGGCGATTCCATGACTAGGGCTGCGGGTGCACTAGGTTTTACTAGTATTTTTAAAATGGCCGCCGTCTCGATCGACTCCCGCGTGTGGGTGCTATGTGGAGTCGACATAATAAGTATCTGTTTCATGGACCGGCTCTATGACGTTATTGTACACGTCACGGAATGTTCAATTTTAGCGGGAGATTTAAAATTTTGGCTTAAATTGCGTTATTTCTCAGTGAATAAAGCATCATTTGCTTCCGGGAAAGCGCTTGGGGTACTATGAAACACCTAATCTTTCGAATAAAACAAACTTTTGTTTTCTCTTCATGGCGCCTTTAACGATTAGCTTGCGGCGCCAAGCGGGAGGGATGTCCGCTCTGTCTTCAGTAGTAGGGGGTAGAGTGATGCGGAGATCCTCAAGGACCTGCCTGCCAGTAGTTATCATTGACAGTCGCATGATTTGGCTCGTGTACTGAGCCTCTATGAGCTCAGTGATCGTTTTGTGCAGCCCGAGCTGTGTTAAACGTTCGGTGGACGTTTTAGAAGGGAGTCCAAGGCCTCTCTTAACAACTGACCTGATCATAATATCAAGTTTTTTTGGATGGCTTGTTTATTATGCTGGTGTGAGGTTTAAACGCGGACGTTAGACAGCCCAATGTTACCTGTCCGGAGTCGTTAGTGGTAGAGCGGATTGGGTTTGTGTGGCAGGCTATGTTCAGACCACCGAAGCAAAAGCCGTACCGTGATCTATCGACGTAAAAAAACTGCTTGTCACGCAGTTCGGTTGGCTAACACGTTAAATGACGTCATTCTTTAAAGTTATTACGTCAGTTGCGGCAACAGCCTGAACCCGACCTTACACCAACAGTCGCATGCTTACGACGCGGAAGGGACACAGGCTGATCCATGTTTATCTGCAAGAGCAAGCTTGGATCCTCCAGAGGTTCATTCAGCTAATTGGCTAGGAAGAATGCTCCATCGCAAATTACGATAAATTTGTTTTGTTTCTTGAACTCCGCGGACTGCGTCCAGCTTTGCAGGTCATCCTTCGTTACAAAGTGGAAGAGCAGTAATTTTTAGACGCGGACCATCTCATGCTCGGGGCTGTGTCCTTCCTTCGCTTGTCGCTCGCCGTCCGCGCTCAACTGCGCATGCGCGTCTCTTCAGCCCCGTCAGCGTTTGGGCTGACGTCAGCGCAGTTCACTATAAAAAAATAGTTAGGCGGCGCCTGGTTTCAATCCCACGACTTTTTGGCCGCAACGGGAGGTACGTGGCGCTCTTCCCACTGCGCTAAAAACCGAGACAGGAGCATGTGCTACGAACGCGCCTTATGTCCTTCACTCATTCAAACTACGTCAAGAAGCTACTGATATAACGAAGGCACGTGAAGCTGAACGTCAACGGAAACGACGAACTGAAAACTAACGGGAACTTCAGTCGACCCCATGGCTGCTTCGCATACTACTCAGGGTTTCTCTACGGGAAGATGGTGTAATGATTGGGGGGAAGCTTCTCTTGCTCGGGCCCTGTCCCGGCCGTACACGGCACATTGTACACGGCACATTGATGATGATTGTGGCAGGATCCCCCTAGGGATTGGCCAACCAAAGATTGGCCGAAGAGGTCAAAACGTTCAACGCGTTCGTTGCTACCTGACAAGGAGGAGAGGAGGAAGAAGAGGTTGTCGTTTGTCGCCTGTGAGCTGAAGATACGTACCTGGGGTACGCGACACAAGACGCTCTGCAGAAGGCGACGGCCAAGCCGGCTAAAATGTCACACACCGAATTCGCCAAATTACCCATGGAGATTCTCATCCTCCCAAACACGCCCTACATAATCACCACAAACATCGACCTCGTCGATGGGCTTGTCAACGGAGCGGTGGAAAGCTTGACATGTCGAGTCGTTATATGATGTGTGGGCGAATGGTTTAGGGTTTTACTGATAAGCATTTTACCTTTGCCCCTCTCATCATCATTCACATCATGGAGATGGCGGGATTTTTTTTATAGTCTGTCGCCGCTAAACATCCTGTTATCTACTACATTCGGGAGCCAAGCGCGCAGCACGCTGATAGCAGATAGCATGATGCCCTTCAATGATTATCCTACTCAGTGGTGGCACAGCGTGAAAAGGCGCCGCAAAATGAACGGCAGCAGGATTCAAAAGGAACGGCGGGCGTCACTTCTTGATCAAGCATTTCCCATAAATTTACGCCACGTGACCGAACACTCTCGAAGAAGTGCGCATGGGAGCCAGATGGTGCAGCTTGCGTGGTTGGCTTGCACTCAGTTCGAATTTCTTTTAATCCCTCTTTACACTCTGTGATGCACACGATTATTTTAGGAGAAAAATCACGAAAGCCTTTTTCTGCGCAATATACTACCGCTACAAAACAGCAGACAGTACGACGTATAAGTTCCCCAAATTATCTGTATAAATAGTGACTTCGTATGGGCACTATTTTGAATGGGAGTATTGGCTCCAAGGCACAAGAAATGCGTAATAATCAGTGAATAAGTAGTCAATAACACCGGAATTTAAACTGCTGTTGATATTACACATGACATGAACGATTAAACATGATGAGCCACATGCATCGCATCTGTTAGGATAATTTATGAGAGAAGTGATTGTATAGCGAAGGTAACAATTCACATATTCAGCACAGGATGCACTATTCGTATCAATAGTGTATATATGTCTATCTCCACAAATTATAATATTTTTACGTTCATTTGTCAATCTGTCAAGAATTGTTGCAAACTGGATGCAGAATTTTGAATATGAAGAAGAGGCTGACCGATAGATGGACGCGATCATTGTACTGCGATTATTCACTGGAAGGACAGCGGGTTGGAATTTCAGCCAGACGGATTCGTAATTGATGTTACTAAATGAGATGTAATTTCGATGCCTGTATGAAAGTTATGAAGTAATCAGTAAAGCATACCTTCCTGCACGATGGTTCTCCCGGTTGCAGTATTCTGAGGCGTATCCTGGGAAGTCATACAAATCTCCGTCACTGATAGACAACCATGTTTCAGAAGGACATACGATTGAAAATGTGTGGTCAAATATAGAAAGAATTGCTAGCCAGTCATCATAGTGTTTGCGAAGACTACGCATATTAATATGTATAAGTGATAATGCAGGTGATTGTTCGTGGAAGAGTGCTTTGGCCTCTTGGCATGTGTATACACACGAGACCACAAGGAAAAGAACAAATGGTCCTCAAGGGTGCATGCAAACGCCTACAAAATGAATCTCAGATCTTCCACGCAAGAAATGCGACACAGGGGGCTGTCGTCAGTTTTCCTTGCCTTGATAGCACAATTGTCAGACCAAAGGATCTTCCAACTGTGTTCTTTTTTCGGTGACAGCGCCTGCGCGAATAGTTTCTTTTTCTCTGGCGTGAGATGATCGTTGACGAAATAGGTTTATCTGCTCTAGATTAGATTCCGATTGCTGCAGTTGTTAGTCAGGCCTTCCCAGCTTTACTGCCGAACTCAATCTTTTTGGTCCTTGAACAAAACCGCGCTATTATGTGTTGCCTACAGTTCGTCGCCGAAACATGATGCCCAACATCAATGTCCGTAGCCGTTACACGGCAGTCAAGCTTGTTGCCAATCTCTTCAACAACTTGAAGGCTACTTTCGATTTTGGAAAGAGTACACCTCGTATCTCAACGTTGCTGATGCGTGGATATTGTTCTGATCGTCCATGAGCTTCGCCAGCTCTTGGCTTTCGGTTTTCAGAAGCTTGTTTTCCTTTATCAGACTTTAAATTTCCGTGTTCACTTTTTCACAGATCTCATCGAACATTTTCAGGCTCTCGCGCATTTCGGGCAATTCGGCATGCATGGAGATCCCCGACTTCCTTTGATAATCCAGCGTTAGTCACAATGTCAAAAGTTGCATGAACATGGCAAGGGCAGCGATGGGGGCGGTTAAAACTCGCACAATTTCAGAAGTAAAGAAATCCGTGCACACAACTGCGTACGAAGTACGATAGGAATGAGCGCGATGGTCCTAGCCGCGCACACCGCTGCCACACTGTCGAAGATGCGCTACGGCCTTTGATTTTATACAGTTAAACCTGGACGTAACTGAGTTGATACAAATTCGCAATGTTTTGTTTCATGCAGGTTTTCGTTACATGGATGTTTCAAGTTACGGCTCCAGTAAATGAAGCAGAAACTAAATCAAAATGCTCGACATCAGGGATAGTGAACTTTCCCTTTATGATTTATTTAACAGTGGCAAAATGCGTGATTTGTTCCTTCGGCTTTACCACGAAGTTAGTGAGAACACGGCACTCCAAGGAATCAAGGTCACTTACCCCTGTATGCGCAAACGTAACTTAAGTATCAACTTTGCCTTTTGACACTCTTGGGTGCCTTAACCAGGTTCAAGGACCAAACGTACGCTGAAAAGGTGCCTTTTCGCGAACTTGACGTTTGCCGCACTCAAGCTTTTTGAGAGGCGGCTAGCTGGGATACTGTACCCGACGACATCGTGCATCTTTCTCGCCGGCGGAGACGGCACCTGAAATTGCGAGCTTGTCTTGAGAAGACAAAACTCTTCGTTTTCCGACAGCAGAACTCATCACCGACGAGCCTATATCTCAGAAAGCAACTGAGACGCGCGACTACACACCGACAGGCGGCCCAGGCACCTAACCGGCGCCCCATTCACACTGGAAACGCACGGTAGTTTGCGGTGCGGGAAAAGTCCGCTAAGTTAGTGCATATCTCCAGCCGTTTTTTCAGAAAATGTGAAAAAAAAACAATGTCTCATCAGCATAGCGAATTCGTTACACAAAAATTAACCATCGCCATGTCTTCGTTGCATAGAGGTTGCAAGCACATGAGTTTCAATGGGGCTGGTAATGGGGAATCGAAAAACTTTGTTAAATCCAGGAATTCGTTAAATAGATGTCCGTTACATCCAGGTTTAACTGTAGCCCTCTTGTCTGGGTGAAGGAAGGCGCAGTCGACCGATTGTGTCGGCGAAGCCGTAAGTCGGTCATGCGCACCAGTTGACCGCGGCAGGCGCGCGTCGTTGCAGGAGTTCGAAGCAAATGGCTGGCTAGTTTCTGTGATCTGCGTGCCAAATACGATGAGAATGAGTGCCATGCTCGTAGCCCCGTACAAAGCTGTGGCCTTGGGAAAAAAACTCACACAATGGCCATTAAATATACTCGCGAAAACAAAAGAAACCTAAAACTTGCAGTTATGCATTTTGGAATAAATTTTACACGCATGAAAAGAGGAAATTTAGGACTGCAAACAAATCGAGTACAGACGAGGTTCAACGTCAAGTTGCATAAAGTGCTCACGATTTGCAAGAAACCATTTGAAACCATTTGAGCTCTGGGTCATAATTTAAAAATCACTGTTAACAATGACAATCATTGTCAACATCATCACAATCATCACTATGCTTATTTCCATCCATACTCTCCAAAAACAGAGATTAAGAGTAACTTCTTTCTCAAGCAGTCCTGCAGTAGTCGAACCTTCTGCTATGTAGCCATGCCCCATCTTGTCTGCCCCAGCTTTGTTGTCGAGAAAGATAACCAGCAGGAGCTTTTCGAGAAAGATAATTTCGTTTTATGGCTAATAACTAAAAATCAATGCCACAAAAACAGCGATAATTCGTAGACAAACAGCGTATGTAAAAGTGCACTCGCAATGGCAAGCACGCCGTTGTGCTTTCAAACACCACCGATTCAAGGTGGGCTGATTTGCAGAAACACAACAATCCCGCTTCCAAAATGCCTCGTCGCACGCCCCACACCGCGGTATGGAAGCTTCATAGATTGAACTACCCAAGTGAAAAACTCAAGCAGCACAACCGACTGACAAGTAAGCCCCTATTTCAAAGTGTAACCGCCCGCTGGTGTCCACCCCACTGAAGGGGGCCGACCAATGCCGGGCGAACGCCTCTTCCGCTGGCGTTACGAATTTCGCCTTAAAGGTGCTCTACCAGACGTGGCCCCGGTGGGGCCGCGCCGCAGATGCTGGAGTTCGGGCGGAATTATGACATCGCCAGTTTCAAAAAATTCGTGCCCTTCCACTCTGTGAAGAAGGATGACCTGCGAAGCTGCCGCACTCCACGGAGTGCAGGAAACAAAACTCGTTTGTTTGTAATTTCCATTTGAGCATTACTCCTAGCCAGTTAGCTGAATGAAATTTGCAAGGACCTGAACGTTTTTCTAGCAGACGAACATGGAGCGGTCTGCTTCCCTTTCGCGTCGAAGGCATCATACTACCTGTGTAACACACACACCCAATCCCCTCGAAGGACACCGGACCGGTCGCATACGGCCGTATGACGTCCTCGTTTAAACCTCCCGCCAGCGCAACGGACATTTTATCAGTGAGGGCAGGAAACATAGCTGTGCGTGCACGCTCCTCACCCCCCCCCCCCGTTCTCCCAACCCATTCATGCACAAACCGGCAACCGGTTATGTCCGCGTGCTTAGAAGTGAGAGACACCGTCGACAATGTCGCTGTGCAGGCTCTTTAAATTGAACAAGTAATAGTGGATTACGTCGCCGTTGCAAGCCGGCAAGTTCCTGTTCATTCGGAAGGGGAACTTTAAGGGGCAACGACGGCGGGAGCGGCTTTCCGTTGTTTTATTGCCCATTCGCGTTTCCGTTCGCGCCGACGCTTCTTCAATTCTCCAAGCGAACAACATGCGTCCACCCCATACCGAGTTGAAACTTGGAAGGCCTCGAGCTCTATCGTAGCGGACAAACATGTGGCTTTCCGTTTCCATCCGGCGTCGTAGGCATCTCACTTACTGTTTAACACACCAACCCAGACCCAAACCGCTTGATTTCTGAAAAAAGCTGACAGGGCACATTGAACCATGATATATCCGCGTTTATGTCTCCCACCAGCAAGGCAGGATGTCATGGGTAGCGGCAAGAAGCCTAGCTGCGCCTGCACGCCCTTCTCTACCCCCCCCCCCCCCCCCAACCCGTGAACGAATAAACCGTCAACCACGGATGGATATATACTGGGGCGTGAAATACACCAGAGAAAACAAAATGTCCCTTGTGAAGTCTTTCAAGCTGAAGAAAAATTATAGCCTCACGCCAGCGCTCCAACCGGGCAAGTTACTGTTTAACCGGGAGTAATTTGCAGGTACTCGGTGAGGTAGAATTCGAGGTGGCAACGGCGGCGTCTTCCAGTCGTTTCTACGCCAATTGACGCTTCTGTTGATCTTCCGCAATCATCCGATAACGGCACTACCGCCTCTCCAAGCCGATCGAGCAACTTGTACAAGCCGCATTCGTGGTGGCGAGAGAAATATTATTTGTGATACAGGGGTCAACGGTGGCGAGGAGAAGCTCCGGGGCTGTGGCAAGCAATGCGGCTTCACCGGAATGATAACTGGGGTGTTAGACATGTAGTGCTTCGCAGTAAAATGCCCATTTACCATCCCTTTCAGTCGTGACGTAGTTTCGCCTGGGAATTTTTCACGTTTCACACCAATCGCGTAAGGAGAAACTGACGCCTCGCCTTCCTTACTGGAGCTGCGTCACACCTGTTCGTTCGCTTTCAGCCAATCAGGACTCGCTCGAAACGGACACTCTTAAACAGACACGAAATGGACAAAAGTGATTGATTGATTATTTGATTGATTGATTGATTGATTGATTGATTGATTGATTGATTGATTGATTGATTGATTGATTGATTGATTGATTGATTGATTGATTGATTGATTGATTGATTGATTGATTATGCAGTTTAACGCACCGACGCTACACAGGAGATGAGGCGCGCCGTAGTGGAGGGTTCCGGACTAATTTTTACCACCTGGTGATACTTAACGAGCGAGGAAATCTCAAACACAAGCGTTTTTGCTTTTCGCCTCAATCAGAAAAGCTGCCACCGCGGCCGGGTATCGAACCCACTTCCTTGTGCTCAGCAGCGCAACGCCTTAGCCACTGAGGCACCGCGGTGGGTGGACAAAAAATTAGAAGCCGTTCCACTCAATGTGAAAGCTGTCAGAAATGCAGAGCAGTGATTCGCCATAATGGCCTGTATACCGCCGTTATCCGCTTACTGCTACCACCCCATGCAATTCAAATTTCCCGCCTTCGCAGTGCTCGCGCGCCCCCTGCCTGAAACTGCGCCAGCGGGAGTTCTGTTCTCTTTGTGCTTTTCTCCCCGCACGTGCCGGCGTTGCACTGCCATCGTAAATTGGGCCCATCTCCCCGCGAGGGGGACTCGAGTAAATGCGTCGCATAGGGGGTGGGTGTATTGCGTTAACGTTTAGTGTTTGGGGAGTTGGTGGTAGTGAATGCGTTGTATCAGCAGCTTCTTGGCGTAGTTTGAATAAGTCAAGGATATAAGGCGCGTTCGTAGCCTCCCATTCTGTGTCGGCTTTGTGGCGCAGTGGGTAGAGCACCATGTACATTGCGTTCCGCCCGCAGGGTCGAGGGATCGAAACCAGGCGCCGGATAGTATTTTTTTATATAGTGTAGCGGGAGGGGTGCGGACTACGACTACGGACGTCAACGCGGGTGACATCGTGAGTTACTGAAATGCTCTGCATTTACAAGTGAGAATATCGCCCCTGGATAGCAGCGTCACTCACTGCTGGAGCCTGGAACGAACGAATGAAAGTGGGAAGGGGGGGGGGTAGTTTTTCCGGGTTCTGCTTGCATTCGAGAATAATGTGTTCAGTGTCTCTGATTACTTGGAATTCTTTAGAATAAATTTTCTGTGATGTTCATTGTTGCTAAACTACCAGTTGTTGTTGTTGTTGCGCCTTTAGGTATTGATGTTACCACAAAATGTTATTTTCGGTTTTATAAAAAATTCCCACCGGTTGAGAGATTGCCTACAAGTTCGGAGTAATAACAGAAGAATCATACTTCTTTTATAATAACATTTTTAAGTGCCTAGGGTTAACAAAAAATTGCGGTGAAAAAAATTACTTTTGAAACGAGGAAAGCGTTTTAAAAGGGGTGGTCGGCCTTAATATCATCTCTTTTTCTGCATTTCTCTGGCTTTCATTTTATGCATACAAGTCGTTGGATGATTGAATTTTGTTAACTTTCTAACGTTCGTTGTCGCAATCAAATCTTTGCAAGCCTCCTCTTGCAGTCCTGACATGGCTTCTAAATGGCCGATCAGCTGACTGGTTGGGTGGGTGTCACCTCGTGACGGCATATCATCGTTACTATCATCATTGTAGTCAGCAAGTCTCGGGTCCAGAAGACGATGTCGCGCGTTTTGTACGTTGCGCTCTGCCTCCTGAGCGCGTTAACTGCGTCACGGGGCAAGGCACGTCGAGACGACGTGCCGGAGGAACTCGTCGCGAAGTACTACGACGACCCTGTCCTCCGCCCGCATCGGCCCGCACCAAAACCGGCGCGCCTAGCACCGTACATCGTGGACATCACCAACCAGAGGATCTCCTTCAACCAGAGCCTCGTGCATAGACGCGTTGATAGCCGCCGACGGGGGGACAGCGCACTCCATTTACAAAAAGCAACCACGCACAAAAGCCGAGTGTTCGAATCGTGGCTGAAGATGGGTGGCCCTCCGAAAGAAGCAACTGGAACTAGGCCTTCTTTAGCGACACTGTCCCGAAGGCAGAGCGACGCCACGCACAGGTCAGCACTCAGATTATCGCAATGTCTCGCCCTTGAATTTATTAGTCCATAAGCGAAGCAACGATGTTGCAGAAACATGGGCCCTGACAGTGCAGAAAATTGGCGGACCAACCTCTGACTACTAATCGGAGCTCAGCTGAGCTCAGTTGAAATCTATGAGCCGATCCCAGTTCCCACCACTACGGCGTACAGAACTCTAAGCGCATTTTTATAGATACACTTCCAAAAACTAATCGTGCTATGCGTTAAGCAGCGCTAACTGTGGAGGCGTATACCATCAGAACAAAGAATGTAGCCCAACTTTCGCCTATGTGTACGGGAGCCAACAGTGCCCTAGTGTACAGGGAACTGAAAACAAAACCCCCTACTCTAAGAACACGCTTACGCGGCTGCAACCGACGTGCAGCGGTATCTGTCGTCGCGTTGGCGTCACGGGCAGCGTCAGCAAGCTTGGATGCGTTATCCCGCCGCTGCCCTAGCTTCCTGCAATGCACTTCTGTTGCAGCCATGTGAACGTGCGTATGGACTTACAACCGGCGGCACAAGCCGGGGCAGGCGTGCGCGTGGTGAAAGCCGCGCGATCTGAGAGACTTCGATGAGCACGTGCGCGTCCAACCTCCATCGTCCCATTTTCTTTTCGTTCGTTTCAAGCAGCAAAGTGGATCCCATTAAGCAATTTCTGTAATTTACCTTTGTACACGCGGTGGGGGTATGAACTGCACTGTGGGTATGAAGGGTAAATGAGCGGAGGGCTTCGATTTTTGAGCACCTGCGGTAGATATAGTGCAACAAGATTTTGATATACGGGTATTTTTGTATTTCGCTTCCCTCAAAAAAAAGAAGAAAATAAAAAGTTGCAGGGGACATCTACGTTTAGGCCTTAAGATGTAAAACGCCATAGCGTTACCGCGTCGTCGAGGGAGAGCTTCGTTCCGAGCTGCTTGGAATTGCTGTTCGTGCTCTCTGAGCGCCGAAGTTTAACCTAACGAAACTGGGAACGATGGCGTTACGTGAAAAGGAGGAGCTTCACTGCGCAGAAGCGGCAATTGACAAAACCACGCATCCTTTCTGTTTTTCGAGCAGCAGTATCCTTTTAGGAAAGCCTACCGGCCCGCCTTCTCATTTCCACATTACATTTTAACCAACTACGCCCGATTACAGCGTCAGGAGCGAGCTCTCTTTTGGGTGCGCTGGCGTACTTTCCGGTGGACGGGGACACTGTCTTCCGTGGTCGCTTCATGGGCACGGCTGATAGCAGACAGTTGGCCTTTATGGAAAGTCACTGAATGAGCTCAGTAATGGCACCGCGTCAACAGTGGCTCATCGGCGCATGCACCGACGTTATAGGAGAGCGAACTCACTGCGCAGACGCGACGCTTCATGAACCACGCAATATTTCTGCCATAGCATCCGCCAAAGCATCATTGCCCTCCTTTCCAACGTCCAGTTAACCTTTGCATCTGGCTATCTCAGTCCTAGTTTCCGGTTGGCAGTGGTGACGTATTTCCGTAGACACTTGATGAGCACGGCTGATAGCGAACGGCTAGTGGGCATGGCGAAATCGAGAAATGAGCCTAACAAAGCTATCGCGTGAAAAACAGCCGCAGCAGTCGGGACCGATCCCGCCTTCTTAGGGTACGCTGCGCTTTCACCACGAAGGCATCACGGCTGCTGCAGACTTTGTCCTTAAACAGGGACTTTAAGTATAATCCTATTCATAAGATATTAAGCTAACATATGTGTGAGAGTTGTATTAAGGCCAGCTGTAGTTGACAATACATTAATAAAGAAAATCTGTGGTCCGCCTATGAGAAGCAGAAATATTTTATTTCTATGTGATCCAGTTCTTGCCAGGTGGCCTAATCGGTAGGGCGCAATCAGCAGGGCACATTCCGAAACAGCTGATGTGATTCCATTTGCCCTATTTGCCCTATAGAAAGAAACATTTCTAAAATGTTGTTAACAGGTAAACTACCCCTGTTTTGAGAATCGCTGATTACGGTATTTGGGCACACCTAATTCCGGATGCAATGATCCTTGACAATATCTAATTAATCGTGACATGAACTTGCCTTGCAATAAACTGTTCGGCATAGTTCTGCGTTGATTAATAAATTTATGGCATTTTTGAACTCCTAGGAGTTTAAAAATGCCATAAACATACGTTTTGATAAATTTTGATAAAGTTTGAATTTTTATGACCATGGCTTGATGAGCCCCGCTGAGAGTGGACAGCAGCCATTCTTAGCACGCGTTGAGAGCATGTTTACGCTACCGCATTAAAGACGTCAAAGCCCTTGTCCGCTGCGTTCAGTGATAAGACATATTTTGAGCCCGTGCAAGAATATTGTTGCGAAAGTTGAAGCTTTTTCAGCAGTCTGTCGATTTCTCGAAATATACGCCATATGAACAGGGTACGAAGCAGATATAACGAAAGTGAACCTTAAAAATTGTGATCACTGACACTGCAAGCAACCGTGATGAACTTACAGTGCTGTGGGTTTGAGCATTGGAAACGACGAGGTCAACAGGAGTTGCCGAGAAGCATAATTTTTATTCACTTATCCCCTCACGGGGTTATGGGGTTATGCAGCGTGATTTTGCATAAGCAAAAATTGTGCGCGCGAACAAGTTTCCTTGGACAAGTAAAGTTTACTGTGCAATACTGTTACGTGGTGACACGACAAATAAGACGTGCCTAAACGTGATACGATTAATTATTACGTGTCGGCAGGATAAATGAGATGAACGGTGGTCATGAATAGTCTATGTACAGTATGTACATGGCGTCCATTACAGCGCCCTGCCAGATCGCGCGTTGCGCAGTCCTTCGCCGACGTTTTGCGACGTCGTCGCCTTTTACTTTTCGTAACAGCCCCCTTTGCTGGGAGCAACCGTCCCGGTCGATGTCACAAGACAGTAACGAGTGCCATGAAGTTGAGCTATGCGATGACCACAAATGGCCTGCTGCAACTGATGACGATGATCTAGTTAATGATGCCTGGTCCCGCAGCTGCGAAGTCGTCATTGGAGCGCAGAAGCGTCCTAGGTAGTCGGAATTCCACGAGAAGAGAGGGCTGCGGACATGGCATCTTCCTTTGGTCTCGGTTCGTGTCACTTTGTAGCGGCTTGTTGTTGGTCACGGACTGGGGAAATGGGGCGGGGGACGGGATCCGATGCTGGTTGCAGCGGGGCTGGGCCTTTTCGACACGTTCCACGCTCCATCAACGACTTTACCCGATCCGAGACGTTGGCATGCTGCGACCAGGATGAGGATGCCTCTGCACGGTCGACGAAAAATGTAACGTGGCGGCAGAGCAAATGAGTCGAACGATGCTTGAGGGTAACGAACGATGTATTTACGCTAAGTACATGACGGCCATGACAGCGCCTAGGCAGGCCACCTGCTGTCCACTCCTTCATTGTCATTTGCAACGTCGTTGTCAGTTCCTTCTTTTAAGAATATTTACAAGTAAGCCACGAAAAGGCCGAGCAGCGCGGCCCAGTTACCTTCTTCTTTGGTGTGTGGGTCCCCAGTGCTACGGTCAACTGCTATCTGCATCGCTTTGTTGCGGTAATATACGTGCATTTCATATTATATGAGGACGAAAGCAATTTTGTCCTTCGCGATGTTTTCTGAAGGGGATCAAACATCTTTCACGTCTCACTGAGCCGCAGGTCTACAGGCGTCGGTGAAATTTGCGATACATTACCATATGTATGTAGGCCGCCTGACCGTTATATGCCACTTATTACAGGACTACTAGTCATTCGACCCCGAGATGGCAGTTCATCTTCAGGGGCCACAGCAGGGTCGGCCAGGTGGAGGCTTCCAGACGTCGCGAGAAGCTCCGAAGGGTAGAGGACGAGCCCCGGACATTGTCGGTGAGAAGCCGCCCAACGCTGCCCCGCACCGTGCTCTGCCTTCTGGTCGCCTGCCTGGTCCTCATGGGCGTTTTCGTATGCCTCGTCGTCGCCGCCCTGTGGATGCGGAGCCGGTACAGGAGCCGGGGAGGACCCCTGTACAGCACCCTAAGTGACACAGACCCTGACTTCCTCACGCCCATGACGTCATCTTCTCGCCGTTTGCCCCCGGAGGAAGAACTCTCGCTGAGGACCACACCTGCTACGCCCTACTGGCCTCCTCACACCATCAAGGGACATTCCATATCTGAGCCGGCCGTGCTGACTTCTAGGCCGGAAGGCCGAGGCCTGGGAGAACCGTTGTCGAGGGATGCGCCGTCGGAGTCAGCACAAAGCGACTTCTCCGGTGGTTCCCAGGCGATCTCGGCCGTCACTCCTGGTGAGCGACCACGTTTAACCTGCTTTGTACCCAGCTAACTCGAAACGCGTTACGTATGCTGAAGGTAACGTCCCTTGGCCATAATTTCTAAGCCAGCGTTTATGTTATGCCGTGAGAACCAAACAACCGTGCTAAAATATGTATAGGTAAGAGTACAGTCACAAACAAATGAAATGTGAACACGTAAACATAAACCAGAATACGTATAATTGAAAAATGCTGTTTGTGGAGGTCAAGTGATGGCTGGCTATAGGTAGAGTTTCTAAACCACAATTACCATCTTTGTTACTGTGATTCAGCCATGCGTCAGTGTTATCGGCATAAAAAGAAGTGGTGCTGTTTGCGTGTTGTGGTTCATATTACAATAAACAATAAACGAATATATGCAACCTCGATCTGCGACAAGCAGGACAAAAAAACTGAGTAGCTTTGCACTAGTGGCACGAAGACTGGGTAAACACCTAAGCTGGCTGCACCACCTAGGTTATCCTTAGTTCGGCAAAGTTTGTGCGTGGTTATGCTCCGAGACTCAACAAAGTGTTTGTTCTTGGTGATACTTCGATACATAGTCAAGCTTCCTGCGTGTGTCGTCGTTTGCCTCCAAAAAGCAATGAACACTCGCTCATTAATGGGTGTACAATGTACGCGAGTTCGTAAATCAGGATCTTCTGCAACTAGCTGAATTTTCACCGCCGTTTGACTGGCGCCAATTTCTGTATTCGACAGAAGTGGTCGCATGCGTTCTCGTGTAACGGTGCGGCGGCGTTTGCGCCGAGCTTCCTCTTGTTCGGGAGTGACGCTCTGCTTATGTCGCGCCATCTGTCCCTTCTTCGGAGACCCGGCTGTCACGTATCACAGGTACTTCATAACTGGCCGCTGTAAGGTCTCCATGACTGGCAACCCCGGATGGTTTTGTCCGCAGGCTTTCACATCTCTCCCAAAGTGGACCCCGTTACACACGCTAGAACCGGCGGCAAACGGTTTCGCGATCGCGACGTCTGTATTGCGAGCTTTTGTGCGCTCTTCAATTGAGCCGCAACCGCAGGTGAACCGGCGACGAGAGTAGCTCTCGAGACATCACGCCGTGAATGCTGGAAGGAGTGTTCTTGAATGTTGGAGTCAGTTGGACGGTGCCGGCACGCACGATGACGTCGTCGCTCGGCGAGCTCTTCGTGCGCTCGTTCGCCGGCCCAGCATCAGCTGTAATAGCAGCTTTGCAGCACCCGGGTGAACACTGGGCAAACACCAAAATTTTCGGCCGCACATAGATTGTTCTTGTGTGGCTAAGTTTATTCGTGGTTTTGCTTAGAGGCTCGGTCAAGTTTTCTGCGTGGTTATGCTTCTACAGTCGGTCACGGTTTCTTTGTGGAGGCGTCGTTAGCCCGCCAAACAGCAATATACACTCGGTCATTAAAGTATGTACAATGTGCGCGTGCGCACCGGCTTTGCGGTAAAGTCCAAAAGTAGCGCATCGATTGATTGATTGATTGATTGATTGATTGATTGATTGATTGATTGATTGATTGATTGATTGATTGATTCAAACCTTTATTACATAAAAGTGGAGGCCCGGAGGCCATGCATGCGGAATGGGAAATAAAGGGATGGAGAAGTAGCAAAGGCCGTCTTCTAACAATTGAATGTCTTTTTGAGCACTCATTTCGCGTTCATAATGTTAAGGCTCTTCTCTGGCTGGGTAGTCACTCCCGCACTATACTGATCTCGCCTGGCCACTCTGTATACTATAATTGCCCAGTGCTTCAAGAAAATCGATGTTGCGATTGTGAGGATGTAGAGTGTCCGTGCGTGTCAGGATATTGTGGAACAAGTCCCGTCGTTGGAGCGCGAAATGACTGCACATCCACATTAGGTGGGGAAGGTCCGACGGCACGCTTTGTTGGCAATAAGGGCTATACGGGAGTGGGTGCCCAATCGGATTGTAGCCTTCCTCGTAAAAGAAGGCGTGCAGGCGCTGCTGGCGATGCTTTGGTGTGCAAATACCTCGGCAACCCTTGGTAGTTGAAGGCTCCTCAGAAGATAACCTTTCGGAGTTTGACGTAATAGGGTGGCCTTGCGTAGAATGCTCCGAGCATCGAGTTCCAGGAATTTGTTCGCATAAGACACGAAGACGGAAGAGGAAGGAGATTAAGCATCCTCTTTGGCAGCGTCATGTGTTGCTCGGTTCTCCGACTGGAAGTCCGTGAGCGGAGGGCGCAGCGGGATGAGCGCTTGCTCGAAATTTTTTAAATCGGTCGGTGCCCACTGTACAGCTTGTGTGGTCTCGCGTGTGGTACGCTAATTAAGAAATTAGCGTCATCGCCACTGGGTCTTTTGGTTCCCTTTAACTGTGGAATTACTTATTCTCTTCGCACTGTGAAAACAGCCCCACTCGTCGTAACTAGTGAAAGGGCGAGTCTCCGCACGACGCGTTTCCAAAGTCGCCCTATAGTACCAGTTGTATCGCGGCTCCAACGGGAGGCGATACCATCGCTCGGTAAGGTTTTTCAGCGCACGTTCGACGGCTCAACCACCAAGTTAAACAGCATAGCTGTTCAAAAATATAGGTTAAGGCACGTGATTTAGGAATATTCACACATTAGCAGACAACTAGGCGTTTCTGTACACTTGCTGTAACAGCAGCAATGCTTCCGCCACTGTTCCTGCAGGCCCACTAAAGGCGCGCAAGTCGCTGCACGTCGAGACGAGCAAACCGCCGATCCGACAAAAATCGTACCACGTGAGCAGTACGCACGAGGACCGAGCGACGTCACTAGTGAAGCGCAGCGCCAGCCCTCGCCCCGATGGAGATGCGAGGAGCCGGGACGCGTCTCCTGGAAGCCGTTCCTGGAAGGAACGCGGGACGCCGTGCAAGGGGGACAGTCTCGACACCAGGTAACTTTCATGATAATACTGATGGAGTCAGGCATTTGAGTCAGTATCAGGCATTGGGGTTTTTAAATGCTGATCACTTTTGGCGCAAAGCTTGTCGTCCGTGCTGGTCCGGGGTCACGGTATCTATCCACCGTACTCACGCGGCGTCACACACCCAAACAGAGGCTTCGAAAGGGTAACCGCTTCCCCTGGTGGGGATCGAACCTGGGTCCTCCGCGTTACACAGTCGATGTCAATTGCATTGCGATTCGTTACTCATATGCTTGTTCTGCGCCGTTGCCGCAGGGCTGCCGTTGCTAGGCCGCCTATTGTAGACAATAATATAGAATAAGATAAAATAACGAATTAGTGCAAAAATTACCCCGAAACAATGAAAACTCAATCCAGTGTCTCCCTACAGACCTTTTGAGCAACTGCGCCACCCCTTTCTTAGCGAATTTCGCTATCAACGCTATGCTGATACTGGTCAAAAGAAGGGGCCCCACAGCTCTTTTGGTCAATCACTGCTCCACACAACACAGCTTTCTCGCTGAGTGAAACTGCTCTAATTTTTATAATACATTTTCCTAAATGTCAGTTAGTAGTCCCTTGGCACCTGGCGGCTGCATGAGCGTGATGGATGATCGCCAGTTCAGCTTCTAGGTCTGAGCTGAGCATCATACCCTCCCAAGCCTCCTATCTGTGTGCCATGAAGACGCAATGAGTATTTACTCGTTCCTCTAAAATAGGAACGAAAGCTGGTTCCTCGTTCCTTCCCATTTTTGAAAGGAGTTCCCGTTACAAGTACCTGTATTGCGAAAGGAACGCGTTGCAGTTACACTTCGGGCATTGTAACGTGTCGTTAAATTAGCATTACATTTGATTTTTAAAATTAAAATCCGGTGTCGGATACTCCTAAGGCAAAATGAAGTGAGCAATTTAACAGTCACATCAAACTACGTATATTGTGCGAATATGAACACCGCCGGCAGCAGATTATCTGCAGAGAAAATTAATTCAAAAAAGCGACTCGCCGCGGTGGCTCAGTGGCTAAGGCGTTGCGCTGCTGAAGACGACGTCGCGGGTTCGATTCCCGGCCGCGGCGGCCGCTTTTCTGATGGAGGTGAAAAGCAAAAAAACACCGTTTGCACGAGATTTCGGCGCGCGTTAAAGATCCCGAGGTGGTCAAAATTAATCCGGAGCCCTCCACTACGGCGCGGCTCATCGCCTGCGTTGCGTCGGTGCGTTAAATCCCACAATCAATCAATCAATTCAAAGAAACGCTCCTTGACGAATTTTTTTCAGGGAGCTACGGACATATTCCACACATGCTTAACTGCAAGTGTGGCGCTCGTCTATTACAAGTGCAACACATATGGTGCTTTCCACTTGGGTCTTCAGATGCGCAGTTAGGATACTGCGCTTCAGATGTGCAAAAAGAAAGTTGCTCACCGGTACGAACATAAATGTATAAATGTCTTGCACAAAAACCGCCTTGAAAGGAACAACACATAAGCGGTTAATGAATTATGGTTCAATATTACAGTATGAGTGAAAAAAGAATGTACAGAATACATATTCTCAACTTAGTGAAGTCCTTTGTTTGAACAAAGCACGAGTTGCATCTCGATGTTGGTGTCGGACAGACGAACCCTTGTTTTTTCGTGAACACTTCGTTGGCATTGTTGAAGAGCCGTACCACCAAAGCTCTCAACGGTACTACCGAGTTATACTTGCGCATAAGTTCGTTCAGCCCCTCAGGCTCAGGAGACTGCCTCCGAATGCGCCCTTAGGCGTGTGCTAGCATATAACGCGCGCTTGCCATGTACAGTGGCTGGTTTTGTATATATTTTGTTTGGCGCCCGCTGAAACACTCTGTGGTGCCGTGCGCACACCCTCGACCGTACTGGATTGCTGCTTAAATTCTTTTACGCGGGATCATCTGAGCCAGAGCGTCAATAACAGACCTCCAGAGTGTTTCTCTGCGGGATTGAGAGTCCGTGGTCGCCTTTTCCCCGCAGCCTTGTCTGCTTTAACTTAATGCTACACTTTTTATGTTTGGCATCCGGCTGCTCGTTCTCGGAACGGAGGAACTCTGCGCACGGCAGCAGCCACCCGCTTAGGGTTACCAACTCTTCTGTGAAGGAAGTCGGGAAAGGGGAAGGCGGAGGAGGGGGGGGGGAGTAGCTTATTCTAACACAGGTTTTATTTCAGTTTTATTTAAGGCAGTATCTTCTAGACAACTTCATTGTTTCTTTGTGGTTGCGGCCTCTTGATGTGGTACTTCATCTGACTCCATGCTGCTCGCGACAATTGCTCTTGCTGGAGAATGTACTCGTAAATATTTTCGAACTTCACGTGGAAGTTAAGCATTACCTGAAGCTCTGCCTGGACAAGTTCGCGTTAACTTTGTGTTTCGGAGCGTAACGCGCCTTGTTGAGCGTGCTTTGGATCAAAAAAAGTTCCTAATCGGGCGGTCTGAAACAAATCCGGGACCCGTAGCTGTACCCACACGGACGGTGCGGGACTCGGGACGTTGTATGAAAAGTCGGGACAGTCCCGCAAAATCCGGGACGGTTGGTAACCCTACGTGAGAATACAGTACTCGGGTCGCCGTTGGTGGCCGGCTGAGTCACTGGTCGGAACCGGACCGTAACTATACACCACAGTCGTCGAACTGTAATGATGCGGAGGAGAGGCGGCGCAATAATGCCCAGCAAAATTCGAAAACCAATCGTCAAAGCAAACTTCGCAGTGGGCACATCATGGAACTGATGGTGCGTTTGGTCTGTGAGAAAGTTTACGGCGGCGTGTTCGAGCGCCATGGCCGTGCTGTAGGGCGGTAGAACGTCCAAGGTGCGATTCGGCTTGCAGCTCTCAGGGGTGGTTGGTGTTCTGCATGAGATCAGATAGCTCTCGCATTACTTTGGGCGGCAGCGGCAATATTTCCAGAATCTGATGGCAAGAACTTGATTCTTTGTTTTTACACGCGTTGAGCGCAGCGCCGGCGACACTGACGTCCATTGACAGAGCAGAGAAGTCTCGTACGGCCCCTTCCGCCGGCACGACTGCCTGTACTGTAGATAACACGTGTGCGATGAACACGGTGCAGTCGCGTCTTCTCCAGCTCGGCTTCCGCGTTCCACTGTTATGCACAAAAGAAGAGGTCGCGGCAGAAGACGAATCAAAGGGGCGCCGAAACACCTGTCTCATGCGCATCTGCAGCCGACATGGCGAGAGGACCGTGCACCCTGCCCGACAGGCTGCGGCCTCGCTGCGTGGTTATTCTTCTGTCTTTAACCTTCGAGGAATCACGTCCTACGGAAAGATGGGCAAATTGGGCAGCCTAACGGGAGATTAACACAGTAGCAGCCGTCCTGTGGCTTTTCGTACTAGCATCAGCGCCCTAAAGCCTTGACATCAAAAACAGCCAAAGCATAGCGATGGAACGTTTCCAGAAGGAACACCGTTCCCTGTGCCGTTCCTTTGTAAACGTAACGACTTACGGTTACAGTTCCACCCACTCTTAATGGAACGCTGGCGTTCCTTTGTTCCTCCCAGAAGGAACTGGTTCCAGGACCGCCGTTCCTTTAAACTCCGTTGCGTACAACACTGGACGCGATGAGTATTTCTGGTCCAATGGGGGAAGTGGCAGTCGTCCTACGACAATTGTTTCCTGAAACACTGTAATGACTGTACACCCGGCGTCAAAAGTTTACGGGACGTGGTTTCGAGTAGCAAGGTTAATTTCTCCTGTATCTGATGGCTGAGTGCTTGGCTTGCATTTGTGAATGAGGCATCACGCCTCGAAGCGCTATCGCGACACACCCAGGGGGAGCTTAGCCTCCGGGCATCCGCATAACGAACTTTTTTCTGTACAACTGTGCCCCGGAAACTTCTGACACCCGCTGTGCGCGTTTGAAAACCTGTCAAGACGTAAGTAGTTGCTCTCAACACCGAAGCTCGTATTCACTATAATTAATATTCACTTATGACCTAGTACATCGCATTCGCTGGATACATCAAAGACGCTTACATTCCTGTAAGGTATGGATGTTTATTTCCACATTTTGACAGCTCTGTTGTTCTCCTTCATCGTCAAATTCGCGGATGCTGTTCACACATGTTCATAATATCCCGTTTCCGCCCATGCATGCACGCAGTTTGGAGCGCCGCCCACTGGAGTCTGCCAACCGGACTCTGCGCGCAAGCGTCTCATCTCCTGAAAGGTTGAGCACCTATAGTGAAGACTACCACCAGTACACGGACTCCGACAAAGAGACTCCTAAACCTGCCCTTTACCCGGGCCCTCTGCACAGTGAGTGCGGTTCGTCATTTTCGCTATTTTTTATTCGTCTCTTGGAAGGTTGTTCGATGCCATGCTTGGCATGAATTCCTGAAAGGTTGTTCGATGTCATGCATTGGCGCGTGCTAGGGATTAAATGCCTCGTTAACATATGTCTTCGCTTTTCGTGAACAAAGAGACAGCAAACTTGCAGTGTAATGGGGCGCAGCTGACTGCGCTAAAAAACTCCCCACAAAGTGATTTTTTAGTTCTAGAGTCCAGCGGCGGTGCATAGGCATACCCTCCGGTGGTGGTTGGCGTCCATCCGTCTACTCTTCGCGTCGACACGAAAAACATTCAGCAGAAATTCAGAGAATATTCTACTAATGCGTAGCATTCTTATGACGCTTGTATAGAGTGCGAGTTCTTCTAGGCAAATATGGCTATGAATAGCGAAAGAAATGGGAATATCGGATTTTTAAAAAGTTTTGTTTTGTTTTTTTGCCAGTTATATAAATATATTGATTGATTGTGGGGTTTAACGCGCCGACGCAACGCAGGCGATGAGGCGCGCCGTAGTGGAGGGCTCCGGATTAATTTTGACCACCTGGGGGTCTTTAACGTGCGCCGAAATCTCGTACACACGGGCGTTTTTGCTTTTCGCCTCCATCAGAAAAGCGGCCGCCGCGGCCGGGAATCAAACCCGCGACCTCGTGCTCAGCAGCGCAACGCCTTAGCCACTGAGCCACCGCGGCGGGTAGTTATGTAAATATATACCGTTATAGCAATGAAACGCATTTACTTCCTTAATTGTGTACTTTTTCCGAAGAAGCAAGACGTTCTGCAGACTTGGTCCGTTTACGCTATTAACAGCAGAACTGTTTATGCCACCCGATGTACGTCCAGCGTAGACAGAAAACCCCGATCGCACGTGAGCGCGTGCCTCGCAGCGACCACCCGACCTACCCAGTGCGAGTCGCCGAGGACGACCTTTCAGCAGTGGCTTTAGCAAAAAAAAAAAAAAAAAAGAAAACCGAGCGCACATGAGCGCGGGTCTCGCAGCCACAGCCCGTCGTCGTCCAGGCTTGCGCGTGGGCTTACGCCACGTGCGGAACTCACGCCTTCGTCGTCGTCGTCGTAGTAGCGACCGGCGCGCACTGGTCCGCCACGCCGATGATGGCGACAAATCTGTCAAGCCATCCTTTCGCGATCCACACTTGGAGACGGCCACCGCACCACCTGACGAAGAAGTGAGGACTACATAGGCGAGGACGCGCTACAAGAGACTATGTCCTACGTGGCTGTGCCGTCGTAAGAGACGACGAAAGGAATGACTACGACTGCTACCGAATAAAACGCTGCACGTAGCTCAATGGTATCTGCTTTACAGTGCGGTCCAAAACGGCTTTGCGCTGCTATGGTACGGCTGCTTCCCTTCTCCTGAGGGCCGCTCTCACTATGAGATCGACCTGTAGCTTGGGTGGAGCAAGCTAGGTCAACCTCCAGCTCTGCGGTTTCTCCAGCCTTGCAGCACTAGTGAGAGCTGCGTGAATCTATTCATACGCATTTCCAATGTTCTTTTGCGGGCTTCTGAAGCTAAGCTGTATATATAGCCTGCTCACTGATGCCGCTGTACGACAATACGCCTTGCAGAAAAGCCATGTTTATCTTTATCTGACGGTGACGATGAGTGATCGTGGGTGAAGTGACCGAAAAAAACGCTCCCCGTGGCGGGAATCGAGCCTGGGTCCCTCGCGATATCGAGCCGGCGTCTATGCGATTGCTCCATTTCGAGAAGGTCGAAACGAACACCAAGCAGAAGGCAACGCAGAAGGCAACGATTCGCTCGCTCCGTACACCCGTAACCCAAACATTAGGCCTACGGAGTGCACACAAGAGAGTTGGTGGGGTATTATAAAATAGTGGCGCGTACTCCCAGAGTCGCACATACATTAAATGTGCGATTGGCCAACAACAGAATCCATAGCGAAAAAGCTTTGCGTTCAGCCATCGTCGTTGCTAGTCGGAGGAGTGCGTGATTTTTTTGTTTATTTTCGGGTTTTGGGGGAGATGCAGAAGATGGATGTTTCCGATTTGGTCAGATGATTATTGGAAAAAAATTATTCCATTTTTCCAGTAAAAATTTTCCGTTTTAGTTCTTTCTGTTTTTTTTTAATTCTGTTCCACCAATTATTTCCGCTTGCGCTATTAAAACGATTGCAGATGTAACTTTCGCCAAGCGTACATTTTTGTAGGAATGCAGGGTGTTACTCGCTTCGTCATATTCGCTATTTTTTATTCGTCTCCTGAACATTCTTTTGCGGACTGTTTTGTTTATGCTTGTGTTTGGGGGGATCTGTATAAGGTACATATTTTGTATTATATGAAATCATTGTCGAGAAAAATTTATTTTTTATATTTTTCCTACGTTTAAGCTTTTAAAAATTCGATTCGACCAATTATCTAAATTTACGCTATTATAACGATTACAGGTGCTACTTCCGCAAAATTTGTTTCTTTGTGTGAATGCAGGGCGTTACATGGTTAATTTTCCCTTTTTTATTTCTATTTTTAAGGTTCTTGGTTGATCTTTTTTTAGGGGGGAGTGGGGGGGGGGGAGGTAGATATATATAAAAATAATACGGTTGGTTTTGTCCGATCATTTGTGTGACAATTTTATTTTTCCTATTTTTTATGTCTTTGTTTTTCGCAATTCTGTTCGAAAATTTGTGTCTATTTACGCTATTGTAGCGATTGCAGGTGTTGCATCAACGAGTTATGAATTGTTCTGGAAATGCAGGGCGCGTAAGGGTCCTGGCCGGGGGCGTACTCGGCAAAGAATGCGACGTATTAAAATTGCGCTTCCATTTTCCCGTAAATGCCCGGTAGCTCGAAATTCAATGTAGGTGTCTTGAAAGAAAACTCACTAGCCGTTCCATCCTGGCCAAAAGTAGCAGCAGCGAAGCTCGAGAGCAGTGCACGTAACAAAACCCGCATGTTCATTATTGCAACCGGTTCGGCTTGCTCGATGCGAGATCATCTGTAACACTCCTTTCTCAAAGGCAACGATAGTGAGGCATTTCGGTCAACCGAATTTTACGCCCGCATAACAATTCTTGTTCTACTGCACTATTTCGCCCCCCTTCTAGCACGTTTGGTTGCAGAGAAAGAAAATATATTCATGTCCCTCAGGATGAAGCTGAAAAAGCACGGCAGGCAAGAATCCCCATCCCTAAAACTGCGGGAGAAACTAGGTCTGAGTGACATCCTCTCCCTAGCGTGGGTTTAGGCCTGCACCATGACAATGTCGGATGTGGCAGTGGAGCAATGCGTTTCATTAGCCAAATATGGTCGTCGTCGCCAGCGCCACCGCTGCGCAATATCGCCGACTCATTGTGCCTGGGTCCTTTTCTTTCTTCCAGCCTTTATCCGGCAGGAAGTGACGAAGACGACGCGGCGGTGGCGTGATCGAGACCCAATAGCAACAACATCCACGTCAACAAGGTGCTCATTGCTAGAAGCCCACACTGAGACGCGGGGGCCTCACGAAGTTCCCCTGGCGAAGGACCCATCGAGAGAAAGCTTCGAAAACCTTGCTGTCATCAAGAGCAGGGATGAGCCTACCGAGGTGAGGACATAGCAATGCCATGACGCATAGGGTAACGGAACAGGGTCTGGGTGGGTGATATGTATGTTTGTAGCTTCAAAGCCGTACAGAAGAATTCAAACGTAGTTTCTGAAATCTTGATTGAAGGGCGTGAATGTATCATGCAAAGTCTGCCACATAAGTCAGCTTCTGTTAAATGACTTGTATCGTAGGGCCTTCGTTAGTGTACGAAAACACATCACCTTATTGCCTCGGAGGCTACACATGCGGGTAGGTATGATGATATCGTAGTTTGTCGTCCGGGAAGATGTTAGAAAACAGGTGTGTGCGCAATTACAGTAAATCTGCCACGTTCGAGAGCAGACGAATGGCTTTGTTTCCGAGGAAGGGCAATGTTGCTGATCACACAGAGCCCTTAGGGACCACTATCGATCCCCGCTGAACACTCGATTACGAAGGCCCCATTATCCGTTTTGGAACGCATTCATGTACAGGTCCACGCAGAAGTAAACGGAGCACGGGAGTGGTGGTCGAACTGCATCGCTGCACCGCATATGCGCACCAACTGGAACCAAGCAGCGCCGGTCTAAGAGTGTGTTGGAACTGCCACCGCCACCTTAACATATTTTTAATCGCCGCTCTGCTGGCGTGTCATACTGTGCGTGACGGGTTTCAAAAGGCAGCGCTGGGCTACAGAGGGGCGCTGGTTGCACGGCCACTCGCAGGCATCACCGGCGACCGAATCCGCCGCTGTTGAATGAATGAATAAAGCTTTATTGTGAAACTATCAGCCGGGTTAGGTACGCTAAGTTCAGGGCAGCTCTAACAAATTTCTTCGCGAAATCTGCAAGGTGGAGTTGGCCGTTTAGGGCTGGTGATTGGAGTGCTGCTCTCCCTCCGGGGAACGGGCTGCATCCATCGAAGATGTGGTCCTGGTTGAGGGCCTTGGAGCACTTTGGCCAGGTGGGGGTCGGCGTTCCGTTGTAGAGGGCCACTCTGGCTGGGGTTAGGAGGGTACCCGTTTGCGCTTGCCTAAAAAGTGCTTGTTCGTGTTTCGATAGTTGTGGATGTGGGCGAACGTACGGGTTAGGGTGATTGCGGAGGTCTTGGAGAGTAATGGGTTTCGGGGTGTAGGTTCCTGGGTCTGGCTGCGGTTGCAGGAAGCCCGGAGAGTGGTGTCACGGGCGAGCTGGTTGACTCTTTCATTGCCCTGCAGCCGGCATGACCAGGCACCCAGTAAATCCTTACGTCTCCTTTGATGTTTTGAAAGAGGCTGTGCGCGCTAAGTGGGATGTTATTGTGTAGTATGCGGGTGCATGCTTCTTGTGAGTCAGTATAGATGTTAAGGGGACTGTGTGGGGATGCATGGTGGACAATGGCTTTTCCAATAGCGTAGGTTTCTGCTTCTGTGCTATTAAGGCAGGGGCATATGTCGGAGGAAGAGAAGCGATCCCCGCAAGTACTTACTGCCCAGGCACGGATGTTTTTAGTAGGGTGGCATGGCGCGTCCGTGAAAACATGCTTTTCATCAAGGAATTTACTGATCTTTTTAGAAAAATATTTGGCTCGGACTTGGCGTATTTCGTCGTTTTTGCGAGCCGTTATGTGCCTAGGTATGGGTACTACAGTGATGCGGGCATGGTCTTCGCGGGGAATAGCTAGGTTTGCCGTGGTAGCCTGATGAGCGGAAAATCCCAAGAACCTAATAATTCCCAGCCTGGTTGGGTGCTCCGAAGTCGTATTACTTGATTGTGGCGATGGGCCGCGATGATTTCCTTCCACGTAACATAGAGCCCCGTGTTCTCTATGTGGGTCTTCGCAGTGCAGATAGGAACACCTAAAGCACATTTTGTAGTCTTTCGAATGAGGGCATTAATCCTCTCGTGATGGTGATTTGTGAGAGTGCAGTACGGTGGCGCGTATCTAATTCGGGAGATAATAAGAGCATCCTGCAGTTTTAGTAGATCAGCTTCCTTTAGGCCGTGGTTTAGATTTGCAATTCTTCTGCAGACGTTTAGTAATTGCGCTCCTTGTCTTAATATATGCGCTACCGCCGAGTCTGCTTTGCCGTTGCGTTGGATGTGGAGTCCAAGTATCTTTATCTCCTTGCTGGTTTGGATTAGTTGGTTGTCTTAAGTGCAGTTGAATACTCGGGGTATTTTATCGTGGTTGGTGAACTGGGAGGAGTTGGGACTTTTCAGGGCTGCACTGGAGACCGATTTCTTTGGTGGCTGAGCTTATGGCGAGAAGGGCTGTTTGTATAGTGTCTTGAATTTGTCCTGGGGAGCCTTTCGAGGTCCAAATCGTGATATCGTCCGCGTACAAGAGGTGTTCGAGGTCGGGTATTTTCTTAAAGGCCCTGTGTATTCTCAGCGTGGCCAACGGGAACAGTGTCGGGGAGATCACTGCTCCTTGGGAAATTCCTCGTTGTGGGTGTTGGATAGCAGGCGTTTGGTGGTCTCCTACCCGTAGGGTCAGTTTGCGTTCCCTGAGGAAGGCCCGGATGTAGTTATTCATCTTTGGCCCGCATTTCGTAGCCTCCAATTCGCGTAGAATGGCATCGTGGGCTATGTTATCAAATGCTTTCTGTAGGTCCACTGCCACGATGACTTTGAGTTGCGCCAAGCTGCGATCCTTTGTGACATCTTCATATAGGGCCAGCAGGGCGTCCTGGGTCGACAGTTTGGTTCCGAAAGCCAAGTGGTGAGTGTCTTCAAGGTGGTCCTGAAGTCGTCTAAGAGCCATCCTCTCTAATAGTTTTCCCGCATTGGAAATTAGAGTGATAGGCCTGAGGTTTGTGGTGGTGATGGGTTTTCCGGGCTTTGGTATGAAGATAATCTGGCCCGTTTTTTACTCCTCGGGGAGCGGAATTTTGCCGGTAGAAATGTCATTACTTTTTTCCAGGAGAAATTCCTGATCGGCATCGCTAAGGTTGCGGAGGGCCGGAGTGGTGATCTGACCAGGCCCCGGGGTTTTGAAGCCTTTGCTGGTGTTGATGGCCGCTTTGTGTTCATTCATGAGGAAGGGTGCGTCCATGTATTCGTTTTCAGGGCCTTGATAGTCGACATACTTGGGGGAGGCCATCGGTGGAATGTTTTTGCCGGATTTCTGTAAAGAGTTTTTGCGGCTCTTCGTGTTCATTGACCAGTTGGGCGATTTTCTGAGCGCCCACTTTCTTGGAGATTGCTGGATTGAGTAGGTGTCTAAGTAGCTGCCATGTCGTCTTCATACTAAGCGTACCTTGAAGGCTGTCGCATAGATCAGACCATTGTTGCGCTAATAATGTTGAAGTATATTGCTGAATCTAATTGTTCAGTTTGTTGATACCAATACGGAGTGAGCGATTCGTTTTGTTCCTTTTCCAGCGTTTCGTTAAGCTATGTCGAGCTTGCCAGCAGTGAAGCAGAGTTTGTCTGCAGCGGGTTCCCCTTCGTATTGTACTGGATATTTCGTATATTTTTTCCACGCCCGTTTGAGCTGATCGGTCCACTCTTGGATGTCTTTTGCTGAGACTTGCGAGCGGGTGGCTCTGACTTTGTCCCAGTCGGTGAGTTGTTGTCGTCTCCACTTGATTCGAGGTGGTGCAAAGTCGATGTCGATTAGGATCATGTTATGATCACTACCGAGATGTTCTTGTGTGTTGTACCATCGGATGTGTATTCCTGCAGTCGAGAACGTCAGGTCGGGGGGCGTATCGCGCTCTACCGAGTTCCCGTGACGTGTGGGCTCATGCAGGTCGTTGTGCACCACGTACTGATTGGCAGTGATGTGTTTCACCAATAGTGCCCCTTTCTTCGTATCCCTGATGTATCCCCAGGAGGTGTGGGGCGCATTGAAGTCGCTGAGCAATACATGTGTATGGGGACTTCCTACTGGGAGGAGATGTCTTGCAGTTGGTGTTTAGGGGGGCTGTAGATATTCGTAATTATTAGCATCTGCGCTTAGGAGGGCCGATTTGTAATGTGAGAACATGCTCGTCATGATGAGTGATGTGAGCTAAGAGCTGCTTGCTCGTCAGTATTGCGAGATAGGGGTCGTATTGATGCGTTACGTATCCTCTGATGTTCGTTGTTTTGCCTAGTTCTTGAAGGGCGATGATGTCCGGTGTTCTATCTTGTGTGTGAAGCCATGCCGTGAGCTCTCCTTTTTTCTTCGGTAGGCCTCGGCAATTCCATTGTAGCACTCTAAGCGGTTGTGGCGCCATGTTGTTGCTGAAGAATGCGTAGAATGGAATCCATCTTTGATTCGAGATTGTTGATACGTTGTGAGAATTGGGCGTTTATTTCTTCTTGTTTTTGGATGGACGACTGGATGGATTCGAGTTGAGTTTGCTGGGCGAAGCTGCGCGCGCTCGAAAACGGGCCTTGTTGCGCGCTAAAAAAAAAGACGGCATGAAATTTTAGGCCGCTTCAGTTTGCCATAACATGTCTTTGTTATATAATTCATTGTAAGCCGGCAACCAAATTGCCCTGGACAATATATAAAGCATATTGACAGAAATGTTCGTTCTCCGGGAAAAAAAAATCTCGCTTAGAAAACTGTTTTTTTAAGTGTGTGTTTTTCCCAAGTTACTGCTGCCACTCAGTTCAGGTCTGTTCTGAAAAAAGGAAAATACAAAATGCCCATGCGGTGGAAATTTTCTGTGTTAAAGTATGCCGTAAAGAATAGATACAATCGCGGTCTTCCATTGAAGCGGGCCTCATAGGGCGCATATTATATGCAAAGCATCTCATGCTTGAGGCTGTGTCTTTCCCTCCCTTTTCTACGGTCCGCACTCTACTGCGCATGCGCGTCTCTTCAGCCCCGTCAGCATTTGGCCTGACGTCAGCGCAGTCCACTATAAAAAGAAATAGGCGGCGCCCGGTTTCGATCCCACGGCACTCTCGCCGCAACGGGAGGTACATGGCGCTCTTCCCACTGCGCTACAAACCGAGACGGGAGCATGTTCTACGAACGCGCCCTATGTCCTTCACTCATTCAGACTACGTGAAGAAGCTACTGATACAACGAAGACACGCGAAGCTGAACCTCAACGGTAACGACGAACCGAAAACTTTAGAGGAGGATGTTGAATTTCCTGCGGGAAAGCTCTGGCGGAAAGCACCACGCGCATTGCAGCTCAACCAGAGAAGAGGACGAAGAGGGCGGGCAGCGGGGTAGGAGCGTTAGCCTGCAATAAAGAAAGACGAGGACCAGGAGGGGTTCGATCAGGTAACGCGGGTGTCGGCCTCTTCGCTGTTTCTACATTTCTCAACATTTCTCTAAATTTCTCTGTCTCTACATGGGGGTTCACACTATGTTCCCATTCGCGCTCCGATAAATGAAACAACATAAAGGCAACACAGTGGAATCTACACGGAACACCCATGATGCTTCGCATCCTTCTCATGGTTCCCCACGGGAAGATGGTGTAATTTTTTTGTTGCCGCATTAACCCTTTTGCTCCCGTTGACGAGTATAGTCGTCATAAAATTTTGGGCCAAAACGACCGATGACGAGTGGGGTCGTCATCGGTTATGACGACTATATTCGTCGTCTGTCATTCTGGAGTCCTGACGGCGCTTCTTTGCAAGACGCTGAGGCCACGCGGTAAAGCCATATTCGAGCAACGTTTTTGCGCCATTCACGAAATAAAGGAACGTTATTTCATCGTAATTATGGTGTCGTGTGAAGCCATGTTAGGAAAGTGTTTCTTACACAGTTACAGACATAAGCGAGAGTTATTTCATCGAAATAATGGTGCCGTTTTATTCAGAACAATAACCTCTACAAATTGAGAGCGAAACATTTTTTGGTAAACTTGGTACATTTCTCTTTTTCGTATTCACGTTACGGAAAGGGTTAAAACCAACGTAATTATTTTAACGAGCATCTTCTATTACTTCAGAAAATTTTACAGCTTTGAAACTCTACAGCACTGTTATGTTTATGGTAAATCGAAAATATTAATTAGCTGATGCTTCGACACGCACCGTTAGAAAAATTCGGTGCCCTTCCGCTTTGTGAAGAAGGATGACCACCGGAGCTGTGGTTCGTATTGTTAGAGTCGTCTTCGCGGCTCATTGTCACGTAATTTATTTCCCGATAGTGCCAGTAAAGCAACAGTGACCGCCGTTTTCTGCAACCAAATTCCCTCCGTAGGTGGCCATGCATAATTAAAAGCAGACAGTTTTTCTGTGTCGTTTGCACCCTCACTGTTAACTCAATATACACCAACTTTAGAGCCGTTTTCTGTAATCATACTCCCCCGATGTGCCCTACCGCGGTGCTCGGTCGGGCCGCAGTCGACTGATCTCATTCCAAGAAGTCACGGAGCATTACTGTCTCGCCCGGCGCCGCTATACCCCTTGACCACACATTCCTTACCGACGCTCAGGAGCGCCTATAACAAAACCCCCCGACCAATTGCCACGTCAGTCGTTCCCTTCTCCACAAAATCCATCAGTTAAACTTCAAAGTTGGATCGGTCGGCGAAGTCGATGATCGAAGAGATGATCCAATGGAAAGACGATTGCTGGCTCTTTGGCCGACGGCACATAGCCGACGACGGTCTACTCCAAGCAAACTCAAAATGTACAAGATGTACACTTTATTTACATTACATATTTACAACTTTCACGGCTCATGATCGCATACGAGAGGTCGGGCAAGGCTCTCATCGAGCGGGGCTCGCCGCTCCTCTCCTGTCTGTGTCCTCCCTCTCTGTTTCCTTCCAAAACATCAGACTCATTGGTTTTACCAACAAAACCCCGCCCACAAAAGGGACTTCACAACTTGAGAGTGAGGATGGCTCATTGATTAGCCCACACTAGGCCATTGATTGGCTCCCGTGACAAACAAAGCTAGGTGGGTTCAGAATAGTCAAGTGACCCACCTCTCTCACTCTCATACAGAAACTCAAAGGTATTCCGCAAAACACAAATATAACAAATGAAAACCAACCAAACTATAAGCAGACCTAACGACGGTAATCGGCTCTCGGGTGGCACGTCTTAAAATATTGTCATACCATGCACGCCTAAGTTTGCGCTCCGCGCCGCCTGAATTCCTCTCCTTTGTAGACACGTGGAGCGCCTAACAAAGCCTGGTCGCCTTCCTATTGACGCATCCCAGCCGCCGAGTCGCCCGGTTGAGACGTGTGACGAACTGAAACTTCGCCCAGTAACTTTGAGCAGTGCAATTATCACAGACAGGACGTCTGGTGATCTCTTCCTCTGTTTGACCGAAGGTTTGACCCCCTTGACCGACCTTCATCCCCCGTCCGCTTCGGGGATTCTCATGGCGGAAATCGCATCCGTTAAAACGTCAACGGTCCGCCTCTGCCGGCTTCTCAAACGAACGCTTAGAAATTCCCCTTCGAAAGCTTACATCCCTTTCATCTATAATGCGCCCCTTTACACTGACCCGACGAGGGCGCGTTGAGTTGAAATAAACAGGTTTTTTGGGTTGAGTCGGAGAGGCGTCGTGGCAAGTCCAGTCAACTCGGGGGCAGGGGGTGGGTTGACTCGTTTGTCGGGCTGAGTCAGCAGTCCGCGGGGAGCAGAATACCGTATTTGCGTAGTTCTAATCGTTACGTGCGGGTAAGTTCGCGCAGGAAAATTCGAAAAAAAAAATAATTTGACACTGAAGGTACTGTGCAGATCAAAAAGACATGACACCACGTACCTGGAAGAGGGAGATTTTATTTGGCGTATGCAGCTGTGGAAGCCAAAAATGAAAATGAGATTGCTTATCCAGCTCCTGCTGGAAATAAAGTTATAAAGTCATAACGGAGAACATTGAAGCTGTGTGCGATTTCAAGTGCCTTGATCTTCATAATTATAGGCGTTGCGGGCTCATTGGAGCAGCACAAAAAATGTGCAACAGCTGACTAAGGTATGTGACATGCAAAATTCACTCACTTGGTGATGACGGATCTTTTTATTGGATTGAGTTGGATTTTCCAGGGACTTCGGGTCCGTTACCCATGGGAATGTGATGGCCGCGTTAAAGCCTATTTCGGTCTTTGAGCCCGATTGCAACGCGCACACTGCCTTAAGGCTGCATTAGGGCTGCATTAAGGTTGCGCACACTGCATTAAGGCTGCCTTTTATCAAAAGAGGGCGCGCGCTAGAATCGTGAAAATACGGTTCTCTTTTTCCGGGAACCGCGCCACTCCCCTCACCTCGATTCTTTGGACGGGGTTCGTATAAACGCGGGAGGGGTCGAGGTAGCTGAACCCGCCAGTCGACTCGACCCTCTCTCGTCGAGTCCATGTTTCCGGGGCTATGGAGTGACCGACGCGTTTGTATGCGTCGTCTCCGGGCCCGCTCGTCGGGTGGACACAAAAGCGCGGCGAATAACAAAGAAGCCTTCGCGATTTCTCCTTATGCCCCTCTCGCCAAAGTCAGCTCGGTCGGCGGGAAAACGAACACCACAAAAGTAAACACTATACGTAACGAACGATATATATCTGCTGGATAAGTAAGGGGCCCGAACTTAACACCATCCCTCTCAGTTCCCTTCCCCTAACTGTCTCCTCTGTGACTCCCTTGACAGTCTCTCTCTCTCATTATGTAACCTGCCATCTCAACACATCCCCACAATCTGCAGCATCGAGCCGTGGGAGGACGCGCTCGGCAGCTCTCAACCGGGGGTGCAGCTGCTTATGGTTGACCAAGCCGCCAGCATCGCCGCCAGCCGTCGGCCGGCGGCCACGTCGCGTTACTAAGCCAACTTGCTCGGACATTAAAGTTATTTCTGTCTAGTAATGCTTCACGGCCCAAAAGGCAATGGGAGGAAACCTACAAAAACCAAACTTACAGCGACCTTTTGAAAGTCGGTTCACCTCTAAGCACGAATGTATTGTTAGAAGACATTTTCTTATATGGGAAATGTAAGACGTCTTCTATTATATATGAGGGCCGTAAAACCGCTTTCTCGTTTTGATGAATTTGTTCCACGCTGGTATCTGGTTTTTTCTCGGCGGAAAAACCTGCTCCGGCAGTAGCGCGACCACACCCGACTGTCGTAAAGACCAGCCGTAGAACAGCTCCGGCGATAAAAATTTCACCATCTTCACTTAGGGAAACCCTGAGTAGTATGCGAAGCAGCCATGGGGTCGACTCAAGTTCCCATTATATTTCAGTTCGATCGCGGCGTTGCGGGAGGAGAATGAGGGGAGCGGAGCGCGCGCACGCGTCATTTATACCGCGGAGCTACAGTGGCGCCCCCAGCGGAGTATGCAGCGGCTACCGTCGCGTCTCTAACCCAAGCTAGTTCGCATTATCGCGCGCGGAGCCGCAGGTGTTGCCATTCGTTGCGGAATCCCGGAGAGGACAGGAGCTTCGGAGAGGAGCGGAGGAATGCCTCGCATACTACTCAGGGTTCCCTACGGGAAGATGGCGACGGCGGTTGAGCGAAGCTACCTCGTGATGGATTCTGTCATTGGCCAATCCCTAGGGGCATCCTGCCGCAATCATCATCAGCGGTGCCTGACCAGGCATGCGCAGTGGGTGTGTGGTACTCATTGTTCCCCTACGGGAAGATGACGACGGTTGTTGAACGCGAAGCTATCTCGTGATGGATTCTTTGGTTGGCCAATCCCTAGGGGCATCCTCCCACAATCATCATCAGCGGTGCCTGGCCAGGCATGCGCAGTGGGTGTGCGAACGGCGGACAACAACGACAAGAGAGGGAGGGACACAGCCCCGAGCATGAGATGCTTCGCACCTAAAACACCTTGCCTTTCTCAGTAAAAGCGCGAAAGTTATTTTAGTGAGACCCATATTTCTGAGGGTGCCTGAACAGAAATGGACAAGGTCCCAAGTTTTGACTGTTCTGGGTAACTTTGGTTTGGATATTTACGTAAGGCCACATGATAAGGCTTACCATTGCGTTGTTGTAACTAATTTTCGGGGCATTACTTTTCTTTTTTATTATTCGTACTTTGGGGGTTATTCATGTATTTTTGTATTTAACATTATCATTAATCTTACACACTGTCACAAGTTCGTTGCGGTAACTGTTGTTTTACCGAAACTACCGGGAAATAAATTATATAACAATTTGCCGCTAAGAATTACGCACCGCAGCTCCACTGGTCATCCTTGTTCACAGAGTGGAAGGGCACTGCATTTTTTTTAACGGCGTGTGGAAGCATCAGCTAATTATAGTTTCTTCATCTTACCATCCACATAACACCCCCAAAGGTTTAATTCAGAGCTACAACATTTTCTTAACTAATAGAAGGTGCTCGTTAAAAATAACAACGTCGGTTTGAATGCGGCAACAATTCCACAGCATGGGAATTTTGTATTTTCCTTTCTTCAGAACAGACCGGAACACAATCGCAGCACTAACTTGAGAGAAACCCACAATTCAAAAAAGTTTTCTAAGCGAGATTTTTTCCCGAAGAACAAGCATTTCTGTCAATGTGCTTTCTATATTGTCCAGGGCAATTTTGTTGCCGGCTTACAATGAATTATATCGCAAAGACATGTTATGGCAAACAGCAGCGGCCTACAATTTTATGCCGTCCTTTTTTTAGCGCGCAATAAGGCCCGTTTCCGAGTGCGCGCAGATTTCTCCAGCTCAACAGCGGCGGATTCGGTCGCCGCAGATGCCTGCGAGCGACACTGCAACCAGCGCTTCTATGTAGCCCAGCGCTGCCTTTTGAAAACCGTCACGCCCAGCATGACACACCAGAAGAGCGGCGATTAAAAATATGTTTGGGTGGCGGGGGCAGTTCTAATCACGGAGCAAGAGTATCTTGCTCCGTGGTTCAAACGTTCGAACACATTCTTAGGCCGGCGGTGCTTGGTTCCCGTCGGCGCTCATATGCGGCACTGATGCAGTTCGGCCACCGCTCCCGTGCTCCGTTTACTTTTCCGCGGATCCGTACATAGACAGATAGTTAACACGAATTTCACGGCCTATTTGGTTTCTTTTCATTAACGACCAGAGTTTCCAAAACATTGTAGTCGGTGTTTTTTTTTTTTCGAGAACCAAATTTAATGACTCCGATTCATTACACTACTAGGAAGTCTCCACTAGACACAAGTAGCATTGCTTCGCCAGAACACCTCCTGGAACAGTATTTGTCCATAGTGGGCTTACCATGGTGCGAAGGCTGAATTCGTGGTCATCACAAACAAGAAGCTCTAGAGCACCTGAACAGGCTGGATGCCACGTCTTAGAAACAGCAGTGATGCTCCCTGGGTCTAGACATACCGCCACAGGAATTCGAACCCGGCAACGTTTAGGAGGAGATATTTGCGGGAAAAGGACAGCTTATCGGAGCTACAAGAGGTACGAAGCGTTAAGTTTCAGGTTACACTATGAATCGAGATAGTGTTCTGCAGTGTGGCTTATTTAGCGATATTTCTGCATTGAGAGTGGACCGTGGGGTAGGTTTTGTAATTCGCAAAGTTATACAACAAAATATCTAATAATTCGAGAGCGTAAATTACTGGTTCATGCTGTATATTACGAGGGTAATGTCTAATTAATGTGAGAGTTTGGGTGAGTTTTTACTCCATTTATTTAATTTGAATAATGAGAACAATAACACAAAGGACGAAGAGTGCTGCTACATAAAACAAGGGTTGACTTCCAATTGATGACTTATTTCTGAAAACACACAATATACAAGTATTCACACATTAGCCGGGTTGTGCAAAAAAACCCGGGAACCAGCGGGCACTGCACTGCACATAATTAAGCTACCCACCGTATCTATACAAAAGCAGCAAACAAAGAAGGCATGATTTAGCTCGGAATGACGCGGAATGGCACGTTTTGGCGATGCAGGTGCTGTATGCCGCCCCTCAGTCTTTAAGAAAAAGAACTCGCTTTTCTCTTCTCCGCGTTGGTGGTTCCGACGCGCTAAATGACGCTTTCTTTATTTGCTTTTTTAACAAGAAAGTGTTTTATTCCAGGATACACAAAGATTCCACTGACGTCATATCCGTCACGGAAATGACGCCAGTACATCAAATCAAGCGGCCTCTAAAGGATGCACCCCTGCACGCAGGGTCTTCTTGCAGGGAAGCAATCTTTAGAACTAAATAGTACGTTCCACTTAGGGTTGTTCGTTTTCTGGTTTTATATTTTAACACAAAAGTGTTTAATGCCGGGATACCTCAAGATTTCACTGACGTAATGTCCGTCACGGAAATGGCGCCAGTACACCTTTGCCTAAGCGACCCACCAGCAGGACGTCGCTCACAAAGCACACCAACAAGACAGCCTCCGACCCGCAAATCATCCTCAGCTGCAGATTTCGCAGCACATTTCACTTTCGTGATTTACTGGTTCCTATGGCAGAGAAATCAACCACCGTTTTTTGTATAAATACGGTGGTTATCTTCATTATGTGCAGTGCGTGCTGGTTGCCTGGTCTTTTCGCGCAACCCTGCTAATTTGTGAATACTTGTATATTGTGTGTGTTCCGAAATAAATCATCAGTTGGAAATCAGCGCTTGCTCAGGTAGGCACACTCTCGTCTAATTTTTCGCGCTGTAAGCATTACTTCAAGGGTAGTGACATTTCCTTCGAGGTATATGCAGGAGTTCATTCCCACTTCACAGAAATTTTGTTGTTGACGGCGAACTTTCCGCCAGTTTAGTGTGTAGGAACACAAGAAATCTAAAGAAGTCTTACGTGTGACAAGTGTGTGGCGGCCCCCATCCCTGATATTCGTTGGCCGCTAAGTTCAGTGGCCCCACCAGGCTCGGTGGGCAACATTGTGTGTGGCCGGGCAATAAACACCGCCGAGCACGGCTGCTCGGGGGTCAGTCACCGTCACCACCAGCGCGCTGCATGTTGTCTCTCGGCAGGAGGGTACCCCTACCCTCCCAGGTTCACGAACGCGGGTCTAAATCGTGATAGAAGAAGCGTGTTATAATGTGTTTAACGATAAACGCAGTAGAAAGCAAATTGTCTTGCGAAATTCGGACAATGGAATAGGCGTAACAAACGTCTGAAGAATCTACGGCCTGCTGACATCACATTATCACTTTTCTCCCCCAGGCCGAATCAGGCCAAAACGCAAATGAAAAGGGCCGACGTCTCATTCCTACTCGCAGGCGGACTGCTGCTACCTGGTGGCGGACGTAAGCCCCTGGTCTCGGCTACTGGCCCTGTGCAAGCAACCGGAACCAGTCAGCTTCCTCCACATCATACACGATGAGTAAGGGACATAATCTGCTCCTTTCCTCTTTCCGGCGGCAGTTCCGCTATGTTACCCCTGAGCAATACCACCATGTAGCGTCAAACATTTCGGGGGGCTGGCTTTATTTATCTGCGTTCCCCCATCCGTTCAGACTTTTGTTAAAATCGCTGTTGTACATCAGTTGGGCTCCAGATGAAGGTCCGTAAGTTTGTGCGCGCACATTGCATTACTGCACGTGTGAGTGCGTCCATCAAGAGGATGCGGCTTGAAAACCAAGTGTGTGCCGTGTCCTCTATTGTCAAGTTATGAGTGATAACGGTAAGCGGGTAGGGGGGATTAAAATGGGAGGGTGGTGAGGCGTTGTGTGGGTACGCTATTGTGTATAGAGATGCAAGTTTCAGAACGGTGCTCTCCCATTCGCATCACGCAGCTGGACCTTGATGACTGCTTTTTGATCGCGGTGCGCATGCGCTTTTAGAGCAGAGGTATATTTATATACAAAACATGGGCGATAAACATCTCCACAACGTAAGCGCCGCTTATCAGGAACTGCTGCTCCGGCTTTTGCGCTGCTGAAGTCAGTCGGGAGAACATAAAAGCTGGTATACAACGGCACAAGTAGTGTGTGAGTAGCTCGTAGGAAGAGGCAGAAATCCCGTATCAAAGAAGCAAAGCTTTGGTCCCGATGCCACAGCTTACGTAAGAGTATGTTGTCTAGGTAACGTGGTAGGAATGCGGGCTTAACGATTGGATGGATACGCTTGGCTTAAAGGTACCACCTTGTGCGGAGTGGACCCAATGTACAGTTTTCCAGCTCCTCCAAGTGTAGAGTATTACAAGAGGAAGAAGTGAGCAGTAGATGTAGTGGGGGAAACTTTGAGGCCTGGGGAAATCCCGCATTTGCGTTGCTTGAGAGGGGGCGACTTGAGAGTGGGGCGTGCCTCCAGCATTGAGGCTTGAATGACCTGATATACTAACAGGTGTTCGGCTGTATCTGCGCTTCACTGATGCATGCGCGATGTCGTCTGTTGAAATGGGAGGAACGAGCCCGGTACGATCTCCAAGGCCCTGTAAGGGAATGGAGGCTACCCTCAAAAGCTTTTCACTGCCGCAGCCGAAACGTTGCTCTCGAAAATGCAATGATGCAAGGAGGAGGCTCTTTGGCACGAGCCCAAAAATTTTTCCTGGCTGTGTGTGGCACCTTATGTATAAGGTGGTACAGAACTTCATTTTTAAACGGGCTCATGCGTGGAGACCCGTCCCGTATCCCCAATTTATCACGGGTAAGGATATACATTGCAACTGCATGTTTCGATTTGAAACCAAAAATACATATAAAAATGAAACAACAAGCGAGTATTAGACCAGAAAATAACTGCAAGTAACACACTTGATAATTCCAGGCCTTTTGGCTAAGATCTATGTGAGGTGGTACACAGCCGGAAAAACGTGAATTCTGAGTGTGGGGTGTCCTTCGTTTTTTCTGCGGGGACAGACTGGCCCTGCTATGCCCCGGACGAAGGACGGGAGTAAACAGAAGACGGGCACTAAGTAAAGATGCTGTGAGTTTCTGAGAAACTGGCAATAGAGTAGCGCGAACACTGAAAAATTCCTACTTATCATTTCAGAAGCGCACGCCGAAAATCAGCATTAGCAAAAATGAAATGGAGCAAAAGGTTGACAATCCAGGAGGCGGCGAACTGCTGGGTTCCGACAGGAGAAAGTCAAATAGGACAATGATGTTTAATATAGCACGAAAATTTCAAACAAAGCAAATACTCTAATGCAAGCGGGAGAAACTGCGAGCGACTCCAAAAAAAAAAAAAAAATAAATAACCAGGGTCGCTGATCTTAACCACCGATGCACAATCCAGGGGAGGGCAAGGACTACATGCACTACCTCCTGTCACGCCGGATGGTGTGGATGCCCCAGAACTACCTTTCAGATAACATTATTCTTCAAAAATTACGGGCAACGGTAAAGCGCTCCAACGAGCGCTAGAACCGAAACAACCATGAACGATCACCTCTAAATCGCCAGCTGCCGCGAGCACGTTGGCATGAAAATGCGGAAGCATAAATATTCTGTTACGGCAAAAACCCACGCTCGGCGTCGACATTTACTGAAAATCAGTCTTAAAAATGGCTGACAGTGCAAGGAGGATATAATCAGAGGAAAGAAAATTTCGTGCCCTGCCGTTGGATACCGAGGACTTTGTCTTGGGACTCCAACACGCATAATCTGCACCGCAGCTGATCATTCCTTGCAGCTGACAGACGTTGAACCTAGGTAATGCACTACGGCCTTCTATTTAGCAACATTTGGTAGAGACGCATACTGAGGCCCAAAGAACTACTTTGCGCATGCTAATTTCTAAAATAAGAACGCACCTTCGACTATAGGCGCATCTGTGGGGCGAACATTGGACATGCCTCTCGTTAGTTTACCCGAGAGAAGAAGAAAACTACCGAAATGATAATGGTGATGATGATGAAAGAAGGCGTCACTTTTATCGGTGCTGTGTAAACTTCTATACACCCTCGACGCCACGTCATGGTTGTATAAAGTGCCAGCCCCTTCATCGATGCCGTGTCTACTGCGATGCACTATCTAATATTCGTAATTGGTTCTATAAAGTGACATTTTCCTCCGGTTGACTAACATAAAATGTAAGGCTTTCGCATTACAACACACGAAGAGTCCTGTCGGTTTGAATTGTTGCTAATCCTGTGCAGAAAGTTGTTGCATGGTTGTCCTGTCAAAAAAAAAAAATCTCAGTGACGGCTACAAGCAGCTTACCAGTCAATGCTATTAATAGCTTGAAAAGGCGGCGGTTATAGCTTTAATAAAAAGTTTAAAGGATCTTTTGTACTGGTTCCTAGAAAAGAACGTTCGTTGTTTGACGGTTCAGGAGAACATCGTGCTCCTATTTAGGAGAGAATGTGCGTTTTCTGTGGCGGAGCGTGTTTCAAATTCGACGATGCAACAGTCGTAGTAAAACTTATCCACATGTTCGCCTCAATTCATTGATGTCAACAGCCACATGAGGCAGTGCTGCAAATATATGTACTTTAATAGATGAAGTTGTTTATGCAGTATAGCTAGCGTTTGTACGCGGAAATAGCGCCCGTCCGCAATCCTTAACCAATGGCCATATAAGAGGTGCATTGCTTTTCAAATGCTTGTTAGTGAACTTGAAGGCTTCTCATTTGGAAATTAGGAATAAGCCAGTGCAACAAAAAAGATTGGGTTATATAGTGCCTGAATTTTTGTTCCCTTTAATAGTCGGCCACTCCGTCATTTGTTTAGTGTAGGTCATTTTGTTGCATTTTGCGCGCTGGTGTTCCGGTAGGGGGAATGCGCATAATTTGAAGTCACCGTTAATGCCTAATTGCGACCTTGTATGCAAGCGAAACTTCTGAGCACCGATTCAAAATCAAAGGCCGCTTTTGACTTGAGCCGCCGTTACCGAACCATTTTTGTTCCCTAAGGCGACTTTCCTGTTGTGTTAGTATCCTTGTAGGGATGTGTGAAAAGTGTATAAAAAGTAAGAGTGCGGGGTTTACGGGTGTAAATTAACATTTGCAATCGTCCAGGAGACTTTAGTATCTCCACACGTGCTCACGAGCAAGCATAACAATGGGAAATAAAGAATGTGTCAGTAAATCATAACTGCCACTTCAATATTCCTTTCTTCATAAGGAAATACACCCGAATGAAGGAATTTGAATAAAAAAATGAAGCGCATACTATAAAGTGCACCCCCGTACAGTCAACGCTACAACTTGATTGGGAGGTTTCCTTTCAGCCTGACGGAAAGTACCTCAGTGCAAGCTACATCTGACAAGCCGCCGTTCGACTTGGGCAACTTAGTAATGCTGGAGACGACAGTGATTTTTTCATCTAAGTGGCACAACGCTACTAGGATTTGCGGCAGTGCCACGATTTGGATTCGCGCCGTCATTGACTACCTGGAAGCATGAGACATAAAGTAATGCGCTAAGTTAGGCAAGTGCAAGTTGGTACTGGGATAACTGAGGCATGTTTCGTAACGCAAACAAGACGCGAACACAAAAGAATGCGTTCGCGTCTTGTCTGCGCTAGGATAGATGTTTCGGACGAGACATCAGCGCTCTTCTATTAGAAATAAAGTGGGGCCTCCCCTCCTGCGCAATGAATGGCGAACCCTCAAGAACGTGTTAGTAGAGTGGGTTTGATTCCTCAAGAAGGGAGGAGGATAAATTGAAGTTCGTTGTGGGGAAATTTCAGAGCCGCGTACTTTCAACATTTTTTAGTGGCTGCACAAAGTATCATGTAGCAGAATGGCGAGTTTGGCTAGTTGGTGACATTGCATTTTTAAACGTTCAGAAAGCGCAACACTGGAAAAACGCGACACGAACAAAGGAACACAGGGCGAGCGCTTTAATCAGAAAAGACGAAGAACAAATACCCTCCCAGTCACCAGACCACGCATACGTCTCCTACAATCACAAGGGAACAACCCAAAAACCACAAACAACAATGAAACCCCACAAAAACAAAAACCTACATCATCAACTGCCGCAGGGTGTGCACTCAATGACTAGCAAAATACGCAATCTCTTTCTCGTGTAAAGCAACGATGCCCGATTTACACATTCATCCCCTCTCTGGGTAATCTCGAAAGCATCAGTGGCACCATCGTCTACTGCCACACATGCTTGAACACAATCTTTCTATAACAGAAAAGCGGCCTACAGCCACCACGGTGCCGGCATTTTCTGCCATGTTCAGCAAGATGTGACGATAATAGCCCCTTTCAGGGACAGTTCATGCTCTCTGAGGCGCACGTTGACGCATCTGCCCGTTTGTCCTACGTACTCCTTCCCGCAAGACAATGGAAGAACATAAACACAGCCAACATTGCACTTCACATACCGCGTTTTATGTTTCACACTGCATTCATTCCTGCCTTCGCGATGGTCGCCAGACAATCTTCTTTCAACCAAAGAACAAAAAGCCTGCAAACTTTGTTTCGTGCTGTAAACAGAACCTTCACATAGTACCTGGAAACAACCTTTTTTCAGCGCATGTGACATCATGTGCAAATAGGGAATTACTGCCGGCTTTTTATTCCTACCGTTTTATACTGCAACTGCACCAACGTCATCCTTCCTTTTTTTAGTTCTCTAATCATTTTTCCATACGCTAACCTCTAAACATTGCTTGGGAAACCAGCATCTCCGAGGCGACGCACTTGACCATCAAAAGCCTGCACTGAGCAAGCACACAGGACCTATCCAAAGCAGCACCGAACACAGACTTTGCAATTCCTCGTTTTATCAACTTGGAATGTCCCGACGCATAACTCAGAATTGGCTTTACGGACCTAGGCTGATAACACCAGCACAAATGTTCATTATCAAGTTTCAAATTCAAATCCAGGTACTGAAGCCTGTTTTCACAGGGGGTTTGAAAGGCGAATTTCAACCCTAGCCCAACCTTCTCAAAGAGGTCTACAAAACCATTGACCACGGAAAGGGAGACTTCTTGGTTACATATTACCAAAAAATCATCCACATACCGAAATATACGGAACACTGAACTGGTAAGCTGACTCTCCAAACGTCTGTACACCCGAGCTAAGAAAATGTCACTCATTGCGGGTGCTACACATCACCCTATGCAAACCCCTGAGTGTTGTACATACAACTGATCACCCCAAGACACAACAGTAGCTTTCAAATAAAAGGCCAACAATTCCAAGTCAGTCTAGAAAGATGCCACAACCATTTCTAAAGACTTGTTCGTCATTGTACCCACTTATACACTCCTCACAGAGGATAAGACCTGATCGTGTAATATAGAGTAGTATAGATCTTCAACGTCTATACTGAATGCTCCTCGAATACCGGCCGGCTGGACCTTTAGGTAGTCGATGACTGTGGCTGTATTTTTTACCCTAAACGGGTCGTTGACATTTAGTTTTCTGATGTGCGTTTTCAGATAGGAAGACACAAGCATTTACCGGTAGGCAGCTATGCAGCGGAGGAGCTAACATTCTGGCATTCGAAGTTTATTAATTTTTTTAGTTCGAAATGAAACATTTAACACGAACTACTTTTTTCGTGTGTTCCTTTTTTTTGCAGCTTCGAGGCGACCAAGCTCCTGGGCTGGGAGGATGAAACGCCAGGTGGCGGTGGAGACGTGTTTCAGGTTCTAGGCAGTCAGGGAGAGCGCCTGGTACGCGTGGTAGCGCTTCGGCCGCGGGACGTCCCCTGGTACGCGTCGAGGATGACACTCGCCCGGTGCGTCCGAGAACCCGCGTAGTATATGATTCATGTGAAGTGTTTCAAAGCAGCTGTTGCCTTTATTAGAAGTATGTGCCTAACAGCACGGTTCGTATGATTAATCTTGAAATCGTATCTGCCGAAAGCATTACGCTGTACATTTTGGCATCAAGAACGTACCCCTACACCCCAACTTCATTCCTGCAGATTGTACACCGAATTGGAGCCGTCATTACTGGGAATTAAAGTATTTTCGTGTTTACTTGAGTGACTGTCGCTGACCACGCCCAACACTGTAAACAGGATCTGGCGCCTTCATTTGTGGGTTCGTAGGATCGATTTCAGCTGCGCTACATTCTTCGCGTTCACTGTGGGCAAAAGTTGAAACAGAGTACAAGAAAAATAGCAGAACTAGTTTTCCTTTTTGGCTGACGTAGCAAGCTTTAATCAGAGTAATGCACATTTCTGAAGATTAAAACTGCGTGAGGCCTGCACTTGTGCGAGTGCTGTTCTGCCAAAGGGCTTTTTTATTGTGAAAGTAATGTTGCGCTAATAAAGCGAGTTTCCTCAAGTGTCAGAATTTGACCTTGGAGTGTTACCACGTGACACGCTTAGCCGCAGCTCATGCGGCTCGCGGCAACTGTGGACAAGTTGGAGAGGTAGGAGGAGCGACTGGCTCGCGAGGCGGAAAGCGACGTCACGGTGAAGCCATCGAAAAAGATACGGAAGCCCTGGGTGACTCAAGAGCACATAAAAATGATAAAAAACAAAAATTTCCTCTATCACTCGTTTTTGCGGACACGCTCGGAAACAACACTAAAGCAGTTTAAAAGATTTAGAAATAACCTGAACACAGAATTGCGACGTTCCAAAATAAACTATTATCAAAACATCTTTGGGCATATCACTCGACAACGCCCTGATGTTGCTTGGAAGACGATAAATGATGTTCTTGGTCGTAACACCAATAGATCTGGTGTGCAAAAGTTAACCGTAGGCAACCGTGAACTTACAGGCGAAGAACTTGCAGACTACTTCAATACTCACTTTGTTAATGTAAAAGTGGCTGATAATAACCAACCCGATATCAGCACTCAGTTTAGCAATTCTACCGACAGTATTTTTATTCAAAGCACAGATGAAATTGAAATAAACAATACATTTATGCTATTGCGAAACAGTAAGGCACTGGATATTGACAACATTCAAATTGAACCGGTTAAGTATGTTTTGCCTTTCATCGCCTCCCCACTTGCTCATATTTTTAACTTGGCGATTGAGCACGGAATTTTTCCCGACGCCATGAAAAAAGCAAGGGTATCAGTGATTTACAAAGGGGGAGACAAGAACAATCCATCGAACTATAGACCGATTTCTGTTCTACCTGTTTTTTCTAAAGGGTTAGAAAAAATTATATGTTCACGATTAACAAATTTCTTCGACGCAAAAAATGTGCTAACTGAGTCTCAATTTGGCTTCCGAGCGGGAAAATCCACAGAATTGGCTTTATTAACTTTAAAAGAAAACATCATTGGAAACATTGAACAAAATTTATGTACAGTAGGTCTTTTTTTAGATTTTAGTAAGGCCTTTGACTTAATAGACCATGACATTCTCACGATAAAGCTTAAACAATACGAGATTCGCGGGAGCCCTTTAGCCTTTAGTCTTACCTGCGCGGCCGACAGCAATGTGTTTTTATTAACCACCACAAATCGTCTCTTTTACCTGTTACTCACGGTGTACCTCAGGGTAGCATACTGGGTCCACTGTTATTCAATACCTATATTAATGACATTGTCCTGATTGATCCCGAAGTTAAATTTATGATCTACGCCGACGATACCACTTTTACAGTCTCTGGTTCTAATTTAGATCGGATAATTTTAAAATGCAATGAACTTCTCAATAAGATATCATTGTGGTCCAAAATAAATAAACTCAAAATTAATCCCAATAAAACCAAGGCCATCATATTCCGTGCTAAAAACAAACAAGTTTCCTCGTCTTACCACCTTAGTTATGAACATCAGCCTGTGGAAATTGTCAGTGACCACAAAATTCTAGGGGTATATTTTTCTTCAAACTTGAATTGGGACACTCACATTGATTCTCTTAGTAAAAAGTTATCTGCAGTGACAGGGGTACTGTCGCGCTGCTGTAGTATTCTTCCGCAGCAAGCAAAGCTTCAAATTTACTATGCTTTATTTTACTCACACATAAATTACTGCAACCTGGTTTGGGCTACCACAACTAAAAGAAATATGAATAGGATTGTCACTATACAAAAAAGAATTATACGACAAATATCAAATCTTAAACGCACCGCCACGACAAAAGAGGCATTTCTAGTGAATAATGTACTTCGCGCCGATAAAATGTATGAGTTTCGATTATTACAGATCTTTAATTGCTCCTCACCTCAAATCGTTAATTACCTGTCCTCTCTTGCATAATTACAACATTACTCATCGACTGTTAAAACACGCTGCACCGATATATGGGCTATACCACATTTTCGTACAAATTACAAGTTTCAGTCATTATCTCATAATGTTCCCTTGACACTAAATAGACACCAACATACTTCTGGGTACAGTAGAAAACAACTTCGAACATACATCCTGCAATCGTAACTGAACCTAGCTTGTTTTTACTTCTGTATTCCTGGCCTATTGTAACTGAACCTAACTGGTTTTTACTTCTGTATTTTCTGTCCTATTGTATGTTTACTGTGTGTTTGGAATCGATTATGCACTGTGTTCTGAATCATGTTTTTTCCTACATATTTCTAGCGTATTATTTTTAATTTTTATTTACAGTGTGCTTGAATCTCCTATTGATAATGTAAACTATTCATTCTGTTCGTGGCCTGTTTCTCTAATCTGTGTTTCCTTCATCTAATTTTGATTATCTTTCATGAAATTTGTAGAACTGATTTGTTAAATTGAAATCGTGTTTTATTTTTGTTTTTTGTTTTTCTGTTAGTTATGATTACATCTGTGTTACGTGGTCCGTCCTCCATGCCTTGTAACGGCTTCCTGCGCCTTTGTCAAGCTGCTCGAGCAGCTTTTAGCCAGGAAGTCGTCCAGATGCTTCTGGGAATAAACTGAACTGAACTGATAAACTGAACTGAACGTGACAACGATTATTTGAAGTGTGAAGGCGTGCTCGCAGAGGGCTGATCTTTCAATCTGCTACCATCGCTGATAAATCCAGTTTACTGCCGGTAAACCGGCAGCCGCCTTCTGCGTCGGACATCCTGGTGATTTCTCTCGCATTGCTAATAAGTTTAAGCGAAACGTCAGAACAAGCGCGCAAAGCCGCACGCGGAAACTAGTGGAGAACTGGAACTTGGCCGAGCTAAGCGTCGGAAGAATGATAGGGAAAGACGACGGCGATGAGCTTTAGATATGGCAATGAAGCCTCGCTTTAGACTTCGACGACGGATTCGGAAACTGACGAAACCACGGTAGTGAGTGCTGACTGTAGCGAACGTTCGTCTATACTTGGTTGCAACTGAAGAATGGCATCTGAACTTGACGCAGTGCCTCATCACCGCAGCCGGATGTTACTCCGCGCACCGCAAGTAAAGCGTTACAGGGTATATTTTGAACATAGCACGAGCCGTTTACGTGATATTTTGCACTTATTATGGTTATAAATTACTGCAACGACCGCAAAAGAACTACGTGAGAAAAGGCAAACGATATCACGCATTCATAGCGATCTCCTTTCAAACGCGCGCGCCCGTTGAGATCGGGGCCCGTCGCTTAGACTTAGTGATACCTTAAATGAGCTATCGCCGTCCTTAGCTTTTTCCCGAGTATCGCGATATCGTTCCGTTAACAAACGGTTTTGTATGCTTTTGCTTGCATATTTGGGTCTAGCCTAGCTAAGCCGCAGCCATTATTACGGTGTTTCTGAACTTAGTCTTGAGCAGGCTAGCCTGCTTCATATTTTTGTGGACTGCTTTCCACGTGGACGACAAAATCGAAATTTCAGCGTGATTGTACAAGATAAAAGGCATTTTCTAAGTATCCCATCTGTTTCCTAAGTTTGCTCTGACCTAAACGTCCACAGAGCTGTCCACGAACCTTTTGCATGTTTAGTCTTCTTTCCACGTGTAGTCTGCTTTTCTGAACGCTTCTTTGCCACTAAACATAACCTGAAGGTCGGCTTGACGCTACAATGCAGGAACAAAACGAGTCGTTTTATCGGTCTGCAGCCGGAGTAATAGCGCTTTCTCGTTAAGACACGTACCAGCTTACACAAATTCTAAGGTTTTTTGCCGTAGTGTTCGCAGCGCGAATTTGGTACTCATTGCCTCCATTTCTATTCCGCAGGGAACTGAGCAATCTGGAGAACAACGTCGACAACCGCACCTCGGCATTCTTTCTCGGCACCAAGTGAGCGGAAATTCTATTTTACCCGCTACTAGACATCTTATCACACCGCAACCCACACACCACCGACACATACACGCACAGAGAGAAAGATTGGCACACATACGCGCGCGCACACACACACACGCTCGCACGCGCTTACGGCCTGGACGAAGCTCGAAAGCTCGCAAGAATTAAAAGTGAGGCCGGGCCTCCTTCCGTGAGAGTTGCACGGGACCGAACGACCCTGAGGCCTGGTCGGCAATACAGCTACATCAAAGGTTAAAACCAAGCGAAACCCAGACTCAACCAGACTAAGTCAAGATTTTGCTTTGCTTATTCAAGGTTAGCTTAGCTAAGCCGCAACCACTTTTTTCACTTTCCCGGTGACGAACACCCCACGAAATGTATTTCTGGCTACACCACTGGCCCTTATATACGAACAACAACCGCTAACGTGAGGGTAAACAATCTCAAATCCGGGTACAACGGAACACACCTTGTATTGTAGATAATTTTTTTTTCTTTGTGGGCGCTAGTTTTATTCTCACAGACGGGTTCGTGCCTTCACAGTCAGTTTCTAGCATAATCGAGAAAGGCACTATATCTTCCTACTACAAAATGCATTACACAATTCGTCTATCCATCCACAGAACGAGCCTCGTCCGAGACAAGTACCCGAGGCTGCTGTGGGACGCACGGCTTCGGTGTCAACAGGAGAATCAAACGGCGACTGATGGCCCATCATGGGAAGGTGAGGACACTTAGTCACTGACGGCATAGCAGAACGTACTGGCCTTCACGCACATTCACATTATTTGAGACATTTAGAAGCGGCCCTTTCTACGGCTCTTCTCCCAGTTTTTTCGGGGGCTGCTGTTGCTGCCACTTCCTGGCGGGTACACGCTGGATTCTATCTTACCTTAGAGTGCGGCCGCAGAATAAAACGCGTGCAGGCCCGGGGAAGTGGCTCGTGGCTTGAGTGGGGAGGTACTGGTTGCGCCCAGTAAAGGTATCATGCACGTGTGCATGCGTGCGAGTCTCGGATTTTGTGTCTGTAAAGACACGCGCAAGCATGCACACAGACACAAACACGCACGCGTGCACAGGCACACACATGCACGCCCGCACACCCTCAGGAATATACACGTACGCGCACACACACACAGGCACACACGCACGAAATACGACGTACGCCGCACTTACACAGACATACACACATACGCACGCACGCACACGCAAACACGTAGACAGGCACACACAGACATACACACACGCGTGCACGAAAACACAAACACACAAGCGCATGCACACAAGGAGAGACGCCAACACGGGCATGCACGCACACACATGCAAACAGGAACGCACACACACGAGCACACAGACACACATACGCCCGCACGCATGCCCGCACAGACACAAATGCACGAACACATACACAGAGGCACACACGAAAAACACGCTCACAGACAAACACGAGACAGACCGAGACAGACACTCACGCACACATACAGACACATACATACACACGTACACACGCACACATACACGACCACACACACACACAGACATAAACACGCGCACGCAACACATTCACGCAATGAGACATACATACAGACACAAGCACGCACGCATGTGATTACACAGACATGTACAGAAACACGCACGCACGCACGCACGCACGCACGCGCATACACACGCAAGCAGGCACACTCTCACACACAGACACACCGAACACACGCACGCACGCAAAAAACAGCCTCGCACTCATTCCAAATGTAAAAGTAATTCCGCTTTTAGATGTTCACCAGCTTCAGAGGCGCCTGTTCTCTCGTTAAGTAGGTGGTTGTACACATGGTTTAGGTATTGGAAGAATGTTCCCCGTCTGACGCAGCATAGGTAGTGTCAGAAGAGGAAGGTTTTACACGCAGCGCTTGGCTTCCACACTAGAAAATGCACTCGAAAGGACATATCCTTATTTAGGACTACAGTCCCGTTTGGGCTACCCAAACGCAAAAACGTTTGCCTGTCTCTCAGTCCGCTAATCGATTTCGCCACCGGGCCGAAAGTTAAAATGAATTCTTAGACGAGAAGCTTATATCAGTGAAATTTTTCCATACCGGCAAGTCTGGAAACACCGTTCATTCTTTTCAGTATTTCGCAAAAAGGAAACATTTTTTTATATTTGAGAGAAAACATCAACACAGCAGTGGATTTGTAGTGTTCTTTAAATTCAAATACACGCCTTATTTTTTTTTTTCGATGGGAAATAAAAAATAAGCCTTGAAAAGCATGTTTGACCCAAACATACCGGAAGTTCTCGCGCCCAACGCTAGGCCACGTGGTGGCATTACGATAAGTCCCACAGGAAATAAGGGTTCCTGTATACGGCAAGCGCGCTGTGAAACGCGGCAAAATTGACTTGAGAAAACATCCACCGTGTTTATCGTGGGAGAAGCGAGGTGGGAAGGGAAGAGCGGGAGAGGAGGGCGGTAAAGAGAGGAGAGGCATTTACGTGGCAGGGGTGGCAGAAGGCTGTCCTCTTTCGAAGACATCTGCAGTGAGGCGAGTAGCAACGCGGCCAGTTTTGTAAAAGTTGTTGTCGTCGTTCATACGGTCAGCAGTTGCAGTTCTATATTAGGTGCGGAGTACCTAGCACCGCACATTTTCCACCCGCGTCCGTGTGCATAGCATTAACAATCACCAAAAACCCCACAGGCACCGGCAGGATTCGAGCCTGTGTCTGGCAGACCAGCTAGAGTTAGTGTCAGTCGTCTTACCCATTGGGCAACGCCCGCGAGTTAGTACCCGAGAGTCAAACAGCTTACTACGTCGCTAGTAACGGTGCGGAGTACCTTAGAGCCTCCCAATGTCCACCCGCATGGGCACACCAAGATCAAGCGAAATTCGACTTGAGCCGTGAGTTGCAGTTTCATTTAGGGAATAACCGAGGAACAACTCACGGCTCAAATCGAATGACGGTCGGGGCGCAAATCGGATGTCACTCGGGGCGCAATTTGGCTGTCATTTCGAGTCCCCGTACTCTACACCCTCGCCATCATCCACGGAGTGAAGATTCTGCCATTTTTGGTTTTATCTAAACACACCACGTTACACACCTATCGAATTCCCTGCTACGTAGCATTCCGCACCTTCTATAAATCCCGTCGGCCCCTAAAAAGCAAATGTGAGTCTTTCCGGCGCTACCCTTGACAAGCGCCTACGTGGCGCACAGCACCGGCACCGGAGTCACACATTATGGGCACCTACTCATGACCAAACGGATAAAAAATTTGCGGATTCACGACTTCAAACTGTGTTTTTGCAACGGTTGAAAGTGCTTTTTAGTGTTCGATATCATTTTAATCGGAAACATTGTTACAGCGCAAACGGAAGAGACACTGTTTTTTGCAGAGCAGTGCTCTTTAAGCTTTCGTATGTCCGTGCGGATCGTTAACAGAAAATTCCGCTCGGTGAAATTGAGGGCGGGAAAATACTCGGCCAATGAATGTCAGGGAATGTGGCTAGAAGGCAACGAGCGCACCCACCGGTGTTGGCAGTGCCTGCCTCAAGAAAAAAGCACGTCACGTGATCGGAACCGGACCTGGTGTCCATGCGTTATGAAAGCGCCACCTATCCGATTGCCAACAGCATTTCCTTTTGTGTTCATAGCATGGGCATTGGCTTTGGACTCTGGCTGTCTTTTAGTGGACCTTTGCGGTGGGAATTTGAGTTCAGTAGGGTTGATTGTGGACTTAGATTACCTAAATTTGCATGAAGAAAACTCGCATTTTAACCATAGTTCTTTTAAGAAAAGGGCATACCTATGAAAAGCCTACCTTAAAGCTAGTGAGGACCCCCAGCTGCGCTGTTTACTCAGTCTTGGCATCGCAATTGCGAAAGTCACCGATTTTTTTTATTGTCGGTTGGTTATACCAATTTTAGGCATTCACACAGTACATTTTGGACTTTTTATTCAGAGCCGGGATTAATTCTTCTGTGGTTGATATAATAGTTGACACCTGGCATGGCTTATAAACCGTCGGTGTATTCGCAGCAAAATCCCACAGCAACAGCAGCAGAGTACCGCACACAGGGTAACATATCTAGCACCACATACGCCCCGAGAACATTTGAAATGGCTAAATAAAATGGCTGGTAATAGATATTTGGAGTTTATTTGATATTTGTTTCACGTTTTCAAGCGGTTCATCGTTCAAAAACCGATGAATTAAGACCAATACGTTTAGCTAACAAGAGAATCGGGAGGATTGAATTTCAAGGACCCCTGTTTTGTCGGCGCTCGTTATTTCAGTTTTCTCCACCTTTAGCTGAAACGTTACTCTGTTGATCACCTTACACCACTTTTTGCCTAAAAAGGTGTAAATATATTGTAACATGACGAGCCCCGTATAGAGGTGTATTAGGAAAACAACGTATTTACAACCACATCACATCGAGATAAACAGTTTAAGGCGCTGTACACCGTATTACTGGGCCCCTTGTTACGGCGAGGTGCATTTAACTCTCGCGAAAAATTCCCAACCCCTCTGCAGGCGAGCAAGCTATGTGGCATAACATGGAGGCAAAACGCATACACTTACGTTGCCTTAGGGCGCCTGATCTTGCTTTTAAAAGCCAGCAGACACCTAAAAAAGAAAAAAAAATCTAGCACTAACCTTAATATGAGATATAGGAATCACTGTATATTCAAGAAATCATGCAGGCTCAAAAATTGTTCGTAGTAGTCAAGCGAAAAACTCAGTCCACTTTGTTTCACTAAGATATAGCCTCATGTCCTCAATCTAAATTATTTAGCACCCGCCGCGGTGACAGTGGGTATGGCGTTGTGCTGCAGAGCCCGAGGAAACGGGCCAAAAGCTAAAACGCCGTTATGTTCGAAATTTCAGGGTACGTTAAAGAAGTTATTCCGGGGCCCTCTACTACGGCGCACCTCATCGCCTATGAAGTGGCCTCGTTAAACCCCACAATCAATCAATCAATCAGTCCATCAATAAATCATTTGTTTAGCACCCAGGTCACCCCTGACGAATCACACCAAACACCCAAGGTGTTTCGTCTGGCACTGGATATCTGCAGCATGGGTTTGAAAACTGAATTTTGGGGGTTGCTATTCAACACATTAGGCGTATTCCTTTCGTAGCACCCTAATCTCTCCCAAGTCCTATTTATTAAAAGGATTAGGATGTAAAAAAGTAAGGGTTGGTTTTGTTCCAAGGCGAATGTTTTTCTGCAAGACCTGGAATGGGCGGGTGACTACCTCGTGACCGAGATGCAGCCAGGCTGGCTTCCGCTCTCCAGCTACAAGGTGAGCTATTCCTCTGGAAAGACTCCGTAAGACTCGGTGTGGACTCGGACAAGAATCAGTGTATCGCAATGTTGTGTAAACATGCCGATTCAGTTACCAAATGCATATATCCCGTACCGGAGCTTTGTACTTGTTGACGCTACATAAAGCTCATCTTGGTGGGTAAACCGTTCTGTGGGAACGACTTAAAGGAGCCATGAAGACAAAGTACAAGTTTATTTTATTCGAAAGATTTAATGTTCCATAGTTCCCCCCGCGCTTGTCCGGAAGCAAACGATGCTTTATTCAATGCGAAATGAATCAATTTAAGCTAAAATTTTGATTCTCCCGCCAAAACATGTGTTTGAACGATGTTTGCAATAACGTCATAAGAACAGTTCTTTCAGCTGAAATTGGTGTGGATCGGCACGGCCGGACTCGACTCTCCTCCTCCCGAGTCGTCTCCGGCCGTGGGAGCAAAGACTTGCTTACTGTTAGTCAACCTAGATGGCGCCACCACACCACGGCACGCCGTTTTCAGCCGTTGGTTTGTTTGTGAACTTATATAAACCTGGCGTGTTTTGTTAATGGAGACAATAATGGTTTCGTGAAGCATGTGCTCGCTCGACAAATATGGTCACGCAAGACATCGTCCCTTGCGTTAGTCGGCCAATGTCGTCTGATACAACCGATACAACCACAGAGCCCGGCAGTGCTGTGCATCTAAACGAAGCATAGTGCGCGCAGTACCAACAGCAGTAGACGCATCGGTACTGATATGTTTACGTGTGCTTTCGTAACTTCTACTGTTTGTGCCACCATTCTTACTGATCTAAAAAGAATGTGCCCTAAATTTAAGCGCAAATACCTCGTTGAGCAAGCTTATAAGTTGTGGCTAATTTGCGTTTTCTTTTTCCGGCCTCCGCCAATCGCAGAGCTGGCTGGCTGGCAGGTATTACGTCACAGGTTCTGTTGCGGGAAATGAGTTAATGGGTCGCATGGCCATTCCCTTTTTTCCTAATTATACAGCTTATTTGAGCGAAGTTTACTTTAAAAGCGGTGTCAGCATAATTCTAACGAGGCAATCTTTTAAATGAAACAAACTCGCATTTTGTCTTCATGGCTCCTTTAAAAGATTCTGCGACTTGGTGGTACTAATAACTATAGCTCTAGGTTTCGCTTTAATACCGGGCCGCTTATACGTATTAAAAAACAGTGCTGCGGAGTAGTTATGTTTTATTAATTCTACGGGGATATCAGCCTCGTGAAAGTGTACGGAACTGCTGAAGTGTTTCTCACTCACAATACACTGCGCACTTTCTTTTTCGAAGAAGCGTACGTACAATGACTCCAGTGCATTCTACCTTTGCACCCTTGAAAAGCATTCCACAAGATGGTGGCTAGACAAGTGCATAACAACCGTAACGATTCTACCAGCTGCAAGAGGAAACGCAGCATTTGACAATCAGCGACAAGTTAACCAGGTACCCGTTCTGACGGTAGAATTGTGCAACATAAATGTATTTAAGCCAAGGGCTGTGCCCTAAAACAAAATTTTAAAATCATGATTCTGTTCTTTCTGCCCTGAAAGACAGATATACGGTGGGGCGTAATGCGTGTACATCGACATCACCTACATGCCACAAATATTATTTGTCATGTTTCTTCGCGGAATTGTCAGTTCATTCCGAATGCTCTATCTTTGCTAAAGTCACAATAAAATTTCAAGTATATTTGTTGATTACAAGTTGAACAGCTGTGCCCTTTAATTTGTCAATTTGTATTTAGCTGGAGATTGCCGTGGTCACAGGGAATGCATCAGAAGAAAACAAACATGGCAAATATTAGGCACTGGCATAAAAAAACATTGAAATGAATTCCTTAAACCTTTTTTTGAAAGTGGCATGCGAAATATTACCCTAAGCAGTTTGGAATTCGAGAACCTAGCGTATGTAAATATACTTAGTCACCACTACTGCAGTGAGACGAAGTTTGAAGAGATTTGAGGAAAGGCCATAAAATTTGCTTATCTCAAATGTATTTTGTTATTCTACCCTCGTTTTCACGCGAGCGCAGTGTTCTTTACGTTTTTACTGATGTGTTTTTAAAGCGAATATTTGCAGTTGAGCGCCTGTCCTTGGGTCCTCCTCCGCGGTTGTCATATTTTAGCGCAATTTATACTTACGGTTATGGGGCAGCAACTCATCCAACAAGTCCTTAAAAGTCACTTGACCTTCTTTATCAAAACATAGTTGTGCAGTTACAAACACAACGTCTGAAAAAGGCTTATGCCTTTTTCATATAAACCTGTATATAAGCCCGTTTTATATATATATATATATATATATATATATATATATATATATATATATATATATATATATATATATAAGCCTGTATATATATATATATATAAGCCTGTTTTATATAAGCCCGTTTTTTTTTTTTTAAACGTACCTTTCAATGTGGCACGCAGCTGTCCGATCCCGAGCAGTGTGTCAGCGTGCTGAGCCAGGCATGCTGGGCTCTGGCGGTGGCCGAGGTCGAACTCGAGTTCGAGCACCGGCTCCCTGGCGCTGGCGGAGTGCTTGTGCGTCCCACACATTCGCCCTGCGTCGAGTTCACGCTCCGAGGCCGCATCGTTCGCCTCCGAAGCGCGGGTATCAAGATACGACTGCAAAGGCTGCACATGGCCAGGATCCGCATAGGTAAGCACACTTGCCTGTTGTGACAGGTATCAATGGCCGGTGGAGTCTTAATTACAGATAAGAACAGGAAAAAGTCTTTCCGAATTTTTGTAAGGGAATGGAACAAGTGCAGTCATATATTCAACATATTAGGTGTCTTTGGTCTGCTGCTGTCTTCCTAGTAGAATTTTAGAAGTTATCCTCCCAGCACGCAATGTTCTTTTCTAAATGGCCTCTAAATAATTGTGTTTTTATTTGTAAAGTGTACCATTTTATTTACCCGAAATTCATATCAATGCAACTCTAATCCAACAGAATTATGACGCAATGGCTAGTAATTGGGGTCGAAATTCAGCTGTATCCAAGAAAGGGCGTTCAGAGCAAGCTCTTGTCTTTGATTTGAATAAGACTAGGGGTGAAGATATCACTGATTAGCGCGGCAGCATACGCATATTACGATTGTTCATAATTGTGAAGGGCCGAATTCGTTTTCAGGCACGCACATCGAGTCCACCGACTTTATGCGATTTCCGGAGTTTGCAGCGGACGACGAGAGCGAGGTTTGCGCTGGGATCGCCAAGTTGCTGAGGTGCGTCGCGGATTATTTCAATGCTTAGCTAGGCTTGTATATGCAGCTGGCATTGGTGCAAGGTTGTCGCCTAGGGTTGCCTGTCATTATTTACGTTGAGGAGCGGGGGGGAAATGGCGAACTTCAAAAGAAAAAAACAACACTGAAGCCGCTCTCCGCGACATCACTTTCCGGGCATACCCTTCCAAAGTGGACGACATGGCCCTAGTACCCCTCGTCCAATCCCTTTCTGCCTACTGGGCTCAAATCCTTTACTACTACCGAGAAAGCCGCCGCTCCACTATCCCGCACCTCACCCGTCTCTTAACGGTCACGAGGTCCGCCTTTGGCGCACATTCCAAATCCAAACATATTTTAACACCCCCGATTCTATGCGACACCATCCCATCCGAATGCCCTTACAACTGCCCTTCTTGCCAGACTGCAGGCTGTACCACGTCCCACAGTGTGTGGTAATGTTCCTGCCATACAACGCCCTTTCCTGCCCTATCCCCGGAGCAGTTGGAGTGCGAACTGACCTGCTCACGGCCAACATTTCATCTCACTGACCCCAGCAGCGGAAAGAGCTGGCGCCTTTCTCGACTGATCAAAGGCCACGCACTTTTCTGTTTCTTTTCGTTTGTTTTTACTTGGCTCCATTAAACGTTTTTCTCGCTCGCTCGCCCCTCGCTCGCTCGCTCGCTCGCTCGCTCACTCACTCACTCACTCACTCACTCACTCACTCACTCACTCACTCACTCACTCACTCACTCACTCACTCACTCACTCACTCACTCCACTCACTCACTCACTCCACTCACTCCACATTCACTCACTCACTCACTCCACTCACTCCACTCACTCACTCCACTCACTCCACACTCACTCACTCCACTCACTCCACACTCACTCACTCCACTCACTCCTCACTCACTCACTCACTCACTCACTCACTCACTCACTCACTCACTCACTGAGTACTCACTCACTCACTCACTCACTCACTCACTCACTCACTCACTCACTCACTCACTCACTCACTCACTCAACCAGAAAAATGGCGCCAGCACGAGAGGGTGCGTATGATTGGAAGGCGCAAAAACACGGGGCGACGGAAGATCCCAACGACGAAACCGCACGCCTTCAAAGCAAGGATCACATGAAGGCTGCCTAAGGAAGCAATTATCTACAGTTCCGCTAGTTTACAGGCATTTTTAAGTACGCAAGGCTTTTCTAGAATGACCTTACTTGTTTTCTGTTTCTGTTATGCGTTTTTTTTCAGATTTTCTCTGAAAAAAAAGCCGATGTCGCCCCTTTTAAAAAATTGGCCGCGTATCTGCTCCTTTCGTTGCAAATGCCGTCAAAAGACGATAGTCTTTATCGGCTTTTGCGAAGTAAATGCCTCCCTTCGCTTTCCCGCTCACCTCTCATGTTGTTCCTCTTGCGTCGCGCTCCTCCCAAGGTACAGACGCCAAAGGTTTGCTTAAATCATTTTAAATTTCCCGCGTTCCACTGCTCCAAACCGGGTGTCTCGATGCGAACGCTGCCGTACGGCGAAGACGCGCGTTAATCGAGGCGCCCTACTTCAGCGTTTATAGATCCGCGTTTCCCTACTCCACGTGCGTTGCAAGCAGAACGTGGAACCTACCTAGTGGAACCTTTCGTAACTCTTGCCACTTGATTTCTTCAAATGCCGCCAGAAGCTATATGGCGCTGGCGACAGCAGGCGACGGCGGTGTGATATTTTTTTTCTTTGGTTGATTAAGTATTTCATCTCGCCAAAATCAAACATGTACGATTTTTTATAAAGAAACGCTGCAAATATCACTTCTGTATTTATTTGTTGTCTTGTATATGCGTAATGTTTTGTTGTTCTTCAACAATATTGACAAGTATGAACATTACACTGGACTTAGACGGGCACAGTTAGTTGTGACTATATAAGACTATTGCGCAGGCATGGTTTTACTTTGGCCGGGTGGCTGAATCGAGTCACAGACAGACAGACGGACAGACAGACATACAGACCGACCAAAATTTCTGGGTTTAAGTAGCCCAAGAAAGACTATCGTCTTTAAAAACGGCCTGTATGCCTGCAGCCATCGGAACACGTTTTACGGGACAACAAAAAATTTCCCGCTTTTTGTGTTCTGCTGTGCTTCAATTATAAATCTCTTAAGTGCTTGTCGTAATCACCTTTTACAGAGAAAATGGTGAATATCCTTCCTGAGCCACCGCCGACCTCTCTTAAATCAGACATTGGTTTATATTTCAGACATAATGATATTGCAAATACACTGTATTCAATTGAGTTTCGCGTGGCGAATTCCTAGTTTCTGGTTGTTGAGGCACTTGAGGCACTTGAGGGGCTTACGTGTTTTGAAGGCAAAACTTTCTGCCAATGGATGGCGGCACTTATCACTTTTTTTGCTGATACATCGAGTTTACGTCTTGTTTTTCGCTTTCGTTTCCTCGTCTTTTAAAAGGACTCTACAACACTCTTTGAGATGTGCAAGTAAACCTGCACGACGTTTAGCTCAGACTGCCAGGAATACCTGAGCCGAATATTACACGTGCACGCGGGAAGCGGTGAGCGCACAAATCGCTGTGCAAGATACGGGAAAACCAACCGCGCTTTCTTCAATTTTTCTCTTTATGCACCCTTGGCATGGCTAAACGACGCGATTGAGGCCATGGCTTTTCATTGGCTTTCACTGGTCAACTTCGCGGCTTTTCTCGCATTTCCTGTGACGATCTGTCGTCGTCGACGCTGTGTACGACCCTCTTCTATGCCTGAACCTGTACGCACAGTTTCGCCGTTTATTTCATGTTTTCAGTGCGCGCGGAGTTTGAGTGATCAGCTCAATAATTCCCTTTCAACCAGACCACTTGAGAAGAAACGTTTATTGCTTCAAAAACGCCCTACCAGCTGGAGCGCTTGCTCGCGAGCAGACAGCCATGCCTGCTTTTTTGCGGCACCAGACCGGAAATAGACCCCTCCACGTTTAGGAAACAAGGAGAAAACTCCCCGATTTGTGATATATCGAAGGCCGCGGAAGGGAACCCCCCTCTCCGGGAGAGAGCGCGCAGCTTTCGTCGCGTTGTCCGCGGTCGAGTTGAGAGAGAACGATTATGCGCGATTTCCCATCGCGCGTAGTTTCGGTGATATATAGTGAACAAATTTTTCTAATTCTTGCGGGAGGAGATTGCTGGGACAATAGACTTTACCCCAAAATACATTCCTAGTAGTGATGGTTAGTGGTGCAGGGTCCCTTTATGGCAAATTGCTTCTAAAGGCACAGTGGCGATACTTGATGCTACAGTTTAGAAAAAAAAGTGTTTCGCTGTGGTTGGTGTTCGCCTGTTCTACATACGCACCATAACGTTGAAATGTCGCTCAATATGACGACGCAGAAGCATGCGTTAGTAACCCGCACTGTTTATGATTTCGATTGATAGTGACCAAGAGGTGCGTTTTAAGCAGTCACTGATGTGTAGTGTACCACGAAAATGCTTCAAATCAGTGCCTAAAGTTTCTTACTCCAAAGTAGCGCAACCAATGCTGTGTACATAGGGATGTAGAGCTGAATAAAGTAGAAAGGGAGTTATTGTTGGTCTTCTCCAAAAGCTGTAGGACTGCGTTTCACCAAGGCACACCGAGGTGGAAGCACTCATTAAGTTAGGTTCTTTTCGGTAATGTTTCCAATTAAGTTTTCTTGAAGGGTTTTTGTACTGGGTTGGCGGAACACTCGTTGAGTACGCTTTAAGTCCGCACTTTTTCCCCTCCAGCTCGCGCTCAGTACCACTGTTGTCCCTTTTCGCAGCAAACGCCCGTCCAAGTTCGAGCCACTGTCGAACGTCATGTGGCTGCGGCATCTCGCCTGCTGGTTGACCAACCGCTATCCCGAGGCCTCCGAACCGCTGGCTCGCTGGAAGGCCCTGCTCGCCAGCTCGTGCTCGGCCCAGCATGCCACCGCAGGCCACAAGCACCAACCGTAGTGGCACCTCTTTCAATAGGCTGTCGGGACGGAGATGCGACCATGCCCCGACTTCCAAGAGTCATTGACGTCTCATCGCAGGCCAACAATCTATGTGGGATACGCATAATTAGCATCTTGTCTGGCGGACACGCACAAGACCACTACTTCCCACTGTGGCCTTTGCCTGGATTCCTCTACGATGTTATACAATTATTTCAATTTTTCATGCACGGTTAGAAATATAAATTGAAGTATTGAGTGTAATGCATTTTTTTCTTTAAATATGACGCTATCGTACCGGCGCGACCTATATGGTACGGATACCGGAAAGATTTAAGCGACTGAATACAGGCAACTGAAGATTTTGGTGCAAGTTACCCGAAGGAGATGTGATATTTATTTTAACTATTCACGCTTTAATAACATACGATTCGCGGTTCATTTGTGTACATTTCAAAGTAATTTTTTTGTATTCTGGCCGGAATTCTGAGCGACTATAGTTGGCTCTCGCGTTTTGCGACGTCTTTTATGACGTCACGAACTTTTGTGACGTCACAGGCGCATGCACAGACATACGAGAGCGAGATAAATAAAATAACAGTAGAGCCGACGATTTTATGTAACAATATGTCGGAACGAGCTATAGTTATTCCTTCCTTCGTACTAAAGAGCGTACAAAACAACGCACAGTGTTTGCGCTCTCAGAAAAATTTTGTGCGTCCACAGTGCGTCCAGACAGAGCTGTTTAGGTAAACCGGATGATCTGGAAGGTAAGCAGAGCCATCTGTACCGCTGACTCCCTGTCGTAGTTTACCCATTATCCCACATAATCACATTGCCCCAGTTGTTTGCATGTTAGCAAAGACTGGCCAGCGGCGAATGAAAGGTTACACGGAATGGAGCCGCCAATTTCGGTCCCGTCCGAACAGACTCACGTCCCACAGTTGAATCCATCGTAAGGATAAGGATGCGCCTGAAGGGCGCGAAAACTATCCAAGACGAGGCCGGGTGAAATGCGCTGCCAGAATTAACCTGTTAAGTTCGGGCACCTGACTTATTAGTTAAAACCGCCTGACAATTACACATCGTTCACAGGATATATAGTGTGTTGGCCTGTATTGTGTTTGTTTTCACGCCGGCCGAGCCGACTTGGGTGCGATGGGCGTAAGGAGAAACCCCGAAAGCTTCTTGTTTGTACGCCGCGCTATTGTGTTCACCCGACGAGCGGAGCCGGTGAGAACTTATACAAATGCGTCGGTCACTCCAAAATAGTTGAAAGCGGTGTTAGCTTTCGAAAAAAGATTTCCTTTCGTTCGTTTGGAGGAAAGGGATGTGAGACATTTTTACGACCGTGATTAGTGCATCGAAAATTCCCCAACCGGACGGGAGCTGGAACTCAATCACAGGGTCAAAGATAGGACGAGGTCGGCAGACGCTCTGTCTACCATGGTTACACAGCTGAAAGCTACTTGGCGAAGTTTCCATTCGCTCCACGTTTGGCCCTGGCGACTCTGTGGCTGGGATGCGTCAATGGGCAGGCGGCCAGGCATTGTTATGCACCCGGTGTTTTTACAATGGGAAGGAATTTCTGCGGCGCGGGGCACAAGCATCAGCCCCGTTTACATTGACCCGACGAGGGCGAGTCGAGTCGAAATAAACAGGTTTTTTTGGACTCAACCCCCAATGTAAAAGCGGACGGGTTGGGTCAGAGAGCCGTCGTGGCGAATCCAGTCGACCCGGAGGCAGGGGTAGGTTGGCTAGTTCGTCGGGAGGAGTCAGTGGACAGCTAGGAGCAGAATACCTTATTTGCACGGTTCTAACGTGCCCCCAGTTGTAACGCGCGGGTAAGTTCGCACAGGAAAAAAAAAACTTTTACACTCACTCTACCGCGCAGGTGAGGAAGACATGACACAACGTACCTGAAAGAAGGAGATTTTATTGGGCGTATGCAGCTGTGGAAGCCAAATATGATTGTGCCTAATAGGATTGCTTATTCAGCTGCTGCTGGAAAGGAAGTTATTGCGGGAAAAATTGAAGCTGTTTGCGATTTAAAGTGCCTTGATCTTAAGAATTGTAGGCGTTGCTGGCAAATTTCAGCAGCCCAAAAAAAGTGCAACAGCTCACCAAGCTTTCCGGCATGCCATAGAGGAATTAGGGCGCCGAAATTCACTCACGTGGTGTTGAGAGATTGCTTTTATTTTATTGGATTGAGTTTGATTTTGGGGGGACTTTGTGTTCATTCCGCATGGCAATGCTGCTAGCCGCTTTGAAGCCTATTTCGATTTGGAGCCCGATGTAACGCGCGCACACATATTAAGGCTACATTTTAGCAAAAAAGGGTGCACGTTAAAATCGTGAAAACAGGGTAGCTCCGTTTCCGGGAACCTCACCGCTCCCCTCACTTCGATTCTTTGGACGGGTTTCATATGAACGTTAGAGGGGTTCAGGTAGCTTAACCCGACAGTTGACTAGACCCTTTCTCGACGAGTCCATGCACCCGGGGCTATATGCGTGCACGGTATTCACAATACTTTAAGAGGAGCCGCCCCACAACCGATGGAAGGGGTAGGTTTGCTTTTATTTGGTTAGTTTTCATTTGCGTTGTGTTCAAGAAATACCTCCGGGCGTCCATACGACATCGAGAGAGGTGGATCACGTGACTATTTCGCACTCACCTAAGTTTGTTTGGCAGTGTGGCCAATCAGTGGCCTAGGGTGGGTTAATCAAGAGGCCATCCTCACTCTCACATTCATTGAAAGAAGTGGAAGCAGTGGCGGTAAGTCTATGTCATCTGAAAAGATAGCCGGGGCTGCAAATTGGTCGGCGGGGCACGCGAAGGCGCGCCGCCACAGAGAATTGCAGCGCTGTCGCATAAAGCACAGTGCTCGAATGTGGCCGGCCAGCAAAGCCCCACCCTCAAAGCTTGGGTGTGAGCCATCAGCAGCGAGGACTAAGCAGGCTGGAAGATTCTCAAAGCCATGATCGATGGATAGGACAAAGTGTGAGAGGCAGCAGAACTCTCTGAGAAGAAGCATTGAATCAGCGTGCCTTATCGTTGCAGCCGCGAGCACAGGGGGGGATGTGGTAGTCGCGGTGGTGGTTAGCTGAGCGGGGAAGAATAAGACTGGCGTAGATACTGGAAATGTCCGGCCGAGATTCAAGAGTGAGTTCAGTCAGCGAGCGGGAGTCAGAGAAAGCATGTTCAGCGGAAGTACAGCTCAATTCATTAGTGCCAACATGCAGAAAAGCTGTAGTAGCCGAGGCAGGGATAAAGTCGATCAGTGATCGTGCGTCAGCAATGCATGCGCCAGACTGGGAAACAAATGCGGGGGCTTCAGGGCAGTGGGGATCGAAGTGATGATACAAATACTTAGCAGGGGGTCCCCGAACACAACTGTTGTAGTTACGGTCTGCGGAAATTTCCAGATAGCGCTCTTTGCTGTGGTCCTATCAGAGCTCATGGTAGAAACAAATCTAGAGAAAGGGAAAGCTCACAAAGCGCGCAGGAATAGTATAAGTAAAGAGTCGGATACACAGCAAGAACAAAAAACAAGGATGGTTTATTCACGTAGCGGCAATAAGGCTTGCGTTTATCTGAGTAGTTACAAGCTGTTGCTGGCTTAAACATTTGGGACACATTTCTTGTACAGCTTTCAGAAAACTGAGAAGAAGAGAAAGATGTTTTGGATAGGGAGAGTATGCATACAGACGGGCTATGCTTGTCGTACAGCAACAAGAGAAAATGACACCATCTTCCCGCGGAGAACCCTGATGAGGATGCGAAGCATCATGGGGGTTTCGTGTGGTTCCATTGTGTTGCGGTTATGTTGAGTGACCTGGTGTTTAGTAGCGCCAGAGTGAATTCCACGTCCGGGTCCACACCGCTGGCAAAGGCATGCAAGTGCTGTTGTGTTACGGTGAGTAGGCGGTGGTGCTCGAGGTGCCGAAACAAGTCCATCATGTTCTTGTCGATGTTGTCGTCTCTGTGGTAGAATCGGTAGTCTCCACCAGCGTTGGTGAAGTAAAGGTTGTTGACGTTGGTGCACCCGCTGAGAGCAACGTACACGCCCTCGTGGTGGTGGTGGTGGCGGTTCCAGCGAAATGGCGCGTACCCACTCAGGGGAATTGGCCAGGAAATGGGCACCTTACCGAAAGAAATTAGGTATATTTTTGTAGGGAATGAAAAATATCTAAATATTAGGATGGATTAGCAGTAGATGAGTAGAGAAATAAAAGTAAGGAGATTAGAGAAATAAGGAAAAAAAGGTAAAAACGAACACCATTTAATGAAAATTGGAAGTAAGAAACGAAGAAAGTGGTACAGGCAAAGCAGTGAGCTGGGCGCGCATATTCTTGACAAGGCAATCCGGTACGGCTAAATGATGTCTAGCATGGCAGACGGCCTTATTCCAGGATGAATGAGTGCAACGCACTGCAAAGATCCCCGTGGCAGAATCCCAGTTCATTCGCCCCGAATGACAAAATAACTGTAGTAGACAGCGGGAGGTTTAGCCGGCTGCATGTACTTTCTAAGTATCTTCGTCTTATCGAGGAGAACCGTCGGCACGAGAAGAAGAAATGGTCGATTGTTTCGGGTTCTTTGCAAAAGGCGCACAACGGTGACAGGGCCAGATTAGAGCGGTGCAAGTATTAATTTAACTTTGGCGCGCGACAGCGAAAGCTAGTGAGGGTGACTTCACAAGCTCGCGACTGGCTCATGCTGCACTTCCATGAGTACCGGAGGTGCTCGAGCTCCGAGTCGTCGTAAGCAGAATCAGACAGACTTTGAAGTAAGCACAGCCTACGGAAGCGAGCCGAAGTTATGAGGAAAATGGGCGACAGAACCTCCACTACTGGACCTCCCAATGCCATTCCCGCCAGAGCATCCGCCGATTCGTTAAGCCAGATACCTGCATGTCCAGGTACCCAGACCAAACGAAGTTCAAGAAGGGAGGAAGGCGCTAAAGAAGCCAGGACTCGACGTAGGGGGGATGAAGTTGAAGAAGTAAGGGCAGAACAAACAGAAAATGAACCCGTGGGAATTATTGCCTGTCGTTTCGAGGAACCAAGCTTACGAAGGGCCAAGAATATTGCGACATATTCTACGTGGAAAGATGTAGCAAAGTTAGGCCGCCGGAGGGAAAAGGCCCAATCTAGACCGGGAGAAAAAATACCTACGCCTGCCTACTCCTTCCGGACAGAAGCATCGGTTGCAACAATGGCGTAGAATGGGAAACCGTTCAGATAATGCTGTAGGAGGCCTGTTAAAAGGTTCAGAGGGAGTAATTTCGCGTTAGAGGGAAAGATTTAACCAAACGAAATATCTAAGGGTGGCACTCTGTGAAGTACTGGAGCCGACAAGAGGGCCACATTTAATGGGCCAAGCAGAGATTGTACAAAGACCGCCTGTGGATGTTTGAACCGCGGCCATAAACTACCGAAGAACAACGAAGGCCATGTAACGAAGGCAGTTTGCGGCCTGGATATGGGCGATTCCATGACTCGTAAAAATGCATCTACGGTGAGGGCATGCATGCGTGAGACCAATTGAGGAATACGGGCTTCCATGTATAAAAGTTTAATTGGTACATAACGGGGAAGACCCAGACATAAACGTAGAGCTTGTATTTCGAGCATTTATCAACGGGAGAAGTTTTTAGTGGGAACTCCCAGACAATAGCACACATCCAAATTCTAGAATTCGCCGGACGTACATTTTGTAAATCATTAGTAGGGCGTCACGACGCATGCCCAATCTTTTGTGGCTTAGCCCTCTCAAGAATGACACGGCCCGAGCCCCTTTAGTAGTAATGTAATCTATGTGTGGACGCCAATTGAGGGTATATGCGTATAAAATTCCAAGATATTTTAAAGAATTAACCTGAGGAATGTCCTGTTGCCGGAAACTAAGAGATATGAAGACTGGACCACTCACTGGGAATGGAAGCAGAGCACATTTGTTCACATTTAGGGTCAAGCGAAGGCCATCCATCGAAGCCTCTAAGGCGCTTAAATACGACTGCATACGCCGGTACAACGTGTGTATATCTCTGTCTAAAGTGAAAAAAGTAATATCATCCGCGTAAATATACACCTGAATGTCTGGATTTACCGAAACCGAGCTCATTAAAATATTAAACAGCACGGGAGAGAGAACAGAGCCCTGGGGTACACCTCGAGTTTGACTGTATATAGGAGAGGACAGGCCCTGCTGTGAACAAAAGAATTTTCTGTCCGACAAAAAAGTGCCAATCCACGAAACAATATAGTCTGGAAAAGAGTAACGCTCGATTGTGTCAAAAAGAATTTGGTATTCAACGCTATCTAGTTCCCACGGTTCTATCTATCTAGTTCAATCCCACGGAGAGCCGTGGGATTGAAACCGGGCGCCGCTATTTCTTTTTTTATATAGTGAAGGGAGAGAGTTGCGGACAACGGACGGACGCCGGACATTGCCCCAAGAAAGAGATGCTTTGCATCTAAAAAAGCGACATCAGGGGTTGAATTAACAAGGCAAGGTTGCCCCCACCAGCCAAACCCGCAGCGGCCACGGCGTCCTGAGGGACCACTCGTGGTGAAACTACGAAGCTCCCTGACCAGCATCGCAGCGACAGCATGCCACACCCAACCTCTGCATCTTCAGCGACCGCCGAGCACGCGGGCACCACCAGCAGCCTGTCCGCCGGCCCTTCCGGGGTCCAAAATCCAGCCCTCCGTACCACATCCCATACAACCTTCGCAAGAATCAGCTTAGCAACAACTGACTACACACACACACACACACACACACACACACACACACACACACACACACACACACACACACACACACACACACACACACACGCACACACACACACACACACACACACACACACACACACACACACACACACACGCACACACGCACACACACACACACACACACACACACACACACACGCACGCACGCACGCACGCACGCACACTTGCACTTGCACAGTATTTGACTGCCACGGAGGCTCCCAGGGGTCTCAGGATTAGACTGAAACCTGCTGCTACCGAACTCTCCCCGTTCAACATGGAAAAGTAGCCACAGGTACTCGATAAAGCGTATTTACAATTAACTGAAATAATTCTGAATAACTGCAAAACTATCGCCCATTCTCTGCGAAAGAAATGGGAAAAAGTAGGGGGCTAAGCAAAAGAGATTTGAACCTTTTAAGAAACTACGAATCCAAGAAAGCCTCTCCCATATCCCGAACAAAAGCCCGCCAGTTCTACCGAGATAAGATTTCTAACACTGGCCACACGCGTAAGAATGTAACAAGCGCAGGGACTAGTAACTGCGCCCAATACTACGGCAATAGAATCGATAATATCGCCGTGACTGTAATAAACGCTTCGATTACTGCACTCCCACCAGCGCAATTAGACACCAGTACCAATAAAGTTCCCTCCTCTGCCGTCACAAAAGAGAATCTTGCCTGGAATGTAATTAACCGTTCAAGTATAACCCTCTACCCAGCTCAGATTAACGTCTCGTCAAAGGGCCTAAACTTTTGCCCGGCTACTGGTGGTATTAATGAACTTCAACTTGTTAAGGACGAGGATGATTTCGCCAGAAATATGAGGCTACAAGAATACTTCTACGATCACCCGACGGCGGACGAAGCCTGCAGCACCCAACCGAGCTATAAGCTCTGGACCCCTCCCACACAGAGTGATAGTTTCCTCGACATGTACATTAAAGATGCAACGCGATGTGCGAAAAGTTACCAAACACAAATTTCTTTCCACCACAACATGACTCCCAAAGAACATAAATGCCTAGAAGAACTCGCAAGCTGTCCCGGCATAGCTATTAAACCTCCCGATACGGGAGGCGCCATTGTGATGCTCGACAAAACCGACTATGTTAACGAGGCCAATGACCAACTATTGGTATCGACGTTCTACAAAGCACCACCCAATGATGCTACTCAAGACTATAAGCAAATCGTCAGCGGTAACTTGCTGAGCTTGTTAAAAATAAAACAATCAATGAAAGGACGGCTTGTTCCCTGATCTCTTTATTCCCAGTAGCCGGTAAATTCTACCTTCTCCCTAAGATTCACAAGGTAAACAACCCAGGTCACCCCATTATTTCTGGCATTGGAACTGTTACCGAAAACCTGTCGAGCTATGTGGATCAACTCATTTGCGACATTCCCCCCAGCTTTTTCAACTTCATTAAGAATACGAATGATTTTCTGTCAGACATCGCAAAAGTTGAAATTCCTGATAACGGCCTTCTAGTCACCCTCGATGTTGCGTCTCTGTACACTAGCATACCTTCCAAGATGGCATCGCATCTGCCACATTTGTGTATTAGCAGTCGTAATGCGACAAACCTATTGATTCTTCTGCTCTCCAAACTTTCCTTAGACTTATTCTTGAACTTAACGATTTTGAGTTTGACGGGCTCCATTACGTGCAAGTCAGCGGAACGTCAATTGGAGCTCGAATAGAACCCAATGGCGCCAGTATCTTTATGGCTCATCTCGAATGAAGCTTTCCTCACACTCAAAATTTGAAGGCACTGTACTATAAAAGGTATATTGAAGACATATTCTTGATCTGGCGGCACAGTGATGCGGAGCTCATCACCTTCATTAAAGCATTTAACCTAGCACATCGTAGTATTTCCCTTTCTCATTTCTGCTCGAAACAGAGTACACTCTGTTTCGAGCAGGACGTTATGTAAACTTTCTGGACGTTACCGTTGCTACTTCCCAAGGTAGGCTTCAAGCTAAACTGTATAGAAAGTAAACAGACACGTGGCAGTACTTGCACGTCCAAAGCAGCCATGTCACACTGCAATACAGCAGTACCTTAAAGCCAAGCCAAGACCTCCCTCCTGAATAAAAAATAACCGGAACAAGTTATCGACGACGCTATTGTGCGAGCCAACTAATTAGACCATAACTAAATCTTAAAAAAAAGCCCCGATGTTTATTCGCAAACAAACTTAGCCTTAACCCACTAAGTCTCCGCTCTAAGAGTGTCAACCGTACTACGAAAACATCACAATATTCTAATTTAAGTGAACGCTTCGAAAGCATATTCCCCGGACCCCATGCGTTGTCTACCGGCGTAATAAGAATTCAGGTGGTTTTCTTACTGTCTATCAACCGACCGGGAACTACTGGTTGCATGCCCTGTAATAAACCACGATGTAAAGTATGCCCACACATGACCACCACGCACCGTGCCACCAGCACGGCTTCAGGCAATTACCTAAATATAAAAGGTAACTTTAACTGTGACTCCGCTAATGTAGTAAAGTAGTAGAGTGCCAAATCTTCTGATTTATTGCTATCAGTTTAACAAAAGCTGATACTATTTTGACCCTCCGCTCTAGTTAATCGGGGCGTCGCATTATCCCGAGAACCTGTTCTGATTGGCTTTGAGTGTCGTTGAGAGCTGAAAGCCAATCAAAAAATAATATTTTTGTTGACGGCCTGGTATGGCGGCGCCCATGCGAAGTCGAAAATAAAAACCCAGACTTCTGCTTTGAGCAATTTAGGTGGCGCTACTTAACCCAATACCTCTTTTATTCTACATCTGCGGCCTCAAGCTTACAACACCACATCACTAATGAAGGGGATGCGCTACCATCAATGCACATATCTGCACTCCGCCATCGCTGAAGCGGCTCTAGCCCGAATCCGAAAAAGAAGACATATCAGCGAATGTACAAAGCACCTTGGGAACGCGAGAATGGCTTCGAAGGGTGGCTCAAACCAAGTAAGAAAGGTGCTGGTTGCGCCTACTGCGCGACATGCGCCATGGATTTGATTGCTGAAAAAACCCTCCTTGAGCGGCATATGAAATCAACGAAACATGAAGAACACAGCGAAAAATGCACACTCAGCGTACGTTTCTCAGTATGAAAGAAGGCATGGCCACAGTTTTAATGGTAAAGGAAGCCGAAGTAAGAATGACATTGTTTGTCACGGAGCACAACCTTCCGTTCCCCGTAATAGAACACCTGCCAAAACGCGTGAAGAGGATTTTTCCGGACTCAGAGATCGCAAAGCAGGTAGCTTGCAGCAGGACGAAGACAACTTCCTTCATTGAGGCCATTACCGTTGAAGAAAGCAAGTCAGAGCTATTGAGTCTGCTCAGACAGCCCAAATTTTCAGTGCTGATTGACGAGTGTACGGACATCAGCTTCTCGAAAAACCTGTGATTCTGAACCGAGTGCCTTTCCAGAGAGCAACACTAGCAAATCTGGAACTTCTAGACCCCGGCATTGCAAGGACTGGATCAGCCTCATCGATTACCCCCTGGCAGCAGCATTCCCCAACTTGGTCGGTTTGGACTCCCTGCAGACGCTGGACATGAAATGGCGGGTACTAATAAATGTCGACCAGGGCGTACGCACGGAAGCGTCGTTGCATGAATTCTGGCTGTCCGTGTTCAAAATGGAACATGGTGAAAGAACCTTAGGCTTTCCGGCATTGAAGCAATTTGTATCAATGCTTTGTTTTCCACGTTCGAGTGCACTGGTTGAGAGAGTGTTTTCTGCGGTCAACCTGCTTAAAACAAAGCAGGGGAACTGCCTCTAGGCGGACACTATCTGTGGCTTGCTTCACACCAAGCCCTTGATCGCCTCCTCAACCTGCTATGTCTTCATTGAGGAAAATGGTGTGCTCCGCAGAATGGAAACCTGGCGTAAGAGCACCGAGGCTGCCGACGGCGACTAAGTTCTCTGGTCATCTAGTCTGCTTATCTATACTGAGCATCTAGTCTTACAAAGTGTTCTCTAGTCTTCTAGACTACTCTCATTATGTAGAATAAGTATCTAGTCTTACAAATTGCTGCTAGAGAGGTAATAACCAGTCATATTTTGCCTTTATTAACTTGTGTCCTATTACTGATTTATTGTAAGAGCGAAGAGCGCCGTTCATAAATCTCTGACCGCCAATATTTCTGAAAAAAAACAAGATTTGTTGATGTACGGACTCTGCAGTCTACAAATCCATCTACAAAAGGTCACATGCACTGTTGTTTTGATGAGACACATGGCGCCACCTGGCAGCACATGGTGGCAACATGAACCCGAAAGAAATACTATCATGGAAATAAAAAAAATGTACGGCAATTTTCGATACTTCATTGCGAACCCCTCAAAATCCAATAGGAAAGAAGCAAATGCGTCTTTTATCGTAACAATGTAATTCCCATAAGGGGTTTAAATGTCAGTTTAATGAAACTCACCGGAATATCCCTAATAAACGCCGATGACAGCACACGCAGTACACGGATCGGCTGCTTGCGACGCCTACGCGCACAAAACATACAGTACCCGAACAGAAATAAAACGAACACAACTATAGGTACATTTGTGTATCTGCGCCCTAAGCGGCGCCACCATGCACGTACGCGTGCATGAATTGGTTAACGAGCGTTAAAAAGAATTTTGAAATTCGAAGTTTCACCTTGTTGCTTGTTTTGAATAGTAAATTATAATGATTTATGCTGAATTTTGAGGCAAATTTTAATAATTTCTGCTGATTTTGTAGTAAACAGCATGACACTTTATCCTTGTACACTGCATAAGAAACAGCCGCACGGGGAGGATCGTGCGCTCGTTCTCTTTGATGCACTGCGCACTGTTTATCCAAAAAAAACATCCCCCTCGCGAGGGGCACGATCAAATGCAGAGCATTTTCGCGGGGGACGCGCCTGCAAGTCGTGTGGATTACGTATTGGTTGTTGTTGTAATTGTTGTCTTCCAGCGTAGACATTGTCGATGAAGTCGCTGGTGAAACGTGCCGTGAACCCCCTGCCGCGGCTATGACGCAACGTGGAGCGGCTATGACGCAACGTGGCGCGGCTATGACGCAACACAATCCAATCCAATCCAAACCAAACCAAACCAATCCAAGCCAAGCCAAGCCAAGCCAAGCCAAGCCAATCCAAGCCAATCCAATCGAATCCAATCCAATGCCCCTCGCGAGAGAGTGTTATAGCGCCAAAATCGCGCCACCACACGAACGCGTGATGTTGACGTCACGATCACGCCACAGATGTTAGCGACCGGAGCACGCGCGAACGACATATGTGGTTTAAGCGCGAACCGACCGCGGCGAGAGAGCGCGATGCGAGCGCCCCCACCTGTTCTTGCGCGCGAACCGACTATTGATCAGCGCGAACCCAACGCGGCAAGAGAGAGTGTTGCGCACGTCCCCACCTGTTGAGCGCCCGAACCGAACACGGCGAGAGAGGGCGTTGCGAGCGGAGAGAAGGCGAGGAGGACGCGGGGGAGAGGGCGCACCTGTGGCAGACGGTTGAATGAGTCAAGGATATAAGGCGTGTTCGTAACCTTCCATTCTGTGTCGGCTTTGTGGTGCAGTGGGTAGAGTACCATGTACCTTGCGTTCTGCTCGCAGGGTCGTTGGTTCGAAACCTGGCGCTGGTAGGGGGAGCGATGCGGACTACGGACGCCAACGCGGGTGACATCGTGAGTTACTGAAATTCTGTGCATTTAAAATCTGTTACTACTTTTCCTTTGCCTGTGGCAGCACTAAGCCCGTTGACTCCGTGTCGCCGATTCCCGTGCGCTGGCTTGGCCCGAACGCTGCTCGCCGCGCGAAACTCGGCTGGTGGCGATGACGGCGAGCTTGCGTCCGCTCGCTGCTCGTGGCTGCGGCCTGGTGCTTCCTTCTGCCAAATCCTGTTGGCCGCGCCATTAATGATTATGATCTTCGTATCCCGAAGTCCGGGGCCGATTAGGAACTCCATCACCCTCGCTCCGGTTGATTTTGAAGGAGGCTCGTAGGGCGATGGTGTTGACGTTCTTGGATAGATGGTGGTCGAACTGACGAGCTCGAGGCGCTTGGATTTGATGCAGAAAGCGAAGACTTTCTATACAACTATTTACGTTAGGTTGCTGGGTACACGAGTAATAATAAGAAAAAATCTTCAAACTTCAGTTAGAAGCTAGCTCGAAGCACGTACACGTCACTCGAGAGCCTCAAACTCCGTCTAACGTTCTATTGCTCGGAACGCAGACAAACCGCTAAAGGCCGACGCTGACCGGGACTCTGTTCTCGCCGCAGGATCCGTCTAGTTGCCCGGCACACAGCTATACCCTTAACTTACGACGCGACCCTCAAGTCTACCTCTCGCTTGAGGGGCTCACAAATCCCGACCTAGCTTCAGCAGTCGAGACTCTTGCCTCGCCGGGAACTGCCTAGCTGAGAACTCAGACAAGAATGCTCTTTTACACTCAAGTTCGGCCTTATAACATCGCGGCATTAATCTCTCTCTCGGGTACGCCCCTACAGCTACCGTATATGCGTAGGGGAGGGCTCAAATTCAAGTAGCGAGCTGCTACTCAGCTGTCTGCCGAATAATTAATAAGGCGCCACCGCTTACGGGTCAAGAGCCTGTACGTAACACGCAGGCGGGCAAGCCCGCGGCGGCCACGTGTCATGACAAAGAGGGCGGCAAGCGAAGAGGAACCGTTCCCACGGTGGTGCGCGACAGGGGAATCTCGGGGCCAAAGCTACCGCTTCTGTGGTGTCAGACGACAATGATTACCCTTCCCTTGTCCGCTACGCAAACAACCTTCGGGACACGGCGGGGCGGTCTTCCTTCGCAAAGGAACCTAATCCCGCGACATCGTCCTCGCCAAGACAAGCCGTCTCCCGACAACGCCCAGTGAATTAACGTCGGCCACAGAGTAGTGTTGGCAGTTCTGGAGCAGTGACTTTGGCAGTGCCTTTCACGCTCCGTGCCTTTCAGTGCCTTTGGCAGTGCCTGTTGGCAGTGCCTTTAACACGCAAGGCCGAAGCCTGGCCACTGACCTCGTGAGTGGACTTTAAAGCCTCTTTTTAACCGAAGACCACTGTCCTACTGACAAGCAGTCTTTAAGCAGAAACGCATAGCTTTCGTGAAGTTTCATTAGGGCGAAAGCTTTATTAAAGCAGCACTTGGTATGCCTCACCGATGGCCTTTCATGTCATGCTAAAATGCACTGCAGGAAAGCTTAGTTTCCACAGTGGGTTTCACAAAACGATGATGATGATGATAAGCAAAGGCACATCGGGCCCCTCAAGAGGGAAGTGCTCTCCGTGGGCGGAATGGAACCTGGGCCCTCGCGACACGAAGCAGACGTCCATCCGCCCGTGCCAATCCGGCACGGTCGAACAGCCTGGATTGTAGACTTTGACTTTGACTCGGCTTTCATTGGAGAGAGCTTTAGATTTTAACCACCTTTCCCTTAATAAAGCTGCTTTGTTTATTAATCTCAGCATAAGGTGACCTTCAATTTCTCAGGCGTCAACAAGAATGATAGGAAAACCCAAGGAAGGCAAAAAACAAACCAAACCATGATGGCCACGTATAAGGAAGGAATAGTATTGAGTTTTATTTAATGATTCACTAATGCATGATTAGTAAATAGGAGTAAGGGGGGTTAGGATGGATTAAAATGAATTAACATGGGTTAAGGAGTCCTAATGCTAGGCAAGATGCATACAAGAACGTTATTGCTGGATAAAAATGGATAAAACTGGGGATACGGAAGGTCAAATATCCTGCCTGCTGTGCTGGTGGGCGGATGGGAATATAAACGGTGCCCTTCAAAGCTCTTAAGCAGGGTGAGACGCCCCGAGACTTGTTTCGGGTTAGGAAGTTGTGCATATTCACTTCGGCCGTTATGCTCGCATCGTGGCACATACCCACTATGGGTGTAAGGCACGATTCTGATGAAAAGATGACGCTGCGACCTAGATTCTCTTAGTTACAATAATAAGAGAAGAAAAAAGGGAAACGCAAAAAAAAACCTCGGCCTATAATAGAAGGGTAAGGAGGAAAACATGAGTGAAGAAATAGCAGCCTAGCAAAGCATCCAACATGCCGCCGTCTCGACGGAATGCTAGCGAACGTAACATCCGTGTAGCCAAACCCTAAGGCAGGAGCGCACAGGGAAAAAACAAGTGGATAGCGTGAGGCTGAAATTACTAAAGTTGTATTGTTTAAGCATGCATCACATCGACCGAAATTGTGACAATTTAAAAAATTGTGTGCAAAATTTCCAGATCGTAGCAGAAGGGGCTCCGAGGGAAAGGAGCACCACCACATTTGTGTATGCAATTCAACTGCAAGAAACCGTAGCCCAAAAGTTATTCTTGATTTCCTTCATACTGCTTAGAATCAAGAAGGGGGATTTCCATCGTACCGGTTGGCACAACTCTTCTTCTGCCCAATAAAAAGAAAAATACAATTGAAATGTCTCCCCGCCCATCTTTCAACGAGTCTTCTAGAATGACTCATATCCGCTCCCAAGGTCCATGAGGCACGTAATAATTTTAGAAGTGTACACGGAATAAAATTACACCCTTAAGATGGAAGTATGATTTCCAGACTTTCATACTCAGGACCCAGACTCCTACACTCAGGATCTTGGTGAGGAATAAAGGCATAACCATGAACAAGAAAACGGGTCGTAACCACCGTCATCAACACTACATCTATCATCACCCACAATTCAGTGTGATGCGAATCATCACTGCCACAATTGGGTAAAAGTAGACGAAGCTCTCACGCCCCACGCGGATCATCACGAGCGTCATCTGCGCACACACTGCTCATGGCCCCTCCACCCACGAAACGGCCGTCGTGACTACGCCGACAGCTTAGCAGCCAACGCGTGGTTGAAATGGCCAAACCAGTCGCGGCCAAACAGGCCCCACCGGTTCTGGAGGCTTTTGACTTGGAGTACACCGAGGGCGGCTCCAGCCCTTGGTTCATCGGCAAGGGGCACGCGCTGGTCTCCACGGTGAGCGATCCGCCCGAGAACGCCGATGTCTTCACGGCTCTGGCCCGCGAAGGCAGCCTGAGTGCGCTGATCGACTTCTTCGACACAGCACAGCCCACCCTCAGCCAGCCAGCCCTCCTCTGCTACATTATGCTCGGCGTCGTCCTCCTGACGCTGTTCGTGCTCCTCCCGCTTGCCGCCTTCACTCTGCGGCGACGAATGCACGGCGTGGGCCCGATGACCTGGATGGCGCTCACGGTAATATTCCTGCTCTGCGCTGCCGTCCAAGTCGTGTGCCTCCTGACCATGATCAGCACCCACGCCGCCATGCAGGACACCTTGAACGACAAGGCGCCAGCCGCCTACGAGTGGAGCTTCGAGCTGCTGCAGAACTACACAAAACTGACCGTGCTCCAGCTCAAAAAGAAGAGTCCGGAAGAGGCGAAAGCCCTCGACAAAGTCGACAATGCGACTAGGGCAGGCATCGAGTGGCTTCTGGGCAACCTGACCGAGTGGGAAAACGAGTTCTTCGCGTACGCCGCCCTCCAACACATGGTCGACGGTCCACTGCCCATGCTTCAGATGTGCCTTCTGGCCCTGGCCTTGATAGTCTCGGTGACCTCCGTTCTGTACACGTGCTATGCCTGGAGACGGCGACAGAAGGCGTTAAAGAAAGGTCGTCGCAACCCCGTTTTCGTCGGCCTCGTTCTAATGCTCGGCTCGGTGCTGCTTCTCACGCACTTGGCTGTGGTTCTGCCCATGATGGCGCGATGGCTGCCCGTCTGCGTTCTATTCGACACGTACCTGTGCGCGCCGTACAGGAGAGGGGATTTCTTTATCCTCGACGATGCCGTGGAGAGGGTCTGGCCGCCTGCCAGCAGGCCCGATCCCTTTTGCCGCCTGGTACCCAGCAGCCTAATCAGCCAGTGCACAACACAGGGCACTACCGGTATTGGCGCCATGCCAGCGTGTCCAGCCTCTAAAGGGCCCCAGAAAAGGGCCCTCCGGATTCCGCGCAAGTACAACGTAGCGTGGCAAAGGCAACAGCCGCAGCTCCACTCCGTGCAGAGGCAACGGGCCGCTGGGACTGATGATGTCGGCGACTGCTTCTACCCCTATAAGGTCGTCGACACTGACATGACAGCAGCGTGCCCGCTATTCACAGACGAGCTTGTAGGCCACTACATGGGCATGGCCATATCTGCAATATTCGGCGTGCTGAGCGGAGTAGCGGCGGGGGCAATCGCGACAATATTCCTCGCGATGGGCAAGAAAAGGAAGAAAACCACGAAACTGAGCAAGAAGAAGCAGAGGCGGAGATTGAAGAAGAGGAGGAAGAAGGGGAAGGCGAAGAAGAAGAAGAACAAGCCGAAGACTCCGCCGGAAACTCCATCACCCCCTACACCGCCTCCACCTCTGCTGCCTCCCATGGCGCTGCTACTAGAACAGCCGAGGCACGTAGAGGTCCCGGTTCCGGTACCAGTGCCCGTGCCAGTGAAGAGGCGCCGCCGTCACCGTCTGATCCCGATGCCGCAGCCCCCAATCATAGTTATGACTCCGCCAGCTCATCCACCACCTTTGCCTCAACCGGTGCTGATTAATGTGCCCCAGCCGCAACCGCTAATCGTAGTTCCTCCACAGCGCCGGAAGAAAACCGTTATGTCTGCGGTTAAAGTTCCTGTAGCCACAAAGGTGTCCGTACCAGTCGTCCACTCCGCGCGCCAGCTGACTCAGCCTGCAGTTGTGACTCGCGGCAGTGCGGTCTTCGGCAGCGTCACCAACTTGGGAGGTGCGGATATCGCTTGGCGCCACGCTGTCCGCGCAGCGATGGTGTCTCCATCGGTGCGTGTTCAGCCGCAGTCGAGGCCCGTGTACGTGGTTTCGCGATCTCCATCCATTTAAACAGTGTCGCGGGCGCTTCTTCATTGATTCTGGCGACTGGTTCTCTAAACGGCGCCTCTGCCTTTCGGCCAGCGTGTCTCTTGGCGGAGCCGGAGTTAGCAGTGTTTAAGATGTGCAATGTGGGAATGGAATTTAGTTGCGGAATTTCTTTGGCTCAATTTTTCATTAAATAATTGCAGAAACGCACTTACTTGCTTCCTCTCTTGATGCTTGGCTTCAGTTTTCATTTTTAAAGGCGGTTTTTTTCCTTAGGCTACTTAAACGCGAAAAATTTTATTTGTCAGTCTTTTAAAAACAGTTTATTTGACAATATACACGAAACCTTACATTACAAACGTAGGAGACAGGACAATGTAGAATTCTTACGGGTATATACAGACACTGACAATTCGAACTCGGAGGGTGTAGAAAATATGTTCAAGCTCGCTGCGGCCTGTTTGATTGGCGGCACAGTGCACGCTGCCAGTATTAAAACGTAGACGGTATTGCACATCCTTCGTTCTGCTCTTTCACTTATTGCGTGCTGCGAAAGGAAAACAGCTCAAAAAAGGCAGCGCTGGTAGGAGAAAGAAGAAGACCTCAACCACGCAAGCGCGTGAAGAGAGGCCGCGTGGTTTAGGCCAGCCAACGAAATCAAGCGTCTGCCCTGTTAGCCATTCTAAAGTTTGGAGTAGATTGCATGTTTTCTAAAGTGCATGTTTTCTAAAGTGCAATTTCTAAAGTGCAACCGCATCTTGCAATTTTTAGCCAATTCTTTCTTCTAATCTCGCGCTGTCACTGGATGCAAATGGATAGGTACCTACTTTTAAATTGTGAGCGGGTGCATTATTAGCCCCCTCCTTGCCCGAATCCTGGCCAAATCACCGTGTGGGTATGAGTCATCAGACGTGGTACAGCAACAACAACAACAACCACAACAACAACAACAACAACCACCACCACCACCACAACAACAACAACAATAATAACAACAACAACAACTGCTTCTGCATTGGACGCTGAGCAAGCGCGCTGTTACGTATTTGGGAAGCTGCGGGAGCCAGTGACGCATTTGACTTTAGCCTTCACTTTCAAATTTCACCTAACCAGTCTTTGCGGACGGGCAATGTTGTTCGAAATAACTGTGGCACGCGTATCAGGTTCGAATGAGCGCGAGGTTTCTCCCATTCAAACACACGTCACACTGCCAGGACCAATAGACCAGTTCGAATTATATTGTTCGAATTATGCGGCTTGGAATTATCGAAGCTAGACTGTATATAGCTATTATACAAAAAGCATTAAAATATATGCTACGAAGAAGAATCGCCTACGCCACAGTGGCTTGAAAGTACTGCTACTCGCCCGTCCTGCGCAAAAAAGCGCATTGCGACTGTCTGAAGAACTCCTTTCATCTAGTGGAAAAGCTCTCCGACAGGCACGAGAGCACTTCCCGTCGCATGCGCCTTAGAATAAGCCAAACAGCCCTAGCACGGCGGCCAATCGCGCATAGCGGTTGCACCACAACGCGAAAGCAACCGCCACTGCGAGCAGCCACGCAAAGCGGCCTCTGAGAAAGTCACTTCCGTTTATATATCGGCCGATTCTTAGTCCTCTAAACCTGCAGTGCACCACACGCCACAATGATCGCGCCAAGACGCATTAGTTGTTTGACCACATGTTTGTTATTTTCTAGGAGTGGGAAATCGTGGCACAGAGTGCTGCGCGTTACACCTCAGCTCTGGAGTCTATCATGCTTGGGTGAACACCCCATTTCAGGCCCCACATGAAATCTCTCCAGTGGCCAGGTAAGAAGAAAGAGGTCAATCGCCCCAACTTGCCTCACTCGTTCGGTTGTTACCAGAAGGGGGCAGTAGTGGTATAAAATAGCAGCCATGATGTCAACCACGCGGTCTCCAGAGATATTTGCTCTGGTCATGGCGTTTACAAGTGCCCGTAAAGAGCTGAAGATACCAGATACCATCCATCCTGTGGCCCGCGGTTCAGAGCTTCCCCAGGCATAAATACACGTAGATGTGTACAGATGAAGTACTTTACCAAAACATGCACACGGCAAGCCTCTCCCTAGAGTATGCTCATCAAACACCGCACTGAAAGCATACAACAGCCTACAGGTACTGTATGGGAATGCGAGCCCCCGAGATTAAGCGGTTGTCCGAGGACTGGTCGACAGACCAGTGCTGTGGTACCTCCCCATAAATAAAAAACTGACCGACGATTTAAGGCTAATTTCAGGACACTGTTTAAGGTAGACAGGCAACCTGGCATGCATACCACAACTTCCCACAAAATACCGACTGTACTAGACAACGTCTCTTCATTGATGGCAGATGAAAACTGCGCGTTCTGGACATTCCGATGAATTCCTGGGAGAATCACATGCCGCATGTCTTTTGATACATCCGCCGCGGTGGCTCAGTGGCTAAGGCGTTGTGCTGGTGACCACGAGTACTCGGGTTCGATTCCCGTCCGCGCCGGCCGCTTTTCTGATGAAGCCGACAAGCAGAAACGCCCGTGGGTACGAGATTTTGGCGCACGTTAAATATCCCGAGGTGGTTGAATTAATCCGCAGCTCTCCACGACGTCGCACCTCATCGCCTGCGTTGCGTCGGCGCGTTAAACCGTACAATCATCGATCGATCATCTACTTTAGCAAACCTCCACCCAGTTTATGGCGGGAGGATCGAAGGGGAGGAGAAGAGCATAAGATGTGGAGGGGGGAGGAAAGAAAGGCATTTACGTTGCAGAGGCGGCAGAAGATTATCGTCTTTCGACGAAATGTGCAGCGATGTGGGCCAGTACACGGCTCTTTTTTGTCTTATACTTCCTCGCTTCGTTTCTCTCTTCCACATTTCCAGGGACTTTATTCCCACCCCCTATCCCCGCAAAGTAGCGTGTAGGCGACAAGCCTGCGGACCTTTCTGCTTTCCTCTGATGAAAAGCCTTCTCTCGCTCCCTCTTTCCATTTCTCTCTCCTTCTCTCCCTACATGCCCACAAGATTTTGGATGGTATGTCCCCTGTGAAGGGAAAGGACAGAATAGTTGGCTGTGCTGCGCATGAAGCCGACGGGAAAGCTAGGACAATGCGCTTCCACATTGTTGCCTGTCTTCACTTCCTAATAAACGGTGCAAGCACGACAAAAGAAAAACTGAGTAATCGCGCAGCTTCTAGAAAGTGCGCAGGTGTACCGGATGCCACGCGATGATAGTCTTCACGTATGTTCCCAAGTGGCATTAAAATTTGTTCTTGCGAATAGACGTGTTGACAGTCTGTTGATTGAAGTACAGTTTACGCAGTGATTCATGAGTATCTGAGCAAGCTGCTATCCGGTCGACATAAATGCTTGAAACTCTGGTGCCCTTGGCCCAGTTCCTATTTACGTACGAGGTCACTGTCAAATCTGGGCACATTTCTACTCATTGATATATTTGCCCCATTGTTGGCTGCCCCTGGTTTTTGGTTTATAATTTTGTCGAAGCAGTGTTCCCAACTACCTCTTCTCTCTTCACTGGTCAGTATAGTTAAGTACACCATAATTGTGTGCAGAGCTTCTCGGTCGCACCCGCATGGGCGAGGTTAGACCCAAAATACTCGCACACAGGGGTCACGCTTCACAAGGGTCACACCTCTTAGCAGTTCCCGCCATAATGGACAGTTCTAGGTTCACGTGCGTTCAGAGTTAACGTACGCAAACGTGAGAAGTATACGTTTGAAACGCTTATTGGCGGTGAGATGTTAAAGTGGCGCCCCCTGGCTCCGCCGTCAGCATAGGTACTCGCGCCGCTGTCGTCTGCTAAACTCGCGCTGCTGTCGTCCGCTTGTGAGGGGCAGCAGCGCCTGTGCTAGAAATCGCCCGCTTTGGTGCTTCAGTGCATTGAAAGCTTATTCCCAGTAATTCAGTTATGCTTCCAGCTTTTGGGACTTCTGTATAATCTCAAGCTGTATCCCGCACAAGTTTTCAACACATGAGGGGAGTGAGACCAACTTTCTTCAGAGCATAGTTCAGAAGATTGTGTGTAACTAGTCTTATTTGCGAGGTTCAGTGCGCCGAGCTCCTCGATAAGTACTCAAAAGGCGTAGACTTCCTCAAGTATTTTTGAGATGTTTTTAGGAATACTCAACAGTCATGCTACGCAACAAGCAATGGAACCATAGACGCCCATCGCATACCAGGAAGTAAAACAGCTGTCTTCTATTCCTTTGGCTGTTGTTGACTTGTATCAGAAAAAACGTTGTTCTGTGCCCAACGCGTTATTTTTCTGCGCCATCAAAACGTCTTATTAGGATGTTTGGAGATGTTTGGGAGGCTCACAAAGACCTTGAGGATATTTTCTTCAGGCTGTAATGCATACAGTACCCTCGTCAGAAATTGGCTTTCGTTATGGCTGCGTACAAAAAGGTGCATATCCGGAGCGTGCATTGTTTATTCCCATGCAAGTTCTATGAGAGGGTTTGTGCAATGCCACCGCGAAACGGCCCAGACAGCGTTGTCCAGCGTACTCGAAGGTGTCTTTTCTGCACCGAAATTCTTTCGTAACCATCGTTAACGTAACGAACTGAATCCCAACCCGAAAAATTATTTCATGATTGTGCATGGTGTCAAAGGCTTGGTATACACGTTAACGAACGCAATAAATAGCGTGCGGGCCAGTTTTCGTATTACAAGAATCGAAAACAATGAATATGTCCAACCAGCTCTTTATTTTCTTCCAACCCCTTCAGGCGTAAGGAACAATTCATGAAATGGAGAGAATTACTCTTACTCTCTTGTTCTGTACCGAGAAGCCCGCCAACTAATCAGCAAGATTTTACTGTTAAATAAAGTTTTTAGATGCGAAGGAGCTTATGGTCGAGCCTGTTCCTTGCGCCATTGTGTGGGCGCCGTTGTGCGGCATTCACACCCCTACTGCGAATGCCTGGCCAGGCACCGCTGATGATGATTGTGGCAGGATACCCCTAGGGATTGGCCAACCAAAGAATCCATCACGAGATAGCTTCGCGTTCAACCACCGTCGTCATCTTCCCGTAGGGGAACCTTGAGTAGTATGCGAGGCATTCCTCCTCTCCTCACGACGCTCCTCTCCTCTCCGAAGCTCCTCTCCTCTCAGGTATTGCGCAACGGATGGCAACACCTGCGGCTCTGCGCGCGATAATGCGAAGCAGCTTAGGGTTAGAGACGCGACGTTAGCCGCTGCATACTCCGCTGGGGGCGGCACTGTAGCTCCGTGGTATAAATGAGGCGCGCGCGCGCTCCGCTCACCTCATTCTCCTCCCACAACGCCGCGATCGAACTGAAAACTAATGGGAACTTGAGTCCACCCCATGGCTGCTTCGCATACTACTCAGGGTTCCCTTACGGGAAGATGGTGAAATCCTGCTCCCCCTCTTCTTCCTCCTCGTGAGTGCATTTTTATTATAACGCATATCTGAACATTGGGAAGATATGGCTGCCGAAAATGAACCGAAATATGCCTCAAGGTCTGAACAAGCACTGTTACTGTATTGTAACTGTACACTCGTTGTGCTCAATGAGCCTCCATACTGGTTAGAAGCATGGTATACAACGAGCACGCGCCCATACACATAGTAGGTTATTCGGAACTCAACCTACATTTTTTTGGGCTACATAGTGCATGTCGATATACTTTCACGCCATGACAACGTAAAGTGATAGGATACTATACTTTCAAGCCTTCGGCAAGGTTGCAAGAACTGTTTTACCTTAATTACTGGGAATCGTAATGTCTTCTGCCAAAACCGGCGCCCCAAAAACCTGGAATTTGTTTCGGTGTTGCATTTTTACTGCTTTCGGTTGTTATACTCTAGCTGTTCACTTTGATCCAACGTTTGCTGAATACAGAAGCTGACGCCTGACCCCGATTCTTCACGCCTTGCACAGGACCGGCTTCGCAAGGAAACGGGCGAAGCCGGTAATGTTTCTCCCGAAGCGGTATAAAAAACTATACTTTAATTACGCCTTGACCTAGTGTACGCGATTTTAAGTCTCTTATTATGATAGAAAGTTGCGCATTCGCAAAATGTGGTGCGTGCAAGCATCAAAAGTCAACGAATTGCTAAGATACAGCTGGGAGATCGAGCCCGAGCGAAGTAGGCGATAAATTGGAGAATCCCTAAGCCGACGTCACGGAGGCGCGCTGCTTAGCGCCGCCCGTGGTCGCGCTTACCGCCGATGTTTACACGTATACGCGACACACGCCGCGCGTAGGGTGCCTGGATGCACGTGCCCTCGCCCCTAGCTGATCCACTTCTCGCCAAACATAGAACCGCATTGTCCACACTGCGGAGAGGCGCACTGCTCACTAGCACAGATGCTATGGCAATGCCCAGTGTTACGCGAGGCAGAGTTCCCCAAAGAAGAGGACTGGAAGGAAGCCCTTAAGAGCGACGACCTTTCGGTTCAGCTTCGGGATGTCCAGAGGGCCTGCGAGAGGGCGGAGGGTCACGGCCTTCCATTTACTGCGTGGGTGCGGCCCGCGACTGTCACGGATTCCCCCTAATAGGGGCGGTCCAAGGCAGTTCCCCAGGACCTGAATAAAGTCCTTTGTCAGTGCAGAGCCTTCTCTGTCGTTGTGTTATTACTTGAGCCATCTACTAACAGCCGCAGACACTGCTGTAGCCACTCGTGATCTTACGAGACCGTTGCTATGACGACGACAAACCCTGCTTCGTCAGGCTTAAAAGCTGAAAAATCGCCGTTCGGCATGGAGGCGCTTCGGTCTGGAAAACAAAATCTCTTTGTCGCTAACACTTCATGTGAGGGTAAGAACAGGAAAATTAAAGGCGAAATCAACAGCTTAGAACACAATGTTGCAACGAGGAATGAGTGCGGGATTAGTAACGAAGCTGATACGGCTGCGAAGCCGGTGGGTAGGGCGCCGCAATTTTGGTCAACGTACGGAAGCAACGTAAAGGCCGCAACGTAAAAATCCGAATTTCACGTACGTCCGTGAGCATGCGGGAAAGAGTACTGAGGAGAGGACCCTAGAAATAGTGTTAATACTACTGACTCTAGAGGGAAAGCTGACCGCCAGCCCATGTATTGAAACGGTGCTAAATCAGAACGCAGTCATGATGCCACCCTCATAGCGTTGACCGCTGTCTTCTTGCCTAATAGAGTTTGCGGCAGTAATTGGTAATCACCTGGCAACTTGTAAATTCTATCATGGGAGCCTCTGTTGCAGTAAATGCGCGAATGCGCAGACACGACTTTCCTTTGGGGAAACGTTGTGTGAAGTTTTTCCTGCGGTAGGTAGCCAACTCTTGTGCCACCCTAAAGCGTTAGGTGCAGTGTTCGATTCTCCGCAACTAAGAAAGGCAACGTCTGAGTAGCGCGTACTTCTTACACTCGGATGTAGTCCCGCTTCGGAGGGACTTGGGTTCGGTGGCCCGTTGTCCGCGCGAGCCCTGGATTTGGATCCCGCACGGCTTTCCCACTGCTGGTGTGGACCGTCGAGTGCCAGCTGCCGCACCCCAATATCCGTCTGTCGGCCGCACACCATTCCAGCAAACTCCACAATAGTCGGAACCGCCGCAGACTACGCTCCTCGTCAGAGCAGACTCGCCTCTACTCTTATCGTTCCCGTCGAGACTTCTAGTCTCCCGGACGCAGCATGACGACAGCCAGCACTGTTCGAGGTGTGTTATGTGCGACGGAATCGACCACAGTGGAACTACTCTTTTTCTACTCCTTACATTTTTCTATCCTATCCTATTTCCCCCCTGTTCCCACTCGATGACTTGGTTTTATGCAGGTGAGCCCCCATGACAGGCCAATAATATCCCCTTCCATTTCTTTCCTTCTCCCTTTAAAAGCGCATAACTTCCCCCTGATGGCTTTCCAAATTGATTCTCCCGTATTCTCGCATGCGCTGTTTCTGCACATCTTCTTTTGGTTGAGGTAAAATATTTCAGTTAACGTCCAGCGCCAGTCCTGAGTAATCTCTCTTTTGTTGTCCCGTCTCTACCCCGCTATTTTAACAAGCGTCACACTCCCACCCCCTCCCCCGTATGCGTCAGCTGATAATCTGTTCGCGTCCCTTTGAGGTGCTCTTTAAAACCGCTCGCTTTTATAGTGAATAGAAGTTGCAACTAGACAATGCTTCCCAAAAAAATCCATGTAAATGCAATTCGCCAATGTTATTGCACTTTATGCTAAGAAAACACGCTTTTTGAGAGAGAGAGAGAGAGAGAGAATCAACTTTACTGAGCTCGAAAATTCGATGGTGCGCGCAGGCACCAGACGGGGCGGTTCCCTATTCACGGGACCCATATGCCTCCAGCAACTCCTGGCCCCTGGCCGTCAGTGCTAGCTGAGTTGGCAGGGCGGGGCTGGACAACAAGGTCTCCCATCGCTCGGGGGGTTGGGGATTGGGGGTGTTGGGGGGAAAGGGCGGTGGGGGGTTCTTGAGGTCTTTGCACTCGGCTATGATGTGTGCCAGAGTGCCTCTTTCCGTTTTGCAGAAAGGGCAGAGTGTGTCGTGCTGCGCCGGGTACATTCGGTGTAACAGAACGGGATGCGCTAGCGATCCCGCCTGCATGCGCCGCAGGATCGTTTGCTGTTGCCTGATTAACTGTGGGTGCGGTTCGGGAAGTTTGCACCTCGCGTTTCTATACATCTGAGTAATCTCTTTAAAGCTGGTCACGGGATGCGGTAGCTCAGCCGGCTCGTCCTCGGCCCGGATGGACAGTTCTCGGGCGTGGTGGTCGGCGAGGGCGTTGCCTTCCACCTTCGAGTGAGCCGGTACCCACACGAGCTCGATGGCTCGTCCCGGAGGCTTGTGCTTGGAGAGAATGGCTCGCGCCGCAGTAGAGATCACTCCTCTTCGGAAGCTTCCGTAGGCTGACTTGGAATCTGTGACCACGGTGTCCACGCTCAGTTGCACGAGTGCGAGTGCCACGGCTGCTTCTTCCGCAACGGCTGGGTCTGTCGTCCTCAGCGACGCGCTGACGATCAGCTTGTCGATGGACGTGGCTACCGCCGTTGCTCGGTCGTCGTGTTTTCTGAGCGAGGCGTCCGCGTAGAGTACCCTAGGGTTCTCCTCCAGCTGTCGAGCCAGGGCCTTGGCTCGCGCGGTCCGCCTCCCTTCGTTCTTCCCCGGTTGCATGTTCCTGGGGAGAGCCTTGGTTTGAATGGCCTCTTTCCACTGCTCGGGAAGGGCTGCCTTGGTTGGCAGTGGTTTTATCTGCCATCCTATTTTCCGCAGGACAACCCGGCCGTGCTCCGTTTGGCTTAGCCGTACCCTTTGGTTGGACAGGTGAGCCTCGATCAGCTCCTCCACCGTGTTGTGGGCCCCCATGTCCAGCAGTTTCTGCGTGGATGAGTAGATCGGCAGGCCCATTGCCTGCTTGGTTGCTTTACGCAGCATCGTGTTCAGGGTGTCTCTGTTTGCCTTCGTTAGCTGGAGGTACGGGGCAGAGTAGGTCACCCTCGACACGACGAATGCCCGCACTAGGCGCATTGCGTCGTCTTCCTTCAGGCCTCTGTTACGGTTAGAGACCCTTCGGATCATGCTTAATATCTGCTCCGAGGTGTTCTTGATCTTCGTGACGGCCGCGGACGCTCGTCCGTCGCTTTGCAGCAGCAGACCCAGGATTCTGATCTGTTGCGCCGGTTTAATGGCTGTGCCGTCAATGGTGATGGTCACGTTCGGCGGCAGTTCCTTCTTGGGTCGTCCCGGCTTAACCATGAGCAGCTCCGATTTCTGGGGAGCGCAGCTCAGCCCGCAGGTCTTTGCATATTCGTGCACGGTAGTTGCCGCCCTCTGCAAGGCTTCCTCCGCCCAGGCATCGGATCCGGCTCGGTTCGTCCACACCGTAATATCGTCGGCGTACAGCGCGTGGTCCACGCCTTCGATTTGTTTGAGTAGACTGGGCAGGGGAAGGAGGGCCAGATTAAAGAGCAGGGGCGACAAGACTGACCCCTGAGGGGTGCCTCTCTCGCCGAGCTCGACGGGTTCCGACTTCTCTTCCCCTATCCTGATGGTCGCGCTTCTTCTCGTTAAGAAGTCCTTGATGTAGCCGAAGGTCTTCCGACCGCATCCTGTTTTGTTTAGATTTTGGAGCACGCTCGCGTGAGACACGTTGTCGAAGGCCCCTTTTAGGTCTAGGGCGAGTATCCCCCGCGCCGCGTTCCCCGTCGCCTTCCTGACGACGAGTTCTTCAGGACGTCCTGAACGTCAGGACGTCCTGATCAGGACGTCCTGATCAGGACGTCCTGGGTGCCAAGGTGTTGTCTGAACCCATACATGGTCTCGGGCATTTGGTTTGTTTCTTCCAAGTGTTTTTGAAGTCTGCGAAGGACCATACGTTCCATCACCTTCCCCACGCACGACGTAAGGGAGATGGGGCGCATGTTGTCAATCGTCAGCGCTTTTCCGGGTTTCGGGGATGCAATTAGCTGTCTAGGAGACCCATGCAGCACCTGTGTCACCTTTTTGTTTCCAAATTAAATGCACTGAGGTAGCTGCCCTAGGGTTATCTTAGGTTTCATAACCATGAAATTCCCAAGCCTAATATCAAGAAACTCACTCTTGCATTTTTCCTCTTTCTAGGTAAGCTTAGAAAATTGGGAATTGATTGTATTCTTGGGGGACGTCACGTAAGCCATATCATCACTTTTACCGGTTGCTTTAGGTCCAGATAGTGTATTTGATAGCAACTTAAAAATCTAAACAAAACCAAACCAGAGACAAGAAGGGTATCATACAAAACACGCAGTGTCATTCTAATTTGGCGGTAACTAAAGCATGCAGTGCTTTCAAACAAAAAATAAGTAGTGGAAGTGTTCATTGGTATCAGACGCAGGGCTTTTTACTATTTATATTCCATGTCCGATTCTCCCGGAATAAACAAATACGAAAATAATGTTAGGAACCTAGTCCAGCAAAGATATGGCAGATTTGAGGCCAATAAAGAGGGAAGGCTGACAAGACAATAGAAAGACAAGGCTTTTTAAAAACCAAAGAACCTTTTTGAATGAAACCCAATTTGAAGATAAGCTGGAGAGGAGCAGAAGAAAGAAATTAATACAAATATAGAGGCAACATGATTAAGCAGGAAATGAACAAAACAAGGCCAATTCTACGAGTGAGTTATGCACAAAAGCTCTCAACAAAGGACCAGCTCCATTTCAGGAAAATTTTTAAAAAGTATGTCCACTATTTAAATGATGTACACAAAAATCAGTCATATTGCCGTTGTTTTCGACGAGGTGCTGCAGAAGCAGTCGAATCACCCTTTGTCTTGAAGAAGCAGATTAAAGTGTATAAGAGAGGAAAACACACAGAAGTGCTGTAGGGGCGTTACTAGTGTGCAGCATGCTTCGTTTGCGAATTTTGTCGCTTTGCGTCGTATTTTGATGCCTTTCGTTTGTTTTGTTTTTTCGTCCGTGGTGTTCTCTTTAAACTTGCAATTTCTGCGCCCTGTTTTTTTTTATTTCTCCCAAATTTTCCATCCTTTACTTTATAGCAATATTTTCTTTCCATTTCAAGTCCCTTACTACCATTCCCATATGTAGCCCAGCCAGCCGGACAGATTTAAAGCAAAGCTTTCTACCTCTACGAGCCAACGATACATCGCGGCGTGCGGGACAAGAAACTCCGAACACGGATGGGTAGGGGGAATGCGGTTTTCACTCCCTGAGCACAGTGCAGATGGCTCGGCGATAGGGCGCTATTACCCAGCGTTCCACACGCGTAGCTGCCCGCTCGCACCGGCGTGCGCGTTGGAGGGACGGCTTTGTCGTGTGCTTTAGCGACAGTTGGTTTTGGCCTGCTGTGGCGTGCTTCGCGCCCGTTGCGCGCTTCCCTCGCACGGCGTGATTAACGTGTTCGACAGCACCTCCTGGGTAACCCGGACCCGACAGAATTAAGTGGCCGTATGGAAAAGATGTGCTAAGGATTGGTTTGCAGAGCGGGAAAACAAAATGTAGAGATCACGTACAGACATCTGGCCGCTAGAAAACAGAACCTTTTGGGCACTGCTTGCCACGAATGGGATTCCGTTCTATGAATTCGTAAATACCAGTTCGATTGTGGTTTACGAAGTATTACAGAAGGCGAAGGAGCAACTGGATCTGATAAATACGACTATAAAAATTCGCTCAGCTTTCTCGCAATTCTCTAACTTACTAAACTAACTAGTTTACATCGGTATAAATGGGAATCACTAAGCTCACAGGACAAATTGTTTCTGTGTCTGCCCTTGTGTCGTGCGGTGGTGTAGCCCCAAGCTAGCACATCAGGATGGCTACGTTCCGCTGTGTCACCCTTCGAAAGATGCTCCTCTCTGTTTTCTGCCGACGCACGGGCGGGCTACAGCAGCGGCGTCGTCCTCCGCTCTAGCCCGGCCGGAGCCGACGATCCTGCGTTCGGAACGCCGCCCCCGCGGATTCCAGGTAACGGCTGGCAGAATCTCTGGTTTCGCTCTTTGTAGTGCCACGTGTCTGAATTCAAGTACGTCGCATGGGCAATTGTTATGGGTGTCGTTGAAAGCTTTGCTTTCTAACCACCTCGACAGCATGGATTGGACTCAATTTTTTTCTTCTTCGCCATCTTTCCTCGGTTAACCTCCTTTCCTTTCTTCTACTGTTTCGTCGTTTCTTTCAACTGACACATAGGTCATCTTAGGCTCGCTGTTAGCATCACAAACATCCCTGAAGGCATGGTGTGATTACTGGTGGTGAAATAAAATTCGATTGATCGGAATCGCTCATAGATATGAGCCCTTCGCCTTTTCTGTGGTTCCTCTTGATTGTTCTTGCAGCCAAAGAGTAATGTACTATATGTGGGATAGGTATGAAAAGTAATGCAGTGATGTATGTGTACAGGATTTTATTCGGTTCAGCTTTCACAAATAACTTTTCATGTATCAAACAGAACCCGTTGCAGGATGAGGGGGCCAGGCTGTTAATATCAAGTTTGTCATTTTTTCGTTGCCTGAATTTCAACACGGTATATTCTGTTCTGCGAATATTCTGTTTTGTTGCAACACGAAGTCTTCTGTGGTGTGAAGTACACAATACAAAGGGTTCGATGGAGTTATGATGCCCCCATTGTTTTTGATAAAAATAAGAATGCTGGTCACGTCAACCTGAATGAGCATTAGCAGAAACTTTCGTTACTGGCACTCAGCTCTTGTAATGCAACTTCGTCATCGTCTTTGTTACTATGAGCAAGCTGGAATGGGAGCGTCGAAATCTGACAAGGTCCAGCATGGCATCTCTGTGGCCACCAATTCGCCGTTGGCATAGGGCTGTGCCACACATGTTGAACTGCGAGATGGAAGGCCTAATATTCCTTCCTTCTATCGGATGTATATAGCTGAAGACCGTGGTCTAGGCTGAACCCATACATGCAAATGTAACTGTCGCTTATTAAAAAAATTACTGTTTAATTTATACTCGGTTGCCTTAATGAGTGCTACGTTTATATTACACCCATTAAACGGGCCATGTAGACAAAACACGTTTGTTTTATTCGAAAGATTTAGCATTTAATAGTGCCCTAGCGCTTTTCCCGCAGCAAAGAAGGCTTTATTCACTGAGAAATTAATCGATTTCAGTTAATATTTCCATTCATCCGCCAAATCTTGTTTCCGGACGTCTGCCATGACGTCACATTGGACGGGTCTTCAAGCAAACTTCTAAATGCCCTTTTCAGTCTGCAGAGGGTTCCGGAGCCATGTTTACCGTCATCCCTCATTCACGGCGCCCCCATCTGCTCCGCACTGCTATTAGGCTTTGCTTTATTCTTGACCATATTTGCACCTCGCCTGTTTTTGTTATGGTAGGTAGCAATCTTTTAGTGAAACTTGGGGTATATTGCCACGAAGCGAAAGACGACGCAGTTCCCTCAAAGGAAAACACGTTTATTGGAGCCAACTTTTGCTCCCCTAACAACTCAAAGAATACACAGGTGGCGAAGCAGCAGTCAACAAAAGGACGTGTGCGGGCGAGCGTCGGCGATTCGGATACCGCGGCGTCTGCCCTGCAGGCTTTTATCTTTCGGCGCGAGTGTTCCTCGAACCGTCGATTTCCATCTAGAACATTGTAGATCAAAGAAGATTATTCGAGGCTACTGACCTTAGCGCGAAACGCTCTCTGTATCAGAATGAGATAACCCGCGCAGCATAAAAATAAAGAATGGAACACGCGCTTCGTTTGGGACACAGATAACGCAGCCGGGCGCTGCCGGACAATAAAAACAAAACATAAACAAACAAACCCAATGCCTAGTTCGCGGCAATATTCTACCAGAGACCTGATTCTACAAATAGGGCCGCATAATTACGTGACCCTATTAGTGACAATGTCGATTACGGCAATCAGCCAGTATCTTCTGAGACAACCCCAAAGCGCTAGACTAGAGCACGCAGCACCAACAGTAGTACCCAGTGGTACTTCTAATTTGCGTGTACTTTCGTAACTTACATTGCTTCACCCGACCAATCTTACTGGTATAAAACAAATTTGCATTACACTTAACCGAAAATAGCTCGTTCTGCAAGCCTATAAGCCATGACTAATTTGCGTTTGCTTTTGCCACCCTCAGCCAATCACGTGCCTGTGCATATGATGCCATATTGCCGATAACCATGCTTGGCTTTGTTTATTTATGTGTTTGCTTTTACCACTCGGCTGCGCCAGGCTGTATCTGCGTCCCGAATGAAGCGCATGTTCCATTCTTTGTTATACCGCACGGATTATCTCATTTGATAGGGAAAATGTTTTGCCCTAAGGCCACTAGCCTAGAATAGGCTTCTTTTACCTGTAGGGTTCTCGATATAATTCGACTGTTTAAGAAACACCGCCTCCGTAAGATAAATTCCTGCAGAGCGGACGCCATGGCATTCTTTTCGCCGACACTCGCCTGCGCACGTCACTTTGTTGACTGCTGTTTCTCCACCTGTGTATTTTTTGAGTGGTTAGGGACCACAAGTTCGCTCCGACAAACTTTTTTATATTTCAAGCCAACTGCGCCATCTTTGGCTTCATGGCAATAGTTTCTAGTTTAGGAAATTAGCTAGTGAGTCCGCATAGCCATTCCCTTTTTTGTTAATTATGTAGCTTATTTGAGCGAAGTTTAGGTTAAAGGTAGCGTCAGCATGACCCTAACAAGGCAATGTTTCGAGTGAACCGAAATTGTGGTTTGTCTGCATGGCCCCTTTAAGTTTCTAAATACTCTACTCTAGTAAATGATTATAGTACCGTGTTAAGCAATTTGATTTACCTGCTATAGTTATATGTTTGTCAGCTGTATCAAAATTTATCTCTGTGATTGAACTAGTAAGGTGCAATAACTAATTTATACCTGCAGTAAAATTTATTGACTTGTGAAGGAAGACATATCCCTGGTCTGCTTCACCTTGCACAAAATACAGACAGGGCCATCGAGACTTCAGAATGCGCGTGTTTAAGTTAGCTCAAGACGCTTCCAAGGGGGTTCTAAAGACAGACTCAGATTTCCGGCCAAAACAGTTACCATTTCAGAAAAAACCACCTTCGGCGTGGTCGTCCTGATAACCAGGCGCGAACGGAAGCGGCCGTTTCCGTTCATTAGCGAAGGCCAGCAGGGAAGGGCAGAATAATTTTTATTAACACCCCACCAGGCGGGTACCTAGACATCAGCTCCTAAGGCTCGCATAAATAAAGTTTAGTCCTTTTCCTTTGTGCATGTAAGTAAAAGTACACGTATAAAATGTGACTTCACTGGCCCATCGAGCTCCGGAAATTGGTCTTACAAGAATAGCATAAACCGTGCAAAGGACGGGACAAGGAAGGACAACAGGACGAAGCGCTGACTAGCAACCAAATGCTTTATTTCTGTGAGTCTGTTTACAGAAGACTGCAAGAATCGTTGACAGATCGACACAGAAATCGGTCTCATCCTGCCAACCGGCGCTCTCTCAGCACCCACATCTTCGAAAGTGAGGATAAATATTAGGGAGTTTTGGCAGTTCGTCTGTTCCGTCGTTTACGTAGGGACCGTGCTGACCGGGACGCGACTGCGCTTGCGCGCGATGGAAGGACGAGGAGCCGCACCCCACCGGGACGAATGCACGGGCATGGCGAGAGCCGGCCCGCAGAACTAATCCACCCTACCGCGACGAATGCAAAAGTGTCCAGACGGGTCCCGGTCAACGCGTAACCACGTACAACACGAAACATACGGAGTGCTGAAACTCTCTATTATTAAGATTTCCGGAGCATTAGTTTACACATGAATAAGACTGAGTTATAGCTCCCAACCGCACAATATTTATGTACTCTTTCCTTCGCAAAGTCGGACTCGGTATTGGTATAGGTTTTGCGTGAGATAGCTCGCGGTTTTAAAAGGATGCATAGTGCTGGTATGCCAATATTTGATTTATTATTAGGTAATTGTTATCTTAAGGGTTTTATATGTAACACTCCCCTCTTTGGCCACCTTTGCAGATGGGCAAGATTGAGAACCTCACCGGTTACTACAACAAGTACTGGATAGCGAGGTCACTGCCCCAGCAGTGGAAGACTGCCAAGACCATCCTCATCCCCACACCGGTCAAGCCACCGAACACCGTCTACCTCCGGCCCATCTCGCTCACGTCCTGCGTGGGCAAGGTGTTGGAGCACGTCCTCATGTGTAGGTGGCAGGACTATTTGGAGGAGTCGAGATTGCACCCCGCCACGGTAATCGGATTTCAGTGTTCCCTTGGCACCCAAGAATGGATCATTCTGTTGAAAAATGAGATCATTGACGACAATCAAAGGATAGAGAACAAGGCCATTCTGAGGCTGGACCTGCAGTACGCGTTCGACAAAGTGAAGCACTCTGCGATCCTATCTCAAGTGTCCAGACTCAACATGGGCGCAAGAACGTATAACTACATCAATAACTTTCTGACAGCTCGAACCACCGAGCTCTGCGCCGGTGATCTGCAATCCAAGAGAAGAGCCTGGGCAGTGTCGGGACCCCCCAGGGCTCGGTCATCTCGCCGTTGTTGTTCAACTTTGTCATAAACGGGGTGGCCGAGCGGCTCTCTCGAGTTGAGGGGGTCCGGCACACCATCTACGCCGATGACATCACTCTGTGGGTTACGGGAGGCACCGATGGTCACACCCAGATCTCACTGCTAGAGGCCGTTGGCACGATAGAAAACCAGCTTAAGGGATCCGGCTTGATATGCTCGCCGAGAAAGTCGTAGCTGCTGGTGTTACCACCTGAAATACGTCAGACGAAACAAGAGCGAGCCGAGGGACGATTACGAGGCGATAAATATCGTGACGAGGAGTGCCACAAGATCCCGGAGGTCGACAAGATACGGGTGCTCGGCATAATTATAGACAAGCGTCTCGGCAACGGCGAGACCATTGCCCGCCTTACAGCCAAGATCACCAACGCAGTGCGTCTCATCAGACGGGTCGCCAACCGCAAGTCCGGGATGAGGAGGAGAGCTTGATTCGGTTTTTCCCAATCAGCCACGTCGCCTACGTTGCAGCCTTCCACAACTGGATGCAGTGCGAAAAGAATAAGATCAACGCCCTGATACGCCGATCGTACAAGGCGCGCTCGGGCTGTTCGAGTGCACAAGCACCGACAAGTTCCTGAGCCGGGGGGTACACAATACTATCGAGGAAATTGCTAAAGCGCAATGGTTCGCCCAGCTGGAGCGGCTCTCTAGGACCGAGACTTGTAGGCGCATACTTCAAGACTTCGCATTCACGCCTGCGGCGAGGAAGGCGAGCAGCGACGCTCCTGTCTGGGACGAGACCCGGTGCCGGATTCGAGTAGACCTCATCCCGAGGAACATGAATCCGGAGTTTAACAAGGAGAGAACAGCGGCGAGGGCCAAGGCCCTCCTCGACTTTTACGCCAAGGACGAGCACGCAAGGCTAGTGGGTGCGGCCGAATACCAGGGAGAAAGCGAGGCATTCGTGGCTATTTTCATCGAGACGTCGTCCGGCGCGACGAGGGCGGCGGTGAGCGTTCGGGTTCGAGAGGCGTGCCAGGCGGAGGTGGTGGCCATTGCCCTGGCCTTTGCCGACAGTGTTGTGTGACTCGAAGAGTGCAGTGCGGAATAAAACCAAGAGCAAATTGTATGGTAAGGCTGTGCGCGTTCTATGCGCGGCCGACCTCCAACGAACTGAACTGAACTGAGAGAACAGGTGTGTTAAAATGAAGTGGTTCCCGTCGCACGCTGGCAACAATGCGTCAGACAAGCACGAAAACCACAACGAGACGGCACACGCAGTGGAGCGATCGCTAACCAAACGCGCCGCTGCAGCCGACCGTTCACTTTGGTGTAACGCCAAGGACCGTATGACGACGTTCAACGAATTTTGCTCTCCCAACTCCGCACCCAGGGCTGAGCCGAGCGGAGCGGAGGCGTTGCTGCTCAGACAACTACAGACTGGGTCCTTACCCACCCCAGTGTTAATGAAGCATGTGTACCCGCAAGTGTATGTGAGTGATGCGTGCCGCGTGTGCCAGCGGGAGAGGGCCACCCTGATGCTCATCCTATGGGACTACCGAATTCCCCGACGAAGCGTCGACAAGTACAACGATTCCGCCGCAACTCACGGCTGCAGCGAAGTGCTACGACCCATTAATCCAAACATGGGCAGTCCAGCAGGTCTCGGCGGCTCTCGAAAGACAAAGGCTGAACGCAACCGCCCGGACGTTGCCCCCAAGGGCGACCGAACGCGGGAGTAGAACGAGCCGTAGTCGAGTAAAGACCACCCCCTGAGAAGACGTAAGGGCCCGCGTCGCGTCGCCATTTAATCGGGGCTTCGGTCTGCAGACGACTAAATAAAGTTTCTTCTATCTATCTATCTGGGCATATGTAACATTGACCGTTTCACTTGAAGTTCTTGAAATTGTACTCCTGTGCGATTTCAATGAATGTATAGCGAGCATTTGCCTAGAACATCTGTCAGATGCCTCTGTGGCGTCCAAGAAGTTTGGCCGCTGGTTTCAGGGTCATTAAACTCAAGGAGCTTTACCAGCTGCACGTGCACCTGTGCCGAATGTGTTTCTCAGAGGTACTTTCAGTCCAGCTTAACTCGAAAATAGCGTTTAAGGTGGTTAAGCACTTAGACTGTTTCAAAGGTTTTTTTGGAAGGGTAGCCTTTGCTTCGTGGTTTGGTTAGGGCTCTGGCGTAGGTCTGCTCCAGCTGATGCATAAAGGGTGGGTCCGTCGCATTTACCGTTTAATGTGGCACTTGCGAACACTCTGTGACGTGCATACGACTGTAGCAAGGTAGCGAACTAGCCAGTTTGCAATTTCCACCATTGCAAAAGGTGGAAATATGTGAACGGAAGACAGCCAATAGGAACACAGAACGCCGCTTACTACACAAAAATTGCCTCTGCAGAAATGTTGATTGATTGTAGGGTTTAACCAGCATATGCAACGCAGGTGATGAGGCACGCCGTAGTGGAGGGCTGTGGATTAATTTGGACCACATGGGGATTTTTAACGTGCGCCGAAATCTTGTACACACGGGCGTGTTTGTTTTTCGCCTCCATCAGAGAAGCGACCGCCGCGCCTGGGAATCAAACGCGCGACTTCGTGCTCGGCATCGCAATGCCTTAGCCACTGAGCCACCGCGGCGGGTCCTCTGCTGAAATGTTAAAATGGGGCACAGCGGTTTGTTGGGAGGGTCGGTGCCTAAGCATAGAGAGTAGCCGGGCTTGTACAGTCATATTTGTTGCTCTCACTCTCGTCCATATCTCTGTTACCCAACCTGCTGGTGATTACAATACTACTTCATAAATGCATCACGGACATCCACAGCCAAATGTATATTCCACAGAATATCTCACAGAAACATTTCACCCCAGGCGGAGGCTAGTAATACACCCAATTGAAGCGGCACTCAGTTATCAAAACGTAAATACTTGAAAATAAACATCATTGCTTTTTTTAGGGGGCGGGGGGCGGCTTATTCGAAAACATTCAGCTATTTTTTGTCGGCCGCTTATACTAACTTTGGGCTGTCTAATGTAAGGAACTTGCACATCGTAGCCGATAGAATTTAAAGGAAATCGCATGCAGTATTCGAATCTAGCTTCATTATTGCAGAAAGATATGACAATATATGTTTAACGCGGTAAATAGCCTAGCGCAAAGGCGCATTGCGGCGCACCGCAGATGCCCATATCCCGCCTGATCAAACGGTAATTGTGCATGTCCGATTAGGTCCGTCGACAAGGCGGTAAAACACAACGGAAGATTTGGCAGTATCAGCGTGGTCGCATCTCCACCGCGTGAGCAGCTTGGAGGAGGCGACATTATGGTTGTTGAATGTGGTGTGCTGTGGCATGCTGGGCAGAGCACGAGTGGGCGAGCAGCGCCTGCCAACGAGCCAACGGTGCCGAGGCTTCGGGGTAGCGATGGGTCAACCAGCTGGCGAGATGCTGCAGCCACACGACATTCGAGAACGGCTGGAACTTGGACGGTCGTTTGCTGCGAAAGGGAAAACAGTCGTGCTGATCTCGTGTTGGCGGCAAGATAGCAAGTGCTTTCAAAACATTTAGGCGCTGTTACGACAGCCGAGTACAAAAGCCCTCCAAATGATTAGAGCCGAACCCACACTGGTTTCTCTTCAGAAATAAAGAGTACTCAGGTCTAACAATTCACCGACTTTACCAGTCCCATGCTACAGCTTTTCACGTGATCAAATCGAAGAAATCCCATTTCACCGTCTTCACCTGTCTTTGCCTATCTGCAAAGTATTTGGTGCACTACCTTTGAGCAAGTATATTTGAAGTGCTGATTTAGACGCTCTTTGTGGTAAAAAGTAGACACGGTGACTTCTAGAAACGCATCTGCTGGCCAAGGGTGAGCTATGTCAAAACAATTACGAGCAATTGTATAAAGTAAGCTTCCCCTTCCAATCCAATCTTTCTAATAATCTTTCTAATCCTCCGACTCTTTTATCCCTGCGACCAATAAATGTTTAACGATTCTGACAGTTTTACCTAGTTCTTTTTTGACGGAACTTCCTCAGAGGGCATAGTTACAAGCCCAAGTTATGCTATGAAATGGGTTTTCCTTGCCAATTTTGAAAGTAAACCCAACGAAACAGTGCATTAAGAATGCCCGGCTGCTGATCAATACTACAAGGCGATAGAAGAATCCAGGATTACCAGCCTGATAGCCACCTGTTTTGTTTTCGTGGCAGCCTTTTCAACGGCCATTCTTGTGTATATTAGGTGCGTGTACTGGGCAGGTGAAATGTGCTGACGCCGTAAACACTTCTCTCAAAGCAGAACTTGCCTAGTCACCATAACATAGCCTGCATTGCCTCGTAGTAATTACAAACACCTATGCAGAGAGCAATACCACGGCTTTTATTATTACGCCACACAACGATCTGATGTAGTGCACAACGGTGCTTCTGTCACCGAAAACACAGCGCATACAGTTGCTCTCGGTGATCGGGTGCGGAACCTGCATACAATAGAGGCGGTAAACGACGCGGTAAGTGGCCGAGGAGCGAAAGATAGCTGCTGTCATTGTCATTGTGCTTCCACAAAAAAAGCTGTGCCTGTAGCTTGTTATCTACAGACTTTGCTTATAATACACCGGACAAACCGTTCTTAAACTCTTACTGGTATTTCTATGCACTGCATGATTTAAGCTGGAGGGTCATGACTGAAATTAAACGGTTTACCAATGTTACTTTGTTAACTAACGCATAGAACGCCCTCCCTTGATGGCAAACTCTTGTTTTGTGATCAGCTGGAATCACGATTGCAGCGAGCACAATCCACATCGAAGTTTTTACGCGTCAATCGTGTTAGTGTAGCTCCACAAAGCTCCACTGAACTAAGTTGCTGTCAACGAGCATCCGCGCTAACAGAGCCGCATGGATTGCGAAAATTCCGGCAGTCGAAGAGCGTCCCACAGGAAGGAACCACAGTAACGTGCAGTCAGGACAGAGCAAAACTAGAAATGTTCGGAGACGTCACCTCTGAAGAGTGAAGCACCATGGAAGAGAATGCCCACGCGCCATCAACGGCGAGGAGAATGGTGAAAAAACAAATCCGCTGTGGCGACAACGCGCGATTTTGATTTACGATTTATTAGTGCATACTCATCACTTTAACAAAATTATTGAAGGAGGCGATTGCTAATACATTGATTGATTTTATTATACGTACATCTATTTAAAGGTAGAGGGCATTCCAGGACCCAGTGACTTCTAAATACGCTTCTTCTAAACTAAAACTTCTAAAAACTAAAAACAGTTTTTTCAACTTTTTTTAAATCTCGAATGCTTCGAGAACGTAGCCAACCAACATATCCAGTACTTAGATTAGGTGTTCGCAAAGTACGTCGGTCGAAATTTACCACTCTAGGCCCATCCGATATCTAAGAACCGCTCTCAATAGTTTTTTTCTCTCTTTCCTGGTCTTAGCGTTCTTCGACCGCAGGAATTACGTAATTACAGTGGTGTAGCGGTTATTGGCCGGTTCTGCTTCAGCTGCAGCAATGAAGCCTTTTGATAGCCACTTTACTAAGAAAGCCACAAAAGCAACGCAGAAACGGAAAGCGTATCTTGGGCGTCGAGCAGACCTTGTAGTGCGGCTTCATGCTGGCGATAACTATACTTTCGCAGTGCTTCTAGGGGCGACAGAAAAAAGTGAAAGCGTTTTTCGGAAGTGTAGCGGAGTCCCTTTAGGATCTGGTGGGAGAGTGGGTGGCTGAGTTGTGTTACTCACTTTGCGTTTTTTGCCCAAATTACGGTGTAGATTTTCTAATTAGCACACATTGTCTTTCTTTGCTATTCATAACACAGGCTTCTGTTGGTTTTTCAGGGCCTAGCATAGCTTTTGTGCAAGAGTGGTGCAATGTGGGCGCTAGGATTAGCTCTTCCAGGAGACGCGCTTGCGTATGATTGCGGCAGTTCTTGATAAGGCTGGGTAGAGTGCATGAGCAATGGCAAAGGGAAAACGAACTGTATTGCGCAGGATCAGCGAGCCCACTGGCGCGCCTCATCCTCTTCACACTCCTGTAGTTGCTGCACCACATTTCAGCTTCAGGTGATTGCTTGCGTCTAGCTTCTGCGTTGTCGCTTCTGGTTGGAGTTGATCATGTCCTTCCGGAACGCTGCTCGGGTCCATTGTTTGCCTCCGAACTTCCACATTTCGTCCTTTTATAGCGGACGCAAACAGCGGTTGCCCGTTTTATTTAAAACCGACCTTTGTGCTATTTGACTGCGAGCCCGCGGGCCTCCAAAAACCTTTTTCTTTTGATGAAGCAACCCATTGCATTTTGTATCGGGCCAATGCAAGAGCGCACAAAGCCCAACAAGAAAGTACAAAACTGGAACAGCGTAAATGAAGTAACACTGCAGTGGGACACGACAATGTATTGTTGCGCATTCACGCTCTGCTTATAATGGGCTGCCGCCACAAACGAAGCAGTGTTCTTGTTGTAACAGTAAATGACTTATTTTAAATTTTTTGGCTTGGTAAAATTACCGAATTAATTTCGGCGCTTCAAAATCAACTGAATACCACCCCCTAAAAAAACACAACTATTAGATTTAAAAGACATCGCTCAGGAAACGTACATTTACTCTTTTGAGAATGTAAAGAAAACAGCAAAAACTATTTTCGTGTGGGTTTGTATTATAAACGTTGCAGAAAAGACCTAGAAACTGCAGAATTTCTTTTTGGCCCACATAGCGTCGCACACGCGTAAAAGCAAAGAAAATGCACTCATTCCGACGAACGTAAGAAACCCATAATGATTGTAGCTTGAAAGTAATAACCGACGCCAAAAAATATATATAAATACTTTTACACTAGCTGAAAGTATAAACAATTCGTCGTTAGGCGTTGTTCATGCGCTCGCTCTGTTGGCTCTACAATGCTTTATCTTTAGGAGTTTTGTGGAACTTTTTTTCCTTTCCGTGCAATTATAACGCTCCTTCTCAAGTTAGTGTCATTTTGTCGCATGTTGCTTTTTTTACCGTTCTCTCGCAAGTTTTCAAGGCCAGTAATGACGGGCAGTGGCGTAGATAGAAATATTGTGCCGTGGTGTTACACGCTCCCTGTAAAAAACGAAGGGAAAGAGATCCGGCACCACAACAAAATTTTAGTCATTATTTTGTTTCATAAACCAAAACCTTTATTTTTCTTTTTACGTCATACTATGTCTATTCGGTGTATAGATATTATAGATCAAAAAGGCATACAAAAAGGGACGGAGAGAGGCGGTCCGAAGAACATTTTGGAGGGTGTTCTGACACCGAAGCACCCCCTCTGGCTATACCCCTGATAACCGGCAATCGTAAGCCACATTTCAAAAAGTGCCGAATCCAGTTAAGAGTGCCCGCGTGTATCGAAAGAACCCGAAACTTACCTCAGCAACTTGGCTATGCTGGAGAAAACGTTGCTCTCGTCGTCCCTTGCGAAATCCGGGAAGCGCGCGAAGTCGGTAGACTCGGTGTGCGAGCCTGCAACGGAGTTCACAGGATTAACAGTTACTGCTTCTCGTCTTCTTTTCGAATCACAACATCACGATACCATGGCTCAAGTTACGGCTACCCTGTCACCTACTACTCGAAAAAGCAAAGTCAATGTCAAGTGCGCCGTCGCCGAATCTGCTTAGTTTGGACCGCGTGGACGGTCGGCATCAGGGTAGCCAAGCGGCTCTCAGCTACATGAGCCGACTAAAAGCAAGTCGTCTGAATGCACAGTGTCACGGTGGTATGTCTCGACTAGGTCAGAAATATGGACGCGGGATAGCCGCTGGCGGGTTTAACAATTCTACACACTTGGAAAACCTTCAAGCAAATCACACAAGAAACAAGCAGCACAGAACCTATCAACAGTGAGTCGCCACATTAAAAATCACGAATAAATCGTCAACCAAACCAAAAGTTAGCACAATAAAGTTTCTACGCGGTCTAAACCAACACCTCCTAAACATCTTATACTAAATCAGCACGTCCTAGGTACTGCCGCCACAAAAACTAGTGTCTAGTTGTGTCCTATATGAGCATGTCCCTATTGAACTGGCCTACCCTGGTCATCGGCGCTTCCGTGGCGTACACGTGCGCGTCCGCGACGCGGTGGTAGCCGCAGTCATTTCGTGGTGATGCGGGCGTCGATGGGCATGGTCGTTGTGTGGACAGAGTTGGCACCGCGCGTCCTGAAGTGTTTCCTCTGTGGCTAACCTTGTTGTAGCCGCTGCAGCTGGAGGTTATCAGAAGCATGCCGAACGTAGCCTTGCGGGGCTATCAAAGCGATGGTCGATGGGTCGTGGACGCTGGCCACAGGTTCCTGAGCGTCGCCGCTGCGGCCACCATTACGCAGGTCAGTGGCACGACTAGGCTGCCGCAGCTGATGTGAGGTCGGCCCGCGCATGCCCAGGTTTGGTAGGCACAGTCGGTGGCCTGGCCGCGTCCTCCTGGCTCGTTCCTCGAAGCTCGCCTGCTCCTTCCGCCTCCTGGATCATGTCTCTTCCCTCCTCTCCTTGGAATCTTCGCTTATATACCCTCTGGGTTCCATCGCGGCACAGTCTGAATGGCTCTCTCCCTTTTCGCTTCCGTATTTTGTCACAAGGCCACTTGGCCCTTTCGTGGCGTTCTTGAATTGGCTTCGTATTTTGCTTCCATATTTGGTCAGGCTAACATGGGGCTCCGTCGCGGTGGTCGTGGGGTCGTCCGTGATTGGCGAGCAGTTCAAATTTTTTGTCTTGTTTTGATCTTAGGGGGTTTCGGTGCATCCGCCCTAAAAGATTGCCCTTGACACATGCCCCACAGAAATCCACAACCCTGCAGTTGTTACAAGTCTGTTTTTACTGAAAGCAACGCGTTCTCCCTTTCCGCATTTTAACACGAAAGTGTTTTATGCCCGGGGGCACCATGATCTCACTGACGTCATACCCGTCACGGGAATGACGTCGCCATAAACTGCCATTGACGCGGCGGTGCCCAGATTCGAACCCACGAGCTCTCTCTCCTCTCGCCGCAACTGGAGGTTCGTGGCGCTTTGCCCACTGCGATATGAAAAGAGGCGTGAGCAGCTCTACGCACGCGCCTTATGTCCTTCCCTATGACTCACTGAGATGGTGCTGCCGTCTTGGAGAGGCGAAGCAATGTAGCGCATCATCACGCTAATGAGTGCCGACAGTTGGCTCCTCGATGCCAGCGCCTTCGTCTGCGGGGGTCGCGCGTGAACTGAGGAACCCTTCGCTTTCGCTTCGTTCCCATGACGATTATGTGTTTTAAGCTGCTGTTTCTGTGCATCTCATTTTTTTGTTTTATTGCCCCTGGATAAACCGGTTATTTTTTGTTTCTTCCGTGGCAGCGTCACTTCGTCTGGCGGGGTCAGGCTCGCAAACCTTCACACATGAAGGACGTCCCTTTAACGTTCAACTGCCCCTGTGAAGGCCCCTTTCGCTTTCGTGTTTTACCGATCTCTATGAAAGAGGGATCAACGCCAATTTTTATTGTTTCGCACCGAATTCGCACCTGTCAACAAAAGTTCAGGGCGCACAACCGACGGTGAATGTCGTGACGCACCAACGTTGCCATGATAGAACCGCCCCATAAAATTGACAGTTGGGCTAGTTGGTTTTGATTCATCGTAAGTAGCGCTAGAGACGGGACACGTGTCGTCGTGTGTGTCTCCTCTTCTGTGTCCCGTCTCTAGCGCTACTTACGATGAATCAGAACCGCCCCAGACAACTTTACAATCACGTCCCAGCTCCTTTATGGCGCGCGCGCATCGGTGGTGAGTCGCTGAATTTACTGCACAAATTACGCTTTGGCGAATGGAATTGTTTATAGTTTAGATACGTCTGGCTGTGTAAAAGGCGCGTGCAATATCGACGTCCTCATCTTCACAAGTTTCCTTACGAAAATGAAAGATTCGAGTCAAGTCACCAACGCTTTGTTTCTCGATTTTAAATGTCCACCTCATCCTACGACAGATGTCAAGCAGTCTTCTGGTCTTTGGAGGTTGCATGTACACTTGGCTGTCGCATGTACACATGTACACATCGTCCCGGGTCTTCTGTTAAACTTCGACGTGCAGCACCACAAGTGTTAACAACAAATACGCGGGTGTCAGTTTATGCCCAAAGCAGCTGCTCGCACATTATTGATTGATTGATTGATTGATTGATTGATTGATTGATTGATTGATTGTAGGGCTTAACTCGCCGACGCAACGCAAGCGATGAGGCGCGCCGTAGTAGACAGCTCCGGATTAATTTCGCCGGATTAACTTGCGCCAAAATCTCGTACACACGGGCGTTTTTGCTTTTCGCCTCCATCAGAAAAGCGGCCGCCGCGGCCGGGAATCGAGCCCGCGACCTCGTGCTCAGCAGCGCAACGCCTTAACCACTGAGCCACCGCGGCGGGGTTTTACTGGCGCCTGATGATCGGCGCTCGCAACACTAACTTTCCGCATACCCCTAGTCTCCAGCCCGGGCATTAGCGTAAGTTGACGTTCGGTGTGTAGTGTGGCACCCCTATCGTTGTTAACAGTTTTGCCGACTGCTCATAGTGCAGCAGGTTCACGATAATCTTGAACAAACGTTCTGCTAGTTCTTTTTTAGAAAATGGCACTTTCTTGTTGTTTATTTCTTCGTGGGGGTTCAGCGTTAGAACACTCACATTTTTACTGTAGTGAAGAACGTCCCGCTGTCTGTAATGAAGACTTGAGAAGCTAAAGTCTTCGCAAAACTTGATAGACGAACAATTTTAAGCGTCGCCAAAAAGTGTTGCTGCCGTAACAACTAGCGTCAACACGACGGCAGGAACTTAACAAACTACCAAAACTGGCGGCATGACCCATGAATTATTGCCTTTTTACGCGACAATATTCGATGCAAAAAAAACCCAGAGTATGAAAGCTCTTTTATTAAAGACACATGTTGGCTTGCCTTCGTACTAAAAACAATGCATCAAAAGCAATTTAAAAATTAGCAGTATCTTAGCTTGGCTATGCCAGGATGTACGTAGCGTGAGCTAAGGTTCAGCAGCCGTACTCCAATTGGATTGGATTTCAATCCAACACAATCCAGTTTAATCCAGTCCAATCCAATCCAATCCATATAAAATGCAATTCAAGCCAATTCAATCCAATTCAATTCAATCCGATCCGATCCGATCCAAACCAATCCAATGCTTCTCGCGCTTGCGCAGAACGGCCCTTCACGGCATACGCGAAACGTGTAGCTTACGCTACAATACTTCGTCTTAGATAAAAGCATGAAAAAAATATTTTGCTTGAGCGCTGCAGCAATAAGAAAAGGAAGCGATTTAAAAGACAAGTTTAAACCACACAGGTGCCACCCGCTCTAGGCATGCTGAAATAAAAAAAGATCGACACCTACAGCTTGATTCCGCTGGCGGGAAGAGCCGCATCGTGGGTGGGCCCAGGTATATAGCCCCGGACGGTTGATTTGTAGTGCCGATGAATCACCATTTGGTGCTTTCCGTATATTTGGGAGATGCCTTGTTAAAAGTTATTCTACTTACCCATGCGCCATCTTTTTCTTCTACCAAGAATTCTTCGACGTGAGATAATTCTATATAATATGACGGGCTATAAAATAAAATTCAATTTCATGCAGAGTATATAAAGAAAAAGTTTCGGCTCGGCAACATGATTTGCCCTAAAATTCGCATAGGCAAACACTGGCGCCGCACAGAAACAGAGTACCATAAAGTAAAACATACAGCTACCTTGAAATCTGAAGAAACATTTAGAAGCAGGGTAAAATAGGCTATTGCAAGCAGTATAATGGAAACATAACAATTCAGCAACAGGCGGATGCGGCGACTCGTATACCTCCAACGACGCATCCACTGCCGTTATTTCCAGTTGGCGCAATGTCAAAGTTGGCCACCGACAATGAAGACCTTCGGCGCTCCACACGCGCACTTATTCCACCGTGTGGATCAAACCTCCCTGGTGGGGCTCACCCGCCGTGAGGAGGTGGCGCTACGAAGGATTCGCGTCGGGGCTGCTCTTACACCAGCGGTCACCCACACCTGGCCTCCGGATCGACGGGCTCCGTTTGGCCGGACATGTCCATTTTGCACCACGTCGGCATCGACCGCAGTCATTCACCATCTTCTGTGGACTTGCCGTGGCCTCCAACGCTCCCGACAGAAACTACTACATAGTGTGGGACTCAACCCAGGCCGGCCTCCCGACTACAGACGCTGGCTCTTTGGGCTGTATCACCGGAGCCTTTTAGACTTTCTCAGTGAAAAATTCCTGTTCACGTACATTTAAACACACTTGCCACCACCGTTTTATGCTGCAGAGCAAACTGTCGCAATAAAAAAAAAAAAAACAATTCATCAGCACGGCAGGGGTCATATATGGGTACACTCCCCCCCCCTCCCCCCCTTGACCAACGTTCAGAGGAATCTCTGCAATTCTTTTCTGTGGCTACATTCAACTACCCAGCTAAGTAATCACGAGTACGAGAACAGCAAAGTGTGCTTACCAATGCGTATCCTGGCCATGTGCAGCCGCTGCAGTCGTATCTTGATTCCAGCGCTTCTAAGGCGAACGATCCGGCCTCGGAGCGTGAACTCGACTCGGGGCGAACGCGTGGGACGCACAAGCACCCCGCCAGCGCCAGGAAGCCGGTGCTCGAACTTGAGTTCGGCCTCGGCCACCGCTAGAGCCCAGCATGCCTGGCTGAGCACGCTGACACACTGCTCGGGATCAGAGAGCTGCGTGCCACATGGTAATGGTCTTTGTTGTCTATACTAACCGACATTTATCCCTTCCTCAGCCATTTCGCTCAGCACTGAACAATAAATTGATCATAAATACACCAATCGCATAAGCGGAGCTTGTGTTACATTGGTACACCTTAACACAACACGTACACAGCGAAAAAAAACTAACGGCCACTGAGAGATTAACATTCCTGCGGCACAGCGTTGCAACAAACTTTTAATCGACGTAAGACCTTACAGTGAAAAAAAAAAGAAATACCACTAGCAGAAGAGTTCACAGCCTAAATACCGGATTCAGCAAACTTGGTCTCACTGCGGTGCAGAGCAATTGACGCGTCGCGTCCTTAACACAATCGTCGCCATTCTTGCTGAGTGAGTGATAAACATTTTATTGAGCCAGTGAAGTGGGAGTCATTCCTTATTCAAGGAAGCCATGCGATGAGCCGGCAGCCTTCGCTCTGGAGGCCAAACGTGTCTGGACGTCCAAATCACTGCTGGTCACCAGGTTCTCCCACAGCTCAGGGTTGGGAAGGGGGGATGGAAGAGGGGGGAGGTTGGGGTTGTGCTTGCACTCTAATATGATGTAAGGAAGAGTACCGGGTTGTAAGCAGAACTTGCATGTGGCCGGGAATTGCGTGGGAAACATGCGATCGAGGTGTGCGGTTATCCTCCCGTATCTCCTTCTCTCGGCTGTGTCTGCATCGACCAAATTCTCCTTTATTGCAGTGAAACGACGTTTATTGAAGAGCACCTTAGGGCTATGAACTTTCCTCTTCACAACATTATTTTAAATGCGGAGCATCTTATAGTTTGGGCATGTCCCGCGTCGGCGTCCACACTCACACTGCGCATGCGCAACTCTCCTCCTTCCCTCTTTCCCACAGCTGCACGATACTCCCGCCACTTCTTCTCTCGTACCAGCTGCGTGCACTTCGCTTTCGCTTCTCCCGCGTTTTCGCTTCTGCTTTCGCGGCGCATGCTCGGCGCTTGCGCATCTCTCCTCCTCTCGTCTCCTCCCCTTCAACCTTGAATGTAAATCGGGTAGCGCGCTGCGCGCGTTCAGTTCAGCGCCTGCTGCGGTTGACTCCACTTCACTCCGTTCTTCCGATGAAGTGTGATGGAAGCAACAGTCCCGTCAGTTAGTGGGTTGGCGTAAGCAAGCGTCAGCACCACCCCACAAACTAACAGCAAAGCTACGTCCACTGAAGACAAAGCTGCGCAGCGAAGGGCACGCGACGCTGAGCACAAACGCTTGAAGCCAGCTGCGGACCTTGAGCTTCGTCAGCGCGAATGCTCGGCGCTTGCGCATCTATCCTGATGATGATGATGGTTTGATTTTATTGGCGCAAGGCCGACATGGGCAAAGAGCGCCAAACACAAAGTTATTTCATGAGGAGAGAACGCGAAATAAAATCAGTTAAAAGACTATGAGCACGGCTGGTGGAAAGGGCCAAGGTGAAGAACAAGAGTGGTTAAAAGATAAATAAGGTGGCTGGTGTATAGGACCAGGGGTAAAACTATGAGTGGTATGAGATGAGTTGTACAAAGTGAACTTCTGATAGGAACTTAAAGGTGCGCTGAACAGAAAACATGGCATCATCTCCTAAGAAGTATGACGGGTGTGGTGGAATATGTCGTGTGTGTAGTTGTGGGAAGTGTTTGCGTCGTGTAATGTCGAGTGCCTTACATTGTATGAGTATGTGGATCACGGTTAGGGCCTCTCCGCACCTGCTGCACAGAGGTCTTGGAGATCCTGTGAGCAGGTGGGAGTGTGTTATATGAGTGTGGCCTATCCGTAACCTAGCAAGGGCAACTTCAGTGTGTCTGTTGTGTGTGTCAGTCGTGTATGGTCCCAAGAGTGGCTTTATTATGTGTAGTTTGTTGTCTGTCTGTTGATTGCAGAGTGCTTGCCATGTTTTGCGAAGGTGTTGTCTGATGTGTGGCTTGAGGTCAGTGTAGGGTACTGTTGCTATGTCCGGTGTATTTGTATGTGCAGCAGCAGCGGCCGTCTGATCAGCGGTCTCATTTCCCGCAATCCCAGAGTGGCCTGGAACCCAACACATGATCACCTCGAGATTTAATGCATACGCTGACATAATGGTTTTATACACTACATTAAGAACATGGTTTTTAGAAGAATTGTTGGATGATAATGCATGTACAACACTCAGTGAATCTGTGAAAATGATAGACTTGAGTATTTCATGTTGCACTATGTGATTTAAAACAAGCAAAACTCCATGGGCTTCCGCCGTAAAAATGCTGGTCTTCGAGTTCAGGGTCTTAGAGACTCTAAAATCGGGTCGTGCGCCGCACACGACACAGTAAGGGCAGTTTTTGATGCGTCACTGTAAAACTCTGCACATTCATACTTAGACTGCAGGGACAAGAAGTGCTGCAAAATAGCAGTTTGTGGTACCCTAGTTTTATCAATTTTCACGAAGGACAAGTCACAACACACAGGTTGAAGCTGCCAGGGTGGCAAGACGTCAGTAAAAGAAGATGTATAGATGTCTAAAAAGGAGATGTCGAAATTTGAAGCTTCCTGTCTCACTCTAAGTGAGAACGGCAAAGGAACAGACGGGCGATTTACAAACAGTGGTGATGTAGATGTATCATTAAAAACAGGTTTAAAAGGATGGTTATTCAAAAATGAAATTTTAAAAGCGTAGAGAAAGTCCACATACGTTCGTTGGTACTCAAGGCACCACTTATTACATTCAATATATAGACTCTGGGCCGGGCTAGTGCGGAAGGCACCCGACGCAAGGCGCAGACCCAAGTGGAGTACTGGATCAAGACTTTTAGGGTTGTTTTCGATTCCGACCCATACACGACACTGCCGTAGTCTAATCGAGACCCGACTAACGCGGTAAAGACCCGAAGAAGCAGTTCTTTGTCTGCACCATAGGATTGGTGGGAGAGGACCTTGAGAATGTTTAGTGTTTTGAGGCATTTATGTTTAAGTGCTTTGACATGAGGTATGAACGTGAGCTTGTCGTCAAATATGACACCTAAAAACTTGTGCTCCCGTTTAACAGGAATAAGTGCACGGTTAAGCGTAATCTCAGGGTCCGCGTTAATCCCGCGCTTGCTGGAAAACACAACACAAGTACTTTTGGCCGTGTTTAGTTTAAACCCGCTAAGGTCCGCCCAGCCAGCAAGTTTCTTAACACCGAGCTGTACTTGACGTTCGCATATTGACAGGTTACAGGATTTAAAAGATATTTGCACATCGTCTACATAGATGGAACAGGAAATGGTCGGCGGCAATGCCTTTCGGAGGGAGTTCATCTTAACTATAAACAACGTGCAGCTTAGAACTCCACCTTGCGGCACACCATTTTTCTGCAAATATACATTGGAAAGTGCACTGCCAACCCTCACTCGAAAGGTTCGTTCGGCCAAATAACTACAAAGAGTGTTCATCATATTGCCGGAGACACCAAACGACTTAAGGTCCCTGAGGATGCCATAGCGCCAGGCTGTATCATAAGCTTTTTCAATATCGAAAAATACAGTAAGGCAGAACTGGTTGTGGACAAATGCATCTTTTATGTAGGATTCCAGTGCAACAAGTTGATCATTGGTAGATCGCCCCACCCTGAAGCCTGCCTGGCAGCCCTCGAGAAGACCGTTGTACTCCAGAAAGTACACGAGCCTACGGTTTATCATCTTCTCGAGGAGCTTACACAGGCAGCTTGTAAGGGCGATGGGACGATAACTTGCGGGAGAGGAAGGGTCCTTCCCTTCCTTCAGAAAGGCCACAACTATGGCCTCCTTCCAAGACCTTGGAAGCTGCCCCGAAAGCCATATTCTGTTGTAGAGGTGTAGGAGTGTCTCAAGAGTGTCTGCGTGTAGGTGTTGTATCATGGTGTATGTAATGCTGTCTGCCCCTGGAGCTGAGGGCTTACAAGTGGAAAGAGCAACCTTCAGCTCATGAAGTGTGAATAGAGAGTTGTAAGCAGAATTCGACTTGTTCTTGTCTCGTAAGGGCTTCTTTTCTGCAGATGTTTTGTGTTGCATGAAAGTATTAGTGTAGTGTGCTGAGCTGGACACGTGTTGGAAGTGTTGTGCGAGTGTGTTAGCCTGGTCTTCCAGTGTGTCCCCTGTTGTACTAACCAGGGGAAGCCTGTGCGTCTGTTGTCCTTTTAGTTTTCGTATTTGTGTCTAGACTTTGTGTGTATTAGTGTATGAATTGATGGAAGTGAGGAAGGTGCGCCAACTCTCCCTTTTCGCCTCACGACGCACTCGCTTCCCAAAAACCTTTGCCCGTTTAAAAGAAATGAGGTTATCTGACGTGGAGTACCGGCGAAGGACACCCCACGCCTTGTTCTGGGCCTCTCGCGCCCGCCTGCAGTCCTCGTTCCACCAGGGCCTCCTTGGGCTGCGGGACCCACTGGAGGCCTGGGGAATGGACTTTTCGGCGGCATCGAGGATGTGCGCCGTGACGAGTTGGGCGGCTTCCTCCACGTGTAGGTGTTTTATGGATGTGTGGTGTAGTTGAAATGTTTGTGTGAATGTTCTCCAGTTTACTTTTGATTCATTAAACTTTTTATGGGAAGATGGACTGCTCAGGCCTATACCTATATACGTTAATGAAGTGGGGAAATGGTCACTACCATATGGGTCTGTGCCCACACCCCACTCAAGACATGGAAAGAGAACTGCGGAACCAATAGCCAAGTCAAGATGCGAGTATGTATTGTGTCCTGAGTTATGGTATGTAGGCTGTTTTTTGTTGAAAAGGCATGCTCCGGAGGATGTAAGAAACTTCTCTATCAGGCGACCTCGGGCATCCGTTCTGGAGGAGCCCCAAAGAGAGTTGTGCGCATTAAGGTCGCCTGTTAGGATGTATGGTTCGGGCAGCTGGTCGACCAGCGCCTCGAAATCAGAGCTCGAAAGTGCATGATCAGGAGAGATGTAAATGGAGCATACCGTTATTAACCTATTAAATATTATCGTACGGATTGCTACAGCCTCAAGGATAGTGTTCAGAGTGACAGGGTGGCAGGCTAAGGATTTCCGGGCGACAATTGCCACACCTCCTGAAGAGTGTGTGCAGCCAACCCTGTCCTTTCTGAATACCATGTACCTATTTAAGAAATTTGTTTGTTCAGAATTGAGGTGGGTTTCCTGGAGACACATGATACTTGGCTGACTGGCATGCAGAATCTCATACACATCGTCAAGATTTTTAAGGAGGCCTCTGCAGTTCCATTGGATGATGTTTTCTATTCCCATTATTTAAGTTTAAGAATAACTGAAGTGTGTGTGTGTGTTTGTTCATGTGTCGTCTTTCGGGGCTGTTATTCTAGGATTTTTAGGCTTTTCTGTCGGCTTGGACATCGGAGGCCGCTCCTTGCGCTGCGTTGCAGGCAGGAACGGCGTGACATCCATCTCCTCGTCGGATGCCAGAAGGGTGCCCGGCGGACCAGGCCCCCCGGACTTGGCCCCCTTTCGGGAGCCCTTCGTTTGAGCCGCCAAGGCCGAGGGCGTCCGGGGCACCAGAGGTGGCGCGGGAGGTGCGGTGGCGGCGGGAGCCGATGCGGGGTCCCCGGCGTCCATCCGGTCGGCACCCTCCAACGCACTGGAGGACGGGGAGGTAGAGGCGGGAGCGGCACCGGTCCCCACAGAAGAGGTTGTCACTACAACCGCTGCTGCCTCAGCAAGCGGCGTGGCAATGGATTGGGATGCCTGAGGCACCCCAGGGGGGGGGGGGGGCGGAGGAGGGACCAGGTCAGACTCGCTGAACTGGGTCCCTGTGGACACCAGACGCCGCTCCGCCCCCCGACGAGCCGCGTCGGCGTACCTCCCCAGGGGGAAAGAGGCGAACCTCTTCCGCGCCTCTGGGAAGGTGATGTTCTCTGTTACTTTGACATTGATTATTTTCTTTTCTTGTTGGAATTTCTCACATTTGCGGGAGTACGCCGCGTGCTATCCCCCGCAGTTAACACAAGTGAAGGTGGTGGAGTTGCAGTTATCTGTCGGGTGGTCCTGTGCGGCGCATTTGGCAAAGGTCGTTTTGCCGCGGCGAGAGTTGGTACCGTGCCCGAACCGCTGGCATTTGAAGCAGCGGCGCGGGTTTGGTATGTACGGTCGGACTGGACATCGTATGAAGCCTGCATTGACCGACTCGGGGAGCGTTGAGCAGTCAAATGTCAAGATCAAGTGTTTTGTACGAATTTCGGTGTCATTGCGACGCATGATTATCCTTCGCACTGCCGTCACACCCTGATCTCGAAGGCCATCGAGCAGATCATTCTCTGTTTCGTTCATCAGGTCAGGATCGGAGATGACGCCCTGGGAACTGTTCAGCGTGCGGTGGGGTGTGATCTTTATGTCTGTATCTACCATGCGGGTTTGTTTGAGGAGGTTGATAGATTGCTGCCTGTTGTTAATTTCGATCAGGATTTCCCCTGTTCTGAGTTTCTTGGCTTTGTAGGATTTCCCTACAATGCCCTCAAGGAACTTGGAGATGAGAAAAACACACTGTGCAGTGACGGGCTTTGACTTGTCAAGAGATTCCATTATTAGAAAGCGGGAAAAATTGTCAGGTTTTGGAAATGTCAACTCTGTCAAGGGAGGAAAGGAGATTTCGGTGCGGCCCCTTTTCGGGGGGCCGATCACGTTTTTGGGGGGGTTTTGAATTATCCATACAGCATAGGAAAAAGCAGGGAGACGGGGGTACTTTCTTCTTTGACCTTACCCTGGTAGTCAAAGAGGTCCCGGAGCTCCCTGCCTTGTAGACAGGCAGGGAGCCCATCGGCCGGAGCTTGACCAAGGCTCCGACGGCCACCGTTAGAGGTTTCTACCCTTCACCTTAAAAACACATCACCACGGTAGGTCACAGCTTATGTTGGGGGGCTCGGGGTCCGCGGTATCGCCAGTACCGTCACCGAGATTTCTCAATGTGCCCCGTGCGGGGGCGCATCTATCCTTCTCTCATCTCCTCTCCTTCAACCTTGAATGTAAATCGGGTAGCGCGCTGCGCGCATTCAGTTAAGCACTTTCTGCGGTTGACTCCACTTCACTCCGTTCTTCCGATGAAGTTCTACGAACACAACGGAAACACAACGGAACCCCCGAGATGATCCGCATCTACTCAGCGTTCCCTTCGGGAAGATGGGGCTAATTTTTTATTCTATTTTTTTCTTTCATGCGGGCGCAGAATCAGTCCCGCTGTTTTATTTTATTCTTTCAATGTGGTTAGGTGGAATTAAAGTTAGTTGCAAGCCCGCGCCTGCCTCGTGTGGCGGTCGTTGTCAATTTCGTGCATGTAATGACGTTTCTGCATTTTAAGGTGCCGAAATCGTTGTTTGTCATGTGACTTTTCCAATTAATCCTTGTGGGATGTATACCAATCGTATACCAATCGTATACCAATCGGATGTATACCAATCGGATGTATACCAATTCACACCCTGCATTACACGTACGACCCTTCGTGTAAAAACACGCATTATCTTCTAAAAAACCAATATTTAAGTCACTCGGCAATGTCTTCGAAGCTTAACACGCAGTATCTTTTAAGAAAAAAGTATTTAAAAAATGCTCTGCACTGCCCCAAGCGTGTTCCATAACTGCATAGAAGGAAACGGTAAATAATCTGTACCGTGGTTTGTTTTTCTTTTAATAATTACACTGTTCGGGTATAAAAGTAAACCCGAGCTACAGGTAATAGTGCTATGCAGTCGCATTGTCCTATAAATCACTTTGACAGTGCAATTTACCTACCGAGATGGGCTTTTGAAAACGTCAACACTTAGGGGAACGCCAGAAGATGCCGATTTATTCAGTTGGCCTATAGATCGACATGTTTAAATTCGACTACTGTGCCCTGAATCTCACGTCAGCCTGCACCGAGACCTATTTAGTCGTTCGAGGCGAATAAAATCATGCACCCCTCCGTCTAACCACGACGATGGTAGAACGCGAAGCTTTTTCGTGATGGCATCTTTGGTTGTCGTCTGAGTTTCCCAAACCGCTTCACCATGTCAAAATGGAGCAATCCGATAGACGCCGGCTTGATAACGCAAGGGACTCAGGATCGATTCCGGCCCCCGCAAGCGTTTTTTCTTTCACTTCACCCACCACCGTTCATAATCATCGCCAGAGAAAGTTGGCTTGCCTGTAGGGCGTTTTCTCGTTACAGAAGCATCAGTGAGAATGCTACAGCTTCGCTTTAAAATCGCACATGAATTAGGTTTAGGCGCCAAGCGCTCCTTCGGGGAAAAAATATTAATAGGGCAGAGGCGCTCACCCATTTATGATGATTTCGAAAAAGATGTGGATACGAATAGCTCACCTTGTAGCTGCTGAGCGGGCTCCATCGTGGCTGCATCTCGGTCACGAGGTAGTAGCCTGCCTGTTGCAGGTCTTGCATAAAAACATTTGCCTTAGAATGGAAAGAGCACCTTGAGGTTCTCTGTGGCATGCAATATGTTTTTACACCATAATTATCTTAGGTTGTGTAAAGTTGGTTGCAGTAATAGGTTTGGAACTGAATACTTGCACTGTGTTGAAAAACCACTGCACACATTTGAAGCTCTTACCCACGCTGCAGATGCATGGAGAAAAAAATGTATGTCAGGAAAATCCCGTACAAGAAAAAACACCTTCGGCTTTTAGTGGCGGGTTGGGAAGGGTAACGTTGGAGTCAAATAATTGATTAGGGACAAGGCAGAATATTGCCGAGAAACACGTATTGGGTTTGTTGGTTTTATTTTTGCCGGCCGGCTTCGAGGGGCTGTTATCTGTGTTATCCATGTGCCAAGTGAGGCCCGTGTTCTATTCTTTATTTTTATGCCGCACTTGTTATCTCTTTTGATAGGGAGAGCGTTTCAAACTAAGGTCAAAGGTCTAGAATAATCTCCTTATCTATAGTGTTGTGGATGAAATCGACGGTTCGAGAAACACTTGCGCCGAAAGCTAAAAGCCTGCAGAGCAAACGCCGCGGCATTCGACTGGCCGACGCACGTCTCCACACGTCACCTTGTTGACTGCCTACTCGCCGCCTGTCTATTCTTTGAGTTGTTAGGGGAGCACAAGTTCGCTCCAATAAGCGTGTTTTCCTTCAAGACAACTGCATCGTCCTTGGCTTCGGGACAATATACTAAGCTGAAGTGAATGCTGGGGCCAATTCGGAAGCTTCGTTTGCTGCCACAAAGTTTTTCCATGCCTGCTTATTGGCGTGTAGAGGAACAGGAATTCATGTTGCAATTTGACAATTGCCCCATAGTATTTTATTTTGCAAGGAGCAAGCGGAATCTGGAAAATGACACTGCTGGTCATAAAATTGAGGAGATACACTCGCTAAGCGAACTTAGTATAGGCTTTCTTCCTCAGTAGTGCGACAATTCCCCTGTTTTCCTGCAGAGGTTTTGCGTTTTTTGCAAGTAATAAATTATGCGTACGTACATATACGTATAGAACTGCGCACCAGCTGTTCGGCGTGCAACACTCTCGAATTCTTTATTACCATCCATTGCTTGCGTGCATCTTTTTTCCTTCTAGATCTACATAGGGTCGTCTTGAAGGCACAATACATGCAAGGCTTTATTAGAAATACAGACGTAAAATAGGAGAATGCTTGAGGTAGGGGTAACTTGGGCACACAGAGAAAAATGAAATCACGAGCGTGGACAAAACAGGGGCCTTGAAAACTTCATCCGTCTGATGAAATTTATAGGTTCATTTATTGGAGAATCGGAATCATACGTGAGAAACAAACTATATTTATTGCAAATAAATATTTTCCTTCCCAACCCCCCCCCCCCCCCGTTGATATCTGATACTCTGTATGCTTTAGTCTATGCTGCACGTTGTTTCCCCTGCACTAGGAGTTTTTGCAAATACACTAGGTGTACTTAATTAATGCCGATTAATGCCGATTTCTAACCATTGCAATGCACCGCAAAAGAAACAATCCCGGCTGTTACATGTTTCTGGTGCTGGTATAAATGTAGCCAGATGCACAGTGAAATCCTAACTTTCGTGAGAAAATGTCTGAGGTATAAAAATTGATATAACCAACGGACGCTTGAACAAAAAGAGCGTCCCTTATAGGCACGTGGGCCGTGGTGTCATATCAAAATAGTATCAGAGCCTTGTGCACCAGGAAGTGTGTTCTGTCACAACGAAAATTCAGTGAGGGGTCTGTGACTTCAAAAATTTTTCAACCTTTTCGTAGGGAAGTCATACTGTTCTCTTTTTTAAGACAAGTATGATTCCTTACTTGAGCCTAAAGAGAGAGAGAGAGAGAGAGAGAAAGCGAGAGAGGGAGAGAGAAAGCGAGAGAGATAAAACTTTTTTGTGCTGCCTGATAGTTTCCCAGACGGTGGGTGGTCGAGTACAGAGGGGACTCGACAACGGCGATTGTCGTCGAACGTTAATGGAGGTGGTTTCTATGGCGGGTATAGCTAGAGCACCGAAGGACCCGGCCGGATAGCCAGAGCCGCGAGAACCGTCTCGATATCCTGGCTGGGGCTGAGTAGTGCGGTATCCTACTCTGACTTGTCTATTTGGCGCCCTTTGCCCTTAGTCGTCGTTGCGCAAAAAAACCAAAAATCATCATCATCAGTCTGAATTGTCGTGAATAATATTGTTGGTCTGCATATAAGACCACCGCCATAACACGTGTTTTATGTTTATCCAGAATCCGCAGGATGGGCCAAGGAGGCGGTATAAGGTAGGGTGCATTCTGCTGTACAGTGTTGCTGAACGGAGAGTGGTCGTCTGAATTTGCCGTAATGAGGTCGTTTGGTATGAATGAGTGAGGCGTGCCGGCGGTGTTAAATGCGTCTTGTGTCCTTGTAGTGAGTAAATATGTCTCGAAAACTAAGAAGGTGTGCTGACAGAGGAAGAGTGGCAGGATGATCTGAGGCCAGGTTGGTGAGCTCGCAGGCCAACTCATGAGCCACGGCGTTCCCCTTCAGGCCCGTGTTGGCGGGGGTACAAAGGAGACGAATGGAAGGTGAGTGCGGAGTCTCAGGGATGGTGTGCAGTATGCGAGAAGCGGGGGGCTGCACTTGCTGTTAGTGATGCCTAGTAGGGTGGTCTGAGAGTCAGTGGTGACGATTCCAGGCAAAGCACAGAGAGCAATCTGTACAAACGCAAACGCGATGGTTGCCTCTTCTGCGTCTGTGATGTCGCCATTGGCGAAGGTGCAAGCGATGTTCTGGCCTGTCGAAAAGTCAGATATGGCAGCGTAGAGGGGCGGGCATCCTTGATATCGGTAGGTGTCCGTGTACCAGGCGTGCAGATGCGCCTTAACGATTGGAGTTCGTGCCTTGTTTGTGCCTGGCGCCGACCATCTTCAGAGCCCGCTTGCATGTTCTTTGGTTGAGGGTGTGGCTGTATCACAGCTTGTGAAAGGAAGGGGTGGGTTCCGCAGTGGGGTGCTTAAGTTAAACCATACTTCTTCCCGTTGTGGGGTATTCAAAACTACGCTCTAGTTTCTGACCACATGGCTACGTAGAATTGATGTGCATCGGGGGGTCATGCCGGTATCCATCGATTCATCCAAAACATTGCGCGACTCCTTCAACCAATGACTAGTTTATGACAGGAAAAGACCCCCTTTAGGGGCATGAGAGTGTGAATCTTACTTTCTGGAGCTGAAATGTTTTGTTGATTTGTGGCGCGGCTTTACTCCACCTCGATTGTGTAGCGCCCATCTACCTTGGCACTGACCGGAGTGGTGTTGGTGAGAGAGAAAGGGAGTCTGTGAGTGTGTGTGAGTGCTTGCGGCGGGCGGGGGTGTGTACGGGTGTGCGTGCGTGGGCGTTTCAGCCACGGGAACCACTGCTGTTCTATGCTACCCCCGCTATATCGTTAACAACAGAGATACTCCACTGCACACCCAACCACGGAGTGACTCACCACAGCCGCATAAAGTATGCTAAAGCGAGCACGTGCAAACGACAGGGGAGTTAAGTGCACACAAAAAAGATTGCTGGAATTATATGCATGTCTCGGGGAAAACGCGATTTCGCACGAGGATATCGGAAAATAAGAGCCCTCACCTTCCCTCGATATGACATCTGGCGCCGTTTGACACTCCTGTTGACACCGTAGCAGTGCGTCCCACAGCAGCGTGGGGTACGTGTCTCGAACGAGGCTTGTTCTGCGGATGAAAGACGCATTGGGTTAATGCACTTTGTAATGGGGAGATGCATTGCTTTTATGCTTATTTCTATAAGATCAGGATAGGTTACAATGCACACACCTGTATGTGACAATAAAACCAGCATCCACCAAAAAACGCAAGTTAGGGCAAAAGGCGCGTTCTTGTGTTGCGCCCGTTCTTGTTATTGTTTGCCTGACGCTTGAGTGGTTAGTTCAAATATAACGGCAACTGACCCCTGGTTGATCAATGAATTCAGTAGCCGACATCACTCAGTCACGACGAAGTAGTGACAACCACGACTAAACAAGTTCTCAGTGCAGAGAACCGTGGTAGTTGGGACGTTCTCAGTGTCAGATATACCGTAGCTTTACCGATGTTCCCCTTGCAACGGTTTAAGAAGGAATATAGGCGTCGTCACCCAGCCTCTCCCCTCGCAGTTTTTCTTGCAAAAACATCGTCTGTTTCATATTCCCACCCCCATTGGTTTGTGGCTCTACCCTCCCCTGTCTTGTGCCACAAACGTTTACTCCGTATTTAGTTAAACGTTCACGCCTTTACAAAATACTTTTCCCGGGTGATATTGTGCACAAGCTTCTTTTTAATGTTCCGTTCCATTTAGTAAATTATTGTCTTCAATATCAGCCGTTTGTGTGGCACCCTTGTGCATCTTTGTGCTCGCTACATGCGCGGCGTGGCCACTACCGCAGATGATGCTTGAGCCACCTGACCACCATCTTTTGGGACGCCGCCACACTATCACCATTTCAGTGGATGCCGCATGGTGGCACCAGTGTTTCACTCTAGGCGAAGATAACATTTTGAAACCTCGTGCTCTGCTACTCGCCTATTTGCTAGCTACTGCTATAATGACCTGCTAAATTATGCAATTTCTGCCTAAACACATGTTTCTACCGACGCCTTCATTTTTAAAACCACAAAATATTCACTCGGTCCATTTTTAGTCTCCTAAAACCTTCGAGGTGTATTCAAGTTGGGGATGGGGGCTCGCCGCGCATTTCCAGGGTTCAAATACCATCTATAGGCCCCGCTTTCCCTCGTATTCTTCTCAACTGAACTACTTAACTTCGTTTACGGCTAGTAACTAGCGAAATTGGAGCAATGTTGGGGCAATTTTAGTATTCTTGGATATGTCCTTTGTTGTTTGCCCCATCGACCATTTTGCGAGCCATCTTGCGAGCCATCTGCGGAGGATGCTGAAATTACGTCCTGATGCTTTCACGAATTCTTTCCACATAAAACAGGGAGTAATTGTAGAGGTTTAAACAGAAATAATGCTTTAAAAGGCCGCTGAAATACTTTTTTTTTCAGAATTCTTCAAAACCCAAATAGATTTCAGAACGTAGTCAACAAGCGCATTAAGTACTTAGAATACGGGGTCGCAAGAACCTCAGACTGGTCTACGCCACTCAGATAACGTATAAACTTTAGCAAAAGATCTTTCTCTCTTTCTCGGTCTAGGCATTGTCTGCCCGCTTGAGGGACGTCAATCGGGCCATATCGCGGAAATCGGCCGGCTCCTTTATAGTTCCAGAATACGCATAGTTGACAAGCCCTTTAAACAAAACTGCAGCGAAAGGACAGCAGAAGCTCGGTGACCAAATCATGCAGTGCCACCCTTTGCTGGCAATCACTCGTGCTTTCGCAGTGCTTCCAGGCATACAGGGAACGCTAAAAGCATGTATCGACAATTTTCAGGGTCTTTCCATCCCCACAAACCCCAAACATATTTCCAGGCAAATAAAAATTCCACACGCGTGTGTACCTTCATTTAGGGCTAATATGACTTTGTGTTCAAAAAGAAAAATGAAATTGCAAGTCACTAAACGCGTAATGAGTATATCATCACGGTGCAGTGGTGGCGTTTAAGTAGAGCATCCGCCTCGCGTGCAGAAAGGCCGTGGTTTTCATCCCGGTGCCGCACAATTTGAACCGGATAAAAAATCCACATCTTGATAGAATCGCCGGAGGACGCTTGGCGTGCGGCCTGATCCCGGTGACCATTGACGGTTACGAACTCCCTTACCAGAGCAGAATTTACCCCCTTGGTGTAGTAATGGTCACAACCTCCCATGACTACGGCAATTAATCCTCATTCCTCAGTCCCCAGTGTGGCTGCGAAGCAAATGGCCACGGCAAAGGTCAGGTCTGTGAGGCAGCAGAGGAGCTTAAGAATCCCTGGATACGGACAGGCCGCCATTGGAATCTGAACATGGTAACATTTAACACGAAAACTTTATCTAGCGTGGCGAGTCCAGAGGTTTGTTGAAGAAATTATAGGGCAATTAATAGGACGCAGTAGGGCTTCGTAGAACTGGGAGGACAGGTGAAGCATTTAGTGCTGTAAAATGAACACGTCCTATGTTACCGTGGTCTAGTGGACAGAAGAGAACTGGGAGTGGGATTTCTAGTAAATAAAAGCATAGCTGGCAACATAGACGAACACTATATATTAACGAAAGGGTAGACGGTCTTTTGATTAGGCTGAATATGAGGTACAAACTCAAGGTGGTGCAGGGCTACGCACCCACATCCAGCCTTGACGACCAGCTAGTTTAAGGCCTCTATAATGATGTAGAGTCGGCAATGGCTAAAGTAAAAACAAAGTACAGCGTAGTTATGGGACACTTCAATGCTAAAGTAGGCAAGAAGCAGGCTGGAGACAAGGCAGTTGGGAACTGTGGTGTGGACTGTAGAAATAGCAGGGGGGACCTACTACTCGAGATCGCAGAACGGAATAATCTACAAATCACGAACACCTTCTTCTGCAAACGGGAGAGCCCGAAGTGGACGTGGAGGAGCCCGAATGGGAAGCATAAAGATGAAATAGACGTCATATAATTATGCGATAACCCTGGTTTCATGCAGCGTGTTAACGTGCTCGGAAAGATGAGGTGCGAGACCACCGTTTGGTAAGATCTCGAATTAGGCTAGATCTCAGGAGGGACCCAAACAAGCTGGTACGAAAAAGTCAATCAGCTAACAGTGAGACCAGAAATTGAAGAATTCAGGATCGCGCTGCAGAACCAATAATCAGCTCTAACCGCGGAAGCAGAGCTTACGACACAGGAAGCGATCGCAATCTTACACGCATTATCACGCAGTGTGCAGTTGAAGATGAAGGTACGATGGCTAGACAGGATACTGGTAAACTTTCCCAGGAGACGAAAGAAATAGAATACGGGAAACCATCACATTCTACTGCCCAGCTGACGTAATAGAACTAGCAGTGCTTTTGGAGGTAACCAATAAGAGTAAGACAGCTGACATGCTGAAGAATATCAAGATAGTTAAGCGTGCGGTAAAGAACGGAGGCAGTATGAAAGCAGTGAAGAAGCGTCTACGCAAGGGGGAAAATCAGAAGCATGCACACACAGACAAGCAAGCCAATGTCATCCCAAATAGGAGTAAAATAGTTATAGTAGTCGAGAAGTTCTATAGAGACCTGTACAGTAGCATCCACATCCTGGATAACACCTTTCGAGGACATAGTTCAGAGGAGATAGACATCCAACCAGTAACTTGAAAATAAGTAAGATAGGCTTTGAAAGAAGCACAAGGAGGCAAAGCACCTGGTGAGGATCACATAACATCAGACGTCATGAAAGATGATGGGGAAATTGTACTTGAAAAACTGGCAAGTCTGTATACGCAATCCCTAACGACCGCAAGTGTAACGGAATCTTGGAAGAACGCGAACATCATCCTAATCCATAAGAAAGGTGACATGAAGCACTTGAAAAATTACAGGCCGATTACCTTTCTGTCAGTCGTCAACAAGGTACTTACCAATGTTATCGCTAATGGAATTTCTGCCAACGTAGATTTCAGTCAACCGAATCATCAAGCAGTGTTTCGTAAAGGCTATTAAGCAATGGCCCTTATTCACACGATCAATCAGGTGATACATAAATGCGCGGAGTACACTCAACCCCTACATATAGCCTTCATATACAGTCGAGTCCACTTATAACAATATTGAGGTGTGTGATGAACTCAGGGTTCGGTGGTGGGAACCACGAGACGTGCACGCAAGATCAATGACGACAGAGGCCACAACACGAAGGTGAAGCGGGTAGAGGCAATATATTGCAGAGAGCGGACACACGGGGGTATGCAGAAGGCGATGGAAAAACAAGAACAAAATTGAAAAATAAAGGAGTGAAATGCAAAGGGAGAGGAAACCACAACTAAGTCCTTCCCTGTCGCAGTTTCTTGGCGATTCGTGAGAGAAAGCACATGCGTGAGAAAACCACAACAGTCTCACTGATGCAGTCCGTTATGACTCGGTCGCGAGTGGCTCGATGGCTCCACGCTGACCGGAACGGAAGACGAAGAGACCAGGCGCAGCGAAAACGGCAGAAGAGGGATCCCGGCGGTGTTGCCCAGTGCAGTAGCGGATCCGGCTGGTTACCAGGAGGTACCTGGCGATGTCCCGGTGCGGTAGCACGGGCGCCGTCGATGGGTGTCTTCGCAGCTGATGCAGGCGCACCCCGAACGCTCGTCCGCCCAAGAGCCCGGTCGCGTTCCTCCTCCCCTTCCTCGTCTCTGGAGGCGCATACCCATTAGCGGGTGATTGGCCTCCTCTCCTTCCACTGTTTTCTTTTCTGCGCCTGTTTTCTCCCTGGAGCTCATCACATTACCCCCGGCTTTAGAAAGTGTTTTGGGGTGACGCCACACACACACTTTCAGAAGACTCTAGTGGGCGAAAGGTGGTGCAGGAAAAGAAAACAAAAGAATGTTTGCACAGTCAACAGATTTTGCGAACCGGCAGTAGCATCGTCTGGAGACCACGGCACCTCACTGCTGAGACGCCAAAACAATGTTGAAAACTTTTACCTCCAAGCAGATGCTTATGTTGATCGTGGCCCGTATGTGCACTATGGGCTTGTCGTTCTGCTTGGAAACAGACTTTCCGTTACGCACAGGCCAACGGTAGGCAGCTTTCTCATAAGAGCGACGCCCACTTCACTTTCTGGATTTCCTGTCTTGCACGGCTGACAGGTCCTCAGAAATCTTCGGACGTCGGCGTAGATGTTTGGCCAATAAAATTCCCGGATAATTCTTTTAGTTGTTTTTAGGAATCTATGATGACCTGGTACTCCTTCATGGGCCTTCTTCATTACCGCGTCTCTAAAAGGATGTGGAATTACAAGTTGCTGTATGGGGTGGCCAGACGGCAACGAGTACCGACGGTACAACAGCCCCTTTTGCCAAACAAACTTGCAGGGGTTCTCTTTATCGGAAGAGGACTCTGCCGATGCCATCTTCATGCAGTTGTCTAGCGTCTTGTCCAGCTGCTGCTGTTGGCGCATCTCTTTTGTTGTAACACCGGCGAACATGATGGGACTTGCTGGGCGGTTATGCTGTACCTTGTGATGGACGTGGCTGGTGTTCTCGTCGGCCGAAGGAAGATGTGCTTCACTACCGAGCACCGCTGGAGTCGCTGGATGGCTTGGTTGCTGTGTCTTCCATGCGGGGTTAGGTCTGTTCGGGTCCCTAACGCCTGGTACGTTTCCAAGTGTGAGGTCGTACAAGGGATTAGCCATGCATTTGGCCAGGACTTTTCCAGTGAAGTAAGGTGTATCGACGTGGATAAAAGCGTCTTCAGGTCTCCTTGTGGTATTGTCCACAAAACGGACGGTTGATGCACGGCCTGTAAGGCAACTATCAGGGACGAGGTCTCGTCGCACGATGACGGCGTTGCTTCCGGTGTCTCTCAGAACGGAAACTTGTTGTCCGTAGATCTCACCGGTTACAACAGGCATACGCCTTGCAGCACTGCTCGGTTGGAGCTGGCGTTGCTTTTTACGCTGGGCACGTGTTGGTGCCAATTGTGCCTTTATTACCGTGGTGCCGTTGCGTGTTGTCGTGACGACACTTCTCAATAGCGCAAGCCGACACCTGCTCCCTATCAGGAGACTTAGAGCGACAGCGGTCTGCGTGATGGCCTTGTTTTCCGCAATTTTCACACCGGATGTTGTGGCCTGCAACTCTGCAGTTAGGCGCGCTGTGCCCAGTCTTTCCACATAAAAAGCAGGTGGGAGCTCTCTTGGAAGGCAGGTCTGCTTGCGACTCTTTTATTTCGTCCCTGGTCTTTCCCAAGTTTGTGAGAGCTTGTGCTTCAAGGAAGCGATCACAAGCTTCTGCCATTTCTTTGGTCGACTTGCAGTCCCTTTCCTTAATGAAAATGGCCAGCTGCGACGAGCAACACTTGGAGAATTGCTCCGCGATCATCTTGTCGCGTAACGCTTCGAACGTCTTGGGAACCCCAGACGTTTCGAGCCATCGGTCGAAATAACCGGAAAGTCGCGTCGCGAACTGAGTTCCGGTTTCGCCGTCCTCAGCTTTCGCCTGGCGGAATTTGTCATTGTACCCTTGAGGGGTAAAACTAAACCGCTGAAGGAGCGCCAGCTTGACTTTTTGGTAGTCGAGAGAATCTTCTGGCGTCATCCTCCCGATGACGGAGAGCGCGTCTCCGGTGAGGCATGTGCTCAATCCGACGGCCCATTTATCTTCCGGCCATTTTTGAGCTGCAGCGACCCTCTCGAACCTTAGGAGGTATGCGTCCAGGTCGTCTCTGCGCGCATCAAATGGGGGGATAAAGTTATGTGGGCTCGTCGACATGACAGGCACGGGGTTATGTTGGGCTGCCACGGAGCCCTCAGCTTGTGGGCTGTTTTGCGCGCCTTCCTGTAGTCTTAAGCTGAGCCTCAGGCTCTCCTGCTTTGCGCGTTCCAGCTCTGCTGCGGCCTTCAGAGTTTCCCGTTCTGCCGCCCTCTCATCGCGCAACCGATCCTGCTCCGCTTTGACCCATTCCCGCAGCTCTGCATCGCGGAGTCCCAGCTCCTTCCCGCTGGCCACTAACTTTTCCACCTCCATGTCGGTTCTCTGTCCTCACGCCTCTTCCACAAGCCTCGTGACCTCTTCGAGATGTTATTGAAGAGGTCCTGTCGCGGACGCCAATTGTGATGAACTCAGGGTTCGGTGGTGGGAACCACGAGACGTGCACGCAAGATCAATGACGACAGAGGCCACAACACGAAGGTGAAGCGGGTAGAGGCAATATATTGCAGAGAGCGGACACACGGGGGTATGCAGAAGGCGATGGAAAAACAAGAACAAAATTGAAAAATAAAGGAGTGAAATGCAAAGGGAGAGGAAACCACAACTAAGTCCTTCCCTGTCGCAGTTTCTTGGCGATTCGTGAGAGAAAGCACATGCGTGAGAAAACCACAACAGTCTCACTGATGCAGTCCGTTATGACTCGGTCGCGAGTGGCTCGATGGCTCCACGCTGACCGGAACGGAAGACGAAGAGACCAGGCGCAGCGAAAACGGCAGAAGAGGGATCCCGGCGGTGTTGCCCAGTGCAGTAGCGGATCCGGCTGGTTACCAGGAGGTACCTGGCGATGTCCCGGTGCGGTAGCACGGGCGCCGTCGATGGGTGTCTTCGCAGCTGATGCAGGCGCACCCCGAACGCTCGTCCGCCCAAGAGCCCGGTCGCGTTCCTCCTCCCCTTCCTCGTCTCTGGAGGCGCATACCCATTAGCGGGTGATTGGCCTCCTCTCCTTCCACTGTTTTCTTTTCTGCGCCTGTTTTCTCCCTGGAGCTCATCACAAGGTGCCATGAAAATATCATTGGTATAACCGATTATTGTTATAAGCGGGTTATGCCGAAAATAACAAAGAAAACGTGACAAACAAGAGCATTTAATGAGGGGAACATGATAAACAAGAGCACTTAATCAGGGAGAAGTTGCTTAAACTTTTCACTTTTTAGCAGGTAGGAAACCGTAAGCAGTCAGCTTCGACTGCTTACTGGCCATCTTATTGACATCTTTTTGCAAAGCGTCCAACTGCTGCGCGTGGCCGAGCGGAAGGTTTTTAGCAAACACAAAATCGCGCAGGGAGTCGATGATTTGCAGCGCTTCCTCATGCGACACAACCTGCATGGGTTCCGGTTCCTCCTCGTCGTCACTGCTATCGTCTTCCGCGCCGGTGACCGCAGCGACGATCGCCTCGTCGGTGAGGTCCTCATTTGTTACCACTGCGTCGTCGGCGTGCAAAAACTCCTCAAGTCCCGACGCGTCTCCATCACCATCGTTCACCGACGACCAAAGTTCCGTTGGGGTGGCATTGTCGCAGCGTTTTTGCATTTTTGTTTCGTTCAGGGTTGGTTGCAGTGCCCACATTTAATTGTTATAACCGATATTGCATCATGACAGCATTGTTATAAGCGGTTTATTTTGCCATAGAATACAATGAAAAGCTGACGGTGCCGCGGCTGTCCATTGTTATATCCGATATATTGTTAAAACCGGTATTGTTATAAGTGGACTCGACTGTATTATGAGAAAGCATTTGACTCGGTTGAACCCTCAGCAGTCACGCAGGCATTGCGGAATTAGAGTGTAGATGAGCATTACATAAGAGTACAAGTAGTCTTACGTACTTCTCTAGGAGAGCATATATACATTGGCTCCACAGCTACCATCGTCCATCATAAGGAGAGCAGTGAAATACCTATAACTAAGGGCGTCAGACAAAAAGGCACAATCTCTCAAATTTTATTCACAGCACGTTTACTAAAGGTATTCAGAACAATAGAATTGGGAATAGGTGGGAGTAAGGGTTGGTAGAGAACACCGCAGTTTCCTCCGATTTGCTTATGCTGTTTCGTTGCTAAGTAACTCGGGGGATGAATCACAAATCATGCTTACCGCACTGTACAAGCAGAGTAGAATCGTGGCCTTTTAAATTAATAGAAACCAAACTAAAGTAATGCACAATACCCTCGGCAGAGCATAGCGGGCTGAGATAGGTGGCGAGGCAGTGGAAGTTGTAAGCGAATGTATCGGCGCAAGCTAAGTAGTGGCACCAGATCCCAACCATGAGTCAGAGATAATTACACAGATAAGAATGAGGTGGAGTGCATTCGGCACGTATTCTCAGACAATGAATGGCAGCCTACCGTTGCCCCTGCAGAGTTAAGTGTATGACAGCTGCATCTTTCTGGTACTCACCTACAGGGGATAAATTTGGAGGCGCACTAATAAGGTTCAACTTAAATTGAGGAGGATTCGGCGAGTACGATGTAGCGTTAAGGAACAAGAATGGAGTGGGTCTGGGAACAAACGCGTGTTAAGTATATATAAGTAAAAATTAAGGAGAAAAAAATGGGCGAGGGCAGGGAATGTAATGCGAAGGGGGGATAACCTTTGGTCATTAAGGGTAACAGAGTGGATCCCTAGAGAAAGCAGGCGTTGCGGGGGACGGAAGAAAGTTAGGTGGGCAGATGAGATCAAGAAGTTTTTGGGGTTATGTTGTTCGCAGTTACCACAGCACCGGGATAATTGGAGGCCTATGGGAGAGGCCTTTATTTCTTCATTTTTTTATCACGCTACCGACAGCGCCAGTGTTGACATTACAGTGAGGGGGAAACATACAATAAAAATAAAACACCGAGTACAGGTTTGTACAAAGCAAACTTGAACAGTAACAACCGAAATAACACAAACTGATTGTACAACGGCGAGCAGACAGCATAAAATTGAAATGAATCACCTCATCTGCAGGCATGCCTTTGCCCGGCAATGGGCGTAGACCGAGTAATAATAATGATGCTGATGATGCTGATGAATGTATCATATTTGATACAGTGGCATTTTCTGCTACCTCTTTGCCAGCTACGGTGTGATGGCTTGTGGCATTCGAATGAGCAGTTGAGTTGCCTCTTCAGGAAGAGAGGTACACTACATTTGGCGATCACAACTGCACTAGACGTGGAAGCGCAGGGTACGCAGCTCCTGCGTTGAAGTCGGTTGCTCGTCACGAGTGTCTCTTCGAGCGTCTCTTAGGGCGTCATCTCTGGACTGATTCATCTTGACCTAGTCTTCTTTGTATAAGGCAAAGCGAAACTGACCGGCACCCCTCTTGGCGCTTTTCCTGTGGAGATCAGACTTTGTGATAGGTCGGCAATGTCGTGAGTTTGCGAACCGCTGCCTCAACTGATCGTTCTGGAGCCTGTGGGCATTCCAAACAATTATGACCCAGCAGAGCATAGCATGGTATCAGAAATGCAAGCGCCAGTGCTTGGAGCACCTGGAACAGATAAGGGCTGTGTTAGGAAGCGTATCACAAGCGATTCGAAAGGTGTGCCATCAATAAAAACCCATTGCATCAAGTCTAATACACGGAAATTTGATGCTACTTCAAAATCAGGGCGGTCTTCAAGAACGATGACAAAGACATAGTTTTGGTTGTACAACATTCTCTGAAGGAGAAAATGGCCAAATATAGGACAAAAGAAGGAAATAATCACTTTTTGTCGACTAGAATGAGGCCGGTTGGATGTCGCCGCGCGAGCTTCCACGTGTGCGGCCGTATTTCTCGAGCTGCCAGCAGACCTCTGACGGCGCCATTGTTAACTTCTCGCACTACAAACCTCCCTCATTGCATCAAAAACGATACTCCGGTCTTTGGTATCAGATTTATGCGATTTATTCTCTGTTTCTTGATTCAGATTTATGCGATTTATTCTCTGTTTGTTGATTCTCATACGCGCCGTATTAAATTTGATACGCTGTACCTTGTGGGGCTAAAGTAAGCACCACCAAAAACTTAGTGAAGCGGTGCTGCGAAATAGATGACAATATTCGCCTCCTAGGAAAACATTGATTTGCCGCAGCACACGCGTGTGGGTTAGCCCGGAAAGCTTTTCAAAGTGCCACCTGTCTTGCAATTTTTATCTAGATAGTAGGTGCGCGCGATCTTTCGTTTGACCAGGACCGTGTGTTAGTGTATGCATGAGGATGTGTCCGTCTCTACGCGTATTTTCTCTCGAGGTGTGTGAGTTTCGGTGTGAGAATATTAGGTCGCGTCGTTATTGTAGTTTTGCTTACTTGGCGCCGAGAAAGAATGCGGAGGTATGGTTGTGGACGTTGTACTTCAGATTGGCCAGCTCCCTGCAGAAAATTCATAAATGGACACAGTTTACAAAGGCAGGCTGTGAGTCATACGGTAGAAAATATTTCAAGATATTTTAGCCTTGTGTTTTTTCAAAGTTTTTGACAAATTTACTCCTTTCAGAAAAAGTGTCAAGATAATTTGGAGGGGAGGAAGTATAGGGGAGCAAGATTGTGTCGTTATAACTAACGCACACAATATCGTGCGGTTTGTGTAAACATACAGAATGCAATTTTCTGCTGCCAAAATAGAGATCTTAGAATGGTATAATTGGAGTTTCCTCTTCGGCTAACGTGAAGTATCCGGGTGAGGGATTCTTTGCTGGACGGGGCGGCTTTTTTTCTCTTTGACAAAGAATCCAAAACATTGGTCTGCCGAACCATGCTAGAACTCACTGCGCTTTGAACGTACAGGGAACAAACGCAGACAGAATCAACGTGCAGAACTAGTGAAGCGCCAGTATGTGCACTCTTAGAGTAGGCACCGATACCAACTGGCCCAACATCAAGACTTCCATGGTCTGTCAAGATTTTGTCGGACTTTAAAGATTCCGATGTGGTTTTTATTGAGCTACAGCCACGCACTATAGCATAATTTACAACGCAGTTTTCACAAGCCGCAAGGGTATATCTTTAATGAAGTGGAAGTAATATAAACCGAGTCGAACAAAGCTACGTACATCATCAGTCGAGTGCACTGCAGAGAAATTGGCTACAATACAAGATTTGTTATATTTTTCCGGGTAAGGCATGAAACGTGATGCGTCGACATGGGTGCGAATAACGGTAATTTGGCAGCGGCTGAAGCAACAGTAGTTGGAGCCACGTTACAGAGTATTTTTGGAAAACCTTAAGTATACTCGAAAGCGCTATAGATGTCTCTTAAATGGTTTTTAGAAATACATTACACGTTGAAATCATCGAGGCTTATCGAAGACCGGAAACCGCTCAAATTTATTGAGCCAGTCATTCTGTAGTATGTCAGCGGAACGTAACACCGACTAAACACCACTCGGAGTCGATGTGGGTCACGCAAGATCGGATTCTCTACACTGGCGCCGCCGTTCTCAGTCAAATATCCCAATAGCGCAAGAAACTGCTGTGATACAGTCCTTTCTCGCTGCGGGGTTGAACCTACAGACTCACAAAAAAACGAACCAATTGATTCACAAGTTGCCTTACAAACGATACCAATCAGTCTAAGTTAACAAAAAAATGTCCAAAATAAGCATGGTCCAATCGGGCGTTCCTCAGAGATCCGGTCGTGATTATTTCTTATTCTAAGTTACTATCAAAGACATCGAATTCAATATGCGTCTTCATGCGTCTATTCGGTGACAATTGTTTTATATCAAGGTAGACAAACGAAGCGACTGATATTTGGACACTACAGTTCAACTTAGCTAAACTAACGGAGTGTTGCCACTCGTGGTAAATGCAACTTCACTTTGGGAAAACGAAATACATTAGGTTTGATTCTAGTGCAATCCACCCCGGACACATTCCTAGCTAATAACAGCGTAATTGAGATTGTTTAATCCCCAAAATACCTTGGTATTTATCTAATCTGTGATTTTACCTGGAAGAAGTTTTGTCGAATGCATTACTTACAATTCCTCGAAAACGTCCGTCTTTTGAAACACCGTTTTAAACGTCCGTCTTTTGAAACGCCATTTAAAGTGCACAAACTCGGACAGAAAACTTCAGGCATATAAAACTTTGGTTAGGCGTGGAACATTTGGCACCCTCAAACGGCAATGTTTACTGACATGCTGGAATTACTCGAAATAAAGCAGCCACGTAGATCTGCTATTGTTACTCTCGCAATGAAAGTGTGTCATTACTGAAGCATAATTTCAACTTTGCTCTGCTTGCCACGCATTGAAAGTAGTCCCGGCCATTCTTTTTTAACACTTGGCGCCATATTGACATGTTATTTTCCCGGACTTTAATTTACCCCGCTCCTCATCCTTCTGCTGGCATCGACCATGCCAATAAGACGTAACCAATATTCTCGAGCACCGTAACATACCAGTTCTCTGCTTTTTCTTTTGGGTAAATATTGATGGACTGCTCTAACTGCAAACACCGTCGCCCTTACAGATTCATCACGTTTGCAATCTCATTTGCTATCCTATCTAGAACCCGATGATGGTTTGTGGACACTCTTGTCATGTCAAGTCTGTTGAGGTCGTCGACAGTGTGCGCTTGCTTCTCTTCAAGTGCGTTACACGTCACCGATTGACTACTTTGTTATTAGTGTTTCTTCCTGCACTAAAGTATTGTTGACACTGATGTGTGAGGTTGATGTGTCCCCCCCTTATGTTTCGCCTCTGGGATTTCAGGAATATAAATCGATTATCAATAAATAAATCAAATGAGGCAAAGTGATAATGTTCGGAGCATCTTTGTGCGGACCCTATTGTGAAAAATGCCCTAATGTAAACGCCGTTTTATGGGAAAAAATTTTTATTTACTTTCGTGTGCACTATGACGGGGCCTAATGGTTGTTAAAGGTATTAACTATGCAAGTTCATTCCCACTCCCTTTTTACTTTAGAGCCGATTATGCTGTGCTAACCAATAGCGTGCTGCGCTGGTTTACAAAAACAAAAAAATAAATTGCTACAATACTTACTACGAAGCAAATCACCGCTTACTGTGACCTGCTACTCATTAGAGCGGTGTGTCTACAGTAGACTGCCGTGCCCACCACCGTTTATTTCTCTTTCGCCACTTTTCGTGCGTAAGGCCCTTCCGAATCCGCGGAGTAGTACTCGTTGGTTTTAATCAGAACGTGTACTCATGATTTTGGGTTTGGACATAGAGGGCCATGCTAAGGGAACGACATGAATATGTACAGACGTTGATGATTTCGCCCCCTATATATCCTTGTGTGCCGGCATTTATACAATCGCATTTGAATCGTCACGACCAGAAACAGGCGTGGCATGCACTACGGCGTGCCACACAAAACAGGCTTCTCCAATATCTCATCACACGGCCAGATGTAGACTATAAAAGAGTGCAGCCAGAAGATATGACCGGACCCAAAAGTGCTTCGTCGACAGCTTTGTGCACAATCGGTACGGAGTTCGGGTGTAATGGACGGAGCTCCGCAAACTTAGGCAGCGGATGAGATGCGTATGGTTTTTTCCACCAAGAAATTAGCACTGACTTTGCGGCTTTATTTTGTATCTGTAAAGGAGTTGAGAAAAATACAGGGTGGCCCAGTTCAAAAAAAATGTTTTAGAACTGCCCAAAAAACAAACTCTGAAGAAAGACCCGGCACACACAGGCACTGGACTAACACTGTTTTCCTTTTGGCTTGCGCCCTGTTTATTGCTCTGCTTTAACACTTAACAAATGATTCAGCAACAACCGGTCCAGCTTTAATGTTTTACTTCCAGTCGGTACCAAGAACCTAATGCAACTGGAATCAGTTCTACAAAACTACACATGTAAAAACTCTCCCACGCTTACGGTATAACACTTCTTCAACAAGAGGAAATGAAGTCGACACGAAGGAACCTTCGTGTTTCCAAAAGAAGCTGCGATTGCGTTGCCAATTTACTTCTACGAATTGATGGGGTGCAGTCACGACGCATAAATGTGCAACGTATATGCTTTTCGTAGATAAGGTTTGAAGAATAAGAATACGAAGCCTAATGCTGCGCAAAAAGTTCGAAAAAAGGCCACTGCTGCTTTGGAACAGCTTATATGAATTCTTCATGGTATGCGTATGTTCAGTGCTGCTTGTTGGACGCACCGGGCGACTGCCATCTTGGAAGCGTACCAGGGGACGTCCCTCGGCCGAACTGCTACCACGCGTACCAGGCGCTCTCCCTGGCGTCCTAACACCCGAAACACGTCTCCACAGCCACCTGCCGTTTCATCCTCCCAGCCGAGGAGCTTGGTTGCATCGCAGCTGCATACAGAAGCATACGAAAAAAAGTTTATTTTGGTGAAAGCATTTCGTTTCCAACTGCGCTGGAAGCAAATCCAGCGCGTTGCCTTCTGCACCGCGGAAATATTTTATGCAGCCACTCGGAAAAGTAGAAGCTACGAGGGGGTGAATTCCACTTACCCGAAACTTAATTTTGTATCCTCTATCCTTCGTGTGTACGTCACAAATTAACCCTAAACCGCTACAGAAGCACGACTGGTTGTCTCGCAGATGCACCAACACAAAACCGACAAAAGCTTGAGTCAAAACCTTTTATCTCGTGGCGAGAATTTATCACCAGGTAATCACGGCTCTCTCCATCATACTATTCAAGTAAAGTTTCCCGTGCGGGTTGGTAACGGCGATTGTTAATATAAAAGGTTTCGAGTGCTCCGATGCTGTCTGGGACTATCTTCCACCTAGAGTACTAGCCAAATTGCGCCAGAGAGCAGCAGTCCCCGCATTTTGTTTTGAATTGAGCAAAATCGTCTTTATTCGTGCTCAGGGTATGCTCTCGCAAGTGGTCAATAACGCGAAATCCCGTCCGTGCAACGCAGGGCTAGTCATAACTCAGGGGATCTTCGTGTACATCTCTGTCGCACAACTCACGATATGTTGTGCACTCCTCTTCTAGCAACCATACTCCTGCCCATTGTTATCATTTGTATGGGGCATATATCATGGCCAGTACCACCCCGTGATGACGTATGATCGGAATTGTTCCCGTAGCAAGAAAACACGCCGAGTCTGTCACTCACTCTTCGTGTATGATGTCCAGGAAGCGGATGGGCTTTCGTTGATTGCAGAGGGACAGCAGCCGGGACCAGGCGCTTACGTCCGCCACCAGGTAGCAAGTGTCCTCCTGCGAATAAAAATGGAAGATATTCACCACTCCCTTTTGTTTTTATACAGCCCTACCTACGCCTGGCAAAGAGGATGACCGTTGCGATGTCACTATACTCTATTTACAGCAAGAGCACATATTCGAGAACCCCTGAATATACGACTGCACTTCACCTGGTTTTTTGAACGTTTCTAAAGTGAAGCGCTAGTAATCTTGTCTAACCTAACCAAGGTTTGCCGTCTCCAGCAGTTTGATTTTTCTTTGACCACCGGTCTGCCGTAGCCTTCGCAACGTACCACGTGACTCGCTGCGTGCGCTAGCTGCCGCCACCGCCGCTAGGTCACCGCATAAATCACGTAACTCTCCACGCGCCTGCCTGAGAGGAGCGCTGCTTTGGTCTAGTCAAAGCGATCTTGGCCACGGATGAGAGCGATGCAGGGCAATCTTTTCTGCGCTAGCCGCTCCGCTCGCATAACCCCGGAAGTGTGACCACAACAAAAAGCACAGCTGTCATGCCTGGCTTAGCGATGAGTGTACACCTAAGTATCATAATTCCGGCTAAAGCAAAGGTTAACCACGAAAAATCAACACTTAACGAGACCAAAGCAAGCTGTCGCTTTGCATATCCAGGGCTATAGCGTAGACAAGTAGCAGTAATTTTTTGTTAAGCATTGTCTTTGGACTCCTTTTTATAATCACTGTGCTTTCTAGTACGGGCATCCTTATACAATTAGTCGCGTGTATTTTTATATATTATTTTCTATATAACCCTGTTAACTGGGGATTTCGTAAGCTATGTCGCAGTCAATCGCAGTCAACCCGTCAGTGAATCGGAAATCCTATTTCTGAAGTGTAATGGCTGCCTAGAAGACAGCGGTATTTCGCGTTCTTACTTTGCGCCTTAAAACAATACCACTTCGTAACTGTGAGACTCTTATAAATGGCGAGTTGTGAGTACGTCTCATAAAGCGTAAAGGCACCTGGACTAAAAAACAGCTCGACAATGAGGGCGCCTCTCCGCTCTCTGTGTATTGCCTTCTCTCTAAGAAGCAAGGCTGCCCAAAGTGGCTGCCCTGGAAAAAAATTATGCAAGATTGCCTGGTAAGGAGCCTCTCCAAATGTGGACCGTTTCTCTCATTATATGTTATTATCGACAGCCGGAGTATATTGAGAAGTCTAACGTCATGCAAACTTATAACGTGATAACCCTCAGCCTACCGGCGCAGGTTGTTTTCAAGCGCGACAGCTTTATGACGAACCTAATGGCAGAATTCCATGGAAGCTCAAACGTTTAATTAGAAATTGTAGGAAGTTTTATTATAAGAAAGCCTCTTGAACGTCGGAACATGAATAGTCATACGTTTGTGGCCCATGGCGTGTGGCAGGATTTGCACCCGAAGCAAATGGCCGTGTAAACAAGCATGGTTCCAAAAAACGAGAAATATGATACCGAAATGAGCGTCATGGGACGATTACATTTGTACTAAACCAATTATTACAATATATTTCTGGACTAATAAGGTCCCCAGGAGGAGATGGTGGACTTTGGTACTGCGCACGATAATAGATAAATAGAAAAGAAATCATGCACCCCTCCGTATAATGAAAATGGTGGCTGAAAACGAAGCTATCTCGTGCTGGATTCTTTTTTGTCATATGAGTTTGACCCGCAGACGTTTCGGACTTTGATTAGTTGACTCTGAACCAGCACCACTTGGTTTCGCGCGAGCCAAGCTTGGCGTTCAAACAATAGTCGTCGTGAGGCGGAGGGATGCATGATTTTTTTTGTTGCATGTCCCTACACCCCTCTCCAAATCCAAACTGCTTCGTCCGTGTAGGAACGACACAACCGTGTAGACGTCGACTTCATAACGCGACAAACCGAGGTTAAATTCCGACCAGGAAAAGCGTTTTTCCCTTCCCTTCACCCGCAATCATCATCATCTTCAGCGAAAGTTTGCGTTCATGCACTGTGTTGTGTACTGTACATGAACGACATGAGTGAAAAATAGAAAGCTTCGCTTTAAAATTGCACCAAACAAATCTTTTGGGGTGCGCAGTTTGCGCACTGCATACAATAGAAGATACCCCTGAGCAATCGTCTGAACATATGGTGCGAACAGCAGGGCATGGCTCACTATATCTGTAGTGGGGACGCAAAATCCTCTGCTTCGATGCGGACGAGGCTAGCTCACGCTCGCTTCTTCGGGGGTGAGCCTACACTCTCACGCCTACGTTCTCGCTCGTTTGGGAGAGGCAGACGGAGGAAGTGGTCTGCCGCGCATGCAAGAGACCATACGGCGCCGCACCACAGGGTATGCCCTGTATTTTCGCCACTTCTCGCTTTTGTTGCAGTAGCTGTTGTTTCTAAATGCGTAGGGGCGCGGCACCCATCATAAAAATTTGCGCATGCAGCGATTGTGATATTTCCTGCTCGTGCAGGCATTTCGGCGTCTAGGATATCAATACCAGTGCGAGTAATACAAACGGCATTGCCATGAGAAACAGTGTGATTACACCACTGTGTTCTGATACCTAGTCAAACGACGCATTGCCAATACGTTATTGCAGCGGCATGTTTAGGTATGTTGCCAACAAGGTGATACACCTTCGTACCCGAAAGAAGGCTGCGAAACACAACCTTCAACTGGACCCGTCATGTCTTTCAGACGTCGCACGGCGCATTCATCGAATATGGTAACAATGCTGCAGTAAGGGGGTGAAAATTCTTGTCTATTGCGCACGCAACCTGTTCAGCCTCCGTTCTGTAAACCAGCGGCATGGTTACATTTTCACCTGGATTGCTTCATCCCTGCGCTTGGTGAGCGCAAAATTTTCGAAGCTTTCGCTCGATCTGTTCTTGGCCAGGGGAACGACGTGTGCCCTCCGCCTCTCAGTTGGGACTACTGGCGGTGAGCATCTCGTGGAAGTGGTAGCCGTCGTCGGTCTCTCTCGATCACGCCAACGCCGCATGGTCTTCGTCACTGTCCGGTGAATAAAAGCTGCAAAAGCAAAACAAAATCATTCCGCGATTTAACGCTGCGCTCCTGGTGTATATTCCTCTTCCCTGATACTAAAACGCAAGTATCCAGCTCCACCATCCACAACTTTACACGTAATCATTGCAGGACCTTGATAGCACATAAAGGTAAGGAGGACCATAGAGTAAAGTTCCCGATGTAGTATTTATGAGAACCATTGTGGCCTACCTTACCTCTCCAGCTTCGTCGTGAGTACCGTAGAAATATTTTCGTTTTTTGCTCCCGCACCGAGTGCAAGGAGAACTTCGGGACACTGAGGTGCAACATTTCTCAGTGAGGTGCATGTGCCAGGCAGGTATTTTTATCATACCCTTTCACACGGAGTTGCAATTTGTAAACCTACACTACCCAAGCTAAAAAAGAGATTAATTCTCTCTCTCGGAGAATTACTCGCTTATGTAGCAATGGTTCTCACAGGAACAAATAAAAATTAAACAGAACCACGCAATCGAACAATCCGGCAATCATGGTATTCAAGTTAAATGTGCGAGGCTGCGTTTACATTTCTGTTAGTCCCATCAAGACGGGGGAAAACGCGGGGTCTTTTATGCGCTTGTACCTCCAATATCATAATTCATTAGCTTTGGCGCGGTTTCTAGCTGCTTGGAAACATGAACGTCAAACCTATATGACAAGCACATGACCAGCCCAGTAGCATCTCAACAGCCAGTTTTTTCGGTGTGTAACAGGTTTACAGCATCAACCATGTAACACTGAATAGAAAACAAAACATGCGCACTAGAAAAATTGGTTTATGATAGGCACCACACTTCTCGATGGTTATTTGCTCTCAGACCACAGTACTGAATCTTTTTGATACCAACACGAAATGTTTACATTAAAAATTTGAGGGATCCTTAAGCAGAGTATTACACTTTAAACTGGTGTGAAAATGACATCCTACTCTGAACAATAATTATCTACATTCCTGCATGTAGACCTATCTGTCAACGAAGTATCAGTTTGTGTCAGTAAGTGGCATGGACATGTGTGCAACATTAGATGCACAAGAGAATTCGTAAACTCGTCTTTCGGCCTTCTATTTACTTTATTTATGACTAAGCATTGTGTGGCTGGTTGAAAGCGATCCTAGGCGCGTATAAAAGTGTTTCTCCGCAACCCACTAAACATTCGTGATAAAACTGGCGGCGTTGGATAAAAGATCAGCCATTGGATGGGGGGAGAGAGTGTGGCTGGGTTTATATCGCTCGTAGCAGAGCGGGCACGCCGTTCGCTACTGCGTGAGGCACAGACCAGCTATTACGGTGGGCTGAATTGGACGTAAGTATTGAAAATGAAAAGAATAGAAGCTTACTGCAGCCTTTGGTCCAGCATCGCGACACGTGCCACTGTCCTGCTGACAAACATCACGCAGTGCGCCGCGGTTCAGCCACACCAAACAATGGCGACCATTCCCTTGCATCAGAGATTTCGGAACGTCAAGACGAGTACAGCTTGGTGCTGGACTCGTCGGTATCCGTATATATTTCAACGTGGAGCGCCGACGTTTACCAGGGGAACACACAACAAAAGTGTGTTTGTCGGAATGAAACGGTAGTGTCGCGTATCAACCCTTCCGTTCGTCCCTTTATTGTGTGTTTGTCTTCCAAACTTCAGCGCTCTACATTAAAACATTTGAACATGAGTTCTCCACACCAGAAAAATATGTTGTTCCGCTTGTTTGAGAGCAGAGAACGAGGTGTCACCGCCGATGAAAGTCCGTGGGTAGCTGTGTTGACAATGGGTGAAGTGGCGTATTCAAAGAGGGTGTTTGGTTGCACGAATCTACGCTTCTAAGTAGTGTGGCGCGGTATACTGGTCGCATGTATCGGCGTCAGGCCACACTCACTGGGTAGAGGGCCGGGGCTGGCGTCGAGCACAAGCCCCGCGTCTTCCGAGGCCGTGTAGACGTGGTAGTCTTCGCTCAGGCTTTCAGGAGACGAGATGCTGGCGTAGAGCTCTCGGGTGGACGGCTTCGGTAAATGGCGCGAGTACCAACTGCGTGCGCAGGCGGCAATTTGCATTCCCGAACATTTCCGAACCACAGCGGCAAGCAGCGTTGTGTTCAAATTAGCGCACACGTCGAAATGGGCTGCTAAATGGCACGTGTAATTTACAGTGCGGGAAAGTATGTGCTGCGTTGCAATGAAGACTGAACCGGTTCGTTGCTATTTGATACTCTGATGCTGTACTTATAAAAATGGGCCACATACAACAACCTAGCATTGTAAAAATTGCAGGCAATGACAAAAAACTTGATGCAGTTTAAGGGTAAATTGACACATTGAATAAAAAATCACTGCTCGTCTTAAAACACAGCATGGCGAGTTTACTAGTGTTCGTGTTTAAAAATGTCCAAACAAGATCCGGACGTAGTGTTAACACGATCCGCACGTTTGAGGTGTAAACAAAGTCACCTCAAACTTCATCAGTGTTTTCTTTTATGGGCGAAGCTCCTAAAGCCATGGGTCTGTCCATCCCTTGTGTCTCGTGGTACGTGACCGCCGCATGCTTTCGGAGATGTCGCAAAGTGGGCCGCGTTGCACGCGCAAGAACCGGCTGCAACCGGCAGCGCAAACTCGGCACCGGGAGCGCGAGCTTGTCTGTGTTCGCCAACGGAGGCGCGAGCGCACGTGCACTGCGAGGGGGAGATCACGCAAGAGATCACGCCACGAACGCAGGCAGTCGTTCTCGGAGATCGAACGAGTCGCAAGGACCTTTGCTCGTTTCCTCTCGTCTTGTTCGGGCACAAGTTCGCCCTAAATAAAAGTTCTTTCTTTACCGTTGTGTCCCATCCTACGTGACAAATTGTGGTAGAGGTGCGGGGTAGTCCTCGATGGCGCGGGGTCTTTCACCAGGTCTGGGCCTGGGAGCATTGACTCCGAAAATAAAAGTTGATTTGTACAATGTACGCACACAGTCTTACGTCTTTCTTAATGATTTAATGGGCGAACTTTCACGGGAGAGTTACGGTTACCGATGATCTCCCCCTCTCGAGCTTCGCCCCACTTATCATCATTGATTCCGTGGATATGGCGTGATTTTTTTTTTCACCTTTTTCAGCATAAATCACCGCTCATGTGGCTACGCAACGAAAATACGATGGCACAATTCGATGGAGTTCACTTTTTTCCGAAAGTGCTATTGAATGCGTTGCTGCAGCCAGCTGAAAATATAAAAGCACTGCCTGGAAATTATTTTGCTTGAATGCTTCGACGACCTTCTTTGAGGACGGGTTAAGGGTAATGCAAATCGAAATGGCTAGCGCCGTTGCATATATAATTGCGTGTGGAACTAACTGTACGGACATACTCGCGTTCTGCAGCTGTCCTGGTCTCTCTTGGAAACGACGATGCAACTCTACGCGAACATTTCCCAACCGTGCAGAGTGTCGACCGTGTGCTTCTCCAGAACGATGAGGCCACGTGTGCCACAAGGGTCGTCATGCTGCTTGAGGCGAGATAGGGGTGTCACCAGAAAAATCGCGGTGCCTCTGTGTTACTCCACGTTTTCTGCCTGCTGGTTTTGAGATAGCATTTTAGCGCACAATAAGCAAGGTTTAGGCACTCTTCATTCTGTTTTGACGCCTTTTGTTAAAGTAGGGAGCATCCGCTTCAAACATGTTCAAGCACACGTTGTCGCGGTACGCGCTTGGAGAGCATTTGCGATGACGCATAATCAAAGATTCTTTCCTTCGGTTCCAACGAGCACGAGCAAACCTTCGAAGCGGTGACAAATAAAGGAAGAAACGCTCCAAGAAGCGCGGTAAACAAAAATTATATTTTTCTATATTACGTAATACTGAGCATATCATAGAAACTGCTGATTCTCGATCACGAGCTTAAAAACTGAGTCTAAAAATGATATAAAACAAAAACATATAAATTATTTGCAGGAGTGTCGAGCAAACAACAATATTAGATTTGAAAGTGGACGTTGTTTTTAGAAATTAAAATCTGGTGGCTATGTTGCGGCACATGGAGCGAAGACTCTTCCAGCAGTTCTGTGTTCCGAATTTCGTTAAACGAGTGATCACAACACAAACAGGTGCAACATTTTCCAGAATTACTCGCCATCACATCTTGCAAGCAACAATGTTTCGAGTGATCGCTAAATTTTCTACAATTCTTGGTGCTATCTACGCGCTTTGATATCCGGGGCAACTGCTTGGGTCCTTGACAGTGACTGCTTCGCACAAGTATGTACATTACATGGTTTCAGGATGCTATTATACTATGAACGCCGCTTCAATATTCGCCCACCCACACGATTGGTGTCTTCGGGGAACGTACCTGTTGTCGAGTCTGTTGCGCTCGCACTGCGTTTTGTGTTCCTTCCAGGAATGGCTTCCAGTCGACGGGTCGCGGCTCCTCGCACCGTCGCCGCTGGGCGGGCTGGCGCTGCTGCCCTCCGCTGGTGAAGTGGCTCGGTCCACGTACGTACTACTCACGTGGTATGACCGCTGGCGGATGGCCTGTTTGCTCGGCTGCACGTGGAGAGACTTGCGGGTCTTCACTGGGCCTGCAGGGAGAATTTCGGGAGCATCGCTGCTGTAGAGGAAGTGTACAGAAATTCCGAGTTTTGTCTACATATGCGTGCACATTCCTACGCCGATTGCCTTCATTCATATTTTTTTCTTGGGGGTATAAAAACAGTTAAAACGTTGCAACTTTTCTAACGCCGGAGGTGTTTAAACACGAGCTTGGTAGAAGGGTGTTAAAAAAAATACCAAGAAAAATGACCTCCCCCGGCGCTAGCCGTCCGGCACAAAAGACGCGCCGAGGCACGCAGAACCTGGCACAGCTGCGTAAGCGGAGCCAAGCCTGGCCTGGCTATGACGTCACTGCGTTGGCGAGGCAACGTGCCTCGTTATTCCGCACCGAGCCCATTCGTTAGACTTCCGCAGAGCATCGGTCAGCCGAAGGTGTAGGTAACTCCAGAGGAAGAAGAAGCGCAGAGCAAACGCGGTCGTGTCGCTACTCGGGAATATATGAGGCAGCTACGATCCAACCCAACCCCGAGTATCGCACAGAAGCGGCCCCGCTTAAACGGCAGCTAAAAGCGCAGGATCCCGAGTACCAGGCTTGGGATGTGGAGTACCAGCGGAATCGCCTCGAATCCGCTGTCAATGTGGGGGACCGACTTGAACGGCATTGCGAAATCCGGCTAAACTTCGCCTCACATCTCAACACTTATCCTAACCTAGCAAGAACACCGCGAAACTAAAAAAACTTCTCAAGGCATAGCAATAACTAGCAAAAATTCTCCCGCATTTCCCCGAGGGGGAGAATGTGAAAGTGCGAATGCACGGTTGTCGGCCCGCTTGCGGCGCTTGCGCTCGGCCCCCGCAGCCCACCGCCTCGCCGCCTTCTCTTCCATCTCTTCCATCGGGTTTGTAGTATCACGTGTACACCACGCAGTTATCAAGCCGCTATAACGCCGCTGAGTCGCCAACGCACGCCGCTGACGACGTAGTTTGAATGCGTTAAAGATATAAGGCGCGTCACTAACACTGATAACACCGACGAGTCCGTGGCTTGGTCGGTAGAGCGTCGCGCTGCGGCCGCAAAGTCCTCGGATCGAAACCTGGCGCCGGATGCTGTTTCTTTTCTTAATATAGAGGAGCACTGCGAACGCCGCCGCCGCCGCCGCCACCGGCGGTGGATGGTTTGGGGCGATTAGCACTTAAAATTGGAAGAAGCTATGAGGACCCCAGCTTTGCTGGGGCTCCAGGCTTGCCCCAGGAATGCCGGTTGGCCGGTTGCACCAATTTTTAGTGCGGAAACCTTTGCGGCCGCTACTGTAGTTTGTCAGCGGCATTGGCCTCTTTACCGAGCGAACGAAGGGAAAACCAAAGACAGAAAGAAAACGGAGGAGGAAAGTGTGAGGGGGATGGCGGTATGTCGATGGGGTACGAGGCACTCCTCAGCGTAAACGGATGGCGAAAATGTGAGAGAGAGGCAGTGAGACATGCTGGGCGTTGGCGCCAAGCTGCGAGATGACGCCTTCATGTGCTCGACAATGACAGGTTCACTTCCTGCTCAGCAGTTTGGGGTCCCTACCGAAGAAGCAGATTGCGATCACTTCCTCAGACGCAGTTTTCGCCGCCGACGCTGAGGCTTACCATCGCTCACATTTGCGCGAGACGTTCACACATGATTTACAACAAAATGTTCCGCGGTGGCGACGCGCGGAGGAGATAACGGCAGACTTGCGCCCGCCACCGTGCATTGACTCATCAGACGATCAATTCCTAGACGCAGAAGCTATGCGGCGTGACCGAAAAGACAGCAGTTCACGCCGCGCACAAATTTTCCATTAGGGGATATGTAATCGTAAGCTATTTCGTGTTCTATTTCCCTGCGTATTATTGTTTTCGTTGTGTGGTCCTCGCCAACCTCCACAATGTCTTAACCAAAGGTAAGGTGCGTCCCTCACATCCCTACAACATAGACTTACGAGCTAAGGACAAGTCGTTCAGTCTAGCTGTAATCACCTCCTGTTACTGCGCCTACAGGCCCACTTGTGGAAAACCGCAGTGATACAGCAACAGAAAAAATAAAAAGCCCCGTGGCATCGCTCTACCATCTAAAACAACGCGAAATTTCTTCTCGGGAATAATGAAAATTTGCGTGTTTAAAAAAAAACCTAAATGAGGCATTCACAAAAAGTATATTGGTTTCCTTTTATCGAGAACCGACACTTCGCCAAATGCCCGGCATCTGTTCTCAAATATAAAGGCCGCCTCCGGTGTGCCTCTTGATCGGTCGATTCCACAAAATGAAGGGCAGGCAACATATTATGTTCTCTCACCTATTGTAATGTAATGTTTTCGGCGCGGTCGTGCCGGCGAAAAAGAACAAGTAAAAAAAAAAATTCCCCCGCACCTCCCCGAAGGGAATCATGCAGAAATGCGAATGCATTGGGTGCACCGATGAGTGTGTTGCGAGTAATGGCGTAATTAATGACGAGAGTGTGAACGTAACCATTTATTCATCAGCACCTGTTTGTGTTATCGTTGTACCTGACGGCCACAATCACTGCCTTGTGATCGCCAAAGTGCACGGTCAAAGGGTCTTTGAGAAGCATACGCGCGTCACAGTTTCGCGTAAAGCAGTAATGGGAAGGTGCGCCGGACGAGGAGGGTACCGGTAGCCGAAACTCACGCTCATCGAAGGAACGCGCCCGTTGACCAGAGACTCGCGGCACGAGGCACACACCAGGTACGACCTGAACGGCGCCAGACGAGGGTTGTCGTCACAGACCGCGATGATGGCGTCACCGTTCTCATCACCTCCTCTTCCAAACTCGTTCCAAAGAACCCGAAGCGCGTTCAAACGACTATGTTCCCGAGCGCGTAACGCGTTCGGCATTACGCGCTCTTCGCTTCGCAGACTTGTCTTCTTCTTCTTCTCCAACCGATGATGTTGACGTGGAAGCAACTGCAGTGACGTCACCGCCAGGGAGAGGCGTAATGATCACGTTGCATTGTGTGAACCCCCGACTAAGAAATACATTCGCATTTACGAAGACGACGACGACGAAGGCAGAACTACGAGGCGCGCGCTCACGTGCGCTCGCGCTGGAGGAATGCAGGCGCACGCCGGCCAACGGAGCAAGACAACCCCCGGCTAATAAATGCATTCGCATTTAAAACCAGCAAGGCGTTAGATTGTGCAACCAAGTGCCGCAACCTACAAAGCAGATGTGCACAGTGTCGAGTAACTGCTTCCAATGCACTACACCTTGTGTAGACAAATTAGAGCCAACACGCATTTGATATTCTTTCTGGCTTAGCCAATGCTTGTGAGCAAAGGCAGGGCACAGTTGGCTTCTGGGAGAACCATGGAGACCGTAACTGTGTGAGAGATTACTGTGGAAACTTGTAGCTCTGGCAGGCACCTCGTTTGTGTAGACCTTAGAAAGCAACCAAAATTACGACATACTTCACGCCGAAGTAAGCTACCGGGCGACTCTCACATTTAAGGTTTTCGCGCGGACGAGGCCATCAACCCGCGGTTCCGTTTCAAATTATTTGTATCCTAAGTCCAAAATGTTCAGGCGGTTATGGCAGCCGTGTCATGCCGTGATGACAGACATTTTTGTTATACTTCCAATAATAAAATTTTTCCAGTTGCAGTGCGTTAGTGTTGGTGCCATGTCGTGGGTTGTGTTTCGGTTGGTTTCTTGGTTTGTTAATTTTTGTATGCGTCGTGTGATGCGTGTTTCTGATAGGTCGTATGCAAAATCTGCTGCCCTCTTGCGACCACCGCGAACGTGGCCGCCACGTTCAAGTGCTGAACAGGAACTGTAGCTAACTGTAGAGAGTTTTGGGGTTCTGACGTGTGCTGTCGTCCAGGTCCCTCACATACTGCTGCGTGGCATGCTGCATACAAATTGGGATCACGATGCTCAAGAGAGAAACGAAGAAACATCCGAAGTGAGATTATTGTTTGATGAGTCATAGCAGGTGCCTCAACGACGGTGGAGGTTGCTACTTTATCTTGTATGGGTGTCGTGTGCGCTGTAAGTAGTGTCTGTTTTACCTTCGTTTATGTAACAAATACAAGATGAAAATATATATCCGTGTGATACGGAAGGTGTTACCAACGAACTTGAGGGTTGTTTTATTTGAGTAGCAGCCTGTGTTCGCCGCTACGATAGCACGAAGTCACTGGCAGATTTGTGCCGTTACGTCGCGCTAACATAGCGGTGATTGCGGGCTACTACTGCGGCATTAGCCTCCTGAACGAGACCGAGGCTATAAAACGACTTAAAGCGAATACGAAATTTAACGGCTACCTACGTGTGTATCATCCTGATACGTTAGCGTTAATTTTTGATCGTCTGGTGTTTGAAATTATTTTATCGTCCGGAAGGCAGACATTTCAACTGACGTTTGAACGGAGAAGCTGCAACCGCTGTATTGAGATTCTTGCTTTGTGAACTGAACCTGGCACGCTCTACCATATGGTGTGGGGTTGTCAGAAAAACCCCAATTTAGACAAACTTCCTCGTCCGTCTTATAAGCGGTGGGAGAGCGTGTTGTCCAGTTCCAGTCCAGAAGACCGGCTTCGGTTGTTTGAAAGGGCCGTCGCCGCTGGCACCACAAGTGGGGTCCTAAATTGGGGACACCACTCCACATTTTTTTTTTTAATAAACAAGTTTATTCTCCCTCTCTCTCTCTCTTGTGAGCTCGAGGCCAACTTAGCTGCTGCAATTCGTAGCCTGCTAGTCTTGATGTACTGTTTGCAAGTTGTTTTTACGTGCGCACGACGAAGACAATTTCCCGCAGTAGGTTTCGCATGCCATGTAATCACACACTTTTCGCATCAAACATCTTTCGTGATCCGCCCTAGCGGTCACTTTGATAAACTCTGTGCCGAACCCTACCCATTGCTTGATCAGTGAATTTTCTTGCCATAAATGACTATTATCTGGCGCAATTATTCAGAATGTGCGCAAAAAGACGCCGAGCGAAAAAAAAAAATAAAAGCCATGCAAAGATGCCCAACAGCGAAAATGGGAGCATGGAAAAGGGCGCAGTTTGCGAGCATTTATGTGCAGCTAAGTGTGGATGCTTTAAATTGGCGATTAGCGTAAAAATGGTTTTTGAACAATGTTTTCAGTGCGGAGATGAGGAGGGAAAGCTACAAAGAGGAGGGCAAAGGGTTGGATGTTTCGCTGACGATGTTCCGTGGTGAGAACAGTCCTACTCCCTTTCATTTTATGAAAGATTCCTCTTGATAGGCTTCGATGGATGAACCTATTATATCGTATTTGAGATTACAAGATAGCAGAAATTTTCTGTTAGGAAGACAGGTTAAAGACACAAGTTTTTTGACCCCTCATGGCAATCATCACAACATGTCACTTTAGCAAGTGTCATTCCAATGCATCCTGGCGATGAAGAACTACATAAGGCATGGCTCATGCATTGCAATGAAGAGGGCCTCCATTTGACATCAGGACACGCCGAGTTTGTTCACAGCACTTCCCGAAGATGATTTCTTCAATTCGGTGGCATACTTGTGACTCCGCTTATTACTGCGCCGAGATTGGGTTTTGGACAAATAATATATCTGAAGCTTAAGGTTAGGCTTTTGGTTTTTAGAGTTCGGGTTTTTGAGTGAATAATACATCTAAAGCCGTCAGAGAAACCGAGCAGCACGGACATGTCCACACGCCATTCCTCGGACATCACGTGCGATCAAACACCAGGAGGCGGGCAGTGATTCAGCGCGACACGAAAAAACGAACGTGTATCACTCGTATCAGCGATCGGCGCTGCCCTTTAACATGGCGTAAAAACAAAGGTTTTCTTTGGCCTAAACAGAGAAAGGCATTTATGCATATGGCCTATTGTGTTAGTTCGTTTTTGTACTAGTCTAGCTTTCATGTTTGTGGGTTTAATAATTTATTTTACTAGTCAATATTATTTATTCTATTTTAACAATCAACTGTGCCTACTGCAACAATTCTTCATGCTGCGTATTGTGCAGATACAGGGTGTACCCCAGTCGGTACTCACGAGGCTGTGGAAATAATGCTCCCTTATTAAACTCGGATTGGTTTGCCGCGTCCATCTTAAATTAGATGCGTACCATGTTTTGTAGGGACGGCGAAGGGGTTCAGATACCTTCAATTCAACTTCATCTAACTCAGCAGCCATGACTTGTCGATAACACGACACTGGCATGTTCGTGACTGAGATATGCTATTTTTTGTCCTGAAGGAACAGCTCTTGTATGCAGTATGAAACGAATAAATGTACCGAGAGTACGCATGCTCAATGATCAATATACGCATATAGCACAAGTGAGTCACTTGAAATTAATAATTTAGCGTTTTTCTGGCCATGTGGTGCCGAGGAGGAGGGATGTGAATATGTTAACTTGAATATCACTATATGGTGAAATATACATGCCTTCACCGCCGCTCCGACGCTATGATTGCCCTGCAGCAGTTTCCCAGGAGGTACAGTCAAACCCGATTATACCGAACCCGGATAGAGCAAATTACGCTATATATCGAACAACAGCAAATTCGTTACGATAATGCAGGCGAAGCATATTCCTTACAACGAAGTTCACATCGGATATATCGAACTCGGCGCGCCTACAATTGCCCACAAAATGCGTGGTCTCGGAGCGGCGATTAAGATGCTGATTGGCCACAATTGAGATGTTGAGCCGCGTGTGGACCGGCGTGACGCCCGACACCTCCGTAACTGTTTCCGACACACGAGATTACCGACGGAGCCCATACAGGAGGCGAGTCCGGACCAAGACGGAATCGCCGGCGAACTGCGCCAAGAGCTCGCCAACGATCCAGAGTGTTGACGGCGATGTTGCCGTCAGCCCCTCGCGCGCACACAGCGTCGCCTAAGTCATGGCTGCTAATGCAAATGCTGCTGAAAGCACCGAAGAGACTGAGGATGTCACAACGTAAAGCCGTCCGACGCTTTATGAAGCACTTTTGCCAGTCGATGTGCTCCGCCAATATTGCTTCGATATTGAAGAACACGTACTTTAACTGGTGCAAACGATGTCTCGTGTAAAGAATGCGGTGCTAGTTAGTTCCGCCAAAACGAAAGCGAAAGCAAAAATCACCCATTTTTGCGAAGTAGGCAGTTAAGGTGAAAAGTAGCTTTATCGCATGGAATAAATATATCGGTTTTTGTAAAGTAATGGCATACTTTATGAGTTCGTTTGGTTACGTGGGAATTGAAAAGGGGGTGGGGGGGGAGGTCCCGCTTATTACCAACTCGTAACAAAAATTCGTTATAGACGGGTTCGGCTATATCAAAATATTAGATCTATAGACCTAATCGCGCCGCATACAGCCAAGCCCGATTATAGCGAACTGCAAAATGCGTCACCATTATTTCGATATGTCGAATAGTTCGAAATAGCCGAACACGCCAATAACGAGTTTTTTGTTACGAGTTCGCAGTACGTGGGACCCCCCCTATCCCCCCTCCTCCTGCCATCCCCGCATGTAGAAACGAACATAATAAAGTATCCCATTACCATACAGAAAACTATCTTTATTGCAAGCAATAAAGCTACTTTCCGCTGTAACTACCTACTTTTCCAAAAAGCGGTGATTCTTGTTTTCACTTTCATTTTGGCGGCGTAAACTAGCACAGCATTCTCTACATGAGACATCATTTGCATCAGTTGCAGACCATGTCCTTTAATATCGAAGCAATACTGGTGAAGCACATTGACTGCCGAAAGCGCTGCTTCCGCTCGCGGCCTCCCCTGCCTCTTCGGTGCTTAAAGCAGAGCCAGCAGGCATGACATCGGCCACGGTGTTGGCGTCCGAGGGGCTCACAGTGAGCGCAACGTCGTCGTCGACACTCAGGCAATCCTTAAAGGGCACTCCTTTCAGCACAACATCGGGGACGTTGGAGGGCTCTTCCAACAGTTCGCCGATGCTTCCATCTTGGTCCGGACTCACTGACTGCGAGAGTTAATTCGTGAGTCAGTCGCGTCGTTAACAGTTACAGAAAGTGTCGGGGGTCACGTCGCTCTATGGGAGGCTCAAAATCTCCATCGCAGCAAATCAACATCTCGATCGCCACTCCCAGACCATGCATTTTGGCGGCAATTGTAGGCGCACCGAGGTCGATATATCAGATGTGAACTTTGTTATAAGGAATATGTGTCGCGTTTATTTTCGTAACTGGTCTTTCTTTGTTCGATATATACCATAATTTGCTCTATCCGGGTTCGTTATAATCGGGTTTACAACAGTTCGCTATAACAGGGTTTGACTATAAGGATCAAGCGGAATAAAATAGACGAGCGTATTGCACTTATTTATACATATATACTTGAAGGTTCCTTTCGATCTCCTAGATTGAGAGCAAAGTTTTGAAGTTTAGAAGGACTTGTTGTTGGGCGAGTTGGTGCATTTTCTCAGAATGGGCTTACTGCGCTAAGGAAGACGTTACACAGAGAGAGGTAAACAAAGACAGGCGCAGTCTGTCTTTGTGTATCTCTCTCTGTGTAGCGTCTTCCTTAGCACAGTTTACCCCTTCTGAGAAAATTTTGAATGTTTGAACGACGTACACTTCCCTGAATATGCATAGCTCTCGGGACAACATAGGAAAGAGGCAGGAAAATTGTCTTCGCTCACCAGGGGTGATAGCCACGGTCGTCTGGGAACAACCACTGTAATCGCTCTCTTCCGACTCTGACGGTGCATCCCTCGGTAGCGGCTCTGCCAGGACTCGTCCTGGAGTCCTCGCAGTCTTGACAGCCGGCTCCGATACAGAGTGTCTCTTGACAGTGCGAGGCCAGCTGGACTTCGCAGGTGTGGTCCTCAGCGAGAGTTCTACCCTCGGGCGAAAACGGCGGGACGATGACGCGGCGGGCGTGAAGAGGTCAGGGTCTCCGTCATTTAGGGTGCTGTACAGGTGTCCTCCTCGGCTCCTGTAGCGGCTCCGCATCCACAGGGCGGTGACCGCGAGGCATAGAAGCACGCCCATGAGGACCAGGCAGGCGACCAGAAGGCAGAGGACGATGCGGGGCAGCGTTGGGCTGCTTCGCACCGGTAAAGTGCGTGGCTCGCCTGCTGCTCTTCGGAGCTTCTCGCGACGAGTGTGGGCCTCCACGGGGTCGGCCGTTCTATGGCCGCCGAAGGGGAACTGCCACCTTGGGGTCGAATTACGAGCAGACCTGGAATGAGTGGCATAAAGCCATCAGGCGGCCTCCCCTTCACCAGAATGTGTAATGCATTGTCTACGTTGCCATAGCCTAAAACTGCACTGTACGACTTAAAGATGTTTGATGACCTTTGAAAATCAACTGAAGGACAAAAATGCCTTCGCCTATTTTTAATATATAACGTATGGGCATTGTCGCGAGAAGACGACGAAGACAGGAGTGCCCCGTTGTCTTGTGGGACCAAACACCGGCAAAGGCGAAGCTGCGTTGGAGGTCTTGTGGGGCTCTTTCGTGGTGCAAATGTAAATATGTCACATTAGTTTAATCGTGGCTCACCTCAAGTGTGCTACCACCACTTCACAATGCTACAAAATAAATTTTATTGGTCCAAAGAGCCTTGTAGAGTGCGTGTTAAAATATTTCTCAGTAGAAAAGACCCTAAAATGTGTCCCAATTAGTAATAATATCAAGGGAATATAGTTTTAAAACTCCTCAATAACACTATATGCGTAGAACACAATAGCATACATGCGATTAGGCAAGCTCTCTTGTAGGTCGTGTGAGCACAAGTGATTTCTTTATGCAGCTTGCCACGCACGTTTTCTTTTCTTTTTTTATCACAGTTATAGCATATTACCTCCTCTTTATTCCTCTTTATTGCAGCTAAGTTGCTACGAAGGCGTTTTGTGTATATTTATACGTGTTGTAGGGTCTTTTTCCGAGTTTCTTTTCTGTTTTATATTCTGTATGGGATGCACCAAAGTTTGAGTTCGTCCTGGCAATGGCCCTGTGGAGAAGCGGATTTAGCCGATCTCACAATCGCCAAAATACGGAAAATATTAACCAATCTTACAAAGATTTTAGAATGCCTGACGAGGGGAAGATCAGGAACCAGAAAAGCACGATAAGACTGACGTACGCACTGACCAGTAGCTGGGTATTAATGAGCCTGCTGTACCATTTAGTTAAACGCACCAAAAAAATCCAAATAAGCACCATCATCAGTACAGCATACAAGGTAGCCCTTAAACTGAAAAATTTCACAGCCACTGAATATGTCCTAAAATTGGGCTTTTATAGCACAATCGAAGAAGTCAGAGAAGCCACTCTCGCAAATCCAACGTAGCGCCTCGAAAGTAAAATCGGGACGGACCATCCTACAGAAGAAACGACTGGACGACAAAAGAGATTGATATTTGGGCAAGTTGGTATTGGTAAGGCATCTTGAACGGCAGCGTACTGGACACGGACACGAGATAAAGAAAACAATATAACGACAGTAGGACAGCGTCGTTCTGTCGTCTTTGTTCTCTTGTTTGTGTCTAGTACGCTTCCGTTAAATAGTGGACATAGACATATCACCAACGCTCCAGCGCCTGTCCTAAAAACTCTCACCCAACCGGAAAATATGGATATAAACCTACAAAAGGGCAAGCGACAAATCAAATACGATGGCTTACATGCAAGTTTTGAAACCGTAAAAATACAGTATCCACCGACTACGAAAGCAAGAACTGTGGTAGTGAACTACGCTGGCAATCTTTCTTTCTGCACAATTTCCTACGCGCACGAACGGAGGAAGAAGAAACTGAGGTAATCCTCTTGGATATCGGCCTAACGGGACTAGCGAATAGAAGAACGAACATCGTTACAGATTAAACGAACTCTCGAAAAGCCATTAGACTTTCGCCTGCAGGCAGAATACTTAAACTTCTGGGGATGTGGCTTCAGTGAACTCTTGGGCCACCCCCACAGTTGAAAACGCAGCACCGCCTGTCCTCCCATCTGTGAAGGAACTGTAGAAGTAGCGTGCAGTAGAGGGGGGCGTGACACTTTCGATGTACGCCAGATAAGCGCAGCGGCACTTGTTAGGAGGGCAAGTCGCCAGCTGAGTGCCGCCAGCCACTTCTGGAACCAGCGCGAGAGCAAGCGGACAGCCACTGGTCCCTCCATGCCTTAAGCCTCCGAACATTGAAGTGCTATGGCGAATGTGTCCCCTGTGCCGTTTATTTTATTTCTGCTGCCTAAGTGAAGCCCGTGTTTCCTCTTTCAACGTTTTGTGCGGTAATGTATTCAGCCGGCAGGACTACCAGAAAATTCTTCAGAAAAACTTTTACATTCACAGGGAGAAAGCTGGCATCGCATGAATAGCCGGACACGAGGGCCTAGAAGGGGGCGAGGTAGCCGACTAACAAGCACGCTAACTCACAAACCATGCCACTGGCGAATTCTTGGAAAATTATGGAGAACGTTTCCTCGTCCTACGACTAGGAACACGAGCCTTCCTCGGGCCACAGGACTATCTCAACTCCAAGGAATCGGAAACTCCACTCAGGAAGCAGGCCAACACATGTATTCGCAAATCTAGAAGGGAAAAGACGTTTTGTTGACAGCATCGTGCAGTAACTGAAAGCTGTGCGGAAAGCAGAAAACAGCCATCCTCTTCAATGCAGCCTGGTCAAGAACAAGAATATGCTTAAACGAGAAGACTACATGCGCCACTTCACTCAACACATGGGAAGCAGCTCTGACGAGCCCCGTGACCTCAAGATCGCCGTCAGCTAGTTGAGAAGGTGAGGGAAGGAGTTTCTGCATCTGGTCCTCTGGAGTGCCTGTAAGCCTCGTGCTCCCCACTCCCTGTTTACCCCCTTTTTCAAAATCAAAACCTTTACATCCTCAACAAAGATATTCTCTCTCTCTTTCCCGTAAAACAAAAGCAAAAACGTTCAGTCAAGCCATGGTATTATTTTTATTTCTGTATTGAAGGTAACGTAAAGGCCGATGGAAGGCATAGAATAAGGGGAGCACATAATACCACGAGAAATAAAGGACAAATGATAGACACCGCTAGGCAGAGCTAATAACAGATAAGTCAACTGTACCACATGCCCACGCACACACACACACACACACACACACACACACACACACACACACACACACACACACACACACACACACACACACGCACACACAGAACAAACACTTTGAAAGACTGACCCTCTCGCCTTCTCACTACAACTGACCAACATACAGTAGCTGCAAACTTTCACACCCACATTTTAAGCCACACAATAGTAGATGACCTCTGTCTTTTCCTATGCAGCGGCGACTAAATAAAAAAAATTACACCATCTTCCCGTGGGGAACCCTGATGAGGATGAGAAGCATCGTGGCGGTTCCGTGTGGTTCATTGTGGTGCCGTTATGTTGAGTGATCTGGTTTTTACTAGCGCCAGAGGGAATTCCGCGTCCGGGTCCACACCGGTGGCAAAGGCACGCAAGTGCTGTTGTGTTACAGTGAGTAGGCGGTGGTTCTCGAGGCGCCGAAACTCGTCCATCATGTTCTTGTCGATGTTGTCTCTGTGGTAGAATCGGTAGTCTCCGTCAGCTTTGGTGAGGTAAAGGTTGTTGACATTGGTGCACCGGCTGATAGCAATGTACACGCCCTCCTCTTCACAGCTTTGTCTTCTCATTCTTCTTCTTCTTCGGCGGTTCCCCTACGGGAAGATGACGACGGGGGTTGAACACGAACCTATCTCGTGATGGATTCTTTGGTTGGCCAATCCCTAGGGGCATCCTGCCACAATCAGCATCAGAGGCGCTGCGGACGGGGCTGGTTGAGCTGCAAGGCGCGTGGCGCTTCCCGCCACAGCTTTCCCACGGGAAATTCAGCATCCCCCTCTAAAGTTTTCAGTTCGTCATTTCCGTTGACGTTCAGCTTCGCGTGCCTTCGTTGTATCAGTAGCTTCTTGACGTAGTTTGAATGAGTCAAGGACATAAGGCGCGTTCGTAGCACTTGCTCCTCTCCCGGATTTGTAGCGTAGTGGGAAGAGCACCGCGTACCTCCCGTTGCGGCCAGAAAGTCGTGGGATCGAAACCGGGCGCCGCTAACTATTTCTTTTTTTATAGTGTAGTATCGCGGAGCTGTGGGTGTAAGGAGGAGAGTTCCGCATGCGCAGTGAGCGTGTGGACGGCGCCGCCACCAACGACGCAGGACCAGGCGAGCCTAAGAAATGCTCCGCATTTAAAACCCTTCTGACTAGTATTCCGTTCTTTTATTACCTTCAGTGGTTGGAAAGTATATATGGTAATTGCAACGCCAGCAAAGGTTTTCTCGTTCTCCGTTCAAAAACGCGCCCTCGACGTCGAAGTAATGCTATCGGGTCGTGCAACTTAGGACCTAAACGCAGATGTCACCTGCATCTTTTTTGTTACCGTCGAGCATCTCAAATTGGCGGATGCACATACCACTTTTTCTTTAAGATGTGACTGCATCTTACTCACTCGCCTTGTCCGTCCATACGGCGTTCTTGTTGTCCGTCCACACCTCTCCCCCATTCTTCTCGCCGCGCGAGCTGCGCTCTCCGCCGCTCACCCTCTCTCCTCTCCGATAGCGAACACTCTCTCGCGAGGGCATTGGATTGGATTGGATTCGATTGGGTTGGATTGGCTTGGCTTGGCTTGTATTGGATTTGATTGGATTGTATTTGTATTGGATTGGATTAAAGTGGATTGTGTGGGATTGTGTTGCGTCATAGCCGCGCCACGTTGCGTCATAGCCGCGGTCGTTCCAGCACCGGCGTTCCGATTTCGGGCGCGTGCATAGACTTGATCTTCGCTGCAAATTGCACGGTGGTCCCGTTACTTCACCATCCACTACCCGTACACTTCAGCGACCAGAAGGCCGTCATCGTTAACGTTACGCCGCGTGTTAAATAAAGAATACATCATACGCGTTCCTCACACGTTTCACGCAATTAGAGAATCAACCCAACTGAAACACCAAGTGAACCCCCAAGATGCGTCGCATCTCCACAGGGTACCCCTCGCGGGAAGGTGGGGTAATTTTTCTTATGGGGGCGTTTGTTCGCACGAAGAATTGAAGAGAGCTCTATACAAAGAACAAGTCCATGTTTCAAACCATTTAATTACCAAAGATTTTATACGTTTCTCTCAACCCGTGCAAGAAGTGAGGGCATCCGCTCATTGCTGAACAAGGATGTATAGCAGAAAATTTTCCGGTTCTGTGATCTTGGCGAATTGACACTGTCGTCGCTGCAGACGTCGGGTGATCCTGCACATACCCACGCCAATCATGGCTATGTTCCCAAAACACACCCTGCACGAAGGACCGGAGGGAGGGGTCGGGGGGTGCAAGGCGGATGACGTGAACCATCAACCACGAAATACAGGAACCGTCCGCGACTTTTTTGCCAGTGTCAACGCCAGAATCAGCATGCATGTCATGTCGGCTTCGCTTTTTACGTCGGTCAGTTTTCCGGCACCATGCGGCGAGTTCCGGCTGGCAGGCGTATGAGTGCTGTACGGGATGTCGCCGGTAACAATCCGGGAAACGAAGGTTTACCCGCGAAGTGTTACGAATGGGCTACATTCGTCCCCACGGCGCCTGGTGTTAATGATCGTTGCCACATTTATCTTTGTTTACGACCAGCATGCGAAGAAAAACTTTAAGCAGTTCCACTCAACGTGAAATCTGTCATGTGCGGAGCAGTGATTCACAAGAGGAGCTATGGCGGCCTCTCCTGATTAGTTTCAATACCAGCCTGGCGTTAATACAACAAGTATTCAACAGAGGGCTGAGTAATCAAACCGATTAGAATATAAAACAGTGGTGGAGAAAAAGCGGGGAGGTGACCATGGCCGTTTAAAACAGGGCTAAGGCGCAGGTGGGGGTGACAAATCTGTTAGGTTAGATAAGAGTAAGGCAAGTAACTGGAATAAAATAGGCAAGTCGGTTGCTGACAACCGAAGTCCCGATTTAAAGGAAGGGCCGCTAATTATAATAATATTCATCAGCAGGCCTATAAGGAGACACTGGATTGAGTTTTCGTTAGGTTGGGGTACTAATGAGTTAAGTCATGATTTGTTCCGTATTTCATTATCGTGTACTTCTTGGCGGCCAGCAACAGCAGTCTACGTGGTAACAGAGCAGCGCAAAAATCCCCCGCAACGCTTTCTATGTAACGAACATGTGCCTCTGTGGCGCTCCCAGATCGACAGCGGCGTCGTAACGCGAGGGACCCAGGTACGGTACCCACCAGGGGAAGCGGGTATCTTTTTGGGGCCTCTGTTTCGATGGGTAACGCCGTGATGCCGTATTGCGTTTGGGTGCGTGACACCGGAGGAGCTACAACAATTCCGGCCCATAAAGTGCTCCGCACTTACAAGCGCAGGCGACTGGGCAGTGCTGGAAACATGTATCATGTGAAACGCTCAGGTGGCTGCGACAGAAGCGCATTACAGCAAGATAGCGCAGCGTCGACGTGACGCATCGAAGCCAGCTCGCGCTGTTACTTGGCTGCTGCTGCCATCTACGTGACGTCGATGTGACCATAACCGGGTTCGTAGCGCTGATATCGCAGTAATGCAAACACAGCCGTAAAATGGTGGTTTTCCTATTTCACTTTTTTTCTACACTAGGCAATGGTGGGGGTCCGCAAACAAGGTTAGGCAGCTCATTTGTTGGGATGGTAGACCTATTCACTTATTGTTAATTAAGGCACAGCTTGTGAGCAAAAAGAAACAAAACATACGGGAGAAGTGATTCCTTGCAGCACAGCTAGCTATGTGAATACGTTTGGCATTGTCCCGGTGCGAGTGGTCGGAACAGGGGAAGGGCTATGAGCAACTAAGTAGTTCAAATAGTTATCCTGCCGCAATTTACATTAGGGAGGACACTGGAGTACGCTCATGGCTGCTTCATTCTCTACAAGTAAAAAACTGTACTGAAATATCTTCCCCAGTTCCGCGATAAATTCATGGAATCTGTTTCACAAAATATCATAATGAAGCCCCTTGCAACCAGTTCCCGTGGCCCTGCGCACAATGAGCATAGACGGGTGCCCGTGTTACGACCTGAAAGCGAAACGTTAGGGCTAAGCGGGCGTTTTCCGACCGTTGCGGCGGATATTCTGCCAAGTTGCTTGTTAACGACAAAGTAGCATATACGCGCAGTGGTGTATCAGTGGTTTACTGCACAACTTCTGTAGGCCTGATGACAGCTGGAGCACTCACCAGAAACGAATGAATCAATCAAACAACTTCTTTAAGCTCGAACACTTTAACTGAGCATAACCCAGCGTCAAATATCAATGAAATATTGCCGGGGCTGATTTGTAATTTTAAAATTCGTAACGATATCGGCACCTTGCTTAAGCACCAAAAAATTGAAAGACGAAAGATGATAATAGTTTTAGGGCTCACCTGTGTGGGCTGCCCCCGCTATGCCTTTGGGACAGGGTCGGTGAAGACGGTGTGGTAACGGCTGCTTTTGCAAGACCGACTTTTTCCAACCAAGATTCGTCCGCTCGGCTTCTATGCGTGGTTGCCTTCTGCCAATTCTCCACCCTGTCTGACCCTTCGCTGCTATCAAATACCCTACGAACCAGGCTCTGGTTGAACGGGATCCTCTGGTTGGTGACATCCACGACGTACGTTGCCAGGTGCGCTGGATTCGGTGCTGGAGGGGGTGGGCCCGGAATGGGGTCGTCGTAGAGCTTCGTGACGAGTTTGCCCGCCAAGTGGCCTCGACGGGCGCTGCTCCAGGACGCAGTTATGACGCTCAGGAAACAGACCGTGATGTACACGACGCGCCACATTGCCTTCTGATGTCGAGTCTTGCTGACTACAATGATGATAGTAGCGATGATAACTCATCATAAGGTGGCACATAACCAGTTGGATGATTGCTCAACCAGAAAGCAATTACAGTGCACAAATTGAAGGTTGGCAAAGAGGCGCGTGTGAATACGGAGTTTGGAAGCGTCAAAATGTCCAAATTTGAAACTATATTCCCAAAAATAAAACCCCTGATATTTAAGTAATTTCAAGGTCTGTAACCATCTTTTAAGATGGTTTTCTGTTGTCAAAAAAAGTCAAATTTTCCTTTTTAAAATTTTTATATACCGAGGATCTTAAAAATATTTTTTTTTCAGAAAGAACTATATTTCTGCTAATTATATTCAAGACTGGCAGATAGTTTGCAAACAGGCGGGGAACATTCCTGATTCAAACACCTCTGTTCTGGGGTAGTAGAAACGGCTAATTTAGCAACAACCGACCCCATCTAACAAAGTTATTCCAATAAAGTTTTAGTTTTACATGGAACTTTAGTTTAGAGGACATTCCAAAGCACTCCCTTTTTAGCTGTTCCCCAATCAACGCGAAGCCGAATGCTAATTCTGCAAGCCACCAGAAACATTTTGACTGGTTATCCTAGAGTGCACAGAGTACCTAGATAACCCACTAAGCATTACCGTCTCGTGCAAACAATATACAGCCCTGCGGACGAAAGCTTCACTAAGGAACAAAAACGCCAACGCCGAGACATCCAAGCTAACAAATTTCCCCACCCTACTATAACCAACATTGTGGTCTATTCCTTTCACTCCTCGCAATGCTCTTCTGCAAGGCTCCGGTCACCCTCTACCATATTGTGTGGTGCAGTGACAAGAGCTCCCATCTATGCTCTCACCTTCTACCCTTCCTCTCCATGAGCACTGGGAGATAGCACTGTCCAGCTCCAACCCTGACCTTCAGCTTTTGCTGGGGAGCAGAGCCCAAAAAGCAAGGCGGACCTCAAAGTCCTGGAATGAGGGCTCTTCCCCAAGGCTGCCTGCTTTACAAAGACGTTTTTCTTCCTCTGTCTCCACCCATATCATTATAATTAGCAGAAGATAACGCTGTCCTACAGGTTCAGCGTCTGTGATAAGATCCTTCTAGTTAAACGAATGACGATGCCGGTTGTCGACGTGTAGTCTCCGCTCTCACGACACTCTGCACCCAAAAAATTTTTACTTTTTCTTCGTTAGTGTTGCGGACACAAGCAGGGTGACAATTAGGGCGACGATGGCGGCCATTTATTGCCCAGCTATTCGTACAATATGTTCAAGCGCTCAAATTGTTGCAAATAAGTGGCGCTCGTAACAATTTCATGCGAAATCAACGGTGTACTTGTGTTCTTTGTACACCTATATTCGCTGTTTCGTACTTGTGTTTCATCTGCTCTAAATTCGTAGTTACAAATTTTACGTTAATATTCTTCACACCTTCTTTTGAAGTGTGCGTTATGACCATCCTTATACCAATATCACAGCCTTGCGGCGGGTTCACACGGCGTCTGAACGTTCTTCAAAAACCTTAGCTCATTGTTCACGCCCGAATATTTCTTGTGTAAATCACGAATAAAACGATTAAACATGTACCCCCATAAATCTGTCACAGCGAATACTTGTTTTTCATACACTCTGCTCGCCCAGGCATGCCCGTGATTTAGGCGCGACACCCACACAGCGGTGCCTGAATGAAGACTGGCTGACAGCATCACCGATATGAAGATGAACACATGGAATGTCGAAACCACAACAATCATGCAACAGGTAGGTGTACAGCTTGCAATAATGAGCGTAGACATGAAACAAAGCTTCGCTGTAAAATTGATTTAAAACGTGGCGTGCGCACACAATATTTTAATACTCCATGCTAACCAATAAAGTATATCCTCCTCTCTCTCTGCCCCGTGCTCTCTGTGTATTGGGTAAGTGGGTTCCACACATCGCACATCGCACTTACTGAAACCACGATCGGAAAGTTCTGCGCTACTTCCCGGCCTATCATAGCGCTTACCTTGATACTCCTTAGTCTGCCTATTTCAACAATACTTATCATCAATCTCATTGACGAAAGTGCTCAGTACTATTCTAAGGTGCTGCTTCCGAAGCAAGGAATATGCGTGTGCTGCTGGAGTACTCACAGCTCGAGCACGAGCACACATTCACCATGCGGTAAGCAGGTGTACATACAAATGAAAACACCGCAAAAACAGTAATTCGTGAAAGAGGCCATGTCCCGCTGGAGGAGGAGGAAGAAACTTTGCTGAGAAAAATTTAATTCTCGGGTGGCTTCCGAGTCCGGAGGTCCATGGGTAATCCTGGCTCTGCCCGCTCGGTCAACCAAGATCATCTGGTCGTCAAGGCTCGAGCTGGGTAACATGCTCTCCAACTGCTCACGGGAAGGGTAGGGAATAGGGGAAGGTCGGGGTTTCAGTCGCACTCCCAGACGATGTGATAGATTGGGCCTGAATTGCCACAAAACGCCCACTCCGGGGAGTATTGTGTGGGGAACAGATGATTTAGTCGTACTGTATTTCGGAATATGCTTGTTTGAATTCGTCTTAATGTGTTTTGCTGCATTTTAGACAAACTGCGTTGGGCGGGGGGAAAGGTACTCCTGCTTAATCTATAATATTCGGTTGTTTCCTGGAAGGTCTCAATCGGCGTTCGACTGTGGTCCTCCTCTGGGGGCCGGTTGGTAAGAGCGCGGGCCAATGCATGGGCTGTGTCGTTGTTCGGGAAATCAGAGTGGGCAGGGGTCTCCCAATGAGACTCCGGTGTTTTTACGCGGTAAGAAGTGCTCCAGCGTGACGCGTAAACGAGTGTCGCGGTGTTTTATTACCGTGACTACATGAAACCAACAACGATTACAATGACGACAGGAGACGCCAACAGCCTCAGCCTCTAAGTGGCTCCGCCTTTAAAACAGTCGTCTTGCTTCGCATCGGAAGAGGGCAGCCTTGCTTACAATTGAGCTGCGTTCACGACTTCGAGAGAAGCTCGGAACATGCTGCATTATCGTAGTCACGAGGTGAGACCTGGATGTTCCAGTGTGCTGAGGTGCGACGAAGCCGGGGAAGGAAAGAGCCCACATTTTGGGATTTTTTTTTTCACTTCAACTCTCGTGTTTCGTCTTATGGTTAGCCTTCTGTTCTACAGTTTTTGTGATATTTGTACTTAGTATTCGGGAAATAAAAAAACATCTTGTCGAGGTTTTTTCGCGTGAAAATTCATATTGTTCTAAAGCTTTGCAATACGTGTGCCACGTACCGTTTTCAAAAACCATAAAAGAATGGACAACAGAGGCATTGAGGGGCTCAACAACACAACTTTATCAAACAAGAAAAACACCGCAAATAAACATTACATTCGTAAATAGACAAACGGACAGCATAAACCCTCATCTATTAATTACCATTCGAACAATCAACGCACAAACGACTTACGCCGCAATGCCTGATGAAATCGGTTCAAAGCCTTAGGTCATCGATCACACAAAAATATTTACAATGCGATCCTCCAACAATCGTCTCTAACTCGTACTACCGAGTCACTGATGCCATGGCGGTGGTATATATGTGTTGCGGCGACATGGCTTTCGGGTACGCGTTCCTGTAGAGACGCCGGTTGGACGATCCGCTGATTCTGTACTTTCGTCTGGTTGGAGCTGGGTGGATACTCTCGTGGCAGTCGTGCAGCACATGCGGAATGCCTGGTTCCAGACGCGTCAACGTGGGTGCCGTCAAAACGCACGTCCACTTTGCTATGGCGCTATGCGAAGGTACTAGACCTTCGCTACTGGGGCTGCCAGGGCGCTGGCAGGTGGTGCGTCCGTCGAGGAGGCTGCAAAGTTGCCAATCTGCCCGCTCCTGTTCAAGTTTAAACGGTCACGTCGATGTCCCAGCAGCGTTACCTATGCGTGCTCTTTTCGGAACTGGGCGTTTCCCGCTGGTGCTAATCTCTGGGCCATTACTCCGCCTCCCCTGAAGTCTTGAGCTCCTCTCTAAAAATATGGCTCTCGTGATGCGAGGCATTGCGTGATTTCGCGCTCGCGCTCTATCGAGGCGCCCGTGCTCTATTCAGCGCTGGTACCCTTTGTTTCCGCGGCGCGCTTCAACGTGGGCTGCTCTTAGGCGCGAAATTTGATTTCAATTTCTTTCTCTTCTTTTCGGGGGCTTTAACGCTATCCCTCTAGCGGGATTGCCCTGCACTTGGACAAGGCACCTGTCCTGGAGCACGTTTCGAATTCATCTATACTGGTAAAACGGACGACAACAAAGCAAGTAGTGGCAGGTAAAGCACACTACCATAATTATACGCCTGTCGGAAAACCAATTATTTGGTGACACAATGAAATTGACATGTGTCTACCTCATCTACTTCCCTGTTTTTAACCTATGCCAAAGGATACGATGTACGTCCCTTTCCAGGGGACAAAGTGCGCTACTTGGGAGAGCAAGATTTCGCCTTCCCGATAGTGGTTGTGCTAAAACACAAACTTCGGATCTCTAATGGAAACATGAAAACAGACTCCCACTAGAGACACCGCTTGACAGAAAGTTAATCCGCAAAATAAATACTCTATTCAGTTCAAGTAATTGCCGCATGAATGCATTCGCCATGACAGTGCCATATATTTTATCTCGACACATTAAGAGAGAGAGAAACAGACTTATTAAGCCCTGTGAGTTAGTAGTGCATGCTTGGCTCCTTCTAAATTTGGCGGCGACAATGGCAGCCCTAGAGACCATGGCCACCTGAGGAATGTTGGGCTCGCGGAGGTGAAGAATGGAAAATTATTTGTTGCCAAAATCGCAGCTGCCTTGCTCAGCCTTTGCCACTAATATGTCGCCGCCGTCACAGGCAGTGAAAATCTTGTAACTGTCTATTTTTTTTTTATTGGGGCACTTCCTCGTTTTATTTCTTTCACAAGAAATCGTCCTGGCGATATTTCGAAAAGAACGCATTCACAGCCAAGAGTAACGCCGGAACATAGCTTTGCATATATTTATGCCAACATACCTATACACTCAGATCCTAGGGTAGCTATATTGCACAAGGTTTGTCAAGCAAAGATGCCGAGTATGAACTATATTAGTAAGTTTCACGATGAGCTGTTCCAGTTTGCGAAATAGGAACTGGAATGACCTCCCTCACCACATCGCAGCTATCACCTGTAATCAACATTTATGCAGAGCGACACAAGCAACTTTTCAAGCTGAGTTGTGACTGTTTTGTATGTTTTTGAAACCCCTACCCTTATGTAATGTCCACCCGCGGACTTTCAGGTTAATAACATATAATGAAATAAAATGCTTCAGATTCATAGTGACAAAAATTACCTGCATACCTATGTATTCTATTCTTACTTTAGCTCGTTTGTGTCGTAAAACTGCCATAACCGTACCACACAGTAATTCCAGGTACTTTAAAGGGACTGTTAATGAGATATCCTAATTGTGTGAATGAATTACTCCCGATAGGTCAACATAAAGTTTTGGCTGCACCAGTATCCCATCCGGTCAGCGGGTTTTCAACGCAGCATTGTTGTGTTCGTTTTGTGCGGAAATTTTGTACCGCTGGAATTTCGCTTTTTAAGAAACGTAATATAAACTGAAATATAATCGCGCGTTTGGCATTCTTTTTAGAAAGAAGTGTCTTGTTTATTGAATCTATACCGTTATACAATTTTGAAGCACTTTCTACGTTGATTTTTACCTTAATGTCAGGCATATAAACAATTATACAGCACTTCTCTGGGGCTACCATCTCGAAGTAGCCGCAATTTCTATGCGCAAAATACAGATGCTTAGCAATAGCAGTCCCATAAATTGTAATAAAAAAACATGAATTTCATAAAACGCCAAAGTTTTTTAGATCCAATGGGGATTTCGCTAGTTTCTTTTACCGACCTGTTTGAAAGACACCACCTAGCAGAATTAAAGGCGTACGGATCCAGCGCTGTCTCAAAAATTCTTCGCGTAACTTTGTCGTATTGCTTCGCCAGAGAGAAATGTTTTCTCACTGAAGTCGATATTAAAGTGAGCCCCAGACCGTCCTGAGATTCAACGTAAGGCCTGCTCTTGACCTTTCAGTAGCAGCCACCAAAGGTGTAAAGGAAATAGGCGAATCCTGGTTTTGTTGCACACGACTCGAGACAGTGAGTCAAGTGAGCGAAATTAAGCTCTACAGTTTTCCAGTATCGCTCAAATGCCGCCCTCAGTTTCTCTCGCAGACCTTGGTTACTGCTCTGGCTGCCGTTTCTGAAAAAATTGTTCCGACCATATTCGTTAATGATGCTTGGGAGAAGTTTGTCTTGGTCGACTGCTGCCTCCAGCTTATGTACTGTATTGATTAGGTCAGGTGGAACTGTCACTGCTTAGAAAGATATAAGCATTCTTCAGAAATACACACACAATGGTAGAACGCCCAATAGCCAAACAATGATCATTACTTTTTGGCTTCGTTTGTAACGACCGCCGCTGTTACCGGCAAAATCACGAGGAATATGTGCTGGCATTGCAAAAAAACTCGCCAACTTGAACATCGCCCAGTCTCCCATCCCTCTAAAAAACCGCGTATCGCCTACACTCCAAACATTGCCTTAAATTCGGGGTCATTAAAACCGCTGTCTCTGGAACTAGAAGCGAAAGAAGCCCTTGCCAGGAACGTACAATGAATGTTACAAACGATACGCTTGTTTCCATTTCCATACATCAAACCTCTCGTATCAGTGTTCTATAAATTCTGGGAAAAAGAAGGCGTTAAAGACATTTTCGTTAGTAACTGGTAAAAACGGCATTATGCCGGTATAACCTTGATACAAAGCGTTCTTCGATGACGCAAAATCAGTGCAAAAGCTTTACCTTGCCGTTGCAATAAATGTTCGCACAACATAAACATAAAGAAATACGTGGGAGAATTGCAACGTGTGTAATTTCGGAGGACTTGATTAAGCGGCAAACAAGCGAATACAACTTTCTGGTCATTAGATGCTGCGGTCCACTCCGACTGGCGCCGTATTTCTCTTGAAATACAACTGCCAGAATACGTCATCAGTTTCGAAATCGTAGCATCTATCTGCCCCAGTTTTCGGGAATCAGAGCTGCCTGTGCACAGGGACTGCATTACATGGTCTGTAATTAATGTTCTCTGGGTCCCATAGTAGCGAAAAATTACCAAATCCGCTACATTTACCGGTAGGCTTCCGTTTGGACCCCCGTGAAGACACTTAGCTTGCCATTCCAAAATATTAGGCAATAACACGAAATATTCCAACTTGAGAAACATGTTTCTTTGTTCTAGTTTTGTGGGAAGCTGTATGCGAACTACTCCGAACGGTTGTTTTAGCCAACACTTGCTTCAGCAATATCAATTCATACTTGTCTAAATTACGATTACATGAAACAAGCACGACTTTATCGTACCCACTTGTCCACTTCTGTATCAGCGGAAAACTTTCGTGTGTGTTTTTCTGGGACATCTTCCTAAAATCAACTACACTCCAAAGTGCGGTTACTATTACTGCACGGAACAGAGAAATCGGAGTGCATTATGCTATATTGATTTATCCAATGTAACTACATATGTCGCCCTGGCTAAAAGCGCATAGAGAACTTTTGATGAGTATTTACCGCTCCATTTTTTATGGGAATAAGACGCAGCGTTGCAAAAAGCAAAGCCGAAATGGCTGTAAAGTATCTTGCTTCAGAGAAAACAAATTCATTCAATAGGTCTCTTCGGAATGGCTTTCTGAAGGCGCGGATCGTGTTTAAAATATTTTGTACCTCTAGTGCCGAGGCTCTGATACCGTATGGTTTAGGTGGTTCTGAATGAAGTCTGGTTTGAATGAATGCAGCTCAAATTGTTGCAAGAGTTTTCAGCTTCAAGCATTTGAGAATACCCATCATAACACAATTCTTACAAAATTTTGTGGAAAAGTTTTACCCATAGCGAGCTCACGATATCTGAGGTCGTATTAGGAACTTTCAGGTATCATTGCACCTGAAGAATGTTTCCACCGAAAATTAAAACGTGCAGAAATGGCTGCGGTACTCACTCTAATACCCACTCAATGTACAAACTACCGACTCACTGTCTTTGAAGGCAAAAGGGGCCAATAGTACACCTGTTACAGCATTCTATATGACGGTTCTACCCGGCAGGTTCCTATTAGATTCAGCCTAAAAAGTGCGTCCACATATTCTCAGCAGGGCTCTTAGCCCAGAAATTACAACCAATAAAAGCGCACCCAGACTGCATTGCCCCGTAACAAGCTTAGAGGGAGTGACAGCTTAAGCGGCAAGACATTACCAGTGTTTGCAGCGGCGTGCAGTGACCAATAACAACCACACCCGTGCCTCGCGCCACAAAATCTTCACATTTTATTTTAGTTTCCTTTGGAACGGAGACTCCAAGCATCTATAAGGGTGGGACAAGCATCTCTTACCTATTGTGCGCTTTGCATGGATTGAACATCTATTTCGATTTCAATTGAAGCACGTACTAAAGGCCAAACGCATTTATGTGTGCTGACTGCATTCACGCTTTTCTACTTTTCTAGGGTGCCACGTGATAACTGTTGGATTCAGGCGTCAATATGCATGAGCTTCAGACGAGAACAAACTGACAGAGAAATCTCCTTACGCCAAGTTTCTTTTTATAATTGCAGCACCTGGACCTTATCAAATGTATTCGGCGCTTTGTTTACTTCAATGTAAATATGTAAATGGCATTCACGCTGTACACACACCAAAAAACACGAACATCGGTAATGACGCCACTCTGTATATTGCCTGATTTCAAGTTGACTGCGGAGTATTACTGCTTTCATTAGCATTAGGCAATGTATTGCTGTTTGAACATGCACGACACAAAGGAACAGCCAGTCTTGAATGTGCCCAATAGGATACTATGTTGGGCCATGCATATATCCGTCAAACCGGCAGATGTCAAAGTGAAAGGTTTAAGAAACATGATTACAAAGTCCATCGGCTGACACAAGGCCGTCTGAGTCTGCGTAACACCGAGTACCTTGATTGTGCTGGCCGCGATACTGGCTAATAGAGCCACCGCTATCTTTAAAAGCAAAGAACAGACCATGCGAGACCAATTAAACATGTCAGAGAAGAAAAAGCGGGCAATAACTGCTTTTACTTGCTATCAGTAATGATGTTGTCAACTGTAATAGCCTTCTTGCAGGCCAGGGCATAGGAACTGTTGCGGCAGCATTGAATATTACTGGGGTGTTCAGATGACTTACCAGACTCACTACTTGTGTACATGCGGTTCATATTTCTTTTTATGCATGTGCACAGTATGTTTAGTGTGAAAATTGCAATAAACACAATCATTTGGCTGTCAACGCTTGCGTTTTACATTTTCGCCTCGTCCTTATCAATCACCATCATGGGTTGAGGGAAAGGGTGGAATAAATCGGTTCAGCTCAGCCATGGACTCGCGTCAGCGTCCTGTTCTATAACATTATGGTGCCGTGAAACGCGGGGAGAACGGTACAGCGGATTTCACGGCGCAGCGCCTTCAAGTCAGGGCATGGCCGCTGGTACGTCGGGTTTTCTTATTTCGGAAGCCTCACAATTCAACGGGCCTGCCATGGCTGCATGCCGGTCGCATTTCGCCAGAAGGAAACCCGGAGATGAATCCCAGCCATCACACACCGCCAACCCTTGTTTCGCCGGGCTCCCTGCGTCTGATGACAGGCAGGGCGTGGATCGACTTACCAGGATGTGGACCGACTTGCCTGTATTACCAACGTTGCTTCAGCATGCTCTTGTGAACGATAAAAGACGGCACAAACCGCCAGAGCTAAATATCATCCCGCAGACATTCGGCCAGAATAGAAAAAACTTTACTTTGAATTATACACAAATGAACCGCGAATTGTATGTTATTAAAACGAAAATAGTTAAAAACAAATGTGACAGCTCCTTCGGCTGGCTAGTACTAAAATCTTCAGTTGCCTTTTTTCAGTCGTTTGTAATCACTCCGCGATTTGTACTATGTGGTGTCAGCGTAATATGGTCATATTTCAAAAATTGCATCAGACGCAATACTTAAATTTAGATTTCGAACCACGTATTAAAATAAAATAATTGTATAACATCGTAGCGGAATCCAGGGAAAGAACAAAGTGGGTAGGAGCAGTCTTGTGGGTGCCCGCATGCACGAACGTTAATTCTGCATGTACTATAAAGTGCATTGCCTTGCATTTAGCCACGAATGACTCTTCGAAGTAGCGGCGTGGTCGCATCTTCATCCCGAGCGCCTATCGAAAGAGGCGACACTACGGTTGGTGCGTGTGGCCTGCAGTGGCATGCTGGGCCGAGCACGAGCTGGCGAGCAGGGCCTTCCAGCGCTCCAGCAGTGCCGAAGCTTCGGGGTAGCGGTTGGTCAACCAGCTCGCGAGATACTGCAGCCACATGATGTTCGACAGTGGCTCGAACTTGGACGGACGTTTGCTGCGAAAAGTGAAAGCGTGGTACTGAGCGCGAACTGGCGTCGAAATAGTGCGGACGTAAAGAGGAGCCAACGAGTGCCCCGCCAAACCAGTACAAAATCCCTTTTGGCGAACTTCAAAGAAAAGAATGTAACCTAATGATTGCATCCGCCTTGGCGTGCCTTTGTGGAACGCCGTCATGGGGCTTTTCGCAAAGACGTTCAGTAATTCGCTTTCAACTTTCAGGTCTTCGACTCTGCCGTTCGAAGCAATTTGCATTAAATAACGACGAAGCGAAACCAAAAAATCAGACGTAAACCCGATATATCAGCAAAGAAGTCAAGTGCCGCCATCGAGAGCCAGAAAGCTCGGGCCTACAAAACATGTGAGCATACTCAAGTGCCCAGGCGAATTTTTGTTGCTTCAGTAAAAATCAAAACAACGCCGGTATTTGCCAAGCAAACTTCAATCGAGTACATTGTATTCATAGTATAATTATAAATTAAAATATAAACAACTGTCGGACTAAGGAGAAGTGGGCGGTGGCTCAGGTAGAACATGCACTTTTTTTTCTATTAAAGCAAATTATGACAGACACTGTATGGATTTATTACTGAAACGTAGCAGAACACAAAAAAGTGCGACATTCTATTTTCACCTTAAAGTGCGCTGATGGGCGCAGGCAAACAGGCAGCCTTATAAAAGGGACGACTTCGGCCTTCGTTTAGAGAAGGTATGAAAAAAGGCGCAACAGAAACAGAAATGAAAGATAACAGAACGGTGATACTTAGAAATGCCTCCACACTAGCGGAACTGTAGATAATTGCTTCATTAGGCATCCTTAGAAAGTGTGCGGTCCCGTCGCTGGGCTTTTCTGTTGTATGGTGTTTTTCCGCCGTGTATTTAAGCCCTGTCATGCTGGCGCCACTTTGGTGGTTGAGTGACTGATTGAGTGAGTGAGTAAAACGTTTAGCAGAGCCGAGTAAAAACAAACCAAAGAAACAGAAAAGTGAGTGGCCTTTTATCAGTCTTGAAAGCCACCAACTATTGTCCATGCTCCAGCTTGTGAGATACAAATGTAGGCCGGGAGCTTATCCGTTCGCACGGTCACTGCTCCGGGGACGGGGAAGGAAAGGGCGTTGGGTGGCAGGGGCATTCCCACACACTGTGAGATGTGGTGTAACCTGCAGTCTGGCAAGAAGGGCAGTTGTAAGGGCATTTGGGTGGGATGGTATGGAACAGAATCGGGGGTGATATATTATGTTTGGGTATGGAGTGTGCGCCAAAGGCGGGCGCCGTGACCTTTAGGGGGCGTGGGAGGTGGGGGTAGTGGAGGCGGCTTCATCGGTAGTGGTGAAGGATTTCATCGCAGCAAGGAGGAAGTGGTTGGACGAGCATTGGGACGGTCGTGTTGTCCACTTTCGAAGGGTATGCCCGGAAAGTGATTTCGCGGACAGCGGGTTTCGTGTTGTTTCTTTTTTTTTTTTTGTCGTTCGCCATTTTGTCGCCGCTCCTCAACGCAAATAATGACAAGCAACCGTAAGCGACAACCTTGCATCAAGGCCTGCTGCAAATACTAGCCTAGCTAAGCACCGAACGAATCCGCGACTTACCTCAGCAACTCGGCGATGCCAGAGCAAACCTCGCTCTCGTCGTCCGCTGCAAACTCGGGAAAACGCGTGAAGTCCGTAGACTCGATGTGCGTCCCTGAAACCGAATGCGGCACTTCACAATGACGTTCCCTGCTTTCGCTTTTTTTTTTTTTTTTTGAAATCAATATATGCTTTCGCTGCGGCCCGATTTACTGATATATTGACCACCTATTGCTATGAAAAACAAAAAGCAGAACTGGCTCTGAACGCGCCTTCTCGGACACAGCTGAATTTAGATCCCGATTACTGGCCATTGTGTTATACCTTGCTTGATTAAAGATGCATTGGTATAAACGTCACGCAAATAAAATGGTATATTTACAAAGAAAAGTGCACTTATCTAAAGGCAATTTAGACAGGAGCGTTGTATGTTGGCAACATAACATCTAAAATTCATATATTCAACGCATTCGGATTCATTTGCTCCGTGAATTGCGCGTGATTGATATGATTGCGCGTGAAAGACATTTTCTATTCTTATTTGTAATTAAAACTTGTCTGGGCATTGATGCCTGTAACAACAGGCACGTGTGCTTGCCTATGCGGATCCTGGCCATGTGCAGCCGCTGCAGTCGTATCTTGATTCCCGCGCTTCGGAGGCGAACGATGCGGCCTCGGAGCGTGAACTCGACTCGGGGCGAATGTGTGGGACGCACAAGCACCCCGCCAGCGCCAGGAAGCCGGTGCTCAAACTCGAGGTCGGCCTCGGCCACCGCCAGAGCCCAGCACGCCTGGCTCAGCACGCTGGCACACTGCTCGGGATCGGAAAGCTGCGTGCCACATTGAATGGTATTTCTTTTATAAACGCGCAATTCCGCCTTCTTCAGATGTTGCGTTCAGTACTGCACAATTATGTTCTGATAGAGACCGTCAACTGGTTTCGAAGGATTTGGTTGACGAGTTGGTGCACCTTAACGATATGCGTAAATTGCGCTAAAACCTGGCAACCACTGAGACAAGAAACCAAGGACAGGCGCTGAATTGCAATAAGTATCGGTGTAAGAACACGTGAGTAAAAACGTGAGGAAGACCGCTGCGCTGTCCCTGAAGAATAAGTACAATAACAAAATACATTGCCGATAAAGAAATTTTATAGCCTTTCAACAAATGTTTTTCAAACATCGTCTTACTGCAATAGCGTTTGCTAAAGGCCACGTATGAGGGACAAATAGGTATATTTACCTTCGCTAGGTTCTCGAATGCTATATTGCTTAAGTTGCCCACTTTTCTTAACAGTGAAAGAAATTCCTTTCACTGTTTTTTATGCTACAGATTTATTTTTACCATGTTCGTTTTCTTATAATGCATTCTCTGTGACCATCGCACTTCCCAGATTAATAAACTTGAGAAACAATTGGATACAGCTGTTGGATTTGTAATAAAGAATACAGTTGAAAATTTAGTATGATCTTAGCAAAAACTAAACCTTGAGACTGAACTGACAAACCGTCGAAAAACAATGACAGCACATTTTTGTCGCATGAATGCGCTAAAACGGGCTGATGCCGATGAACACGCATTACGCCCCTCCGCATATATGTCTCTGATGGCAGAGAGAACAGAATGACGACTTTAAAAATTCGTTTTACGGCACAGCCCTTGTCTTGCATATATCTATTTGCACAATTATACCGTCAAAACGGATGCGAGGTTATGTTGTTGCTTATTGTCAAATGCCGTTATTGCTCTTACAGCTGTTAAAATTGTTTCGGTTGTTATGTACGTGTCTAACCAGCACCTCGTGGATCGCTTTCCAGGGGTACCAAGGTAGAATGCGCTCGGGGCATTCAACGTACGCTCCTTCGAGAAAGTAAACGCGCAGTGTCTTCTGTCCAAGAAAAATTGCAACAATTTGGTTCACTTTCACATTGCTGATATCCCCATAGAAGAAAAATAGATAATTGCTCCACAGCACTGCATTTTAATAATTATGAGCGGTACGTTAGTAACGGGAAACCGAGCTGTATAGTTATTAGTACTACGAAGTCGCACATTCCTCTAATCCTTTTCCCCAGAACTGTTTACCCACCGAGATGAGCATTCATAACGTCAGCGCATACAGGGTTCGGTAGGGGATATATGCATTTGGTAAATGAATCGACATGTTTACACAACATTGCGATACACGTAATCTCGTCAGAGTAGGCACCGAGTATTACTGGCTCCATCCCGAGGCTTATGGAGTCTCCCCAGCGCAATAGCTCACCTTGTAGCTGGAGAGAGGGAGCCAGCCTGGCTGCATCTCGGTCACGAGGTAGTCGCCCGCCTGTTCCAGGTCTTGAAGAGAAACATTCGCCTTAAGGCCAGAATACATGCAGCGGATATGCGTCGAAAAGACTGCAAACAATGCCCGGGGTCGCGCGCCCGTCGCTCGGCGACGTAAAAAGCGTCGTCCGCCGCCGATATAGCAGGGTTAGAAAAGTTCATCGGCGGCGGAGCGACGGTGAACGGCAAACCGAAGGAACCAACCAGGTCTTCCGATTTCCTTCCAAGGCATATGGTGTGTACAGGCCGCTACGGACGGCCGCTTTGGAAGAGTTTCATAGACGTACGTTTGTCCCGCGCCTACTCGAGCTAAAAAAAAAAAAACGGGTTGTACATCTGAGATCGATTGAGGAAACTTTTGTTGCAAGAAGTGAAGTCCGCGCTCTTCTGATAGCTCAAGCCACAAGCGCAACGCGGTCCCGACCCAACTACCGTGGCTTGTGACTCCGAGATAGGCATCTACGTCAGCTTTTTTTACCTTACTTAAAGGCTATCGGGCTACATAACTTGTTTTACAGCACCATGGGGCCCGTCTGCAAGATTGGCGTGTGGGGAGCAGGCGATACTACTGCGAGGGCCTCTGAAATACAACAAAACGCTGGGAGCAGCCAGCGCCGTATGTATTCAGGTCCGCCCTTGAGTAGCTCGATGATGATTAAAGGATCTCCATTTAAATCGGAGCGTCGGTTGTCAGCATCCGACTTGCCTGTTTTATTCCACTTACCCTACTTCTAGGTAACGTAATAGATTTGCTTCCTCCCCCCAATCTCCCCTTCATCCCTGTTTTAAACTCATTGCTCCCACCCCCGTTTTTTCTTCCCCCGTTATTCTAAATTACCATCCGTATTACTCCGCCTGCGTACTCATCGCTGCCCTACTTTTCTTCCAGCGCCATTCCAGACTCCTCTTCGTCATTTCTATGGCCTTCAAGTTGAGGTTCCCCCTCGCCCCAAATCCCAAAGCCTCCGCCAACGTCGTTTCCCCCTCCCCCCGAAGCGGTCGTATCTCTGTGCAGCACCTAACAATATGGTCTATAGTTTCCAGATCACTGCCGCAGCATGCACATGTTTCATCCTGCTGCCTGTTTCATCCTGCTTTCCTGACAAGCCGTGTATGCCCGGGTTCTCAGGCACCCCACCCGTACTTCAAAGAGCAATACAGTGCCTCTCGTATTGCTATAGAAACATTCCTTCCTAATTTCTAGTTTCTATGTCCTCTAAGTCTCCAGGGTTGTTTGTCGCTTCATTCTTTGCGCCCACTTTGCCGTCTCTGCTGCCTTTACCTGCTTTTTAACTGCTGTGTAAACCCCACTTTCCCCTACCTATTCTCCGTACCGCTTGGTCAGCTGTCTGGTCCTCCGTCTTCACCGCACATCCTTGCTCCTTATATGTTATTGCCTCTATTTTCCCCCATAGCGCCATCTGTCGAGATAGAGTGAACGTAGAACGCCAATTCCAGATTCTGGGAGTCGCTGGTTCGAATCTCCCCGGAGACATCGGTTCTTTTTATTTTAACTGCCTTTAATGCTTTTGAGAACTGAAAACGCATATTTCAGCATAAGAAACGCCCCCGAGTCCCGCAGAATTGTCAAACGACGTGCAACCCAAGCGGGCAGTTCCTTCACTGGGTTTGTTTACTGAACGCCGCCGTTGATTCTAGCCATTCACACGCAACACAGCGGCAGCGCGGCGGCAGACGCCGTGTCTTTGCTCCATGTAGTTCATCCCGACGAGCAAACGGCATCCTGCCGCGGCGGATTATCCGCCGCGCGAACTTTGTCGTGAAAGTACGCTCTATGTATTCTGGCCTTTAGAACGCAACCAACCCTTAGAGGGGCCATGCTGCACCCATACGTTTTACATGCTAATCTGCCAATAAATGTGCTTTGGGAGAGATTAAGTTGCTGCTACGGAAATACACCCGCTGTGTTAAATAGCAACCACACAAATTCAGTTTTGGAACCGATGCTGCAAATATCCAGCCGAGTGCTAAAACACCTTGGGTGTTTTGCAATCGTTCATGAGGGGTGACCTGGGTGCTAAACAATCCATTCATTCATTCATTCATTCATTCATCGTGGGGTTTACGCGCCGACGCCACAAAGGCGATGAGGTGCACCGTAGTGGAGGGCTCCGAATGAATTTCGAGCACCTGGGGATCTTCAACGTGCGCCGAAATCTGCTTTTCGCTTTTGCTTTTGCTTTTTGCTTTTTGCTTTTCGCCTTGATGAGAAAAGCGGCCACCGAGGCCTGAAATCGTACCCGCCTCCTTGAGCTCAGCAGCACTATGCCACAGTCACTGAGCCCCCGCGGCAGGGGCTAAACCACTGAGATTGAGGACATGACGTAATATCTTAAAGCGGAACAATAAAGTGGGCGAAAGTTTTCCGCTTGACTACTACAACCTTTTTCTAACCCTGCATAATTTCTTGAATATAGAGTGCTTCTATAGCTCGTAATAACTTTAGTGCTATAATTTTTCCTTTTTTCCAACAAGTGTACCGATTGTGGTAGATGTGCATGCTGGCCACAAAAGTAAGACCCGACGCTCTAAGGCAACGCTAAGTATACGCGTTTTGCCTCTATGGTATACCACATGGCTTGCTCTGCTGCTGAGGGGTTGCGAATTTTTCGCGAGTGTTGAATGCACATCGCCGTGGCACGGGTCCCGGTAATACGGTGTACAGCGCCTTAAACTGTTTGCCTCGCCGTGATTTGGTTGTACATACGCTGTTTTACTAATAAACCTCTCCCTATACGGTACTCGGCATGCCACAACACATTTACACGTTTATAGGCCAAACGTTCTGTAAGGGGATTAATAGAGTAACGTTTTAAGTTAAAGGTAAAGAGAAATGAAATAACAAGTGCCGACAAAACAGGAGTTCATGAAATTGAAAAGAAGAGTGTCTCCTCCGTTTGCGCCGTAACACTGTTTCATGATATCAAACAACAGAAAGCGCTTTCAACAGTAGCAAAACCGAGTTCGACGTCTGTGAATTCACAAATTTTTCGTCCGCTTGGTCATGACTGTGTGGCAAGAATGTGCTGCGCCGCATTCATGATTCTCAAGGGGAGCACCCGTGAAGATTGGAACACCATACCGGTTCCGGCTGTCTCCAGTAGCTGTGGCCTCGCGAGCGGTGAGCCGTGAGAAAGTGACCTTGAGCGCATGCATCTGCGCTAAGTGTGCATCCAATGCACAAACGGCCGTGTGCGTAACCGGAAAGGGACTCACCTGCTCTAATGTGTTTTGACCGACGGCATTAAGGCGAACTCACCCGTTAACATTCCTATGGAACTTGGTACTTCATGACCCACGGGCTTGAAAACCATCGGGCACGAATACGGAATGTTTCACGAATGCGTACACAAGTTAACAGCGGCCTAGTTAGCATATTTTAGGAATATGTGACTTCTGTATTGAAATAAATACAGAACCATCTCACTTGCTAGACAGTTAGCGCCATCTGGTGAAATCTTGAGAACTCAGAATTGGTTTCTGGTTGATTTTTTTATGGCAACAATGAAATGATATATTTCTAAACCAACCAAACTAGGCCATTAGGAACTTGCTTTTTTATTGATAAACCTTTTCGTAGCGGCACACGATGCTTTTTAAGCCCGTGTGGTAAGTGCCATAGGAATGTGATAAGGTGAGACCCCCTTAAGGCCATGCTTTCGCAAAAGTATACGCTGTTCTCTCCCGTTGAGTCAATGTCAAGCACTTGAGGAGACATGTTCATGAAAGTTGCGCAATTTCGTTTCCATAATTCGGATTGAAAACACACTAACCATCTATACACTTTAATCATCTAAGAGATCAAGATCAAGAAGACGATCCTAAGTGTAAGTATATACAGTTTATTTAAGAAACCCGCCTTTTTGTGGTTGTACACCTCCTTCATGGAGCCGAGCGTTTGGGGTGACACTCACACCGGTTTTTTTTTTTGGGGGGGGGGGGGGGGGGGCAGAGGTTTTACGGAACGAGGTGGAATCGGTACGGAGTAGTGAATGCGATAGGTCTGTGACGTGTTGTACCATGATAAAACCAAGAACTGAGCACTGCAACGGCTTACCGTTTGAAATGAGGAAGACTACCTTTATAAAGTTGGCCCCGTATCTGCTCATCTCGTCGCCGACAGACGATAGTCGCCTGCCGCCGCTACCACGTAAATGTCTCTCCTCTCTTTCGTGCCCTTCTCTTACGCTCTTCCCTTCCCGTCTCGCTCCTTTCAAGATAGACACGGTGGAGGTATTTTCAAGTCAATGTTGCCGCATTCCACTGCGTGCGTGCCGTATACTGGAACGTTCGTTTACTGTGGGACTTATCGTTGTGCGACCACAAGGCCTAAGGTTGGCCGCGAGAACTTTTTGTGTGTTTAGGTAAAACACGGTTTTGGAGCCTTATTTTTGATTTCCCAACAAAACAGTTATTAAGTGTATTTTAATTTAAAGAACACCACAAATCCACTTGTAAGTTCATGTTTTCCCTCAAATATGCTAATGTTTCTTTTTTGCTGAGAGAGAGAGAGAGAGAGAAAAACTTTTATTGAGCGACTGGGGTTAGGGAAGCGTGGTGGCCGCCGGTTGGAGGTCGGCGGCGACGATGGCAGCTCGTTCCACCAAGGCGATCTGAACGCCTGGGTCGGAGCTACCCAGCGCACCCTCCCATTGCTCGTCACGGGTGATTAAAGGGAAGGGATTGGATGGACAGGCCCACATAGAGTGGGGAAGTGTGGCGCGCTGGCCACAAGCGGGGCAATGAGGTGAGGGGTAGAGGGAAGGGTGGATGTGATGGAGCACCGCCCTGCAGGGAAAGGATTGAACCTGCAGGAGTCGCCAGGTACGCGCTTGCTCATTGCTGAGCTGGGGATGCGCCGGGGGGTATTTTCGGCGGGCGAGGCGGTAATGTGTGAGTATGTCATGATACGCAATTAGGCGGTCTCTGGCGGATCGGGCCCCGTGGTAAGGAACTAGGCTGGCTCCCGCTCGGATTGTGAATCCTCGAGCCGCGTCATGGGCCGCCTCGTTCCCCCCGAGTCCCGAGTGTGCCGGGGTCCATAGCAGTTCTACCGGGGAAGTTGGAGGATTTTGAGAGATAATTTTGAGTGCCAGTGGCGAAATGAGACCACGGGCGAAATTTTGAACGGCCGTCTTTGAATCAGAGATTACGATCGTGGGGGTCGGCCTTTGTGACAGGGCGAGCGCAATTGCCGCCTCCTCCGCCGTGGCAGGGCAAGGGGTGCGAACTGTAAGGGAGCATAACGGGGGGTCGTCCGGCCGATTCACAATGGCCAGAGCATAAGCATCGTGGTGACGGTATTCTGCCGCGTCCACGTATAAAATATCTGGTCTTCCAGGTAGGCGTCGCTGAAGAGCCTGCGCTCGTTGCATTCTGCGTCCCGCATGATACACGGGGTGCATGTTGCGTGGTACAGGACGGACTACAAGTCGAGCGTGAATAGCGCGAGGAATGGGGTATTTATGAGCGGGCAAAGTAGGGGCACGAATCCCGAGTCGGTCTAGGATGTGCAGCCCGGTTGAGGTAGTGGATAGGCGGGCTATTTGTCCTGTCAGGTGCGCCTCCACAAGCTCCTCGGCATTATTATGGATACCCAGACGGTCTAATCTGGCAGTGGAAGAGTACAGGGGTATTTGAAGTGCCGCTTTGTAGGCTTTTCTGATAAGGCAATTGATTTTTTGAAACTCAGCAGCACTGGCATGAAGGTAGGGGAGGGAGTATGTTATTCTGCTGATCACGAAGGCCTGAATGAGTCGCGATCTCTCACTCTCACAGAGCCCATGCCGGCGGTTGGCAATCCTTTTTATGAGACCAATTGTTTGGACAACATGCTTAGTTAACTGGGTAACGAATTGTGTATTGGATCGATTCCGTTGTATAAGGAGCCCGAGAACTTTTAGTGTTTGAACTTCCGGGACCGAATAACCACTAATAGAGATAGAGATATCTGACGTTGTGCGGGCTGCTCTTTTGGGTGGCAGAACGAGCAGCTCGGACTTGTTAGGAGAACATGTAAGGCCTGCTAACTCTGCTTGTTTAACTACAATATTTGCACCTATTTGTAAGGTCTCTTCAATGTGCGCATCACTGCCACCTGTCACCCAGAGAGTGATGTCATCGGCGTACATACTGAAGCGTAGACGGGGAACTTTCTGTAATTCTTTGGGGATATTTAGCAAGGCCAGATTAAAGAGCATGGGTGATAACACAGCCCCTTGCGGCGTACCTATCGATGGCAAATTCAAGGTGTCTGATGTGATGTGTCCGATTTGGAGGATTGCCGTGCGTTCCGTGAGAAAGCTGCGAACGTAGTTGTATGTGCGCTGTCCCGGGTTTACAGATTCTAATCCGCGCAGAATGGCGGTGTGCGAAACTCTATCAAAAGCCTTAGTGAGATCCAAGGCCAGGATGGCGGCCGAATCGAGCCTACTGGGGGGAGTTATCACCTCGCGGGATAGCTGAAAGAGGACGTCCTGTGGGGATAAGCCGGGGCGAAAGCCAATCATAGAATGCGGAAGCGCGTCTGTGGAAGTGAGATGATTGGTGAGACGCGTGAGGATGACGTGTTCGAGGACTTTTCCCAAACAGGAGGTAAGGGAAATGGGCCGGAGATGTTCGATGGAAAGTGGCTTTCCTGGCTTGGGGATGAGGGTGATTTTAGCATGCTTCCAATCCCGAGGCAGGGTTCCCTGCTTCCAGCAATGATTAAAGTACGCTGTAAGGGCCGAAATTGAACTATCGTCAAGGTTGCGAAGCATTTTATTAGTGATACAGTCCGGCCCCGGTGCCGAGCCGGGTCTGAGTTGGAGGAGAGCCCCCCGCACCTCCGACTCAGTAATATCAGAGTCCAGACTGTCATTTGTGAGACCTTTATACTCTGGTAGGGGCTGTTTTTGACCGGTAGGTACGTATAGGGAACAAATTTTGTCTACGAGTTCCTCATCCGTGCCGGGAAAGTTGTGGATGATTGTGGTGAGGCGGTGATTTTGTTCTGTTTTAGAACGACCGGGGTCAAGCAGGTGTTTAAGTAGGGCCCATGTTCTCTTCATGCCTAGGTTCCCTCTCATTTGGTCACATACTTGTCCCCACTGATCGCGGGCGAGACGGTCAGCGTGATCGCGGATTTTGTTATCTAATTCTGCCAATTTGCGGCGAAGTTTGCGATTGTGCTTTCTTGCTTTCCACCGGCGCTGTATGCTTCCGTATGCCGCCCACAAGTGTTGCAGACGGGAGTCCACAGCGTCTGATGGAAGGTCAGGATCCACCTGTTTGCTGGCATTGCGCGCGTCCGTCAGTAACTGGTGAACCCAGCCTTCGAGGTTATTAGTATCTATTTCAAGTACGGTATTCTCATCTTGAGTGCGAATATGCCTGAATTCATCCCAGTCGGTGATGTATGACTGCTTGGGGTGCGGCTTCATACGCTGAGCGAGAGTGAGCTCAATCTGAATAATATAATGATCACTACCAAGCGAATGGTCCGTGCAGTGCCAATTAACATTGGTGACGTGATGAGTGAAGGTGAGGTCAGGAGTGGAATCGCGTTGGACGCTGTTTCCGACCCTGGTCGGGACGAGGGGATCCGTTTCTAGAGTGAGACGATGCGCTTGTACTTGATCCCACAAGAGGCGGCCTTTCTTGGTGCAGTGCGAGTATCCCCATGCAGTATGAGGCGCGTTGAAATCACCCACGATTAGGAGCATATGTTTTTGAGATTCTTTTTTAGCAAGGGAAAATAGGAGATTAAAATTGTGGCTGTGGGCCTTAGGATTGCTGTATACGTTCAGTATGTAAACTCTGGTTGCGGAACGCTTAGTGGGGTACAGAACAACAAAATCATGAGGGATATTAATACTCTCGAATTCAAGCCTTTCGGCTGGGATATTTCGTTGAATTAAAACTGCCGTTTTAGGGTCATGAGAGCTTTGAAAAGCTTTGTACCCGGGGAGTTTAACGTTCGTGCCGGTTTCCTGCAATGCTATGATGTCTGGGGGTTTCTCTAGCGTTTGGGAATGCATTTGCAAGGTACTGCGCTTTTGTTTATAGCCCCTGCAGTTCCACTGCCAGACGCGTAGGGACTCTGTGGTGTTATTGAAGGGTCTCGTCATACTGCTGGGCGACAACGGGGGCATACGGAATTGGATTATTAACTCCAGTGACCATCCCGCGAATGTACGAGCGCATTTCTTCGATGTTCGCCTGCAGCGTCGAGAAGCTGGTCTGGAGGGTTTGACAGATATTGGTGTACTCAGTTTTTTGCTCGAGTAACGCCGCCCTGCAAGAATTCTCGATAGCTTCAAATCGAGCATCTATTTGCTCGTCTTGGCGAGGGATCGCAGGGGCGGAATGGGATTCTTCCGTTGTCGCCTTGCGTTTCGGCGGCGGTGGGTTACTGATTGAGGATTCAGCGGCGTTAGTGTCGAGCTTAAGTCGGAGGGATGCATTTTCTCGGCGAAGCGCCGCATTTTCCTGGCGGAGTATGGTGATTTCTGCTCGTATGGCAGCAAGTTCCTTCAGTATATCGGTAGAGGGGGCAAGGGGCGGGAAGGCTGATTGTGACGAGCTCTGAGAGAGTGCGTTAGAGTAGCTCACCTTCTTGAGTTCTTTGTCGGAGTTCGCTTGCTCTGGTGGTGGCTGTTTCCGGACCTTGGAGCTCCCAGGCGGGCTGTAGGTCGAGTCCCGAACCTCTCGGGGTTGTGATCGAGGGGTGTCTGCGAGCCCCTCTTGTCGGGAGTTCGGAGGGGTAGCGGGTTTGCTGCTGCCGGTGGGTCCGTGGCCCTGGTCTTTTGCTGCCATCTGGGCGTAGGTGGGATTCCGTTTGCGCGGTTGGAAACGGCGAGGACAGTCTGCTGAGCCCGTCAGGTGCGGACCCTCACACACAATGCAGCGAGGGAAACACTCGTGGGGGTCTGGCGGGTTCACAGTACCGCACGTGGAACACCGGGTGGTTGACTGGGCACTGGGACACACATCCGGCCTGTGACCGGCTTGCCAGCAGAGGGAGCACGCTTCTGTTTTACGACGGAAAGGCTTGCATCGGTATACGGCAGAACGATAGCGGACCCAAAAAGGAACTTTCTGGCCATCAAACAAGATTTGCACGATGTTTGAAGTGTTTAGACGTTTAGCACTGAGGATCTTCAAGTCGGGGTTGTAGTTGTGGACACTGTCGAATATTTGCTCGGGCGTGTCTTCTTCCGGAATGTTGAATATTACGCCTGTGACCGTGTTAGCAGGCGCTGAAACGTGGGCTGCGACTTCGTAGCGCTTCCCTCGGAGCGCAAGGAAATTAATTGCAGCGTACTTGTGGGCTCGTTCTTCCGAAGGGGTGCTTACCAGAACATAGTTCGATACGTGATGAATGCGGATTTGGTCCATGGGGTTTGGCGCAATACCCGCTTGATGCATCACGGTGTCGGCCAGAGTAACTTGGGAGACAGACTTGAGGTCGAGTCCGCCATGAGGGCGAAGAACGATCTTGATGTCAGTGCTTGGCAACGGAAGGGCAGGTGGTTGCCGGTGGAAGGGGCGTTGACTTTTTTTCCGATTCAGTGAGCCGGCAGGTTCGGCTGATCCAGTGGTGGCGTGCAGAGCGGCTTGTCGTCGTCGAACGGCGGCCCATCCGGGTTCTTGCAATTCTTCAGGAGAAATTTCCTCTCCTTGAACGGCGTACTCCATGTCGGGGTATTATCCAGAGCGGTGCGCCAGAGCCGGCGCGCGGTCATGTGCAGTCTTGTAACCGGCGAGAGGAGCACGTGCTGGTCGGCCGCCGGCGGGTGATCGCCGGCGTGGCAAGCCTAGGTAGGCTTGGCCAAGTGTTCGGCGGGGGGAAACGTTCAACGATTGGTAACTGACCTTGCGGTGCGCCAAAACCGATGAAGGTGGTATCGCGAGGTTCCCTGGAACGTCGCGGATCCCGTGGCGCTGGTCAGGCCAGCGGTAGATGGTTTTAGCCGCTGAACAGAAGGGTCGAACACGGAGCCGATGTCACACGCGTATGCATCGCTTGCTGAAAAATATTGAAAAGTGTGAACGACGTTTCCAGATTGACTGGTTAGGAAAAGGTTCATTTATACAAGCTTCTCGTCTACGAAATCATTTTAACTGTTGGACGGGGGGCTCAATCTAGTAGCGGACAGAGATACAGCCCAAAGATTTTGCGTTTCGGTAGCCCAGAAAGGGACTGCAGCCTTTAGTAACGGTTTGTCTTGAGGAGTGCCTTTTCTAGTATGGAACCCACGCGCTGCGTGTAAAATCTGCCTGCGCCACTTCCATTAGCATAAGACGGAGAACATTCATGCAATACCTAAACCCGGTGTAGAACCGACTACTTCACGAGTGAACAGGCGTCTTGATATCTGGGGCAAATTAAGAAGCTGCATTAGTTTTCCGCCTTTGATGAAGGTAAACCTTCTGTGCTCAGTGCTTTCGTCTACACCAGACGCATGAGGCCTTTTGGAAGAAAAAAAGCCGGGATGCGTGATTTGTATGCACGCGGTTCTGTGGAAGAGCTGCAGTATGTCGTGCAATTGTGCCCTAATGGGACCATTCGTTCAAAACTGCGCAAATTCGTCAACCAGTGACTAGTTTGCGCAAGACAGAAGCCCCTTTTTTTTCACGCTTTAGGGCGACTTTCAACTTGCTCGGACTGCAGCATTTCTTGATTTCTGATCTAGTTCTGTTCCACCTAGACCGTAATGCAACCGCAGAAATTCGCACTCACCCCAGTGACAAAGACGACGTCCACCAACATTTCGCAAACTATTCAGTAGTTCGTGCGCAAGTGTGCGGGGGTCCATATGTACGCGTGTGTCTGCGTGGGTGCGTGTCTGTGCGTGGGTGCGCGTGCTTGTGTACATGTGTATAAGTGTGGCGGATGTTATTCTGTGTGCGACATGCGTGTGTGCGTGTCTGTGTATTCACCTGCGTGTGTGGGGGTCTGTGTGCGTGTTTTTATGCGCGCTTGTGTGTCGGTGTGTGCGAGCGTGCGTGTGCGTCTGTGTGTGCATATTAGCGTGTGTGTCTGTGTGGGCGTGCGTGTATCTGTGTGTGTGCGTCCCTGTGCGCAAGTGTGTCTGTGTGTATGCGTGTTTGCGCGTGTGTATGTCTCTGAGCGTGTGTACTGTGTGGGTACATGCATGTGTGTCGCCTGTGGGTTTGCATAAGCGCATATTTGCGTATATATCTGTCCAAGTGCGCCCTTGCGTGCGTGCATTTGTCAGTGTGTGTTCGTGCGTGTGTGTGTTTGTGCCTGCGGCGTATGTGTAGTATGTGTGTGCGTCTCTGTGTACATGCGTGCGTGTGTAAATGTGTTTGTTTTCGTGTTTGGCTGTGTGTCTGTGAGCATGCGTACGTGTGGATCTGCGTGCCCGTCTCTGTGTGTGTGCATAAGTGCCTGCTAGTGTGTCAGTATTAACGTCTGTGTAAACGTGTCCGTGTTCGTGTCTGTCAGGGTGTTTGTATGCGTGCGTACGTGTGACTGCGAACGTGCGTGTGTGTCTGTGCGTGTGGTTGTGTGTGTGTCTGTCAGGGTATCTGTGTGCGCGCGTACGTGTGAATGCGAGCGTGCGTCTGGGTCTATGTGTGTCTGTTTTCGTGCGTGCGTGTGTGTCTGTGAGCATGCGTGCGTGTGTTTCTGTGGGCATATGTGCGTGTACGACTGTGTGCGTGCTTGGCTGTGTGTGTGCGTGCTCCTGTGTGTGCATATTAGCGTGTGTGTCTGTGTGGGCGTGCGTGTATCTGTGTGTGTGCGTCCGTGTGTGTGTGTGCGTACTAATTATTCTTTGTGTGTGCATGCGTGCGTGTGTGTCCGTGTGTGCGCGCACCCGTGTGAGTCTGTGTGCGGGCGTGCGCGGGTGTGTGTCTGTGCGTGCGTGGGTGTGCTCATGTGTCTGCGTGCATGCGTGTGCGTGTGATCCTGTGTGTGTCCATGAGTGCGCGTTTGTCTGCGTTTGTCTGTGTAAGTGCGTGCGTGCGTGCTTGACTATAGGTGTCTCCGTGCGTGCGTATCTGTTTGTGTTTGTGTATGTGCATCTGTGTGTGCATGCGTGAGTTTGTGCGCATGTATGCGTGCGTGTATACCTGTGTAAGTGTCTGTGTATGTGCGTGTTTCTCTGTTTTTGTGCAAATGCATGTGCGTCTTTGTTAGTGCATGCGCGTGTGTGCGATCGTGTGGATGTATGCATGCAGCGGGTGGGCACGTGTCTGTGTGTAGATCTATGTGTGTGCGCCCGTGTGTGTGTGCATCTGGTGCATGTCTGTTTACACGTGCGTGCGTGTGTGTAGGTGTGCGCGTCCGTGGGGGTGTGCGTCTTTGTGCGTGCGCTGGCGTTTGTGTGTCGATGTGTGTGAGTGTGTGCGTGTGAGTCTTGTTAGGAGTGTGTATGCATTTTTGCGCGCGGAAGTGTCTATGTGTATTTCTGGTTAACTGCATGCGTGCGTGTGTTTCTTGTGCATTGCGTGTGCGTCAATTTGTGTGGGCGAGCTTGTGTGTGTCTGCATGTGTGCGTGTATGCATGTGTGAGTGCGTGAACCTAGTGTGTGTGCATGCGTGCATCCGTCAGTCCATCGGTTTGTGTACATGTGTGCGTGTCTGCATGTCTGAGTAAGTAAGCGCGCCTGTTTTCGAGTGTTCCTGTGCGTCTGTATGCGGGCATTCTTTCGTGTCTGCCACTTTGTGTGGGCATACGTTCACATACATGTATGTGCGTGTGCGCGTGCCCGAGTTGTGGGTCTGTGTGTGCGCGTTTGAGCCTCTGTGTGTTTTCGTGAGAGACTTTGTCTGTTTCCGCATGCGTGCGTGTGTATCCGTGTTTATGTGTGCATGTGTGTCTCTCTGCATGTGTGTATATTTGTGTGTGTCTGTGCCTGAGCATATGTGTATGTGCGCACGCGTGTGTGTGCCTGAGACAGCGTGTGTGTGACAGCGTACTTGCGTTCGTATCTGCGTGTAATGCTTGCGTGTGTGTCTACGTGTGAGTGAGTGCGTGTGTCTGTCTGTGTGCGTGCGTTTGGGTGCCTTTGTGTGCACATTCGTCCGTGTGTGTATTTGCGTGTATGTGTTTGTGTGCATGTACACACAAATCCTTGTGTTTCCAAATAGTACCTTTTAATTATATCAACCCCACCTTTGTAGCAAACCACGACAGCACAAGGTTTGCATCAAACAAACTTGTTACTACTACGTGTTCAAATTACTCCAAAATGACTAACTTTTGCTGCCCTATCAATTTGGAAAAGTTTACTACCTTCTGGGAAATTACATTTGCGTGTTGTCATTTAAATCGCCCCTAAAATACTCTTTTGTCCTATTAATTGTCATCTGTCAGTTTTTAGTGCGCTGCGCTCTAGCGCCAGCTCCCGTGGTTTTACGGCGGCCATATCCTCGTAACCTAGCAAGCCACGGAGACACCTCAGAGAGAACAAAAAACAACAGAGGAGGGAAGCGTGGCGATAGTGTGACGGGGAGGGTGGCGCTCCCGAGCACAAGCCCAACATTAATATGGGTGCTGCACGTTTTCCTTCGCCGTCCTTGTTTTGTTGCTCATCTGAACCACACCGCATTAGCGCGGAAGGTCCAAACACAATTTTAGAGAACATGCTCGGCTGCGGCGACGCGCTGAGAAATAACAGCAGAGTAGGGCGCGACGCCATCTGTTCGCTGTTCCCACGGTCACTTCCTGAGATACCGCAGCTATGCGCCGTGACCGAGAAGACTGCAGTTGGTGCTGCGTGCAAATTTCGCATTGGGGAGTAAAGTAGTTACTAATTTTTCGCTCAATTATTGGTAACGGGAAATGGATACTTAAACCTTGTTTTGTCACTAGCGATCTTGTTCCTGTTTGGATTGTGTGCTCATAATAAATTCACCCGTTTTATTTTTCTAGACTGTTTTGTATTGCTGCAGCGTTGCTGCGAATATCTATTGTAAGCATTACCTCTGTAACAACTCTCCGAGGGTCCCGGTACCATCACGGACATAGGGCCCCTTATTTGTAGTGTTTTTGCTTGAATATTTTTGTAATCCTCTCTAAAAATTAAACGTTTGGTTTAATTAGAAATCTTCTGAAAAACACACGTCCGTTAGTCCGAGTGTCGGTTTTCGTGCGTGGCTCTGACTGTGTGTGCGTTCGTTGGCGCTTGCGTCTCTATTGTGTGGATGCATGTCAGTGTATCTTTGTGCATGCGTGCGTGTGTCTGTGTGCGCATGCGCGCTTGTGTGTGTGCCTGTCTGGGCATGCGGGCGTGCTTGTGTACCTGTCTGTATGCCTGCGTAGTGCATACGTGCGTGCTTGTGTCTGTGTGTGTCTGTGCGTGCATTTGTGTCTACCTGTGGGCAAGCACGCGTGTGTTTCTGCGTGGGCGTGCGTTCGTGTGCGTCTGTGTGCGTGTGTGCCTGCGTGCGAATGTGTCTGTGGGTGCGCATGCGTGCGTGGGTGCTTGTGTGAGCGCGAGTGTGTGTGCGTGTGGGTATGCTTGCGTGCGTGTGTAAGTGTGTGTGTGTGTGTGTGTATGCCCCTGTATGTCTTCGCCCGTGTGCGTTTGTGAATGTGTGTGGGCATGCGTTCGTGCTTGTGTGTGTGTGTGTGTGTGTGCGTGTGTGTGTGTGCGTGTGCGCGTGTGAGTGTGTGTGTGTGCGTGCGTGTGCATGCGTGCGTATGCATATGGGAGGGTCTCTGTTTTCGTGCACACCTATTTCTGTGTGTGCGTGCGTGCGGGTCTGTGTGTATGGTTGCATGGTTGTGTGTCTGTGTGTGTATGTAAGTGCCTCTGAGCGTGTGTGTCTGTGTGTGTATGCGTGCATGTGTGTCTTTGTGTGTGTGCGTGCGTGTGTGTGTATCTGTGTACGAGTGTGTCTCTGTGTACTTGCGTCTGTGCGGCTGTGTGTGTGCGTGTGTGCTTGTGTCTCTGGGTGCCTGTGTACGTACATGCGTGCGTGCGTGTACTTGTGTGTGTCTTTGTATGTGCGTGCGTGCTAGTGTCTGTGCGTATGTCTCTGTGCTTGAGTTTATGTTGCGTGCATGCGTTTGTGTCTATGTGTGCGTTCGTGTACGTGTGTGTGTGCGTGTGTGTGTGCGTGGTTATGTGTGTCTGTGTGTGTCTGTATGTGTACTTGCGTGCGTGTCTGTCTCTGCACGAGCGTGTGTGTGCGTGGTTTTTGGGCGTGCTGTGTGGATATGTGTGAGGGCGTGTTTGTGTTTACGGGCACGCGTAGGTACTTATGTATGTCTGTGTGCGTGCATACTGCCTGTGTTTCCATGTGTTTGAGTGTGTGCGCGCCTCTGGGCATGTGGGTGTGTGCGTGCGCGTGTGGGTGTGTCCGTTTGCGTGTGTGCGGGTGCGTGCTTGTGTGTCTGTATGTGCATTTGTTATTTTATTTCTGCGTGTAAAAGTGTGTGCGTGCGTGTGTATCTGTGTGTCTGTTTTTCTTCGTGCCTGTGTGTCGGTGTGTGCGTGGGTGCCCTTATGTCTGTGTGTTCATGCCATCGTGTTTGTCTGTGTGTCTGTATGCTTGCGGACGTGTTCTCGTCTGTGTGTGTGCATAAGTGCGCGTGTGTCAGTGTATGCTTGCGTGTTTTTGTATGTGTGCATGTGTAAGTGCGTGTGTGTGTATGTGTAAGTGCATGCATGTGTCTGTGTGTTGCGGCGTGGGTGCGTGCGTGTGTCTGAGTGCGCCTGCTTACGTGTATGTTTCTGTGTGTGTGTGGGCGTGCATGTGTGTTTGACCGTGGTTGTGTCTGTGTGTACGTGCTTCAGTGTGCCTTTTTTGTGTCTGTATGTGTGTTTGTGCGTGCGTGCGTGTGTGTCTGTGAGTGCTCTTGTGTGTGGAGGGGTCTGGGTGCGTACAGTCAAACCTCGTTATATCGAACAGTGCGCGAACCGTGAAATAGTTCGATATAACCGAAATTCGATATATAAAATTTGATCAAAAACGCGTCAAAATGCAACGCGATTCAATCACTAAAAAGGCGACAAGAATGACTACTCACATGAAGCGTTAAAGTGAACTATTTATTCCCAAGGGAAAAAAACTGCAGCAGCGTTGACTGTTTCTTCGAGTTGACGGCATGTCGTACCACAGCCTGCTCCATGGTTTCCAAAGAGTCCACGAACGCGAGACCACTACCTTCCATTCCGCCGAAGTAGCGGCGTAAAAGTTCCACAGCGGCCACAGCTTCGCCCGCAGTTGGGAGCGGAGCGGGGTCCTCGGTGGTCGAAGGGCCAGGTTCGCCATCCACCGCCTCTGAAGTCAGCTCGCAGGTGACCTCCGCGGATATTTCCACGTCGGTTAGGCTGACTCGGCTGAGCCTGAGTCAGCCTCAGAACGGAGTCCGCCAACTGCGTATGCAGCCTAGCCTATATGGCGCTACCGGCGCCTGAGGCATGCGTTTGAGTCGCAAACGCCTGCTGCGCTACCGCTATTCTCCCCTGCGTTGCGGGAAAGCCTGCCGCCTGTCTCCGGAGCGCGTGCTTTCGGCCGGCGCTGAGTTCGATATATCCATTTCTTAACCGACCGAGTTCGATACAGAAAATTAAAAATGGATGTAATTCTTTTAAAAAACTGACAATGGTTCGATATAAGCAATAATTCGATATACCCGTGTTCGATATAACGAGGTTCGACTGTATGTGCGTGTGTGCGTGACCATGTGTGTCTGTGTGCGTTCCCAACAGCCCTACACTTCCAATAGCAGAGGTACTCCCCACAGTCGGACAAATTTTATGAGTGGATTTTTTTCCTGTCATTTTGCAGTGTCAGCTACTAAAATTCCCATGAAAAACGAAACACGCGCTAATGTAACTGGAAACAAACGCCAGCAAACATTTGGTGGTTGCCAAACATCGCTGGAATCAACGTAAAGCGAAGCTCTTTACATGTGGGTTTTTACACTGATATCATCGAATGCATCTTTTTACGGCTGGCATATGTTTCTTTGTAGACACAAACGTCGCCCGAAAGAATCGTCACTATGTGATCTACGTCGACCGTCATGTTTACAGTCACGGTTTCCACAGCTAAGACTTTCCTGCTGGCCAGCAGGATGTTAAGACGCCACCGGCTAGAAGCACCGAAGAGAGGGTAAGTGCATGAAGTGGGGCTTTCTCGCCGCCAGTGAGTCTCTTCCAGGGCCCTAGGGCGCGATACCTCGAGGGCGGCGTTATCTCAAATAATCTTCCGGGCGCAACCAATACCTCCCATCTCCAACCACGTCATTTCCCCGTTCCTGCGCGTGCAGTACTCTACTATGCGGCCGTACTCTGAGGTAAGGTAGAACCTAGTGTGTACCCAGCCTGGAGGCGGTAGCTGCAGCAGCCCCCCGAAAACTGGGAGAAGAGCCGTAGAAAGGGTCGCTCTAAATGTCTCAAATATTAAGAATACGTCGGCGGCACCAATACCTTCTGCTATGCCATCGCCAACGAAGCGTCCTCACCTTCCCATGATAGGCCATCAGTCGCCGGTTGACACTCATGTTGACACCGAAGCCGAGCGTCCCACAGCAGCCTCGGGTACTTGTCTCGCACGAGGCTCGTTCTGTAGATGGTAGATGCATTGTGTAATGCATACTGTAATAGGGTGATGCATTGCCTCTCTCGATATTGCTAGAAGATGACTGTGAATACACCAACCCGTCTGTGAGAAACAAAAGTTATCTACAACACAAGGCGTGTTCTCCAATTGGGCCCGGTATTGCGATTATTTACCTCACGTTAAAAGTTATGGTTCGTAGATAAGGGCCAGTGGCGTAACCGGAAATATATTTTGGGGGGTATTATACGCCACAGGGAAAGTCAAAAATAAAATAAAAGGTGCGCCGGACCCACAAAGAATATGTCATTTTTCTGCATGCATAAATTTCGGGGGATGCTCTAACACCGAAACACCCACCCTGGCTACGCCCCTGAGTAGCGCCGTGCATACCTGGCGAATGCCAGCTCTGCCGACCTCACTACTCAGTCACAACTAATGAACGAAAGCGCTGAGTCACGAGTAACTAAATACGTAATCAAGAGACTGTCATAGAGGCTACTGAGTCGTCAAACCTCTGTTACAGGTGTGACGATCTCAGTTACCGCTATTCCTTCGTGCCAGCGGTAAACAACTTCACCTTAGTAAAGGCAAAATGCATGCCTCGTCATCTCTCTTCACTCGCCGCAGTTTTCCTTACGGGTACGCCGTCTTCTTCATGTTCACTCGCAATTCGTAAGTCTGTCTGTCGTAGTTCTCCACTCCTGTGTCTCGTGCTAACATTGCTTACTGTGCACTTCACAAAACGCTCACAGTCTCTTTTTTCTGACATTTCAGACGTAATAATGTATATAAGAGCACACGTAACAATGTGTATCAGAGTGATTTTTGAGTGTTGGCTCCGATTTCTAAAGTTATTCTCTTATAGATTAGTCACTTAAACTGCGCCACTTTGAATCGGATGCGCTCACTATCAGTGAGCCTCTTCAGTCTCTGCCTCTTCACTATCAGTGAGAAGGTTGAGAAGGTTTTGATAGGGAACCATCTGTTGGGGCAGCGCAGTACGACCGCCGATTTCAGTGTCCACCGAATGGTGGACTTAAGGCCCCACTTTAGGCAGAGGCTATTTTCCTGAAACGTACTTGTTGCTTGCCTTTTTACTACTGCAATAATTACACTGCGTAAATTACTCATGCAGGCCTGGGTAGATGTGTGTAATGCGCGTTTCTCAGTCGAAGGACACGACGCGTTGACAACGTCCATCTTAATTCTTAGCTAGAGCCGTCGAGCTGTAGCGGAGTTTTGGATGTGTGCTCGTTCGCAATCACTTGGTTTAAATTCTTTACGTTGTTCGTAGGTGCGTCCCTCAAAAATTGGTACCAAGTTCAGCATTGTTGCACCGCTGTTTCGTTCTTTACCATCGACCATTTAGTATGTAATCTCGAGGCCGAGAGGACAGCGAATTTTCGAGCTAACTTGTTCAGGAATTCTTTTGCATTAAAATAAAGAGTGAGATTAGTAGTCGGAACAGGAATCCTGCTTTAAAGTAAACGTAGTCAAAAGAGGGAAACGGGAAGGAGAAGCTGGCAACGTTCGCTCTTTGGCAAAACGTTCACTTTTCGCCGCAGGAGCGTGTGGATTTGGGCAGGCTGTTTTGCAAAGCGCAGCTTCTCTTGCGAGCTTCGTCCAGACAGTATGAGCGTGCCAGCGTACGTGTACGTGCAAGCGAGTGTGTGTGCGTGTATGCGTACTTGTCTGTCTCTCTGCGATTTTGTGTTGATGGAGTATGTTGCAGTGTGATAATATGTGTAATATGTGTAACAATTTCAACTCACTTGGCGCCGAGAAAGAATGCCGAGGTGCGGTTGTCGACGTTGTTCTTCAGGTTGCTGAGCTCCCTGCGGAATATAAATGCAGGCAATGACATCAAAAATTTGGGCTTTGAACACTACGACACGAAACATTAGAATTTTTGTAAGCTTGTGTTTCAACGCGAAAGCTCTATTAATCCGGATGCAGACCGATAAAACGACTCATTTTTTTCTTGCGTTGTAGCGTGAAGCTCACCTTCCAGATACGTTCAGTTAGAAAGAAGTGTTAAGAAAAGCAGACCAAACGTGACAAGAAGACCACACATTGACATGGTTCGTTGGCAGCTCTGTGGAAGGCCATGCCTAATGAAAGCTGCGCGAAATCAGACAGCAGATGGAACACTTAGAAAATTTGTTTTATCTTGCCCAATCCCGCTCAAATTTCGGCTAAATTGTCCACGTGCCAAGCAGTCCACGAGCATACGTGGCTGACCAGTGTTCCCAGGACGACATCCGGAAACACAGTAAAAAATGGCTGCGGCTTATCTCCGCTAGTCCCGAATAACAAACTGAAAGTAGGCCAAACCGTGTGCAAACCAAACGATATGGCTAGTCGAATATTCCCTACTGACATCACGAGCTGCCGACGTTTTATCAGTTTCCGAATCCTTCGTCGAAGTCTAAAGCAAAGCGTTCATTGCCACTTCTAAAGCGCATCGCTGTCGTCTTTCTGCATCCTTCTCCCGACGCGTAGCTCGCCTCAGTTCCCGTTGTTCACTCCCATCCGCCTGCCGCTTTGAGCATTCGTTCTCACGTTCCCGCTTAAATTTATGAGCAAGATGAACGAAATCATCAGGATGTCCGACGCAGCAGGCGGCTGTCGCTGCAGCGGCGGGCAGCTGGATTTATCTGCGATGTAGCAGACTGAATTATAAGCTTTAGGGCAAGCCCGTCTTCACCCCTCAAACATTCGTATTCCCACGTGCCGACAGGTACCGCTTGTGGCCGGCGCCATGCAGGCCGCCAGTGGCCCGCACCATGCAGCGGCCGGTACCATACGAAGCGGTGCAGGGGCACATGTGCTGGGCGTCGCTTGAAGTTCGAGAAGCATAGAGGAAAATATGTTTTGGGAGCAGTTTGACAGCAACCGATCAACGTAGGTGGACAGCTAAAGTTTTTCGGTACCAATACAGTGAAACCCCGCTGATGCGTCCCCCGTACGTACGACGACCCGCTTCTTACGACGAATCACCGTGGTCTCGGGAAACTCGCCCTATAAACAACGGATTAAAAACCCCTATGATATGACGCTAGGGTGAACGCGGTCCGCTTCATACGACGTACCCTGACATGGATAAAGCGGAGTTCTTTCCATATTTTACACCGCTTCGCCGCCTCGTCCCGAACTCCTTTATTTTTAACCCCCGTTGAGAGCTGATTGGTGTGCAAAGGTGCGCACGCGGGCAAGACCACTTGCTGAACACACGCAAGCAGGCAGATGGGTACTCATGAGCGGGAGTTTACTTGAGACGGCCCCACGCAGCAGTAGTACACCAACATGCCAACCGCGAAAAGTCGAGGTTCGGTTGGCAGGCGGACCGTAAATTTTAAGCTCCCGCTGAGCCACCGACGAACACCAAAACACATACGACGCCACCCCACGGCGATTGCCGAGAAGCCGCTTTCCCCGCCCGCTGGATCAAGTTTCTTCCTTTCACCACGCTCTCTCTCCCTATATCTCTGCTTATTAGTCTTTCAAAGCTGCGTTGTCACTCCGCTCCTTTCTTTGCTCTCAATTCACTTGTGGTCGCCACAAGGGTGGCGACACGTATTCGTTTCGACCGCTATTTTGGGTCACTCTGTGGCCGCCACAGCAAGTCACTGTAGCAAGACCGCGGTATAATTTTCGACGCAACATGGTTTACTGGTGAAGTTCGAATCACCTTATCTATTTCGCGTTCCTGGGTCTCGTGGAAAATGAAAACAGCTATGTGTAGAACGCTTTGACACAGTATAGCGATGGCACGGGACCGTTCAAAGCATGTCTCCATCATATACGGCAATGCTGTTTTTTTTTGCATCTCCCCTTTTGCTATCCTTTGTTTCGCTTTGCCTTGGCAGTTTCACACTCGCTTTTTCTCCTCGCAATTTACTCGACCACGTTGACCTTATCTCGCGCGCGCAAGGCGTGAGGCGGGCGGGCTGTAAATAGCGCCGGACGGCACGAAGGTCGCGTAGCCCGCGGCGCTCGGCTGGCGGGCTAGCTTAACGCCATGGAGGGGGAGAAGGGCACAACATAGGCGTTGCATTTTTCTTAACTTAAGATTTCAGGGAAAGGTTCGCAAATCACGCGAGAACGCGCTAAATATAGTGGTTTTAGTAAATTTTTAGCCTGCTTGTCGCGTGAGACCGTCTACTAGGCCGGCTTTCACCAGCACCCCGGTCGTATGACACCCCGGTCATACGACACCTTCTCGTGTTCCTTGAAAGTCGTATTATCGGGGTTCCACTGTCCATGAAAAGCCTGTACATGCAGTGGCTAAGGAAGATTAGAAGGCTAGCGATGAAATGCGGAAAGAAAACTGGAGATCAAAGACAGCCAAGGTAACCAAAAAAGAAGCAAATCAGATAGAAGGAAATAAATGGAGAGAAAATATATGAGCCAAAACTTCGATAGAGATATACAGGGCTGAGAAATTGAACATCAGAAAGGAAAATTCTACGATAATTCTAAGGGCAGTTCTTTGGTTCTTGAGGCTAGATTAGGTTGCTTAAGATCGAAGAGCTTTGCCGGAAAGTGTACACAAAACGATGGGGTATGCGTGGTCTGCGGAAAAGAAACAGAAACCATGCGGCGCATAGTGTTGGAATGTGAGTGTATCCATCCAAATCTACATGGGGGAAATATTCGGCTTCCAGAAGCCATATGACTTTAGGGTAGCACAGAGCGAGTTGATTTCCAGCTTGTTTGATTTTGCTTCTTCATTGTACTACACCAAAGGTGTCTGGGGCCTCTGTCAGGCTTTGTAGCCTTTAGCCCCAGCCTGCCTCCTCGTATTTCTGAGGAAAAAATCTGAAATCTTTGAAACTTCAAGGCTGTAGAGTCTTCTATAAGAAGATTAAGATGCTGGTTGACGAAAAAGAAATGGGAATATTGCCTAGGACAGCTCCCACCTTTAGCAGGAAAAGGTATTTTGAGCCTGCCCTAAGAGCAGCGCTAGAATTAAGCGAAGAGTATAAAACAGATATATTAGTTTCTTCGGTAAGATGACACGTGATTACCCCGTTACAAAAAGGATGTCATTAGCAATCAATCAGTCATGGCTGCGGCGAATCACACGGTAACACTTCAAGGTCAAATTCGGACACCTGACTAAACTCGCCGGACTACGCCAATCATGCTTTCACAATAAAATGTCCTTGAGAAAGGCAGTACACACGCGAGTTCCGGCCACACGCAGTTTTCTTTTGTATTGTTTATTACTGGGATTAAAACATGGTACAGCAGCCAAGAGAGGCAGGCTAGTTCTGCTATTTTTCTTGCACTCTGCTTGGCCTTTTCCCCGTAGTGAACGCGATGAACGTAGCACAACTGAACTCTATCCTAGGAACGCATAAATGAAGGTGCAAGCTGCTGCTTAGAGTATTGGACGCAGCCAGCAGCAGGCAAGAATGGCAAACACAAAAGTATTATCTGTTCACTAACAACAGCTCCAATTTGATAGACAATCCACCGGGATGAATTCGTGTGGTAGGGGTAGGCTCTTAATGCCCTAATGTGCAGCGAAATGCTTTAAGGAGACACAACTTGAAGAGTAGTGATACGAAGCGTGCTGTTATTAACATACTTCTATAAAAGGCAACAGCTACTTTGAAACAGATCAGATGAATCATTCACTACGGAGGGGATATGCTACGCGGCATCTCGGACGCACCGGGCGAGTGTCATCCTGGAGGCGTACCAGGGAATTTCCCGCGGCCGAACTGTTACAACGCGTACCAGGCGCTCTCCCTGACTGCTTAGAACCTGAAACACGTCTCCGCCGCCACCTGCCGTTTCGTCCTCCCAGCCCAGGAGCTTGGTCGCCTCGCAGCTGCAAACAGAAATGTACGGAACAGTTAGTCCATTAAAAATATTTAATTGCAAACTACAACAAAAAAAGAATAAACTTGGATTTCCAGAGCGTTTGTACATCCGATGTGCACCCAGACACATTGTGTAGCCACTACTAAAAGTGGCAAGTACTGGGCCCTGAAAATCGCGCACACCAAACTTCAATTTACCCCCTCCCTTCTTGAGGAATCAAACGCAATCTACTAACACTCTTTGCCGGGTTCACCATTCATTAGCCAAAATGTGGGGAGGCCCCTCTGTACGATAGAAGCGCGGCGACATCTCATCCGAGGTATGATACCCATAGCGTAAACGAGAGGCGAACGCAAGAGAACAATGCGCTGTATACGAATTTGTTGTCGGCTCCTTCCGCATTCTTCTGCTGCGCTCGCGGCTTGTATGCACTACAAAAAAAGCCCCAGTTATCCCAGTACCAACTTGCCGAGAACAATACAACGTCTACGAATTTGTGGTTTGCTCTTTCCGGATTCTATTGCTGTGTTCGCGTCTTGTATGCGCTGAAAACATGCCCCAGTTATCCCAGTACCAACTTGCCCAACCTACTGCATTAATAGATGTCTCATCCTTCGACGCACTCAATGACGACACGAATCCACATCGAGGCGTTTCCGAACATCTAAGCAGCGTTTCGTCACTTGCATTTTCTGAGGTGGTAGTAAGTTGGCCAGGCTTGACGGTGGAGCGTCACACATTGGTGGCACTGAGATACTTTCGGTCAGATTTAAGGGGTACCACCAAATCAAGCGCTGGTGGAGACTGCATGGGGATGCAGCTTACGGTACGCACTCCATTTGCTGTTTCAAATTTCTCCAATTGGCATACAATACGAAAAGACCTTTGAAGTGGCAGTTATACTTCATTGATTCATTCTTCATTTCCAATCGTGATGCTCGTAAACACCTGCGTACTTACTAAAGTCTCCTGGACGATTGGAAACCACAGGAGTTTATTTTCGTTAACTTACACCCCTAAACCCCACACTCTTACTTTTTATTCACTTCTCCATATCACTACAGGGTGACTAAGACAACCGGAAAGTCACCTTCGGGGAAAAGAATGGTTCCGTAACGGTGGTGGAAGTCGAAACCGGCGTTTTAGTTTGAGTCAGTGCACAGAATTCTCGTTTGCAGTACCGGCCGTACAAGTGCGTAATTAGGCGTGAACGGTCACTTATAATTATCTAGATGCACTACCAGAACATCAGCACATAAAAAAACAAAATAGGCTAAGCAGAACCAGAGATAGAGTGGGTGACTACCAGAGGGAACAAAAATTCAAGCAGTCCATTGCACAATCTTTTCGTTCCGCTAGCTCAATCCTAATTTCCCGCTGAGGAGCTTTCAGGTTCACTAAGGACCCTTTCAAAAACAATGCGCCTCTTACATAGCCTCGTTAACAAATACGCACTTGCGCTACGTACGCGTAAAATGCTAACTACTTTATAACCACAGCTATCTATTGAAGTACAAATGTTTGCAGCACTACCTCATTTCGCTCTTTCCATCAATGCATTTAGGCGAACACACGGATTGCATATTTTTACTACACATCATGCATCGTCTAATTTGAAATCCGCTGTGCCAAAGAAAACACGCACATAATTTGCTGAATGCCAGTAAGCTGTTCTCTTGAACTTTAAAACAACGAAATTGCTTTTCTAGGAACCAATTACAAAAAATCCATCAAACATTATATTAAAGCTGTTAGCGCGGCCCTTTCACGTTTTCAGGGCATGCATTGGTCACCTGCTTGTAGCCGTATTTCAGAATTTTTTTTGCATAGGAACACCACGCAGCGACTTTCTACACACGATTAATAACAATTCAGAACTACACATAAGGCTCTCGTGTGTTGTAACGGAAAAGCCTTATATTTAAGTTTACACAACAGGAAGAAAATGTCACTTTATACAACCACGACGAATATTCGAGTCTATCGCAGTAAACACAGCACCGGTGAAGGTGATACCTGGCGTCGCGGGTACCTACTATATTACATAACACCAATAAAACTCAAGTTCTTTAATTACCACCGCCGTGATCTTTTTCCCTTTGCGTATTCTTCTTCTTCGCTCAGGTAAGTTATTGGGAGGCGTGGCAAATGAGCCTAGTTCGCCCCGCCCATGCGCCCATGCTTTTTTACTTAACAAATTAACAATCGCGAAGTAATCGTGTGGGCCTCAGTACGTTTATCTATAGAATGTTTCTAAATATAAGGCCACAGTGCATTACCTAGGCTCACCCTTTGTCAGCTGCGGCGAATGTTCGGCTGGGTGCAAAGTATGCGTCTTATAGTCGCAAGCCAAACTCACGGAGTTCGCGAGGAAGGGCACAAAATTTTATTTCCGCTGATTATATTCTCCTTGCACATGGGGTCATTTTTAAGAACAATTTTCTGTCATGTCCACGACAAGCCTAAGTTTTTTCTTTATGGTATCTTTATTGTTTCTTCATTTTTACGCCTACGTAATCGTGTCAGCTGCTGATTTAGAGGCACTTTTTCGTGGTTAGTTCGGTTCTAGCGCTCGTCGGAGCATGTTAACATTGTCCATACATTTTGAGCATTAAGTTAATCTGAAACGTATTCCTGGGGCATCAATAGCATCCGGCGTAAAAGGAGGTAGTGCTGGCAGTCGTAGCTCTATCCTGGATTGTGCATCGGTGGTTAAGATCAGCAAACCCTAGTATTTTTTTTCCAGGGTCGCTCGCAAGTTCTCCTCCTTACGTTAGAGTATCCCATTTGTTTGAACTTTATGTGCTGTATTCATCGTCGTTGTCTTATTTAATTTTATCCTGTCTGAACCCAGCCGATGGCTGCCTCTTGGATTGTTGTCCGTTTCCTCTGTTTCATGTTTGCTCATGCTGATTTTGACATGTTTCTTTAATGATAACTTGGAATTTTCTAGCAATGGCACTTCTCTCTGTTTCTAAGAAACTCACAGCGTCTTTCTGTTAATGCCCGTCTCCTGTTTCTTCGCATCCTTCGTCCGGACCGTAGGGTCAGTCCATAGGGACAGTCCATACGGCCATAGGGTCAAAGAAGACTGAGGACACCACTCACTCATTATCCGCTTTTTTTTCTAGTTGTAACCACCACATTTTGGTTGTAGCCAAAAGGCCGAGAATTATCTAGTGTTTTACACTGAGTTATTTACTGGTATAATCACATGTTTTATATTTACTTTCTATTTGAAATCAAAAGATGCAATACCAATGTATTTTTAACCCGTTATACCTTGGTTCTCAAAGCATGAACCCGTTCAATAAAGAAGTTCTGTACCACCTTATATATAAGGTGCCATAAAGCGAGGAAGTATCCTTGGGCTCATGCATAAACCGTCTTCCTTGCATCCTTGCATTTTCGGGAGCAACGTTTAGGCTATAGCAGTGAAAACCTTCGGAGGGTAGCCTCCATTCCCTCACACGGCCTTGGAGATCGTTCCGGGCTCGCTACTCCCATTTCACCAGACGACATCGCGCATGCATCAGTAAAGCGCAGACACAGCCGCCAAGCTGTTAGTATATCAGGTCATTGCATTCTGAATGCTGGAGCTATGCCCCAGTCTCAAGACGCGCCTCCCAAGCAACGCAAATATGGGATTTCCCCGGGCCTCAAGGTTTCCCCCACAACATCTACTACTCACTTCTTCCTATTGAACTACTGTTCACTTGGAGGAGCCGGACAACTCTACCATGGGTCCCCTCCGCACACGGTGGTTGATTAAAGGCAAGCGCATCCATGCAGTCGTGGAACCCGCAAACTTAACTTATTACCTGGAGAACATGGACTCTTACGTAAGCTGTGGCATCGGGACTAAGGCTTTGCTTCTTTGATACGCGTTTCTGCCTCGTCTTACGAGCTGCTCCTACACTACCTGTGCTGTTCTGTACCAGCCCTCATTGTCGCCGACTTCAGCGCCGCAAAAGCTGGAGCACCATGTTTCTGACAAGCGGCGCTTACGTAGTGGACACGCGTTCAGCAAGCTTCGAATAGGCATATCTCTACTCTAAGAGCGCATGCGCGCCGCGATCACAATGCACCCATCACGAGCCAGCTTCATGATGCCAGGGGACAACACAGTTCTGAAACCAGCGTGTCTATACACAATACGCACCCGCACAACGTATCGCCATACTGCAATATGCCTCCTCCCTGCACTCGTACCGCTATACTCATAACTTGCCAATGGAGGGACGCGCACACGCTTGATTTTCAAGCCACACCCCCTCGATGGATACACTCACACAGGCGCGAATGCAACGCGCGCACGCAAACGTCCCGACCTCCATTTTTAGCACAACTGATGCACAATCAGTTAGACGTTTTCACAAAGCTCTGAATCGAAAAAGGGAACTCAAATAAATACTACCAACCGACCGAAATGTTTGGTACAACTTCGTAGCTTTACTCCGTGATAACATAGCTGAATTGTCACCAGAAAGAGGAAACATGCAGATTATGTCCCGTACTCTTCGTGTATGATGTGGAGGAAGCTGACTGGTTCCGATTGCTTGCACAGGGCCAGTAGCCGAGACCAAGGGCTTACATCCGCCACCAGGTAGCAGCAGTTTTCCTGCGAGTAGGGATGAAAGACGTTCGGCACTTTTAACCTGCTTTTACACCTGCTTTGGCATGGGGGCCAAAAGCACTAAGTGATATTAGCAGTGCGATATTTCTTCAGACGTTTTCTGTCAGGCCTATTATATTGGCCGAGTTTTGCAAGACAACTTTGCGTTCTAGTACGTGTAGCGTCAAACTGTAGCGTCAAACTGATTATACCACGCTTCTTCAACACTACATTTCAGACCAATTGGTGTACCTATAGGCACAAGTCACTGCCCAGAGGGCGACACAGAGCCAGCGACACCCAGCGCCGCCTTCGGCAGATATATGTGCAAGACTTGGTGCTCACACGCGCCAGCACATTGGTGACGGGCGCGCTTCTTTTTCACCGCACTCGGTGAATCATCATATTAGCAGCCTCTCTTGTGTTTAAAATAAATTGTGCCATTCGACGTTACTGCTGCCACACAGTGCAGGAGAACAAAGCCCGATTTACTCGGTTGAACTCGCGTATGGGATTGGAACCTCGAAAAAAATTGGCATGACGCCCAGAAGGGAAAAGCATGCGCGGGATAGCTGACACGTTTTCTGAGTGGCCCCCGCAACTTTCTTATGACCCGCTGTTTTGGCTACAGATAAAACAGTACGCTATTCGAGTCCCCAAAGAGGGTGTTCAGACGTCACGCGATGAATGCGCGCGTTAGCCGACCTGCTTGTCGAAAAACCTTGTTGACTTCAGAGCTACTGACAGAGCAACATGAACGTTACATAGTGGTTCGACCTTAATTTGGTATATGGCCAATGCAGCAATAGGAAATTCACACTTGTTTGTGTTTACCGGAAGCGGTGACGTTAATCAATGAAACACATATTGCAATACAACGTCGTAAGATCTTAGGATTCAATGCTGATTTGTAATTCGTGACTTCTATTGCAACAATCCAAATATTAGAAGGGTTCGTACCAGGCACAACGTGTTATGCGCTTTAGATGTATCTTTGTCGCTCCTGCGGTGCACCTCCTGGCAGGTATCACCCTCTCTCGAGAGGGCTTTACGAACAGAGAAAATACATAGCTTTGCACGTGATTGTACTGGCCCCTCCACCAATAAATTTCATGGGTTCCTAGGTGCAACCCAGCACGCCAGCTCTCCAAGAACACGCGGCGAAAAAAAGTACTCATTGCGAGAAGGCTATCAAAGAACTTTCATTTGAATGAGGATGTCGAAGAGGGGGGGGCTCGAGCATAATGGAATTATTTTAGAATGTTCACGCTTGGAGATATTTTTCGCTCTATGCTAGCGACTTAGGCTCGAGAACTGTGTTAGTGTCACGAAGTGAAATCGATCGGCACAAAGGACCAGCACGAGACGAAAAAACGTACACAAAACGACGACAACAAAGAAGACACAAGGCACGCGGCCCGAAGGGATTCCGTGAGACTCGCCTCTCGCTGGTTGACGTGTCTTTGGCTACTCGCCCCTGTTCTCTACTTCCCCTTGCGGGTTTTGGACAAGTTTTTTAGATTTCAGATTGCTTTTTCATTTCGTTTAGAGAACACTTTCTAACGCTGGAGCATTTCCTAAATTGTAGGTTCGGGAAGCAGGCGAGCTGATGTCGTTCAGCTCTCCCGGCCAGGGGCCATTGCCCTGGTCAGCTTCCCTTTCTGCGCAGGAGCTGCCTCTGAATTTATTCTCCAGTGGTGGCGTGAACAGGCTTCCTGTGGCTCTGGTTCCGGCTAATGGGGCATCCATTCGTCTCAACCATCCCGAGGCAGTCCAGTCGGCCCTGCAGGGTGCCACGCAGCACTACCAGTCGGTGACCGAGGTCCGGCAATTCGGCAAGGGTGGCCTAGTGTGTAGGTCCTCAGATCTGTCCTGCATTTCTGACCTGCTAAACTGTCGCATGTTCGGCTCCATTACGGTGAGTGCGTTCATCCCTCATCATCTTGCGTGCTCAAAGGGCATCATACGGGGTGTTAGCGCAGAGTTGAGCGCCACGGACGTGCTCCACAAATTTGGAGATGCTGGGGTGATTGCAGTGTATCGGTGTAGCCGAGAGGCCAATAACACCAGGGTCCCCACTGAATCAGTCATTGCCACATTTGCAGGTCTCACCTGCCCCTCTGAAATTAAGGTCTGGCCACTCGTTTTCAGAGTTGATCGTTTAAATCCACGTCCTCTGCAGTGCAAACCGTGCTGGCGATTTGGGCACTCTTTGGGGGGTTGTAAATCGTCCCTTCGTTGCTGCTCGTGTGGGAGCGCGCACTCAGCTTCCGAATGCAACGCAGATGAGGTAAAGTGCTGCCTCTGTCAACAAGGACACCCAGCGGACTATTCCAACTGTCCTGCACGAGCTCAGGAAGTCAGTGTGCTCGAAGTTCTAGAAAAACGTCGATGTTCGCGGGCGGAAGCCGCAGCCATTGTCAGAGAGCGGGCTTTCGGATACGCGGGTGTTGCCTCTCGTCAGGTGGCTACAACGAACCCTTCCTTGCCTTCGCTTGTAGATGCTGCTATCGCAAAAGCCATGCCTGCAGCGGTTGACCGTATGTCAGGTATATTTTCAGAAGGCTTTCAGCAAATGCAAGCGCAAATGCAGATGATGTCGTCGCAGTTCTCTCAACTGCTCCAAGCATTCCAGGGCATACTCGCTTTCATGCAGCAGTTCAACTCCAACTCTACAAATCCATCGTTCAGTCTTCCTGAGGCCGTCACTGCTCCTCCTCAGAGCTCTCCAGTAGCCCCACTAATGACAGCTTCCGTGGTAAACCCACTCTGCACCAACACCTTGGCAAGTAATGCAACAGTGCTTGCACCACCGCAGTCTCAAAGCGCTGCATCTGTACCTGCTGTTTTTCCTTCCTCTACCAGCCAAATCACACTGAACAATCCACGTCATGAGACGCGACCTTCGCCTACAGCTTCCCAGTCCACTTGTCACCCACCTATGGATTGCTCCACAGTCCCGCTACCTCTAGATTCGTGTTAAGAAACATCGTCTGAAGACATGATTGTTACCTTTTCCAACAAGAGAGGCACGTCCCCTCCACCCGGTCCCTCTGCGAAAACAAAAAATAGAAACGCCGAGTTACGCAACACCACGCCAGAGGATATCCTAACCAAAGCGGTGACTGAGGCTAACATATAACTAATCATGGCGTCTGTTTAAGTGTTACAATGGAATTGCCGCTCGATTCGATCCTCTTCTTCCGACCTTTACTCTTTAACTGCTAAATTTTCCCCTGAAATTATCTTTCTACAAGAAACTTGGTTGGACACCGGCACATGTTTTACGTTTCATAACTATAAAACTTTCCGACTGGGCCGTCAAGGTCGCGGTGGGGGTTTACTAATATTAATGTCTAATAATTTCTGCCGTAATGCCTTTAAGACTTTTGACTTCTTGTCCTCTCAATGTGAGATTCTCGGTATTGATTTGCTTCTGCCGGGTTGCAAGCCTTTTTCATTGGTAAACGTGTATTTCCCCCACGGAGTTATCGAAGTCAGACCTTTAGATTCGGCTATCGCGGTGTGCCAGAAAGCTGTGGTAGTGGCGGGAGACTTCAACTCGCATCATGTATCTTGGAGATTTAGGACAGACACCTCAGGGAAACGTCTGTGGGAATGGGCAGGCGATAATGACCTTCACTGTAGAAATATGGGCAATGCCACTTTTATTAGTGGTCAGTTGCGGTCTGTCCTTGACCTCACTTTTGCAACATCAGGGCTGGTATCCTCGTCGTCAACAGTTGATTGCGAGACGAACAGTGATCATATCCCTATTATTTTCGAAATAGTTTGCACCGCGAAAATACCTAGCCACAGAGTACATTCATTTATCAATATAACTAAATTTTTCTCGGCGTTGGGCAATGCACTCTCTACTTTTCCACCTATGAAACAAACCTGCAGGGCTGAAAGCGTGATCACTGCTATTAATGATTCCATACGTAAAGCAAAATTTACTGTTGCATCAGTCCACAACAACTCATGTAGTCCTTGGCGGAATGAAGAATGTACCAGAGATTTCCGACGTAGGAAAGCCGCTTGGAAGCAGTTTCTTCACAATCAGAGTCCGGCTAACTGGGTTAATTTTAAATTTTACCGCTCAACTTTCAAGTGAACTGTACTACGTGCAAAGGAATCCTTTAACATTGGCCGATTTTCAGCCCTATCAGAACCACATCGTAAAAAAACATTATTCAAGTTTATGAGGTCTAGGAAATCATGTGCCCCCTCTCTGAACGCACCCTCACTGGTTCGTACTCCGGAAGAAATCGTAGACTTCCTAGGGAATATTGCTGGTGACCTACAGCTGCGATTTGCGTCGAGGATTCCTCCTACAAGCCGTCGTACTCTAGGCTCAGCTGATTTTGAAGAGGTCACTACAGTCGAACACGGATATATCGAACTCCAAGGGGATAGCGAAATAGTTCGATATATAAAAAATTCGATATAAAAATATGGGCTCTGAGACCTCACCTGTGGTGGACGATCATTTACCTATCTGCGCATTGAAGAATGACAACTAATTCCAAACTCACGACGCAAACGGGTGCTTTATTTGCGTGAAAAAAATATCTGATCTTGGCCAGATTCTTCGTCCTGGAAATAAAAATCAAGACGCTGGTCTCGATCTTCTCGAGACTATCCAGGTGCGACAGCCCAGTTCCTTCCATGTCGCCGCAAAAACGGAGAATCAAGCTGAACGCAGCCGCGACTTCACCGGCGGAGTACGATCACGCAGCCGCCTCCTCGACCGGACGATCTGCGCCACTCGAGCTTATCAGCTAGGGTTACTGCGGCCGCAGCTACGATATTCTTGTCACCGACACTCGAAACAGCCTGAACATTGCTGTCAGCGTTCACTAAGTCGTCGGCAGACACTCCGTCGGCTTTTTCTCCCGCCTCGACCCGCTGAATGGCTTTCATATTTGTCGCAAAGTCCAGGTTCTTGCGCTTCTCTACGCTGGCCGCAGTTGTAGCGGCTTCCGCGTCGGTTCACCCTCACCCTGTCACACATGTCGTGAGACACGTACACGACGCCTGCACAACTCCAAAATTCAGCCGTTCGCTGCGCCATCGCACACTATGCACTAATAACACGCACGCAAAAGAAGAACAACGCGCATTCAACACAAGAACTTTGATGGTAACGATTCCAAGGTGCTCTGAACGTTCTCCAAAAAGCGCTCGCGATGGTCACCTCCAAGAGAAACAGCAATCCATGGAAGGTGCGGGACAACTCTCGAAAGAGCAACAACAGCAAAATGCAAAAGGAGGAGGAGGCCGCCAGCGCATTTGTTCCTTCTCTTCCCTTTTCCGAGGCGACATCGGGGAAAGACAGACCCAGAGAGAGAGAAAAATTATTTTCGGCAAGCGTGGGAACGTAGCTAGCCGAAAAAAAGAGGTGTTCCTCATTTCGGAGAACGTGTGCAGTCGGAGCGCAGTCGGGGCATCCCTACCTCGCACTGTGACATTTTCCTGGCATTTCGGGCTTCTGTCCCTGTCGGGTTCCGGCGAAGGCGCGATGTCGCCCGCTAAGCGACTGCCAAAGACCACCTACGAGCTCACGTGACGTTCGATATAGCCAATGACGGGAAAAATACCGTTCGATATAAACGTACTAATTTCTATACTTTTACTCGGAATTTTCGAGGGGATAATTTGTGTGTTCGATATAGAATATAATTCGATATACCCGTGTTCGTTATACCCGCGTTCGACTGTATAGGCGAACTGGGTAAAGTGATTTCTTCTCTCCCAGAGTCTGCGCCAGGGCCGGATGGTATTACCACCGCAATGATAAAATTGTTGTATAATGAAGCTCCGGCAGATTTGCTAAATGTAGTTAACGTTTCACTTAGAAACGCATGGATTCTACCTGAATGGCGTTTGGCCAAAATTCTGCCTTTCGCCAAGAAGCCGGAGCTCGGTTATTCAATTGATAACATTAGGCCGATAGCTCTAACATCTACTCTAGTTAAAGTGATTGAGCGCGTTTTGCTTCCCCGGATTAACAAGTTTCTGACTGATAAGAATATCCTAAACTGCAGACAAGTTGGCTTTAGAGAAGGATGCTCCATTTGGTGGGCACATATAGACTTTGAAAGTCACATTCAGTGGGCACGACGGAATAAGCAGGTTGCAGCATTGGTCACTCTGGATATTTCAAAAGCTTACGACAGCGTGGAATATGGCATCCTCCTAGATCTCCTGGCTTATTATTCATTCCCGGAGTACAGTCTCAACGGAAAAAGATTGACACAAGTGATTCATGACTAGAGCGGAATGATCGTGGCAGGCGGCGCGATTGTCATTTAGCGCTCCTACAGCGACAGCGCAAGGCACATTCCATTTTCTTAAGAAGGGGTGGTCGGCGCTAAGCACTCCCACAAACTGCTTGCAACTTATGTCGTGTGTCGTTCTGATAAAAATTATTCGTACCACACCTGGTTTTAAACTCTTGCTTTCCTGTGACGTAAGCACTGCCACCCACTGCTTTTGACAGTGCGTCGTCCAGAAAATATTTGCCGGTAAGGTAGCTGGCAGCTCTGGAAAAAAAAAAGAAATCATGTGCATAGGCATGTCTGTCGATAAGGAATGCACAAGCGTTTATGCAAGATGTGGGCTTTCGAATGGGCCGACAGCAGGATGGGCTGCTTTCTGCCAGCCACCCCTTCTTGGAAAATGGAACATGCTTGCCACTCTCGCTATCGGCGCGCTGGGCAACGATTGCGCCACGTGTCGAGATTTTTCGGCTCCAGTCATGAATCACTTGTGCCAATCTTTTTCCGTTGAGACTGTACATCACTGCGTGGATAGCGGCTTTTCTAGAAAGCAGAGAGTTCTTTTGTTACCAACATGGCTACGCCTCTTCTCGTTATAAGCAGACGCGTGGAGTCCCCCAGGGGTCTGTCATCTCCCCAGTGCTATTTAATGTGCTCTTGAGCTCCATACCTAGTCAGCCTGATGTACAAACATACGTTTATGCAGATGACATTCCCTTTTTCTCTTCTTCGCAGGATATTCATTCCCTCTTTCATACTCTTCAGTCGTATCTGAATGCTCTAGAATTATGGCTGGACACTGAAATTTTCGTTAAATATTAATAAGTGTGCCATTCTCGTGTTCCCCCTTACAGACCCAATATCTGTTTCGTTATCCTATCGTCAACAATCCATTCGGCAGGTTGATTCACTAAAATACCTTGGAGTTATATATGACAGTAAATTGAATTGGCGTCTCCACATTGAGCACATTGCAGTGAAAGGCTCCCGCTCTGTCGCTCTTTTGAGGAACCTTAGCCACAAGCGATCAGGTCTGAGAGCAGATACACTCTGGATGATCTACCGCATGTATGTTCGCCAGTCTTAGAATTTGGGTGCGTTTTGTTCTCTGGCTCTGCGGCCTATAAGCTCTTGCCTTTGGTGAAGCTTGAACGCCAAGCATTGCGCTGCTGCTTAGGCCTGCCCGCTTACGTCCCGATTAGAGTGTTGTACTTAGAAGCCGGAGTCCTAACGCTGAACTCTAGGTTCAAATACCTAACCGTTAATGAATTCGCAAAGTTCTTTGAGTCCCCGCTGGCCAGACCACAGGCTGTTTTCCTCCAGCATGCAAGGTCCTTTTTTGGTATATATTGGTCTCGTCTCCGGCGCCCACAGGTCATTTTTGCCAATTCGTTGCTTACTCCATTAAACACCACCCTCCTGTCAGTTCCCGCCTTGCAGATACCATCCACAGTAGTAAGCATTTCGTTTGATAATATTTTCCCTAAAAACGCTAAGCTTCTCCCACCTAACATACTCAATAACATTCTCCTGGCTCACCAGTCCGAATACCCATCCCACGTGGTCATTGCAACTGACGCTTCGAAAAAAGACGAAAAGGTTGGGGTGGGCATTTTCTCTGCGACGTTGAGCTGGTCTTTTTCATTGCGATTACCAGAATTTCTTGCTCTACTCCTTGCAATCCCGAAACTTGATCCGGCGAATTCTTCCGTGATGCTACTCACCGACTCCTTGTCCGTGTGCACGGCTCTCTCCTCAGAAACTTTACATCCTATTGCCAAAACGTTTTATTCCTGCGTCCCCACTCATGTGCGGGAGATTCGGCTCGTTTGGCTGCCCGGCCACTGTGGGTTAACCCTCAATGAAACCGCTGACATATTAGCTAAAACAGCTTTGGCTTTACCGATCGTCGAAGTTCTTCCCCCGTTTTCTTGCGTGTTGTTGGCACGCTATCGCCAATACCTGTTCAATCAAGATGCCTCCGACCATGGTCTGAACTCTTCTCCTGAACTTGAACACCTCAGGTACCGCTGGGAGAGAAGTTTATGCCAAACTCGCTTGTGCGAAGTATTGATAACTTCTTTTCGTTGTGGTGTGCCACCACTTAATCGGTATTTATACAGGGCAAATCTGATAACCACCCCTTTGTGCCACTTTTGCCAAGAAATTGAATCCGAAGAGCATTTCTTTCTTTTTTGCCGCCGATTTTCTAACCATCGGAGAAGGCTGCTGGAGATTCCCCTGCTACGTCTTGGACTGCCTTTAACTGTACCGGTGCTTTTGTCGTTTGGGGGGACTAGGCTGGGCCGATGCCATAGGGACGTGTGCAACGCCATCTACTCCTTCATTTCGGAGACAGCTCGTCTGCAGTGTTAAAAACATTCCGATTATGCTGACTTTTACTATAGTTTTCCTATTCTTCTCTCTGTGGTTTTTTTTGTTTGTTTTTTTGTTCTCGTGTTCTCTCTCTCTCTCTTTCATTAACCTAGACCAAATTCTTTCTTCTCCATTATTTTGCCTCGATTGATTGATTGTAATGAAACCATAACTATTCTTGGCCAATCCCCCTAAGTGGGTATGCGCCATTTTTCGGGCCACCACCACCACCACCATCGACACCGGCTACGGCGCCGAAGGCTCGCGACCACGGCACGAGCTTGCGCCGGCGACCAGCCAATGGGAAGCGGCCAGCGACAGCAGCTGGCGGGAGAAGCGGCCAGAAAGAGAACATCGGGAGAAGGGGATTGAGAAGCGTGGAGCGAGACGGGGATGCGCGGCGGTCGGGCGACCAGACCCGTGCCGTGCCCCAAGAGGTCATTCACGACTGCAACCTCCAACTCTCCGCAAGGAAGTCGTCTCGCCGTGCGTCGGTGAGAGACAGCGACTCTCCAAGACAGCTGCGTTGGCCTCTCTGCAACGGGAGCTGGGAGCGCGCTCGACCACCACGGCCACGACATGAGCCAGACCTTGCAACACCGCATCACCACGACTGCGCCTCTGGGACGTGAGGTAGGACAACCCCGTTCCCGCAGCGAACACCTACCGTGACCTTGTTCACTTTGAACCTATCCCCGCAAATTCGAACTGTGCTTTTTCCCTTTATTCCCTGACTTTGACTCTTTCGTTATTGCTTGATCTCTTTAGCATTTTCCCCTGCTATTATTTCGCTCTCCAGTGTTCCTTAGTTTGTTTACTCTATTGTGTGTAGTTTAGTGTGGGTTTTGGGTGTCATAAACATAGTCTCGTTTCCAAAGTTTCTCTCTTGAATTTATTATTGTCCCGAACCTGACAGTTAGCAAGTGATTGTGTCGTTTTTATTACCTTCAATTTGCAGCAAAAGGTTTTACTTGAACAAAAACAAAAGAATAGTTGGAACGCGAAAACTTTCTACTCCATTTTGCATATTTCCAACTTTTATTGAAGCCATTTTTATCAGTACTTTTCTTAGCCGTTTAGTACATTAGACAATAGTCTTGCATAGCTTGTTTTGCGAGTAAAGCCAATAATATGTTATGATATCCAACAGCTGAAGAAGTATTCAGAAACATCAACGGCTAAAGAATCTTCGCCACATGTAGTCACCTGTATTGAATGGGTGATATATCCACGCGAAATAACACATGAACCATAGAGTAGAACAGCTTGGTCATAAACTTCGTTTTGATAACTGCGTTTGAGCGTCATCGTTGCGAACAAATATGCTTCACACTTATGCGTACTTATAGCCCGCTAAGCAACGCAACAACCCCCTGCTCATGTTTCACAGCAGCACCTAATTCGCTCACTTTACTTTTAAAATGCAGTAACCAATACAGTACCTATGGCGTAGTAACAGAAAAAAGAGAGCAGAATCTGCGGGTAAATGCAAAGCCTTCAAAGCCACCTTCGCAATGTGCCTGCCTACGGCTCGGCAGGAAGGCGATAATATTCCATCAGCGCCGTCTTATTTGAAGGCTTCCACCGTCTATAACACCTCTTTTTGCCATCGCTGCAGTATTTTGAAGGTAGACACGCTAATAACGCTATGCCAGACGCCTTTACGAAGGCGTGTTCGAGAGCGATGAAGGTGGTCGCCGCGGCTCGGCCGACCCAATGTTGTGCGCGTCTGCCGCGGCTGGCGCTGCGTCCGCCCAGCAAGCTCGACTGTCCGGAGCCTATAACCTAGGTTGCCGAAAGGTTCGCCGTCAACAAAAATTTCTGCGAAGAGAGAGTCACTTCCAGTTTGTACCTAGTGGAAAATGTCATTTACGCCGTTGAATTATTAGATAGTTCTTGCTATGACTTTGTGAATCAGAAAACCTACCCCAACATCTGCCCTCACTGCAAAAGTATCACTAAGTATGCCGCTATTCAGTACCCTAGACCCACCACTACGGCACCTTACCTCGCCTTATAGTGCAACCTGAAACATAACGCTTCGTATCTCTTGTAGCACCACTAAGCAGCCCTTTTCCCGCGAAGTTTTAATGTTGCCAGGTTCAAATTCTTGTGCCGGTATGTCTGGACACAGGGATTCAAAGCATTCTCTGCTGTTTCGACGACGTGGCCACCTTGTTGTTCAGGTTCTCCAGAGCTTTTTGGTGGTGATGGCCACAAATTCAGCCTTCCGCTCATGGTAAGCAGGCTTAGGACAAATACTGTTTCAGGAGGTGTGCTAGTGAAGCAATGGTACTTGTGTCTATGGGAGGATTCCTAGTATCATTGTCAATCCTTGTGATTAAATTTGCCTCACGAGAAAAACACTAATTACAATATTTCGGAAAGCCTGACCTTTCACAAAGAGAAGCAAAATAGGCAATGTAGTTCAGTTCATCTGTTTAGCAAATTCAGTGCGTTTCAAAACAGGCAACGAAAAGGGAGGGGGGAGGGACTTCAGAATTGAGTGTTCAGCGGGCATCAATAGTGGTTCCTAAGGGCTGTGTGCGCTCAGCAACATTGCCCTTCCCCGCAAACAAGGCCATTGGTCTGCTGTCAAACGTGCCAGGTGTGCTGTAATTGAGAGCTCCGCTTTTTTCTAATATCATCCCGAACGAAAAATTACGACAATGCCATACCTACCCGCATGCGCAGCCTCGGAGGCGATAAGGTGATGCATTTGCGTACACCAGCGAAGGCTGCGATACAAATCATTCAACAGAAGCCATCTTATCTGGCATACTTTGCATGATACATTCATCGCCCTTCTAGCAATATTGCGGGAACTACGTGTGAATTCTTCAATGTGGCTTTGAAGTTACAAACACGCATATAATCCACCCAGACTCTGCTCCGCTACCCTGTGACATTGCTATGTTCTCACCCCGGTAGGTTCGTCCCTGCGCTTGATGACAGCAAGGTTTTCGAAGCTTTCTCTCGATGGGTCCTTCGCCAGAGGAACTGCGTGAGTCCCTCGTCTCTGAGTTGGGGCTTCGAACGATGAGCATCTAGTAGAAGTGGATGTCGTGGCTGTTGGGTCTCGATCACGCCACCACCGCGTCGTCTTCGTCACTTCCTGCCGGATAAACGCTGGAAGAAAGAAAAGGACCCAGGCAGAATAAGTCGGCGATTTTACGCAGCTGCGGCGCTAGCGACGACGACCAGAATTGGCTGGTGAAACAGATGCCTCCACTGCCACATCCAACGCTGTCATGGGGCAGGTCCACGCTAGGGCGAGGATGTCACCCAGACCTAGTTTCTCCCTTAATTATAGGGAATAGGATTCTTGCCAGCCGTGCGTTCTCAGCTTTATCTTGATAGACATGAATACATTTTCTTTCTCTGTAACCAAAAGCGCTGCAAGGGGAGCGAAATACTCCTGTAGAACAAGAATTGTTAAGCGGGAGTAAAATTCGGCTGACCGACATACCTCACTATTGTTGCCTTTGAGAATGGAGTGTTACACGCGAACGCACACCGGCCAAGCCGAACCGTTCGCAAATTATGAACATGCGGGTTTTGTTCCATGCACTCCTGTTCAACCTCGCTGCTCGTACTTTTAATGACGATAGTACTACATGGGCTACTTAAACCCAGAAATATTGGTCTGTCTGTATATCTGTTTGTCTATCTGTCTGTCGGTGACTCGATTCAGCCACCCGGCTAAATGGGAAACAAAATCTGCACAATAGTCTTATGTACTCACAGCCAAATCGAAACGTCTAAATCCGGTGTCAATGTTCATACTTGTCAACATTGTTGAACAAGAATAAAACATTGCGCAAGTGTGAGGCAGAAAAATCAATGCACAAGGAATATTTGCATCCATGTTTAAAGCGCGGACAGACGATACACAAGAAGAGGAATACAAGAGCGCTTTCTATCAACTGCTTATTCAATACAAAAATACACACACATTTATACTCGATCGTTGATTCACAACGCATGCGCAAACAGCATGAAGATAAGTTTTGTTATCATGAATTACCACCCCGCATGATCCTCGATTGTTGCATCCAAAAATTAACCTTAATTTTGCTGTATTGTTATCGATGGCTAGGCGACACACGCGTCTTCTCATTTCCGCATTTTGTAAGCTTCAACGATGTGCGCATATTCTGCTGTCGCACTCCTACAAGCTGGTTGGCACCCTTTGCAGGCTTTACAATGTAGTGCAAGATTCGAGTTCGGCGGTCCTTTTGTGAAATTCTGATGCTCGCGCAGTCTCACATTTAGGGAGCGACCGGTTTGACCGATGTAGTGCTTTCCGAAGTCCAACGTGGAAGTAGCGCATGAGAATTCCACGTCGGCATCCGGGAGGAGACTAAAGCTCCGCTTTACAAGTCCGCAACAGAACATTGGAAATGCCTATTTAAAAATTGGCCGCTTATTTTCCACCCGCGTATTTAAAAATTGGCCGCGTATTTGCCCCCCACGTATTGAAAAATTGGCCGCGTTCTACTTTGCCACCCGGGCAAAGTAAAACAATGCCTGCGCAATAGTCTTATACAGTCAAATCCGGCTATAACGAACCTGGCTAGAGCGAATTATGCTATATATCGAACAAAAATAATCCATTTAGGGAAATACATGGGAAACATCTTCCTTTTAACGAAGTTCACATCCGATATAACGACCTTTGGGCGCCTAGAATGGCCGCCGAAATGCATTGTCTCGGAGCGGCGATTGAGATTTGGATTGGCCGCGACCACGGAGCAAGAGCCGCGACTGAGACGTTGCGCCTCGTATGGAGCGACGTGACGCCCGACGGAACCCGCCCAGTCAACGATTCCGGACCAAGGCAGTAGCATTGGTGAACTGTGGGAAGAGCTCGCCAATGTTTCCGATGATGTCGCGAGTGAAAGCAGTCCGACGCTTATAATGAAGCGCTTTGGACAGTCCATGTGCGCCGCCAATGCTTTTTAGATTTTGGAGGACGCGGACTCGAATTGGTGCAAACAATGTTTCGTATAGAGGATGCTATGCTAGTTGAAGATGCCAAAACAAAAGTGAAAACAAAAATCACCGCTTTTTTCTTTGTAAAGTAGGTAGTTCAGGTGGAAAGTAGCTTTATTATTTGCAATAAATGGATTATTTTGGGTATGGTAATGGCTACTTTACTGTGTTCGTTTCTGCATGCGGTGATGGTGGAGTTGGAGAGGGGGAGGGAGGGGGGGGCTCCCGCGGATTGCGAACTTGTAACAATAAGTTCGTTATAGGCGGGTTTGGCTATATCGAACTATTGGATATATCGAACTAATAGCGGTGCATATTGCAATTCGGTATTAACGGGTTTGACTGTATAGTCACAGCTAGATCTACCCGTTTAAGTCCGGTGTCAACGTTCATACTTGTCAACATTGTTGAAGAAGAACAAGACATTCCGCAAATATAAGACGACAAATTAATACAGAAGTGATATTTGCAATGTTCCTTTTAAAAAGTCATACATGCTTAGTTTTTGTGAAATTAAATACTTCATAAACTTCACAAAACAAATGCACTCCGCCGTCACCTGCTGTCGCCCGCGCCAGTATAGCTTCTTGTGCCATTTAAGAAATCAACCAGCAACAGTTACGAAAGATTCCACTAGATAGGTTCCACGTTGTGACTGCAAGGCACGTGGAGTAGGGAAACGCTGTTCTATAAACGTTGAAGTAGGGCGCCTCGATTCACGCGCGTCTCCGCCGTACGGCAGCGTTGCCATCGAGACACCCGTTTTGGAGCAGTGGAACGCGGGAAATTTAAAATGATTTAAGCAAACCTTTGGCGTCTTTACCTTGGGAGGAGCGCGACGCAAGAGGAACAACATGAGAGGTGATCGGGAAAGCGAAGGGAGGCATTTACTTGGCAAGAGTCGATAAAGACTATTGTCTTTTGTCGACATTTGCAACGAAAGGAGCAGAAACGCGGCATTTTGTTTTCTAAAGCCCCTGCGCGAAGGTCGCTATTGGCGATTTGCGCCGGGTACGTAGGGCGATCGCCGCATGGCACGCGCTCACCTGCTATTGGGGTGTTCTGTCTACGCTGGATGTACTTGTGTTGGCATAAACAGCTCTGCCGTTAATTGTGCAAACGGACCAACTCTGCAGAACGCCTTGCTTCTTCAGAAAAAGTATGTACTTAATTAAGGGAGTAAATGCATATAATTGCTATAACGGTATATTTTTATATCACTGGGGGAAAAACAAAAAAAAACTAAAGAAAATATTCACACTTTCGCTACTCATAGCCATATTTGGATGGGAAGAACTGTAGAGACGCGGCATAAGAGTGCTGCGCACTAGTAGACAATTTTCTGAATTTTGGCTGAACGTTTTTCGTTTCGACGCGAAGAGTAGATGGATGCATGCCAACCACCACCGTAAGGTAGCTATATACACTGCCGCCTTGCTCTACAACTATAGAAAATATCTTTGCGGGAGTGTTTTAGAGTAGTCAGCTATGCACCCCTACGGCTGCAAGTTCACTGTCGCTTTGTTCACGAAAGGCAAAGCGTCGTGTTTAACAGGGAATATATTCTCGTGCATAAGTTCCTGCCAACTAATGGTGCAGAGTAATCTTTCGTTTGAATGTACCGGCGTTAGTGCAAACTCACTGTGCAGAGGACGGGCCGTTTTGGGCCTCTCGTTGTTGGAGTCCGTGGACTGGTGGTAGTCTTCACTGTAGGTGCTCAACCTTTCAGGAGACGAGACGCTTGCCCGCAGAGTCCGGTTGGCAGACTCCAGTGGGCGGCGCTCCAAACTGCGTGCATGGACGGCAACTGGATATCATGAAGGTGTACTAACCACATCCACGAATCTGGCGGTGAAGTAGAACAACAGACCTGCCGAAATGCAGCTTACAAACTACATCTGCGCCTTACGCGAATGTAAACGTACTTCATGTATCCAGTAAATGCGAAGTAGTATGTTATAAGTGAATACAAAGTATAGTGAATACCGGCTTCAATGTTGAGAGCAACTACTTATGTTCTTGAACTTTTTTCGACACGTACACTCATTACAGTGTTTCAGGATGCAACCATCGTATCACGGCTGCCACTTCCCCATTCGACCAGCAATGCTCACCGCGTCTTCATGGCCCAAACTTGGGAGACCCTGATGCCCAGCTCAGACCTAGACGCTGAAATAACGATCATCAATCAAGCTCAGGCCACCGCCAGATCCCAAGCAATACTGACCGGTTCCTAGCAAAATGCATTAAATCAATTAGAGTATTTCCCCTCGTCGGGAAAGTTGGCAAGTGTGGAGCAGTGACTGACGAGAAGGGCTGTGGAGCCCCCTTTGACTAGTACCAGCATGGCGTTCATGCCAAAGGTAGTCAAGAGAGGGCGCCGCAGCACCTGTAAAGGCCTGTAAAGAGACACTGGATTGAGTTTAAATTAATTTGGCGTAATTAATGCGTGGATTCGTAATTTGATGCAGTGGAACGCCGCTGATACATCCCCCGGACTTACGCCGACCCGCTTCTTAAGACGGATCACCGCGGTCCCGGCGAACTCCCCATAGAAACAATGCATTAAAAACCCCGATTATATGGCGCTCGGGTGCGCGCAATCCGCTTCACACGACGGACCCTGGCGCAGATATACCGGCGTTTTCCCCATATTTCATCCCGCTCCGCAGCCTCGTCCTGACCTCCTTTATTCTTCTGCCCCGTTTGACGCTGCTTCATGTGCAAAGGTCCGCCGGCGGTCCGGACTACTTGCTGCGACTGCCCCACGCGGCAGCAGAACACCAACGTACCAACCGCGAGAAGTCCAGGTGGCTGGCGAACTATGAATTTGAAGCTCTCGTCGAGACGCCGATGAACTCAAAAACACATACGACGCCACCCCACAGCGATGACCGAACAGCCGCTTTCCCCGCCAACTCGATCCAAATTTCTTGCTTTCACAACGCTCTCTCTTTGCGAGAGTGCCTGAATTCACGTGCGTCCGCACCGCAAGGGTGGAGACACGTACCCGTTGGCACCGCCATTATGAGTCACTCACTGACAGCGGGAGCAAGTCACTGTAGCAAGACCGCGCTAAATAATTTTCGCCGCAACACGGTTTACTCGCAAAGTTTGAATAATCCTATGTTTTTCGCGTTGCAGGCTCTTGTGGGAAACGAAAACAGCTGTGTTGAGCACTTTAACCAATAGCGACGGCACGGGACCGTTCAAAGGGTGTCTCCACCATGTACGGCAATACCGTTTTTTTTTATCTCCGCCTTGTACTATCGTTCGTTTCAGATGGCCTTCGGACTTTCACACTAACTTTTCCCCCCTCAATTTGCCCGACCACGTCGGCCTTATCTAGCACGCCCAAGGTGCGGGGCTGGCGGTCTACAAATAGCGCCGGACGCAGCGCTTGGAGGGAGGACTAGCTGGACGCCATTGAGGGGAGGGGGTCACAACATAGGTGTCGCTTGTTTTTTGAAACTTGGGATTTCAGCTAAAGGTTCGCAGATCATGCGAGAACACGCTAAATATAGTAGTTAAAATAAGTTCTTAGCCCACCTGTCACGCGAGACCGTCTACTAGGCCTACATTTAGCCGCACCCCGGTCGTAGGACACCCCGGTCATACGACGCTTTCTCGCGGTCCCTTGAAAATCGTATTATCGGGGTTCCACGTATTATTTTGTATGATTCTGTACCTATTTGCGGATTAGCAACGTCAGCCTCCATCGCAACGCCGCAGCACAAAGATCACCCCCAACGCTTTGCATATGAATTGGCTCGCAAGGCATTGGCTCGCAATGAGATTGACATTGCCTTCCGAAGGACCCAGGTTTTATCTCGGTCAGGGGAACCGGTGATATTTTCGAACCCTCTGTTTGGGTGCCTGACGCGCGTGGCTACGATGGCTTGATACCGCGACCCCGGACCAGTACGACGAAAAGCCAGGCGCCTAAAGTGCTCAGTATTTAAAAACCCCAATGCCTGATACTGACTCTAGTGCCTGAGTCCATCAATATTGTCACGAAACATACCTGGTGTCGAGACTGTCCCGCTTGCACGGCGTCCCGCGTTCCTTCCAGGAACGAATTCCAGGCGACGCGTGGCGGCTCCTCGTATCGTCTTCGGGGCGAGGGCTGGCGCTGTGCTCCGCTGGTGACTTCGCTCGGTCCACGTGCGTACTGCTCACGTGGTACGATTTTGGTCGGATCCCCGGTTTGCTCGGCTGCACGTGCAGCGACTTGCGCGCCTTTATTGGGCCTGCAGGAACAGTGGCGGGAGCATTGCCGCTGTTACAGGAAGTGTACAGAAACGCCGAGTTGTCTGCTAATGTGTGAATATTCCTAAAGCACGTGCCTTAATCTATACTTTTGAACAGCTATGCTGTTTAACTTGGTGGTTGAGCCGTGGAGCTTGTACTGAAAAACCTCACCGACTGATGGTGTCGCCACCCGTTGGAAGCGCGGTAGAACTGGTACAAGCACCGCTTCAGAAACGCATCACGCGATGTCTCGCCCTTTCACTTGTTCCGACGAGCGGTGCAGTTTTCACAGTGCAAAGAGAAGAAATAATACCAAAGTGAAAGGAACCAAAAGGCCCAGAGGCGATGACGTCAACCTCTTACTTAGCGTATAACATGCGAAACAACACATGCCGTACAGTGGCCACCGAACGAGTTCAAAAATTTCGAGCAAGCGCTCATCCCTCTGCGCCCTCCGCTCACGGACTTCCAGTCGGAGAACCGAGCAACATACGACGCTGCCAAGGAAGACGCTTAACCTCCCTCCTCTTTTGTCATCGTGTCTTGTGCGAACAACTGCCTGGACGTCGATGCTCGGTGCGTTCTACGCAAGATGACCCGATTACGTCAAACTCGGAAAGGATATCTTCCGCGGAGCCTTCAAATACCAAGGACTGCCGAGGCATTCGCAAACAAAAGCATCCCCACCAGTGCCTACACGCCTTCGCTTACGAGGAAAGGCTACCATCCCTTTGGGAACCAATCCCCGTATAGTTTTTATTGCCAACAAAACGTGCCGTCGGACGTTGACCACCTAATGTGGATGTGCAGTCATTTCGCGCTCTAACGACGGGACTTGTTTTATATCTTTTCACTTACGGACACTCTACATCTTTCAAATCACAACATCGATTTCCTTGATGCACTAGGCTATTAAAGTATACAGAGTGGCCTTCCGAGATAAGCGTAGTCCGGGGGTGACTACCCATCCAGAGAAGAGCCTTAACATAATATACGCAAAATGGGTGCTAAAAGAGTCGTTCAATTGTTTGAAGAAGGCCTTTGCTACCTCCGCATTTTTTCAGTTCCCATTCCTCATGCACGGCCTCCGGGCCTCCACTTTTATCTAATAAAAGAATCAATCTGCTGCTTTTGGAGAGCTTTACCGAAAATCCAGTGTGCACGCTTACATACTTCAATGACCGTGTGTTTATTGCTGTTTGGTGGGATAATGAAGACACCACAACGAAAACTTGACCTACTTTAGAATTATAACGACGCAGAAAACACTCTCCAAGCATGACCACGAAGAAACTTAGCCGCTTAGCCAAGAACAAGCTATGTACGTATGTACAGCCAAAAAATTAGCTGCTTGCCCAGTGTTCGCGCCGCTAGTCCGAAGCTGCTGCTGGGCCAGAGAACGAGCGCACGAAAACCTCGCCGAGCGATGACGTCATCGCGCGTGTCGGCACCGTTCGACATTCACGAACACTCCGCGCAGCGTTCCTGGCGTGATCTCTCGAAAGCCATTCTCCTCTCCAGTTCACCTGCGCATGCGGCTCCAGTGAGGAGCACAAAAAAGCTCGCGCTACAGACGCCCAGATCGCGAAACCGGTCGCCGCCGGTTCTAGCGAGTGCAAGGGGGTCCACTTTGAGAGATGCGAAAGCCTGCGGACAAAACTATCCAGGCCTACCAGTCGTGGAGAACTTTCAGGAGTAAGTTAGGAAGTCCATGTGATGTGCAACAGCCAAGACTCTGAAAAATTAAACTAGTTCCACTCAACGTAAAAGCTGTCGGAAGTGCACAACAGTGATTCGCCATAATCGCCTGTGGCGCCGTTATCCGCTCACTGCTACCACCCATCATGCTCTTTGCCGCCCTGCCTCACTTCTCTCCTGATGAAATCAACAAACGTTTGTCCAACCCATTTCAAATCTCGCGCTTCTTCGCAGTGCTTGCGCGCCCCCTGCCTGAAAGAGAGCGAGCGGGACTTTTATTCTGTTTGTGCTCGCTTTTCATACCGAACATGCCGGCGCCTTACTCCGCAGTTTGGAACGCGCCATTGTTGTAATGCACTGCTGTTTTTTTTAGATGCAGAGCATCTGATTCACTCGCCTTGTCCCTCCGGCGTCGTCGTCGTTGTCGGCGTTGTCCACCCCTCTGCCATTCTCCTCGCCGCGCGAGCTGCGCTCTCCGCCGCTCACCCCCTCTCCTCTCCGATAACGAACACTCTCTCGCGAGGGGCATTGGATTGGATTTGATTGGATTGGATTGGATTGGCTTGGATTCGGTTGGATTGGATTTGGATTGGATTGGATTAAAGTGGATTGTGTTGGATTGTGTTGCGTCATAGCCGCGGCACGTTGCGTCATAGCCGCGGCAGACGCGCTGGGGCCGGCGCACGTGCAGTACTCTCTCTTCCGCGGTTTCCTCTCCTTCGGGCACGCTGCGCATATAACCGGTGTGCCGTTCTCCGGCGAAGCAACATCCACGCTTGGCTCAAACACCTAGAGTCCACGCCGCTTTACAAGTACGCCAACGTCGTCATCGACTGGGACCGGCTTACGCAGTCCCCTCAACGTTATGCGCGCTATAAAACGCGTTCCCTTCGCCGCTACGCCTATGCGTCGCATCTACATAGGGGTTCCCGCGAGGGGAGGTGGGAGTTTTTCTTTTACATTCATAAAAACCAACCCAGCGAGCGTTCATAACAAAATGAATGTGGGGCTTCCGGATAATTGCGTATATTTTGCTTCAAATGTACCTGCAGTTTTCTTTGCGCTTAACAACGGGGATTTGTATGACAAGCCCCAGCGGTTCACGAGTTTCCAGCGGTTATGAGTATGTAAATCTCGTTGCGCCACCTGATTGAGGCAGTCGCTTTACATCGAAGAGCGTTACAGCGAGCTATGACGACAAGGCGAGCCCCTAAGTGTTCTGCACTTAAAGGGGAGAGTTCTGCCCGGTGACGGAACAAGAGCGTCAATCCCAATAACGAGGAAGGGCGGCGCGAAAGCCGCCGCGCCGCTACTGGAGAACGGATGCGACAACTTCGGTTGAATACCAAAAACGGCGCTGGTCAAACGGCGGTGAAACGTCAGCGGGTTGCAGAAGATTGTGATTTACGAACTCGCGTACATTGTACGCGCTTTAATTACCCGAGTGTTTATTGCGCTTTGTGGCTAACGACCACACCACGCAGGAACCTTGACTAAGTCTCGAAGGATCACCAAGAAGAAAAACTTGGCAGCGTATCGAACCATAACCACGCATAAACTTAGCCGAACGAATGATAAGCTAGGTGGGTCCGCCAGCTTTGGAGTTTGCCCAGTCTTCGCGCCACTATTGCGAAGCTGCCCAGATTTTTGTCCTGCCTGTTGCAGCTCAAAATGGCATGCATTGTTTTATTGTTTGATTTTGCCTTGCTTCTCTTCGACCCTGCTTTGAAGTTTGTTTTTTTCTGTCATTTATAGTCAACAATTACGCAGGTATTCCGATTAATTGCGTGACTTCTAAAATTGCTCAATCGTTGTGTTTTCACGATTTTTTTGTTTTGGATTTCTTTTGCAGTTTTTATATTTTGTCTTAGTGATGTGAAGAAGTCCTGTATAATATTTTCTGTTTCAATTAGTCGTTTGTGCTCTTCTCAGATTTTTGTTATTTTGTGTTTTCAAAACTTTCTTTAACTAATAACCTCCACTACCACCACCTCCAATATTGCACTTTTGTTCATATCTAGGTTATTACATGGTCGGTGCTAAGGGAGAGGAATGCTCTTGTGAAAATGCAGATCAATTTGGTGCGCTTAATTGTGAATAAACGCGTACTGTTTTTCCGACGCGTGCCTAGGAGCAACAGGTATCTGAATTTTCGCTTCAAGTATGCAACAGCCCTGATTCCCCGCCAGGGCAAGTTTTCGATAGCGAGGCATGCCATTTTCTGTGCTAAAGGAACAGTCCTAGTACGCAGGAGGAGAGCGACACAGATTTACGCAGAGTCATAATCATCATCATCATCAGCCTGTCTACGCCCACTGCAGGACATAGGCCTCTCCATGGGAGCATGGATCTCCAATTACCCCGGTCCTATGCTAACTGCGACCAATTTATCTCAGCAAACTTCTTGATCTCATCTGCCCATCTAACTTTCTGGCGCCCCCTGCAACGCTTGCCTGCTTTAGGGATCAACTCTGCTACCCGTCCTTAATGATTAACGAATATCTTGTCTTCGCATTACATGCCCTGCCCATGCGCATTTTTTCCTGATATTTTTTTTATAATATGTCCTTAACACGCGTTTGTTCCTTGATCCACTCCACTCTCCTCTTGTCCCTCGACGTTACACCTGTCATCTTCCATTCCATCGCGCTGAGTCGCCCGGAATTTAAGGTGAACGCTTTTAGCGAGCCTCCAAGTTTCTGCATCGTAGGTGAGTACCGGTAAGGTGCAGCTGTTACACACTTCCCTCTTCGGGGACAATGGCAGGCTGCCATTCATTATCTGAGAATGCCTACCGAATGTACTCTATCCCAAAATTATCCTTTTAAGTATCTCTTTCTTATGGTCGGGAACCGGGGTCACTACTTAGCGGAACTTGAATACGCAGAGTACGCGTGTTCAAATTTCGTATATCCATGTTTAATTTACAAAATGGTGGTGCTGGTGGTAGTGCTAAAACTTCAGTAATTTCAAGCGAGATGATACAGCTTTTAGAGTATCTGGTACAGTGGTAGGGCTCAATATCGGTTTATGGCGAATAACGAACGCCATCGCCAGCGGTGTGACGTGTATTGGCCATTTCATACCCCACAGCATCCGAATTTTGTCTTGTTGGCGCGCAGAAATTTGCGAGAAGCTGTTAAGATAAAGCTGATTTCGAACTACACAAGAGTAGGCACAGTCACGGACAAAGAAATGCGAACATGAAAATATGCACAAGAACATACCAATACCTTGATTTCTTTTCATGCAGGTAAAATTGACGTGTTGCTTAATCACAGTAACAAAGATGGTTAATGGGGTATTCCAAATTTACCAATCGCGCGCCATTATTTGACCTCCACGAACAGTTTTTTTTTCAATTATACGTGTTCTGGTTTATGTTTTCGTGTTCACATTAATTTGCCAGTGACTGTACTCTTACCTATACATATTTTGTGTAGGGCTGTTTGGATCTCACGCCTTAACATAAACGCTGGCTGAGAAATTCTGGCCAAGGGACGTTACCTTCAGCATACGTAACGCGTTCCGAGTTAGTTGGTTACGAAGCAGGCTAAACGTGGGCGCTCACCAGGCGTGACTGGCAAGGTCGTCTGGGAACCACCGGAGAAGTCGCTTTGCGCTGTCATCGACGGCGCATCCCTCGACAACGGTTCTGCCAGGCTTCGGCCTTCAAGCCTAGAAGTCAGCACGGCCGGCTCAGATATGGAGTGTCCCTTTATGGTGCGAGGCCAGTAGGGCTTCGCAGGTGTGGTCCTCAGCGAGAGTTCTTCCTCCGGGGGCAAACGGCGAGAAGATGACGCCGCGGGCGTGAGGAAGTCGGGGTCGGTGTCACTCAGGGTGCTGTACAGGGGTCCTCCCCGGCTCCTGTAGCGGCTCCGCATCCACAGGGCGGCGATGACGAGGCATACGAACACGCCCATGAGGACAAGGCAGGCGACCAGAAGGCAGAGCACTGTGCGGGGCAGCGTTGGGCGGCTCCTCACCGACAAAGTCCGGGGCTTGTCCGCTGCCCTTCGGAGCTTCTCGCGACGTCTGTAAGCCTGTGCCGGTCCGACCTTGCTGTGGCCTCTGAATACGAACTGCCACCTCGGGGTCGAATGACGAGCAGTTCTGTAATGAGTGGCATGTAACTCTCAGGCGGACTACGTACGTATGGTTATGTATCGCCAACGTTGTCAAAGCCTATATACATACTGGGCAGTGTAACGTAAAAAATGCCCGAAGCCTTAAAAAAACTACGCGAAGGTGAAAAATATTTGTCCCTATCTGATATGAAATGCATGCATATTAGAGAACGCAACAAAGGTAGCTGTGAACCTTTGTGCTAGGGTCCCAAACACCGGCAGAAAGTGTGTAGGCCTCCCTGCGCGGTCTTTCCATGGCTTAAATGCAAACATTTTTACGAGAAGGAACAGACGACGACGTTGCAAACGAGAATGAAGGAGTCGGCAGCACGCGGCCTGGCTGGGCGCTGTCATGGCCATCATGTACATAGCGTAAATACATCGCTTATCATATTTAAGTATCGTTCGTCTCATTTGCTCTGCCGGCACGTAACATCTTTGGTGGGGGTGCGGAGTAATCCCCATCCTGGTCCCAGCATTGCCCCGTCTCGGGCAAGGAGCAGTCGTTGATGGAGCCTCAATCTTGTCGCGTAGCCCCAGCTCCGCCGCAACCCCCAGCCGACCACGTCCCCCTCCTCATTTCCTCAGCCCGTGACCAGACCAACAGCAGCAGCCGCGACCGAGTGAGTCGAGACGAGCGCAATGGAAGATGCCATGTCCCCATCCCTCTCATCCCGCGGGGATTCGAGTACCTAGGAAGCTTCGCCGCTCCAATGACAGCGTCGCAGCTTCGGAACAAGGTGCCGTCAACTAGATCACCGTCGTCATTTGCGGCAGGAATTCATTCACGGTTTATGGTCATCGCATCACTCACCTCATGGCACTCTTCGCTCTGGAGGAGCCTCGGCCGGGACCGTCACTTCCAGCCGGGGGGCTGTGTTACAAGAAGTAAAAGACGAAGATGTTGCAAACGACAATGAAGGACTGGGCAGTGCGCGATCTGCCTGGGTGCTGTCGTGGACTCAACGTACATGTTGTAAATAGATCGCCCATCATCCTTAACCAACGTTCGTTTCATTTGTTCTGCCGCCACGTAACAATACACCGTATCAGTTTAAGTGTGGCTCGTCTTTCTTGCTGTAACACTGTTACATAGTGAACTTTATCGGTACAAGAAAATGTCTTAGCGCGAACGTGTTTTGCTCATGCAAATTCATGCTGTATAAACACATAAGGGTGAATGTAAATTATGCTTCACGGCAACGCCTACTGACCTCGTCATTTCCAATGCTCAAAGACATAGCACCGTAAGTTCATGTGCGGTTCCTGGCAATTTCAGCGAGCACAGTTTAACCTTCACCTTCGTTAAGTCTGCTTCATATCCTGTTCATATGGCGTATCCTTGGAGACATCGACGAATTTCTGAAATAACATGTTTGAAAACTGCGCTTGAGGTTACTAAGGACACACTTGAAATGAATACAAACAGACGACGTGGACAGCACGAGCGCAACGCACTCGTGCTGTCCACGTCGTCAACGGCGCTCGTGCTGTCCACGTCGCCCGTTTGTATTCCTTTCAAGTGTGTCCTTAGTAACCTCAAGCGCAGTTTTCAAACATGCAGAACCAACTAGCCCAATTCATCACCTTTCTGAAATAACTTCAACTTTCGCAACACTATTCTTGCACGGTCCGAAAATATGTGTTATCCCTGAAGGCTTTGATGTTTTTTAATGCGATAGCGTAAATAGGCTCATTAGGCATGTTTAGGGTGGCGGCCGTCCGCTACCAGCAGTGCTCCTCAAGCCGCGCTCATCACAACGGAAACTTCATCAAAATTCAAATCTATTAATAAATACTTGTAAGCCTAAATTTAACTGGGGGCGCAGACAATGACGAGAGAGAAAGAACAAGCGCTGACACTACCAAATGAATTTTATTACGCCTCGCCTTGTACATTTATACCCTCTAGCCACGTGGTCCCGGAGCAACAGTGCGCAGAAATAGTTTTTCTTTATCGGTTAGCGAAACCGACGCAGTACTGACACAATGGTCGGCGCCCTCTTCAATTTCCATAGCTTCGAAGATTTCGTTGGCCGTCCTGTCGTTGTTTTTATGCATGGTAATACACCATGGGAGTCACCTTCACGGCCCACGCAAAACTGCTCGACCTCGGCCAGTGTAGCTTACGTTACAAAACTATTTCTGCGCACTGTTGCTCCTGGACCACGAGGCTAGAGGGTATAAATGTACAAGGCAAGGCGTAAAAAAATTCAGTTGGTAGTGTCAGCGCTTGTGCTTCGTCTCTCGTCATTGTCTGCGTTCCGAGTTAAATTTAGGCTGACCAGTATTCAATCAATTATGGTCCAACTAGCTCAGATTCTGCCTATTCAAGTTTATGGCATTTTTGAACTTCGGTGAGTTGAAAAATGCTATAAATTTATTACTGAGAGCCGAAATGAACTGAAAAATGTACTACAGGGCAAGATAATTTCATTATTAATGAGATATTGTCAAGGACGATTTTAGTATGCGGAATTAAATGTGTTCAAACACCGTAATCAGCGATACTGAAAACTGCGGTAGTTTAAATTTCAAGAATTTAGCAATTTTTTTTTTCTATAGTGAGGCGATACGACCATGGCACCTCCTGTATTAATTGTTTAGCTTACGCTGCCATTTATCGTAGCTCTACTCAAACACACAAAGTTCAGGGTGCAGAAATACTTCCTAAAACAACTTAATGAATTTTTAACGATATGAGACCATCGGTATCGCACTATTCCCGGCTGATTAGGCCGCCTGGCAAGATCCGGATGATCCAGAGTACTTCTGCTTCAAATGAGCGGACCACAAATACTGTTTTAAAATGTCTGGTCTTAATTCAACTTTATATATGCATCAGCTTGAAAATCTTAGGTGTGGGTTTATACCTGAAATCCCTGCGTAAGTACAGCGTCGACAGCCACCGCGATGGCTCTCCGGCGAAGGCGCAGCTAACCCAAAGAACGCGGGATTGGCTCCACCCGCCGCGGCCATTTTTTTTTTTTTTTTGATGGGAGCGAAAACCAGAACTACCCGTGTATCGATATTTGTGCTCTATAAATATCCCCAGGTGATCAAGAGTCCAAGCCCTCCAATCTTTTGCACTTCATACCCCGAGTGCAGCTTCGGCAGCGTAAATGCCTTAGAAGATTTTTAAGTATTCTAAGCAAAAGGAAATTCTAGAAATTGCTGAATGTGATCTGCTTTACCGCTTGAAGGGAAGGGAAAGACAGTGTGCTGAGCATGGTTGGACGCGCACGCGCACATCGATATCTGGACACCAGAACTGCAGCGTCTGATGGCGCAGCTTTCGCCACGCGCTCGGGTGCAGTCGCCCAGATAGCCGAATTGGTAAGGCATTCGAGATCGGGTGCCCGGCTTATTTTGTCGCCGGGTGTAGTACATAAGCACGATCGCATGGCTGCGACAGAAGTGCACCGCAGCAAGCTAGTGCAGCGGTGAACGCATCCAAGCTTGTTGACGCTGCGAATTCGCCGCGACTTTGCCGCTCACGCGCCGCCGACGCGACAACTGCTATCGCTGTACTTCTGTTGCCGACGCGTAAACGTGGTCTCAGGTTTGGGGTTTTCACAGCAAGGCTGTATACCTCTACCCCCGACCAGTTTCATCGCCGTGGGCTAAAACGCCAAGGCGCCAAGGGCTAAGACGCCGAGGGCATGCCCCGTGCTAATCAGGCATTCAGCATAGAGCTCAGAATCTGTTCAAAAATACCACAAAGCAAGCTTCGAAACCGAATTAGCGATGATAATGCGACTGTGAACAATGGGACCCCCCTTAAAAATGTGTTTCTGGTAAAGAATATGTTTGCAGATTATCTTTGAAAACTAGGAAAAACTATTGTCAATAAATAGAGCAGTCCTTGCCCAATACGCCGAAAACTTGCGTAAGACTACACACAGGATCCAGCATTTGCCGCCTCTTTGGACGGAGTTCTGCTGCTGAAACGCCGTTACAACGTTATCTCTGATTCGCATTCGGGACGATGTCAGTCGAGCTCAGCCGCAGAGCACGGGTGACAAACTAAGCCTACAAGAGTTTACGGACTAAAACGCATGAACAACACAATAACGGTGCCCATGAATCATTGCAGTGGAAACAAATTGCACGTAATGCGAATTAACCAATGATCATTGCGGCGGCACGGAACAATAGAACAGTGTTCCGATAATCTGTACCCTTATCCATTGACACTAGCCGAGCACAACCGACAAGCCCGCAGAGACGATGAGAAACATTTCCTGCCCTCCTCCATTACCATTTGTAATTGTTTACAACAGCTTTGCTGGACATCCACTTTCGCAGGAGAGGGATGGTGGCCAATTTTTGTTTTCAGTTCCCTGCACACCAGAGCACCGTTAGGTCTCGCACACATGTGCGCCGAACTAAATTTGGGCTGCATTCTTCGTTCTGGTGGCATACACCTTTCAGTTATCGTTGTTAAACACATAGCACGATTATTTGTGGGACGTTTGTCTATGTAAATGTTTAGCATTCTGTAGGTGGTAGTTGTGAGAACTGGCATCAAATCATAGACTTCAACAGAGCTCAGCTGAGCTCCGAATATTAGTAGTAAGAGGATTGTCTGCCAATTTCATGCATCGTCAGTGCCTATGGTGGTCCAATACAGTTCCCTTGGTTATGCACTACCAAACTGAAGGACGAAAAACAGCGATTACTTGAATGCTGACCTGTGCGTGCTGACCTCGCTACGCCTTGGGGCCAGGGTCGGTGAAGAAGGTCCGGCTACGGGTGCTTCTTTCTGTGGACCGGCCTTCTTCAGCCAAGATCCATACCCTCGGCTCCTGTTCATAACTGCCTTCTGCGGACGCTGCTCGCCGTCTGCGTGCCGGATGCTTTCAAAGGGTCTATGCACCACGCTTTGGTTGAACGAGATTTTCTGGTTGGTGATGTCCAATATGTACGGGACTAGGCGCGCCGGTTTCGGTGCGGGCCGGTGCGGGCGGAGAACAGGGTCGTCGTAGTACGCCGCGACGACTTCCTCCGGCGCGTCGTCGTCTCGACGTGCCTTGCCCCATGACGCAGTTAACGCGCTCAGAAGGCAGAGCGCAACGCACAAAATGCGCGACATCTTCTTCTGGGCTGAACGCTCACTAGCCACAATGATGATGGTAACGATGATAACCCGTCACGAGGTGACACCCACCTAACCAGTTAGCGGATTGCACATTTCGAAGCCATCTCAGGACTACAAGAGGAGGTTTGCGCTTGCGACAAGGAACATTCAAAGCTAAACAAAATCCAATCATCCAACTACTTCTATGCTTAAAATGAAACCCCAGAAGTATAAAAAGAAATGATGTTAAGGTCGACCACCTCTTTAAAATGCTTTCCGTGTTTCAAAAACTCATTTTTTCTACTCAAATCTTGTTACCGTAGGCACTTAAAAATATTATTCAGAAAGACGCATGTTTTTACTGGTATTATTCGAAAATTGCAGGCAATTTCCCACCTGGTGGGAAACTTTCAGAAAACTGAAACTAACGTCGTGTGGTAATATCAAGGACTAGTTTAGCAGGAATGAACAGGACACAAAAAACGTATTCTAAAATACACCCGGTTCAATAAAAAACGCTTAAATAATTACAATTTATAAAAATACCGTTCAATTATCGCTTCCCCAATCAACATGAAGCCGAGCGAAAATTCATCGAGCAATCAGAAGAAACACTACACATTATCCTTGCGTGCACGGAGAACGCGGATAAACCACCGCTCCTTCCATTACATCTTCCCAGCAGTGAGTGACGCTGCCGTTCAGGGGCAATATTCTCACTTTTGTCCGCTTTAGGGCCGTTTAAAAGTGTCCATTTAGAGCGAGTCATGATTGGCTGAAAGCGGACGATGAGGGGTGACGCAGAACAAGCAAAGCCATGGCAAGCGTGAGCTTCTCCTCACATCATTGGTCAGAAAATGCAACTACGCCCTGACTTATATGACCGTGAAATCGACATTTTTCAAACTGAAAATGTCTGAATTCCGCCCCCCAACTAGATCGTCCGCGGCACGGCCCCACCGGGCCACGTCTCCTCGACCACCTTAAAGGAACCATGCAGACAAAATACAAGTTTGGTTCATTCTAAATGTTTCCTCGTTTTAATCATACTGACACCACTTTTAACGTAAACTTCGCTCAAATAAGCTATCCAATTAATAAAAAAATGGAATATCCCTGCAACCGCTAGCTCATTTCCCGCAACAGAATCTATGATGTCATATGTGGACTGCGATTGGCTGACGCCGGCAAAACCCAACGCAAACTCGGCAGGTCTTATAAGCTTGTCGAACGAGCTATTTCCGCTTAAATTTAGTGCGCATTCTTTTTGTAGCAGTAATAATGGTGGGGTAAACAGTGGAAGTTACGGAAGTACACGTAAACATAAAAGTACTAATGCGTACTGCTGTTTTGTACTGCGCACACTATGCTTGTTTTAGCTGTAAGTGTATAGCACTGCAGCGCTTTGAGGTTGTACGGGACGACGAAAGCACACGTAAACATAGAAGTACCAATGCGTACTGGTGTTGTTACTGCGCGCACTATGCTTGGTTTAGCTGTACAGCACTGTGGCGCTTTGAGGTTGTACGGGACGACACTGGCGTAATGGCGTAAGCGAAGGTGTCTTACGTGACCATATTTGTCGAGCGAACACCACGTTTCACAAAACGAGATTTTTCTACCTTAACAGTCAAAAACAAAGCAAAGGCAGGAAACGGCCACCGCGGTATAGTGGCGCCTTTTATGTTGACCAACGGTAAACAAGGCTTCGCAAACGGCTGCAGCACGGTTCCTGTGATGTCTTTCAAGACATAACGAAAACACACAATTTGGCACAATAATTAAAATTTTAACTTAAATTGAATACTTTACCATTGAATAAAGCATCGTTTGCTTCCGTACAAGCGCGGGGGGCACAACAAAATCTGAAATCTTTCGAATGAAGCAAACTTGTATTTTGAATGCTTGGCCATTTTAGGGCGAAGCTCGTTACACTGGGGGAAAAGGCCTGCTTCGGGCATCGGTCGACCCACTTCAGTAGGGTGCAAACCAACGGGTACGCATTGAAACAGTGGCTTACAAGTCAATGCGTTGTGCTTTTTGTGTCCATCACTTGCGGGATTGAGTTTATGAAGCTTACATCGCGCGGTGTGGCGCGAGCGACGAGGCATTTTGGAAGCGCGGTTCTTGTGTTTCTATGCGTCATCCCACCTCGAATCTGCGATGTTTGAGAGTACAATGGCAGGCCTGCCATCATGACTGGACTCTAAAATCTACGGCTACGGGGTACGGCTACATAAAAGAAGGTTCCACTCCTACAGGACTGCTTAAGAAAGACGTTTTACTCTCCATGTCTATTTTGGAGGAAATGGATTATGAAGATGATAGTGTTTATGATCATGATGATAACGATGAACATTGTTAGACAGATATTTTATAATTATGGTCAATGGTTCAAATGGTTTGCTGCAACTCGTTAGCGCTTCATGCAACTTGACGTTGATCCTCGCGGGTACTCGATTGTTTTGTACTCCTAAATTTGCTTTTCACAGGCGGGTACAATTCGTTCCAAAATGCCCAACTGACAATTTTTGGTTTTTTGTCCTTTCTAGAGTATTTTTAGTAGACATTTTGCGCGTTTTTTCCCAAGGTCGCAGCTTCGTAGCAGTTTTGCACGTCTTCTGAAGCGGTTTTAAAACACCTTAGGTCATGTTTCACGTGCGTATATTTAGTGTTTTGTGGAGAATCAAACGAACGCAAACGAATCCCAGCAAATCTGCATTACAAACAGGCCGTATTTTTCGAACATGTGCCCGGCCACGCATGCATTTTGACCCCGGTGGTGTAGACATGACGGTTTTTCTAACAAAATGTATTAAAGCGAAGCTTACTATGCTTCACTGACGGCGCCCGTTCTGTCACCTAAACGCACTGCAATAAATGAAGCTTTCGACACCGGGTTTCATGAAACAATGATTATAAGCAGAGGCATACGGAGCACCTACAAAAATGCTTCCACTGGTCGGAAACTAACTTGGGTCCCTGCCGTTATGAAGCCGACGGCTATCGAATTGCGGCATTCGGAAACGGTCGAAACAGATCGGATTTTGGACTTTGACTTTGACTTCGCCTGCACGGAAGATACCTTCGCGTTTTAACGAATCTTCTTTTAAGTAAGGGGGCCCGAATCCTCGTCAAGTGGTCTAGCTTGCACTTTTTTGAGAACGCGCGTGCTCTGCTAGAGTACTTTACAGCTAGGGTGCGGGCATGCATGGAGTGTGTGGTAAGCCCTTGGAGGAAGCAAAACACCCTGACAACGGTCTTTCATGAAAAAGGTTCTGTCCCAGTTGTTTTTGTTCCAGTTTGGGCGGGCCACACGCTACCCCGACTGGACCGGGGAGGCGAGTGCTGCCTCCAGTGCCCCTAACGGGCAAGCGGACTGGGGACGTGGACCACTGGTTCTAGCAGCGCAAGCGGCTACCAGAGAACGTCCCCAAATGCGCAAACAAACAAACAAAATAAATAGATAAGCCATTCCAATGTGTGAAGGTGCATGGAAATTCAAGCCACGGAACATCACGCAAAGTTACAGAACTCTACATGCACTTGTGTAACCTCTAAAACGCCTAATCTAATCTCGCCTGTAATGAGAAGTGTTCAACTAATTGACCCCTCCCTAGGACCAGCCGAGACTGCCTTACCTAGGATGGGGAGGAGAAAAAAACTTTTATTTAACAAGAAGGTTCTGGTGTTTGGGGCACCCGTCCGCTGATGGAGTCCTCAGCGCATGACTCCGTGGAATCTACCGGCCTTATTCGCTGTCTCCACCAACGTTTGCTGGTCTGAGTGATCAGGGCTGGTTTGCAGCTCCACAAACTGCAGAAAGGAGGGCTGGGATTTGGTGTGAGTTCCAGCGCTGATAAGTTATCGTCAGTATCTACACCACCGGGTAATGTCAGCTGATGTACAAGAAGTAGGAGTAGTGGTATGTTCGTGTTTGTGTGTACAGGTGTCTTCGACAAAAGAGCATCGAAACTATGATAGGTGGTCCTTCAATCTGCCGGGGAATTTTCTGTCAACAGATGTGATGGCAGCACATATACCTCCTCTGGCTTTAATAGCGCGTATGTAATTAGGCCCGAGTTGATAAATGCTTCCACATCGATTTGGACCGTGGTTAGCTCCTCAAAGGATAGACTTTGACGACCGAGAACCTTTCGCCGGAAAGCTTTTACGGACTTCACCATTCCCAAAGAAAATTAAGTCGTAAGGCTGAAAACTAATTCCACATGAACTGCTCTCGTCGCAACGTCAGGGAATATTGCGATGTTGTTCTTTGCTCTGGAAGTTTCACTTTTAATGAAGCTAGAGCCAGTGAAGTCGCAATCCACAACTAGAAAGACCTTGCTGTCGTTCACTCTGTTAAATGCAAAGGGTGCCGCTAAAACAGCAATTAGTTTGAGTCTGTCCTTGGGGCACAAAGGGCATCGCAAGATATCTTTATATACCGGCTCCAGAGAGCACCGAATAAAAAAACGCAAAATGCTCTCACCGGGTTCACAACGCCTCCATGAAGGGTTCAGAGATGAGTGGCGCTTACTGTAAGGCCAGTTAACACGTGCTCTTTCGGAAAAAGGATTAATATTTGCGTATTCGGAAACATCTGAAAATTGACCATTCTTCACATGCTACAATCACTGCACGTCGATAAGAAAATCAGTTACTTTAAACTGTGTGAACGATTAGAATCGAAGCTGGGCGCAAATGCATGAAACAAGTAGTAGTAGTAGTAGAAACTTTTATTTTGCCCGTGATGGGATTAAAAAGGAAAGGGACGAATGAGAAGGTGGTTTCTTCCACTCGTCGTCCTCCCCTCTTCCTCAGTTGTCAGCCAGAAGCCCTTGGACTCTGGCGGCGGCCTCGGCCATCCGGACGACCCGAAGTTTCACTTCCGGATCGGGGCTCAGCAAAGCGGTCTCCCATTGCTCCATGTTCGTTAAAGTAAGCGAGTCGCTTCTAGCCTTTGCGGCATCATTTTGATTCTGTCTTGCGGGGCACGACCATAACATGTGGTAGAAGTCCGCCCGACCCGCGCATATCTTACAATCTCCTGAGTATGTTTCGGGATAGCAGCGACTGAGCGCAACCGGGTTTCGAAACGTGTTCGTTTGTAACTGCCTCCACCATACCGGGTCCCGTTTAGTGAGGCTGCGGTGCGCGGCGGGATACTTCCGTCTTGCCAATCTGTAATGATCTATGATTTCTCTGTACGACACCATGCGATCCCTTTCCGATCTGACGAGTTGGGGTGAGGTGGGGTCGACGTCTGCCTGGCTAATTAAACCTCGGGCGGCGTCGTGGGCCCTCTCGTTTCCTGTCAGACCCGAGTGTGCTGGCGTCCAAGTTATTTGAATTTTTCTTACGTTTTTCGCTTTCGCGAGTATGCTCGTAGTTCAAGGCGATACCCTACCTTATGCAAAGTTTCTGACGGCCGATTTCGAATCGCTAACAATTATTTTTGCGCTGGTGTTGGATATGGCCATGGCAATGGCCACCTCCTCACCTTCCGTAGGTCGCACCGTAGCGAGCGGTGCGGCCGTGAGTAATTGTCCCTGATAATCGACTATCGCTACCGTCATGGCGTCGCGGGCACGATATTCGGCTGCGTCAACGTAGACCACGTCCTCAGATCGCTCAAATCTTTTGTCTAGCGCGCGTGCTCGTTCCCGCCTGCGCTCGACGTTGTGGCTAGGATTCATGTTTTTTGGTAGTGGGGGAATGTAGAGGTGCGCCCGCCATTCAGGGGGGATCTCCTCTTTCGGGCCCGCCTGTGTTTCGTATGCTATTCGTAACGAACGAAGAATATGTCTTCCGGTTTGGCTCTGGGATAGCCTTTCGTAATGGACCGTTCTCTGGGCCTCCACCAATTCGTCGAGCGTGTTGTGAATGTCCAACGCTTCAAAACGATCACTTGCAGTGCTGAAAGGAAGGCCGATCGCTTGTTTGAACGACTTTTTGCTTAGACCGTTGATTTTTATTTTCTCGTCCACTTTGAAATTGAGAAAGGGAGTCACATACGTAATTTTGCTTATCACGAAGGACTTAATGAGTCGCATGAGGCTTTCTTCTTTCATGCCTCTGTGTCTGTTTGCCACCCGTGAAATCAATCGCATAGTTAGTTGCGTGCTTTTCTCTAATTGTTTAATGGTTTCCTTATTGTGGCCATTATTTTGAATTTTTAGGCCAAGCACTCGGATACTGGCCACTGTGGGAATGAGTTGGCTGCCCGCGTAGAGCTCGATGTTCGGTGTGGCAGGGTCCCGTTTGCGTCCTCTGCTAGTGGGTCTGTATATCAAGAGTTCGGATTTTTGGGGGGAGCACTCGAGGCCTCTAGGGCGGACGTAATCGATTATCGCATCTATTCCGCTCTGTAACGTGCCCTGCACATGTCCGTTGCTGCCACCGGCGACTCAGAGGGTCACATCGTCGGCGTAGAGGCTGTGATTTAGAGTGGCTATATTGTTTAGTTTGTCGGGTAGCCCCATCATAGCGGCGTTAAATACAAACAGTGAAAGTACCGAGCCTTGTGGCGTCCCACGGCTTCCCATCTCAAATTGGCTCGATTCGATGTTTCCAATTACTAGGGATGCCGTTCTGTCAGAAAGAAAATTTCTAATGTAATTGTAAACTCGTTTTCCGGTCCCCAGTCTCTCGAGGCCCTCGAGAATCGCCTCGTGACGGACGTTGTCGAACGTCCGTTCAAGATCAAGACCGAGATCAAGATCAAGATCAAGATCAAGAATCGCCCTGGTGTCAAGCGGGAAGCAGCCTTCGCCGTCGATTATCTGATGTTTGATTGGTAACATGACGTCCTGGGTCGATAATTTCGCACGGAAACCTGTCGTGGTGGTGGGGGGGGGGGGGGGGGGGGTACAGGTCGTTTTCCTCCATGTAGACATTTATTCTGTTTAACACCACATGCTCGAGAAGCTTACCCAAACAAGAAGTTAGAGATATAGGCCTGAGGTTTTCGAGGTGTAGCTTTTTCCCAGGCTTCGGTATCATGACTATTTTAGCCGTTTTCCATTGGTGTGGTATGTGGCCAATCTCCCAACAATCGTTCATGAATTTGGTTAGTGCCTCGATAGATGCGTCGTCTAGATTTCGAATCATTTTATTCGTTACGCCGTCCGGACCAGGTGCGGATTTAGTGCGCAAGTCGTGTATTGCAGCGCGAACCTCGAACGTGGTGATGGGGCGGTCTAATTTTGGGTTGCCAATTCCCGCGTAGTCTTTGATTTGAATCTTAGGGTTCGTCCCAACGTACCTGTCCTTGAACTCCGTAATTATTTTGGCCTCCGTACCTTTGTGCTCGTGCACTAGCCGGCCCATGTTTTGTCGTTGTGTTGTTTTACTCTTGTCTGGGTCAATGAGGCTGCGTAAGATGTTCCAAGATTGCGACAACCCCATTTGAAGGTCCATACGCTCGCAGGCCTCATTCCAGCGCTGATGCGAGAGCTGATTCGCATAGTCTTTGATGTCTCTATCCAGTCGCGCGATTCGCCTCTTTAGGGACCTGTTGTATTTCTGTTTATTCAAACGTTTCTGTAGGCTGGATTTGGCTTTCCACATGTGTAGGAGCTTGGCATCTGCACATTGAAGTTCGGCTTCCTCCGGAACGGTCTCCGTGGAGCGTTCTACGTGTTCCCGGAATAGTGCCGTCCATTCGTCTATGTCAGCAATTTCCCTTACATCGTCCCCCGTTCCTACTTCGGTGTGTCGAAGGGCCCGAAACGCATCCCATTTCGTTATTCTTATTTTGTTTCCCCCAGGTTTGGACGGTCCCGCATTTAGGTCCGTAGAAAAGGTGTAGTGGTCCCTGCCCATACTTTCCTGCGTATTGTTCCAGTGCGCAACTGGCACGTTTTTCAAAAAAGTCAGGTCCGGCGTGGTATCTGCGCTGACGCTGTTGCCAATGCGCGTGGGAAAGGCAGGGTCTGTAATAAGGGTCAAACGTTCTTGTTGCGCATCGATCCATATTTGTCTGCCCTTCGGTATTTCCTTCGCGTAACCCAACGCCACGTGGGGCGCGTTAAAATCGCCAACTATAATTAGCGCGTGCTTTTTGGCGATGTCTAATGCTTGACGGAAAAGTCTGGCGAATCTATGTTTCTTTTTTGGGCTGCTATACACGTTAAGCACAAAAAGACTACCCTCTCCCCTCTTTTTAGTCGGAAAAAATTTCGATAAGGCATGAAACAAAACGTTTTTGTTTTTAATTTGCGACTGAGCATTCTTTCTAGACAATATCACAAATGAAAATTGGAAAGAATTTATCTTTATTTTAGCGGACAGAGATGTTCAAAATCTCCATTGAGCACAACGGGCATTACATCGGTGAGGGCATGAAGCCCAGCTGCGCCTACACGCCTATGCACCACCTCCTCCATCCAACACCTATGCACGCACAAGGCGGCAACTGGTGATGTGCGCGTGCTGAAACTTCAACACAATGCCTGAAATGTCACTCCGAAAGCCCTCCAAACTGTACAGGAGATAAGGGCTTAAATCGGCGTTCCAAGTGGGGAGGTTTCTCTTTATCCGGTAGAGATTTGAAGCTACGCACCGAGGTAGAAATTTACGCCGCAACGCCGCGGCTGCAGCATCCGCTACAGTGGCTTCGCCATATTTTCGTGCCCATTCGCGCTTCTCCGCGCGCCGATGCTCCATATATCTCGTTCTTCTTCCTCCGAGCGAATTACACACGTCAGTTCCACAGCGAGTTAAAAATTACAGGCACTAATTCTTTATTTAGCCTACAAACGCGTGGATGTCTGTGTCCATCCTGCGCCGTAGGAACCTCACCGTATTTGTGACACACAAACCCAAATCGCTCGACCACACAGGACAGCAGGCACGGCGCATTCGGTCGTGAGATCAGCCCAACCGACGTGTCAGTGGTGAAGGCACGCTCATGCATGCCCCCTCATAACTTAGAGGGGGCGTGCCTACCACCCTCTTTCTACCACGTATACAGGCATGAACTGGAAACTGGTGCTTAGACGTGAAAGACACCAGGCGACATGTGGCTCCGAAAGGTGTTAAAGCAGAACAAGGATTATTGCCTCACGTCCGAGTTCCAAATTGGGCAAGTTCCGCTTCATATTTGAGGGATTAGCAGCTATTCGACGAACTAGAACTAGGGACGGAAACGGCGGTGACTGCGCATTCTCCGTAGGGGCTTCCGTTGTTTCCGCGCTCATTCGCGTTTCAGTGTGCGCCCTGTTCCTCTGAGCGAGCGACTGTTATCAGCAGATTGCGCCACTTTTGAAAGAGGCATCGACGGTGGCGAAGAGTATTAAACTTGCGAAAGGGAAGTCGACGGCGGGAGAACAAGCAGAGAAGCAGTGGTGACTAGAACCAGTTCACTGGAAGGGGAACCGGAGAGCTTGCCATAAAGATCTCCGCTATAGAAGCTGAAAATGCACTGTGTGAGTCCACCGTAATGCTCGGTTCCCGAAAAACTGCTCCAATATCAGGCTCAGAGCAGTCGCATTAAACATGCCGAATAGGGATGTCCTAGGTTCGGCATGCTCGGAATCTAGTCGGCTGCCATATACAATGGAACACTCCCACGGTGTTGGCGCCGGACTCTTACAAACCTTCATGACTCACGCCGTCAATCTTATCAGCGGGTGTAACTGCTACACTTTTCTGTGTGTAGTAAAGGGGTCTTAACGGTAATTCCGGTAGGCATTAGGCAACTGAGGTGTGCGCTTCCTATTTTTTCGTCGTCTGCTTTATGGATGTGACACATATATGCGACCTATTTCGCTGGCCATAATTTAGCATTTTGTTGCGACATCCAACATGGGCCTTTCCACCAAAGCATGTTCACTCTAAAGGGATTAGCCCGCTCCCTGGCGGGATGAAGTCAGCGTGGATAACGGCGCCCGGGAAAAACCTCACCTTTTCTGGGCTGCTTGAAACCTGCATCTCCGTTAGTCTTTTTTCGTCAAACGGGTGCCATTGCTTAGCCCTGCTTTTGACCCAAGAGAGGCTAATCATAGAAACTGACCAAAAATACACTTCGGTTCTTTGATTCAAGACATACTCCAGGTATTTAGGCATTCATGTTTGAATCAGGACAGCCATTACCTCAAATTGTGAAGAGATGGATTTCAACAGGGATTCTTAAAACTTGCCGAATATAAAGGTTTGCGTTCCTCATTTTGCACTCATCTTGCCTACATGCAGGCACGCCCGGCGGCGTAATTTTTCCCCCTCCGCATTGTTACCGAGAGAGTGTTTGCTATGACAGAATCTTCGGCGTGACCACGTTATCCGGATGAAAAAAAGGCAAGACAGCGGAGATGGCCTGATGCCAAGGATGTAAGACGCGCTCTCCAAAACCGTCTTCGTTTTGCCGTTGTCCTGAACTTCTGCGGAGCAGTGCAAAAAATCCCGTATCCGGTGGCGGAAACCACCGGTGCATGTTTTCGACCATCGAAGTACTTCGAAAATTACTGTTAGCTTATTCGCTTCAATATACAATAGTTTAGAACATTCGCACACCCCCAGTAAGCTTCTTCGGCTTGCACACTAATATATTAACAAGTGCCTGAAATGCGACCGCGAAGAAAACTTTTTCAGGTAGCTTTGTCAGCAGCAAAAGCAGTGGTTGTTGTTAGAATAGGCATATCATGGTCAGCACCCTCGAGCTTCTGGGAGTCTGTGATTAGAGTTCTTACAGAGCATTGGGTAATAGCTAGAGCGATGGCCATCTATTCCGCATACCTCGCGGAAAACATACGGAGTGATTATAACGTACGTAGCAAGTTATGAGGGCATTTTCGTAATTTTACACGGCCACCATGATTCACTTGTAGTAGTAAGCTGCTTTCGTTTAGGCCACGTCGGAATGCCTGTCGAATACTGGTTCATGGGCTTGGCTTCAGAAATCCCATCCACCATGATGGAGGTCCAGGTGGATGTTTTTGTATGTGGCTAAATTGAAATGTGCTGGCGTAAGACATCTGGTATTGGGACCAGATATGTCGCTTCTGGGCATGGCCATTCCATGCGATAAGGTGCCATACGTCCAGCTTGCATTTGTGCCAGGCGGAGTCGTTGACTACAAAAGTGTTCTTCAATTAGTTCTTTTATGTTATTATGAAGTCTTATTTAAGGTATTTTCGTCGTGGACGCACTTGCGGGTAAACCGAGTACCTGCTTGAGGGCTTGGCGTATGAGACGGTTGACTTTGCCGTTGTCTCCCTTGGCTTACGCGAGGTATGGCGCGACACATCTGAGTCGGGATATAACGAAAGATTTAGTTAAGAGACAGCCCAATCAGACACTAGCAAAACTTAAGTGCACTCTTCCTGAGATCACCTCACACAAGATTAACTCCCAGAATCATTGGATCACTTTGCCCAACTTATCTGCTCCTGTACTCAATTATCTAAAGAAAAAAATCATTACCTCACCAGACACACTAGATTGACAACCTCTCCAATCCGCTCTAGCATTAAGTACAACGACAACACAAATAGGTGTCTGTGCATGGCACATACCCACGTGGGGGATTGGCCAGGAATCGGGCGTGAGAAGGGCTAATGCACCCGCTTAAAGGAGTACTGACACGAAATTTCAAAGCTGAGATCCGCTCTAGCAATCAAGTACAACGACAACACAAATAGGTGTCTGTGAATAAATGCATCTTTCTTTCTTTGTAGTTGTGTGTGTGTGTGTGTGATCTCTCTTTCGCGAACATTACCGAACCGCGCAAAGTCAACTCATGCATTCGCACTTTCACATTCTTCCCCTCGGGGAAATGCGGGGAAATTTTTTCATTTATTTTTTAATTTGAACTCTGTCATATTATGCTTCGCCCCCAGTTCTTCATTCTATATTCTCTGCTCGCTTCTTTGTTGTGTTCGGTTAATACAAAATTCACATCTTGTCTAGATTTTCTTCTCCGTATTAATACTATTGTCGAGAACTTGACAGCATGCATGTCCTGTACCGTCTCAGCAGGCATGAAAGAATAGGCACGACAGACGTTTGTGCAATAAACAAGAGAAATTTATTGAACTGTAAAACAACCCAACCACACATACCACTCGTAAATACACAACAGGACAGTAAAAAACCAGAGGTATTAAAGGAGCCATGAAGAGAAAATACAAGTTTGGTTCATTCAAAGATTGCCTCGTTAGAATCATACTGACACCACTTTTAACGTAAACTTCGCTCAAATAAGCTACATAATTAGGAAAAATGGGAATGGCCATGCGACCCACCAGCTCATTTCCCGCAACAGAACCTATGATGTCACATGAGCTAAGCTCTGCGATTGGCGGAGGCTGGCAGAAGCAGACGCAAATTAGGTAGAGCTTACAAACTAGACGAACGAGCGATTTGCGCTTAAATTTAGGGCACATTATTTACAAAGCAATAAGAATGATGGGGCAAACAGTGGAAGTTACGAAAGCACATGTAAACATAGAAGTACTGATGCGTTCTGCTGTTCGTACTGCGCACAGCATGCTTGGTTTAGCTGCACAGCACTACGGGGCTTGGGGTTGTCTCAGACGACACTGGCCGATTGACGCAAGCAACGGTGTCTTACGTGACCCCATTTGTCGAGCGAGCACTGTTTCAGGGAACGAATATTTTCTCCCAGAACAAAAACAAGCCAGGTTTAAATGCGGGCAAAAACAAACCAAACGCTTGCCACGGTATGGTGGCGCCATCTAGGTTACAGAACGTAAAGAAACGCAGGAACAAACCAACACCGCTGTACAGGGTGGAGACAACCTTTGAACGGTCCCGTGCCGCCGCAATTGGGCCAACGGGCTCAACGCGTTTTTCTTTTCGTTTCCCACGAGACCTAGCAACGCGAAACAGACAATATGATTCAAACTTCTTCAGTGAACCGCGTTGCGGCGATAATTTTAGCGCGGTTTTGACACAATGACTTGCTTCGGCGGCGAGCGATCAACCGAAAATGGCCAGCGTATACGTGTCTCTACCCTGTAGGGGGGATGCGTGAATGAAGGTACTCTAGGCTGCAGAGTGGTCGGTTCCTGTGATGTCATTTGGGACCCCGAAAACGCACGATTGAGCGGGAAAATCAAACTTTTAACCTAAATTGTTTAATTTCTCAGTGAATAAAGCACCGTTTGTATTCGGACAAGCGCTGGGGGCACTATAAAACACGAAATCTTTCGAATAAAACCAACTTGCATTTTCTCTTCGTGGCTCCTTTAATTATCCTTCGAACAATCAGCACACAAACTGCTTACACCACACTACCTAAACAAGTCATTACAAAGTCTTTAGTCATCGTACACACAAAAATAGACACAATGTAATCTTCCAAGTATAGTTGCTAACTAGGCTTACCCATTCACCGTTACAATGGCGTTTGTATGTCGTGCCTGTCCCGACATTCCGGGTAGGAGTGCTTGAAGAGGCCGCGTGGACTAACCGGTAAAGGGGTACTTGTGTGGATTCGCAAGTTGGTGGCTACTCCCGTGGTAGTCGCGGAGCAAAGGAGAGAGCGCCGGGTTCCAGAAGCGTCACCGTGGAGGCCGTCGAAACACGTCTATGGTGCGATGGCGCTATACGAAGGGACTGGCCCGTCGCTTCTGGGACCGCCAATGCGCCGGTTGCAGGTGCGTACAGGAGGATGATGCGCTGTGCCGTCATGCACAACCGCTCAGGCTTAAAATGTGATGTCGGTGTCCCGGCAGTGTCGCCCCTGGCTTGGTCTTTGCAAACCTTGGCGCCTCCTGCTGGCGCCAGTTTATCGTTATTTCTTCCACCTCCCCTCAAGCCATGCGCTCTTAACTTCTCGTTGTCGGGGTGCGAGGCATTTCATAATAGGGCGTTCCTCACTCCGTCGAGGCGCCCGTCCTGTATTTGCCGTATCAGTCCCTTGTTTACGTGGTGCGCTTCGACATCGGGCTGTTTGTAGGAGCGAAATTTGTTTTCCATGCCTTCCTCTTGTTTTCAGGTGGCTTTAGCGCCTTCCCTCTAACGGAATTGCCCTTGATTTGGAGAACGCACTTCTCCCGGAGAACGTTTTCAATTCACCTCTACTGGTAAAAAAAGCGACGACAAAGGAAAGAGTGGTCCGTCAAGCACACTGCCATCATTATACTCGTTTCAGGGGGCCTATTCGGTGAAGCAATAAAGTATATGTCCTTTATCTTGTCCACTTGCCTGTTTTCATAATATTTTTCACTTCATTTCATTTTATTTCAGCATTCTTCAGCATACAAAAACAGAAATGCTACGGCAACAACAAAAAAAGCTGCAATGCAGCACCTTGACAAAGGTCGTTGCCCTTGAGTTTGGTAACGGGGACATATCTATATACATATACATATATAATCAGAGTACACACACATATATACCCGCATATGCATATTCGTACATCGTACATTCGTACATACCCGCATATATACACGCATATATTCACACGTACATACATAACTTCATAGGCACAGTACCAACTTCCTGCTATATATAGAACAAATTACGCACATACACACAACGAAAGAGGAATATTTTACGTACACATATTACGTGATGTTGCAAACATTATCAGAAATTAAAACCTCAACGTTCACCATTTCATACAACTCGTAACGCTAGTCAGTACAATGACTGGTTCGGTACAAAGATTATCAGAGTATAATATAGGCAGAAGTACGGTCTTATTATACATGCCATTCAAGTTACGCAACCACTTAATTAAGTCACCGGTTCCAAGCAAGTACACCATATTCCGAAATTTCTGCTGTCAACATTTGCTTAGAGGTGGAATGTAGGTTTATATCAGCGTTGTGTAAGGACTTTAGTAATTTCGGCACTGGATATTCTAATCTGGAGAATCCGTAATTTTTTCTTGAAAATGGGAGCAACCAAGGTGCCTCATTTTGTATAGCACATTTATGGGAAAAGTTAGTTTGCATAAATCTGGGAATACTGCGTTGCTGTTTAAAAGACTTTTTTTTATATTTTAAGAAAAGGTTTATTTCATATGAGTGTTGTGCAGGAATAACATTAAGGGGATGAAATATGTCATTTGTGCTGGTATCATAAGGCGCATTCGCAATATTCCGTACGGCTTTTTTCTGCAGAATTAGTAATTAATGAATATTCGTTTGTGTAGTGGCTCCCCATGTGAGGTGGCAATATTCTACATCAGGAGCGAAAAGGCTGTTGTGAAGTAGAAATTTAATTTTGGGAGGTAAAACATATCTAAATTTGCAAAGCATACCATATACCCCGGCCAAAAAGGTTGAAACACGGGTGACGTGGATATCCCACAATTGATGCTCATTAAAAACTACTCCCAAAGTCTCTACTGTCTTTACGAGCTCTACCTTCTCTGTACCAAGCTTTAGCATTAGGGTCCTATCAATTTTTTTGTCTGGTGGAGCAAATACAAAAGCTTGTGTTTTTGAAGCGTTTATTTCCAGAAAGTTCATTTTACTCTTAAGTAAACTACTGAGAGCAACATTTGCCAAGTGTGAAAGGTAAGCCATACGTGGGGACTGAAAAACCAAACTGCTGTCACCGGCATAAATTATCAAATGTGTTTTTTTCTCGCTATTGTGGACGATGTCATTTATGTATATGTTCAACAAAGTTGGTCCAAGAATGCTTCCTTGCGGAACTCCTTGCATTTTTCTTTGGCGAGTTGAATTATGGGGTTTAATGGAAACGCAGTTTTCCATGTCTAAGATATATTTGTAAAAGTGCTAACCATACCATAACCATAATCTTGTAATTTATGAAATAAAGTTAAACGGTTGATCCGATCAAATCCTTTAGAATAGTAAAAAAAGCCTAATGTTATCTTTCTTCTTCGAAACCACTTAAAATGAACTCCTGTTGTGACACTAGAGCCAGCTCCGTCGACCTTCTTTTTCGGAAGCCAAACTGTTGCTTAGATATAAAGGAGTGGTTCTAGCAGAACGAGGTGACCCTTTTCAAGAAATTTTCTCCAACCCTTTTGAAATCACAGGTAATACTGAAACTGGCCTGCAATTCAAGAATTATTTTCTGTTGCTGGATTTAAACAGTTCAGTTACTTTGGCATGTTGCATTGCTTCAGGAAAGACTCCAGGAGATTAAAAAATGCTGAATATATGAGTGCGCCGTGGTTACAAAAAATAAAGCACAAAATTAATCGGTGCAATTTGAAACCAATCAATATCCCGTGACTGACTGTTTTTCAAAGACATGAAAACTGAAAAAACTTCTGCCGGAGACGTTGGCTAAAAAAAGGCTGAGTACTCGTGGGGTAGTACAACCAGGGGCCGAACTGCTGGTTTTGTGTTTCTTTAAGGCTAAGGTAGTAAAGTAGTAATTAAACTTGTTTGCCAGCTCTACGCCCTTTAGGAGCTTGCCACCTACAGTGACTACCAACTCATCGTCATGGTCTGGTTTCATAAGTTTGTTAAGTTCACGCCAAATAATTTCGCTTCGACTGTTTGCTTGATTAAATTGCTGCTCAAAATATGCACATTTTGAGTTTTTAAACTTTAGTTACACGATTGCGGCATATTCAGAACACTGCAAGATCATTGAGGTCCCTTGTTCTCACACGTTTAGCGTACAATTTGTTTTTCTCCCGAATCATTTTCAGACAGTCGTTTGTTTTAGAGCACCGTCTTTTTTCTTTAAACTGAAAATAGCAAGTATATACTTCCTTGAACATTTTTATAAACATATTTTAAGCGTTGTTTGCATCAGTTATTTCAAGAATGAAGCTCCACTTTGTTTTTGCAATTTTCATTCGAAATTTGTTTAATGTTTTGTCGTTGTGATCCTGTTCGAAGAATGTATCGCCGTGACGTGCATCATTAGAACAATTAACGGCATACAATTTAAATAGGCAGATGGTCACCGAAGTTCGTGACAATCACACCACGATCCGCGCAACGTTCAGAACAATTTGATATAAAAACATCTATCAAACTATCACAGAGATTGCCGATGCGTGTAGGTTCCCTTATAACATTGTTACAGTGAAATGGCTCAAGAATCAGTCGTAATTCACACGATTTCTGGCGTCTGGCGTAGTAAAGTTATGTTCAAGTCTCCTCCCATAATAACGTGCAGTTCATTCACCACCACATAGCCAAGCAATTTTTCCGAAAAGTAAAAGAAAACATGAGTCGATCCTCCCATCAGGCGGGCGATAAACAACTACAAACACGCATTTTCCACACTGCAGTGCTAAAACTTCATAATCTTGGGGAGCTATAAAAAACTGCGAGCAAATTGCACGATGAGCGCTCTGAAACAAGCTTCAACACGCCCCCACCGCGTCAATAAAGTTTGTTCACAAAAGCATTTTGTAACCAGGCAAGCGCACCACTTCGCTTTGGCATGCATACCATGTCTCGGTTATCATGAGCACATGAAACTGGAAAAAAAATTTGTTGAAAAATGTGGTGAGATGGTCATGCTTACTACAAGCAGATTGCGCATTGCAGTGCAGAAGGGAACTGGAATCGCCATACTGAGGAAAAACAACGTCACTGGGTGTGACTATTAAAATACGAACGCACAGAATGCGCTTTCCTCGGTGTTCTTAGTCACAAATGTTTCGCAGATCCGCTTCACAAGTACTTCGCACAATTCGACAGCCCTCTGTCTTGCGCGGGAAACCTTTGCCACCCTTTGACCATGCAAATCGCCAGTTTGCTTCCTTTTTCCTAGCGATGGTGATTCCGAGCAGTTTCTTTAGCTGAGGACAGAGGTGTTCGTTGACGTACACTGAGCCCTCTCTGCTAAACCCGATGTCCTTTGTCGTTAGCCTAGTCTTCGTAGCATTCTGAAGCAGCGCCTCCCGTTTCGATCGGTGGTTGAAAACTACCACGATGTTTGGCTCCGCATCAGTGTGACGCACTAGAACCCGGCGACAGATCTCGACATCCTCAATTGCAATGGGCTCATGGAGTGCGTGTACAAGCCTACCTAGTAGCTCCTCGAGATTTTCGGTTTTGTCATGCGGTACACCTTTCACCTCAATGTTTTTGTACCGCGAATATTGGACTTGCGCTGTCGCTTGCTTTTTCAATGTCTAAAGCTCCTGTACAAGCACTACTTACGTGGCTTTCAGGGCCACGTTCTCAGTATTTAGGACTTTACCTTCCGCTTTCGACTCATCAAAGCCTTTGTTTATGAAGTCAAGACTGATTTTCAGTTCTCGTTGTTCCTTACGATATTCCCTTTTCAAGTCAGCAATTTCAGTAGCTATCTTCAACACAAGTCTTCGACATTCACACAATCACGATAGCTGATAACAACTCACAACAACTTAGCAGCAAGGACAGCAGCTTGCACTATTCAAGAGAGAATGATATAAACCGTTCCAACCTGAAGAAAAGCAGAAGTTTTTACTATGCGTTCACGCCGCTGTTCACGCTGCCAAGGATAGTCTGCATGCCAAAGGAAAGGCTGTAAGGCGGTTTTCAGACGAGACGGAACGATAATTCGGGCAGCAAGATTTCGTCATCCCATGGAAGTAACGATTCGGGTCTGTGCTGAAAAACATGAACATTGTCTCTTACTAGAGTTACCGCTTGATGCGGAAGACTATGCGCAAAATAAATACACTATTCCACGGGGCATAGATACTGCCAAACAAGGGGCACGGGAGACACCCAGACAAAGTTTCCGTTAAACCTAAATATCGAGGAAACGTTAACAGGTAGAAAGACGGCGCTGATCTCGCTTTTAGTTTCTTTACCCCGCAAATTGATTTTAATTATAATGTTGAAATGAACTACGTTTACGTCAGACGTACTCGCAAATATGGAGGACGTTAACGACGCATTATTGCGTTTGCAGTGACACAGGCGTTTACGTGACCTCGAGTACGGCTCGGTGCATTAACACAGAAAAAATACATTTACTGAGCCGTGTGAGTTAGCGGTACGTGGTGGGCGCCGCGTTATATCTTGCGGTGACGATGGCAGCCCTAGTGACCAGGACCTTCGGAATAATTGTTGTCACGCTACGGAACACGTTAAGTGACCGTACTCCGCTCGCACTACTTGGAATAATTGCATTTTTTACAGCACTTGAGTAGTTATTTTGACTGTATCTTTTTATCTATCACATGCCCTTCATCCTTGGACCTAGTATGGTCTGCAGTATGTATGAAATAGATAAATAAAAGAATGTGAAATTACTTTGATGCCAACACCTCATTTTGACTTGTAATCATACGCTACAAACATGCCGCCACCAATAGAGCCAATGGAGATCACCTAAATTATTATTGTTGATGATGATGATGATGATGATGATTTCTATTGGTTTCCCCTTTGTATCGGGGTGATGACATGTCATCTTACCAAAAAGGACTAATATACATATGTTTTGCACTTTTGGTTTAATACTAGCGCTGCTTAGGGCAGGCACAAAAAGCTTATTAGGCACAAAATACTTTTTTTTTTCCTGTTACAGGTGGTAACTGTCCTAGGCAATATTCCCCTCTCTGCTTTTCGTCCACCAGCATTCTAATCTTCTTTTCGTCCCCTCGACAGCCTTGAAGGTAACTTCCTCTGTGATACCCTTAAATCCTAGGGCTTCTGAAAGCCCAATATTCCCTTCATGTAGATTTGGATGGATACCCTCACATTCTAACACGATGTGCCGCATAGTTTCTGTTTCTTTTCCGCAGACCACGCATACCTCATCATTTTATGAATACTTCCCCACAAAACTCTTAGTTCGCAGGCAACCTGCTCTAGCCTCAAAAAGCAAAGCACTGCCCTGGGAATTATCGTAGAAATTTTCCTTTCTGATGTTCATCTTCTCAGCCCTGTACATCTCTAACGACGTTTTAGCTTCCATTTTTTCCCTCTATTTATTCGTTTCAATCTGCCTTGCCTCTTTTTTGGTTACCTTGGCTGTTTTGGATTCCCCACTGTTCTTTCCGTATTTCATCGCTAGACTTCTAGTCTTTCTTAACCACTGCGTGTCCACGCTTTTCAAGTATAGGTACCTAAAAACCTTAGTTGCCCACCTTCGTTGATCCATTGCCCTCAACCTCATCTCAAAGCATATTTTACTCTGAGCTTCTCTAACTTCAAACGACGCCCAGCCCATATCTCCCTGAACTGCTTCGTTAGTTGTTTTTCCATGCGCGCCTAAGGCCAAACGTCCTACCGTTCTCTGGTTTACTTCAAGGCCTGATAGAACGTCTGATTTTAAGCAGAGTACAGCATTCGCAAACGTGAGACCCGGAACCATTACTTCTTTCCACATTCCTCTTACTACTTAATATTTGTTATACCCCCACAGAGCTCTATGCTTCATTATAGCTGCGTTTCGCTTTCCCTTAACCTTAAGTTGCTCCTCGTGAGTACTTAAGTAGTTATTCCCTTCGTTTATCCACACTCCCAAATATTTATATTCCTTCACTCTAGGTAACTCGCCTTGCTGGATAGACACTACGTCGGTGGTAGCGTCATTGAAAACCATTATTCCTGATTTTTCTGCACTGAAATTTAATCCGAGGTCAGTGGCTTCCTGGCCGCAAATATTTATTAGCCGCTGCATATCGGTTTGGTTATCAGCTAAAAGAACTAGGTCATTTCATGTATTTTATTTTGTTTTTTTTTTTTCATGAGACCTCGTTTTGGCGAATTTTCGAATACAGGGTATTCTTGGCCAGCAGTAACTCCAAAACATATATTACTATATATTTTGCCAGCATATTAACACTCAAAAAATAATTAACTCTCAGATAATATTAAAGCTTCATCACGCAATTCACAATGGTGGTCAAGTACACCAGCTGAATATTAGGTGCATTAGTATTTTCATACGGAACTGTTCTTGTGTGTGACGCAAAATACGTGAGGTACATAATAGCAAAAATTAACTCAGCAATTACGTACACTATCGTGACCTTAGCTAATGGCACGGAGCAAGAATTATTGAGGAGGCGCAGCAGGGCTTGCTCCGGCGGCGTGATAAAGTCATGGCGCCGGGCACGGCACTGACGCGCCTTCTGTCGCGAGGCACTAAAGGGAAAAGCATGGAGGAAAGAATACTTTCCTCCATGGGGAAAAGGCTCGCCGGGTCAAGGTCAGTCAGCGCTCAGCCGGCTGCCGTCGTGGGCCGAGGACGCCGACGAATCCCTCCCGCGACTGGACATTCATTGAAGCCGGTTTGCGGCGGGAGAAATCTTCGCGTTTCGAACATCGCTATCGTAAGACGAAGGGGCTTTGATTTTTTTCGAACACGAAACCCACAATAAAAAACATGTGGCTGATAATCTAGGTCTGACTAATTCCAGTAAATGATGGTCCTTATCCTCTATTAACTAGTTTATATTTAGACTGTCATAACGCCCCTGCCCTGTCTGTGCAACATTAAAGGGACACTGAAGTGAATTTGTCAAGCTCCCGTTTTTGCTTGCACTGCGTAGACTGGCTCAAATTAGCACACTTTTCGTCGTTTATCCGGTTGACAAATCGGTAATTATTTTACAAAGCGCGAAAGAAGAAAAACTACTATGCGCGGTTTGCGGCGGCCGCACCAACTAAGGCTGTGACGTTAGGAGGAGGGGCGCCGTGATTGGACGATGCCCAAAGTTAGCAATCACACAAGTTTCTGTTTCGGTTTCGGTTCTGTAAAACATAACCAATGGCGTTGTTGGATGGGCATTCTCAATATCTCAGTAATCATCGTACCGCGCTTCTGCCATGTTGTCGGCTGTAAAATGCACAAATAAGCCTCCCAGGAAGGCTTGTAGTCGTAGCATTCACTAGCCGAGACCTACGCAGTGCATGAACGCCCTCCGCGTACCCGCAGACGCCCAAATGTCATGCGCTTTTCCACCATATTTGGAGCTTGCCTCCCTCATGCCTGTATCGTAAAAAGCGTGTTCGCACCAGGCCAAGGGTCTGTTCATTCTGGCCTGTGCCCACTGCCTGCAAGCAGTCGGTGCTTATGGCAACAGCACGCCAACGAGAACTCGCTAGCGCGCCAGTGCCAGCCTGCGCGCGTTTTGTGAACTAGTTCGTGTAGCCATGAACGTTGCGGCCAAAAAAAAGGTGAACTCAATATAGAAAACATCGGCGGAAAACAGGAAAGTTAACTTACAAAAAAAAGCACGTACCCGCGGGGATTCGAACTCGTGACCTGCAAAACATTTGCGGTGACACAACGAGCGCCCCAGACCACTGAGCCACGGAGCGGGACGCCAAGGCCTTGCTAATATAGGGTATATATTGTACAACCGGTTTACACTTTTATTTAGTTTTCGCATTTCAAGCAGCTTAGGTGACTATTTGTTGTACTGCGATCGTGCAGTAAGCGTCGCCCGAGTTTCCACAGTAGCTCACGTCTAGCAATTGCATTTCGTAGACGGGAAAGCGTTCGCAGATGCGTAGTCGTGCTGCTGACCGCTGTGCCTGTTGGCCCAGCGCAAAAACGTGCTTCCCGCGCCCTTGTTTTACGCTGTACGGTAAAAATATCAGTTGATTTTATTTCCTTAGTACCTATATTGACTTCGCTGACTCTTCTCCCGCCTTCAAGAGGCCTTATATTTTCCTACTGGCGTACCAGTCAGCGAAGCGTCGCATGTGCGCTTGTGCAGCGCTTGTGTGAAGCGACCTTGACTTGGAGCTAGATACAGTGTACAAACAAACCAAGTAAAGAAAGGCACATTCTTCCATTTACAAACGTGTCCTGGCTTCGCTTCAACTAAGCGAACGAATTGCGACCAAGCAATTTTTTTTTTAACCTCCTTGATTGCGACGACCCGTCGGCGGGCGGCGGACGAAACGCTGGGCCGACTGACTCTGTCGGCCGGGGAGCCGTGCAGTAGCGCAGCCGTGGCGCAGCCAATTGCCAGCTCATCCCCTCCTGACGTCACACGAAAACGCCACAGAAAATGGGCGAGCGTAAAGAGAGGAGGACCGCGTTTTCGAATTAGTTTTTCTACTAAATAAAATCGCGTAAACGCGCCTAGAGTGGTCGAAACATGGCCTGGGGACTCCGGACTACAATTTGCGCTAGTAATCCCGCAATGTTTACATATCACTTCAGTGTCCCTTTAAAAGCGCGCGCAAATTTGAGAAAAGCCCGCGAGAGGCGAGAGTAAACCACTCGTGGCGGGAAGGTGGCGTCGGCAGACGTCGTCGGCTCTGAGATTCCTTCTAGTACTTCGTTTCAAGCGCGGCACGTCATGTAACTAGGGCAGTATTTATTACTAACTGCTGCTAAAATGCCCAGTACCTCTATTTATTTATTTTACAGAAATAAATCTGGCGGTTTTCCCAATATATTCGATGATATTGCGTTTTCCGAGCGGCGCGTCCGTACAAGAACATGTAAACTATGGCAACGCGCTTGACGCGTCATATGTTGTGCTGCTCCGCAAGCTGCATTTTCTCCCCGTCAGACAGTGACGTTATCGCGCCGCCTTCCCGCGCTGTACCCGCCCAGCGGATTCCCCTCCTCAAATAATTCTTTCTCCGTGGCTGATGGATGTGTTGTAAGATTGTCATATAACAATAAAAACTAATACCAGTATACCTCACAGGTACTGTCAATAAAATACCCAATTTATGCGAACGCATGACTCTGAAAGCGTCCCTAGAAAGTTTCCTTACACCAGGGTTACATCCGTCCAGTGTTTTTGTTTGCTTCTTTTCCTACGTGAGATTTGTAACGATTCAATTGTGCTTTTGTTGGAAACGTTACCGTAAACTTCTTAATAACTGTGGTCTTGGCATTCCCATCAGCAAGAAGGCTTTTTTATTAAAGCTATATCGTTATAAAATTATAAACCACTTTTTGCTTTGTTTTTAATCTTAATGTCAGGCATATGAAAAATTCTACAGCGTTTTGCTATGGCTGCCAACCCGAAGAAGCCACGATTTCGATGCACAAAATACGAATACTCAGAAATAGCAGCCCCACAAACAACAATAAAAAGACATGAATGTCATACAAGGTTAAGTTTTCTTTCGAGCCAATCGGGATTTCTTCGCTAGTTTCTTTTACTGGCATATTTGAAGGACACCGCCTAGGAAAGTTAACGGCATACGGATTAAGTGCCGTTTCAAATATTCTTCGCGTAACTTTGTTGTATTGCTTTGCCAGAGGGAAATCCTTTCTCACTGGAGTCGATATTAAAGTGAGCCCCAACTCGTCCTGAGATTCAACGTAAGGCAGGGTCTTTAAGTAGCAGTCACCCAAGGCGTAAAGGAAACAGGCAAATCCTGGTCTCGTGGCGCACGACTCTAAACAGTGTGTAAAGTCAGCGAAATTAAGCTCTACAGTTCTCGACAGTTGTTCAAACGCCACCCTCAATTTCTCTCGCAGAACTTGATTACTGCTCCGGCTGCTGTTGCTTGAAAAAATGTTCCAACGAGATTGGTTGACGATGCACGGGTGAAGCCTCCCTTGGTCGAGTGCTGCCTCGAGCTCGTCTACTGTATCGATTGGGGCAGACGGAATTATGACTGATAAGGAAGATATAAGTTCTCCTCGGAAATACACACACAATGGTAGAACGCCCAATAGCCAAAAAACGATCATTACTTTTTGGCTTCGTTTGTAACGACCGCCGCTGTTACCTGCAAAATCACGAGGAATATGTGCTGGCATTGCAAAAAAACTCGCCAACTGGAACATCACCCAGACACCCATCCCCCTAAAAACCGCGTATCGCCTACCCTCCAAACACTGCCTTAAATTAAGGGTCATTAAAACCGCCGTCGCTGCAAATAGAAGCGAAAGAAGCGCTGACCAGGAGCGTACAACGAATGTCACAAACGATACGCTTGCTTTCCCCTTCCATACATAGAACCTCTCATACCTGTATTCTATAATTTCTGGGAAAAAGAAGTCGTTAAAGGCATTTTCGTTGGTAACTAGTAAAGACAAAATTACGTCGGCATTCCTTTGCAACAACGCGTTTTTTGATGACGCAAAATCAGCGTAAAAGCTTAAGTTTACCGTTGCATTAAGAGTCTGTAGAACATCGAACATAAAGCCATATGTGGGAAAACTGCAAAGCGTGTAATTTTTGAGGACACCACTAAACGGTGGACAAGCGAATACAACCACCCGACCATCAAATGCTGCGGTCCAATCCGACTGGTGCAGTATCTCTTTAGAAAACCCACTGCCAGAACACACTAACTGCTTCGAAATCGTAGCGTCTTTCGCTTCCAGTTTTTCAAAATCCGGGCTGCCTGTGCACAGGGACTGCTCTGTCGAGATATCTGTAATCTGTGTTGAGACGTTGCGTAAAATTACCCAATCCGCGACATTTATCGGTAGGATTCTATTTGAACCACCGTGAAGGCACTCAGCTTGCCTTTCTAAAATATTAGGCAATAACGCGAGGGATCTCAATGTGAGAAGCATGTTTCGTTCTAGTCCATTGTGGAAAGCTGTATGTGAACTACTCCAAACGATTCTTCTAGCTAACACTTGCTTCAGCAATAACAATTCATACTTGTCGAGTGTACGATTACATGAAACCAGCATGACTCTATTGTACCGACTTATCCACTTCTGTATCAGCATAAACCCTTTGTGCGTGTTTTGGAGGGACGACTTCCTAAAATCAACTACACAACAAAGTGCGGTTACTATTACTGCATGAAACAGAAACATTGAGCAATGCATGATGTTTTATGCATTTACCCCGAGCAACTACGTATGTCGTCGTCGCTACAAGCGCATCGAGAACTGTTGTTGAGTATTTACCCCTTCCTTTTTTTATGGTGAGCAGGTGCAGCGCGAAATGGTTGTGGAGTATATTAGTGCGTAGAAAACGAAATCTACAATTCATTTAATTGGTTCCTTCGGAAAGGCTTTCTGAAGGCGTGGATTGTTTTTAAATATTTTATGCCCCTAGCGGCGAGGCTTTTATAATTTAGGTGGTTCTGAATGCTACCTGGCTTGAATGATTACAGCTAAAATTTTTACACGAGGTTTCAGCTGTAAGCATTACGAATACCCATCATCAAAAAATTGTTGCAATATTTTGTGGCAAAGTTTTACCCATAGCGAGCTTAGGATATCTCAGGTCGTATTAAGAACTTCCAGATACCGTTACACCTAAAAACCTTTCGACGGAAATTTTAAAATATGCCGAAATGGCTGCAGTACTCACTGGAATGCCTACTCAAGTGTACAAACTACAGGTTGCCTGTCCTCCTTGGCAAAAAATATCGATATTACATGTGCTACAGCATTCTATATGACCATCCGTCCTACGCGGCAGGCTTTAGGAGATTCAGCCTCGAAAGTGCATCCACAGATTCTTATCAGGGTTCGGAGCCCGAAAATTACAACCAATAAAAACACACCCACACTGCGTTGCCCCGCAACAAGGCAACAGGGAGTGACCGCTTAAGGGCAAAACATTAGCGCTGTATGCAAATGAACCAGCGGCGTGATAAGACCAATAACAACCACACCCTTACCTCGGGCAACGCAAGAACTTCACATTTATTTCTTTTTTTTTCGTGACAACACTGCAAGGAGAGGCCAAGAATCTAGACGGGTGGGACAAGCATCTACTTTCTGTTGTACGCATTGCATCGATTTATCATCTCTAATGTCAGTTTCCGGGCCAAACGCCATAACGTGTACCTACTGCATTCATGTCTTTTGACGCTGCTACCTGATAACTGTAGGATTCACGCGTCGATATCTCGGAGCTTGGGGCGACAACAAACTGAAAGCGAAATCTCCATATGCCAAACTACCTCTTATACTTGCTGTACCCGAAACTTATAAAATAGGTTCGGCGCTTTGTTTTTTTTAACACGAAGAAGCATGCGGCGTTCATGCTGTATATACACTACAAAGCATGAACGTACCGTTAATGACGTCCCTCTAGGTGCAGCCTGATTTCAAGTTGACTGCGGAGTATTAGCGTTCTCATTAGCATTAGGCATTGTATTGCTCTTCTAACAGGCACGACACGAAGAAACAACCAGCGTTTTATGTGCCCGAGGGGGTACTATGCTATGCTATGAATATGTCGGTCAAATCGAAGAGGAAAGGTTGAAAGAACATTATAATGTTCGTGGACTGAAACAAGCCCCCCTCAGTCTGTGCAACCGTGACTGTCTTCAAAGTGGTGGCCACGCTCCTCACTGATAGAGCTACCGCTATCTTTAGAAGCAAGGAGCTGTGGACCTATTTAACATGCCAGAATAGAAAAAGCGGGCAATAAGTGGATTTGCTTGCTATTAGTAATAATTTCGTTGAACGTAGTAATATTTTCGCCCGCCAAAGCATACAAAATGTTGCGACAGTTTTGAAATTTATCTATGGTCTTCAGCTGACTTAACACACCCACAATTGCTTGTGCACGTATTGATCACGGTATGTTTTATGCAGGTGCTTGGTATTTAGTGCACCAATTTCAATAAACTCTATCAGTCGGATGTCAGCGCTTGTGTACTGCACATTTTCGCCTCGAACTTGTCTAAAATTCTCCGCTGGTCACTTTTCAGTATTTTTAGTATTTGATTACTGCGGCAAATAATACAAAAAGCATAGGATACTGAAGTTAGAGGTATAGAAAAAATATATCCAGTGGTATACTATACGATATTTAGAAAAAGAGGCGTAGCATGCTTGTTGTTGAAAAAGTCACGAACCGAACCTGGAATTGACGCTTCCAGGGTTTTCTTCTAGAATATTAAAAATCACCTCTGCTAGATTATTAAAAATTCTCAAAAACGCATTGGAAAGAAATGTGCTTGTGTGAGTAAAGGATTTCAAGGTTTACCGAGAGACGCCATCCCTTACATGGCCGCATAAACCTTGAAAAACATTCACTTTTTTCAGCGAGATCATTAAACAGCAATTGACGGAAAAATTGTTTCGAAAATTTTTCACATTCTATAATAATGTCTACATATTCGTGAGCATGCTTAGATCCCTTCTGTCTCCGTTGGTGTCATCTTGTGTGTTCATTAGTATATTTAGACTGCCAGCACTACTAGCCCACCTACTCCGATTTTCAAAGACATTTCTGAAGCTATGGGGGGCGCCACGAACCTTAGTGAGGGTGTGTAGCGACGCTGCTGACACAGGGCCCCCCATATTCATGTTCTAATGATGATGATGATGTTTGTATTTTTATGGCGCAAGGCTGACTGAGAGCAAAGAGCGCCAGAACAGTTTTTATATATGAAAGATGAAGAGGTAAACACTAAACTCAGAAGAACAAAAGTAAAATCAGTGAACGACAATGTGGATGGCTGGTGTAAAGGGCCAGCGTGTTATGCATGGTAAGTAATGAGGTGCAAAAACTTGACATCGCTAATAAGCTTCATAGTACGCTTGTGTGAAATTATGGGGTCGTTCCCTAAAAAGTACGACGGGTGTCGCAAAATGCGTTGTCTGTATAGTTGTGCGTAGTGCTTGCGTCGTCTTGTTTCTAGTGCCTTGCATTGTAAGAGGATGTGGATAGCGGATAGGGCCTCTCCGCACCTGCTGCACAGAGGTCTTGGAGATCCAGTGAAAAGGTGCGAGTGCATTACATGTGTGTGCCCTATTCGTAATCTAGCCAAGGCGGCTTCTGTGTATCTATTGCGTGTGTCGGTGGTGCATGGTCACAAGTGTGGTTCCATTACGTGTAACTTGTTGCCTGTTTTTTCACTCCAGTGTGTTTACCATGCTTTGCGAAGTTGTTGACGGAAATGTGTCTTTATGTCGGTGCAGGGTAATGTTCATATGTCTACGGTATTCAACGGTGTAGCAGCAGCATACATGCGATCCGAGGCTTCGTTCCCGGCTGTACAACAGTGGCCAGGAAACCAGCAAAGAACCAGTTCAAATTCGTGGGCATTGTCACAAACTCGGGCGTATGACGTCTAAACGTACCGTATAAATTTTTCATTTTATTGTACAGCGCCTAACTCTTCTTCAGTCGTCCGATTCATTCAATTCGGTTCTATTCGGCCCGAGACAGGGCTGGAATTTTTTCGAACGAAGAGACGGTAACGCGATCACTCGCCGGCTCGCCGGCGAGAAAACAACAAAAAGAAAACCTTCGTCGCTCCAGTTTCGTCGAAGCTTCCAGTACTTTCGAGGAGGTGCGCGTGGCCTTGCCAGTTCTAAAGAGCGTCGATCATTCTAGAATGGAGAAGAGTGAAGTTATTCGCTGACGGCGGCGGGCGTGTTGTGTGTTGTGCTCTCCCTCTCCGCGCCGGTACGGTTATAAAAGAGAAGCCGCGCCTAAGCAAGCCAGCTACGTTTGGACGTCGTGATTGACAACGGCACCTGCCAGTTTGTACATCACACCATCGGCGACCCGCGCCCTGGAGGACTCCAACGTACTCCCGGGCCTCGAATCACCGTGATCGTCTCGGACGGCCGGGCCTACAGCGAAGCCACGCTTCCCAGGTAGCCGAATCGCCTCCGACAGCGGTGCATCGTCCGGCCCGGTCGGTGAATATGCTGGGACTCTGTCTCTCATATGCATCGAACTGTTCGTTTCTTTTTAGTTAACTGCTCCGATTCGTAATATTCATTTGTTAACGCTCCAGTTTGTATTATTTTGTCTAGTCGGACTGTTTCTTGTATTTGAATTCCATCTAAGTTGTCTGTCATTATCGATCCGTTACCTCGTGCTTGTGTTTGCAACTTGCCTGCCTCAATATAAGTCTTTGTGCTGTTTTTTTTTCGTTCAAGGCTCTTGCTCATTCTTGCCGCTCTGGTCGGCGAAAGCCGCACATCAGACGGCCACCCCCTTTGTCACCTGTGCCCTGAGGATTCGGTGGGGTTTGTTGGCTCTCTGGAGTCGACTCCCCATATCTTCCGACAGTGCACCCTAATTTAAGGAAACGGGTGACAATTTTTGGCGTCCGCGACAGGACGTCTGATGTGAGCGGTAGGGAGGAGAAAGAGCCGGGAACTTTTTTTTGGCATAGGTTGCTACTGCCTTCATAAGTTGGTGCTCTTGTAAACTTTCTCTGTGTAGATATACCTAGCTAGAGGCTAGAGTATCGTGGCTAGATTGCGATACATTTGCAATCATGGATTTAGAGAAAATCGTAGCGTTGGGCTGTCAGCTGGGCCTGTCAGGGGCCGAACTACGAAAGTGGGTTGCGCAGAAAGAAAAAGAGGAAAACGAGAAAGCTGAGAGAGCAAGACATGCAGCACGAGAAGAGGCTGAGAGGGCTGAAATAGAAAGAGAGAAAGAATTTCAGAGGCAACTTCAGTTGGAGCGAGAGAAAGCGGAGCGAGAAGAGAAAGCCCGCCAGGCAGAGGCAGAAAGGGAGCGAGCGAAAGCGGAGCGGGAGGAGAAAGCACGCAAAGCTGAACTCGAGATTCTGAAAAGGCGACTCGAGATACAATGGTTGAAGGCGGAATCCTCATCATATGAGGAAAATTTGAGAGATGAGAATAGGGGCCAAAGTACTAACCGTGAGAAGGCAAAAGAATGCCAGGATAGCTCCGGAGGTGAAGATGCGGAAGTATCCACAATCAGCAAGGAGGTAACACCTCCAGAATTGTGCGAAAGCGCACCACTTCAGACCTGGAAGGACGATGATCCTACAGGTGATGCGGAGCTTGAGGATGGAGATAACATCCTGGTTGTGGATGCCATCACGACGTCGGGGCCGAACCCTCTAGACGAAGGGGTACCCGATATTGCGGGGAGAGTGTCCGAGGAAACCGTTGTCTTTCCGCAAGACGCGGGTAGTTGCACGCTCGTTGTGCAGGAAGACCCAGCTCGAGACTGCGAATTTGCCGGGCAGACTAGCGTCGCTTTCGAAACTGACAGCTCGAGGAGCAAAGAGACTGACTCTGGGGTCAAGTTTGAAACCCCCGTGCGAAGCGGAGCCGCACACCGCGGAGGGAGCGCGCCGGACATGGGCGTCGGCGACGATCCTGTGACTTCAGCGGTGGGAGAGAAACCACCCGCTGTTTCGAAAGAAGAACCCCGATTCGATGCTTCGGAGAGAGGCGAAGCCGTGCTCGTCGTAACGCGAGCACCGGCAAAAGCGAAGCTGGCACATTTCCGGTGCCCAAGGTCTGCTGCCCCTGCGATGGAGCCGCACAGAAGGAAAATAAGTGCCGAAGGTCGTGGAAAGAACAAACGTTTGAAAACCGGCCTTCCGAAATTCGGCGAACAGCCGGGCTGCCGAAACAGGGAGTGCAGGTTTGGGCACAAGCTTAGGAGCAAACGTGTGCGCCGGCATTACAGACAGCGGACAGGTGTAAAGAAGCACCGGTCAGTTACTACACGAGGAAAGGCGAGGGAAGGCCAAGTCGCTAGGCGCTCAGAGGTTTGCCAGACGAAGGCGCAGACACCGAAGCTTTTTCGCGGGTCCGGTATCACGGCGAAAGAGTTTGTCGCTTCGCGCGACATTTGGAAAGGATCTTCTCCGAAGAGAAGAATTCCACAGGCGCAGTTGCGCAAGCGCCCGATAGACACGGGCTAAGCATGAAGAATACAAATTCAGGTATGCACGTGGGATATGAGTGGAATTGTGTAAGACAGACTTGTATTTTCACGTCGAGTACTGTATACTTGAACGTTGTATTCATTGTTTCTCTGTTGTACTGTACCCGAAACTTGTACTTATTTTGTCACTCTGGCTGTACAGTGTATATTCACGTACTAGTTGCGTTCTGCGTAAACTTCACTTTCTCTGTTTTACAGTACACATGCTGAGTATTATTGGCATTGCTAGTGGCGGCATTCGTGAATGTTGCGGCTGCATGTTATTGTTTGTGAACAACATATTATGTTTCTTTTGAGTTTCATTGTACCAGTGCATTGTATGTATTTCTGAGTACTGACGTATACCCATTGTATTTGAGCCTACGAGACCTTCGCACTGGAGCACACGATGTATTTTCGCGAGTTTCGCACTTGTAGGGACTGCTGGCCAGACATTTATTATGGGCACTGGCTTAATTCGAATGCTAGAACTTTATTGTTCTTAAACTTATGAGTTGTGCCTAGGATGTGTATTTGTTGAGAAATCTGCGCCAAACTGCTATTCTGTACGCGAATTCTGTAGCTGTCATTATTCTTATGAAGAACATTGGGCTGTACTTGATTTTGTGTTAGTAGGCAAAGTCTCTTTTGTTCACTAAGTGTCAACGACGCCTACGCACGACTTTGTGAGTTTTGAGAATATTATTGCATAATATTCTGAAACTGGGGGGCTGTGTCACAAACTCGGGCGTATGACGTCTAAACGTACCGTATAAATTTTTCATTTTATTGTACAGCGCCTAACTCTTCTTCAGTCGTCCGATTCATTCAATTCGGTTCTATTCGGCCCGAGACAGGGCTGGAATTTTCTCAAACGAAGAGACGGTAATGCGATCACTCGCCGGCTCGCCGGCGAGAAAACAACAAAAAGAAAACCGTCGCTCCAGTTTCGTCGAAGCTTCCAGTACTTTCGAGGAGGTGCGCGTGGCCTTGCCAGTTCTAAAGAGCGTCGATCATTCTAGAATGGAGAAGAGTGAAGTTATTCGCTGACGGCGGCGGGCGCGTTGTGTGTTGTGCTCTCCCTCTCCGCGCCGGTACGGTTATAAAAGAGAAGCCGCGCCTAAGCAAGCCAGCTACGTTTGGACGTCGTGATTGACAACGGCACCTGCCAGTTTGTACATCACACCATCGGCGACCCGCGCCCTGGAGGACTCCAACGTACTCCCGGGCCTCGAATCACCGTGATCGTCTCGGACGGCCGGGCCTACAGCGAAGCCACGCTTCCCAGGTAGCCGAATCGCCTCCGACAGCGGTGCATCGTCCGGCCCGGTCGGTGAATATGCTGGGACTCTGTCTCTCATATGCATCGAACTGTTCGTTTCTTTTTAGTTAACTGATCCGATTCGTAATATTCATTTGTTAACGCTCCAGTTTGTATTATTTTGTCTAGTCGGACTGTTTCTTGTATTTGAATTCCATCTAAGTTGTCTGTCATTATCGATCCGTTACCTCGTGCTTGTGTTTGCAACTTGCCTGCCTCAATATAAGTCTTTGTGCTGTTTTTTTTCGTTCAAGGCTCTTGCTCATTCTTGCCGCTCTGGTCGGCGAAAGCCGCACATCAGACGGCCACCCCCTTTGTCACCTGTGCCCTGAGGATTCGGTGGGGTTTGTTGGCTCTCTGGAGTCGACTCCCCATATCTTCCGACAGTGCACCCTAATTTAAGGAAACGGGTGACAATTTTTGGCGTCCGCGACAGGACGTCTGATGTGAGCGGTAGGGAGGAGAAAGAGCCGGGAACTTTTTTTTGGCATAGGTTGCTACTGCCTTCATAAGTTGGTGCTCTTGTAAACTTTCTCTGTGTAGATATACCTAGCTAGAGGCTAGAGTATCGTGGCTAGATTGCGATACATTTGCAATCATGGATTTAGAGAAAATCGTAGCGTTGGGCTGTCAGCTGGGCCTGTCAGGGGCCGAACTACGAAAGTGGGTTGCGCAGAAAGAAAAAGAGGAAAACGAGAAAGCTGAGAGAGCAAGACAGGCAGCACGAGAAGAGGCTGAGAGGGCTGAAATAGAAAGAGAGAAAGAATTTCAGAGGCAACTTCAGTTGGAGCGAGAGAAAGCGGAGCGAGAAGAGAAAGCCCGCCAGGCAGAGGCAGAAAGGGAGCGAGCGAAAGCGGAGCGGGAGGAGAAAGCACGCAAAGCTGAACTCGAGATTCTGAAAAGTCGACTCGAGATACAATGGTTGAAGGCGGAATCCTCATCATATGAGGAAAATTTGAGAGATGAGAATAGGGGCCAAAGTACTAACCGTGAGAAGGCAAAAGAATGCCAGGATAGCTCCGGAGGTGAAGATGCGGAAGTATCCGCAATCAGCAAGGAGGTAACACCTCCAGAATTGTGCGAAAGCGCACCACTTCAGACCTGGAAGGACGATGATCCTACAGGTGATGCGGAGCTTGAGGATGGAGATAACATCCCGGTTGTGGATGCCATCACGACGTCGGGGCCGAACCCTCTAGACGAAGGGGTACCCGATATTGCGGGGAGAGTGCCCGAGGAAACCGTTGTCTTTCCGCAAGACGCGGGTAGTTGCACGCTCGTTGTGCAGGAAGATTCAGCTCGAGACTGCGAATTTGCCGGGCAGACTAGCGTCGCTTTCGAAACTGACAGCTCGAGGAGCAAAGAGACTGACTCTGGGGTCAAGTTCGAAACCCCCGTGCGAAGCGGAGCCGCACACCGCGGAGGGAGCGCGCCGGACATGGGCGTCGGCGACGATCCTGTGTCTTCAGCGGTGGGAGAGAAACCACCCGCTGTTTCGAAAGAAGAACCCCGATTCGATGCTTCGGAGAGAGGCGAAGCCGTGCTCGTCGTAACGCGAGCACCGGCAAAAGCGAAGCTGGCACATTTCCGGTGCCCAAGGTCTGCGGCCCCTGCGATGGAGCCGCACAGAAGGAAAATAAGTGCCGAAGGTCGTGGAAAGAACAAACGTTTGAAAACCGGCCTTCCGAAATTCGGCGAACAGCCGGGCTGTCGAAACAGAGAGTGCAGGTTTGGGCACAAGCTTAGGAGCAAACGTGTGCGCCGGCATTACAGACAGCGGACAGGTGTAAAGAAGCACCGGTCAGTTACTACACAAGGAAAGGCGAGGGAAGGCCAAGTCGCTAGGCGCTCAGAGGTTTGCCAGACGAAGGCGCAGACACCGAAGCTTTTTCGCGGGTCCGGTATCACGGCGAAAGAGTTTGTCGCTTCGCGCGACATTTGGAAAGGATCTTCTCCGAAGAGAAGAATTCCACAGGCGCAGTTGCGCAAGCGCCCGATAGACACGGGCTAAGCATGAAGAATACAAATTCAGGTATGCACGTGGGATATGAGTGGAATTGTGTAAGACAGACTTGTATTTTCACGTCGAGTACTGTATACTTGAACGTTGTATTCATTGTTTCTCTGTCGTACTGTACCCGAAACTTGTACTTATTTTGTCACTCTGGCTGTACAGTGTATATTCACGTACTAGTTGCGTTCTGCGTAAACTTCACTTTCTCTATTATACAGTACACATGCTGAGTATTATTGGCATTGCTAGTGGCGGCATTCGTGAATGTTGCGGCTGCATGTTATTGTTTGTGAACAACATATTATGTTTCTTTTGAGTTTCATTGTACCAGTGCATTGTATGTATTTCTGAGTACTGACGTATACTCATTGTATTTGAGCCTACGAGACCTTCGCACTGGAGCACACGATGTATTTTCGCGAGTTTCGCACTTGTAGGGACTGCTGGCCAGACATTTATTATGGGCACTGGCTTAATTCGAATGCTAGAACTTTATTGTTCTTAAACTTATGAGTTGTGCCTAGGATGTGTATTTGTTGAGAAATCTGCGCCAAACTGCTATTCTGTACGCGAATTCTGTAGCGGTCATTATTCTTATGAAGAACATTGGGCTGTACTTGATTTTGTGTTAGTAGGCAAAGTCTCTTTTGTTCACTAAGTGTCAACGACGCCTACGCACGACTTTGTGAGTTTTGAGAATATTATTGCATAATATTCTGAAACTGGGGGGCTGTGTCACAAACTCGGGCGTATGACGTCTAAACGTACCGTATAAATTTTTCATTTTATTGTACAGCGCCTAACTCTTCTTAAGTCGTCCGATTCATTCAATTCGGTTCTATTTGGCCCGAGACAGGGCTGGAATTTTCTCAAACGAAGAGACGGTAATGCGATCACTCGCCTGCTCGCCGGCGAGAAAACAACAAAAAGAAAACCTTCGTCGCTCCAGTTTCGTCGAAGCTTCCAGTACTTTCGAGGAGGTGCGCGTGGCCTTGCCAGTTCTAAAGAGCGTCGATCATTCTAGAATGGAGAAGAGTGAAGTTATTCGCTGACGGCGGCGGGCGCGTTGTGTGTTGTGCTCTCCCTCTCCGCGCCGGTACGGTTATAAAAGAGAAGCCGCGCCTAAGCAAGCCAGCTACGTTTGGACGTCGTGATTGACAACGGCACCTGCCAGTTTGTACATCACACCATCGGCGACCCGCGCCCTGGAGGACTCCAACGTACTCCCGGGCCTCGAATCACCGTGATCGTCTCGGACGGCCGGGCCTACAGCGAAGCCACGCTTCCCAGGTAGCCGAATCGCCTCCGACAGCGGTGCATCGTCCGGCCCGGTCGGTGAATATGCTGGGACTCTGTCTCTCATATGCATCGAACTGTTCGTTTCTTTTTAGTTAACTGCTCCGATTCGTAATATTCATTTGTTAACGCTCCAGTTTGTATTATTTTGTCTAGTCGGACTGTTTCTTGTATTTGAATTCCATCTAAGTTGTCTGTCATTATCGATCCGTTACCTCGTGCTTGTGTTTGCAACTTGCCTGCCTCAATTTAAGTCTTTGTGCTGTTTTTTTTCGTTCAAGGCTCTTGCTCATTCTTGCCGCTCTGGTCGGCGAAAGCCGCACATCAGACGGCCACCCCCTTTGTCACCTGTGCCCTGAGGATTCGGTGGGGTTTGTTGGCTCTCTGGAGTCGACTCCCCATATCTTCCGACAGTGCACCCTAATTTAAGGAAACGGGTGACAGGCATATACAGACATAATACCCTTGACGACAAGATTGACAACGTGGCTTCTGGAAGGCTTTGGGTACGACAGTTCCCGTACAACACTCAGGGAATCTGTATATATAATGGATTGTGGATTGACTTTGTAGTATATGATTAACAAGAAGTACACCATAAGCCTCGGCCGTAAAGATACTAGTATTACTATTCAGCGCTTTAGAGACATTAAGGCCTGAAACATTCACAGCGCAGTACATAGAGGTGACCGTTTTGGAGTCGTCAGTATAAAATTCAGCACTCTGGTATTTCTGCTGTAGATATAAGGAATGGAACAGGATTGCACATCTGGGCGATCGGTTTTTCTCTATATGTGTAAAAGATGTGTCGCATGATACAGGGCGGAGATTCCATGGTGCTATAAAATCTGTTACAGATGTTTGGATGGTATCTAAAAATGAGACAGCAAGCTCCGACGCTTTCTCTGTAACTCTGTAAGAGAAGGGTGCAGAGAATGATTGTCGATTTAGAAGTTCCGTTATGAATGTATCGTAAAAATCTGACTTAGAAGGATGGTGAGGCATCGATGTGATTTTAAAAGCGTAAAGCAGGTCTGTGTATGCTCACTGACGTTATAGATTCCATTTATTACACTCCACATAGAGGCTTTCGACCGGGCTAGTGTAGAAGGCGCCACATGCCAGGCGGAGCCCCAGATGAAGCACTGGGTTCAGCATTTTGAGGAATGTTCTACTTGTTGACCCATAAACAACACTGCCATAGTCCAATTGTGAACCTATTAGGCTAGTGAAAACACGTAAAAGAAGTTGTTTGTCAGCACCATATGAAGTGTGTGAGAGACCCTTGAGTATCGTCATATCTTTTAACCCTTTGAGGGTCGCGGCCATACATGTATGGCATCGGCAAACACTTTCAAAATGGTCCATGACGTACATGTACGGCATCGCTTGTACCTTTAAAAAGCGCGCCTTTTTCGCCAACTTCTCTTGCTTGGCATGTGCTGCCACACTTCCGAAATACGTCAAATTTTTTTTCTTGCGCCGATGGACCTTCTTTTTTTTATGATTTACTTCACCGGCGCGCCGGCCATTGCTTGCGCATCAGATAAGGAGGGGGCGCGCTAGGTATTGCCCACCGGGTACCCGGGTGCCTCTCGCTTCTTGCGCCTGCCACAGAAAAAGGTAGCCTGCGAAACTGATGAGGCTCTTTTTTCGTTTTCTCTTTGTATTTTATGAGCGGTGCGCCGTCTATCGCTTCCGCATCGGGCCGGGCGCGCAGCGGCTGGTTTCGTTGTCGTCCTCCCGGCGCTTCCCGCTTTTTGCGCCCGCGAAACTGATGTCTATCTGATTTTGATTCACTCAAAAGGTGCCGGCTTGTTGCTCTCTCGTTTTTATTTAGAATTTTTCTTGAGTAACGCCATAATAAACCACATGTATGTAACAACACAAAAGATTTTTTGTCACTTTACGGTCACCGAAAAAAATTTTGAATATTTTTCTCGATATAAATTTCCCCGTAGAATTTAAATCAGCAATACAAAAATCGACCCTGGGGGGACGCATTTGGCGAAAAAGTCGACCCTCAAAGGGTTAAGCATTTCTGTTTAGGTTTCATATGAGGGATGAATGTGAGCTTTTCGTCAAGGACTACACCTAGGAACTTGTGTTCACTTCAGACTGGAATCGAGAAACCATTGAGTTTATTTCTGGATCCGGCCGAATGCCACGCCTTTTGGAAAGCAAAACACACGTGCACTTTCCTGCATTCAATTTAAAACCATTGCTATCTGCCGTGGCAGCTAGCTTGTTAACACCAACCTTGACTTGGCGCTCGCAGATAGACAGGTTACAAGTCTTAAGGGATAATTGTACGTCGTCTAAATAGATTGGACAGGAAAATGATGGTGTCAATGCCTTCCTGAGTAGATTCATTTTCACAATAAACAAAGCGCAACTCAAACCTCCGCCTTGCGGCAGGCCATTTTCTTGCACATGAACGCTAGAGAGTGCACTTCCAAATCTTACACGATAGGTTCCTTCGGATAAGTAACTGGCAAGCGCGTTGATTATGTTACCCGACATGCCAAAGGACTTCAGGTCGCTGATGATGCCGTACCGCCACGCGGTATCGTGCGGTATCGTACGCGGTATCGTACGCGGCAGCGACCACTCTTCGCTGCCGTCCAGAATCAAGTCCGTCGAGAAAAGCAAGTGAACGTGCAAGAGAGTTGATGATAGTGTGGTGAAAAATTGTGCTAGGAATTGTCATCCAAGGTGATTTTGAAAGAGGTGATCGAATTTGAGTCGCGATGCGGTGCGCCGACCGGTCGCGGAGCTTGTCGATGGCAGAAAATGAACCTGCCCGAGAAAAGATGCGGTGAGAGGGCGATGAATGTCTTTACCTGCGCGCAAGAATGAACGCAGCACCGATGGCTAGAATGACTATCAACGTGAAAACAAGGTTTCCCACGCGAGAAAGAGGATGATAGTGCGGTGAAAAACTGTGTTAAAGATAGTCATTCGCAATAGTAGAGATAGCAGCGACCAAATATCTGCCTTGGTGCTAAGCCTAAAGTTCCCAACATACGAGGCGATCCGTGCAACCCAAGCTGGCTGGATCTGTTGGGAAGGCATTTTTCTAAAGTTCGTCGGGGACCAGCGTGCTGCGTTTTGGTTCCTATACCTTTTGGGGGACCACCAGCGTTCAATTCCCCTGTTCTAAAACTGCGTTGGCGCAGCAATGACACGTTCCCCTGACAGGCCGAGCAGCGAGTCAGCGACCCGGCACCAGCATCCCTCCGCGAGATGCGGCGGCCGGTGGCGGCCACATCGCTAGCTGCTGCCTGCGCGCATCGCAGGCCGCTGCACAGAGCTCGTTGCCGCCTATCCGAATGCAAAAACAAAGTTCTACATTCGAGGATGGGGATGATGGTGTGTTGAAAAATTGTGCTAGGAATTGTGACTAGCACTGGTAGCGAAAGCGGCGAACCAATATCTGCACAACTTCCCTGCACCCAAGAAACAGAAGTCCGCCATGAGTCGTCGGGGGAGAACCCTTTCTAAAGCTCGCCTTGAGCGAACTTGTTGCGTTTATACTTCCCTCAGGCTCTCGTATTCTAATGAAAGATTGTGTGAGCCCTCCATTCACGACAGTTCCTTCTGGCCCGTATCTGAACGGGATCTTCAGGCCGAGCGATCACCGCAGGGCCGGCACTTCCGAATATGAGACATCTGCAGCCGGCCAATCCGGCCAGCCGGCCAGGGCTCTGACTGCGCCGCCGGGCAGGGGTCGTTTATTTTGACGAAAAAAAGATGTTTTGGGTGTATTTACATGCAAAATAAACATTTGTTTTCGTATTCAGCGTCACAAAAACCATAATGTAATGCCCCCAACAAACTTTTTTGAAAACCTCTTCACCAGGCGTTTAAAAACACACATCAAAGATGCAGTCCTTATTGTGAGTGCTGTTCGGCTACTTAAAGATGCTTTATAGAGCCGAATGAGGTGATTGTCAATGAGGTGATTGTCATCACACACGAATAAAGAAACCAAAGTTGACAAAAAATAACAATCCAGTCAGGCGCTATAAAGCACCTTCAAGTTACCGATTAGCACTCGCAATAAGGACTGAATCTTTCATGTGTGTTCTTACGGAACTCCTCGTCCCATATATATATTCTAATGAGGTAACGCGCGCTGCAATAATTAGGAACTGCGGACAATCCCTTGTAATGGCTATGTGCCATCGGTCATCGCCATATTGCTAGCAGACAGCCAGCCGCTCGTGTGAACGAAGAAGGAGCTCGGTCTGCGCGGCTTTGGGTGTGACCGTTCGTCGGCTCTCTCGCTCTCTGTGGTTCTGGACCTCTGCGACCGTCTGCATCTACCAGCCAATAAACCCCCTTTCATTTTGGTGGAGGTTGCGGTTCTTCCGCTACGCCCGTCTGGGTTCTTGAAGCAATCCCCTCAAGGCAGCAAGTATCGCGTCGGTCCGCGTCGGTCGGGGTCCCTGACCAAGCCCTGGAAGTACGCAGCCGCACCATACCAACGGCCATGCCTGGCGGTAACGACACGCCCCATGTGCCTCCGAGCCCAGCTATCATCTGCGCTGGCGCTCTCCGTGAACGTGAACCTGCCAAGTTCAACGGCAATGAGGAGCAAGACGTTGAGGACTGGTTGGCGTCCTTCGAATGTGTGAGTACGCATAACAGATGGGATGACGCCATGAAACTCAATAACGTCAGCTTTTCTTTCACCGGTCTCGCCGAAGTGTGGTTCAACAACCACGGATCCGGCATAACCACGTGGCCGGCCTTCAAGACGGAATTAATTGCTGCTTTTGGCCGTCCCGCTGTGCGGAAACTGCTCGCCGAACAACGCTTGCACGGCCGCGTCCAGAAGACCGGCGAGACGTTCACGAGCTACATCGAGGATGTTTTGGACCTCTGCAAGCGTCTGAATCCATCTATGACAGACCCTGAGAAAATCAAGCATGTCATACAAGGCATCGACGAGGGTGCCTTCCAGATGCTCTTGGCGAGAGGCCCGGGCTCCATTGCTGAACTGGTGAACCTTTGCCAGAGTTACGACGAGCTTCGTCGACAGCGAGTGAGCACACGACGCACCTCTGTCCAAGACGAGGCCATAGCGAGCTTGGTCTGTGACCCCGACAACTCTTCTTTGCTGTTGCAGATCAAGCAGATAGTGCGGGAAGAAGTCACCCGTCAGCTCTCCCTGCTGCCATACACCCTGGAGCCTTCGTCTACTTTGGCGCCAACACTCCGCAGTGTAATTCAAGAGCAAGTTGCTGACGCCATTTCGCCGACTCCCACTGCGCCTCCTCGCCATAACTTGAGCGTTACCACCCGGCTGCCGTATGCCGAAAGCGTCGCAAGGACTCCGGTACCGATCGTCACGTACGCTGACGCCGTGGGTATCCCCCCTCAGCGGGTCCCCATGTCTTACCAACACCCTGTACCAATGAGGCCACCGCCCTTGTCTCGGCCTCCGCCGCAATCCAGCAGTGCCTGGCGAACGTGGGACAACCGTCCCATCTGTTTCAATTGCCGCTGTGCCGGACATGTCGCCCGATACTGCCGCCGACGCCTGACGCCCACCAACGACGATATCGGAGCCCCTACTTATGGCCCTCGCAGCCAATCACCACGCGAAGTCTCCTACAGGTCCGACTTCACCGCTGCACCTTCTGACTCCCACACTTTCGCTACCCGTCGCTCGTCCTCCCCTCGTCGTCGGTCTCTTCCATGCGCCGCCGACCAACCGTTCCCGAAGAGGAAAACTAGTTGACGCAGTTCAGGAGGCAAGAACTGCGTTACCAGCGACTGTCCAAGGCCTCATTTTTCGCCCTCAAATGTTATAGACGTATTTGTGGAAGATCGACGTGCATTGGCGTTAGTCGACACGGGCGCTGCCATTTCAGTTATTCATGCCGACCTTTGCCGTGTCCTTAGAAAAGTGACGACGCCGTTGGATGGCTTTGCGCTACGTACTGGAAACGCACAGCACGTCCATGCGTCTGCAGCGTACACGGCACGAGAGACGATCCAGGATGTTTTGTACATTGTAGAGTTCATCGTGCTTCCTACTTGTTCCCATGACCTCATATTGGGTTGGGATTTCCTCGCTCGTCACCACGCCGTCATCGATTGTGCGCGTGCGGAAGTTGAATTTGCACCAGATTGCGACCCGCATCATAATGAGGCAACTGCTGCTAAATTGGTCGTCAGCGAAGATGCAAAAATTTCGCCGCACTGCTCGGTTTCCGTGCCCCTGTGCTGTGCGTGCACTGCTGACACAACCATGCTTTTTACGCCGTCCGACCTGTTCATCCGACGGAGACGTCTTCCGCTGCCGTCCGCTCTGTTAACGACCCATGCTGGTACGAACCGCATGGTTGTTAGTAACTGGTCCTCGGATGAAATTTCGCTGCTACAGGGCGAGACTATCGGGTGGATTGAGCCTGTCGAGCCAAGTGCTGTCATCGATGTTCCCGACGATACTCCCATTATCACTCATATCGCAGAATTGAGTGCTACATCCGAAGCAGAGGTTTTACCATCCGACGTTTTCAATCAGGCTATCGATGGAGATTTCATGCCCACACAACGAGATCAACTGCTGGCGCTCCTCCATCGGTTTCGCTTGTCTTTTGACTGCTTGAAAGCTCCGCTAAGTCAAACATCAACAGTCGAACACACGATTGACACTGGCTCGCACCCGCCGCTACGACAACGACCATATCGCGTTTCCCACAAAGAACGACGTGCTATCGATGAAAACGTGGACGAGATGCTTGAGCGAGGCGTCATTAGGCACTCCAACAGTCCCTGGGCGTCTCCCGTAGTCCTTGTGACCAAGAAGGACGGTTCGATACGATTTTGCGTCGACTATCGGCGCCTCAATAAGATAACTAGAAAGGATGTCTACCCTCTCCCGCGTATAGATGACGCCCTCGACTGTCTGCAGGGTGCCGAATATTTCTCGTCGCTCGACTTGCGCTCCGGGTATTGGCAGGTACCTATGGCCGAGGCTGATCACGCAAAGACGGCTTTCATAACACCTGACGGCCTGTATGAGTTTAATGTGATGCCGTTCGGCCTTTGTAATGCGCCTGCCACTTTCGAGCGCATGATGGACAGCATTTTGCGCAAACTAAAATGGAAAGCATGCCTGTGCTACCTCGACAACATCGTCGTTTTTTTTTCCGGATTTCGAGACACGTCTACGCCGATTAGAACAAGTTTTAACTTGCCTTGCCGACGCAAAGCTGCAGCTCAAGCTCAAGAAATGTCGCTTTGCCGCTCGCAAGCTCACTATTTTGGGACACGTCGTTTCGAAGGATGGAGTTCTACCCGACACGTCTAAGCTGAAGGCAGTTGCAGAGTTCCCGAAGCCGACATCTATGAAGGCCCTCAGGAGCTTCCTCGGACTGTGTTCTTACTTCAGGCGCTTCGTCCGCAACTTTGCGACCATCGTTGCACCATTGACGCAGCTTCTGTCCGGTACCTCTAAAGACCTCACTTCGTGGTCCTCTGCTTGTGAAAACGCGTTCGCGACATTGCGGAAGCTTCTTACGTCGCCACCTATCCTGCGGAATTTCGACCCGAACGCCCCCACTGAGGTTCACACTGATGCCAGCGGAGTTGGTCTTGGGGCTGTGCTTGCTCTGAGAAAATCGGGCTTTGACGAGTACGTTGTCGCCTACGCTAGCCGTACCCTTACAAAGGCTGAGCCAAACTACTCCATCACGGAAAAAGAGTGTTTGGCCATAGTTTGGGCACTAGATAAGTTCCGACCTTACTTGTACGGCCGCCCTTTCGACGTCGTCACAGACCATCATGCGCTATGCTGGTTGTCCACACTAAAAGATCCGTCTGGACGGCTAGCTCGCTGGGCTTTACGGCTACAAGAGTACGACATAGGTGTCATATATCGGTCTGGCCGCAAACATTCCGACGCTGCTACCTTATCCCGTTCTCCAATGCCACCAGAGAATGTCTGCATCCTGCCTGACGACGCTGTTGTGTCCCCTCTCTCTTTCACTGACATGCCCTCTGAACAACGCAAGGACCCATGGATTGCTTCGCTCATCTCCTTGCTCTCGGATGTCTCCCGTACTGAACAACCTCGGGCCCTGCGCAGACAAGCTATGCATTTCATGCTTCGTGACGGGTTGCTCTATCGGCGGAATTATCTCAACGGAGGGCGGAAGTGGCTGCTCGTAATTCCTCGGCACCTTCGCACCGACATTTGCGCATCGCTTCATGCCGACCCAACGTGTGGCCACGCTGGCTTGTTAAAAACAAACCACCGTGTCCGTCTCCGCTATTACTGGCGCGGCATGTACACCTTTGTGCGCAAGTACGTTAGGCCATGCACTACCTGCCAGCGTCGCAAGTCTTCGCCTTCCAGCTCGGTGGGTCCACTGCAGCCGCTTCCTTGCCGGGAGAAACCATTTGACCGTGTTGGTATAGACCTGTATGGACCTTTTGCCAACACAGTTTCCGGCAACCGATGGGTTATCGTCGCCGTCGATCACCTGACGCGCTATGCCGAAACTGCGTCTCTGCCTGCCGCCACAGCACGAGACGTCGCCTCTTTCATCATACGGCGCTTCATTCTGCGGCATGGGGCGCCTCGTGAGCTCCTCAGCGACAGGGGACGTGTGTTTCTGTCAGACGTCATTTGTGCCCTCCTCGCTGAGTGCCGTGTTGTCCATCGAACAAGTACAGCGTACCATCCGCAGACAAACGGCCTCACTGAGCGCTTCAACCGCACCCTCGGCGACATGCTGTCGATGTACATCTCAGCGGATTACGACGACTGGGACCTTGTGCTGCCCTACGTGACCTATGCGTACAATACAGCCATTCAGGCCACAACAGGTTTCTCGCCCTTTTTCCTCCTGTATGGTCGCGAGCCGTCATGTACCCTCGATACGGTTCTCCCCTACCGACCGGATCGCTCCGAGTGCTCCCCAGCTTCTGAAGCTGCCAAGTACGCGGAAGAATGCCGCCAGCTTGCAAGGTCCTTTACGACTGAAGATCAGTTGCATCAAAAATCTCGGCACGACGACACAGCTACCTCCCTCCACCACACCAGGATTGTGTAGCAAGCTTCTTTCTCGGTTTCACGGACCCTACCGTGTCCTCGAACGGACGTCACCGGTGAACTACGTCATAGAGCCCATGACACCTTCCTCAGACCTCCGTCGCCGCGGGAAGGAGACTGTTCATGTCCAGCGTTTGAAGCCGTATTATGATCCCCTAGTGTCATGTGCCCCGTGACACGCCAGGATGACGCTTTATTCCCCGGGGGGTAGTTGTAATGAGGTAACGCGCGCTGCAATAATTAGAAACTGCGGACAATCCCTTGTAATGGCTATGTGCCATCGGTCATCGCCATGTTGCTACCAGACAACCAGCCGCTCGTGTGAACGAAGAAGCTCGGTCTGCGCGGCTTTGGGTGTGACCGTTCGTCGGCTCTCTCGCTCTCTGTGGTTCTGGACCTCTGCGACCGTCTGAATCTACCAGCCAATAAACCCCCTTTCAATATATATATATATATATATATATATATATATGCACAAAGTAGACGTACGCTCTTCGGAGACTTTATTTCCAACGTTTCGACCTGAGACAGGTCTTCCTCAGGAATGAAAGCTTTGGGTAAAATTGTACGGACTCAGAGTGGGGGCGGCGCCCCGAAACACAAGCCACATAGGAAGCAAACACACAAACGACCACACACACCATACAGAGCTTATTCTGCCATAGGCAGAATAAGCTCTGTATGGGCTCCCCTATTGGCTCTTGTGGGACCCTCCAAAGTTGCGGAGGCTGCCTGCGCTTCAGTTACAGTAATGGGCCCCGCTTGCATTCTTGACCATGCCGCTGAATACGGTCGGTAGTTAATGCTTGTTACCGGTGACGCCCATGTAAACTCACTGCTCGTGGCGGCGTGTGCTTTGTAGTTATTCCCTCTCGGAGACACCGGATGTTTTAAGTGCGAATGCACTTCTTAAGCGACCCTGAATCACGCGTCCACCGCCGTCCGTCCATCCGCACCACATACCCACTTAGGGCGAAAGGCCAAGAAGAGTTCCTAATTTCTTTAGCACATACCCACTTAGGGCGATTGGCCAAGAAGAATTCTTTCGCATCACCCGTGCATTCCCACTTCCCCATCGACGACTGCTGCTTCGCCAGGAGCGGAAGTCGGGGCGAGTACTGTGGCGTCTACCTCGTCGGTCACGACTACGCGAACCTCGTGTCGCACGCCGTGTCCACCTCGCCGGTCAGGGACGAGTCGCCGTACAGTGCCGTCTACACCGACGCGTACTCGGGCGACAGAATCGTGGTCGTCACCCTCTACCTCACGCCAAACATCTCGCGCGACGACGTCGTCGAATACGTGGACGCGGCGATGGAGAGTGTGGCCAGGCGCGTAAAGCCCTCGGACCCGGTCGTGGTTGTTGGGGACTTAAACATGGACGTGCGAAAGGGCGGCGAGTGGTTGATGGAATACATGCTCGCCAACCACTCCATGACGTGCCTACCGCTAGAGGCTCCCACCACCATCAACGGCAGCTACATCGACCTGGCCTTTGCGAGGAACTGTCTGATACGCGCGGTCTTGCAACAACTCTTGGCCGTACATTTCAGTGACCACAAGGCGGTCATAATGACCGTGAACTACGACAACACCAACAAGTGCTGAATAAAGAATACTGTCGTTTCACTTTACTTGCGTGTGTGTGTGATCTCCTCGAACGTACACTTTAATTCACCAAGATTTCCAGAGAACGACTAACGGGGTGTGTGAATCCCCACTTGATCACGCGGGGGTGTTAAATGCAACTAACGGGCGAATGCCAACACAGTTCAACATAACTCCCCCTCATAGCATCACCCGTGCATTCACACTTCCCAATGCTCCCCTTCAGGGAAATGCGGGTGATTTTTTGGGCCTTTCGCCACCCGTGAATTCGTCGCATTTCCTGTTATCCCCATCACTGGCGTTCATGCAGTGTGTTCCTCCTTGCCTCTTTCTTGCCTCCTCCTTGCCACCTTGTTCCTCCCTCTTCCTTTCCTGCTTTTTTTTTGTGAGGTTCTTTTTTCGCCTGCCTATGGCATAATAAGCTCTGTATGGTGTGTGTGGTCGTTTGTGTGTTTGCTTCCTATGTGGCTTGTGTTTCGGGGCGCCGCCCCCACTCTGAGTCCGTACAATTTTACCCAAAGCTTTCATTCCTGAGGAAGACCTGTCTCAGGCCGAAACGTTGGAAATAAAGTCTCCGAAAAGCGTACTTCTACTTTGTGCGTATTCCTGCAGCAACTCAGGACTCAACTTCACGACTATATATATATATATATATATATATATATATATATATATATATATATATAAGCAGTAAAAAAAATTTCTCGAGGAGCCAGAAGAAATACTTGAGAAAATGGTAGACGCACGATCAAAAACAAAAACAGTGGTTTACTGACGTTTCGACTGGAGGACCGGTCTTCATCTTGAGTAGGTTACTCAAGTAGGTTACTCAAGAATAGGTTACTCAAGATGAAGACTGGTCCTCAAGTCGAAACGTCAGTAAACCACAGTTTTTGTTTTTGATCGTGCGTCTACCATTTTCTCAAGTATATATATATATATATAAGACAGAATAAGGGTTGGCAGTCAAGAAAACCTCGGAAAGCAAAGGGGAGGATATGGTAGGTCATAGAAACAGATAAAGAATTTAGAAGGAAAGGACAGGAAAGCACCCCCAAGCACAGGAAAAAATTACATTGACATAAATACCCCAGAAAGTGGAGGGGAACGATAGCCCCCCCGGTGGCGTAGTGATTATCGCACCAGACCGGTATTCTGGAGGTCGTGGGATCGAATCCCACCTGGCGGGCGTTTTTTCTCCACTTTCTTTCTTTCTAAATTCTTTATCTGTTTCTGTGACCTACCATATCCTCCCCTTTGCTTTTCGAGGTTTTCTTGACTGCCAACCCTTATTTCTGTCTTATTTTCAACGAGTCCCTCATTTCCTATTTTGATTCGCTATATATATATATATATATATATATATATATATATATATATATATATATATATCAGGGTGTTGAACCGGAACTGAACCGAAAAAAGAAATAACAGTTACCGGTTCATGCCGAAACGGTTCGACCCTCCGTTCTTGATATTGCACAGTCAATGCAATTCAGGTCTTTTTTCTTTCACGTACCATCAACTTCGTAAAGGCTCGCGCACATTCCACGCCAGACAGTTGAACATTATCACGCTCTATGAAACCATGTAGCAATGGCCTGTTGCTGCTAAAACCGCGAGCATAGTGCGAGCTGACCAAACGAAATTTCTTTCTCGGCAGTTTGCAGGGGATATAAAACGACTTTGCCCTTCCCTAGCTGCGACTTTATCGGACCAATCAGGCTGCAGGAGTGCTCCACTGCGCAACGTGATGATGGTTGGTGTTTCATGGCGCAAGGCCAGCGAGGGCAAAGAGCGCCAGAAAAGAAGTTATATAATGAAGCGAAGTGATTAACACAAAAAGGTAGGTATAAAAACATGTAAATCGGACATAGTAAAATCAAATAAAGGTAATGGTGATGGCTGGTGTATAGGGCCAGATTTGATTATGCGTGATATGAGATAAGGTTTAAAAAATTAACATCTGACAAATAATCAAACACACGTTTCATAGAAACACTGGCATCGTCACCTAGAAACATCGATGGATGTAGTGGGATATGTTGTCTGTAGAGTTCTCTGAAGTGTTTGTGTCGTGTTGTCTGAAGTGCCTTGCATGTTATTAGTATGTGGACTACGGATAGGCCCTCCCCGCACCCGCTACACAGGGGTCTTGGAGATCCCGTGAGCAGGTGGGAATGTGTTGCATGCGTGTGGCCTATCCGTAATCGAGCCAGGGTAACTTCGTTGTGTCTGTTGTGAGTATCAGTGGTGTATGCTCCCAAGAGTGGCTTTATAATGTGTATTTTGTTGTCAGTCTGTTGATTCCAGTGCGTTTGCCATGTTGTGCGAAGTTGTTGTCTGATGTGTGATTTGAGGTCGGTGTAGGGTATTGTTGTTATGTCAATTGTAGTTGTAAGGGCAGCAGCAGCCGCCATTCGGTCTACGGTCTCATTACCTGGAATTCCAGAGTGCCCTGGCACCCAGCACACGGTCACCTCAAGGTTTAACGCATGCACAGACATAATAGTACTAATGAGAGCATTGACCACATGGTTTTTAGATTTCTGTGAGGATAATGTACGCACAACACTTAAAGAATCAGTATAAATTACAGATTTTGGAATTCGACTTAGAAAAATATGTTTAACTACAAGAAGTATGCCATAGGCCTCTGCCGTAAAGATACTTGTATTTCTATTCATAGTTCTACAGACATTAAAGGTACCACCACCATGCGCAGCACAGAAAACAGTTGTGGCAGTTTTTGAAACATCTGTGTAAAATTCAGCACACTTGTATTTGTGCTGCAGGGACAAGAAATGTTGCACGATCGCGCTTCTAGGCACTCTGTTTTTCTCGACACTTGTAAAAGATATATCACATGATATCGGGCGAAGCTGCCACGGTACTAGAAGTTCAGTAGCGGAGGTTTTGATGGTGTCTAAGAACATGACATCAAGTTGTGACGCTTCTTCTCTTACTCTGAAAGCGAAGGGAGCAGAGACTGATGGGCGATTAGTAAGAAGTTGAGATATGGATGTATCATAAAAAACTGACGTAAAAGGATGGTGAGGCATTGATGAGATTTTAAAAGCATAAAGTAGGTCTGTGTAGGCTCGCTGACGTTCTAGGCTCCATTTGTTGCACTCTACATACAGACTTTCGACTGGACTAGTCCGAAAGGCACCACACGACAAGCGGAGCCCTAGATGAAGCACAGGGTCCAGCATTCTGAGGGATGTTTTAGTGGCTGACCCATAGACAACGCTACCATAGTCAAGTCGTGAGCCTATCAAGCTGGTAAAAACACGTAAAAGAAGTTGTTTGTCAGCACCAAAAGAAGTGTGCGACAGAACCTTCAGGATATTCATTGTTTTTAAGCATTTATGTTTTAGTTGTTTTATGTGTGGGATAAACGTGAGCTTTTCGTCAAAGGTTATACCTAAAAACTTGTGTTCTTTCTTGACAGGAATCGAGACACCATTGATATGAATGTCTGGATCCGACCGGATGCCACGCCTCTTGGAAAACAAGACACAAGTGCACTTCCCTGGATTAAATTTAAAACCGTTGCTGTCTGCCCAACCAGCTAGCTTGTTAACACCAAGCTGGACTTGGCGCTCGCAGACAGACAGGTTACAAGACTTAAAGGATAATTGTACATCGTCTACATAAACGGAGCAGGAAATCCACGGTGGCAATGCCTTCCTGAGGGAATTCATTTTTACAATAAAAAGGGTGCAACTTAAAACTCCACCTTGTGGCACTCCATTTTCCTGCACATGCACCCTAGAGAGTGCAGTTCCAAGTCGCACGCGAAACGTCCTTTCGGACATGTAACTAGAAAGCGTGTTCATCATGTTACCCGTTATGCCAAAGGACTTCAGGTCGATGAGGATACCATACCTCCAAGCAGTATCATACGCCTTTTCTAGATCAAAGAATACTGTCATACAGTACTGCTTATGGAGGAAAGCATCTTTTATATACGCCTCTAATGCAACGAGTTGATCGTTGGTAGATCGCCCCGCCCTGAAGCCTGCCTGGCAGCTCTCGAGAAGACCATTGTACTCTAAGAAGTACACGAGTCTCCTGTTTATCATCTTCTCAAAGAGCTTACACAGGCAGCTTGTCAGGGCAATGGGACGATAACTGGTAGGAGAGGAAGGGCGCTTCCCTTCCTTTAGGACAGCCACTACAATGGCCTCCCTCCAAGAGCGTGGAATGTGCCCCGAAAGCCATATTTTGTTGTACAGGTGTAGGAGTGTTTCAAGGGTGTCTGAGTGTAAAAATTGTATCATTGTGTAAGTAATCTTATCTGCACCTGGAGCTGAAGGTTTACATGTGGTCAAAGCAGCCTTCAGCTCATAAATTGAAAAAGGAGAATTGTAAGAAGTGTGCGACTTGTTGCTATCACGCAGTGACTTCTTCTCCGCAGATGTTTTGTGTTTCATGAAAGTGTTTGTGTAGTGTGCTGAGCTGGACACGTGTTCGAAGTGTTGTGCAAGCGTGTTAGCCTGGTCTTCCAGTGTGTCCCCTGTTGTACTAACCAGAGGCAGGCTGTGTGTCTGTTGTCCTTTTAGTTTTCGTATTCGTGTCCAGACTTTGTGTGTGTCAGTGTATGAGTTGATGGAAGTGAGGAAGGTACGCCAACTCTCCCTTTTTGCCTCACGACGCACTCGCTTCCCAAAAGCCTTTGCCCGTTTAAAAGAGATTAGGTTATCCGACGTGGGGTACCGGCGAAGGACACCCCACGCCTTGTTCTGGGCCTCTCGCGCCCGCCTGCAGTCCTCGTTCCACCAGGGCCTCCTTGGGTTGCGGGACGCACTGGAGGCCTGGGGCATGGACTTTTCGGCGGCGTCGACTATGTGCGCCGTGACGAGTTGGGCTGCTTCCTCAACGTGTAGGTGTTTTATGGTTGTGTGGTCTAGTTTAGATGTTTCTGTGAATGTACTCCAGTTTGCTTTTGATTCATTAAACCTGTTATGGGAAGATGGACTGCATGGGCCTTTACCTATGTATGTTAGGGATGTGGGGAAGTGGTCACTACCATATGGGTCCGTGCCCACGCCCCACTCAAGACATGGAAAGAGAATTGCAGAACCAATAGCCAAGTCGAGATGTGGGTACGTATTATGTCCTAAGTTATGGTATGTAGGCTGTTTTTTGTTGAAAAGGCATGCTCCTGAAGATGTAAGAAATTTCTCTATCAGGCGACCTCGGGCATCCGTTCTGGAGGAGCCCCAATGAGAGTTGTGCGCATTAAGGTCGCCTGCTAGGATGTATGGTTCGGGCAGCTGGTCGACCAGCGCCTCGAAATCTGAGCTCGAAAGTGCATGATCAGGAGGAATGTAAATGGAGCACACCGTTACCAACCTATTAAATATTATTGTTCGAATTGCTACAGCCTAGAGGACAGTGTTCAGAGTGACAGGGTGGCAGGCTAAGGATTTCCGGGCGACAATTGCCACACCTCCTGAAGAGTGTGTGCAGCCAACCCTGTCCTTTCTGAATACCATGTACCTATTTAAGAAATTTGTCTGTTTGGAATTGAGGTGAGTCTCTTGGAGACACATGAGACTTGGCTGATTGGCATGCAGGATATCATACACATCATCAAGATTTTTAAGGAGGCCTCTGCAATTCCATTGAATTATGTTTTCTGTTCCCATTATTTACGTTTAAGAATGAATGGAGTGTGTGTGTCTGTAGGCTTGGAAGTCGGTGGCCGCTCCTTGCGCTGCGTTGCAGGCAGGAATGGCCCGACATCCATCTCGTCGTCGGATGTCCGAGGGGTGCCCGACGGACCGGGCCCCCCGGACTTGGCCCCCCCTCGGGAGCCCTTCATTTGAGCCGCCACCGCCGAGGGCGTCCGGGGCACCAGAGGTGGCACGGGCGGTGCGGTGACGGTGGGAGCCGGTGCGGGGCCCGTGGTGTCCATCACCTCGGTACCCTCCAACGGACTGGAGGACGGGGAGACAGAGGCGGGAGCGGCACCGGTCCCGACGGAAGACGTTTGCACCACAACCGCTGCTGCCTCAGCAAGCTGCGTGGTGCCGGGTTGGGCTGCGTGAGGCAACCCAGCGGGGGGCGGGGGCGGGACCAGGTCAGACTCGCTGAACTGGGTCCCTGTGGAAACCAGACGCCGCTCCGCCCCCCGGCGAGCCGCGTCTGCGTACCTCCCCAGAGGGAAAGAGGCGAACCTCTTTCGCGCCTCTGGGAAGGTGATGTTCTCCGTGACCTTGATGTTAATTATCTTTTTTTCCATTTGAAATTTTTCACACTTGCGGGAGTACGCTGCATGCGGCCCCCCGCAGTTCACACAAGACAGGGTATCGGATGGACAATTGTCGCTCGGATGATCATGCGCCGCGCATTTCGCACACGTCGTTCTGCCACGGCAAGAGTTTGTACCGTGCCCGAACCGCTGGCACTTAAAACAGCGCCGCGGGTTTGGGATGTACGGACGGATGGAGCAACGGATAAAACCTGCATTGATGTGTTGTGGAAGAACTGCGCGGTCAAAAGTCAAGATAATGTGCTTGGTGGGAATCTCCTTGTCGTCTCTGCGGATAGTGATGCGTCTCACGGCAGTGACGCCCTGATCCTTCAAGCCGGCAAGGAGATCCGCATCCGTTTCGTTCAAAAGATCTGTCTCGGATATCACACCCTGGGAGCTGTTGAGGCTCCGATGGGGTGTGACCCTGATGTCTAGATCAGCCAGTCTAGTCTGGGCTAGAAGCTTCGTGGACTGCTGCTTGACATTTATTTCGATGAGGAGTTCACCAGACCTTTGTTTTTTGCACTTATATGATTTTCCTACTATGGCTTCAAGATACTTGGCGATCAAGAAGACTGACTGAGATGCTAGAGGGTGGGTTGGATTGAGCGATTCCATCACAAGAAAACGAGAAAAATTATCCGGTTCAGGAAATGTTAAAGATGGCAATGGGGGAAAAGATACTTCGGTGCGACCCCTTTTCAGGGACCGATCACGTTTGGGGGGGGTTTTGCAAATGCCATATAGCATAGTATAAAAGCAGGGAGACTGGGGTACTTTCTTCTTTGACCTTACCCTGGTAGTCAAAGAGGTCCCGGAGCTCCCTGCCTGGTGAACAGACAGGGAGCCCATCCGCCGGAGCTTGACCTGGGCTCCGACGGCCACCGTTCGTGGTTTCTAACCCTCCACCTATAAACACATCGCCACGGTTGGATCCAGCTTATGTTTGGGGGCTCGGGGTCCGCGGTATTGCCAGTACCGTCACCAAGATTGCTCAAGGTGCCCCGTGCGGGGTCCACTGCGCAACAGCGAAAGCACACACCCGATGTGTGCAAACCTTTTGCATTTCATAATTTGTTTAAAAGGTCCGACACCTGCAAATTGTTAATACTTGACAAGTGTGACCGCAGGAGCTGCTCAGTGGCCAAGCCGTTTGCTGCTGACCACAAGTGGCCTCGATCTCCCTTCCCCACGACCGTTTTTCTGAAGTAGATGGAAATCGAGAACGTGGGTGTATCGAGATTTTGATCCACGTTTAATATCACCAGCTGGGTAAAATAAGTCTGCTGGCCTGAAACATAAGCTGCGCCTCGAAGCAGAGATATAGCACGGGGCATCAAATGCGCCAGTTTTTTTTTAATGTGTTTACACGGAAAACAACAAAAAGTAAAAGGCGAATCACGTTGTTTTAAAATATTAAGCAAAAAGTAAGTAAAACCGAATATGTAAAAAAAACCTCCAAAACGTGGATATTGCTCTATAGTTTTTTTTTGCCCTGCCTTTCACAACCAAACGTGTCATCAATGCGAAGGAAGTGAGTTCCGTGGTCAGTTTTTGGGGACAGTACAGTGGACAAGTTCCGTTTTTTACAGATACAAATAACAACAGATATGTCAGGGAAAACTGTTAAGGTGCGCACTTAATCCCTTGGCAAGAAACTGCAGCCCTCGACCTTGTCTTGGAAGCAGAAATAGTAACAAAGCAGATTACACGTGCAGAAAGGCAGGCCCGTACCTCACACTGTCCCACTCGCCCAGCGATCATCTTTTCTGCTTGTTCTGCAGTTTTGTCTCTTTCAGATCTGCTTTTTTAGAAGGTGCACTTGTACTGACTGCACAACTCGCTACATTACTTCTACTGCTACTCGTTCCGGAGGGAAGTACTGCTGTATGCGAATTAAAGAGCGCCTAACCAAAATCCCCCTCGCGAGGGGCACGGTCAAATGCAGAGCATTTTCAACCGGTGTTGCGACGTTGGTGTTCGATTGCATCGCAGCACTGGTAGAAGGTCTTGATTCCATCCCGTACAACGCTGACTCCGACGACAGCATCTGAAGAGAGCGCAGGCGATCACTGTATTGGAGCTCCGCACATACCCGATTTTATCTGGTTCGAACGAAATTGACAGCGAGAGCGAAAACCGAGAACCGCCCCATCACGCACGACCGCGCCGCGACCACGTCACGACTACGTCACGATCACGCCACAACTGTTGTTGCTCCAGCGCCAAACTACGACGCATGCGCGCCCCACCTGTTGCTGAACGCGATCCGAGCACGCAGAGAACACGCGAGGAGCAGCGGAGAGCAGGCGAGGAGGAGTGGGGGAGAGGGCGCACCTGGAACGGCTGTTGCGGACGCCGAGGCACGCCAACGCCGGGTGACATCGTGAGTTAAAGAAATGCTCTGCATTTAAAAGTTCCATCTCATCATCTCATACCCCGCGCGTCAAATTTCCCTTTCATTTTGTAACAGCATAATCTGTTATAAGATTCCGCAATGTAGCACGCGGAACGATGGCCGGGGTCAGGCGGTACGATGACATACAGATTGTAATGCGCGCATCCGGTATAGCTATCGCAAAAAGAATTTGTTCGGTTCGAGCAATAATGCAGTGACTGAGCGTTAACTAAAGCTTAATTTTTAACAAAAGTGTGGCTAACACATTCGATAAGGTGACAGCTAACAAATTATTCAGGGTGACCAAATAATCTAATTCATTAGTCGTATTTATGTGCCTGTTGTAGGATTTTTCTGTTTTGTTAGAACTATAAAAAATGTGCGTCATTGGTATTAAGCACGCACTGGCATTTGAACGAACCAGTACGCAGGCCTAAATTTAAGGCTTCAAGGTTAGCGTGATGGCCGGTTTCATAGTGACGATTGCGATTTCAACAAAAAAGGAAAGGGCAGAAAATATATCCTACCGTCATATCTCTTGGCGGTGGCCTTATGAATAGTCGCTAGGACAACATAAAGTCTGAGCGAGAAAGTAGGGGGTGAATCGTCGCCGCTTCATCTTTTAAAGACGATAGTCTTTCTTGGGCTACTTAAACCCAGAAATTTTGGTCTGTCTGTATGTCTGTCTGTCTGTCCGTCTGTCTGTCTGTGACTAGATTCAGCCACCCGGCCAAAGTGAAACAACGCCTGCGCAATAGTCTTATATAGTCACAGCTAAATTTACCCGTCTAAGTCCGGTGCAATTTTCATACCTGTCAACATTGTTGAAGAAGAACAAGACATTACGCAAATATAAGACAACAAATTAATACAGAAGTGATGTCTGCAGTGTTCCCTTATACAAAATCATACATGCTTGACTTTGGCGAAATTAAATACTTCATCAACTCCAGAAAAAAAATTCACTTCGCTGTCGCCCGCGCCACTATAGCTTCTTGCGGCATTTTAAGGAATCAACTGGCAACAGTTACGAAAGGTTCCAGATAGGTTCCACGTTCTGCTTGCAACGCACGTGGAGTAGGGAAACGAAGTTCTATAAACGTTGAAGTAGGGCGCCTCGATTCACGCGCGTCTTCGCCGTACGGCAGCGTTGGCATCGAGACACCCGGTTTGGAGCAGTGGAACGCGGCAAATGTAAAATAATTTAAGCAAACCTTTGGCGTGTTTACCTTGGGAGGAGCGCGACGCAAGAGGAACAACATGAGAGGTGAGCGGGAGAGCGAAGGGAGGCATTTACTTTGCAAAAGTCGATAAAGACTATCGTCTTTTGACGACATTTGCAACGAAAGAAGCAGATACGCGGCCATTTTTTTTTAATATATCGTGATTGTTTAAAGTTTGCTTTGCAATTCCGCCACTGCCTTTGGGGAACAGCAGCATTTTGAATTTTTGTTTGTGTTTTGATTTGACTGTCGTTCTAAACTACGAAGTGATTTTTGCTAATTTCAGTGACAATTCAACTCATCGAACCGGTTCGCGGACTGGTTCAAGCTCCTGAACCGGTTCGCGAACCAGTTCGGTACGTGATTTTGTCGAACCGGAACTGAACCGCAACGAAATTATTTCACCCGAACCCGAACCGTAACCGAACCGGTATTTTTTTCGGTTCGACACCCTGATATATATATATATATATATATATATATATATATATATATATACATATATATATTGTCACGAAGCCAAGGACGACGCAGTTGTTTTGGAAAAGAAGCAAGTTTATTGGAGCGCACTTGTGCTCCCCTAACAACTCAAAAGAATACAGAGGCGGCGAAGCAGCGGTCAACAAAGTGACGTGCGTCGGCGAACGTCGCAGAATCGAACACCCCGGCCCTGCAGGCTTTTTAGATGCAGAGAATCTCATTCACTCGCCTTGTCCCTCCGGCATCGTCGTCGTCGGCGTTGTCCGCCCCTCTCCCATTCTCCTCGCCGCGCCAGCTGCGCTCTCCGCCGCTCACACCCTCTCCTCTCCGATAGCGAACACTCTCTTGCAAGCATAGAGTTAATACTACTGACTCTAGAGCAAAAGCTGCCCGGCCAGCCCGTGCATTGAAACGATTGAAACCGTGCTACACCCGGGCGCTGACATGATGCCACCCTCACAGCGTTGCCCGCTGCCTTTTTGCCTACTAGAGTTGGCGGCAATAGTCGGTATTCACCTACTAACCAACGCATTCCATCATGGCAGCCACCGTTGCTGTGAGTGCGCCGTGAAAACTTTGCTGTGCAGAAACGTTGTGTGAAGTTTTTCCTGTGGTAGGTAGCGAACTTTTGTGCCATGCTGCCGCGCTAGATGCAGTTTTGCATTCTCCGCAACTGAGAAGGGTAGCGCCTAGATTAGCGGGTACTTCGTACGCTCGGAGAGGTAGCTTTTGCGGGTGCGTCAGGGGAGTTCGGTCGTCGCTTCGGAGTTGAGCGGACGTGTTTTTTCGTGCCCCTGTGCTTCGGAGGGGCTTCATTTCGGCGGCCCGTTGCAAGCGCGGGCGGTTGGACGTCGCCTGGCTTTCGCTCTGCTGGTGTGGGCGGCCGTTGTGCCAGCTCCCGCCCCCCCCCCCCTTCCTCTCCCAGTACCCGTCTCCAAAGCGGTCGGGACCGCCGCAGACTTCGCTCTTCGTCGCACCATGCTCGCCTCCGCGCTTCACTGTTCCCTTCGAGGTTTCTCGTCTCCCGGACGCAGCATTACGCCAGCCAACAGTGTTTGTGGTGTGTTGTGTGCGACGGAATCGACCACAGTGGAACTACTCTTCTCTGCTGTTTTCTCACCTTTCTAATCTTTACTTTCCTTTCTCCTATCCTATTTCCCGAACTTTTCCTGCTTGCGGACTGTGTTAAATGCAGGTGAGCTCCCATGAGAGCTTAATAATATCCCCAGTCCATTTATTTTCCTGCTTCCTTTAAAAAGAAATCACTTCCCCCTGATTGCTTTTTTCCCCTGATTTTTTTCCTAGTGGCTTCCCCTGTATTCGCGCATGCGCTGGTTCTGTATATATCATTTTGTGTGTGCTAAAAGAGTTCAGTTGATATGCAGCGCTAGTCCTGTGTAGTCTTTTCTTTGTTGTCCCGTCTGTACAGCACAATTTAAACATGTTTCACACGCCTCCCCCCCCCCCCCTCCCTGTATGCGTCAGCTGATTGTTTTCGCAATCTATTGAGGTGCTCTTTACAACTACTTGCTTTTCTTGCGAATGGAAGTTCGAACTGGACAACGCTTCCAAGAAATGCATGTAAATGGAAATCGTATTTGTGACTGCACTTTATGCTAAACAAACATGCTTTCTGTGCCTGTTCCTGTGCCTGTCTACGAGGCCCCTGCAGCACGTGTGTCAACTTTTTTCTCCAGTTGAAATACTTTTAGGTAGTGGCCCTTGCATTAGCTTAGATTCAATAACCGTGAAATACCCAAGCCTAATATTACTGAAACTCTCTCAAGAGATTTTCCGTTTTTCTAGGTACGCTTAGAGGATTTGTCATTGATTGTATGCTTGGGGACGTCACACAAGGTACATGATTAATGTTGTCAGGTTACATTAGGTCGCAATAATTCTATTTAATAGCAGCTTAAACAAACTCTCGACAAAAGCAAACCAGAGACTAGAAGATATCATGTAGAACTATAGCTTTCAGTACTTCCAACTACAAAGAAAGTAGTGCAAGTGTTCATTAATCGCTGCAGGGCTCTTTACCTTTTAAAATTTCATGCCCCCTCTCCCAGAATAAAGAAAGAGGAAAATTGTGTGAGGAACTAACTATTTCCAGCAAAGCTATGGCAGGTTTAACGCCAATAAACAGACAGGGTTAAAAGCCAAAAAACCTTTTTGAAGAAAAAACAATTTCATGATAAAAAACCTAAGCACTGGAGAAGAGGAGAAGAACGAAGTAAACAAATGCAAGCAGAGGCAGCATAAAAGATCAAAAAATCAACAAAGCAAATGCAATTCTACGAGCCAGTTAGTCACGAAAGCTTCCACGAAGGAGCAGACACTTCAGGAGAAATTTAAAAAAATTAGAAATTATGTACCCTATTTACATTATGTACACAGAAGATCAGACATATTTCAGTGGTTTTAGACAAGATGGAGCTGGAGTAGCCAAATCAGTTCTTGCCTTGAAGAAGCAGACTGCAGTGATTAAGAGAGAAAAACAGTCACAGGTGGTTTAGGGGTGTTATTAGCATGCAGCATCCTTCGTTTGCCCATTTTGTCATTTTGCCTGCTTCTTTTATGCCTATCTTTTTTTCGTCCATGGTGCTGTCTTTGTACTGGCCATTTCCTCGCCATGTTTTTTTTTTCTCCCGAATTTTTCGTCCTTTATTTTATGCCAGTCCTTTCCTTTCCTTTCAAGTTTACTGTTCCCAATTCCCCATGTAGCACAGCCAGCTGGACAGTTCTTCTTCTTTCCTTGGTTAACCTCCCTAGCTTTCTTCTACAGTTTCTTCCTTTCTTTGAAGTCGCACATTAGGTCATCTTAGCCTTGCTCTTACCATCACAAATTTCCCTAGAGGTCTGGTGGTATTACTGGTGGTGAAATAAAATTTGTTGGATAAGAATTGCTTGTACATATGACCCTCTTGCTTTTTCTGTGTTTATTTTTGCTTCTGATTCACGGACTGATGGCATTGCGATGGCCCATTATTTTTGATGAAAATAAGAATGCTGATGACCACAATCTGAATGAGCATTAGCCAGAACTTTCATAATCAGCTACAGCATTACTGGAACCCAGCTTCGGTAATGCAACTTCGTCATCATCCTTGTTGCTGTGAGCACGCTGGAATGGAAGCGTGGAAATTTTACAAGGTCTGGTGTGGCACATTTGTGGCCGCCGGTTGCTACACATATCGAATTCCTTCAATCTATCGCGTATCGCATTCGCATATCGCATTCCTTCCTTTTATCTAGTGTATACAGCTGAAGAACGTCTCGATAGCCCTGGCTGAACCGATACGTGCAGATGTAACTGTCGCAAATAATAAAATTGAGAGTTCAATTTATTGTCGGCTTTCTTAATGACTGCCAAATGCAATGCACATTAAGTGTCTGAATACTCTATATTAGCGATTGATAGTCTCATGCTAGGCAGTCTGATTCACCTGCTATAGTTATGTTTGGCAGCTGTTTCAAAATTAATCACTACGATTGAACTAATGAGCGGCAATAACAATTTATAGGTGCACTCAAATTAATTTACTTTTCAAGGGAGACGTATATCCTTCGTCGACTTCGCCTTGCACAAAATACATGACGGTCCCATCGCGACCCAAGAAAGCGCATATGTGTGTTACCTCAACATGCTTCCTAGGCGGTCTCTGTTTACAGACAGATTTCCGGCCGAACCCGCAGGCATTTCTGGCAAAACCGCCTGCAGGCGGGGTGGTCCTGATAATTGGGCGTGAACAGAAGTTGCCGTTTCCGTTCATTGGCGAAGGCACCCAGGGAAGGACAGAATGTTTTTTCTTAACGCCCCACCACACGGGTGCCCACCTCACATGAACGAAGTTTACTCCTCCCCCACCTCCTCTGTGCAGGTATATACATGGGCCATATGAGAGCAGAGGTGCAAGTATACGTAATTAAACAACGTCGCTGATCCGCCGAATTTAAGAAATGTGTCAGTCATGCAAAGCATCAAATATATTCTCGAAAATTTCAGATTGCGTGTTTCAGCGATCGAAGGAGCATGCACCAATCGCACACACCCATAGAGGAGATTTCTGCACCTACATTCGGGATTACCTTTCGGCTTCGCCTTGTCCTCCTCTAGAAAACCACCTTATCGTGCAAATAAAGTTACCATTATTATTATTAGTTGGCGGTTGTTTTATCTCTGACTCAAGTAAAAAACCGTTCAGTGAAAGTATAACAGCACCCGTAATCAAGAGCCTAGTTATACGCTAGGCATGGTAAAATGGTTCGTACATTTGTTTGTTTTTAATTTATGAATCATATACGATTAAAAGGAGCCGATCTGCCCAGGCATGTTTCGCGTAACATGATATGACCGGCTGACGGCGAGTTCAAATCGGCAGCAGCCACTACGGACATGTAGAGAAGGTGTCCTTGAAGATAGGCGGCGGCGGCTTTATTCCGTATCGTCGGCAGTCTTCGCAAGCGTGTCTTCGCAAGCAACGAAGTGACACAGCAGACACTAAGGCGTGTTAGAGTGAACCTTTGTAAATTAGCCTCACACGACTGACGCTCCTCACAATATACCGAAACTGAATTTGGCGCCTCAGCCCGACGTCTTCTTTTTGCTTATAATTTCATTTATTTTTGTTCGTCAAGCATGAATACTTCAAGAAAACTAATAAAAAGCATACAAACTCGTAAAGAAACTCAGTTATTGCCATAAAAGTTGCCTAATTTTAGCTTAGGGCCCTAAATTTGTGCCTCATTTTTAAGAAAAATTGTTAGCCATATCTTAAACTACTGATCTGGCAACTACAGCGTGGCATCATGGCGGCATTCGTGTTTAGACACATTTTTGAGCCAGCTTTACCCGCCTGAAGGCAAGGGGCATTGAATTGGATTCGATTGGATTGGATTGGCTTGCCTTGGCTTGGATTGGATTAAAGTGGATTGTGTTGGATTGTGTTGCGTCATAGCCGCGGCACGTTGCATCATAGCCGCGGCAGACGCGCTGGGGCCAGCGCATGTGCAGAACTCTCTTTTCCGCGGTTTCCTCTCCTTCGGGCGCGCTGCGCATATAACCGGTGTGCCGTTCTCCGGCAAAGCAACATCCACGCTTGGCTCAAACACCTAGAGTCCACGCCGCTTTACAAGTACGCCAACGTCGTCATCGACTGGGACCGGCTTGCGCAGTCCCCTCAACGTTATGCGCGCTATAAAACGCGGTCCCTTCGCCGCTGCGCCTATGCATCGCATCTACAGAGGGGTTCCCGCGAGGGGAGGTGGGAGTTTTGGTTTTTATCTTTCGGCGCGCATGGTTTTGGAACCGTCGATTCGCATCCAGAACATTGTAGATCCAAGAAGATTATTCCGGGCTGTTCACGTTAGATCGGAATGTTCTCCCTATTAGAACAGATAACACATGCGGCACAGAAAGAAAGAATGGAACACGCGCTTCCCTTGGCACAGAGATAACACAGACCGGCGCAGCCGGGCGGTAAAGCAAAACACAAATAAACCAACCCAATGCATGGTTCGCGGCATTACCCCCCTCTAAGAGTGCATCGACCCGGTGCTAACATAAGCCACAGTCCGAAAATAAAAATAAATGTTCGTCATCGTCCGTAGAAAGGCTTTAAGCGAACCACGTGGACGACTTCGGTCTGCGTACGTCGTCGTGATGTGCCGGGGTCACCATCGGGGATCACTTCGTAGGTACGTTGGCCAACACGTTGTAGAATCTGGTAGGGCCCGAAATACCGTCGCAGAAGTTTCTCACTCAGTCCGCGTCGTCGGATGGGAGTCCAAACGCACACACGATCCCCAGGATGGTACTCGGCGTCTCGGCGACGGAGTTTGTAGCGTCCGGCATCCACCAGCTGCTGGGCCGTTATACGAACTCGAGCGAACTGGCGGGCCTCCTCCGCACGTTGAAGATATCCTTGGACGTCGGCGTTGAGGTCGTCGTCTTCTACGTGCGGAAGCATGGCTGTCGAGCATCGTAGTCGGCCGTCTTCCATGAACAAGCTCGAACGGTGTCATCTGCGTAGATTCCTGGGTCGCTGAGTTGTACGCAAACGTTACATACGGGAGGACTTCGTCCTAAGTCTTATGTTCAACGTCGCGTACATTGACAGCATATCCGCGATCGTCTTGTTCAGACGTTCCGTAAGTCTGTTCGTTTGAGGGTGGTACGCCGTCGTTTTTCTGTGATCCGTGTTGCTGTAGCGTTAGATTCCTTGCATAAGCTCCGCAGTGAAGGCCGTTCCGCGGTCAGTGATTTGGACTTCAAGGGCTCCATGTCGCAGCACAACTTGGTTAATAAAGAACTTGGCGGCTTCTTGTGCAGTCCCCTTCAGAAGAGCCGTGGTCTCTGTGTAGCGCGTCATGTAGTCTGTCGCTACGAAAATCCACTTGCTCTCGGATCGTGACGTAGGGAACGGCCCGAGAAGGTCCATTCCAATCTGTTGGAAGGGCCTCGATGAGACGGCGATCGGCTGCGGAAGTCCGGCGGGTCTTGTCGGTGGCGTCTTTCGTCGCTGACAGTTACGGCAGCTCCGGACGTAGTGGGTGGGTGGGTGGGTGGGTGAAGGCGGGCCCAGTAGTACTTCGCCTTGATTTTTGCAATTGTGCGGGCTGTGCCGAGATGTCCAGACTACGGGTCGTCGTGGCACGCTTCCAAAATTTTGTCACGAAGGTCTGCGGGGATGACAAGAAGGTAATTCGTTCTCGTTCCGGGGCTGAAATTCTTCTTCACGAGGACGGAGTTTCTCAGGCTGAATGCTGGTAAGCTGCGGTTGAAGGTTCTAGGTACGGTGACGTTGCATCCCTCAAGGTAGTCGATTATGACGCGTAAGTCGGGGTCGGCACGCTGCTGGGCGGCTAGGTCGCTCTCCGTCACGATTCCGAAGAACGCGCTGCCTTCATCAGGGTCTTGTGCTGGTGGGTCGACGGGGGCGCGGGACAGGCAGTCGGAGTGTTTCCTGCCGGATTTATAGACGACTGTAACGTCGACCTCCTGCAGGCGCAAGCTCCACCGCCCAAGATGGCCACAGGGGTCCTTCAAATTGGCGAGCCAACACAGCGCGTGGTGGTCTGTCACAACCTTGAATGGTCTTCCGTACACGTATGGGCGAAATTTTGAAATCACCCATATAATTGCCAGGCACTCTTTCTCAGAGGCAGGGTAGTTTTTCTCCTCCTTCGATAGACCACGGCTGGCATAGGCGATTACCTTTTCGCAACCGCTTTGTTTTTGGACGAGGACGGCACCCAAGCCTATATCACTGGCGTCCGTGTGTATTTCCGTTTCGACGTTTTCGTCGAAATGAGGGAGCACGGGCGGGCTTTGCAGGCGTTTTTGCAGCTCGCAGAATGCTTTTTTTTTGGTCGTTTTCCCAGCTGAAAAGGGTGCTATCTTTCGTCAAGCGCGTGAGCGGCTCTGCAATGCGTGCGAAGTTTGCGACGAAGCGCCGGTAGTATGCGCACAGTCCGAGAAATCTTCGCACGCCCTTCTTGTCTTTCGGCCTTGGGAAGTTCGCAACGGCTGAAGTTTTTGCTGGGTCAGGTAGGACTCCCGCGGCGTTGACGACGTGGCCCGAGAACTTCAGTTCCTCGTACGCGAAACGGCACTTTTCAGGCTTCAGCGTTAACCCCGACGTACGAATGGCCTCGAGTACAGACTCCAACCTTGCGAAGTGTCCGTCGAACGTCCGGGCGAATACGACAACGTCGTCGAGGTATACAAGGCAAGTGTGCCACTTCAGGCCAGCTAGCACAGTGTCCATGACTCTTTGAAACGTTGCTGGCGCCGTGCACAGCCCGAAAGGCATCACCTTGAACTCGTATAGGCCATCCGGGGTTATAAATGCAGTCTTCTCTCGGTCTCTCTCGCCCACTTCATTTTGCCAGTAGCCGGTCTTCAGATCCCTCGATGAGAAGTACTTCGCATGGCAGAGGTGGTCGAGGACGTCGTCGATTCGTGGCAGGGGGTACACGTCTTTTTCGGTGATTTTGTTCAGTCGCCGGTAGTCAACGCAGAACCTTATGGCGTATTCGGTTGGGCGTTTACGAGCGCTCTGGAGTGCTCTGAAAAGCAGCCGCGCCTTCAGTTGGTAGAATTCGAGCGCTCGGACTACCTTCGTTTGGTTCTTTCGGAGCGTCAGCCTCCGACTCGGAGCGCTCCCGACCGCTCTGACTTCAAAGTGAGAGCGTGGCGCGATCTGGCCGGGAGGACGCGTCATGTGACACAAAACGCCGTGGTTTACCAGGCGGCTGCCCGCGCTGGCTGCACGGTGGCGCTACAGGCGCGCTGCTCTAGCTGCTCCGAGATCGCCGACGCATTCGGTTGGTACGCTGCCTCTCGCGCTCTGATTGCGAGCCGCCTTGGCATCTGGCGACTCAGAGCCAGAGGACCGGAGCGGCCAACCGAATACGCCATTAATGTGCCGTTTTTTTTCTTCACGAGTACGACTGGCGCAGCCCACGGACTTTTCGATGGCTGTATTATGTCGTCACTGAGCATGTCGTCGACTTGAGTCCGGATGGCTTCCCGCTCGTGTGAAGAGACGCGGTACTGTGACTGTAGGGTAGGTCGGGCTCCATCTTCGGTGATAATTCGGTGCTTCGCTAGGGGTGTCTGACGTAATTTTGAGTTTGCCGAAAAACACTCGCTGTAGCGACGGAGAAAATCCAGTAATCTGTCCCGATTTCCTTGCGGCAGCGCCGGGTTCACGTCGAAAGGTTGCGGCGGCTTGGAAGCATCTGGAAGCTTGGAAGCTTGGAATTGCGAGTCTCATGTATGGGCAGCGACGGTAGATGTGGTCGGCCTCTCCGCAGTGCACAGAGGACGATTATCCGGTGTTTCGACGATTATCCGGACAATCTTCCTCCGATAATCCGACGATTATCCGGACAATCTTCCTCGGCGTCTGGTTTCGTACTACAGGGGGTCGGGCGGGCGACAGTGGGCGGCGGTAGGGCGGGGCCTCTTGACGACGTGTTGGATCGTGGCGGGGTCGACGAACAGCCGCGGAGTAGGTCATTGCTTGTGGTTCGCGGGGTGCTTCCAACTGCGTAGAAGTTCCCAGTGTGTTTTGGACTTCTTTTGGGATTACGTCGGTCAGGGAAGCCACTTGAGGTTGCGGCGTCGTTGGAAAAAGCTTCCGAAGCTCTTCCCTGACCACTGCTCGGATGGTCTCGCGCAATGTATCGGAGCTTCCAGTTGCGGCACCGATGGTCTCCGAGAACAGCGCGTTGACAGGGCGGTCGTACTGCCTCGTTCGAATTTCTAGCGTCTTCTCCATCGCGGCAGCTTCACTTCGGCCATTAGTTTTAGGGGGGGTTGCGGACAAGGCTAGCAAAGAGTTCTTGCTTTACGCCTCGCATGAGAAACCTTAGTTTCTTTTCCTCCGTCATTTCTGGGTCCGCACGGCGAAAAAGTCGTTTCATTTCCTCGACGAAGATCATGACCCCTTCGTTGGGGTGCTGCGTTCAAGTTTCAAGCAAAATCGCTGCGCGTTCTTTCCTGACCACGGTAGTAAAGGTCTTAGTGAACTCGCTTTTGAACTGAGCCCAGTTTGTCAAGGAGCTCTCGTGGTTCTCGAACCAAGTGCGAGCTGAATCTTCTAAGTAAAAGAAAACATGCCGGAACGTTTCTGCGTCGTCCCACCTATTGAATTTTTGGACGTGCTCCAGTTTCTCCAACCATTCTTCTGGGTCTTCTACGGGGGCTCCACGGAATGATGGCGGTTCCCGTGGCTGCTGCAGAACGACGGGAGGATTGGCTTGGTTGACCATGGTGCTGGTTGCGACGTCTTTCTTCTTCGTCTTCTCCGGTAGTAGACCGGACTCGGGTGGTAAATCTTGCAGGCGGAGGCTGGCTCTTGTTGGACTGGCTTGGCGGCTTCCAGAGGTTGTAGTGGGCATGAAGGGTGCGTACCCAGCACCTCCACCAGATGTCATGAAGCCAAGGACGATGCAGTTGTTTTGGAAAAGAAACAAGTTTATTGGAGCGACCTTGTGCTCCCCTAACAACTCAAAAGAATACAGAGGCGGCAAAGCAGCGGTCAACAAAGTGACGTGCGTCGGCGAACGTCGCACAACCGAACACCCCGGCGTCTGCTCTGCAGGCTTTTTATCTTTCGGCGTGCGTGGTTCTTGGGAGAAGAGGAGACTCGCAAGAGGCTCAACGAACGGTACCTACCGCAAACCCCGGAGGAAGTGTTCCCAGAGTACTGCGGCAACGAAAATCCGTGGCTCGACCGCGACATCGAGGTGGGAGAGGTGCGCGCCGCCTTGCAGACGCTCAACTGCAAGTCCGCCGCGGGTCCCGACAAGATCACGAACAAGGCCCTCAAGAATCTGAGTGACGAGGCGCTGGTGGCCCTCACCGCGTATTACAACAAGTGCTGGCGGACGGGTAGGCTGCCGAAACAATGGAAAAGTGCGAGGACGATCCTCATACCCAAGCCGGGCAAGCCGCTGAGCATCGAGCACATGCGACCGATATCCCTGACCTCCTGTGCGGGAAAGGTCCTGGAGCACGTGATCAACAGGCGGTGGCAGCGGTACTTGGAAGAGGAGGGCCTTTATCCGAACACCATGCTCGGTTTCAGGGAGAGGCTCAGCACGCAAGACGCAATGTTGCTGTTACAACACGACATCCTCGACACGTCGATACCGACGCAGGACAACAAGGCGGTGCTGGGCCTCGACCTGCAGAGCGCATTTGATAAGGTCCGCCACTCGGCCATACTGAGACAGGTCTCCAACCTCAACATGGGGAAGAGGACGTACGAGTACATTCGAGACTTCCTGACGGGCAGGACTGTGGAAATACAGGCGGGGGACCTCTGCCTGGACCCGAAGAGACTGGGCAGCGTGGGCACCCCTCAGGGCTCGGTGATCTCGCCGGTGCTCTTTAATTTGGTGATGATCGGCGTGGCCCGGCGACTCTCGGCGGACCCGCGGGTGTGTTACACGATATACGCAGACGACATTACCCTGTGGGTCCCCGGGGGAAGTAACGGCCACATCGAGGAAGTGCTGCAAACGGCGGTATACGCCATCGAAGACTACCTGACGGACACCGGCCTGAGGTGCTCACCGCAGAAGTCGGAACTCCTGCTAGTCCCGCCCCCGGGAAGATATCGCAAGAAAGGAGAGGAGGATTCTCGAGTGATTACGGTGCGCACGCGGGACGGCACCGTCATTCCGAGAGTCACCACCCTGCGGGTGCTGGGGATGTATCTGGAGGCCAGTCGTTGCAACGGCACGTCGGCCGACCGTATAGTTACGAAACTCGGCATTGCCACGAGGCTCATCAAGCGCCTCGCCACGAAGCACAGCGGCATGAAGGAGGCCAGCCTCCTGAGGCTCATACAGTCGTTTGCAATGAGCCACGTGGCGTACACCGGAGCCTTCCACCCCTGGAAGCGGCCGGAGCGTGACAAGATCAATGCGGCCATCAGGAAAACATATAAGACGGCGCTGGGCCTGCTGGCCAGCACCAGCACGGAGAGATTGCTGGAGCTGGGCCTCCATAACACCTTGGAGGAGGTCAGCGAGGCCCAGAGGACGGCGCAACTCGAACGTCTGTCAACGACGGTGGCGGGGAGGGAGATCCTCACGAGAGTCGGCTACAACCTACGAGAAGTGCGGGAGTCATCGAAGACGCCGCGGCTACCGCAACCGGTGCGGGAGCGCCTACGCATCCTGCCGCTTCCCCGCAACATCCACCCGGACCACAACCGGGGTAGGAGGGAGGCCAGGGCGCGCGTGCTGACCGAGACGCACGCGAACGACACGGGGGCGCTCTACGTGGATGCGGCCCAGTACCCAGACAGAAAGGACACCTACGTGGCCGTGGCGGTGAAGGCCACCACGGGAGAACTGTACAGCGCCTGCAGCGTGCGAGCGAAGATGACCTGCCAAGCCGAAGAGACGGCGATCGCCCTGGCGCTCACGGGTGCCGGGTGCACGACGATCCTCAGCGATTCGCGCACGGCCATCACGAACTTCCTCAAGGACTCAGTGTGCGCGAGTGCAGTGAGAATGTTACAGTGCAGTGCGGGGTCCTCGGCCCCGAAGACCGTCACGACAGTTCGCTGGTTCCCGGCACACGCGGGTGCGGGGGCGAGCGGAAGCGGCTTCCCAAACCGCAACGAGACTGCGGACGCCGTCGCGCGCGAACTCACGGGCCGCGCGGCGCCTCCCCGCGACTCGCAGGCGGCAGAGGGACGGCCGGAGGAACTAGAGATGGAACCCTTGGTGGCTTACGGAGACATCCTGCAGTGGTACCGTGCGGGGCGCCGGCTTCGGCCGCCCCCACATCCCCGCCTCAGCAGGGAAGACGCGGTACTGTACCGGCAGCTCCAGACGAACTCGGTGCTGACGCCGATGCTGGCGCGGCACGTGTGCCCGGAAGTGTACGAGTCGGTGTTGTGCAGTGTGTGCAACGTGTCATGTGCGACTTTGGCCCACCTACTGTGGGACTGTGAACTCAACCCGGTGGAGGCGAGTGCCTCGAAGGACTTGCCCGCTCGAACCACTAGTGCCATGAACACTTATGACCCCGACGTGCAAGCACAAGAGATCCAGCGGCTCAAGGCCGCCCTTGCTCGGCAGAGGCGCAGGGAGGTCCCGGCGCGCGCTCTTGGGGCTTCCACCCCGAGAGCCCGCGGGAACCGACCGCGCGGAAGCCAGCGGGCCCTTGCTTTGAGGACGACCTAAGTCGCGGGGGGAGGAAGGCCCTGCATGGCCCTTACCTCTCCTCGTTCGCAGGACACCAATAAAGTCTTTCTCTCTCTCTCTCGAACCGTTGATTCGCATCGAGGACATTGTAGATCCAAGAAGATAATTCCGGGCTGTTCACGTTAGATCGGAATGCTCTCACTATCAGAACAGAGAACCCATGCGGCACAAAAAGAAAGAATGGAACACGCGCTTCCCTTGGCACAGAGATAACACAGACCGGCGCAGCCGCGCGGTAAAAGCAAAACACAACTAAACAAACCCAATGCATAGTTCACGGCATTATATATATATATATATGTGTGTGTGTGTGTGTGTGTGTGTGTGTGTGTGTGTGTGTGTGCGTGTGCGTGTGCGTGCGTGTGCGTGTGCGTGCGTGTGTGTGTGTGTGTGTGTGTGTGTGTGTGTGTGTGTGTGTGTGTGTGTGTGTGTGTGTGTGTGTGTGTGTGTGTGTGTGTGTGTGTGTGTGTGTGTGTGTGTGTGTGTGTGTGTGTGTGCACGCGCACATGCGTGCGTGTATGTGAATTGTGATGACTGACATTCTCTGGCCGCGGAAAACATACTAGCAGACGATGAGGGGAAAGGAGGAAGACCAACGGAAGCACACGGGGCGAGATGCAGGAGAGGAGTGTCTTCCGTGGAGCTGGTGGCCAGACAGCGAACGGGCGAAAAGATTGCGCTCGGGAGGTGGTTCCGGTTCGAGCCAAGGGCGTGCTTGCGCCGAGCACCGAGAACATTCTCAGGGAACTGTCTCGGAGGACCCGCCGTTGTCGCCCGGGTGCCTGTTCCCGTTGGCCTGTTCCCGAGATACATTCCGGGCCAAGGTTCGGCGACGAGGCCTAGACTGGCCAGGCACGACCGCGCGGGTCGTGTGTTCCAAGCTGCGGCCCGCGCAGCTCTATCGTCTCCCGGTGTGCACCGTCGCCACGAGGGAAACGACTTTGCCCGGTTCGACACGTCTTCGTGTCCTCAACACGATCGACTCACGGCTTCGATGCGTCGCTTCGATGGCCCATCGACGTCACCCCGTCACAGTATAGAGCGGGACGTGATGTGAGCGTGTCGTTTCTTTTCCCGCTTTGAACTCCAGATCGGACTTGAGTCTTTTTTTTTCCTTCACGTTGCTCGTTTGCTTCAGTTTGTAGCCGTTTAGATACCTAATCTATTTTTCGAGTGTTGGTGTGTCCGCCTCAGAATATATGTTTTAAAGCAAAGCTTTCTAACTGTAACAGCCAGCGGTTTTTTCGTGGCGTGCGGTACAACAAACTCCCAAGGCGTCAGAGGCGGTGGCGGGGGCAGTGAGAAGGGGAGGAGGGTTTCACTCACGGAGCACACTAGAGATGGCGCCACGAATTTACCCAGCCTTCCCCGCGCGGGAGTGCCTGCTCGCCGGCGGCGGTGTTGGCAGTGCGACTTTGTCGTCTGCTTCAGCGGCGCTTGTTTTGACCCGGTTTCGGGGCAGCTTTGCGTCCATTTCGCAGTGCCTTCACCCGGCTTGATTAATTTGTTCGACAGCACCCCGCACCCGTCGGAATTAAGTGGTCGTACGGAGAAAATACGTTAAGGATTGGTTTGCAGGGCGGGAAAAGAAAATGTGCAAACCCCATACAGACCGCTAGAGAAACGTTACCTTTTGCGCACTGCTTGCCACGAATGGAACTCCATTTCCTATATTGGTGATTACCATTTCGGTTGTGTTTTAAGAGGTATTACAAAAGGTGAAAGTAGCAACAGGTTCTGATAAATAGGCATTATAAAAGTTCCCCCACCTTTCTCGCAAACCTACTAAGCTAACTAGTTAAAATCGGTATAAATGGGAATCACTAAGCTCACATGCCGCATTGTTTCGGTGTGTGCGCTTGTGTCGCGCGGTGGTGTAGCCCCAAGCTAGCACATAAGGATGGCTAGGTTCCGCTGTCTCACTCCTCGAAAGACGCTCCTCTCCGTTTTCTCTCTACCGACTCACGGCCGGGCTACACCGGCGGAGTCCCCCGCTCTAGCCCGGCCGTGGCAGACGCTGCTGCTGCGTTCGGGACGCTGCTCCCGCGAATTCCAAGTAACGGCTGGCGGAATCTCTGGTTTCAGTCTTTGTAGAGCCACGTGTGTGAATTCAAGTGACGTCGCATGGGCAATTGTTGTGGCTGTCTTTTAAAGCTTTGCTTTCCAACCACCTCCACACCGTGGATTGGAACCCATTTTCTGTCTGATTCTCATGCCATGGCTTCCCTTTTCATCGATCCTCCTCCCAAGGGATACATGCCCTCCTGCTTGACACGCGGCCTCTCAATTTCTGGCATCCGCGACCGGACTGCGAGCTCTAGTTCCATCTTGAGACTAAGCAGGCAAGTGAATGCGGCAAAGGAGGGTGGATCTATAGGCTCCGGACAGCGAAGTTTGCCGCGCGAGCACAGCGCAGGCCGCGACATACACGCGCAACTCTGGGTAGGTCCCACCGCGCCGACCGCCTTCAGCGCCAGTGAACGCAACTTAGCAAAACGCGTTTGTTATAACGTTAGTTGCGCGCATATGTACTACATAGTGCAACAAAGTCATGCAAAGTGTTATACAGTCGGGGGAAGCCTCCAAATAAAACGGGGCACTGATAAAATGCTGTCGCCTCGCTGTCCAGCCGTAGGCTAGCACAACTGGGAAGCATGTGTTCAAGGATTTGCATTCTCCCGCGGATTCTTCTTCTCTGTTTTTTTTTTTTCTCGCAGATACCGAGCATGGTTACTGAATCTTGAAAGGCCCACATTAAGCGAGCGGATTACATGCTGCCGTGGTGTACGATCAGCTTGTTAGTAGGCTGGTTATAGGCGGTCAATACACATAATTGCGCTCTGAATTTGGTAACAAAGAGGGCCCCCAAGCACAGTTATAGCATTGTAGCTTTATCACCCAGCGGTTCTACTCTGCTTCATATATTCCACGTGCTTATACCGCCGAATTAAATACATATAACCACATAATGGGGCGCGGACACTTATAGGCGTTAATGTTTCCCAAATGTTTCGCGAGCATTTGGATAGCATAAAATCGCCGCCTCTTCTTGCAAAAGAAACAATGAAATCGTTGTCTAAGCCACTGAAAAGCAAAGAAAAATAGAGCTAAGACGTGCCGCAATCAACGTTGGAACAATATGTACACAGGAAAAAAATTTTCGCGTTCGGGGAGGACACGGAGGAGGACAAACTTTATTTATCCCATCCGTTGTGATTGCGGTCACTCCGGACCAGTGAGGGGTGTACTCAAGGAACTAAATTTTTTCTCCCGTGACTTTTGTTGCAAAAGTGTTGACGGTAATAAAAGCGCTACTATTCCTTCCTAACGGAGGTCTCCTCCCAGACCAGTTGGCGTGGAGAGAAAAAAAATACCTGAATATGAATATTCCGTAATTTTTTCCGATACGCCTATTAGATTTTCTGCTTACCCCTCCCCATCCCATCCCTGCCCAAAGGAATTTCTTGTGGTAGCCTTCTCGTGATGAGTTTCTTTTTGGGGGGCGTGTTTACTTAAATGCAACTAACGTACTGGGCTACAACTGGAAGCCCAATAGTTTCTCGGCGAAGCGGGCACTTATCAACGTCCGAACTTTCGCTATACCCCAACAAACGTGAATTTCATACGGTTATATGTATGGAGCATCACATTCGGATCGAAGACCTATATGTAACTCCCGTGTGGTCCAGTTAGTAGTTCTGCAGTCGCATGCAAGTGCGCTCACATGGATGGAATACCCCGCGCGGAAACATCGCGCAACGTCTGATATATTTGCAGACAGAGCCTCCTCTTTTGTGGAGTCAACAATATAAATTACGTTTTCTTTTGAAGCGAAACATGCTGATCTTGAGAAAGGTTGGCACCGCAGGCAGGCTGTACAAGCGTTTCTCTTCTGAGAATCACGCCTATGCGGCCGTTATATGCCTTCTCATACGCGAGTTTAAACGAATAAATCCTTCTCCATTCACATGCACTATATGGCAGGATTACTTTACAATCTCTTATTTTGTTTTAAGCGCAAAAGGTGCGACTAATATGCTTAATCCGTGCTGCAAAAAGAAGAGCGCCCCGAGCCAGCAGCGTACCGGCTTGCGGGGACCGACCCCGTGTTGCGCATACTGCCGAAGGGGGGCGCTGGGTGTCGCGGGCTCCGTGTCGCCCTCTGGGCGCTGTCCGGAGCCTATAAAAGCTGATGTACGTCGGCAAAGAGTTAGAATTATCAGGTCCAGCTCTGAAGTAATGGATCGATGCGGTACGCACGAAAGAAAGGGACCAACACGCGACTGAACGCGAGATGGCTAGAGAAGCCGCAATGCTAGCACAGACAACCGAGTTAGAGACCAGAGCTAGCAACGAGGCTGAACGGGAACTGTTAGTACTTAAGCTGCGGCTTCGGGAAGGGTCACAGAGTGCTGCTTCGAGTTCCCATGATGTAGGTGGTGACACTGTGTCTAATGCGGTACAAGGCGTCCACAGCCCTCATATGTTCAGCCCTGCCTTTAACGACGAGCGAGATGAGCTCGACGCTTACAGCCAGCGTTTTGATAGGGTGGCGACCAGTCAAGGGTGGCCATCAGATAAGTGGGCGGTGTTCTTGCACTGATGTTCGACAGGAGAAGCCCTCAGCGCTGTCGGCCGCATGTCATTCGAAGATGCCATGGACAACCCTAAAATAAAGCAGAACTTTCTACAGGGGTTCAGGTACGCCGAGGAGGGCTACCGGTGCAAGTTTAAGGAGTACCAGCAGCACGATTCGGAGACAGGGCGTCAGTGCGCTGGTCATCTTCTCGGCTACTTCGACAACTGGCAGGATAAGGCCGAAAGGAAGCAATCTTACTCTGCACTTCATGACAAAATGGTGGCTGAACAGTTCCTCAATAGCTGTCCCGAGAAGTTACCAATTTTTCTCAAGGAAAGGGGCTGCAAAAACCTTGACCAGCAGTCCGAAAGAGCCGACCACTACCTTGAAGCTGGAGGTCTCACCAACTTGGCAAGAAGCCGAGAAAAGGAGAGGGGCAAGCAACCTGAACTCCAGCGGCCTTTTGATCAGCAGGTTCCCAAGACCAGCCCTTACTGCTTGTTGTGCAATAAGCAGGGGCATCGTCCAGCTGACTGTTGCTTGAAGTCTCCGGGTTCCGGCCCGCTCGGCAAAAAGAATGCCTTCTGCCTAAGGGGCCGCAAGGTCAGACACCAGGCTAAAGCTCGCTCAAACCAGCCAGAGAAGAAGGCTCAAGTGCCCAGCTCATTGTCTGGGCCAAAAACCTTCCGGATGTAAGCGTCGAACAAATGTCAATGACGCCCGGCTACGCCCAAGTCCCCAAAATGCAACCCGCCGACAACCTAGCTGGAGTGGATGCCAATGTCGGAATAACTTCTTGAAAGCCAACCCGTGGTCGTCCTACGAGATACTGGCTGTAATATAGTCATCGTGAAACGCTCACTCGTCTCTGATACCAAGCTGACAGGAGGCACGAGCTTCGTTCACCTGTTAGACCGAACACGTCTGTCGCTACCAGAAGCAGAAATAGAGATCGATTCCCCTTTCTTTTTAGGCCGCGTATTGGCCGCATGCATGGAAAACCCTTTCTACGATGTCATCATCGGAAACATCAAGGGTGTTGGGATACCACTGCAGCGGGGACAAACTCCAATATCAGACGAGAGGAGCCTCACGAAAAGGAACCGGTGATTTCAAGCACGGTGCTTGGAGCAGGCAGTGTCTCAGAAGACCTACGTAGCCCGAACGTGCCGTCTTCGCCAGTTGTACCAGAGGCGAATACATACAAACGCGTTAGTGCAGCAGAATGCGACGCTCCAAGAAAAACGCCGCAGGTACCTGCCATTGCCGTGAATCCCTCAACCGACGGCGATGGTCAAGTGGTAAAACACTCGTATCGCAAACGGGAGGACCGAGGGCCGCCGGATACCCACCGGTTTCTTTAAGGGGTACAAGCGTCCCCGCAGCGTAGCTCGTCTCGACGGTGGACCAAACGCTTGCAGCTTGACCACAAGTAGCCATGGTAGGCCGCGTGTTTGGTCCCTCGAACCCCTTCCAGCGGGGTCTGGGATCGCTGGGCACCCACTAGTTCAATGGGTGCAAGCTTCCCCTGTCGCGGCGGAGGATGACGGATGTGGACACTCTCTACCACTGCAGCAGGCGTGGTAGGTTCTTCTGGATTCGCTGGTCACCCACCAGAATAAAAATGGGGACAGGCGCCCCCCGTACGGAGAATCTAGTGTACTAAAAACCATTCCACCACGTCGCTTTGTACCATGGGGTACGAAAATGTAGGATGTACTTCGGTACCCTTAATCACGAACCAGTAAAATTGGTACAAGCAGCCCTTGAACAGGGGATCTCGTGTTTGGAAAGTTACCCGACCTTTTCGGGAAATTCCCCAGTGGAAGGTGTCGTAACTTTCACCGACGGCGATGGTCGAGTGGTGAAACACTCGTATCGTAAGCGGGAGGTACCAGGTTCGAATCCTGGGCCGCCGGATACCCAACGGTTTGTTTAAAGGGTACAAGCATCCCCAAAAGACTCTGGACGCCTTAGACGTGGGAATAAATGCTCAGGGCTTGACCACAAGCAGCCCTTGGACGGCTATGTGGGAGGTCCCTCGAAACCCTTCGCGCAGGACCCGCTGGGAACCCACCCATCAAAAAGGCACAAGCGCCCCCTGTACTTCCTTGGCAAGGGATAAAGGGCTTGGACCCGCTCTACCACTTCGGTATACGTGGGAGGCTGCTGCTCCCCGACATCAGCCGCTGCCCACCCACCAGTTTGAAAATGGGAACAGCCGCCTACCATGCGGGGTTCCTGGAAACCGTATTACCACGCCGGACCGTATCATTGGTTACAAGAAAGTGGTAGGTACTTCGGTACCGCTGGACACCAACCAGTATAAAAATCGGTGCAAGTACCCCCGGAACAGAAGATCCAGTGCTTGGGAAGTTACCCGACTTCGTCGGGAAATGCCCAAATGGAAAGGGTCGTAACTTTTCCTGCCACAGGCGGTTGCGAGTTGAGCGTCCACCGTGGCTGTGGAAGGCACCATGTGCATTTGTGTGCCTTCGTTGCGACGGTCACACACCGGTAAAATAGGTACAAGCGGCTCTTCGGCCTGGCGCTTTGCCCTTGTGTGGGACGACAACGCTTGGGAAGTCCCCCCGGCTTGCACGGGAAATAGCCCCCATGGAAAGGGGCAGCTGAAAAAACGCAGGAACGTTTTGACTGCAGCGATTGCTCAGAGGTACAGCACTCGTCTCGTATGCGGGAGGTACTGGGTTAGAATCCTGGTACCGCCGGACACCCACCGGTTTCTTTAATGGGTACAGGCGTCCCTGGTCGAATGTGGACCCTTGAAAGGGGAATCCACGCCCTGGAAAGCTGCCTTTATCCTTCCGAGGGGCCCCTGACCCTTGTCCATCTGGCGGGGCCCCTGGCCATCATGCCGCGTTGCGCGATTGCCGGGGGTGAAATAGTCTGGTAGCATATCCTGCCACAGGTGGTGGCGAGTTGAGCGTCCACCGTGGCTGTGGAAGGCACCATGTGCATTCGTGTGCCTTGGTGGCGTCGGGCACCTACCTGTAAAATAGGTACACGCGACTCTCCGGCCTGGCGCTCTGCCCTTGTGTGGGACTACAACGCTTGGGAAATTCACCCGGCTTGCACGAGAGATCGCCCCTATGGAAATGGGCGGGTGCGAAAACGCAGGAACCTTTTTTTCTTAAACTTGTTGCAACGGCAGGACCCTTCGGTCCGATCGTTTTTTGGTGAGATCGGCAGAAAAGTGACAGTTGACGCAGTTGTGATCAATTCTGTGACGCCTGACGGCATTCTTTATCGATGGCATCACTTACCGGCAAGAAAAGGAAAGAAGCAACTCGTCGTTCCAAAGGAACTACGAGGCATCGTCTTAGAAAAGTCCCATCAAGGAACCCTCGGCGATCACATGGGTGTCAAGCGAACAATAGAGCGCGTATGAAAAGAGTGCTACTGGCCTGGGATGCAAGCTTACACTACAAGCTTTGTGAAGTTGTGTACCATCTGTCAGCGAGCGGCAATTAAACACCGAGTAGCCTCGAGAGCTCTAGGCGGAGATGGAGCCATTTCAGCGTATTGCCATTGATCTGATTGTCCCCTCTCGCCAAGCGCTGGAAAGAGAAACCCATCAATAATATTCAAGGTGCCACACCCATCCAATGATGAAGCTGAAGGCGGGATCATTCCTCGAACTCTGGGAATTACCGACTGCTCGTGCCGAACAGCGCCGAAAGTTTCCAATTATTCTACTTCAGTGGTAAGGCAGCATTAGAAAACTATTTTTATTACAGGGATTAGTTTGTTTCTAGAGCGGCTACAACACGTAAGCTCACTTCCACCCATTTAGGTATATTCACAGCCATGGACTTTATTGAGGCCTCACAATGATGGATTATGACTTTATAGTAGAGCACACGACGGGTAGCGAGAACGTAGGTGCAGATTAGCTGAACCGTATCTCCGCGGACTGAGCATGCTGTTACTTTTGTTGGTTTCCCTTCCCTTGTGTGGGAGATTTTCAAACTATTTCGGATAGTACTCTTGTGGTGGAACTATAAAGTGTGAAACGACACAACGTACTGCAGTTCCATTCGTCTCGTCGCGGCCATGCTAACGTACGTTCTGAGTTTTGTTTGTTAAACAAACCTCTCGAGCAGGGGTGTGAATGTGATGACTAACATCCCCGGGCCGCGGAAAAGCGTGCTAGCAGACGACGGCGACTAACCAGCGGTCAAAGATTAGTAGCAAGAAGCAGGAAGACCACCGGAATCCCGCGGGGCTAGAAGCACGACAGGAGAGGGTGGCGGCAGAGCTGGTGGCCAGACAGCGAACGCGCCAAAAGATTGCGCTCGGGAGGTGGTTCCGGATCGAGCCAAGGGCATCCTTGCGACGAGCACCCCGAATGGTCTCAGAAGCTGTCTCGGAGGACCCGCCGTTGCTGCCCGGGTGCCTATTCCCGAAATACCGTTCCCAAGGTCCGTTCCGGGACAAGGTTCCGGGACGAGGCCTAGATTGGCCAGGCCCGAGCACGCTGGTCGTGAGTTCTAAGCTGCGGCCAGCGCAGTTATTCCGTCTCGTGGTGTGCACCGTCGCCACAGAGAAAACGCTTTTGCCCGCTTCGACACGTCTTCGGGTCCTTAACACGATTTACTCATGAATTCGAGGCGTCGCTTGGACGGTCCAACGATGTCACCCCGTCAGAGCATAGAGCAGACCGTGACGCGAGCGGGATCTCACTTTCAGAAGCATGTTTTGTTCTAGGCCTCCGTAAAAAGCTTATGCGAACTGCTCCAAATTGTATGTAGGGCACTCCAGTAAAATATGCTCGACGGTTTCTGGTGAACCGCAGTTATCACAATAGGGGTTCGAGGTTAGGCCAAGGCGATAGCGGTAGGTATGTGTTAGCGCCACGTTGAGACGTAAGCGATGGAGCAAAGTCTCTAGCCGACGTGGAAGTCGCTCCGGTAACCTCAGTGCCAAAGTTGGGTCGACATGATGGAGGAATGGGTGCTGGTTTTCCGGGAGAGACCAGAAGGTGCTTCTTTCCCTGAAAACAAGCTCCTTTGCTAGCCTAGAGGCATCGTGCTTCGTGAAGAAAATGTTCCTCACGTTCCGCAGTTCCAATCCTCTCTTGGCAGCCTCATCTGCTTTTTCATTGCCTATGATGCCGCAGTGGGCAGGGATCCACTGCAGTATCACGCGGTGTCCGGCGACACAAACTTGATGATTTAAGTAAGAGATATCGCGGGATATATGTTCCCCTCCCGTACCCCGCAGAGTAGCATGTCGGCGTTAACATGCCGGCAGACCTCTCTGATTTCCTCTAATAAAGAGCTTTCTCTCTCTTTCTGCTCCAAATGGTTCTTTTAGCCCACATTTGCTTCAGCAATAACAATTCATGATTGTCTAAAGTGCGATTAGATGAAAGAAGCCATAAAGTTTTATACTAATATATTCTAGATGGAAATCTGTCGCTGCAGTCGCGGGGCGCCGTGGGCGGCGCCATTGCCGCTAGCGACGCTACTCGCCTACTTGGCTTAGCTAGCCATGGCTTCTTTTTTGTCTGGAAGCCAAAATAAACAAAAAAGGGTAACATTTTTTTCTTGATCATCGTACATGAAGCTGCTAGATAATTACTGACAAATTATACTGTTTGGAGTTTCAATTTTATAATGATCAAACAAATTTGATGAAATTTGTGCCGTAATATTGTTGCTTTTTTGCAGCCAGAGCCAACATTCCAGTCTGTTCATGAGCCATGTCAAGGACAACTGGAACGTGCCTGCCCGGTGCATGACGGAACGCTCCCTGAAGCGAGGCTCCCCTAGACAGTGGCGCCAGATTTCCCTCTAGCATACATTAGTATGAAACTCTATGGAAAGAAGCACGATTCTATTGTACCGACTTATCCACTTCTGAATCAGGGAAATCCCGCCATATGTGGTTTGGTGGGACATCTTCCTAAAATCAACTACACTCAAAAGTGCGGTTACTGTTACTGCCCGAAACAGAGAAATTGAGGAATGCATCATGTTTTATGAATTTATTCCCAGGAACTACTTATGTCGCCATGGCTACAATTGCATCGAGAACTGTTGTTGAGTATTTACCCCTACCTTTTTTTTATGGTGCAGGTGCAGCGCGAAATGGTTGTGGAGTATCTTAGTGCGTAGAAAATGAAATCTACAATTCATTCAATGGGGTTCTTCAGAAACCCATTGAATGAACGTTTTATTTTTTATTGTGAGCAGGTGAAGCTTCACAAAAAGCAATGCGAAATGGCTGAAAGATATCTGTGTGCGAAGAACAGGAAATCTACATTTCATTCAATAGGTCTATTTAGGAAGGTTTTCTGAAGGCGTGGATTGTTTTTAAAATATTATATGCCCCTTCTGAGGTGAGGCTCTGATACCTCATGGTTTAGGTGGTTCTGAATGCTGCCTGGTTTAAATGAATAGGGCTCAAATTGTTACACGAGTTTTGAGCTGCTAGCATTAATAAATACCTATAATCAAATAATTCTTACAATAGTTTGTGGAAACTGTCACCCAAAGCGAGCTTAGGATATCTGAGGTCGTACTAAGATCATCCAGGTACCATTACACCTCAAGAACCTTTCGACCTAAAATTTAAAATGTGCCGAAAGGGCTGCAGTACTCACTTGAATGCCTACTCAAGTGTACAAACTACCGTCTGTCTGTCCTCCTTGCCAAAAAATGACAATAGTACACAGCATTCTATATGATCGTCCTACCCAGCAGGTTCCTAGGAGGTTCCGCCTAGAAAGTGCCTCCACAGACTCTTATCAGTTCTCGGAGCACGAAAATTACAACCTGTAAAAACACACCCAGACTGCGTTGCCCCACAACAAGCCAATAGGGAGTGACCGCTTAAGGGCAAAACATAAGCACTGTTTGCAAATGAAGCAGCGGCGTGATAAGACCAATAGCAACCACACCCTTGCCTCGGGCCACAAAAGAACTTAACATATTTCTTTTAGGTTTTTTTGTGACAACACTGCCAGGAGAGGCCAAGAATCTAGATGGGCGGGACAAGCATCTACTTTCTGTTGTACGTATTGCATCGATTTATCATTTCAGACGTCTATTTCCAGTCCAAACGCAATAATATGTTCGCCCTGCATTCATGTCTTTCGAGGCGTCCACCTGATAACTGTTCGATTCAGGCGTCGATATCTCGGATCTTGGGGTGGCAACAAACTGAAAGCGAAATCTCCATATTTCAAACAACCTCTTATTCTTGCTGTACCCGAATCTTATGAAATATATTCGGCGCTTTCTTTTCGTTAACGCGAAGAAGCAGGCGGCGTTCATGCTGTACATACACCACAAAGCACCAACATCACGTTAATGACGTTACTCTATGTTACACTTGATTTCAAGTTGGCTGCGGACGATTATCGTTTTCCTTACCATTAGGCATTGTATTACTGTTATAACAGGCTCGACACGAAGAAACAACCAGCGTTTTACGTATCCAAGAGGGTACTATGTTGGGCTGTGAATAGGTTGGTCAAACCGGCAGAAATCAAGCGGAAAGGTTGACAGACGATTATACCGTCCGTGGACTGTGAAACAAAGCCGCCTGAGTCTGTGCAGCAGTGACTGTCTTCAAATTACCTTCAGCACACCTGACTGATAAAGCTACCACTAACTTTAAAAGCGGTGACTAGTGGACCTATTTAACATGGAAAAATAGAAAAAGCGGGCAATAGCTGCGTTTGTTTGCGATCAGTAATGATTTCATTAAACGTAGTAATATTCTGGCAGGCCAAATTATAACAACCTATGGTCTTCAGTTGATTTAACATACTCCAGTACTTGCTTGTGTACATGTTGGTCATATTACTTTTTATGCAGGTGCGTGGTATTAAATGCGAAAATTTCAATAAACACGATCAGTCGGATGTCAGCGCTTGTGTAGAATACATTTCCGCCTCGTCGTTGACTACAATTGCACACTGGTCGCTCTTTAGTATTTTACTATTCCGGTAAATAGTACAAAAAACATAGGATACTGAAGGTATAGATACAGAGGAAAATGTACCCAGTGGTATACAATGCCATATTTAGAAAAAGAGGTGCAGCATGGTCGCTTTTTGAAAAAACTACCAAACCGAACCTGGAATTAACGCTTCCATGTATTTCTTCTGAAATAATTTAAGCCATCCTCGCTGGATTATTGAAAAATTTAAAAATGCTTTTCACGAAAATGCGCTTGTGTGCTTGAAGGATTTCAAGCTTTTCCTAAATAAGCCATCCTCTACAAATGGTGGCCAGGCCACACAAACGTTGAAATACATTCCCATTTTGCAGCAAAATCATTACACAGCAGTTGACCTAAAATTGTTTCGTAAATTTTTCGCGTTGTCTAATAATGTCTACTAATTCATAAGCATTATCAGGTCGCTTCTTTCACCCTTGTGGTCATCTTGTGTGTTAATTCTTATTTTTAGATTGTAAACACTAGTATCCCACCTCCGCCGCCAATGAAAGAAATTTGTGAAGCCATGGGGCGCCGCGATAAATCTTAGTGATGGTGTGTAAACGGAGTGATACGTGGAGTGATAGGTAAACGGATAGAAACTGCGAACGATGGTTGACACACTTGGCCATGCTCCTGTCGATAAGTAGACTTTGTAGACCAGGCAGGGAGCTACGGGGCCTTAGTGGGTATTAGAATAACTTCAGCGAATTCTGCGCAACCCGTTCTTTGATTTTTACACGCCCCATGATAAACAAAAACCCTTCCCCAAAACTTTATTAGTCCATGCAAGGGGTCCATACAGAAGCCTCACTTCTTCTGCACCGAACCGTCACTACACGTAAGCCCCATAACTGCAAACAAATGCGATCGCTGCAAAATCAATGTTTCTTATCTGCTGATTCCTCAAGGGCAACAGTTGTTCCACGCGCAAATCCGCCCTAATCCACATACCTCTCTACCCAATCACCATGATTGATCTGTATATCAAGATCACGCCCCCACAGCAGTTTAGACACCTCCCATGGGGTGACATCCAAGACATGTCATGACGCAGACAGTCATCAATCTGCTTGAAGGCCTTAGAGATCCGGACGGTATCGCCAATGCAAATTTCGAAAACTTGAGAAACCAAACTTCAACAAAGAACCTCATCTTAACCTTTCACTGTTGCACGCTCCCCAAATGAATCAGCGCAGGCATTAACTCTGGTTCTGTAGGAACTTATTGTATCAAGTGTCATGCAACGGATCAGACACAGCATTACTGTGGCCGAACACTTGAAAAGTGTTCAAGACACCACCACACCTAGCAAAAAAGCGGGAAAAACAATTCCCTGCCCCCAACTGTGAGGCATCATGCCCTGCTCATTCCAAAATTAGTCTCCCCAAAAGCAAAAAATATTCAACACAAAAATCCCCACGACATCTTCTTTCTAAACGCGGAGAATGGCTTTTCCTCTTGGGAAGTGCCCCGACGTACCTCTCCGGGATGGATGCGCACTTGCGTTCAGCACTGCCAAAATAAAGCAAGACTGACTTTTTCCTAGACTGCCACCCGCATGGCTACCTTCGGCAGCCACTCCGTCACTCCAACTCAAGGCGATCCCACATTTGTGGCCGAACAACCCCTTGGAAAGCGGTGTAGCTCCTATCTTTCTGGCCCCAAAGCCCCGAACTTCTTCTCTGGTTGGCATGAATGCCATGGACAGGGGGATCCACAAGAAATCCCTCTCTCTCTGCATCACGATGGTGCGCTCGCAAAAGATACCCAATATGGTGCACGTCTAAAAGAGATCCATCAGTTGAAATCATATAGGACATCAGACGACAACACTAAGTCTCACAGTTGCTATGTCCAAACCTGAAAAGAAAAAGCCCGAACCCGAAATCCCTGCGCCTAAGACACCGCATAACAAGATACATTACAGTAGCTCTTACCACCACACAAAAGAAGCATAAAATATTATGCTTCTTATGCATATGAGTGTCGGCCCTCTCCTTAACCAGGGACGATGTGCCTTCAAACACCTCATCTTTATAGCAGACTTCCAAATCGTACATAGTATTCCGACGGAACACTTGAATACAACTGTTGTTATTGTTGCACCAAAATCTCTGCCATATCATAAATTTCAATTGCGAACCATCCTTGATGCTGTTGCAGTCGCAACAATTATTTTCAACATGCTCTTAACAGAGTGCTCCTTGAACATCCCACCACATTATAGGCCTTCAAGATTTCAGTTGGACGCTGTCGCAGATCACTCACCTGAACCTCTTATTCTGGTAGGCGACCACAATGCGCAAAATCCACTCTCAGGCTTTTCCTGCACAGATGCTGAAAGCCGACACTTTCAAAGGTTTGGCACACAACACTCTTTCAGACGTGGATTTGGCTATCGGCACTACAGTTATCTGTATCTAAGTGGGACATGTGACCTAAAGGATAGAGAATATTTGCAAACTTGACATGTATGAGCAGAGTCTAACATTGTTCGTTTTCCAATATTAAATTATATGAACCTAGAGCGAACTGAAACACATTTACACAAGCATCTACTCATCAGGACACACACATTCATAAGACAACTGCGCACTGAACAGCCAACGCTAACACGCCTCTTCACTGGGAACATTCTCGATGCCATTTGCAAATGTGTATCAGGCCTCCTTTGCTACGGACAACCACAATGGGACCTCGTGCAGGCGCTCCTGTCAATGCATTGTGAAACTTGTTCTTCAGAGTGCTACCCTCATGTCAGAGAGACAAAAGTGCTATTCAAATATAAAGATAGGATAACTCGAGAGGTAGGGGAGGCATTCCATATCTCCAAACTGGGCAAAACTTGCGTCAGCCATCCGTCGATATCGCTTAGCCACGAGGAATTCGAGTTTTTAGATAACCGGTGAAGTTTTGTTTTTTGCCGTGGCGTAACCTTTTGATGATTTAGCTTTGGTTATCCATATCAAGCTTTATGTTAATCTGATGTTTTTCTTTTATATTGTCATGTGCAGCTGGTGTTTTGTTATTATATAATTCCCTGTCTTTCTTCAATAAAAAGTAATTGTGAGTCAGCGCTCGTCCTCTCCCCTTCTTTGCCTTAGTCTTCGTGTGTGCGCGCTGTTAGGGAAGATGAATACGTACCAACTTGCCCAATAGTCGGTTCTTTTGCGTCGTACTCATCCGCCGGGTGTAAAACTGATTATGCTGTTGGAGCCGTGCCCAGATATACCCACTCCAGGTATTGTCGTGAGCTTTTACTGCTACCTCCTTCTCATATAGTTTCATACTAATATACATTGGAGGGAAATTTGTCGCTGCAGTGGCGGGCCACCGTGGGCATCGCTATTGCCGCTAGCGACGTTACTGGCCTACTTGGCTTATGCAGCCATATGTCTTTTGTCTTGTCTCGAAGCCAAAATAAAAAAGGGTAAGATTTCTAGGGTAAGATTTTTTTCTTGTTCATCGTGCATGAAGCTTCTACAGAATCTCTGACAAAAATATTATTTTTGGAGCACCGATTTAATAATAACAAAACAAATTTGATGAACCTTCTACAGTAATACTGCTGCTTTTTTGCAGCCAGAGCCAAATTTTCAGCCTGTTCATAAGCCATGCAAGGACAACTGGAACGTGCCTGCACGCTACATGATGGAACGCTCGCCAGCTCCCCTAGACCGTGGTGCAATATTTCCCTCTAGTATATATTAGTATGACACTCTATGCTCCTTCTAGATGCGAAATAGTAGTCTTAGAAGAACTGCAAGATGGGTGTGTTGGTACGTGTTCTTGACGGAAAGTCACTATTGATGACGAAGGCCTAGCAAAAACACCGAACGCAGAGCTACTAACGGAACTTTTATTAAGGAAAAACTTATTTATATATACATGAACAAGAAATTGTGTCACACCACATGTATTGTCGCAATTTATTGCGAGATTTCAGAGCGTCATATCAAAACCGTCACACCGCAAACTATCACAAGGTAGGGGCGGTGAAAATAGGGATTAATAAACAGAATAAACTCTAATAAAAACAACTATTGCTTATAACACAACAGACAACTAACTGATGTCGCCGTCCCCTTCTTTGTAAATGCAAAAGCGTCTTTAATCATTCTACTAGACCACTGTGCATGCTTATCAACAGCAACCCTGCCACGAAGTTCAGACTGACACGTCCACTCTTTGGCGCGCGCAGCTACAGGCGGGTACAGTGGGACTTTCAAAGAGCGCCATGGTATACGAAGCCGAATGTTGTGACATCCGTCATACCGTGCAACGTATTTGTTTCTACACCTGCAAGGGACACTGTAGATGACACCTTTTTCGAAAATTTACAAAGTTTGTGCCGTGTTTAATGCCATAGCCCGCTTTGTTTGCACTTTTCCTCTATATCAGTCTTGACAATACAGTTTTCAGTTTTCCAGCTCCCCTACATGTGGCTTTCCATTATTCCGTACAGAAAAGCATAGGGAGGCCACGTTTACTGGCTCAGACCCCACGTCACAAAAAAATTCTGGCGGAATGGGTCATCTTCATTACCGGAAAACTGGAATTACTGGAATTACCGGTTACCCTTCCCTCCTAGTTATGACTTACAATAAAGTTCTTTTTCCGTTCTCTCGCTATCTCTTGGCATTGCAGGGCAAATTTTCACGAATTTTTGTTCGGCTTCACAGAATGCACGCACGCCATACAGTGCCGCAACTTTCTTAAACTGACCATGCAGACAAAAGACAAGTTTGTTTTATTCGAAAGATTTCGTGTTTTATAGTGCCCACAGCGCCTGCCCAGAACCAAACGATACTTTACTCACTGAAAAATCAATCAATTTAAGTTAAAAATTTGATTATGCCGCCACATTATGTGTTTCGTGACGTCTGCCATGGCATCACAAGGATGGGTCTTCAACCGAATTTAAAATGCGCTGTTTATTCTGCAGCGGACTGCGGAGCCTTGTTTCCCGCAGTCCTCCTAGATGGCGCCACCATACTGTGCCGCACCGCTGTTTGCCTTTGATTTGTTTTTGACCGTATTGCACCTAGTTTGTTTTTGTTACGGTAGGTTGTAATCGTTTCGTGAAACATGGGGTATGATCGATAAACAGCGTGACGTAAGACAACGTCGTTTACACTAATCGGCCAGTGTTGTGTGAGTCAATCCCAAAGCTCAACACTGCTGTGCAGCTATAACAAGGATATTGCGCGCATTACCAACAGCAGTACACATTGGTACTTCTCTGTTCACGTGTACTTTCGTAACTTCCATTGCTTACCCCACCATTCCTACTGATATAAAATGAATATGCTATACTCTCTAAGCGAAAATATCTCGTCCTGCGATCTTATCGCATGCCTCACTTGCGTTTGCTTTTGCCAGCCTCAGCCTCATATGCACGGCTGTGCATATGACGTCATATGTTCTGGTGCAAGCAATGAGCACCGTGGGGAACAGCACGAAACGACGGGGAAACAAAGAAAGAAGTGAACAGGACAGGCGGACAAAGCGGAGAACAGGACAACAAGACAAAGTAACCCAACTCGTCACCTTGGTACAACCAATGAGCTAGTGAGTCGCATGGCCTTTCCGTTTTTTTCCTAAGTTTTTTTACTTATTGGAGCGAAGTTTACGTTAAAAGTGGTGTCAGTATGATTCTAACGAGCGAATCCTTCTAATAAACCAAACTTGTGTTGTGTCTGCGTGGCTCCTTTAAGCGATGTGATATGTTACGAAAATAAAGTATGACCGCAACATTCTCGCCACTGCGTTCTTCCTTTTCCGTCCCCTCTGCACGGCTTCCTGACCTTTTTATTTCACGGCTATTCTTTTCACGGACCCAAAGTACAAAATCGTGGCGTTAGCCGGCTGGTCTAGGGCTGTCTAGCCGGCAACGCTTTTTTTTCAGCAAATGTTCGCATGAATTTGCCAGGGTAAATTTTATGCAGGCAGAACGCACGCCGTCCCTTCCAAGTTTAGAATGCACTGACTCGCCCCTCAACATGGTGCTCTGTACATCTGTGGTATTGGAACCAGCAGGCATGAAAGGGCAAAACTTATTGCGGTCTAAAAGCTAAACTTGACCTTTCTTGGGTGGCTCATACGTACACACTCTAGGACGAACTCTTCTTTTACTCAAGGTTGTCATCACATCTGCAATTACGCTGCTAGAACAGTCTCACCGAGACATGTCCTCTACGGATCTGTACGCTCTTAACGTCCCTATCACTCGGCGAGGAGAAAGGGGCTTTGCGGGGTGCCATAGCAATGGCGAGAAACATAAAAGGACGAAAATGAGCATGACTGATGAGAGAACACGTTCGGCAATGCCACACTGATTTTTTCGCTTTTGCTACACTCCTAAGGACTGCTGACGTGTCCTGGTTGTTTTTCTGTGAATGCTGTGCCGCTCCCTCTTATTTGCGGCCTCACGAATAGCACGAGTCCCGCCTTTCTCTTCCGTAGATCTTTCAATACAACAAATATTTGCAAAGCCACCATCTTCGAGTAAGTGGTGCGTTAAGGATGATTTTGGCAGGGTTACATGCACACGACGCGCGCGCTCGCACCCCTACCGTGTCGACATGGCCCCCGACACTGTCTACAGTGAGATTGCGGCTTTCTTCATCATGCGACTACCAACTCAGGACTGTCATTTCTGAGGAGTAAGCATCTAGCGTCTCAATGCCGCAGTACACCTAAACACGCTCCAGTTTTGTTTGTCGACATTACACACAGCAATGCACACCACGGCACGCGAAAGTCAGAGAAGTTAAATAGGGATAATGCTCTGTAAAATGCAGTGCAGATATACTTAGCTAACACCTGCGTCAGTTTTACTCTTACTATCAAGGTACACTTCACTCTTTTTGGTCTCACGTGAGATAAAAAAACTTACACAAAAAAATCTGAGTTTAGCCCACTCTTTGAAGGAGAATGTGAAGGTCGATCACAAGAACGAACTCGTGTATGTTCACGATCGCTGGTCTTCCCGACGAAAGCTGCACACACACGCAAACACACACACAAATGCGTCCTGATCGGTGGTCATTTCTCTTGATAGGTGGGTGCACTGTTGTTCGGTCATGAATGTGCTGACAGTGGTCTTCCAGTCTCTTTGGCGCCGACTGTTCGGGTCAGGTACAACCTTGAACGCATCCTTAGCCAAAGTCAAGCCTATGCACGACCTGTAATGAGCTGTGGGGCTGCCGCAATTTTTAGGGCACATGAAACCAAAGCACTCGACCACAAATTCCATAAAACACACTCCTTCTCCGGTCTGAAAATGGGGATGTTGACATCCCCGACGACAATGGTGGATATTGTGTTGTCAACCCTCACCAATCAAAGTGTCTTGGCATGAGCACCTCGATTTTGCTCTTGTGTGTACCCGGTAATATGTGCACAGTGTATACCACACTTCCGTCCGTTGTTCGAACGGGAAAGGTATAGGTACAGCCGGTGAGAATCTCATACGTCAAGGCGGAAGGTAAATGCGGAGCCAAATGTAAGCAAGCAAGACGGCAAACGCAGATGCAAACGTTCGCATGAACCCCTTGTCCTACGGTACGCATCGTCCTACAAATACACTTGTTCGAGCCCGCGGAAATTCCAAGAAACCCTACCATGACCAGCTTTGCCGTAAAACTACCAGTAAACAGTCCTCACTCTTGTGGTAGTACAAGGGCCATTCCTCCAGTTCTGTCGCCCAAACGCTCTGTATCTCTCTTTCAGTTTACGACGATTGGCCATACACGATTGGCTGCGCAGTTCAGCTAGATTCGGCGTGCGGACCACATTGCGTACGCGGCGTCATCGTCCAGAAACTATAGCGAGGCAGTACCTGAACTTGGTGAATGATGACCATTCAGCAACGGGAGATTGGGGGTAATTTCACGGTGAAGAGTCGGCTCCGATTTTGCGAGCTTGAAATAATAACAGCGAAGCTATTGTTGCCAGCCGTAATGTGTTTGGTGTGCGCCGTCATCAAACAACTGCGTCACCGTTGCTCCCGCCTTTTGCCGCCCACGTGTGCACGCCCCTCACGAGGAGCGCCCGGCGTCGTCCAGGCTTGCGCGTGGCGCTCGCAAAAAAAAAAAAATACCAAGAAAATAGTTCACGTGCGTGCGCGCCTCAATGTAGGAGCACGAGACAGCTCGCGCTAAGGACGCCCAGTTCGCGAACCCAATTGCCGGCGGTTCTAGCGCGTACTGACGCCTTCCCCTTTGGGAGAAGTGTTAAAGGCTGCGGACAAAACGATCCGGGCCCGACAGTCACACATAAGGACGACGATAATATATATAGATATGACGACGACTGCTACTAGCATAGTGAAAAGTGACGACGGAGCATGCAGCTAAACAATTTCAAATCCAATGCACTGCGTGGCGGTGTGTCCCTCAGTACTTACATAGAAAAAAATCATCGAGCTTCGGAATGGTTAAAGCCCAGTGCGACTTAGTTCAAGCTTCGCCAATATTTTTTTACGATAGACAACATGTTTAAATCTTGCGGTCACGTGATGTTAAGACGAAACCGTTCAATGACCCATGGAGAGTGAAGTCCGGCGTTCACCATCTGTACGATACAGGCTCAAATTAGAAAAAACATTCATCGGTGTAAAAAAACTGAGTAGTTTTGGGTTTGGACGAGAACGAAAACTGGGAATCATAAATGGGAGCCGAGCACGCATATCCAACGCCCTACCTGCTCCGCGGCTCCATTTTTAAACCGACGAGTTACACATGGCCTCCGCCTACGACACTTTGGTAGAGACTAGTGCGGAAAGTTTGGAAAGTTGGTACCGGGATAACTTCGGCATGTTTCCCAACGCAAGAAAAACGACGCGAACAAGAAGAATGCGGACGCGCGCTTCAGCGTCTGCCTAGCGTCTTTCCCATCCGCATTGTTCTCTGTGTTTGCATCGGTTTTTCTTGTGCTGGGAAACATTCCTTGGATTGTCTATACGCGCACTACAACCCACACGACCGTTGTTAGCATGCTAATTACAGAAGTAGCATTTAGGCCATGGCATACAATTTTATTCGCACTAAATGTATTTCTTGAGGATGCCAACGCGAGTATGGTCCTCATTGAGATTCGTAGCGACATTATGCGGAAATAACTGATACCTGTTGTTGGGAAACGCATCCCACCGTTGTCTCCGAGGGTGGGAATGGCTATCCCAGGGCGGTCGCCAAGGTTGTGACTCGCCTTCCTGCTCGTCACCGAGGTTGGGAATCAGCCATCCCGACGCTGTCTCCGCTGTTGTGACTGGCCATCCGAGCGCAGGCAGAGGTGTAGCGACGTTGCCTTGCTCCGTCCGCTATCGACGCGGCGCAGAGCAGAGCGAAGAAGTTCTCGAGCCGTCGAAAACTTAAAGTAACATTTATATACAGTATGTACAGGGTAAGCAAACGTTACATCATTCGCACAAAGGCGACAGCACCCTTTCACTCGGTGCTTCCGAAGAGACTGGTGCCGGAGAGAAGCCGCCGAGGAAAGCCGACGATGAGAGCCTCCGGACTTCTTTTATAGCCCGGGAAGTTCGTTGTGGCCCCAAGAAGTTCGAAAAGCTCCAATCAGGGCTCTCGCTGCCTGAAGTTCGAATTCCGACGAATGGTAGCGAAGCGGTGAGTCAGCTGCGCCGCCAATGGGGAAAGGGAGAGCGATGCCGCCGCCGTCTCCGTGCCTCGCCTCCGGGCGTAGCGACATGCCCTTGTTTGGGTCGTTCTCCGCTGAGGGAATCGGCCGCGCCGCAGCGTTTCGAGATGCAGGAGTCGGCCGCGCCGCAGCGACAAAGGGAGAGGCGTGACTCAGCCTCGCTGTCGGCGCGTCGCCTCGTGCAACGCCTTTGGGCCAGGCGCTCTGGCACAACACTGTGAGCAAATCGCGTGCGAATATGGGCGTACGCGTGTTTGTGCTGGTATCACGTTACGACTATCCTGGTCCAGTCAGCTTGACGGATATCAGTTCGACTCTATTTGGCACGTCGTAAACCGCAGTGTTCAGGATAGCTCAGGTGAGTCTAAATTAAGGGGGATGTCCGGTGCTCTAGTCGTACGAACACAGCGAAGAAACGGACGCTAAGGGAAGAGATGACCGTGATAGAGGAAATATTTTCGGCAATGTACACTAATGTTTTACTATTCACTGCATAATTATGAGTGCTCACGTGCCCAAAAAATATTTTCCGACCTAGACTCAAAAGATATTCTTAGATTTGTCAGTGCTTTAAACGTCCGCGAATACGTCAGCACTTACGTTACCCCTGTTCTTTCTGGGGCAACTTTTCGGTCACCCCATTCCGGTAAAACAAGAATAAATGCGCCACGCCGTGCAAGGGGTCAATGAACACCTGCCACCGCTACAGTGGACGCGCAACCCCGAAGAAAAAGAGCGGCCGGGAGCTGAAAGGAGAGAGTGCGTGAAACAACCGCCAACGTGCGCCCGGTGACAGAAACCATTCCCCATGAGCGCAAGTGGCACCCATATGCGAGGGCATGATTTTGCAAGTGGAGTGCCACTACGTAAACAGGAGGACGGCGTTGCAATCACTAGAGCAAGAGATGCGTGAACATGCCGCGCAAGTTTTCAATGCGATTGCCTTTCGCAGGTTGCATCAGGTGGGCAAAAATTAAAATAGCGCCCGTTAAAGGTAGCCCCCTTCCTTTCCTTTGACACCTTCTGGCTGTTACCTGGATGTTAAGTCCTAATTGTTGAAAACCCTGCCGAACAGCGATCACTTTGAAGAGAATTTGGAGAGGATCCCTAAGCCCACTCTTCCGACGTCAGAACGCGACATTACTTCTAGCTAGGTTCGTCCCCAAGTCTTCGGCAGCTACTTGATGCAGGTGCTCTTACGACACTCTGCTCAGAGAAGCTGGAGCCATCGCGAGACTGCGGGCGACAGCGCACTCCTTTTGTCGATTTAGCACGGATTTCCAAGTTTTGTGTTCTATTTCTGGTATACACGCTATGGAACACATCAAAGCCAATAAGTGGGCTTCTTTTTGTGTGCTTTATTCCTGATACAAGGCTACGGAATGAGTCAGGGACAATAGGGATCGAGTGCGCACCGCGTGTCGCTGCGGCAGGTGTTAAAGCCGGCGTCAGTTTAAACGGTGGGGTATGAGGCTATCCGGAAGGTATTTTCTGGACAGCTTTTGCACATGCCATCTGGCTGTTTCATTTCCCCAACCTAGCCGTGAAAAGCTTTCGAGTTTTTATAAAAACCACAGCGAGTACACAACGGCATAAAACGGCAAGAATACCGGTTCGCTACGGGCACACAACAAAAGCTTTCGAAAGGCTAAAACAAAAATGCAAACCACTCCGAGTAATGGCCCCGATTGGAATAGGTTGAACCCACGCTATTCCAATTCTTAAGCTCAGCTCGAAATTCTGATTCTCGCACCACCGCTGCTTGTCACATCAGAACAATATAATAAATACCATGTGGCCGATGAACATCTCAAAGAACAAAGGCCTAATGCCGTACCAGAGGATTGAAGGACTCTGGCCGTACTGAGGAGAAACATCCCCATTTCTAGCTGCAAAATATCCCTATTTTTAGCATTTTTCCCTGCAGGTTTCTCAAGAATTCTCTGCAAATTTCCCTGCATTTTCTTTTTCCAGCTTTAAGATCTTTACGTCGATTAATTCCTGTTCTATGTTTGGGACTAGCCAGCACCGCGTATGTATACTTGACGTACCCTTTCGGATTCAGTTTCAATAATTCCTCATCTGCCGCCCAGCAGCATTTGACTATGTATATCACGTTTTTGTGTCAAACACCATGCTTTCTTTGCATGTTAAAGCTCTAAGTGAAAACTTCCCATATGAAAAAGAACGAGACACTGTTGGGTAATTCAGGAAATTTTAGCTCAGCGGCGGGACTGCTGGTGCCATATCTTGTTGACAGCACGCGCAATGTGGCGCACCCGAAGTACATTTTTGTATATTTGCCAGGAATACATGCGAACAGACTTGACCCTTTCACCCGCCGCCGCTTCACGCTTTACTAGCTCTTTCTCGTGGAGTGTTATTTCCTTTATGTTCCCTACTGTTTTATCAAATGAATTGGGAGCGGTCTCGGATGCTTGTGGCTTCCGGGAACACGACTGCGGATATTTGAACATAAATCCTACGAAGGGTCAAGGGCATTTTTAAACAAAAACAAAGTGGGAAATGACGTGAGGTCCCGTTTATTGACATTATTTTTTTGGGGTTTTTACTACACTACTATTAAAATTCCCTTTTTCCCTTTTGGCCAAAATTAGTAGAAAATTCCCCCAAAAGAGAAAATTACCCGCACGGCACATCACTAATTCAAGTAGGCTGTTATATAAAGTTGATTACTCGCAGAAAGTGTGCTTATGAACAACTTCACTCGAGCCAACGGATTGTCGCATCTGCGCCTTGGATAACTCTCAATTCGAGGACTGCGCCGTGCCATGTAATGGATGCTGAAGAGGGCGAGTTACGCTGTACACTCAATGTTCCAACGTTTACCACACTAGTAAAATTGGAGGCACAGGACGTCTCCAAAATATTCAAACACCCTGAAGTCCAACAGAGCAGCGCGTTTTTGAATATTTATTCGGAAATGCACAAACTTCCGTGAACATCGCTGCTTTCGACATGCGGACATAATGCGTCCTCACCGGAGCAATTAAGCGACTGAAAAACTCCCTTACAACTTTAAACACTGTGAACGGGTGCAGTAGCGTAAAAAAATTCACAGCATATCCACGGGGTGAATGATGATGAGTGGGCGAAGCTCCTGAGGGGAAATCATCGGTAAAACCGTGACTCTTCAGTGAAAGTTCGCCCACTACATCTGTGTCCGAACGTAACGTCTAGAAAGTCTCGCTTAAACCGCGCGTCGGCATCTTGGGGCTGAGCTCGCCTGATGCGTTTTGCAGACGCCTCACGAGCTCTCACTGCATCGGGGTCTGCCTGCCGATACGCGCGCTTTCTCGCCGCTTCCCGTTCTCTGACGTTTTGGAGATCCTCTTTGCGCCGCAGCCGTGCCGCTTCGCGTACGGCAGGGTCCTCGCGCCGTTGCGGTGACGCTTGGGCCTCTCGTTCTCGAACGCTGGGATCTTGGCGGCGTCGTCGCGCAGCCAGACGACACGCTTCGGCCTCCCGCTCTCGTACGGCAGGATCTTGGCGGCGGCGTCGCGCAGCTTCACGGAGCGCTTCTGCCTCGCGGGCTCGCACATCTGCAGCCTTATCCATCGGGCGACTCCGAGCGCGCGCCAACAGCGAACGGATTTTATTACAACGCTCCCCGCCATCTAGTAAACAATCCAAGAACTAAACTAGAGGTAGCCACGCCATCTAGTAAACAATCCAAGCGCATCTTTTCATCATATACAAGTACCGCCATCTAGTAAACAATCCAAGAACTAAACTAGAGGTAGCCACGCCATCTAGTAAACAATCCAAGAACTAAACTAGATGTGGCTACATACATACGTCGAGGATGGACAGACCCACGCCTTAAGGAGCTTCGCCCCTAAAAACACAGCTTTCGTTCCGAGCAGCGCCAGAATTGGCGAAGCGAAGCGGATTCACGAAACAACCGATGCTGAACTATCGTATAAGCTAAATATATTCCACAAAACTGAGAATTCCATTTCTGGTGATTCGTTTGTGATTGGCACGGTTACGAGTATACAGCCTTTGCCTAGTTTAGGCGCATGCAGAAACTCTCTGGGGGTGCAAAGCATGATAGACTGGTTACCTAAGCTTACGACAGCAAAAAAACCGTGGAAAGATTATTTACGAGGCGCACACGGCGACAACTTTTCATTCTTGCTACGTAGTAGTCAAATAGTTTAATAAACCGTACGAGACATCCTCCCGAGTTAAGACACGGGTTTTGCACACTGATAGCCAGGCCGGTAATAAAAAGTCTGTAGAAATTCGGATAATTGTCTCCTAAATCCTGCAGTCTTAGTCCGCTTGTATACCTTGTGAGTTCTTTAAAGAGAGATGTGGCTGATTAGCCAAATACGTTTGATTATTGTTGTATGTAGGCTTTTATTTATTTCTTCTGTCCAGTGATGTAAATCTATTGCGGATTTGTCCGAACATGCAAGGCGCAGTGCAGGATTCACGCCTCTTCACCACTTTGTATTCATCTATCAAGCGTTCTTGTCCGGAATTTTTTAGTTGGGTGTCCGTTTGTTGTGGATGCATAAAATGTAGAATTTTCATTTCGAGAATTAATTGAGGAAAAGCTTTTGTTTTCTCTATTCTTGCATTTTTTGGTTTATCGAATTCCCGTTCGACTAATTACCTCAATTTGAGCTATTACGATTAAAGATGCTGCATCCGCCAATTATTCATTTTTATGGAAATGCACGGCGTTAGATGGTGTGTTTTTTTCGCTATTATTATTCCTGTTTTGAATGTTCTTTTCAGGGCATTTGTAATTTCTTTCTTCGTTTTTCGGAGGAGATACACAATGCGTAATTATTTTTGTTAAATGTTTTTTTTTTTTGGTTACCAAAATTACGTTCAACCAATGATCCCCATTTACGCCATATTAAAGGTTAAAAGTACTACTTGATCCAATTATACATTTCTTGGAAATGCAGAGCATTACACGACTTGGTAATTTGAGATATTTTTATTCGCATTACTTGTGATCTTATCCTGGAGTGTTTAATATATTCTTCGATTTTTGAAGGAGATGAACAAGGCGGCTATTTTTGAGTTCGTCGGTCCATTTTTGAGAAGTGTTATTTTTCATATTTTTGCACCTTTTGTTCTCAAAATTCGCTCCGAACTATTATCACCATCTACGCTATTATAGCGATTACATGTGTTACTTCTGCCAATTATTCATTTTTCCTCAAGTGGCTTGCATTACACGGTCCCGGCAGTGGGGTTACTCCGCATAGAATGGCATGGATAAAAACTGTTCTACACGATAGCATCATATCGTAGCATTTCCTCATCCTGCTTCGACGCCATTTCTCCGTGGCTGGTGGAGAGGCCACGTCATATTTCCTGATAACGAAACCAGCAGGAACGTTGCAAAAACGTTGCATGAACGCTTCCCTAAAAGGCTTATCTCTTCAATGGCACTGCATTGCGATATCCACCTGCCTGCACGGTTGTTCAATATTTCACGTATCTTTTTTCGCAACCCTTGCATCAGGCGAGATTGATCTCGCCTTTGAACGATGTCCACATGAAGTTCGTGCATTTTTTCGCACCACGCCAAAACTCCCAAAGGGGAGGCTAAATACCTAAAGCTCCTCCTGCTCCCCTAGGCGAGGGCAACTCACAAAAGCGTTGTTTATAAAGGAAAGAATCACAAGAAATGTATGGTGAGCAAACCCCGCAATCATGGGGAAGGCAGTTCTCAAGTCTTCCTTCAATTCACAAAGATTGCGGTTTAGAAACGGTTAAAATACTGTTCGAGCTTTGAGTAACTCTCATCAGGCCTTGCTATCTACCAGTTATCTCTTCTAAGCACCAGTCGCATGCTCCCTCCTCTCCATGCCGTCCTTTCCCGCCGGGATGCAGCGAAGGGATCACCCTGCCGGCGCTGCACTCGCAACAAAGTGTGTAGCATGCCGTTGATTTCGACTTTGCATAAACATCCTGGCAGGTATGATGCGTTTGATGTGGTGTTAAACTACTTTCAATGATAAAGACATTTTTTTCAGCTTAGCTATTAATTGTTGTTCGACATTTTTTAGAAATTTTTTTGCTTCTCAAAAAGAATATTAAATCCTCACCTTGCTGTCGGCAATAACAGATTGGTGGCCTGTCCGCCTCTCGTTTCATTGTGACTGCCGCTAGCCACACAGAAAATGAAATTATCTAAAATGACTAATCTGTGGCTGAAGCGTTTATCGTTCCTATTTTTTGACACGGTGTTAAATAACTCCGCACCATAGGCTAAGTACTGAGTCACGTTTAGAGAGCTGTAAATCCGGGCTCTCCTACTCCTCTTCCCACACCTTAGCTGTAGGAGAACCTCCGGACTAGCGGCGATGTGGACGTCCAGATACTTTCGGCCTCCACAACAAAGGCAGCCTTTTCATCACATGGATTCCTGAAATGGGAAACAACTCCAACTTCGCCAGCTCAATACAACGTTCGTACAGCAACTACCTAAGTTGCACTATTTCGGATGAACCGGTGAAATTCGACGTGTGTTACTAATAGTTGCAGTTAACTCATTCTTTGTGTGACATAAAATTGGGTTGGTATTAGGTAGCAATAAACCTTATGCTTCTGTACACTATAGCAAAAGCAGGTATTTTAACTGCGTAGTAAAACTTCCCTATCCTAGAGCACCTTCGATCCCAGACGCTTGATAGTGACGGTAAATACAATATTGCATTCATGTGAAAGGATATCGAAGCAGGAAACCTTTTATTATGTTTCCTATAGAAGTAGCATCTCCATCATAGGGCATACATTTCGGCATTCTTATGTTGTGTTTTACACCCATTAATTTGTGGGAAAAGTTCGCGCCATTTTTTATAACTTTGAAAATGCGATTCATGCATAGTTCCGTGCATGGCACTTAGTTGAGGCTGATGAGTCTTTATTATACGAAGCAATATTTCCACGCCTAATATAAATGCAATTTCCTTGTCTTGGTTTTTAAAGGAGCCATGAAGAGAAAATACAATCTTCGTTTAATTTGAAAGAACTAGGATTCAGTATCTCACTCAGCTTCATTACAGCCACAAAAGATGTTTTTTAACAAAAAAAGCAAGAAGTATTTAAAAATTTCAAATTTTCCGCCCCAGTGACGTGTTATGAGCAAGAATGACGTCATACGGGCCAACAATGGGCCTCCTCGATTTTCAGTCCCGGATCGTCCACCCACTGCCCAAGACGCGATCCGGCGCTCGTTTTTTCCGTGTGTTCCTATGGGGCTTGCGGCCCCTGGGCAGTCCTCGGACTGCCCGCGGACCGTCCAGGACTGGTAAATCGAGGAGGCCCAATAAAACATAATTTTCAGTGCGTTAACTGCACGTTAGCATTCAAGTGATGCGGTCAAATGGAACTAGAGGCCCCATTACAGACGTCCAGTCATGTGTCGTCGTGACAGGTCAGTTAGACGGCCGCCAATCACACAAAGAAGGTTCCGTGACGTCATAGAAATGTTGTGGGAAATTGGCTAGGGGGTCGCGACTGCTTCACACGTTTTCTTTAATATCTCCGTTATTTGTTCGAAGATTGCGATGATATTGTTATCATTGTTATCGAGACTAAGCAGCCTTTCTAATAAAGCCAACTTGTATTTTCTCTTCATGGCTCCTTTAACGCACGGTAAAAGGATATAACCCTTACTTAAAGCCATTTACTGTGACTACCGTGTCGAAGAAACCGCAATTTCTATGCAAAAAACACATGCACACAGCACAAGCAGACCCAAGAAAAATGACAAAAATGTATGAACATCGTACACGGCTAAGCTTTGCAGTGTGGCCATATTCTTTGTCTTACTGATTGGGTTGATTGGCTTATTTGGACCACACCGCCTGAAACTATTAAAGGCGTACGGATTCAACGCTGTCTCAAATATTCTGTGCGTAATTTTGTTGTATTGTTTGGCCAGAACAAAATCCTTTCTCACTGGAGTCGATGTTAAACCGAGCCCCAACACATCCCGAGATTCGACATACGGCTTAGTATCGGACCTCAAGTAGCAGTCACCCAAGCCATAAAGAAAGCAAGCAAATCCTGCTCGAGTGGCGCACGAGTTGAGGCACCCACTCCAGTCCCGAAATATCAGCTTGGCCGGGGCCCATTTGTCTTTGAATGACGCCATTAATTTCTCGCGTAGAACTTTATTACTGCTCTGGCTGTTATACCTCAGGAAAAAGTGCGAAGCGTATTCGTTAACAGTGCAGGGGAGAAGTTTTTTCTGGTCGAGTGCTGCCTCGACCTCATCTATTGTGTCGATTGGGTCGGGAGGAATTATGACTGCTAAGGACGATGTGAGTTCCCCGCGGAAATACACACTCAGTGGAAGGACACTCAATAGCCAAACGATCACCATTACTTTTTGGCTTTTTTTGTAGCGACCGCGAATTTTACCCCTGAACTCGTATGGTAGAGCTGCTGCCGTCGCCAGGAAAGACGCGAATAGGAACATCGCCCAGTCAGTATGCACACTGAAACGAGCGTATCGCCTCCGCTCTAGGCACTGCCTGGAAATAAGAGCCAAAAGAGAGGCCGCCATTACCACCAACACCGAAACAATAGCTGCCCAGGAATGCACAATGAATTTCACAAATGATACGGTTGCTTTCCCTTTCCACGCATAAAACGTCTCATATCTGTATTCCAGAACGTCCGGAAAAAAGAAATCGTTGAATCCTTTTGCGTTGACAAGTAGTGTCGCCATAATGATGTCGGCGTCTCCTTGAAGCAAAGCGTTTTTGGATGAGGCATAATCAGCGTACGATTGAAATTTTAATGTTGCATTGAAAGCTCGCAGCGCATTGAACGTCACATTATTTGCATAATGATCACAGGTCGTTGGTAAGACTTTCGAACGGAGCCTATTATCACGTAGGCAAGCGAATATGACTTCCCTGCCATTAAAGGCAGCGCTCCATCCCGCTTGGTGGGGGATCTGGTCTGAAATGCAGCTCCGCGAATACATTCTCGGTTTATACGTCGTACCATTCATTTCTTCCTGCTTTCCGAAATCGGAGCTGCCAGCGCACACTGCCTGCTTTGCGCGGTATGTAACTGATGTACTCGGTTGGCTGCTATCGCGCAAAATTGCCCAATCCGCAAGGTTCAGAGGAAGGGTTCTGTTGGCACGGCCATGAATACACACGGCTTGGTTCGCAAAAACATTCGGGAATAACACGACTGATCTCAAATTGGGAAGCGTGTTTTCTTCAAGCGCCTTGTTGAACGCTGTGTGCCTGCCTGTCCAAGTAGATGATTTAACCTCTACTAGCTTGAGCAATAACAGATCATGCGGGTCAAGAGGATTAGAACATGAAACAACCATGACTCGATCGTAGCGGGTTATCCACTTCTGAATCTGCGAAAGATGTCGTTGTGTCTTTTTGTAGGATGTCGCCGTGAAAGTAACAACACTCCAAAGTAGGGTCATTATGACTGCGCGGAATAGAGATTTATAAAAATGCATGTTTGTTTCTGCACTTGCTACGGTATAGAAATGTGCAGCCTTCCTTCCAATCAGATCATAAAATTGTGATAACGCTTTACTACTTCGATTTCTTTTCAACAAAGAAGGGCTAGCGTTAGAAATAGCAATGCCAAATGGTTATCAGAAAACTTCTGAAAAAACTCACTTGAGTATATAGGCCTTCTCACAGAGGCTTTCCGAAGTCGCCTGTTGTTTTCCCAGGGAGGCTTTTACGCAAGCACTGTAGACTCAGTTACCGTATGTTTGACGTCGCGCGCGCTGTTTGGTTTGAATAATGCAGGACAAATTGCGGACTTAATTATACCATCTGATAAATAATTATCATGACTAGGAAAAGTAAACCTACGAATGAGGAGGTAGCAGGAGGTAGCAGTATGATTTCCCAAATATCATCAGAGCTATACAAAAACTTTAAAATCCGCCGGAACTGTCGAAGTGGTTACTGGAATGTCGACCAATTTGTGCAATCGACACACAGTTTTGACCTATATCTTTGGAGAGATGGTTCAAAACATCGAGTCCCACACAATTTCGAGCCCTGAAACGACAAGGCAGATTCGTAGGTTGTTCGGTTTAAAACAGCGTCTCAACCTCGGGTCTCAGAGAAATATCTGGCCTCAGAGCAATGTATTGCATGCAATAAAAGGAGAAAACAGTGCCCTTGTGCAGCAACAGAATCAAAGGGTGTAACGAATTAGGGCCGAAAACATCCCCGTTGTTTGTTTGCACAAGGACTCCACAATGCGATAAGACGAATAGGCACCACCCACTTGCCACGTGCCGCAAGAAGCGGTTGACATTTTTATTTGAGTTACTATATGCCAAGACCCTTGAGATTTTTCAGTAAACGCAATCAATAAATCCTTTTGACTTTCCTCGAGCCGTCAAGAATATAAAAGTAAGCTAAAAACATTTCTTCTCGTTTGTCGAGGCGCCCTGATAAAAATGTTCTCTCTTAAATCAATAAAAATTGTGATAAAGGCCTCAAGCAATCTTTCTGTTTGTTTCCTTGATATCTTTAAGGTGGCCTACGACTTATATCTCCGTTACCGGAGCCGCCCTCAAGTCATACTTGGATCTACGCATTTATTTCCTCAAGCGTACAAATTCTAATACAAACTGTGCTCAGCTTCGATGTGCTTTAGATAAACAGAAGTATCCACCCCAGATAATTGACGACTCCGTTAGAAATGCTGATAACCATGACCCCCAAGCACTTTTACGCAGCAAAACTAGACAGGTGTGTACTCCAATACAAACCTGATTCTTAACTTTTCCGTGCCTCCACGAATATAAATGCTGATTTTAAAAAGCATCACAACATACTGTCACAGAGCAAGCGATTAATATCTATTTTCCGGGAACCACCGCGTCTAACCTACAGAAGATCCCAAAATTTCCGTGACCTGCTCACATGGCCCAAAAGCCAACCTAAAATGAATACTGCCTGATTCCCTTGAAACAAACCGCATTGCAAAGTCTGCAGTCATATTAGACTTCGTCAGCGCAAGCAGCACCGCATCTAATTTCAGCTTAAAAATAAATGGAAACGATACGTGAGACACGCGCAACGGGGCTTATCTTTAACGGCGATATTTGTAAAATTCAGTATGCTGGCGAGACGAAAACACCCTTCAGGCAATGGTTCAACAATCACAGGGCTCATATATCTGTATTTCCTCACATTCCAATATCAAAACATGCGAATGTCACGGGCCACTTATTCGACCATATCAAAGCCACGATTCTTGAATCCTGCTTCCGAACGCATCATGAATTCCGAGAATCTTTTCTTGTATGTAGGTTCAATACAATCACACCTGGTTTGAATGAAAGGGCAGGAAGACTGTGTTGCTTGCATCAGTGACCGTATTCAATATTACTGCCGTTTCTCCTCCCCCTTTTTCTTCTACGTGCGCACGCATGTTATAGCGGACTTCCAATACTGCACGTGTCGCACTTATAATCATGCTGATTTAAGGAAACATTGTCGCACAGGGCCCAATACACTGTATTCGCATTGTTTTACCTCTAGGTTATCGTTTCTGCCCTCGCGTGGTCCTTCAGTGAACACCGTTATATGCTATCCTCACGAAGGCCGGTCCCCCCGCCGAAACGTTACAAACCCTTCCTTCTTCGACGTGTGACTTTTTTTCCCACACAAATACACACACAAATACACACACACACACACACACACACATATATATATATATATAAGGTTAGTAGAGACAGAGACAAACGAGAAAGACTTAGAAAATAAAAATAAGTTTACTGACGTTTCAGGGAGAGGACTCCCTTTCTTCAGAGTACAAAATAAGTTCGTTTCAGAGCTATATATAATAAGTTCGTTTCAGAGTATATATAGCTCTGAAACGAACTTATTTTGTACTCTGAAGAAAGGGAGTCCTCTCCCTGAAACGTCAGTAAACTTATTTTTATTTTCTAAGTCTTTCTCGTTTGTCTCTGTCTCTACTAACCTTATTTTTTTCGCGCTCTGTGTGAGTTTTTATCTTTTCAGTCTATATATATATATATATATATATATATATATATATATATATATATATATATATATATATATATATATATATATATATATATATATATATATATATATATATATACATATATATATATATTGTTACGTGGCGGCAGGACACTGATAAGACGAACGATGGAATGGGGTCGAACGATGTATTTACATTATTTAGAAGCGGCCATGGCCGAGTCCGCTCAATCTGCACGCGCCCTCTTCCTCGTCGTCTTCGACGCCGAGCTATGCCGCCATGGGGCATTGTCCACTGGTCCCGTGAGACTACCCCCCCCGGGCAAAGACGACCGTCCCGGTTGAGGCCATAGGGATACGACTCGAAGGCGGTGCCGTTGATTCCTTCCGCCTGCGAGGGTCTGGGTCGGCAGCTTGACCTTGTATTAGCAGTGCTCCAAGATGACGACGCACAGCCGGAAAGTTTTGACGTCGATACCTGCGGTGAGGACGAGACGGGATGAGTATATACAGTGAAGTCCTTGCCGCCACGGATGATGGTGATGGGCGTGATGAGCACCGGTCCCGGAACAGCTGTGACCACCGCCGACCCTACGAGGCAGCGTCCAAAGCCCTCGGAGAAGCGCCGGAGATCTGGGCGGGGGAACGTCGTCGGCAGTACGTCTGGTCGTGGCTAATCAGTTCGTCTGGTCTCGGCGGGTCACGGGCAGGGGACACGGGGCTGGGGAATGATCGCGTCCATGGCTCACCGGGGCTGGGGCGGGCCGACGCTTTCCAAGAGCCAGGGTGAGACCGCTTCATGAGTCGAGGCGGGGTGAAGCTCGTGGCCGGGATGGGACTGTACCCCGCACCTCCACCAAAATGTTACGTGGCGGCAGGACACAGATAAGACGAACGATGGAATGGGGTCGAACGATCTATTTACATTATTTACAAGCGGCCATGGCCGAGTCCGCTCCATCTGCACGCGCCCTCTTCCTCGTCGTCTTCGACGCCGAGCTATGCCGCCATGGGGCATTGTCCACTGGTCCCGTGACAATATATATATATATATATATATATATATATATATATATATATATATATATATATATATATATATATATATATATATAGCGAATCAGAATAGGAAATGAGGGACTCGTTGAAAATAAGACAGAAATAAGAATTGGCAGTCAAGAAGACCTCGGAAAGCAAAGGGGAGGATGTAGTAGCTCAAGATAAAGAATTTGTATAATAAGAAAGTGGAGAAAAAATGCCCGCCAGGTGGGATCCGAGCCCACAACCTCCAGAATACCGGTCTGGTGCGATAACCACTACGCTACCGGCGGGGCTACTTTAGCCTCCACTTTCTGGGGTATTTATGTTCACTTTCTTATTTTCCGAATTCTTTATCTTCAGCTACTACATCCTCCCCTTTGCTTTCCGAGGTCTTCTTAACTGCCAATTCTTATTTCTGTCTTATTTTCAACGAGCCCCTCATTTCCTATTCTGATTCGCTACATGCATAGCGAGGGCCTCTGTTCTGGCAGTCTTGGTACCATAGGGAGCTTAAGAGGGTTCAACGCTGGTCGACCACTCTCGACATGTCGTAGACGCTCGAGTCACGGCCCGGGGGTTAAAAAGAAGGTCCCCTTCACCCCGAGTAGTCCGAGTGGCGCTGGCTACCACCCCCAAGCGCAGGAAACAAAAACACCTGAACATAAATACCCCAGAAAGTGGAGGCTAAAGAAGCCCCGTCGGTAGCGTAGTGGTTATCGCACCAGACCGATATTCTGGAGGTCGTGGGTTCGGATCCCACCTGGCGGGCATTTTTTCTCCACTTTCTTATTTTCCAAATTCTTTATCTTGAGCTACTACATCCTCCCCTTTGCTTTCCGAGGTCTTCTTGACTGCCAATTCTTATTTCTGGCTTATATATATATATATATATATATATATATATATATATATATATATATATATATATATATATATATATATATATATACCTTCTCCCCGTGTAGTCTGAGTGGCGCTGGCTACCACCCTCAAGCGTCAGATACAGTTGTAGTAAATATAAATACCCCAGAAAGTGAAGCAGAACACAGTCGCCCAGATAGCCGAATTGGTAAGGCATTCGAGATCTAATCGAAAGGCGTGGGTTCGGTCCCCACTCTGGGCGCGTGTTTTTCTTTCTTTCTCACGTAATTAATAAAAAGTAATAATAATGTAACGTCACTAACGGTAAAAAAAATATAGTCCAACCTTCCCCTATGCCTTCTTTGGCGTTGTAGACTGCCGGCATTTCTTTCTGTATATATATATATATATATATATATATATATATATATATATATACTAGCGGTAGTATCCGGCGGTGCCCGGGTGGGCCATTACATATGACACTAATGGGTATAACACGTGTTCATCTATTTGTTAGTTGTCATATTTGGCTAGTTCATCGGGAAGTGGTACACACTCAGGATCTCCTGACTGCTGCCGTTACTTGGGCTCCAACCGCAGGAGCGTCGTGGTAATGTGAAACGACTGGCACTCGTGTTTTTCTTCAACTCTCCCTAAACAAATTGCACCAAGATGGTGCGCTCGAGCGAGTGAGTCAGTGAGTGAAAAACATTTTATTCAGCCGGTGAAGTGGGAGTGGTTCCCAATTTCAGAAAGCCATGTGATGAGCGGGCAGCCTTCGCTCTGGAGGAAGAATTGTCTAGACATCCAGATCGCTCTTAGTTACCATGTTCTCCCACAGCTCATGGGTGGGAAGAGTGGATGGAAGAAGGGGGAGGTTGTTTTGCTCGCAATCTTAATATGATATGAGGTTGAGTGCCAGGTTGTAAACACAACTTCAACTCGGCAGGAGATTGCGCTGGGAACACACGATGGAGGCCGACTGGAAGAGGACTGTTCTTCCTCATGGGAAGGGCTATCTCAGCAGATATGAACGATGCTCATCGGTACAGTTTTATGATAAGTAACATGGGCTCCTGCAGGAAGTCCCAACAGATGGCGACCACTAACCTTTGCGCTTTTTACCGGTCCGTCTTCTCTGAGATTTGTGATAAATGACAGGGCTCCTCGGGAGGCGCGTAGTTGGAGAAAGTGCCAACAGATGGAGAGCGCTATGCGAACGCGGGAAAATTCAACTGAATTCCACGTCCAGATGGGTGTAACTTAAAAAACCTTGCTTGCCTTTTTATCCGAATGTTACGACAAAATCCTGAAAATGATATTTGGGCAATTGGATGGGCAGCATTTGCAAGCAAAAACGAATGGGATATATGAACTGGCTGTGTGATCATTGACGAATGTGTAAAAACACAGTGTTTTCCCGAAATCCTGCTTGCCTCTATTGGGTGAGTGTCATTTTTTTTTCTTTTTCTTTTTTCTTCAACTACGAAGTTTCCGAGAAAGCTGTATAGCTTTCCTTTGTAGCCGAACGGATGCATTTAGGTGGATGTCAAACTTTCCTTAGCAAAAATTTGGATTACAGATTTTATATAATTAATGTTGCATTTCAGCCAACCTTTATCAGGTTTAAGTGTACACTTGTTTTGTGCAAGGCTTGCGTATGTTAGGGTTTTTTGCACTGCTTCGGTGCTGTGCAAAAAAGCCCACCCACTGATTCAAGCAGTGCAGTGGAGATCAGATATTCGCATGTCGTGCGGTACTGCTAATTTCCCTTTCTCTCCCTTTCTCTATTATTTGTAAACACCGAATATTTGAAAACTTCGAATGCTTCGAAAAGTACCACTGTGCTGATTATCAAATAGAATAGCAGACTACTCACAAAGTATCGAAGTCTCAAATATTCTCACACTGCTACTCTGTTTGCAAATTGTGCGACATGGAAGGTGCGTGTGACGCTTTGACAACTTTAGTGTTGTCATCTAGTACCATTGACATCAACACTTTTTTAGCTGACAGCCTGCGCACACATACAGTAGAATCTCGATAAATTAACGGAAATCGCTTAAATGTAATTGCCGCTTAAAGGGAACAGTGGCCTTTAAGTTGGTTGGTTTTGTATTCAGATAGAGTGAAAAAACTCTCGTTGATCGGTACTAAAATTTCTGCGTCGCCGTGTAAACGGAACCAAAAATGGAACTTCTTCTGAAATTCATTGGCATGAGAATCAGCTTTTTACGGTTCCGGCTGTTTCGTTCTTGTTTTTTTTTTTTCCTCCGTGTTTTTTTTACCTCGTTGGCCTCGTAAATCTCGTCTCGTTAGGGGTCATTCGTGGTAGCACAACAAATGCACATCTAGTCGTTCGGTCTCGATTCAAGACAGGGCTCAGCTCCTGCTGCCTCGTTCGTGCCATCGTGGTGCTATTCGCGCTTCATTACCACGTTGCCGTCTTCTAAATTCGGTTGCTCGTAAGCATCGCAAAGTTGAGGCCTCTAGCCTCCATGATGATGAAGTTGCAAGGACTCAAACAGAAATAATTGATCCATTTTGTAGTGCACAGCGACTCATTGTTGCAAAAATCAACTTTGTTTATGCTGTGCCTAAACCACTTGTACTTTTCTTGCTTTCTGAAAAACTATCAGCTACATTCACCTTCTAGTGCTTAGAGTTCCATGAAATGGTATTAAGAGTGCATATACGCACATAAATTTGCACTTTCACACATCTATCTCAGTAAACGGAACTGCTGTTCAACGGAACTAATTTCTTCGGTATCCTGAAGTTCTATTTATCGAGTGTCTACTGTATATTAGGACTGAAAGGACAATGCAGTTGCCCACTGACTATCTGATGACATAATGGGCCTCTTATGGGGTTGATAGCATGTTGCTTTGGGCATGTAGTAACACGGTAACAGTGATGCATGTTGTACAAGACTGGGAGCTAGAGGACATGCACTCACAAATTCAAGAGAACGTGTTGCTGGGCGTGTTGGTTGAGGTCTACAAACATACTGAACGGCGCAAATACACAACACACAAGAAAGAAGACACGCACAGGCGCTACACTTCCAACAGTTTAATAGCAACGACCGCAATGTACATTTATACACACACCCCGACATGCGCAATAGAGATGCCCACAGCGTCAGCGCAAGAATTTATCTAAACCCCCCCCCCCCCCTTAGCGTTGAACAATACCACCGAAGTGTCACTAACACAGTCACTTCCCTTCAATCTGATACAATGCGCCTCGAGCAATTCTCTCGCCTTCTGATATCTGCTCTTTCCCAGTATCTTTGTCTAAGACAATCGTGGCTCACACTTCATGCAGGAATCGCAATGCGCTGTCAAATGTGCGCCATCATTAGACTTTAAATTTTCCGCATGCTCCCTTAGGCGGTCGTTCAAACACCTCCCAGTTTGGCCGATGTAGGACTTCCCACAGGTGAGGGGGATTTCGTAAACCCCCCCTACAGCGCAGTCAACGAACGGGTTCTCATGTCGTTTTTCGCAGGCCCTCTTTTTGCTAGTAGCAGCAATGCGAGAGCAAAGTTGGCCGAGCTTTGGCCACAGCTGGCCGCAGCTGGAAAAGATTAGCGGGTGTTGTTCCTGTTTCGCTGTGGACTGTTGTATGCTACCGATACAAAAAGTGGGAAATCCGGCATTGTAGGCTGCCTGTGTTGTCCTGAAGCAGTGCCCTCTTGAACTCAGCCACATAACACTGCGCTTTTCCGTTGGTAGCAGCTGGTACGCTGCGGATGTTATGGCTTATACTCCATTCACAGTGCAGAATTTGTTGATTTCACTTGAGACGAAAGCAGTTCTGCTTTGGACACAACTTTTTTCAGCATGCCAAATGTGGTCAACAAGCTTCGTAGCACGTTAATAACGGCTTCTGCCGTTACTTGCGTCACGTGACAACGCCCACTACAGCAAACTATACATGTACTGATAGCCATCAGGTGTGCCAATGTCCCAAGTTTTCCTGACGGCTCAATGAGCACCGACTTGATGTTAAAAATAATAATAAGATGACTAATTTCATTGCTAAACATGGGCGTCAATTCTCACACAGTTTACTGACATAAGGATGCTATTTCAACTCGGGGGGGAAAAGAAAAACGTGTTTCCCCGACAGCATCTGAAATCACCTATGATTCATGACAACGCCAGCTGCGATGAAGCGGACTCAAGGGACAATGCCGCCCGGCTGCACATGCTCGTTACGTGAAGTGCTGGCTATAGTGATTGCGACGTTTTGTCTATCTGAATACTTGGTTAGTGTCTAAGTTTTGTCTTGTTGTTTCCTTGTATCCGTTTTGACAAGTTTGCATTGTTCAGGCACCGGTTGTGTGCCTTTCGGGCAGCTGCGATCGACTGTCGCCTTCTCCGATAGTAGCAGCATGCTTTCCCGCAATGCACCGGTGACGTGCGGGCAAAGGCTAGGGGCAGGGGAAAGTGCTTGTAGAGCCCCTCTCGTCTCCTTGACATTGGGCCAACTCCACCATTTTGCTTATCCTTTGGCATCCTGGTAACGTGGTCACCCTTAAAGGGGCACTAAACAGGGTTCCAAAGGTTGCAATTTTACGTACGCAATCGTTGGAGTACTACCCAAAGAACGTCCTGCCGCAAAAATGGTTTTAAAGCGTTCAGTATTAGCCTTGTTATCGTTCATTAAAAAGGGCCCGCAACAAGGCCTGGTGCATTTCCTCTTTCATCGCACCTCAAAAGCACCGTGGACGCGGACACGTCACCGACCAGGCGCAAGACCACCTAGACAAACAGGGTTTGTTCGAGAAGCGCGCAGCCATTGGCTCCGCTGGGCGGTACGTCACGCTTCTTTTTCTAGCAGACGACGTCCAAGCTCCGCCTACTACATGTCCGCTACCGTTCATCGGGGTCGGTCGGTGGCCGGCCCGCACCGAACGGCTCCTCGCGCCGGCCGTGCCCGCGCCGGCGGAAACGAGCGTTTGAAGGCAAAATAGAGGGCTTCCAAACATCACATGCTCGCTAAAGACAATAATTGAAGATTGCCACAGATGACTATAGCGGCTCGCTAGCATTTCGGAATGCGGCGCTGTCGCGGTGAACTCGTCCCACCGAGGCCTGGGAAAAGGCTTAGCATCACCGCAGTTATCCAGACACTGCTTTGCGAGGCCGCGACGACGACGATCCCCCGCGTAATCTTTCACTGCACTATCACCCCCTTTCACGTATTTGCAAACTGATTTTCAGCAATAGTCCCGCTCTGGCGGGCGGTGACAAGTTTTAGCTACTGTGGTGTATGCCGTATCGTGTATACACCGCACACGGGCTGCTTGTCGGCCGTGCAGGCAGATGCTTGCCGCGGTCGCGCGTGTAGAGGGCGTTTGTGCCCGCAGAGATGCTCCGTGTTTTTCAGCGTTATTCATACCTTGTAAACGACGCGCTATATCTACAAACTCAGCTAAGCTCGTGTAACGGATGGTGACGATCTACATTCGTCCGTGCCACCGGTGCAGGACGCGCGCGCGCAACCGCGTTTCCCGCAGAGCCGGGGACGCAGATTGGCTACAGCATTTAACGGGGCCGACCAATAGCGCAGCCGTACTGTTGAGAGCTTCGTGCGTCACAGGGTGCGTCACAAGCAGTCTGTCGCACGCCAGAGAGCGGCAGTGTGGCGGCAAGGAAGCGGTATACGCCTGAGCTTCGCGATCGCTGCGCCGCCTGCCGCCGCTTCTCCGCGGCGTTGACGGGATTTGCGCTGCGTGACTGATAGGGGCTCGTGCAGTGTTTTGGTTCTATTTCGCTTCTTTTCGCCTTTGCGCGCCCTAAAAAAATTGTTATGGTGACGACTATTGGCAAAGAGTACGTTTAAGTCACTTAAAAAGCAGCTGCGTCTTCGTAGAGCACGCGATTGCCTGCAAGAGCTAACCGGGGACGCGGTTCTGCGCGCTTCGTCGCCGCTATTCCGGGCGTCGGCGACGGCAGCAACATATCACCCATGTCACCTCCAAAACATCAGGCACAAACGAATTCTACCGACGCCTCGTTTAGACCTGATACTGGCACAATGAGAGGTTGGCTTCATTTTGCAGCGTGGACAACGAATGAGGCTTCGTTTCGCATATATACGCCGCAGAAAAATATGTTTCGGGGATGTGATTACCCAATCTCGGACAATAACTTATGCATTTTATAAGAATATAAACCATGCGAAAATGTAAAGTATATTCCAAGCCTGTGCGTCGTTAAATATGTGCCCACACACGCCATATAGCAAGAACTAAGGAAATGAAACCACAGAAAAATAAATGCTGTGCCAATGCGGAATTTAGAAACATAATAGCTCTAACGGAAATGAAAAAAAAACAGTGCAGCTTCTGGCATGCTAAAGACGTTCGTCTAAACTTAAGCCAGGTAGGTTTCACTTGACCAACTATATACGCGAAACGCACTGCTATTTCGCGAGAAATCGATGGGGGGGCGAGAAGGGGGACGCCGTGTACAAATGCGGAGCGGAACCAAGCAATGAACGTTTTAGTAATCCCACACACAAATCTCGCGTTCACTTTCCTTTTGTTTTTCTACTTCAACGAAGAGCTGATCGTACGGCGGACGCATTTTTGGAGGTATACAGGGTCATAGGTCGGCAAAACAGAAAGAACTCACTCAAACTCAATCACAATTTTTTTCATTCACGCTGTACTCAATCAAACTCAGACTCAAAAAGTTCGTCTGTTCACAAAATCGCTCGTACTCACTCATCAAATACTCATTTGTAATCGTACTCACTTGTACTCAAACTCATTTGTCCTCACGAGTATTCATACTCAATCTGTACTCATGAGTACTGAATCTGTACTCATGAGTACTCACTCTGTACTCATGAGTACTCAATGAGTACTACTGCTCATGAGTACTACTCATGAGTAGTACTCATTTTGCACTCATGAGTACTACTCATTCTGCACTCATGAGTACTCAATCTGTACTCATGAGTACTCAATTTGTATTACTCACGAATAATCAACTCATCTGCACTGTTAGCTAGGTCGTAGCTCGAATGAACAACTAAGTAGAAAAATAAATTGTTTAATTGATTAGAAAAACACAGGTTACACATAAATCAGGAGAGAGGAAGAAAACGTCTGACGCGGTGCACTGTCGTTGGGCGACTTACTGCGCGAAGGCAAGTACTGTGAGAAAGCGAAACGGAACGTAAGCACTCGCGTTGCGTCTGACGTCTCCTCTTGTTCTCAGGCCGGGTCGGGCTCAGGGGAGCTCAGGGCTTAACGGTGCAGCCGTGGCCGTAAACTGCGTTTTTCTGCGTGTCTTCGGGTGGGAGCTTTTGTCGTCCGTTTTCTTGTTTGCACTACTGTTTGCACTACTGTACTCAGGAGTGCATATACTCAAGAGTGCAAGCACTCGCCAAAACTGTATTCATGAGTATTGTACTCATGAGTGCTGTGTACTCATAAGTACTGTGTACTCATGAGTACTGTATACTCATGAGTGCTGTGTACTCATGAGTACTCATTCTCATGAGTACTCAAACTCATGAGTACTCATACTCATGAATACTGTACTCATGAGTACTCATACTTATGAGTAGTGTACTCATGAGTACTGTACTCACGAGTAGTGGACTTACCCTTGTACTCACTCGTCATCGTACTCACTGTTTTTTTTTGGGTGTGTGATCACTCATCATCGTACTCACTCGTGAGTTTGAGTACAAATGAGTACAAATGAGTGTACTCACGAGTGAGTACGCCGACCTATGTACAGGGTAGGCTGTTCAACAAGCGATGAAATGTGTCGTTGGAAGAGTGTGGTAAGTGATAAGGCCCTCTGATTTCAGTTTCTGGTTTATTCTGCAGGCTCCCTGTGCCATATGACGATATTTCGAAGAAGCATTTAGTCGCGGACGCGGATTATATTGTAAGCCCGTCTCCGCGCTGCTCGCAGGGGATATATGTAGCAAATGAAGGTCTGCGGGCGCGCACCTCACGACAAGACGACTCTGTCGTGTGCTGATCCCCGAGTATAATTATGCATTGTTCATCGTACTTTTGTTGAATATTCCCGAAATTAACACAGACTGGCTTGTAAATGGTGGTGATCAATATCTGAGGTATAATATTGGCAAACGTAACGGGTGTGCTGTCAGGTATGAGTGCTCCGCTGATTATGTAAGCGCACAAAACCGATTTAAATCGTAGTGTATAGCCGTAGCATGAACATCTGAGGAACCGGTGGTTACGGAGACACGGCTAGTAAATTCAGGTCAGTGTAACTACAATCGGCTCCATCATACGCCGGTTCCGCGACGCTGGCCTGTGACACACACCTGGCGCTTATACAGACCGAAAATACTACACTAAGATCGCGTCTGAAACATTTACACTCTCGTAAACACACCCCATTTGCGAACAGAGTGACCGCTCCACACAAATATGAATTTCAAACGCCCACAAACGGTAAATCTCAGTCGTGAACATGCCGCAAAAGCAGCGGCGGCACTGGGGAGCGGGCCGCGGACTCCCGCGCCTGCTTTCGAAACGGGTCGCTAGGGGGATTTCAGTGGCGCCCCTACAGGCCGCGCTCAAGGAAGAAAGAAAGCATCTTTGTTGCGTTTTTGTGCGGCCCCTGCTTTACGCAGAGGTGTAATATTTGGTATACACTGTCGTGAAGGTGTACTCTAGCGATTGCGGGATTGAAATGGCGACCTTCAGAAGCCTATTTAGGGCCCCTTTAAATGACCCATGTCAGCACTCTCTAGATGTCAAATCATAGCTGTGTGCTAATAGTCATCAGCACGCAGCAGATGTATAGTCGGTTGTAGTCAAGTTGTTGTTCTTCTGACCAAATGATGTTTTAAGTTGACCGCTTCTAACAGCAGAGCTGTTGTTACTGGCCGTAATTTTAGTGTTTCAGGAAAAAATACCATGAAAATGCGGATCGCTCGCGAACGCCGGCGTCGCGGCGACCGCCGAACGTTCCCGGCACGCACGTGCAGTGGCTTTAGCAAAAAAAAAAGAACAAACTCCAGCGCTGTCGTAAGACGCTACCGCGCATGTAATGGGTGGCATGAGGAACACGATAATATCGATGCATATGATGATGACTACCACTAGCACTAGACGAAACATGTAAATAAACAATTTCAAACAATTCTTTGAACAATTGCACACAAGCCTGTGCAATTGCACACAAGCCTAGGTGTAGACTTATGCGAGCTGGATATTTTGCTGTATTTGCACCCAGAAAATAAAACATTATAATTATTATTGTTATTAAACTACAACAAATGCGCGGTGATGTGTCCTTTAGTGCCCACGTATAAAGAAAACCTGCAGCTTCGCTACGGTTCAAGCCTTGCGCGACTTGGTGCAAGCTTCTCCAGTCGAGCTGGTGGAAATCCACAACGCTGAGGATGACTTTGCATCCACCACTCGCTGCAAAGACGACGACGACGACCTCTTCGATGCATATGCGATTACCAGCACCGCAACGATGCAAATAAACAATGATACTGAAACTCAACAATGTGTCCGGCAGTGTGTCCGTGAGCGAGGGGAAGCGGACTCAGCCAGAATGTGAAGCTGTGCCTAAGGGTGTGGAAATGGGTCTGACTCGGACGGTCCGCCACTCGCGGCTGCCGTGCCAACGACGCCAGCATGGGGGGAAGGCAAGCGACAAAGGCAACCGATGCAGGCCTCCAAGGGGGTTTATTCCCAAAGCCACCCTAGCACACCATCTTCTGCGTCGTCTACGGGTCCCGCGTTGCTCGAGTGGCCGGAATCGTTCTACCCCGGCGCTACCGGTGGACGATGGTCGGCCCAGGCTCGAGGGTAAGAGCCGGGTCGCTCCGCCGCCGCACGCCGTAATCTCTGCTGCCCCGCTAGTGATGAGCCTCATTGTGATCAACTCAAGATTAGTGAGGGCAGCAAACTGCAGTGGCAGAGGACATCGCTTGCAGTTCACGGAAGGCCTCTGATAGCGTGGATGTCCCCAGCGTTTGTGAAATTTTTTTGCATATCACCGTCTGTTAAGGGTGTCAGAACTTGAGGTTGTGGTTGTTGGAAATAGTTGCTGCAGATCCACTACTGCACAGATAATGCATACACTAGTTGATTATTCTGCTTTGTGCAGATCTACAGAATCTCCGCTGTGGAAGATCTTAAACAGACTGGGCGATTATCTTTAAAAGCTTACAACCAAGGCAGGCAAAAAGATGTTTCACTCTTGTCATAATAAAGTGAAGTTTCTTCTCTTGCGACATTTCGTTTTCAGCATGACGAAGCAGCCTTTTCACCTCTGCGAACACAACCACCTCTCTCTCTTTCTTGGGTACTGTTTGCTTGTCTGTAGCAAGGCACAGGTGGGTTCTTTTTTGCACAAGGACACTGAATCTCTCCAAAAAGCTTAGCCGAGCTTGTTTGTCGAGGTGTCTAGCCTCTGCCTCTCGAACCAGCTCCCGCTCATCGAGAGAGCAGCCCATGGAAACCACTCCTGTAATGCCATAAATGCTATCAGAATAAGTGTTTTTCTCTCTCTCCCCCTCGGACTAGAAAAACAGCTGCCAAAGTGCTTCAGTGTTGTCTCAGGGGTTCAACGTTCTGTCCCACTTGAGCTGCTCCGACCGTTTCTGAGGTAACCCACAAATAAAGGTGGCTCTCAGAATTGCTAAAGGACTACTGGTGAAAGTTGACTGAATATAGGGTTTAACGTGCCGAAACTACTTAGGTTATGAGGTACGACGTAGTGGAGGGCTCCGGAATAATTTCGACCACCTGAAGATGTTTAACGCGAGCCGAAATCCCGAACACACAATCGTTTTTGCTTTTTGCCTCCATCAGAAAAGCTGGGGAAGGCTGGGAAATGAACCCGTGCCCTTGAGATCAGCAGCACAACAAATAGCCACTGAGCCACCACAGCAGGTACCACTGATTGATTTGATTGATTTCATTGAAGGCTTTAACGCGCCGACACAGTGCAGGCGACGAGCCGTGCTATAGTGGAGGTCTCCGGATTAATTTTGACCAGCTTGGGATCTTAACGTGCACCGAAATCTCGCACACACGGGCGTTTTTGCTTTTCGCCTTGATCAGAAAAGCGGCCACCGCGGCCGGGAATCGAACCCACGTCCTCGTGCTCAGCAGCACAACACCTTAGCAATGGGTACTACTAGTGAAGAGCTTGCGGCATCAGTCATGGTGGCAGCGTTGGTCATGTCGGCCACGGACTGAACATTCGAGTCGTCTTGAAGGAGAATCAGCTGTGGAGGAAGACGTTGCAGTCGGCGGCTGGCTTGAGGACTGGCTTGGAAGCTGTCAGGGGACATTAAAGGGGCCCTGCAGCACTTACCATCGACTACTAGGAATGTATTTTGGGGTAAAGTGTATTGTCCCAGCAATCTCCTCCCGCAAGAATTATAAAAATCCCGTCACTACCACCGAAACTACGCGCAATGGGAAGTCACGCATAATCGTTCCCTCTCAACTCGACTGCGGACGTGACGAAAGCTGCGCGCTTTCTCCCGGAGAGGGGGGGGGGGCGCCTCGCGGCGTTCTTTTCCGCGGCTTTCTATATATGACAGGCCGGGGAGTTTTCTCCGTTTCTCCGCAACATGGAGGGGTCTATTTCCGGTCTGGTGCCACAAAAAAACAGGCATGGCTCCCTGCTCGCAAGCGCGCTTTTGGGCTGATAGGGTGTTTTAGAAGCAATAAACGTTTGTTGTCGAGTGGTCTGGTAGAAAGGGAAGTATTGAGCTCATCACTCAAACCCCGCCCGCACTCAAAACACAAAATAAAAGGCAAAACTGTGCCTACAGGTTCAGGCATAGAAGAGGTTCGTACACAGCGCCAACGACGGCGGATCGTCACGGGAAATGCGAGAAATTAGCCACGAAGTTGACCAGTGACAGCCGATCGGACAGCCATGGCCTCGATGACGTCGTTTAGGCCATGCCAGCGGTGCATAATGAGGAGAACTGATGAGAGCACGGTTGGTTTTTCCGCGTCTTTCACGGCGATTCGTGCGCTCACCGCTTCACGCGCAGGTGTAACGTTTGGCTCAGGTATTTCTGGTAGTGTAAATTAAGCGTCGCGCAGGTTTACTTGCACTGCTCAAAGAGTGTTGCAGGGTCCCTTTAAGGGTGCACCCCCTGCTCCTGAACAGATGTTCCATAAACAAGAACATATCGCAGGGCTACCGTATTTACTATACCACCTTCGAGTAAATTTGTGCTTTCTTAGAAACTTTAACAAAATCGCGGAAGTCGAAGAAATAGAGACGTGTTCGGTTGTGGGTCCTTAAATTTATTGCCAGTGTGTTCTCCAGAAACTTTTTTGAAGCACAGTCGGTTCTAGAAACACAACCAAAAGGAGAAAATATCGATTACACAAAAGTAGTCTGAAAAAAGAGTTATAATTTTCTCAATCAATATAGACAGTAGCGCATTGCCTCCATTAGAAGAGCCAGAGGAATGCCTTGTTTTTGGCATGGGAAAAGATAGCTCCTTGCAGCCAGGCTTGGGCAAAAAACAGTAACGAAAAAATTCACATCACATGGTTCGCAGCTTTGGGATGATGTCAACCAAATAAATCCCTGTGTAGATAAAAATACAGGCTGTGATGTGCTGGAAAATTTTGGTGATAAACAAACCAGTGACCACACATGCTAAATAATATACTTATACCCGTTCATAACTGCCATTGAGGGAAGATTCAGTTTACCGACATTTGTTACTAGCTGAGCTTGACGATATGTGTCAAGTGTTTTCAATGCAAGGTTTGGCAAATGATTGGTTTTGCCATTGTTAAAAGCAATCCTGACGCTATTACCCCACTTGAGCAACCAAGAAACTTCACTGAATTTCACATCATTCCAAACACCTGCCCATTAATATGCGTTGATATAAGGTCCAGTCGTAAATGCGTTTTCCTAACACACCAGAGCCTATCAAATTACATGGAGTGTTTGCAAGTCGAGAAAATCCCATTATCTATGCATTGTTCAATATTCTGACAAATGACAACTGCATAAAAATAAACTCGAAGGACAATTTACAATGTTCGATGTAAGCAATTTGGTACTAAATTCAAATACGTTTATTAAAGGAAAAATAAAACAAAATTACATAAATCCCAGCGTACATTATAACATAACAGAACATCTCATATTGGGCAAACTAGAGTCCTTAAAGGGGCCATGCACACAAAATACAAGTCTGTTTTATTCGAAAGATGACGTGTTTTGTAGAGCCCCCAGTGCTTGTCCAGAAGCAAGTTATGCTTTATTCACTGAGAAATTAATCAATTTAGGTTAAAATTTTGATTCTCCCGCCAAATTCTGTTTTCATGGCGACTGCAATTACTAAACCTACAGTGTTGGGGAGCCTGGTTTACCGTTATTCAACCTAGATGGCGCCACCATACCGCGGTGGGCCATTTTCTGCCTTTGCTTTGTTTTTGATGGCATTTGTACCTGGCTTTTTTTGGTTAAGGTAGGAAATAATTGCTTCGTGAAACATGGTGTTCACTCGACAAAGATGGTCACGCAAGACAGCGTCGCTTGCGCCAATCGGCCAGTGTCGTCTGAGACAACCCCAAAGCGCCGCGGTGCAACAAGCATAGTGTGCGCAGTACCAACAGATCGGTACTTCAACGTTCACGTGTTTTTTTATAACTTCTACTGTTTACCCCACCGATCTTACGGATGTAAAAAGATCGTGCTATGAATGTAAGCGCAAATAGCTCGTTCAACAAGCTTATGAACCCTGCCTAATTTGTGGTTGCTTTTGCCGGCCTCAGCCAATCGCAGAGCTGGCACATACGACATCGTAGCTTCTGTTGCGGGAAATGAGCTAGCGGGTCGCATGGCCATTCCCTTTTTTCCTAATTATGGAGCTTATTTAGGCAAATTTTATGATAAAAGTGGTGTCAGTATGATTCTAACGGGGCACTCTTTCGAATGAACTAAACTTGTGTTTTGTCTGCACGGCCCATTTAAAGAGAATTCATATTGAACACAAAAGAACTGGTGAATGGCTGTGAGTTGCACAAACTGCTCGACATATATTTAAGGGCAACAAATGCAACAAAGTGAGCCAAAGCTCAAATTTAAAGCGCAGACCATATACTGAATTTCGCAGAAAGCAGGAAGAGTGAAAATGCTAAAATGCAGCCATGAACAATTTTCATGTCTCTAATAACATGGTATGAAAATCTGCAAGACTGTCTTTCAGCCTTATATAGATTCCGACATGTGCTTAAAGGGACCTCCATGGGGACACTGAAGGCACTTGCCATGGAGTTAATTAAGCTCACACGAAAGTTGGACTGCCCGTAGCCCTGTCAGAGTTTATACGGCAGTGAAAGATGCTTTAATTTTAGAGGAATTGCCTATTGAGAAACGCGTTTCATTCCTCCGCCATTTCATGATGTTTTGCGTGATGTAAATGGAGGCTGGAAGCAAGTGAGACAGCGGTGTGGTCTAGAAGGAAAACAAAAACCTACCAAGCAAATTATCGCGGCTGCAGGAGCCAGTAGTCGCGCTTTCGGCGTATTCGACAAAACAACTTGCCCGCCTCACACGTATGCAGGCTGCCGCTCTGTTAACCACCCGCACGGAACGTGCAACGGTGGTTAACAATGTGAATATGCCGCGCGACCTTTTGCTTTACATGCAAAACGTCCAGCCAACATCGCAGCCTCAGAGAGGACGACGTCAGGGGCGCTTTATGCTTTGCAGTTTTGTTATGGATAATCGTTATAGCCGGTTCGATGCACTTGGCTTGGTAGGTGGCGCCATCTGTTAGCCCTACTTTTAACCATTCCCCGTGCCTAGTGTGAAAACAAGCCCGTGTACTTCTGTGTACGAGCACCTGAATGGCAGTACGTGTGCACTTGTGTGCTATTACCAAGCAGGCATTTGTGTGCAACCTTCATTCAAAAACTCGAAAAAGAAATTCATATTTACGGCTTATGGCCTTATATAGCGCAGCCTTGGTATATGTACAGTTGAGGCTAGGTAACAGGCATGCGACTATGCGGAACCTGCAACAGCCATCGCGACCGCCACGGGTTGGCAGCTTCGGCTTACCTGTATATTTATAACTGTTTATGACTTATGAAATTTATTGTGAAAAGATTGTGTTTTTTCGAGAGCTTGTGTGCGCGGTTGTCGTTCTGTCGTTGCTTGCGTGATTCTTGGCACATCCGCTCAGTCGCCGTTTATGTCATCTCTCCTGGGCGACTGATAGCTTCATTTTTTGTTTATTTACAAGATTATTTTAAAGGTACCGTATTTTAGCACGTATAACCTGCACCAAAAATGCGAAAATTTCAGGGGTGAAGTAGAGGTACGGATTATATGCGAGGTATTTCCTTCGGTCTAGCTTCACCGCTACGCGCGTTGGGCCATTATGCCCCTAAAGCAGTAAAAATGACTAAGCCCCTTTTATCCCACTGACAATGCTTATTTTGCACACACAGTTCAACAATATATCAACCTGAAAAACCTGAAAAATGTGTCTGGCAAGTCCTCTAGTTGTGTAGTCTTCTTTTGCATACACAAATGTGTAATGTTGCTTCAGCAGTAGCTCTGGTCCATCCTTTTATGTATAAAATATGCGGGCAATATGCAGGGATATACATTTTTTATTCATCGGCAGAAAGTGGGGGTGCAGGTCATATGGGAAGCGGGGGGGGGGGGAGGGCGGGTTGTACACGTGAAAATACGGTACTGCCCCAGAGACTGGTTTTTATTTTTTGGGAACGCCAATTTATCTGTTTAGACCAACTTTGGTTTTGTCTTCAGTGTCCCTTTTAACAAGCAAACAAAAGAAACTTTAGAAGAAAAAAAGATCACGATGTACCGTATTTGCACGAATAAAACGCGAGTTTTTTTTCGAAATTACGTGCTCCAAAACACACCTCGCGTTATATTCGGAATCGAGTTCAGCCACGAGGCGCGCGAGTCTGGAGAAAGGGGAGAAAGCCATCCCAGTTGAAGAAAACGAGGAACGGGAACATCGCGCCAAGTGAAAGGAGGAAAACCGAATCTGGAGAACTCGTCGCCCTTGTGACTCACACGCAAAAACACAGCGCGAGAGGAGCGCGAGGGCGAGGCGCGAGCGGGATGACCAAGGATGACCAGGATGAAGGAGACGGCGAGAGCGAATTGGTCACCCGATCACCCCTCGCTGCTGCCGCCAAGTTGAGGTGGTGTATCGTGTTCTGCATATCGTCAGCGTCGCGCCAAACGGAACTCGAATTTCTTTGTTCCACGTCTGTTGAAGTGCTTTTTTCCCCGTCTTCTCGTCTGGACAGTCGTTCACTTTTCGTGTGTTACGTGCACCCACGGACCTCACATGGTGAAGAGGACTCAGTACGACGCGTCCTTTAAGAAGAAGGCAATCCTCCTGTTCGAAGACGTTGGCAACTCGTGTGCGGTGCGACGCCTCGGAGTGAACGAATCGACGATCCGGGGATGGAGGAAAAACCGCAATCGGATCTTTCGTGCCGCGCCTACTCGGAAGGCCTTCCGTGGACCGAAGAGCGGTCGTTACCCTGACCTTGAAAAGGGACTCGCAGAGTTCATTCCGGAACGTCGCAGCCAATTCTTGCCTGTGAATGCGGAAACGATTCAGTTGAAAGCGAGGAAGCTTGCGCGAGAGGCTGGTCTCTCTCGTGACACCTTCAAGGCTAGTCACTCTTGGGTCCAGAAGTTCATGCGCCGCGCTGGTTTTTCACTTCGCCAGAAAACCTCAATATGCCAAAAGCTCCCAGCCGACTACGAACAAAAGCTGATAGCATTCCAACGTCACGTGATCCGCTTACGCACAGTCCGCAAGTACCTGATCGGTCAGATTGGCAATGCGGACGAAACGCCGATCTTCTTGGATATGCCGTCCAACTACACCATGGACGTTCGTGGCACGAAGGAGGTGCGCCTCCGTACAACGGGAAACGAGAAGACTCGAGTGACGGCGATGCTGGCATGCACGGCTGACGGACACAAGCTGCCGCCCTTCCTCATCTTTAAAAGGAAGACAATCCCGAAGAATGAGATTTTCCCTCCCCGCATGCACATCAGGTGCAACGAGAAGGGCTGGATGGACAGTGCGATGATGCGCGAGTGGCTTCGCGTCGTGTGGGACAACCGCCCGGGTGCGGCGTTGGCGAAGACGTCCATGCTTGTGCTGGACGCCTTCAGGGGACACTTGACTGACGAAGTCAAGAACGCCATCAGGGAGGCCAAGAGCGACCTCGTGGTGATTCCCGGGGGCATGACTTCACAACTGCAGCCTCTCGATGTTTGCATCAACAAACCCTTCAAGGATCGCGTGCGAAGAGAGTACGAGGAGTGGCTGGCCGAGAATAACAAGGCGCTCACACCAACGGGACACGTCAAGCGGGCGTCGATCTCACAAGTCGCCCAGTGGATTGCGAACGCATGGGAGGCTATGCCGCGCTAAATTGTGTGGCGCGCCTTCCTCAAGTGTTGCATCTCCAACAACATTGATGGCACGAACGACGACGCGATCTTCCCGGACAGTGACAAGGAGATCAGCAGCGATGACGAGTAGAATAAAAATGAAAAGCGCACGTCGACTTTCGGTCTCTTTTCACTGTTTTGTGTTCTCAAGAGTTCGCGTTATAATAGTAATAATATTTTTTTTCTTATGCCATCAAAATGTACCCTCGCGTTATATTCGTGCAAATACGGTACAATTATTGACTGGATAAACAGTATTGCTATTATACACACTGCTGTGGTTTCAACTTCAGTTCACTCATCACTGTCCCCCACAGCGCTATCACCCTTGCCCGGGTGTAGCGCACGCACGTGGTATCGCAGGCAATGCGCGTCTCGAAACTCCTTCCCGCAGTGCGGGCAGCGGTGCTGGTACTGCCGGTCGTGCACCGACATCTTGTGCCTCTTCATGTCGCCAAGTCGTGTGAACCTGGCGGGGCACGTATCGCAGGCGTGTGGCCTCTCCCCCGTGTGGGTGAGCAGGTGCGTGTCGAGGTTGCCCTTCTGCGTGAATCCCTTCCCACACTGCGAACACACAAACGAGGGACTCTCGCCCATGTGTGCGAGCTGCCTGTGCCGAACCAGACTCGAGGACTGGCTGAAGCACTGGCCGCAGACCTCGCACGAGTGGCGCCTCTCTTTGGCATGCACGGTCCGCAGGTGTTTCTGTAGGTGGGCGCCCTGGGTGAAGCTCTTGGGGCACAGCGGGCACACGAACGGCCGCTCGCCCGTGTGCGTCTTCTCGTGCCTGATCACACGGGCGCTGGCCGGATCCAGGTAGTATGGATAAAATGAGTGCGAACATTTCAATACAAACTGCTCCCGACACTGCCTTTATACAGACAAAGGGACAGACAAGTTATTTGTGTCGAGTGCGTTTTCTCTATCTCGAATGAAAGGACATCACTTAAAAACCCTTAAGGGGGGACATAGCTCTTAAAACAATTTCTTTTAATTTTCAAGTAAATGCTGTGAAACTTGTCAGCCTTGCTTCATCCCCCCCCCTGATTTCAACAATAGCATTATTTTTTGAGCCAGCCAATGAGTTCCCGAGATAAATAGAGATAATTAGTCATTTTTGGAGGAACTATAGACAAAAGGGTGTTGTCCATAAAACTGTAATCTTTATATTTTCCAATACTATGAACCCTGGTGAGTGCAATAAGAGAATCGGTTTTTTTATTCACTGCTTGGAACTAACTTTACAGTTCATTAAACTTTGGTGTTTGAAAGGGGCATCAAAATACAACTTTGTTTAATTTGAAAGAACTAGGATTCAGTATCTCACTCAGCTCCATTACAGCCACAAAAGATGGTTTTTAACGAAAAAAAAAGCAAGAAGTATTTAAAAACTTTCAAATTTTGCACCACAGTGACGTGTTATGAGCAAGAATGACGTCATACGGGCCAACAATAAAACCATGAGGAGAAAATGCAACTTTGTTTAATTTGAAAGAACTAGGATTCAGTATCTCACTCAGCTCCATTACAGCCACAAAAGATGGTTTTTAACGAAAAAAAAAGCAAGAAGTATTTAAAAACTTTCAAATTTTGCGCCACAGTGACGTGTTATGAGCAAGAATGACGTCATACGGGCCAACAATAAAACCATGAGGAGAAAATACAACTTTGTTTAATTTGAAAGAACTAGGATTCAGTATCTCACTCAGCTCCATTACAGCCACAAAAGATGGTTTTTAACGAAAAAAAAAAGCAAGAAGTATTTAAAAACTTTCAAATTTTGCGCCACAGTGACGTGTTATGAGCAAGAATGACGTCATACGGGCCAACAATAAAACCATGAGGAGAAAATACAACTTGTTTAATTTGAAAGAACTAGGATTCAGTATCTCACTCAGCTCCATTACAGCCACAAAAGATGGTTTTTAACGAAAAAAAAGCAAGAAGTATTTAAAAACTTTCAAATTTTGCGCCACAGTGACGTGTTATGAGCAAGAATGACGTCATACGGGCCAACAATAAAACCATGAGGAGAAAATACAACTTTGTTTAATTTGAAAGAACTAGGATTCAGTATCTCACTCAGCTCCATTACAGCCACAAAAGATGGTTTTTAACGAAAAAAAAAGCAAGAAGTATTTAAAAACTTTCAAATTTTGCGCCACAGTGACGTGTTAAGAGCAAGAATGACGTCATACGGGCCAACAATAAAACCATGAGGAGAAAATACAACTTTGTTTAATTTGAAAGAACTAGGATTCAGTATCTCACTCAGCTCCATTACAGCCACAAAAGATGGTTTTTAACGAAAAAAAAAGCAAGAAGTATTTAAAAACTTTCAAATTTTGCGCCACAGTGACGTGTTAAGAGCAAGAATGACGTCATACGGGCCAACAATAAAACCATGAGGAGAAAATACAACTTTGTTTAATTTGAAAGAACTAGGATTCAGTATCTCACTCAGCTCCATTACAGCCACAAAAGATGGTTTTTAACGAAAAAAAAGCAAGAAGTATTTAAAAACTTTCAAATTTTGCGCCACAGTGACGTGTTATGAGCAAGAATGACGTCATACGGGCCAACAATAAAACCATGAGGAGAAAATACAACTTTGTTTAATTTGAAAGAACTAGGATTCAGTATCTCACTCAGCTCCATTACAGCCACAAAAGATGGTTTTTAACGAAAAAAAAAAAGCAAGAAGTATTTAAAAACTTTCAAATTTTGCGCCACAGTGACGTGTTATCAGCAAGAATGACGTCATACGGGCCAACAATAAAACATTTTTCAGTGCGTTAACTGCACGTTAGCATTCAAGTGATGCGGCCAAATGGAACTAGAGGCCCCATTACAGATGTCCAGTCGTGTCGTCGCGACAGGTCAGTTAGGCGGCCGCCGATTGCACAAACAAGGTTCCGTGACGTCATAGAAAAGTTGCGGGAAATTGGCTAGGGGGTCGCGACTGCTTCCCACGTTTTCTTTAATATCTCCGTTACTTGTTCAAAGATTGCGATGATATTGGTATCATTGTTATCGGGACTAAGCACTCTTTCTAATAAACCTAACTTGTATTTTGTCTTCACGGCTCCTTTAATGAGCTGTAAATGTAAATACAAAGCTGTAAATATGAGCTGTAAATTTAAAGATTACAGTTTTATGACCAACACTGTTTTGTCTATTGTTCCTCCAAAAATGACTAATCATCTCTAATTAATGCCATACTGACCCAAAAAACAATGCCACATTTGAAATCAGTGGGGAAAAATCAGCAAGACTGACAAGTTTCACGGCAGTGACTTAACAATTAAAAGAAGCTGTTTTAAGAGCAGCAAAATCCGAAATGGTTTTGCTGATAGCGCCCTAGAACTTTTGCGATCGGAATTCTGAGATTTACCAGCCATATGACTCCCGCCAAAATGAAGGCTGGCAGCCATGACAGTGATCCGTGCGGCAATGCACTTTTAACTGCACGTGAGACTAAAAGAAGTAGGTATGTAAAAGTTTGTGCTCGTCTAAAACAAAAATATTGTGCAACTTTTCCCATTCCTTCATGCGATTTTTGAATCACGCGTTGAAACTGACGAAGTTGTTTGGACATGTAACGTAGTGTCACGTTCATACACTACACGTCGCCACCTTTCAGACTCCAGAAATTGTAGTGGAAAACTACAATTATTTTTGCCTGTTTATTCAGGAGTTTCTTGCGCCAGAGTCCTTCAATGTTTACTGGTCACGAAACTGCTCCGTAACTCAATGGGAGAGCTGCATATGCTGCGTTTGGCCGCTGCGCGGTGGCACCACCATCTCACTGAGGTCACTCCTTGGGCGGCGTTGCGCTGGCTCGAACGGCGGAGACAAGGCGAGTTTGTTTTGTGCGGGAAAAAAATGTAACGTGCATCTCTTGCTGTTGTGATGCGACTTAAGTAGTGCAACGACGATGCCGAACACGTGTTTCGTCCCGGGATGTCGTTCCTTGCCCAACGACACAACAGAAACTGTTTCCTTGTTCTGTTGACCGAGCGACGGGGAGCTGCGAAAGAAAGCGACGGGGAGCTGCGCGAGAAATGGAGGCGCGCCATTCCAAGGCAAGAAACGGGAGATTTCAGCTTCGAATATAACAGGGTTCGTACGAGCTTCCAAGGCGAAAATTCAAGGGTTTTCAAGGACTTTCAAGGACCAGAAAACACATTTTCAAGGCCGCCGTCTTATGTTTTATCTGCGATTATTTACAACTTTTTCAACACAGTGCGAAATTTCGTTATTGCCCAATACCCAAGCACATTACTGCACATTTAGATAGGCGCTAACGGGTTCGTGAATGCTCCCCCAGTTTTATTTTTTATTTGACAGCTGGCATTTAGAGGTCTTTCTTTTTTCTTGGTGTTTTGCTGAGGCTGTTTGATTTCAAAACTTCATAATGTTGCCTGCATCTTCTGCTTTGTCAGCAAGAATATGAGCTGAAATTAAATCAGCAAGCGTTGCTGCAAGGCAGGAATAACTATGTACACGTCCACCATTTGCACGTAAAAGCAAACGCAGATGGAGCGTATGAGGCACAGCAAACATGCAATGAGCGGCCGTCCACAGACTAAATAGAACATGCAAGATAGAGAAGAGAAGCCGGCCTTCACTGGATTGTATCATGACATGGATTCTATTGAGGAATGCTGTTCCCAATGTTGCCTCGTAATAATGACAATCCACCAAACTCGTAATTTCATGCAATACACTGAAACTTTGATTGTTACAATGTTTCTTTACATTTTTAACACCTAAAATCCACAACAAACACTTTAAATTCTTGTGAAAAGACAGGGTCATTGGTTCTCTCCAGAAAAAGCAAGGGTTTTCAAGGACCATTTAAAAATTCCAGGACTTTCCAGGCCTTGAAATTGACACTTCTAAATTCAAGGGTTTTCAAGGTTTTCAAGGACCTGTGCGAACCCTGTATAAGTGTGTGACAGTGTGTGGAAATGCAGTGTGAGAATGAAAAAAGCAATGTACCCTTTTGAGAGCATCCTGGACCTAGAATTGCACAAGGCTAACTTAAAGCCGGATTTTTGTCATATCAGTCAGGTAGTAGCGGTGCTTCATTACCTGTTTGCAAACTTGTATTACCTTGCACTCAGGCTCGCATGTAAAAAAAGCTTTGGGACGTCCTAGTGCTTTTATTTTCATATTTATGCGAATAATCTCTTAGGGTTCGTTTTGTTTGTTTTGCAACCGCGCGTGGCCGCTTCTGGTTTTCTTAAGTGGCGTTTCAACCGGAGCGCCCGTTTGCTCTTTTTGTCGTACGTCCCGTGTGGCAATATTGTTTCATATGGAAAGGTTGTCACTCTGCCGCTAACTTGATGTTTTGTTTATTCAACAATGCTCTCGAACCTATTTGCATGGATCTGAAATTATTAATGTTCTGCGAGTAATGCATGCATAGCAAACGCCGCACAACTCACTTTATCGACGTACATCTGTGCACGTCACACTGCAGACTGCTTCTTCGACGTATGTGTTTCATTCTAGTCTTTTGTAGAGAAGGAACTCGCTTTAATAAACTTCATTCAGAAAAGCTTTGCGTCGTTCTTGGCTACGTGGAAATATTCTGTTTCCTCCCTGTGCTGCCCATCGCAGCACCAAAAAATAAATTTTTGTACGCTGGACCACGCTGTTTTGTCTCCCTTCTTAATATTGAAATTTTTTGTTGCGTAAGGTAACATCAGTTCTCTTGTTCTTTTTTTGCTTCCTTTTTTTGCAAGGATTGCAAAGGGTGGAAGATATCTCTTCGTGTTTTGATCCTTCACATTTCTGCAGCATTATTAGATGTTCTCAAGTATGTACCCACTCATCGAAACGACAATACTATTGGGCTCTCTTTTTTAGCGTTCTGTGCATTCCAGAGCAATCAATGGATTCATTAGCGTATTCTGAACGAACCGTACTTCGTTTTTTTTATTGTATTATCGATAGGCCCACAGCAGTCAGTGATTACCAAGCTACCGTATGTGTGGTAGTTACAACTTTTGCTTTAAGAAAAGAAGCAATAGAGATTTAAAAAACCGCAAACACGAAGGCGCAGCGCTTGTGCCAGAGGACGCAGAAGCCGTTGCCGTTCGCGGCCGAAGTCTACGGTAATTTCCTTCAAAAAATAAAACCCCATTAAAGGCAGGTGATATACACAATGACTGGACTATTCATTGCTAACTACTACAAAAAAAAGCACACTTAATGAGCGCGCAGACACCAAAAGCAGCGAGCGTTTGCACGCCAAGAGCTGGCCAATTATGCCGCACGCGCGGCGGCTGGATGCCCTTCGTACGGCGGTGGCGCCTGTAGTGGCGCCCGCAGTCTCTATATGAAACGAGTGCCGAAGTTTCGTGACCAGTAAAGCATTGAAGGACTCTGCTTGCACTTACCCCAGTATATGAAACATGGGCTTTCGTATGAGCTAGACGACATGCACTTCACAAAAATTGGTGGCTGCCACCACTTGGCCATTAAAAGTAAAGAGACAAGATTTTAATGATGCACAGGTTCATGCAGTTGAATGTCAGAGTAAAATGGAAACTGCGACATGCGACAATCATTGTGTATCAGTTGCTAGGGTCAACCGCTTTGTGGCCACTTCATAAAAAAGAGAGCGGACGAATTCAAACACATCTAAAATAGGAGAGTAGGGGACCACTCTAGCTACGTCAAGAAGAGATTACACATAATTATAAAGAAAGCCTGAAAAGAAAACTGCTTTAAGGTCAACCTTTCATTCTGTGCATTAACATAATAAGCTGTGAATAGCTAAAAAAACTTTAAAACAGAATTTGTTACCAACTGTCCATGAGTAATTTAATTGAATGCATTTTACCCCACACAATACAACAGACACTTAAGGAATTTGAATTAAACAAATAAATGACTAAAGTTTCAACAACATGTTGAGTCTTGAACCGTAACTAGTTACTAGCAACACGTTACATCAGTAACTTGTAACTGTAGCTACCTACTTTTAATTTAGAGAAGCTTGTAAATGTAACACTGCTACCTTCTTACAGAGTAACTGTAACAGGAAATGCCGTTTCAGTTACTTCCTTTTTTTGTAAAAACATTATCCGACAGCAACACTCGTTAAAGGCCAGAACCCGAAGGAGTCCTTGCCAATTTTAGCGCGCAAACTGATGGTGTTCGCGGTGTGCTGCAGCGTCATCCCAACTCAGACATTGAGGCGGAAGTTGACAGCCAATTGAAAATAAGTAAAACTTTCCTCGGTGACATCATAACTCATTGCAGTTGGCTTGCGCCAAGGTACCAGTAAAAAGTGGTTTCACGGCTGTCAGTGACGGCAGCCCAGACAGCAGTAACCAAGCCAATTGAAACCATGCACATGCCACCAGATCCCCTAGATGCCCTCTAGAGGCTGTACATGCCACTACACGCAATCACTGCTTGGGATATATTAGACATTAAAACTCACTTGAGATCACTCGAATAGGGGCAGTACGAACACTGGAACCTGCCAAGTGGCCGCTCACTCTGCTCATCCTGTTCCCCGGGTTCTCCCGAATTCTCTGAAATTGTGAAAAAGAGAAGCCAGTCCTCAGACTCTTTTCACTGCGACAGGCATTCCGAACAACGTAGTCGTTAACAGGGCAAGTGCACATTTTCGCAGACGCTGCATAATGCACAGCACCATTTCTAGAATTGGCGTCACAGCTGAGAGAGGCATCGAATCCGGAAAAAAAAGAAGACCCTATATGATACAGTTACTCCTTCTGGAAACACCGATACATCCAGCGATTTCCATTTTGCGTATCTGACACCATTTTATTTTGATTTCATGTCAATCTTCCGTTTTCAAATTTCTACGGCTTTTATCCCCCCACCCACAATACTCTGAATTTTTGGAATGCTACTCATGATGTTAACCTCATGCAGAGTCGACAGCCCTAACTGGCAGCCATGCAAGAACTGGCAACTGAGCAAATCGCACCCAACTGATTCTTATTTGCAATGTGTACGAAGGTAATAAGTAATCTTGATTCATTTGTAGAATCAAATTCTGCACTATATTAATGTCCCTGGCAACTGTGAGGAGTGCCATGTGCAACTAAGCACTACTTATTCCTCACTGCCTCATGCATTCGTGCACAAGTCGTGGCACTACGATTCATTTCAGAAAATATTCTGACAGGCATTTCCATGTTAGACTTTAAATCCAAGTAAGAACATTGCCACCCAAATAGTTTCTCACAATATACGAAACAAGCCTCCAAACATGCAGGATGCATACAAACCATGTACCATTATTTAATGATCTGACTGTGACAGTATTACTGTAACACAAACATTGCTTTTACCTTCCACAAAACATTTAACAATCTTTCCTAACATCAATGCATGACTATGAATATGAATGTTCATCGAGCCATGAAGGTCGTGCGTCAATTTCAATAAAGCACACAATCCGCCACATTTCGGTTCCTATTAGCATTGTGCTGGTTGCTTGAGGGTTCTACCCCGAGTGGCTTTTGTATAGTAGCATCATCCAAACTCAGATCAAAAATTTAACAGCCATTTTACTATGCCTTCAACCGACTACACAGCACCTATTCCAGTGTAAAGTTACGACACTGCCCGGCTTTAGGCTGGCCAAAGGTTGTTCTCCCTAACTTCACTGAATGCGGTGAGCCACAAGCCTATTCACAAAGCTATGAGTCAACTTAAAAAAACTGCCTTTACCACAAGAGAAACGTGATTTAGCTCTAATCATATTCTGTCAAAACTGGGCAGCCAATAATACATCCACTATGCAAAAGAAATAAACAATTAGAAGATTATCACAGCCTTTCGTTTCTTTTGCCCTGAAGCAGAGTCTTTATCAAAGCACAGAGAGCTTTGACTGGTGTTTAGGAGAGCTGAAGACTAAAATGTGACCACCTTAAAATAGGGCAGCCAATGTGTATAAAGAAACTGTAAATTCTTAGTCCACAAACTTGAGCAATTAAATGAATTTAAGAACCAAGTATAATAAAAGTGTACGTATTGGTAAATGTTGAAAACCAGCTATGTATTCAGAAAATGCACTTCAAGGCAGTAACTCATCTTTCGCTTACTAATCGAAACATTTATTCTTATATCTCAAAACATTTCTTATAGATTTTTTGTTTAAAGTTCAGTATGATTTTTTACACAATGCAACCAAGAACTCTCAGAAGCAGCCCTAATACATTCTAGGAAAACACAAACACCCTTCCAATAGCCTCGTTTCATTCTGATGATGAAGCATGCATCCACGAAGACTTGGCCAATATTTAAACAGTGCCTTAAAGCATATGCACACAACGGCTTTGCTGAAGCCTAAATTCTACTATAGGAGAGGCCTTGTACTAACTGGGATTTCAGCAAACGAAATACCTAACAAGGTGCTCTAGGAAAGCTTTCCAGGAAAGTAAATAACATGCACAAAATATATATAGGATTTGACGCTCCTGTCATTGCGCTGCTTCATTAATACCCAAGTCTGTTCAAGAGACAGTTGCCCAACCTATTGCAGCACCCTTCCGAACTGAAGGCCTCACTGCAGACATATTGAGAGTACTAAGCATTAAACACAAAGAAAACACGAAACATACTGAAAAGACGTATAACACGCAGCCTCTCTGATAAAGCACAAGTGCTCGAACCAAAGGTAATCTTAATCGTTCAAGTTATGCGAGCTTTGTGAAGTCAAGGTTATCTACCGGGCAAATGCATGATTATATGTCATTTAGAGCTCCCTTCAAAACAGGACATTTGGGTTCAAACCTGGCAGACAGAATACAAACGTATTCCAAAACACTGCAGGGTTATCTCAGGAGGCCAATTTATCACCACTCCTGCTCAACATTGTTACAACCACGCTCACATACAAGGTACAGGACACTGAAGGTGTTCACTTCACCATGTAAGAAGTAACGTTCGTTTCGGATGCAGAAAACAAGCACTCCATTACATTCAGCGCTGTGCACTCACATCAAACGGCTCTCTATTTTAAAATGGCGTATCATTTATGCGCTAGAGGACACATACCCATTGGCAGATCCATGTAGTCTGAAGATAATGTGCAGCTCAACATTTGGAGTACCACATTTCAGATCTGAGAGCGGCTGGGTTCGGGTTCTCGGAACAGCAATTTCTCAAAAGTGAAGCGCCACAGAATACCTAAAACGACTGATTCAAAAGTGGTGCAAGCACTTTGTCACAATCAAAATGGGAATCGAACAAACCCATTGGCACCAGATTACGGGCCACCAAAACAATTTTTGCAGCGAAGTTGTGTAGGTCCACGCACCCAGCTTTCATTCTGGCTAAGGTGCTTTGTACTGCATCTCCACTTCTCCTCACCACCACCGACACCTTTGTTACACTCAGCCAATTGACTAGGAAGTACGCTCAGTCACAGCTTACGCACAAAATGGCTTCTTTCGTTCCCTCCTTGGACTGCTCCCAGCTTTGCTAGGCATCCTTTTCCACAGAGTGGAAGGGCACTGAAATTTTTGGAGCCTAAACATTGACAAACTACTCTTGCACCAATCTTGAAAAGTAATTTTGTATCTATGTCCACATGACAAGAAACATGCAGTACCCTAAGAGCACCTAAAAAAAGGGTTGCCAAGTTCTTTAGAAATAGCAGATACCTTAAGTACGAAAGAAAACCGGCTGTCAGCCATCAGTTACACAAGTTGCTTTACAGAAGTTTATTGGCAGGAAGAATGCTTAAAGAACTCAACCGCTGCGCGAAATGTTTGAAAAGTAAACCAAACCAAGAATTCATAGCCCGAAACATCAGTCACAGAAAGCACAAAGTGTGAAAATGTTAAAATACTGAGCAGCAAAAAACTTTGCACACCCTTCACAACGTTTGAATAAAATGCACGCTACCAAGACTGCAAGGCTGTTTTAAGCAGTACATACACTCCAACATGGGAATGTACATAAACAAGCAAAATAATGTTTTTTAACAAATAAAACAGGGACGTACAAACAGTACAGCTGCCTTTAGCAGTACAACATACACTCCAACATGGGCATACACAAACAAACAAGCAAAAGAAAGTTGTCAACAAATACGAGAAGTGGAAATATTACCCGGGTAAAACAACACTGTTGACGGCATTATTTCCCACTGCTCTAGTTTCGGCTTCAATTAATTCATTATTACCCCCATAGCACCCTCGCCCTTGCCCTGGTGTTGCGCACGCACGTGGTCTCCCAGTACGTTCACACTATCAAGCCTCTTCCTGCAGTGTGGGCAGCGATGTGGGTACTGCCTGTCAAGCACCATCATCTTCTGTTCCTTATATCGCCACGTGTATCACAGGTATGCGTTGAGATGGTCTTTGTGAATGAATACAGTCGAGCCCACTTATAACGAACACATTGGGAAACGGAAACCAGTTCATTGTACAGTAAAGCCCGCTTATATCAAACAGCGCGAGGATTGTAAAATAGTTCCATATAGCAAGAATTCGATATACAAAGTGAAGCAAAAAAAAACTTATATGAGAGCAATCTTGCCGACGGAGTCACGAGCTAACGCTGAGCTCTTACCACCCTGCAGTTCACTATTGATACGACACTTTCTTGGACAGAGAACATTAATTTATTAGGCGGAAGAACTGCGTGAGTGTAGCCTGCTTCTTGGAGAACAATGCGTTGCTGGTGACTGCTTGCTCCACGTTATCTAAACAGTCGACAAGCACAAGACTGCTGCCCTAAATGGCACAGCAGTATCGCCATAGCAGGGCCACGGCAGCGATGGCTTCGCTCGTGCTCGAAAGCGGTACGGAGTCCTTGGCATCTTCGACAGAGCGGAGACAAGCATGGATACAAGCGAATAACAGTGAACCCAGCGAACCGAGCAAGTACGGGCAGCTAGTGGCGCGGACTTGAAGTTCGGTGACAAAGCAGCCCGCAGCGCCCAATGTGGTGCTTTCGGCTACAACGGCATGCATGTGTGGAGCTGGTCCACTATGACATGACCGGTTTGAACGCGCCTGAGCTCGCGCGGGAGTCGCAAGCGACACCCGTGCCACCGCTGCGTGCCCATGTATTGCGGGAACGCCTGCCGCATACCTAAGGAGAGTGAAAAATCCAGCGCGGGAGAGTTCGATATGTCCATTGTGAGCAAAATCCTGTTTGATATAAAAAGTTTTAAATGCATGTAATTTTTACCAGAATTGTACAAGGGTTCGATATAGGCAATATTTCGATATATCCGTGTTCGATATAAGCGGGATTTACTGTATTTGTTTTTCGCTATATATGAACATAAAATCAATGTATACAGATGGTAATGGGAAATGAAGATTTGTTCGTTATAGCCAGGATTTCGTTAAAACCGGGTTCGCTATAAGTGGCTGTACTGTGCCCTTCCACATTGCGGACACGCGAACGAGTGGCCGTCTCGCATATGCGCAAGCCACTTGTGCCAAGCCAGGTGCGAGGTCTCATTGAAGCACTGGCCGCAGACTTTTTGCACTTGTGGGGCTTCTTCTTGGCATGCACTGCCCGCTGGTGGGTCTGTAGATTGCCTTCCAATGCGAAACTTTTCCGGGAGAACAGACAGATGAGGGGCCCCTCACCGCTGTGCATTATCTCGTGCATGGTGACATCATTTCTCACTGTGTGTAGGCTGCCTGAAAAAAAGGCATGAAAACACTTTAGAACCACTTTTTGGCAGCACTGCCTCTACATGAATATTAAATCAGCAGCCATGAAATGCCTATTAAAATTAATGACTTCTAATGGCTCATGATGACCGTGGCATTTAACGCGCCGAAACTACAGAGGTTATGAGGTGCGCTGTAGCGGAGGACTCCGGATTAATTTTGGCCTTGTGGGGATCTTTAACGTGCACCGAAATCTCAAACACACGGGCGTTTCTGCTTTTCGCCTCCGTCGGAAAAGCGGCCGCCGCAGCCGGGAATCGAACCTGCGTCCTTGAGCTCAGCAGCACAATGCTTTAGCCACTGAAGCGTAAATGCCATCCAGCTGTAATAAACCAGCACTCCCAAGAATTTAAAAGCCTGTTGCACCAAGCAAGAAACAACTTTTTTTCGCACACCCTAACAGATTTTATGACAACGCAACGAAGAAAAATTTGGCATTCCCTAGTTAAGCCAGATAGTACAATTCGTAAGATGGAAATCAGCGGCACCGTTACTGAAAACATGCACGAAATAGTTAACCCATTTAATTCCCTCTTCCAATCTGTATTTACCCAAGTGTACCCAGTCCAAGGACTGCAAGTTGAAGGTGACTCAGCTATGCTAGAAATTGAAATAACCAAACGAGGTATCTCGAACCTGCTTATACAACTTGATGTTAAGAAATCGTCGGGTGCAGACAAAATCCCAAATGTGTTTCTTAAAGGAGCCATGAAGAGAAAACACAAGTTTGGTTCATTCAAAAGATTGTCTCGTTAGAATCATACTGACACCACTTTTAACGTAAACTTCGCTCAAATAAGCTACATAATTAGGAAAAACGGGAATGGTCATGCGACCCACCAGCTCATTTCCCGCAACAGAACCTATGATGTCACATGAGCTAAGCTCTGCGATTGGCGGAGGCTGGCAGAAGCAGACGCAAATTAGGTAGAGCTTACAAACTAGACGAACGAGCGATTTGCGCTTAAATTTAGGGCACATTCTTTACAAAGCAATAAGAATGATGGAACAAACAGTGGAAATTACGAAAGCACATGTAAACATAGAAGTACTGATGCGTTCTGCTGTTCGTACTGCGCACAGCATGCTTGGTTTAGCTGCGCAGCACTATGGGGCTTGGGGTTGTCTCAGACGACACTGGCCGATTGACGCAACCAACGGTGTCTTACGTGACCCCATTTGTCGAGCGAGCTCTGTTTCAGGGAACGAATATTTTCTCCCAGAACAAAAACAAGCCAGGTTTAAATGCGGGCAAAAACAAACCAAACGCTTGCCACGGTATGGTGGCGCCATCTAGGTTACGGAACGTAAAGAAACGCGGGAACAAACCAACACCGCTGTACAGGGTGGAGACAACCTTTGAACGGTCCCGTGCCGCCGCAATTGGGCCAACGGGCTCAACGCGTTATTCTTTTCGTTTCCCACGAGACCAAGCAACGCGAAACAGACAATATGATTCAAACTTCTTCAGTAAACCGCGTTGCGGCGATAATTTTAGCGCGGTTTTGACACAATGACTTGCTACGGCGGCGAGCGAGCAACCGAAAATGGCAGCGCCAGCGTATACGTGTTTCTACCCTGTACGGCGGATGCGTGAATGAAGGTACTCTAGGCTGCAGAGCGGTCGGTTCCTGTGATGTCATTTGGGACCACGAAAACGCACGATTGAGCGGGAAAATCAAAATTTTAACCTAAATTGTTTAATTTCTCAGTGAATAAAGCACCGTTTGTATCCGGACAAGCGCTGGGGGCACTATAAAACACGAAATCTTTCGAATAAAACCAACTTGCATTTTCTCTTCATGGCTCCTTTAAGCATTGTGCAGGACAACTTACTCCTTTCCTGCTTGAAATATTTATACCTTCACTGAAAAATAGTGCACTTCCGACAGACTCGCTACGTGCAAGAATAATTCGTGGTAACAAATTTCTGGTACGCACGTATCAACCCATATCGTTAACTACTTGCTGTTGTAAATTAATGAAACATATCCTCAACAAAGCCACCAAAGATTACCTGGAGTCTAACAATATGTTGTATCCAAAACAACATGGATTCCGTAAAGGGCTGTCCATGGTTACAGAACTTGCGGAAATAACACCGACTTCGCTGGCATAATTGATTTCAACTTCAACCTGACGTAACAATCATAGATATTGTAAAAGCATTCAATCGTTTGCCTCATTCTAAATTAATAGCCAAGCTCGAATCCATTGGCATTAACAGCAAAGTAACAGCATGGATCTCGGCTTACCTAGAAAATCGTACCCAGTATGTAACTTTAAACAATGTACATTCCGACTGCCTTAATGTTTTGTCCGGAGTACCCCAAGGGTCTGTATTGGGGTCAGCATTATTTCTTATTACGTTAATGACATCTCTTCTTGGGCGCGACCAGGTGTAACATTGCGACTTTTCGCAGGTGACTGCATCATTTACACTACAATACGCAGTATTGGTGACCAATTAAAGCTCAATTCTTCTTTACAAAACATTGCCCAATGGTGCAAGATGTGGGGAATAGAAATAAATGTGTCTAAAACACTGTTTATAAATCTAACAAAAAAGAAACTACCTTTCTCATTTGTGTACAATCTTGAAGGCTTGAATATTACTCAAGTTGACAATGTAAAATGCTTGGGCATCACTTTCTCACAAGTATTAAAATGGGATGAGGCATTTCAATAACTGGGGCTTCTGTGCAAAAAGTTTAACAAAGCACCTCCAACCGTTAAACTAAAAAACTTAGCAGGACTCTGGTGCGAGTTAGTTGGTTCATGTTCATGAAAAGATGTGACAGCGCTAACGAAACAGGAATGAGGAATAGAAACACGTAGGACAGCACATTTAGGTCAGCGCCCATATGTGTCCTATGTGTTTCTATTTCTCCGTCCTGTTTTGTTATCGCTGTCACACCTTTTCACACCTACAAAACCCTCGTCAGGCCCATTCCGGAATATTGAAGTATTTTGTGGGACCCTCAACAAAAGTAGCTGCGCGACAATCTTGAAAAACTGCAAAATAGGGCTCTGAGATTTAGCTATTTAAAATATTCTTGGCAAGTCAGCGCAACGGACATGCGCAATCAAGCGCACCTAGCAACTTTATCCCGCCCGCGTAATGTTGCTTCCATGAAGATTTTTATTTCCTCTTTTATGGTCACAATAAAATCCATAACGACGACTATGTCGGGTTGCCATTCTAGTAGGAAAAACAACGATAAATGCACAGGGCCCTTCAGTGCGCATAGCAATGCGTTTAAATATTCCTATTTCCCTTGCGCTATGAACGCTTGGAACGAGCTACCAAACGAAACTGTAAATAATACAACTATAGATCAATTTTCTTCATTCGTACAGCAGCTAACGGAGCCTCTATAGTAATTTTTTGGGTTGTAATAGGGCAAAGAGTGTCTTCCAATGATACATTGTACTTTTTTTTTGTACATCTCTTTTGTCATGTGTAACAAGCGGTTGCTAGTATTTTCTTTTTTTCTGGTGTACTCCAAGTGCCCCAATGTAGCTAATGTACTGCTGATGTACTTGCTACTGAAAAAGTGTTCCACTGTTCCGCATATCTTGCCTAAAAATACTGTACTTCTTTGACCTTTTATCTTATTAGATACCTGTCATCTCTTATGCCCGCTACCTGTATGGGCCTCCAGAAGACCTACAATATTGATAAATGAACAAATAAAACATAACCACGTTTCTTGTTCCTGAATGAGGCATGTGTTGGTTCGTAAGTGGTGGGTTGCATAAATGAACCAGCATGCGTTAACGCTTTCCCTTAGCCCAGTTTTTAATGCAAGGTCTTTCTTGGAGCAGCTGCACATACGAGTACACTGCACTAAAGTCTAACAAAGGTGGTTAGAAACCTGAATTGCAACATGGTAGTTTGCGGTGTTTATGTTTGCTCGACTGATGCAGCAACTTTCCATGTGGCGTCGCATAACCCACGCACGTTAAAAAAGTTCTTGCTCCTGATAAATTTCATGCCCTTTTTCTCGTCTGCGCCAATTAAAAAATCTACAGCTGGGAATACGACAGAATTAAGCTCATTGGACTACATTGTTCACCTTTCCAAACACCTGTCTAGTGGGCTGCTGCGATCCACTTTGCCTGCTATGGGGCAATAGTGCGGCCTGTGGTAGCCCTGCAACAGCAGAGCAGCACGCCCTCTTTAGGCATCATACTCTCCCTACAAAACACCAACTCTTTTGAATAAAAGAAACTTGTAATTAGGCTGCACCGACCCTTTAGTGACTAGCGGTAGTGAGCAAGTGGCATTCGCGAATCTAAGCCGACCCCCGAATTTTATAAAAAAGCACCTGCTGCCTACATTTGAGTGAATATGGTAACTCACCTCCAATCACTGGAGTAACTGCACTGTGAGCTCAGCAACATGCCCAGTGGGTCCTCGCTGTGCTGGTCAAGCTTCTCTTGGGATAGGAAGGTTACACGAAGTGCATGGATGGAATGTCTCAGGCTGTTTCCCAGGGTCGGCCGCCTTCTCTGAAAATGTGAAAAATGAAAACCAGTGCTGACATTTTCTGTAACAGACATTCAAAACATCCTCGCTGTAATGGAAAGTGTACATTTCGTTGCAAATTGAGTGATGCATAGCACTGTAGCTAGAATAGGCATAGCAACTCAAAGATAAAGGTTTATGCTAACATTTCTCAAATACAGAATATTTTATTGTTCCATTCAATAAATCCCCACAACATGAGGTTCTTGTCAAAGTGTGTGTTCTTCATGTTACGTAGATACAGATTCAAAAAGAATAGAATAATCAATATCATTGCAGAAACAAGGAAGCTATCCTGCTTTCAAACATAACACAAGCAAATGCAGCGCTGGCTGCAACATACCCGGGACCACCGGATATCACAACTAATTTTTAATTTAGGGGGTTCAACACGCTGAAGCTAGAACTGGGCGGTGACGCACTCTACAGTGAAGCACTATGAATTAATTTAAACCACAAGAGATTTTTTTTACACGAGCCGAAATCTCAACACATTGCTGCTTCCGTCTTTCGCTTCCATCAGAACAACAGCTGCCACGGCCATGATTGCACCCACACCTCCATGCTCAGCAGCCAAACAACTTCTATGCAGGGGAAACACGGCAGGTGACTCCAATACGAAAACATAATGCGGTGTCTTAACAAATGAGCCTCAATGTAGATTCAGTTCTTATTTCAGGGGCAGGGGCTGGGGCTGTTGGCGTCTCCTGTCGTCAATGTTGTCGTAATCGTCGTCTCATGCAGTCACGCTACTAAAACACCGGTACACTCATTTGCGCCTCGCGCTAGAGAGCATCGTGCTTCAAAGACAAGAGACTTTTGCAGCCAAGCTGTATACCTCTACCCCCCAACGGTTTCATGTCTGTTGGCAAAAACGCCAAGGAGCCAAGAGTACACTTGTACACTGCATGCTTCGTCCCTCCCCAGGTTTCACGTCAGTGGAGTCGGCCCGGGATTTTTTTCTTTGAAGCAAACCTAAACACAAGATTAAAAAAAGAAAATCAGTGTTTAGACATAGACAACAGACATACCGGCCTCACATCGAGCGCTTGTGCGTTACCAGATTAGTCTTTCCATACGGCGTGTCAGAATGCACCGCTGGTGAGCGTTTGAGCTCGGAATCACTACCAGTGGATGTGTCTTGTACGTTCTTTGCATACTCGTGAGTCGAGGTAGAGTAACCATGGTTACAACGCCAGCAAGGAGAGCAGAAAGGAGCTTCCCAGGCCAATTCACTATGGGTCACTATGAGATCTTTGGCCCTAGTAGTAAACCACTCTGTGATGAAGATTAGGCAGATGCTTGCAACAATGATTTGTCGTTTTTACGCACAAAGCATCAACTAAATCCAAAACCCTAATTCTACTATAGGAGGGCCACCGTTAACTGTCTACTGAATAAACGGAACACCTAACATAACGTCACTGTGAAACTTTCATAGGCATGACAAATGCCTAACTTGTACAACGAAATAGTAAAAAAACGTGACAATCCCGTCATCACCACTGCTTGCGTCACCAAGCAAGCTTTTTTTGCTGTTATTACCAATCCACAGAAAATACAAAAAAAGAACTTTACAAAGAGAGTGTTGTCAAACATATTGCAGAGCTTTTCAGAAGAGAATGCCTAACCTGACAAGCACACTTTTAAGCGTGAGGTGCACTTGAAAAAGAAAAGTAAAACGCACTCTTGATGGAATCTGTACACGAGCATCATGAAAGCAACTGAAAACAGAGTGGAGAACTGGAGAGGGGCACAACCCACCAAGATGGGCTTAGACAAGCTTTTGACAGCTCCCCTGGCTGTGCGGAAAAGTTCAACAGTCACATTACAAAAGGACATTACAGGGCCTAATTTTAAAAGGGACTGCCTCACCGGACAGGTATACTTTTCAGCATTAGGCGCACTAAAATGCATTGCATAAAGTGTAACAAAAACACGTAAGAACCACAGCTCCCGATAAAGGCCAGTATAGGGGATCGCACTCAAGACCACCACCATCATCAGACATCACCAGAACTCACGCCCTCTGTGAGTTTCCCTACCACAGGCTTCAGACTGTTAACAACACAAACGATGCAGTCCAGTTTCTTCATCGAGTCTTCTTGATCCGCGTGGTCCCCTTTCGTACCAGCGACGTCTTGCCCCTTCACTGGCTCGTATTCCCTGGCCACGAAACCTTTGACGTCAAAGCCCCGGACCTGCTTTGGATTCAGTAGCCAGTGGTACAGTGTACCAGTGGTGGTAGGGTGGCAATTGGATTTGCAGATGTGGCCATTTCCTACAACGAGCTGGCCTGCTGCTCCAGTCGACCTGGACGCGTGTTCGCACTTTCCACCAGCTTCGTAAGCTCAGTCGCTGGCATGTTCCTCCCAAAACCAATACCCTTTTCCTGCGCAAATAGCATCTCCTTTTTGGGGATGCTCATGTGCGGCAACACATTCCGCTTCACCGGTAGTGACAAGGTGCATTGTTTGTGACTGTTATGCTTTAAGGTGGCAGAAGAGGCTGCAATTTCTCAGTGAACCGATTCTGCGTACTGTTTTCCGAACTTCTTCTTTCCGCAAATACTCTCCCTGCGCCTTCAGCAAACCTTTACTGTCACAGTGGGTCCCATAACCTCTCGGCCACTGGGATTTCGGACAGACGCTCCTGGTGCACGGTAGTATCTACGGTCTCGTCAACACACAAACCAAGACACAAACCAAACTGGACGCGCGGCCGGCACTGACACGCGCTTTCGCCAGGGTCTACCTCGGGGTCGAAACTCCGCAACTTCGCGCGGCGGCGAGACTGCACAAAAGGCGTCGCGGCAACGAGCAGTGAGTTCCGAGGTCGCTTTTTGTATTGGAATCCATGCTTCTCAAACATCGCCTGGGTAGTTGAAGTGGATGTGGACGGCCAGTCCGCTGACCCGGAATCTCGTTTCTCCGAAGAGGCGTGCACGACCACTCACAACACTAGAGTGAACACGGCCAGGTCAAAGTAGCCCATTTTCTTTCTGCGGTCCACTCTCCGCGCGTCTCTCCTTTATCCGACGTTCGCCCAGTTTTAGCATATCGTTACCGTGTTTGCGTTACCGTTTACCCGTTTACCGTGCTACCGGAATCCGGAGTTTCCGTTTACCGCTCTGTTTGCGGTTTGCGTGTTTCGGCAACTGTCCCTATCCGTACGCCTCGTGCGGATTATTTTTAAAACTGTCCGCACGCCTCGCGCGGATAACTTGCAAAATTGTCCGCACGCCTCGAGCCCGAATGCAGCGCCGTGTGCCAAGTCTCTTTTTCTGTGTGTTATTATGGACGCCTCGATTTCTTCCGCTCTCAACTTGAATGCTTTCCGCGTGTTACGTTGTCGTGGCGGGTTACTTAACCCAAGTGCAGCGTCGGTCCTGAGCCAGCTCACGAGTGAAGCCGCCGTGCCGATCGAGCCCTCGTCGGACGACGAGAAACGGCGTCCGCAACGACACCGATACATCTCCTGAAGAATCGAGGACAAAGTTTGCCATCGTTCGTTCTGCACTTCCTCTCCTACAAGTCGCGTTGCCATCAGCAATAACATGCAACCATGTGCCAGAGATCACCACACGAACAAATGCCGTGCTATGAAATGGCGAATACTGTGAGGTGAAGATGATTGTGTGCATCAGGGCCTAGAGCTCGACGAACTACCACATTCGGCTTGTGATTGTGTGATTGTGGTGACGGCGTAGTACATGGTAAATGCGTGAATGAGGTGTGGTCAGTGACATGGATCAGCGGGAAGCTTAAAGGGGCCATGTAGAAACAGAGGTTTGATTCATTCGAAAGATTGCCTCGTTAGATACATACTGACGCCATTCTTAACGTAAACTTCACTGAAATAAGCTATATAATTATGAAAAAATGGAATGGCCGTGCGACCCACTAGCTCATTTCACGCAACTGAGCCCATGATGTCATACACGCCAGCGCTGGGATTGGCTGAGGCCGGCAAAAACAAGCGCAAATTAGGCAGAGCTTATAAGTTTGGGGAACAAGCTATTTGTGCTTAAATTTAGGGCACATTCTTTTTTATAGCAGTAAGAATGGTGGGATAAGTTACGAAAGCACGTGGAAACGTATAAGTACCGATGCATACTGCTGTTGGTACTGCGCGCGCTATGCTTGTTTTAGCTGCACAGCACTGCGGCTCTTTGGGGTCGTCTCAGACAACATTGGCCGATTGGTGCAAGCGACAGCGTATTACGGGCCATATTTGTCGAGCGAGCACCATGTCTCACGGAACGATTATTTTCTCCCTTAACAAAAACAAGCCAGGTACAAATATGGTCAAACACAAAGCAGAGGCAGAAAATGACCCGCTAATGTATGCTGGCACTATCTAGGTTGACTAACGGTAAACAAGCCTCCGCTTGACACCAAGTTTAGCTAGAAGACCCGCTCTTATGGTGTTGTTGCAGACGTCGTTAAAACTCGCAATTTGGTGGGAGAATCAAATTTTTAACTTAAATTGATTAGTTTCGCGGTGAACAAAGCATCACTTGCTTCCGCACAAGCACTGGGAGCACTATAAAACATGAAATCTTTCAAATAAAATAAACTTGTATCATGTCTACATGGTCCCTTTAAAGCACATAAAGTGAGGTAATATATCTCTGCACTTCACACGCCGTATCGCCTCAGAAAGTGGTGAGACAATTTCAAGTGCACCTCCTGGAGCGGCGACTGCCCTACCTGGACTAATTACACTCAGTAACGGCACAAGATGACGGTATTAACATATCAGCTGGAAAAACCGTTCCGGTACAGCAATGTCTACCTGCGTCTACCGTCTGGACGCCACCGCGCATGTGCAGGACCCTACCGTAAACTGTAGCGACTTCGCTGGATGGTACCGAGACGTACCGTGTTCGTCGTTCCAAAGTGGACGGCCGCTTTAGAAGACTCTGATAGACGTACGCTTGGCTCACGCCTAGTCGAACGGATTGTAAATATGACGCCCCAACGTTTTGGAGGCCCAGCAGCATGGATTTCATGGTCAGGTGCACGGCAGTGGTTCTACTGTCACCGGTGAACGTCGGATAAAGGAGAGACGCGCCGAGAGTTGCGGTTGAAGCTTGCCGGCAGAAGACCACAGAAAGAAAATGGGCAACTTTGACCTGGCCGTGTTGTGAGTGGTCGTGGACGCCTCTGTTCGGAGAAACGAGATTTGGGGTCAATGGACTGGCCGTCCACATCCACTTCAACTACCCAGGCGATCTTTGAGAAGCATGGATTCCAATACAAAAAGCGGCCTCGTAACTCGCTGCTCGTTGCCGCGACGCCCCTTTGTGCAGTCTCACCGCCGCGCGAGGTTGCGGAGTTTCGACGCCGAGGTAGACTGGCAAAAGCGCGTGCCAGTGCCCGCAGCATGTCCAGTTTGGTTTGTGTGTTGACGAGACTGTAGATACCGTGCACCAGGATCGCCTGTCCGAAGTACCAATGGTCGAGAGGTTATGGGACCCACTGCGACTGTAAAGGTTTGCTGAAGGTGCAGGGAGAGTCTTTTGCGGAAAGAAAGAAGTTCGGAAAACAGTGTGCAGAATTGGTTCACTGAGAAATTGCTGCCTCTTCTGCCACCTCAAAGCATAACAGTTACGAACAATGCACCTCGTCACTACCGGTGAAGCGGAATGTGTTGCCGCACATGAGCATCCCCAAAAAGGAGATGCTATTTGCGCAAGAAAAGGGTATTGGTTTTGGGAGGAACATGCCAGGGACTGAGCTTACGAAGCTGGTGGAAAGTGCGAACGCGCGTCCAGGCCGACTGCAGCAGCAGGCCACCTTGTTGTAGGAAATAGCCACAGCTGCAAATCCATTCCAAATTGCCACCCTACCACCACTGGTACGCTGTACCACTGGCTACTGAATCCCAAGCAGGTCCGGGTCTTTGACGTCAAAGGTTTTGTGGCCAGGGAATACGAGGCAGTGAAGGTGCAAGACGTCGCTGGTACGAAGGGGGACCACGTGGATCAAGGAGACTCGGTGAAGAAACTGGACTGCATCATTTGTGTTGCTGACAGTCTGAAGCCTGTGGTGGTGAAACTAACAGAGGGCGTGAGTTGTGGTGATGACGTCTGATTATGAAGGTGGTCTTGAGTGCGATCCCCTATGCTGGCCTTAACGGGAGCTGTGGTTCTTGCATGTTTTTGTTTCACTTTATGCGATGCTTTTTAGTGCGCTTGATGCTGAAAAGTATACCCGTCCGGTGAGGCAGTCTCTTTTAAAAGGCCCTGTTATGGGCTGGACAACTGTGTCTCAGGAATTTCTTTTTGTTTCTTGCTGCAGCTTGCTGATAACTGTTGAACTTTTTTGCACAGCCAGGGGAGCTGTCAGATGACGTGACAGCGCTAACAAAAGAGGACCGAGGAATAGAAACACGTACGGCATAAACGGGCGCTGACCTACAGGCGCTGTCCTACATGTTTCTATTTCTCAGTTCTATTCCGTCAGCGCTGTCAAGTCTTTTCATGAGCATGAACCAACCAACTCGCACCAGAGTCCTGCTAAGTTTTGTAGGCAGTTAGTTTAACGGCTGGAGGTGCTCTGCTCAATTTTTCGCGCACAAACCTTAGTCATTTAAATTCCTTGGCGCATGTATTCGTAATGTGCTCATCCAATTTTAAGTCTTGTGAGATAGTGACGCCCAAATATTTTACTTTGTCAACTTGAGTAATATTCAAGCCTTTAAGATTGTATGCGAATGATAAAGGTCATTTATTTTTTGTTATACTGACAAACAGTGTTTTAGACACATTTATTTCCATCCCCCACATCTCGCACCATTGGGCAATGTTTCGTAAAGAAGAATTGAGCTTTAATTGGTCATCAATACTGCATATTGTAGTGTAAATGACGCAGTCATCTGCGAAAAGTTGCGTAGTTACAGCTGGTTGCACACAAGAAGACATGTAATTAATGTAATAAGAAATAATGTTGGCCCCAAAACAGACCCTTGGGGTACACCGGAAAAAACACTAAGGTTGTTAGAATCTGCATTGTTTAAAGTTACATACTGGGTACAATTTGTTAAGTAAGCCAAGTATTACTTCGCTGTTAATGGCAATGGATTCGAGCTTGGCTATTAATTTAGAATGAGGCAAACGATTGAATGCTTTTACAATGTCTATGAATGTTACGTCATGTTGAAGTTGAAATCAATTATGCCAGTGAAGTCTCGTATTATTTCCGCTAGTTGTGTAACCATGGACAGCCCTTTACGGAATCCATGTTATTTTGGATACAACATATTGTTAGATTCGAGGTAATCTATGATGGCTTTGTTAAGGATATGCTCTATTGATTTTCAATAGCAAGCAGTTGGTGAAGTGGGCTGATACGTGTCTACCAGAAATTTATTACCACTTTTATGAATCGGAATTATTCTTTTAGTAGCCGGTCTGTCGGCAGTGCACCATTTTTCAGTGAAAGCATAAATATTTTATGCAGGAAAAGGGTAAGTTGTTCTGCATAATGCTCAACCCTCGATTCTCAAAACTTTAATTTCTTGCTTAAGATCACGAAAACATTTTTCTAACCTAAAAGGACTCCAGACGTCACAAATATGAAGTCAAAAAATTTGCTCCATCAAGACGGACTTAATGAGGTTTTACTCCTCAGCAACTCCGAGCACTTTCTGCTCCACATGTCAGTTGAACAAGAATGCTACCTTGATCAGCTTGGTTTATGGTTTAATTGGAGACTGTAAATGTAAAGTTGGGTATTGCTGTCATTTGTAATAACAACGAAATTGCACAATATCTCTTGCCTATTACAAGCCCATCGAGCTGCCAGGCTCGGTACGAGTTGACTGGGTTTCTCTGGTTTTTTTGTGGGCAAAAGCACGTACTGCCCTTTCTTTTTCACTTTTGAAGGTCCGGGTACCTTCGTTGGTCAATATATGCCGTTAAATGTCCAAAACCCTACAAAGCCTGGGAGAAAAACAATCTTGTTTGGCTTGTTGCTCCTGAACAACGCTGGGCATCAAAGAGTTAAGAAACACATTTAGGTATTTATCTGGACCCGGTGATTTCTCAACATCGAGTTGTGTAAGCAGTCAAAATACGTACCTAGTTCAGTTTTCTCGATTTCCAGCATGGCCGTGTCACGTTCAACTTGCAGTCCTTAGACTGGGTACGCTTGGGTGAATACAGACTGGAAGAAAGAATTAAATGAGTTCACTATTTCGTGTGTGTTTTCAGATGCCATTTATTTCCATCTTACATATTCCACTGTCTGGCTTAGCTGGGTAACGCCAAATTTTTCTCGGTTGCGTTGTCATAAAATCTGTTAGGGTGTGCGAAGAAAAGTTGTTTCTTGCTTGGTGCAACAGGCTTTTAAATTCTTGGGAGCACTGGTTTATTACAGCTCGATGGCATTTACGCTTCAGTGGCTAAAGCATTGTGCTGCTGAGCTCACGGACGCGGGTTCGATTCCCGGCTGCGGCGGCTGCTTTTCTGTTGGATGCAAAAAGCCAAAACGCCCGCCGTGTGTTTGAGATTTTGGTGCCCGTTAAAGATCCCCACGTGGCCAAAATTAATTTGGAGTCCTCCGATATGGTGCACCTCATCGCCTGTGTAGTTTCGGCGCGTTAAATCCCAAGGTCATCATGAGCCATTAAAAGTCATAATTTTAATAGGCATCTCATGGCCGCTGATTTAATATTCAAGTAGAGGCAGTGCTGCCAAAAAGTGGTTCTGAAGTCTTTTCATGCCTTTTTTCCAGGCAGCCTACACACAGCGAGAAATGATGTCACCATGCACGAGATAATGCTTCAGCGGTGAGAGGCCCCTCATCTGCCCGTTCTCCCGGAAAAGCTTCTCATTGGAAGGCAGTCTACAGACACACACCAGCGGGCAGTGCATGCCAAGAAGGGGCCCCACAAGTGCAAAGTCTGCGGCCAGTGCTTCAACGAGACCTCGCACCTGGCTTGGCACAAGTGGCTTGTGCACGTGCGAGACGGCCACTCGTTCGCGTGTCCGCAATGTGGAAGGGTTCAGTATAGCCCACTTATAGGGAATCCGGTTTTAACGAAATCCCGGCTATAACGAACAAATCTTCATTTCCCATTACCATTTGTATGCATTGATTTTATGTTCAGATATAGCGAAAAATGGATATAATGAACCGGTTTCTGTTTCCGATGTGTTCGTTATAAGCGGGCTCGACTGTATTCATTCACAAAGACCGTCTCAACGCATACCTGTGATACACATGGCGATATAAGGAACAGGAGGTGACGGTGCATGACAGGCAGTGCCCACATCGCTGCCCGCACTGCAGGAAGAGGCTCGATAGTGTGAACGTGCTGAGAGACCACGTGCGTGCGCAACACTAGGGCGAGAGCGAGGGTGCTGTTGGAGTAATAATGTATTTATTGAAGCCGAAACTACAGCAGTGGGAAATAGTAATACCGTCAAGAGTGTTGTTTTTAAACCGGTAATATTTCCACTTCTCGTATTTGTTGACAACTTTCTTTTGCTTGTTTGTTTGTGTATGCCCATGTTGGAGTGTATGTTGTTCTGCTAAAGGCAGCTGTATTGTTTGTACATCCCTGTTTTATTTGTTAAAAAACATTATTTTGTTTGTTTATGTATATTCCCATGTCGGAGTGTATGAACTGCTTAAAACTGCCCTGCAGACTCGGTAGCACGCATTTTGTTCAAATGTTGTGAAGGGTGTGCGAAGTTGTTTGCTGCTCAATATTTTAACATTTTCACACTTTGTGCTTTCTATGACTTGCAGTATACGTTTTGGGCTGTGATTTCTTGGCTAGGTTTACTCTTCAAACATTTCGCGGAGCGGTAGAATTCTTTAAGCATTCTTCCTTCCTATAAACTTCTGCCAAGCAACTCGTGTAACTCACGGCTGACAGCCAGTTTTCTTTCGTGCTTAAGGTATCTGCTATTTCTAAAGGACTTGGCAACACTTTTTTCAGGTACTCTTAGGGTACTGCATCTGTTTCTTGTCATGTGGACATGGATGCAAAAGTAATTTTCAAGATTGGTGCAAGAGTAGTTTTTCAATGTTTAGGTTCCAAAAATTTCAGTGCCCTTCCACTCTGTGGAAAAGGATGACTAGCAAAGCTGGGAGTAGTCCAAGGAGGGAACGAAAGAAGCCACTTTGTGCGTGATTTGTGGTTGAGCGTACTTCCTAGTCAATTAGCTGAGTGAAACACAGGTGTCAGTGGTGGTGAGGAGAAGTGGAGATGCAGTACTGAGCGCCTTCACCAGAATGAGAGCTGGGTGCATGGACTTACACAGCTTTGCTGTAAAAATTGTTTTGGTGGCCCATAATCTAGTGCCGATGGGTTTGTTCGGTACCCTTTTGATGGTGACGAAGTGCTTGCACCACTTTCGAATCAGTTTCTTGAGGGATTCTGTGGTGCTTCACTTTTGAGAAATTGCTGTTTCGAGAACCTGAACCCAGCCCCTCTCAGATCTGAAATGTGGTAGTACTTCAAATGTTGAGCTGCACGCTATCTTCAGACTACGTGGAGTCGCCGATGGGTATGCGTCGTTTAGCGCATAAATGATGCGTAATTTTAATACAGAGAGCTGTTTGTTATTAGTGCACAGCGCTGAACGTAATGGAGTGCTTGTTTGGCTCATCCGGAATGGACGTTATTTACATGGTAAAGTGAACACCTTCAATGTCCTGTACATTGTACGTGAGCGTGGTTGTAACAGTGTTGAACAGGATCGGTGATAGATTGGCCTCTTGAGATAACCCTGTACTGTTTTGGAATACGTTTGTATTCTGTCTGCCAGGTTTGCACCCAAATGTCCTTTTTTGAAGGGAGCTCTAAATGACATATAATCATGCATTTGCCCGGTAGATAACCTCGACTTCACAAAGCTCGTGTAACTTGGAACGATTAAGATGACCTTTGGTTCGAGCACTTGTGCTTTATCAGAGAGGCTGCGTGTTATACGTCTTTTCAGTATGTTTCGTGTTTTCTTTGTGTTTAATCCTTAGTACTCTCAATATGTCCGCAGTGAGGCCTTCAGCTCAGAAGGGTGCTGCAATAGGTTGGGCAACTGTCCCTTGAACAGACTTGGGTATTAATGAAGCAACGCCAATGACAGGAGCGTCAAATCCTATATATATTTTGTGCATGTTATTTACTTTCCTGGAAAGCTTTCCTACAGCACCTTGTTAGGTATTTCGTTTCCTATAAGCCCAGCTAGTACAAGGCCTCTCCTATAGTAGAATTTAGGCTTCAGCAAAGGCCACTGTGTGCATATGCTTCAAGGCACTGTTTAAATATTGGCCAAGTCTTCATGGATGAGTCCTTCATTATCAGAATGAAACGAGGCTATTGGAAGGCCAGGGACATGAATTCAGTGCAGAATTTGATTCTACAAATGAATCAAGATTACTTATTACATTTGAATACATTGCAAATAAGTATCAGTTCGCTGCTATTTTCTCAGCTGCCAGTTTTTGCATGGCTGCTGGTTAGGGCTGTCGACTCTGCATGAAGTTAAAATCATGAGTAGCATTGCAAAAATTCAGAGTATTGTGGGGGGAGGGGATAAAAGCCGTAGAAATTTGAAAACGGAAGATTGACGTGATAGCAAAATAAAATGGTGTCAGATATGCAAAATGGAAATTGTTGGATGTATCGGTGTTTCCACAAAGAGTAACTGTATCATATAAGGTCTTTTTTTTTTTTTTTGCTCCGGAATTGATGCCTCTCTCAGCTGCGACGCCAATTCTAGAAATGGTGCTGTGCAATATGCAGCGTCTACGGAAATGTGCACTTTCCATGTTAGCGACTATGTTCGGAATGCCTGTTGCAGTGAAAAGTCTGAAGACTGGCTTCCCTTTTTCACAATTTCAGAGGATTCGGGTGATGCCTGGCCACAGGACGAGCAGAGTGAGCGGCCGCTGGGGAGGTTCCAGTGTTCCTACTGCCCCTATTCGAGTAAAGTCAAGTGAGTTTTAATGTGCAATATACCCTGAGCTTCCACAAAGGAAAAGGAGGCAGAGATATTTTGTTTAGTAGGTGGCAGTAAAAGGCAGTACCCTGCATAGAAAGGACGGGTAAACGCTTGCTCCATTTCTGTTAACCCTTTGAGGGTCGAGTTTTTTTGCCGGTCGGTTTTTGTTATTGCTGATTTAAATTCTTCGGGTGGATCTATTTCGAGAAAAAATTATCCTAATTTTTTTTAGGGTGACCATAAAGTGGCAAAAAAATCGTTTGTGTTGTTACATACGTGTAGTTTATTCGTGAGTAACACGAGAAAAAATTCTAAATAAAAACGAGAGAGTAACAAGCGGGCATCTTTTGAGTGAATTGAAATTAGATAGACATCAGTTTTGCGGGCGCAAAAAGCGGGAAGCGCTCGGAGGGCGATACCCAAACCAGCCACTGCGTGCGGGTGCGCGGCCGGATGCGCGAGTGATATACGGCGCACCGCTCCTATAAAATACAAAAAAAAAAGGGGAGAAAAGAGCCTCATCAGTTTCACAGGCACCCTTGGCCTGTGGCAAGCGCAAGAAGTGAGAGGCGCCCGGTGGGCGATACCCAGCGCACCCCCTTGTTACCAGATGCGCAAGCGATAGCCGGCGCGCCGCTGAAGTAACTCATAAAAAAATAAAAAGAAGAGCCATCGGCGCAAGAAAATAATTTGACATATTTTCGCAGTGTGGCAGCACATGCCAAGCAAGAGAAGTTGGCAAAAAAAGGCGCATTTTTTAAACGTACAAGCGATGTCGTACATATACGTTATTGACCATTTTGAAGGTGTTTGCAGAGGACGTATATGTACGTCCGTGACCCTGAAAGGCTTAAGAATGCCTGCCTTTCTGCGAGCTTGCTGAAGTAGTATGAGCTGGTGTATAATGGGAATAAGGACGGGATGGAGTGAGGTCGACTGACACTGAAGCATACAAATCAGCAAAACAGTAAAAGAACTAGAAAGCAAACTCAGGTAGGCTCAACGGCCATGGAACGAGTAATGTTAGGAATAACACTCGGGGACTAGAAACGAGCTACCTCGATCAGAAAACAAACTGGAGTTGACGATATCATTGCTCGAATAGAGAAAAAGTAATGAACTTGGGCTGGCCTTGTAGTGAGACGAACCGACAACCGGTAGACAATTTACGTAACAGAATGGATACCAAGAGATGGGTATAGAAGAAGGGGAAGGCCTTTAACCCGATGGAGGGATGAGGTTTAGAAATTCAGGGGTAAAAGCTGTGGACTCGAACAGCGCAGTACAGGAGTGGTTGGAGGCCAATGGGGGAGGCTTTCGTCCTGCAGTGGACCCGAGCAGGTTGATGGTGGTGGTGAGGATGAATACTAGGCACAAAATGTTTTGTTTAAACTGTTGTAAATTTAAGTCCAAAAACGATCGCTCATCGCTGGCCATGCATTGTGGCCCGTCATTGCTCAGTGGCTCACTCGTCGCAAATGTCTTTGGCAGCGTCCCACAGCATATCGTCTTTGGTTCCGTCAGGGGTGTTGCTTATACGACACTTCTTCCGAGTGCATTCTACCATTTTGTTGGGCATTGAATGCCACGCATGCGGCACCCATGTGCAAGCTGTTGCTAGAGGTGGCCTGTGCAGTTGAGGTAGCATGCAGATTTTCGCCAGCCATCCTCTTTTAGTGTTCGGCTACAGGTTCTTTAATTGCTTATTGAGCTCAACTTCTAGGCACAATGACAAGGTCCGTCCTCTGGTCGCAGAGCACCTGTTTCAAAGATATCGTCGGTGCCCACGAAGCGCGTTCGTCACGAGCTTGTTGGGACGGTCTAGGAGTGTGCCAGGACGTCGATCCCGCACTGTGCGAATCCAGTCTACTATGAGGGCCTTCCATGTCCCCTAGGAACACCTCTTTCCGCAGCGTCTTCTACGGTCAAGCCCTGTTAATACATAGTCAGCAGGGAACTACGTTTTAGTATGCACTAAGTGATGTTTGGATTAACCGCCAATGCCAGTTTAGTGGCTACTTACTGGCTGGAAAAAGAACTACGACACATTGTGCTTTTGCTCAGTTACTTCTTGAACTGGATTGGATTGGATTTGACGGCGACAGTGAATTCACACCCCCTACCGGCAGCTTCATCGCTTTCCCGTATGCTAATCTAGAGGGCTATGCTTTTGTACGCTGCAATAGGAAACAGCTGTATGAGCAAGAAATATGTCATGGTGACCATGTTTTAACGTCACTATCGCTGGCGACTGTAGTCCAGGCGCGACCTACTCGCTGAAGTAACCATGGTAACGACGACGCTGTAAACCAACGACCGCCGCCGTCAAAAATCGCGGACATTCCGGCGGCCAACCATGAAATGAGTGCTTCGCCTCGGACATGGAGGAAAGAGGTCGGACTATGTCGTTATCGCAAGCCGCCGAGCCAACAAATAGTTCTGTCTCGTCTGGGTAATAACTTTTGTTAGCGTGAGCGAATATGCTTACTATTTTTGGATTTGTTTCTACGAGAACTATAGAGTAGTTTTCTAACACAAACAAAAACACTTTGAAATCCATCTCAGGGCCCCTTAAGCGTTGTTAAGTGATGCCCTTTCATTTGGGATAGAGAAAACACACGCGACAAAAACTCACTTGTCTGTCCCTTTTTCTGTGTAGCGGCAGTGTCGGGAGCAGTTTGTATTGAAGCGTTCGCATTCATTTTATCCATGCTACCTGGACCCGGTCAGCGCCCATGTGATCAGGCACGAGAAGACGCACACGGGCGAGCGGCCGTTCGTGTGCTCGCTGTGCTCCAAGAGCTTCACCCAGGGCGCCCATCTACAGAAACACCTGCGGACGGTGCATGCAAAGCAGGGGCCCCGCTCGTGCGATATCTGCGGCCAGTGCTTCAGCCATACCTCGAGTCTGGTTCGACACAGGCAGTACGCACACATGCGAGAGGTGTCCTCGTTTGTGTGTTCGCAGTGCGGGAAGGGATTCACCCAGAAAGGCAACCTCGACACGCACCTGCTCACCCACACGGGGGAGCGGCCGCACGTCTGCGACACGTGCCCCGCGAGGTTCGCACGACTTGGCGACATGAAGAGGCACAAGGTGATGGCGCACGACCGGCAGCAGCAGCAGCGCTGCCTGCACTGCGGGAAGGAGTTTCGAGACGTGCATTGCCTGCGATACCACATGCGTGCGCTACACCCGGGCAAGGGTGATAGCGCTGTGGGGGACAGTGATGAGTGAAGTGAAGTCGAAACCACAGCAGTGGGAAAGAACGCCAGTGCTGTTTATCCAGTTGGTAACTGTACATCGTGATCTTTCTTCTAAACTTTCTTTTGTTTTGCTCGTGAAAAGGGACACTGAAGATGAAATCAAAGTTGGTCTAAATAGATAAATTTGCGTCCCCAGAAAACGAGAATGCCCGTCTCTGGTACAGTGCCGTATTTTCGCACGTATAACCCGGTCCCCCATATAACCCGCACCCGCACTTTCCGTCGACGAATAAAAGAAAATATATTCCGGCGTATTGCGCGCATATTTTATCGGGGGTCAGACAGCTGCGCAATTTGCCCATTTTTGATACAATGCCGTTTTCCTGCGCCAAGCTACTCCAAAAGCATGAAAATCACGAAAATTGCGCCAAACTGCTCCAAAACAGTCTGGATTTTGATGCTCATGTCAGTTTCAGCAGGAAATAAAGACTCCCACATCCCAGTCACTGCTTTTACCACCGGTCAATCGCAAACGCAGAAACAGCACAAAGTAACAGACTGAAACAAAGCAAGCGATAGCTTCTAAAACACAGCAAAGCATGTTGTTGGGCTATTCATACTTAAAACTGCGCATTCGGACGGGGCAAGAAAAAGAAGACACAGGATGGGCGCAGGCTTTCCGTTCGGGTTTGCGCAAACACGATTGGCTTTTCGTCCGGATTCGCTAAAACGTCCTTCCTGATTAGGCATCGCTGTGGCAACAAACATATGACCGCCACCTGATCCGGCTACTGCTGCTGGGTGCATCAGGCGCGCAGTGCGCATCGCCGATATTTTCCCTTTTTTATATTACGCTATAAGCTGGGTTCCAGTCTATTCATTCTATCTGTTGTGGCTCTGAACAGTGACGTTAACGCGGGGATAAGGTTTGAGATTGGTGCCAGAGTACGGGAAGCTGCGCGGCTCGAAAGAAGTTCATTGAAATGGGATGCCCACGACTTTGGCGTGGTTTGTCCTTGAGGGCGAAACGCGGTGCGCGTGTCTATAATCGGGGTTCGCAAAGTGAACTTTTTGGCCCGTTGTGGCGTTACAAAACGCTGAGTTGTTGCTGTGTTTCGAAGCGAGATTGCGAGCCTCTGGAATGGAGCGGTCGACACGGAAGTTGCGGGCTGCGCTGTGGCACCGCGACCTTTTCAGGCAGCGTCCAACTAGCCGCAGGACTGCATGGCTACCCTAGCACACGACTAATAGCACTTGATGTGAAGTTTAATGCCAAAATCTAGGTGGCTAAACATAGTACGCTACTCAAATGACAGTGGGGGGAACGTGCGCCTCGGGGATTGAAACAGGTATAGGCTGGCGGGGCTATGCGACCGTCAGCTCGAATCTCAGCTGTTGCCGTGACTACACTCGCTCGTAAAATGCAGCCTGGGATTACAGAAATATTAATTTGATCGTTCAAAGGGTAAAAAAACACGCTATAATTGCAGAGCCCTTAAATTTGATTATGTGAACGGCAGTTTTCGAAACACAATATCACCAGTTTGTAAAAAGGTAGCGCCTTTAGTACTTTGTGATATACTCTTAAAAAACACTTTCGCGTAAGGCTGTTTCAGTGTTCTCTGTATTTAAAACTGATTGAAAAGTGTACTTGACCCCCGAAATTGCTAAAAAATGATTTTTTAAGCTCATGAGACGACGTAATAAATGTCGCTAACTGCTCTGAATCAAGATTCTTCAGCTCCAAAATCGACATTTCGCTGCTCCAAAAACTGCTCCGAAATCTCTTTGGGCTGTCTCACCCCTGTTTTATACATAAAAGGGTGGGCCAAAGCTACTACTCAAGCAACATTACACGTTTGTTTAGGCAAAAGAACTTACCTAGCTGACTATGTAACTAGAGGACTTGCCACATACATTTTTTCAGGTTGGTATGTTGTTGAGCTGTGTCTGCAAAACAAGCACTTTCAGTGAGATAGTAGTAGTGGCTTAGTCACTATTACTTCTGTAGGGGCATTGTGGCCCAACGCACCAAAAGAAATACCTTGCATATCATCTGCACCTCTACTTCACCCCTGAAACTTTCGCATTTTTGGTGCGGGTTATATGCGCGAAAATACGGTACCTTTAGTATAACTTAGTGAATAAACAAAAAATGAAGCTATCAGTTGCCCAGCAGAGATGGTGCAAACGGCAGTTGAGTGGATGTGCCAAGAGTCACGTGAAGAGCAACAGAACAAGGAGCGCGCACACGAGCTCTAAAAAAAACCCGCATAAAATATTTCTTTGCACGTTCACTTTCATAAGCCGTAAACAATTATAAATGTACAGGTATAATTCAAGCCGTGCTGACATTCGCAAGTTACCAAGCTGTGGCGCCGGTGGCAGTCGCGATGGTTGTTGCAGGTTCAGCGTAGAGCAATGGTCTAATTAGTGTCGCATGATGGCCGCCGCGGGAACAGTCTGTCTTTACCTAACCGGCCAAATTGCTTCCGCTCACTGACTAGCCAGAGTCACTGTTAATTATCAATAGTGACGCTGGCTAGTCAGTGAGCGGAAGCGGTTTGGCCGGTTGGGTAAAATCAAGACAGACTGATCATTTGCAGTTGCGAAACGACACCAGCTAGGATTGCTGTACTGGATGGGAGCAGTCTGTCTTGATTTTTACCTAACCGGCCAAACCGCTCCCGCTCACTGACTAGCCAGCGTCACTATCAGTGATTAACAGTGACTCTGGCTAGTCAGTGAGCGGAAGCGGTTTGGCCGGTTAGGTAAAATCAAGACAGACTGTTCTCGCGGCGGCCATCATGCGACACTAATTCGACCATTGCCCAGCGTAGTCACATGCCTGTTACCTTCAATTGTATGTGTACTAAGGCTGTGCTATGTAAGCCCGTCTGTCAAGCCGTAAATATAAATGTCTTTTTCGAGTTTTTGGATGAAGGTGCATACAAACGCCTGCTTAGTAACAGCGTGCAAATGCACATGTACTGGCTTGTTTTCGTACTAGGCACTGGGTGCGGTTAAAAGTGGGGCTAACAGATGGCGCCACCCATCAAGCCAAGTGCATCGAACCGGCTAAAACTAGGCTATCCGTAACGAAACTGTAAAGCATAAAGCACCCCTGACATCGTTCTCTCTGAGGCTGCGTTGTCCGCTGGACGTTTTGGATGTAAAGTAAAAGGCCGCGCTGTACTTTCACGTTGTTAACCACCATTGCACGTTCCGTGCGGAACTGAGGCTGGCGCACACAGAGCAGCAGTCTGCAGAAATGTAAGACAGGCAAGTTGTTTTGTCGTAGTATGCGCCGAGAGCGTGACTAGTGGCTCCTGCAGCCGCGATAATTTGCTTGGTAGGTTTTTGTTTTCCCTCTAGACCACACCGCTGTCTCACTTGCTTCCAGCATAGAGTTTCATACTAATATACACTAGAGGGAAATGTGGCGCCACCGTCTAGGGGAGCCGCGCTTCGGCGAGCGTGCCGTCATGTACCGGACAGGCACGTTCCACTTGTCCTTGGCATGGCTCACGAACAGGCTTAAAAGTTGCCTTTGGCTGCAAAAATGCAACAAGATTACTGCAGAAAATTAATCGAATTTGTTCTGTTATTAAAAAATTAAAGCTTCATAAAGATTGATTTGCCAGGGATTATTTAGAAGCTTCATGGAAGATGAATAAAAAAAAGTGTTACCCCTTTTGGCTTCAAGACGAAAAACAAGCCATGTGGCTGACCAAGCCAAGGAGGCGAGGAACATCGCTAGCTGCAATGGCGCCGCCCACGGCGGCACGCGAATGCAGCGCCAGATTTCCCTCTAGTATATATTAGTATGAAACTCTATGGCTTCCAGTCTCCATTTACGTCACGCGAAACGTCATGAAATGGCGCGGGGGATGAAAGGCGTTTCTCAGTTGATACTTTCCTGGAAATTAAAGCATCTTTCACGGCCGAATAAACACTAAGGCTTTGGGGCAGTCTAACTTTCGTATGAGCTGGTTTCCTTCAGTGTCCCTTTGAGCCCATGTTAGAATCTATGTATAAACGGCTGCAAGACAGCCTTGAAGGTTGTAATAACATGGGTCATGTTCGCATGTTATTAAAAACGGGAAAAGTATCATTGCTGCTCTTTAATATTTTCACTCTTCCCACTTTCTGTGACGTACAGTATATGGTGTATGCTTTAAATTCGAGTTTTGGTTCACTTTTAAATCATTTGCTCTGTGTTCACTTTTCAATCATCTTTCACTTTTCAATAAATCTGCACAAAGCAAAATAATCGACTAGTGAATGCACTATCTGTGCAGTAGTGGAGCTGCAGCAACTATTTCCAGCAACCACAACCTCAAGTTCTGACACCCTTAACAGACGGTGATATGCAAAAAACTTTCACAAACACTGGGGACATCCACGCTATCAGAGGCCTTCCGTGAACTGCAAGCGATGTCCTATGCCGCTGCAGTTAGCTGCCCTCACTCATCTTTAGTTCATCGCAGTGAGGCTCGTTACTAGCGGGGCAGCAGAGATTACGGCGTGCGGCAGCGGAGCGACCCGGCTGTTACCCTCGAGCCTGGGCCAACCATCGTCCACCGGTAGTGCCGGGGTAGAACGACTCCGGTCACTCAAGCAACGCGGGACCCGTCGACGACGCAGACGATGGAGTGCGAGGGTGGCTTTGGGAATAAACCCCCTTGGAGGCCTGCGTCGGTTGCCTTTGTCGCTTGCCTGCCCCCCATGCTGGCACCGTTGGCACGGCAGCCGCGAGTAAAGGACCGTCCGAGTCAGACCCATTTCCACACACTTAAGCACAGCTTCACGTTCTGGCTGAGTCCGCTCCCCTCGCTCACGGAAACACTGCCGGACACATTGTTGAGTTTCAGTATCACTGTTTATTTGCATCGTTGCGGTGCTGGTAATCGTAGTCATATGCATCGAAGAGGTCGTCGTCGTCGTCTTTGCAGCGAGTGGTGGATGCAAAGTCATCCTCAGCGTTGTGGATTTCCACCAGCTCGACTGGAGAAGCTTGCACTAAGCGCGCAAGGCTTGAATCGTAGCGAAGATGCAGGTTTTCTTCATACGTGAGCACTAAAGGACACATCACAGCGCATTTGTTGTAGTTTATAATAATAATAATTATAATGTTTGATTGTCTGGCTACAAATACAGCAAAATATCCAGCTCGCATAAGCTTATAGGCTTGGGTGCAATTGTTCAAGCAATTGTTTGAAATCCTTTATTTACATGTTTCGTCTAGTGCTAGTGGTAGTCATCGTCATATGCATCGATATCATCGTGTTCCTCATGCCACCCATTACATGCGCGGTAGCGCCTTACGAAAGCGCTGGAGTTTCTTTGCTAAAGCCACTGCACGTGCTGAGAACACTCGGCAGTCGCCGGGACGCCCGCGCTCGCGAGCGCTCCGCATTTTCTTGGTATTTTTTCCTGCAACACCGAAATTACGGCCAGTAACAACAGCTCTGCTGTTAAAAGCGGTCAACTTGGAACATCATTTGGTCAGAAGACCAACAACTTGACTGTCATCCGTGTATGTCATCCGTCTACATCTGCTGCATGCTGATGATGCACTCTATTAGCACACAGCTATGATTTGACATCTAGAGAGTGCTGACGTGGGCCATTTGAGGGATGCCAAAAGGCAAGCGAAATGGTGGAGTGGGTCCAATGTCAAGGAGACCAGAGTGGCTCCACAAGCACTTTCCCCTGCCCTTAGCCTTTGCCCGCACGTCACCGGTGCATTGCGGGAAAGCATGCTGCTACTAGCGGAGGAGGTGGCAGTCGATCGCAGCTGCTCGAAAGGCGCACATCCGGTGCCTAAACAATCCAAACTGATTAAAAAGAATATAAGGAAACAACAAGATAAGACTTGGACACTGACCAAGAATAAAAGAAATTATCCGACCTTTCAGAACCACATTTGGGTTCAATTTTCTCTGAGACAGGCAAAAAGTTGCCATCACTTTATGTATAGCCAGCACGTGACACAACGAGCATGCGCAGCTGGCGTTGTCTAAAGTGACCAGATTCCTCAGAACCCAAAGCGGGACGGGACAAGGGGGGGGGGGGGGGGGGGGGGAGGGGGAGGAGGAAAAACGTGGCATATAGCTTGATGGAATGCTAATGCTCAATGCAGTTTTGTTTTATCTGAAAGATCATACGTTTCGTAGTTTTCTCGGCCTTTGTTCGACGAGCAATGATGCGTTATTTGCTGAATAAGTAAATGAGTCTACCCACCGTTCGTCAGACGCAAAAGGGTGTGCTGAACAGTTTGTTGATACACTGTAACTTCAAGAAAACAGCTCAGCCATTGGAACTAAGCAAGAAACACACAACAGTTTTTTGCTTAGTCCCCTTGCGTACGCTCTTTTCTCGAAGTTCCTCAAGCTGTTTCTTTTGGCTTTTTCATTCCTCCAGCTTTTCATTAGTAACACTGGGCTTGATACCCATTTTCCACATTTCCGGCCGAGGGCGGGGCAAAACACTGTCCCAGAAGCATCCTGCGGGAGACAGCGGGACCACAACCGAACAAGCGGGACGTTTGGTCACTTTAGCGTTGTCATAAATCATAGGTGATTTAAGCTTCCGTCAAGACAACACATTTTTTTTTCAAATAGCGTCATTGTCCCAGTAAACTCCGTGATAATTATGACGCCCATGTTTAGCAATGGAATTCGTCATCTGATTACTATTTCTAACGTCACGTCGGTGCTCATTGAGTCGTCGGGAAAACTTGGAACATTGGCACACCTGATGGCTATCAGTACATGTATAGTTTGCTGTAGTGGGCGTTTGTCACGTGACGCAAGTAATGACAGAAGTCGCTATTAACGTGCTACGAAGCTTGTTGGCCACATTTGGCATGCTGAAAAAAGTTGTGTCCAAAGCAGAACTGCTTTCATCTCAAGTGAAATCAAGAAACTCTGCACTGTGAATGGAGTATAAGCCATAACATCTGCAACGTACCATCCTGCTACCAACAGACACGGGCAGCCTACAATGCCGGATTTCCCAGTTTTTGTTTCGGTAGCATACGACAGTCCACAGCAAAACAGGAACAACACCCGCTAACGCTGTGTTCGGCCACAATCGTTTCCACCTTCTGGGCCTACTGAAATCCTCAATGGGGAATGAAATAAAGGAAATTGCAGTGGACTGGGCAAAAGCACAACGCTTCTCGGAAGGGGGGCAGTGTGAGCTCATCCACCAATTCCGGAAGGAACCTGACTGAACTCCAAACGAGCTTCGACGTCAAATCAGTCCGTGATCATGGCTCGTCAAATGTTCTACCAGAGAGGTAGTACGGCGCCATATGGATCACATACGCAGAACCGCAAGCCAGGGAAAACACTCCTCGCAACAACCAACAAAATGGAAATTTGCAAATGATTCTTTTGTGTAAAAAATGTACCGGCATCATCCCAAGCTGCATCATCGTCCATCCCTCATACAGCTTGACGGCTGCGACCTCCAGAGGTCAGACTCGCACCTGATCATTACAAGGACTTTGTCTAAGGAGGGAGAAATGACATATACTGCTGCCCAAGGCCACAAACCTGGTTTATACGTGAAATGGCACGCCGCATGTGCTTTTGCGACACCGATCCGGCGAGTTCCTGGTGCCGCCTTTTCCGAACGGAAAATAAGCAGTGCATCAGTGGAAGACGATATGTGGGAGCGCGCTCCATTGCGCAGTCTGAACTCGGAAGTCCTGGAGTGTAGATGTAGTTGTACACCGCTTCAATAAACCGCCAGCCACTATTACGGCTGTGTGAACATTACAGAGTATCAGTGACAGCACAGACTGTTCTTGTGGTAAAGGTACTCCTCCTGTGGTAAAGGTACTCCGTTCCGGCGGTCAGCTTGCTAACTTTGGTCACGATTACAGGTCGACTGTTAACTTTCGGTAGCATCTCCCCCTCCCCAAAGGTCGACCTATATTCGAATAAATACCATACTCATCTCACACGTTCGAATACCAATTGCAGAGCTTACCTCTCAAAAATGCCCTTTGCCGAGCTCAAGTTTCAACTAGGAGTCGCAATACTTGCACATAATCTAAATGACAGCACTACCACCGCGCGGGAAAATGCATTAAAACCCCAATTGAAGAATGTTTGGACACAGGGCAGAATTATATTCAATGAAGATGCTTCTCTCTTGCAAGGAGTGAGATTACCCTCATACCGTCATACCCTCATCCCACAACAGTAATAAACAGGATGAAATGCCATTGCCATTCACACCAATACTCCCCAACAAAACCCTGCGCAACACTTGCCACATTGACTTGCGGCCCCTTGTTTCAGAGGATACAAGAGCCCGCTAACTCTCTGGCTCGCGAGAATTGTTCCAGACAGTGAAGACTGACCTGCCTCCCCACAATTGGAAGAACCATCACGCTTGCTACAGAAACTAATATTGAAGTTGGTCTTGTATGTCCGAAGTTACAAATTACCATGGCTTCAAGGAGGGGTAGAGAATTTCCCCAAACAACTTTATTTACATCGTTTATTTACAAACAGAGTGTGTGCCTGTATCACTGAGACAGGCCTTTTTTACATGGCTTTTCAAACAGTTTTTCGGCATGCAAAAAAAGACAAGTGGTATGCTTACAGGTTTGAATGCACTTGTAAACTGTTAAAAGTTCGTCTAATAAACAATGTGCAGTACAGCAGAAGCTTGTTGTGAGAAAAAGAAGTGTGTGTGCACATACAAATGACATCTTGCTTTTTGCAATATTCATCGCGGGCAATTCAAGTCTCACAGGAAAGAGAAAAAAATTTATTAGATGAAAAAAAAAATTTTTTTTTTGTTTACATTAAGGCTTTTCAGGTCTAGGGTAGTCCAAAGGTTCAGGCATGCGATGTCTTCATGGACATCTGCCAAATGGTTTGTTGATTTCCAGCCAATAGTTGAGAGTAGTTGAGCACTAACCGAATAAAAAGATGTAAAAAAAAAAGAATCTTCTGAGAGATTCAAATCTCGCCCATGAATTTCCAAAAAAGAATCCTACCGACTGCTTCAATGGCTCCCCAAAAAACAGCCCTTAAATTCAGCTTGATGATTCCCAGTAGCTAAAAAAAAAAATGGCTGCGGCTCAGCTCAGCTAACCTTGGATATGCAAAGCAAAAGCTTGGCTTAGTCTGGCTGAGTCTTGGTTTTGCTTGGTTAACCTTTGATTTAGCTGTACTGCCAACCCCGTCTCAAAGCCATTGGGTTCCGTGCAACGCTCACAGAAGAAGGCCAGGCGAACGCGGCGTTCATTCATAGCGAAAGCACCGTTCCTCTTCGCTGGGCGCGAGATGAGTGACGTAGCCAGACCCAGCGCCGCATGCATGGGAGGCTGCCGGGGTGGTCAACTGCCTCAGCCGCAGCGGCGCTGGTGACCACTATCGGCGCCCACAGCAGCGCCAACAGCGGTCTGGGCAAATCACGCGATGCGCTTCGAGGGGTGTGTCGCAGGGGGGTGTCTCCAGTCAAAAGGTCATCGTGTGCATCCACCGCGAAATCGCTGGACGAAAGTAGTAAAGCTTTGCCTTAAAAAGATGATGTGCTCTCGTGGTGGTGGGAGATGTCATTTCACCAAGTCAAAATTGGGCATTGTGTAAGGCACGAAGCCTGAGCGAATTTTAAGACACAGCATACATTCACCATTGAAGTTTACATTTGACACCGCAAGGGTTGTTTACCAAGTTCCACCTTAAAAGACTGGCAAGGGAGAGGGCGTTTCCCGTAGACCAAAAAACTGAAAAATCCGCAACGAATTCAATGCTTCCCATTGGCTGCATTGTGACCAAGCACCTGTGCTTGGTCACATTTGTGATAGTGTCGAGACACACAAGCATTCCTACTTTTAAATGCTTGCTTGCAAAACCTTGAATAGGGCACCGTGAAAATACACACAACAGTACTAAAGGATAACCATGCTTCCATATTTTGGTGCTGTTCAAGCTTCTGCTCCAGACTGAAGGTTGCCCAATGTTGAACCAAAAGCAGCAGAGGAAAAAAGCACAATTTCGCACTTGTTTACTTATAGCGCACGATGGTTTCCAACATTCTTTTTATTAACGCTTACACTTAGGTCCTTACTGGCTGCAAACCCGGTATCCAGAACGCATGCATCACTCAGTCACACATAGCCGCCTCCACCACCTCCAAAAGTCTGGAATGACACAAAAAATTTCAAAACAGTGGCTGGATCTTTTGAACAAACAACAACCCACTTGCTGCACTGTGCGCAGACAGTCTCTCATCCTTTACCAGCAGTTAAAGTCTATGTCAAGTGTACCGAATGCACACCTCAAATCCACAAGTGCCTCTTGAAAACAGTCCAGTGCCGAGTACCAGAGACACGGAACCAACACATCTCCTCCAGAGTACCTCTTACCTCAGACCTGAATCCGAAGTCTGAACCCGAAACTGCAGTTCACCGCGTGCGCATGGGTGGAGACCTTCTCACATCTACAATTAAGCGTCTCTCGAAAACAGCCCGGCGAGACGTACTAGAGGCACAGATCCAACACATTTGCACCGAAGCAGTGCGGCACTTCTCACATCACTCGTTCTCCCCAAAGCCGAGTTCACCGGTGCGACGACGAGAGAACCCGCACGTGTGTGGGCGTCGTCGTTGCCGTCGCCACGGGCCGCTCGAGCACGCTGAGAATCCTGCGCAGGAGGTTCATCTGCTCGGCGTGCCGGAGGTCCCGTCGACGTTCCCGCTCGTCCCGTCGGCGCTCCCGGCGCTCGTGCAGCTCCTGAAGCCGGTCGAGCAGCTGCTGCTGGTCCAGCCCCGAGTTGGCCGCTCGCCGGCGGTTGGTGCGTCGAGCTAGCTGGTGCTCTTCGTCCCCCATGGCCGCCAGCTCCAGCAGCAGCTGTGGCTCGTTGTCTTCGCCGTCCTCCTCTTCCTCTCCCCCCTGGTCGCCCACCTCTTCCACTTGCAGCTGCTCAGCCCTGACCTCCCCATCCTCCATCACTTCCTCCTCCACCTCCTCCTCTTCCATCTGCGCCGTGGTGCAAGCAGGCAGCGGTTAGAGGGGCAGACAATTTGTATAGTGTACGTCCTCTAGCTCCCAGTCTTGTACAACATGCATCACTGTTAAACAACATGATACCAACCCCAACAGACGTTCATCATGTCATCAGGTACAGTCGTTCAAGCCAATGCATCGTTCTTTCAGTGTTAATGTATGTGTCTGCAGGCTCTTAGCTAAAAAAAGTGTTGATGTCCATGGTACTAGATGACAACACAAAGTGGTCAAAGCGTGACAGATCACGTACCTTCCATGTCGCACAATTTGCAAGCACTTCGTGCCATTCTGTTAAATGAGTAGGGGTGTGGGAATACCGCACTTACTCGCGTAATGAACCCTCCCCCACGTTTCTTGTTGGGAATTTACTTTTTTGTCACTGAATAAAAAATGCGGTGGTAATGTTTCTATTTTAAGCATGGTTGCTGATGCTGTAGACGATCGCAGTAACTTGATATCATGCTACAGTACGCGCTAAAAATGCATTCCAAGAAAAACAAATCTCATCAGTAGCCGGAGACGTGAGCACGAATGCCGTGGCTTAAAATTTAAAAATTGCCCATTTGCGGTGCACCACTTGTTGAATGCAAAACAAACCTTGCGCCATAAAAACGTTGTGGCGTGCGAACAAAGCACCAAACGTACTCCGCACTCCTTCCCTGCTATTTGAGGTTTAATCTTGTTCCGCCAGCGTGCGAACAAAGCACTACACGTACTCCGCACTCCTCTGCTCTTGCTGTTACGCGCCTTCGCCATTACGCTCTGTGGTTTTGTTGTTCAGCTGTGTTCCAACCTTTTTTTGTGGTCCTGCTGCGCGGTGTTTTAAACTATGGTGGCGGAGCATGGTGCGCTGCACATGGAAATGGCACAGCTGTGTGGCACTTCAGTGTTGACCCAGTGCGTGTAGGCTACGGGAGAAAACGAGAGGTTTTCCGGCGGTGAACAGGGGTCGCCGTGTGTTTCGTGGGTCCAAAGGAAGTTTGCTGGTGTCGGAAAAGAAATTTTGGAGTGCCTTGACGGCATGGAAGACGATGCCGACAACAAAAGTGCGGCCGCAAGCGACTTCAGTGAGGAGGGAAGCTCTATGGCGAAGGGGGACGATGGCGAGTTGCAAATAAAATATAAATTTCATTACATAATTACCTATGTGTTTTTACGAAAATGGTAAGGCTCTGACAGCGCTTCTCTTAGCAACTTTATTGTATGAAATTGCAACTTTTAAAAATCTCTTGCCATGTTTTTCCCGCATAATGAACCCTCCCCCCAAATTCATGCCGAATTTTCCGCAAAAAAAGTGGGTTCATTACACGAGTAAATATGGTATTTGAGACTTCGATACTTCATGAGTAGTCTTTGCTATTTGATTTGATTAGCAGCACAGTGGCACCTTTCGAAGCGTTCAAAGTTTCCAAATATTTGGTTTACAAATTAGAGAGCAAGGAAAATTAGCTGTGATGCACGACATGCGAATATTTAAGCTTCACTGCACTGCTTGAATGTGTGGGCTGGCTTCTTTGCACAACACTGAAGCAGTGCAAAAAATCCTGACACGAGCAATCCTACAACACCAACTCGTTCCCTCCCCCCCCCACCCCCTCTTCCCTTCCTCCTCCAGTAGCGAGCAGACCCGCAGAATAACACGTTTACACCTACCCAGCCCAAGAAAAGGGAAGGTCGTTTAAAAAGAGGACACGGAGGTGGGGAAGCGCACCTGGTGGCTGTCGGAGTCGGCGGCGATGGCGGAGCGCAGCAGGAAGCGTGCCGTGCTGAGGGTGGGCAGGTCCGAGTGTCGGCGCTTGCGCCGCATGATGGTCTTGTAGCGGTTCTCGCACTGCTCGCCCGTGCGCCGCTGTCCCGTGGCCTCGAAGATCTGGTCGGCGATGCGCTTGAACATCTCCTTCTTGCTGCGGAACTTCTTGTCCGGGCCCACCTGGGGCACGTAGCGCACGTAGTGCTCCAGCAGCACCTTGCTCTCGTGCGTGTTCCACTCCACGCCTGCGTGCCACGAGGAGGAGGAGGAGGAGGAGGAGGACTTCACGTCACGGTGTCATCGCCTTGCCGCATCTTAACGGAGTACTGACACCAGATTTTTGCATTTTTGTTTTGAGGGACGAAGCCCCTCAGGGGCTTGGGCTGTTGGCATCTCATGTCGTCGTCATAAGCATCATCTCATGTAGTCATGGTACTAAAGCACCGGGACACCCGTTTACGCCTTGCGCTGCTGGAACGCTTCGTAACGCATACTAAAAAAACAACGGGACACTCGTTTTCCAATGCCTCACGCAAGAAAGCTTCGTGCTTCAAAGACACGAGACTTTTACAGCAAAGCTGTAAACCACTACCCCCCAACGGTTTCATCTCCGTTGGCAAAAACGCCAAGGCGCCAAGAATACTCTGATACACTGCTTGCTACGCACCCTCCCCAGGTTTCACGTTAGTGGAGATGGCCCGGGGCTTTTTATGCCGTAAACAATACCTTCCCACCAACTAACGACGAAATTCAAGTAAGAAGGGCTTGGGTTTGGGCTAGTTGATATTCAATAAATTGCAGCTTCAGTGCACAAAAAAAGAGAGCAGGGACAAAGAAGACAAGTAAAAGTGCTGCTTCCAACTGAATTTTACTGAACGAAGGTGAAATATATATGACTAAAAATAACAGCTTAAAAAAGAACTGGTCGTGGCACGCACGTGCAATACGTGTAGGACGGCACCGCGTTGGTTCATTATTTTAATTTTTCGTGCAATTCTTATCTTTCGTGTATCCGTTGTCAGCTGTGTCTATAGCCATATATATTTCATCCTTGTTCAATAAAATTCAGTTGGAAGTAGCGTAGGTGCGTTTTGGTTTCAGTTTTAGTTTCAGTTTTGGTTTCAGTCTTGGTTTCAGTCACCGGCAGCCCAAATGGACGTTTTAACTTTTAAGTCATGATTGAAGGCATTACGTGCCTTACTGTTGTGACCGCAAAGCTGCAGGTTGCGACGTCAATCACAAACCCATCATGTCACATGCATTTTTCGCATCTCTGCTGTGGTCTGCATTGGCCCCCGCAAGCTTCTAGCAGCAACCGGGCCGCGGGAAATTTGCAAAGTAATTTGCAAATTCGTGTACTTCGACGTTATTTAGTGGGTTTAATTTTTAATTGGGACATGTTTCAGTTTGTTCCTGTTCATGATATTGGCCTTCCATTGGTTTTTGAAAATGTAGCGTTAATTTTTTTCCACTTTGCCAAACCTGATGATGCCGTCAACAGACCTCGCCTGGTGAAACAAGACCGCCCACAACGGCAGCCTAAGAGAGCATTTCCGGTTCCGCAAAGGGCTACACGACGTGAAACACAGAACCAGCCAGTTCTCGAAGCGCGGAACATCTTTCGTCACGCTGCTAATGATTTCACTTAGTGGTGGCACTTTGAAGTAGCTCACAGCCAAGTCAATTGAAATTAACTACGAACATGTTTCCAGCCGCAGCTGGCTGCAAGAATTGCTGGAAGGCATCGTCACAAACTACTCAAGGCAACTATATCAGTTTTTTATGATTATGAATAGGGTTTCATAACTTCTTTAAAGAGCCATGGAGACAACATGAAGGTGTTTTTAGGATCATTTAGGATTTTTTTATGTTAAATAATTTTTTGGTTAAATTTCAGGTTAAGCTCGCATTTTTCTGGTTAAAGAAAGTCTTTCGCAGCTGCAATGGAGCTGAGTGAGCTGCTAAAGGCTAGTTTGTTTAAACAGAACAGCTTGTATTTTGTCTTCATGGCTCCTTTAAGGAGGTACACAGCAAGCAAAACTACGCTTGTTATTTAGGAACCAAGTTTAATCAAATTAGGAGAATTTATGCAGTTAAAATGTCCTACCAACGTTTCAAATACTTGACAACAAGTAATGCCTTGCTTGTTTTACTCTTGTTACCGCGCACCTATTCGAAATCCTTCAATTTTAATGACAACCCCAGTGGCTTCTCTCACCATCTTCAAGGCATGTTTACAAGTACCTAAGCCTAAATGGTGGCCAGATCAGGAAATGTCCTCTTGGAATCAGTTTTGCACTCATTTATCCGACAAAAACGTGAATTTTTTTACACAAATTTGTACCACCTGAGTGCAAAAACTGGGAGTGGTTGTGGTGTGTCATTGCTACTTAAGAAAAAAGGCATGCCACTTGTAATTACTATGCATCAGGGCTTGGTTTTTGTTATGAGTGCAGCAGCAGTAAATCGACAGACAATTTTCAGTCGATGGATTTGCACTCAGACATCATTGATCACTGAAATTGGCTGAACATATCAAGTAATGTCTGTTTGCGCAGTTAGTTTTTGAGTCTAGGCAGTTTTACTGCCACAGCACATTGTTTAATGTGCCATTGTAGTTCTAAATATACCATAGGACCATTCACAAACAGTTTACAACAGCTCCGGCTTTGTTTCCGCGTTGCAAAATTCATATTTGGCATTGTTACCCAACTTCGAGCCGATATGCTACGGCACTTTTGGTGCCTGTGGCTTCTTGCCGAAACAAGCAAGCCGCTCACGGTTTCAAGGCAGTCACACCTGATTACTGTGTCAAGAGCTCTAGCTGCAAGTTTAAAGCTAACAGCCAGTCATATCGGACATTAGTTCAACAGCATGGACACATCATTAAATGCGCTTATGCAGATAATTTGAAATAAGCATCATGCATGTTTATTCCCCCCTCACTACATCCCCCTCAAAAAAAAAAAAAAAAAACGCTTCAAAATAAAATGTTCTTGTTAAATACCAGTAAGGTTTGCTTCTACACATGTTTCTCGTGATCAGGGAGCTAACGCAGAAAGCAACCACAAAAAGCAATAAACATTCACTGTGTCTTAGCAGCCCCCAGCTTTTTTTTCTTGCTAATGCTACTACATGTTTAGAGGCAGCTACACCAAGTAGGGGGAAATCGGCATTTACCCCGCCTGCCGTAGCAAAAGTGCATCGGGACAAAGAATGTGACATCGTCGAGCAAAGGTCACTTAAAAAAAAACAATCAGTGAAAAAAGAACAGTCAGTGAAGAAGGTTTCTGTATGAAAGCCAAAACATTGTTCTTAATAAACCTTTGGTTGGTGATCCCCCGTTTAATTAGGAATCTCCAACCCGACCAAACGAGATTTCATCAAGCCTTAGATTTCATCATGACGGTTGAAGAAGTTGTTAAAGGAACAAGCTGCTGAAGGAGTCAAAGGGCATAGTGATTCCTGAAAACTGGAAGACGACACTCACCAGCTACCAAGTAAAGTTTATCTTCACTGCCCCTAAACATTGCATTATTAGCTCCAAATGTGATGTGTGTGAACAGTACAAGGTCAGTAAAAAGTCAGGTTGTCACTGGTTGTCCATTGATAATCTGTACAGCAATTCAGTATTGCCTGTCAGCGTGGGTTAGCTCCCATGTCATGTTTGTAGAACAGTGAAAAACCAGCGAATGTTTGGTAGTCGTCGCTTGTGCTCGCATCGTAGGTTTTGCATTTTGCTTGAACTCCTCTGTGGTGACTTCAACTGCCCAGAGCCCGCATCAAGAGTAGCTTCTGCTTACCGCCAGGCCTATGGGAACCGCCGCCGGCCAGGTCTTGTTGGGTCATTTCCACCGGCACCACGGCCGTGCCGTCGGGTTCCACGTGGATCACCATTTCCGGTTTACCTGCACACAACAGTACGGGGAAAGAAACATTACGAGCCATACCACTCTGTGAAAATGGATGACCAGCTAAGCTATATAAAATACACATCGCCCACATGGATAGAGAATGTGCATATACAGCAAAACCCCGTCTCAAGAGACACCATTACAAGAGGCACTTGGTTATAAGAGACATTTGAATGAAAGCGGTTTGGTTGGTTTTCCTATGTTTGCCATGCTAGCAACATCGCATATAAGAGACCTTGGTTACTAGAGACACATTTTCCGGTTCCCTTGAGTGCCTCTTGTAACGAGGTTTCACTATACCATATTTTCCGGTCTATAAGTTGCACTTTTGTATAAGTCGCACCCCCCTCAAAGCAGCAATTTTTCCAGAAAAAGACGTATATAAGACGCACCGATGTACAAAACGCACTTGTTAATCAGGTAAACTCATAGAGGATCAGTTCGTTAGAAAGCATGGCAAAAGTACATGGTTGCGCGGACGCCGCCTCTGAACGCATCCCCCGGTAAGCAGCGCTAGACACATGCAGCTACCATGCAAAGTCTAGACAAATTCTCAAAAATGGTTTACTGATACAAACGGATGGCATGTACTTACAGACGGCGATTAGGCAAAACCACCGAAGCCTTCTTCCTCTGACTCGCTAACAAATAATTCATTCATTTAGACCACAGAACTGTGTCTCTTAACGTGCGCGGACATCACGCAGCACACAGCCACCTTTTCGAGGGTGGACCACGCGCAGCCACCACGTACCAAATTCATTCCATACATAAGTTGCACCGGTGGATGACACGCACCAACGAAAATTTCAGAAAAAAAAAAACGCGACTTATACACCGGAAAATACGGTACTTATTTTTCTCGTCATCTGGGAACAGCAGTGACTATAATCGATTAGTTAATCAGACTTGAAATGACTAGAGTTTTTAATCATAGCAGACAAACATGTGACTGTCCGTTTCTATCCTGCAGAAGCCCATGTATGCACAGCAAGGTGGAATTCTATAACAATTAAAATTTTATTCCGAACTAACTAATCATGACAAGCAAATGGAACTTGGCATAATGATATACTCACTTTAGCCACCAATCGCCATATGAATGTTTTGGGGAAAGTATTGATAAAGAGAGAGTTATAGCCACTTTATGCTGAGCATTCGCGATAAAGTTGGCTTTGCTACAAGGCATTTTCACCACACCAGATTTACTGACAGACACGAAAAATGCACGGGAACCTAGGCATAAACAGCTTTGCTGCACAAAAGCTAGTTTTCAGGAAACAAAGAAATAAGTTAATAAATATGTACAGGCAGCATTAGTTATGAGTGGACTTTGGAATTTAATTAACTTGTTTTAAATGACTTAGGATTTTAAATAATGGTGTACATAATAAGTACCTTCGCTAGAACTAGTACATTTTGTGTAAAAACAGAACAGAAAATTGACTTCTGGTGACTTCTTCACTAGAGACCAGGACACAAACTAGCAGCTTAGCCTAAAAAACAGTTCAGCCCTTAAGTTTGGTATCTAGTGACGCAGTCAACCGAGCACAAAGCACCATTCTTTAAGATAACTGAGGAAGGATTTAAAATTGTTTACTTGAAAGCATTAATAGCACCATCTTATGATAATTTAGCATATATCTAGGGGGCAGCACACTGGTAGATAAAGCCTGTAAGTGGTTTAAAGCAAGTACACTCTTGGTTACAACACAAGGCGATATTTTCCTGATGAGCTACTTTTGCCTGACAGTGTTTCTGTTAGCGAATGTCAGTAACTGTTCCGTTGATGGCACACGGTATCGTTGCGTGGCTAGAAAGGCATTGCATTGCTAAGTGCAAATCTGTTCATTTCTTTTATTTTTGCTGGCAGACTATACTTGTTTGGTGCCCAAGGCAGCACATCCCACCTGAGAACACTTACTGGTTTTCTACAACATGCCAAAACACAACTGAAGGAGTTGTCAAAATAACCAGCTGGTTTGAGCATCACTGCATACACCGCTGTAAACGAAGTCTTTAACTGCAAGCCCAGGTAAGCAGTACAAAACCAACTATTTGCGAGAATTGTGTGTCCGCACACAATTGCTACACTTTTGTTTGTAGTGCGTGATAGAGCACTGTGTAGGCCTTGGGCATACCTGAAAACTCTGTAGGACCTAATTTTTTGTGCGACACACTCAGCTGATGTGAAAGCATGCTTCATTGCACATTGCGCACTGCCTGTATCAAGTGCTAAAAGTGCATGAGCTTTGCCCTGCCCCATACCCCTCCCTTCTATTTTTGCATTGCGACAAACGCTTCGAGGAACAGCTTAAATGTACATTTTTATGAACTTTCACGGTCAGTGATTTTCTACCGTTTTACGGATGACTGATAGCCAGTCTGTGCCTTCAACTGGACTGGGGCGTCTCAGCTTTCAACCACTGCAGATTACACAGAATTCGTCAGAGATTCCCTCAAGTACAATGGCCCCTTAGCACCTCAAGTGGACGATCCTGTTTGTGAGAGACTTTGTGAGCGACTACTTCAGTGGCTTTGCTTGTTGAGGATTTCAGATGGTACATCTCAAAAAGGGAGAGTGCCGACAGTGTAATGTGGCGTCATACCAGGGGCAAAAAGCGTCAATAAATTAATCAGCTGTCAATGAAGTATCTATCAACACTAAATTTTTTTCAACCAATCATTGCCTGTTTGGCTAGGTAGCACAGTCAGCACCACCTACGCTTGCACAAAGCTGTGACATTCCAGTAAGCGCCCGCCATGATGGCTCGATGGCTAAGGTGTTGTGTTTCTGAGTCCAAGGACGTGGGCTCAATCCCAGCTGCGGTGGCCGCTCTTCACGTGGAGCAGAAAACTGAAAACGCCCGTGTGTTCGAGATTTTGGCACACGTTAAAGATCCCCAGCTGGTCAAAACTTGATTAATCCGGAGCCCTCCACTTGATGTGCAACCTTGGTTGGTTTCCAAGTCGGTTTGCCAAAATGTTGCTGTGTAGAATGAAAGGGGTCCCGCAAAAAAACTGCAAAACAATCCTACAATAGCTTCAGTGCAAAAACATTAGATTTTACTTCTCAGCAAGATCCCCTGCCAGACTATACCATTAAAGTTGTATACCTTTGGTTCCTTAGCCAATTCCATGCGAGGCTATCTACCATGTACAGTTCTCTGTGCCTACAACAACAAGGTCCCAAAAGGATAACCTATAAAGAATCCTTACAACAGTTTCACAATAACGTATAGCATGTTAGGCACTAAAAGCACCCATGTGTGCGACTTCAGCCAGAATCTAGGACTAATCGGACACAGCAATTGCTGTGAACACCACTGCTTGCCATTCCAAATTAAAAGTTTGGGGAAGAGTCTAAGGATTAGGATTGCCACCTGCCCAGCTTTTGTCCGACCCGACTGGTTTTTTAGTCATGCAGCAGGTCGATTGCCGGTTTGTGCTTAAAACCGGCCATCATTGGCCGGTTTTTTGGCAATTGTGCTGTGAATTTGTTTTTTGCATTTTATAAGCGTAGATTCCGCAGATACGATGATAAATATGTATTGACAAGCTACAGAAAGACATGTGAGCAGAGAAAATATGGGGGCAAGCGGGTTGGGGGACCTTTGGGAGGAACAGCAAGGGGAGAACAGAGCTTTTAATGGACAAAGTGTGTTCAGCTACTTTTCATTTCAGCACAACCACATTCAGAGCCATAACCAAAATCTTGAGTCACTGGAAGTGACGGGAGATTTCGAAATGCTGCAATAATTAGAATTGCATGTCAACAAAACATGGCGTCTCTTTATCAACAAAAACTCAACCACGCCCCCCCAAGGGCCTTTTTTTTTTTTTTTTTTCAGGGAAAGGCTCCAACCCTACTAAGGATGGTGCTCTAAACAATAAGAAATCAAGGATGCTATGGTGTCATGATTCCATAAAGACTTCAGACAAAAGTACATGCGAAAAAACTTTGTCTGCTGAAATTTCCAAAACACTACTCTCTGAAACCATCACTCAAGTGAGATTCAGTGAATTGAAGTTCAACTGGGTCACGGTCAACTGTTTCACCTAGATGACCGCTGCGTTTGTCTGCATTGAGTGTCCAAAATGCACACTACCACAGTGATCTTTGTCGTACGTATACCACCTCATGTCAAGCTGCCTTCCAGCTGACAGGTACCGATTAGACATTATTTCCAAAGCTGCAAGAAAACAAGCAGCCTCAGCTCAGTCATAGGGACACAGTCACAGTGCGGTTGTGAACGCTGTCTCGTCAGCAGGCCCGTTCCGCCCACCAAGGAGTGAAATCTTCCGGAGTAATTGACAAGCAAGTCTAAGGGAAGTGAGCGGGATCAAATCATTGTATTGAAGCAAATCACCCACCGACCACCTCGGCACAGTGCAACTTCAACCTGAAGCATGCGAAACCCACAGTTTACTGCCATTAAAGGAGCCATGAAGACAAAATACAAGTTTGTTTCACTCAAAAGATTTCATGTTCTATAGCGCCCCCAGCGCTTGTCCGGAAGCAAATGATGCTTTATTCACTGCGAAATTAATCGATTTCAGCTAAAATTTTTATTCTCGCGCCAAAAAGTGTGTTTGAACGACTTTTGCAATGACATCACAAGAACAGGACTTTCAGCTAAACTTGATGTGGAGCGGAGACTTGCTTACTGTTAGTCAACGCCACCACAACGCGACAAGCCATTTTCTGCCTTTGGTTTGTTTGTGACCGTTTTTAAACCTGGCTTGTTTTTTGTTCATGGAGAAAATAATTGTTTCATGAAACATGGTGCTCACTCGACAAAGATGGTCACGTCAGACACCGTCGCTTGTGTCAATCGGCCAGTGTCGTCAGAGACAACCCAAAGCCCCGCAGTGTGTGCATCTAAACGAAGCATAGTGCGTGCGCGCAGTACGAACAGCAGTACGCATCAGTACTTCTATGTTTACGTATGCTTTCATAACTTCGACTGTTTGTGCCCTAAACTTAAAGCGCAAATAGCTCATTCGGCAAGCTTTAAGTTCTGCTAAATTTGCGTTTGCTTTTGCTTTTGGAGGCCTCCTCCGAGCAGGCTGGTATGACATCATAGGTTCAGTTGCGGGAAATGAGCTAGTGGGTCGCACGGCCATTCCCTTTTTTCCTAGTTATACAGCTTATTTGAGCGAAGTTTATGTTAAAAGTGGTGTCAGCATGATTCTAACGAGGCAATCTTTCGAATGAACCAAACTTGAGTTTTGTCTTCATGGCCCATTTAAGGAGGAAAATATTTAACAGCTGCACGTCATTTGAGTACGTTAGAGTTGAAGTTTCACTCGAACCGTCAGCTCATAGAATGCTCTGGAGGTTTAGTCCACCATGATTGGACGAGAGAGGAAAGGCCGTAATTTGAAGGTCAATACATCATCCAGCGGAGACCTAACAGAGGCAAATTCAATAGATGTGACCATGTTGGTGACCATGGCCACCAACGCTTACAGGGGCCATGCAGACAAAATACAAGTTTGTTTTATTCGAAAGATTTAGTGTTTTCTAGTACCCTCAGCACTTGCCCGGCAGCAAACAATGCTTTATTCACTGAGAAATTATAAATTTTCTGTTAAAATTTCAATTCTTGCGCTAAAGCGCGTGTTTTTGTGACGTCGACAATGACGTATCCACAGCAAGGCCCAAAAACTAAGGATAGCCTGCTGACCCGGGCTGCTACCATCTCACAGACAGCCGTTTGGTTATCTTGTTTATCGCCCACTTTCACAGATGGCGCTGCAATACCACTGAAGTACCAGTGTTTGCACTTTGCTTCTGGCCTACTATACCTGCCATATTTTTATTATGGTTCATAATAATGGTTTCCTAAAACGTAAGCTATGACTCGACAAACATGGTCATGTAAGTGACCGTGTCGCTTATGCCAGTTGCTCAGTGATGTCGCGTCCAACAGCCGTGTTAGGCAGTGTCAGCATGCAAGCAGGCAAAATGCCACGCTAACTGCTTCGGTGTTTACATGTTCATTCGTAACTTTAATTGTTCACCCTAGAATTCTTACTGCTAAAAAAAAATGTGCCCTGAATCATGCAAATAGCTCGTTTACCAATCTTAAGGCCTGCCTAATTTGTGTTTGCTTTTGCTGGCCTCAGCCAATCGCACATCAGGGCATATGACATCATAGGTTGTGTTGCAGGAAATGAGCTAGTGGGTCGCACGGCCATTCCCTTTTTTCCTAATTATATAGTGTATTTGAGCGAAGTTTATGTTAAAAGTGGTGTCAGCATGATTCTAACGAGGCAATCTTTTGAATGAACCAAACTTGTGTTTTCTCTTCATGGCTCCTTTAAAAGATGCTTATAAAATATTGTGCATAACCTGAGTCACTCGTATTTGCCCACCAACATGTAGGGATCATTAGAAAATATTGTGTATAATCCGAGTATAAATGCTTTTGTTTCACAGCAAGGGGTACTTGGAATTGATTGTTCCTGTCTGTAGTTTGACTGCTGCCAGTGGGTCCAGTGCAAGCTTTATTAAGTTTTTGTTGTTTGCTGACCACCCCTACTATGAGTACGTTTTTAGGGGTGAAGTTGTCAAGCCAAATCCCGACAGTACGTACACCAAATCGACACTGGCGAGCAGGAACAGGAAATTGGCAATCGGGTTATGAGACTAGATGAAACGAAGCTGACATTTTCCTTCATTCCTAACACTGCAGCACATTGCAGAGCAGCCATTTGCTTTATTTGTGCTTTGGGCAACGAAACTGTAATAAAACAACTTGAGCTAGCCTGGACCCTCAATCCTCTTTTGCAAAAATGGTCGGCACTCCTTGCTTCGATTCAAAATGCTTTCACTCCGTTATGAGAGCCAGTCAGAGTTGATGTAGCATATTCAACGCTCATTGCGTTTGCCTCCAACTCAAATCATGTTGATTTCCCACATTTTCTTGCACTGTACCCATTTCTCAATCTCCCCCTTATTGCTATGATAAAGTATTGAGTTGTAACCTCAATATGAGTTTGAACTGCAAGTCCACAAAACGGTTATACATTGCAGTGGGCGTTGGCTCAAGGGTTTATCCTATCCAGGATTTCAATTTGGGGGGGGAGTCGAAATTTTCCTGGGGGATGTTGGGGGTGAGGGGGTATAAATCCATGGGCGGGGTGCTCGTGGTAGTGGAATCTTTGTAAGGGTGTTGGGGGGAGGGGGATATAAATCACTGCGTAGGCTAACCTTGTGGCGTTACAATCCATGTGCGTAGCTGGCAATTTTCCGCCCTTTCATGCTTTCCTTTACGTTTGATTAAAAGCCACACATGCTACAACAAACAGGGAATTTATAATAGATCTCCCTAATACATTACTAGCATAAAGGGGCCTGGACGGTTGGCAATATTATCTATAGAAACAATTCAATGCACAAAGTAGTAGAAGGATGACAGACACGGCGTTGACTGACAATTTCATTTTTAGTTGTGCAGGAGCTACTAGCACTTGCGTGGTACAACTTAAACAAGAAAAGCGCTAATTTCAAAGGTCCCTGGAATGATACGAACTTTGAAATATCACCCACGGCATTTAAAGCGGAGGTTTCTCTTTCCTTTTTACACCCTGCCTACATTGTGAGAAAACCACGAAAACAATTAGGTAGATACAATTCGTCTCACAGTCGCCGTTTGCGACGCTGTCAGGTTTGCAACATCGCGTTCCCTTCAAGCATTGCAAACAAATTGAGAACGCGTGGAATTTTTCAGCCTTTGTCCGCTAGCGCGTGTAAAACCCGCTGAACACAACAGCGTAAGTTCGGGCGGTGTTCACACCGTCGGCTAACCGGTACACCACAAATCGCCCGCACCGCCTGTACGCTGTACATAAAAGTGAGACGCAAAGCAATGACACGTTACACAAGTTCTCGCGCAACATTCAGTCAACTGGCTTTGAACTTTTACACCGCGGGTGACTTCAAAATGAAAATTTTCGATTTCGACGCGTCGCTGATCGGAACACGACGATCCTACACTAATGTGAACTGACCACGCAGGTTTCGAAAGGGTGTAGGCAGCACCGGGCGCGTTTCCCCTTGCCGTGCAATGACCAGCGCGACCACAGGCGCGACCGCACGCAGAAATTCCGCACGGCGTATGTGTCTCCCCATTCGAAAAGATTGACCCGATCGCCCTACGAGCACAACGTGTGCAGTGCACACGCGCCCGGCGGCCGTGCAGTCCATCCGTCGGCGCGCTGCTCAGGTGAGAACGGTGGCACCAAACCCGCCATGGCGCTCTGAGCACCACTCGAACCACACAGGGCATCAAAGTGTGCGAACGCAACTTACCTTCCATGTGCACGCTCAGAAGCGTGGCTTGCTGCTGCTCCTGCGCCATTGCGACAGGGACGGCCAGTCACGAAAATCTACAAACCACGACTACGTGTAGACCGCGTAGATTACACTTGCCAGCGCTAGCGAGGGATGCCAGTAGGGAAAAAGGCTTAGCGCTGTTTGGCGTTCCGGTGCAGTTCAAGTGCGCAAATGCAGCGGGTGGGTGAGGAGGACGCACACCACAAAAGCTTGAGTGGCTTGAGCAGCCTCGGAACACTGGTACACTTTTTGGATTATGGTACATTAAATTCGTTTCTGACACGGCAGTTATCCCAAAAGTTCGTCGCCGACGACGCGGGCAGCAGGAATTTATCAGGGTAGCTGAATTTATAAAATCAGAACCAATTTATTTATCCTGCGATATTGTCAGGCTGTAGGTTACAGAGTTTGAGTGCGCCTACCTAAATTCACGCCAAAATTTTGATGGTTTCGTGTTAGTGATCGCTACTAGGGGCAGGTCAGTCTTCTGGTCTGGGAGACAGGACGGTTCGCGGAAGCAATTTTTTACGTAAGCACCAATTTTTGTTATTATTTAGGTGTAATGAGCAAGAAAATTGAGAATAGCCGCAAACCATCCATTTTCTCAACCTTCTGCTAGTTTTCACTCGGATCTTGTTTTTTATGTGCGCATGCATACATCACCCATGCACATTCAAAAAGACAACTTCCTCAGGTGAAAATGCCCTACTGGTTTTCTTCTGGTTTCATCTGGTCCCACATGTGGGGCATCTGGTTTCAATTGGTCCCAGTTACTCGGTTACTGGTTTCAACTGGTCCCAGTTGCCAGTGTTCTGGTTTGCTACTGGTTTCATTTGGTCCCAGTTACCGTGTATCTGGGTTTGAACTGGTCCCAGTTGTCAGTGGCCTGGTGTGCTACTGGTTCCATCTGGTCCCAGTTTCTGGACAACTAATTCAAACTGGTCCCAGTTGCAATGGCCTGATACACATCTGGTTTCATCTGGGCCCAGTTACCAGGAATACTGTTTCAAGTTTGGTCCCAGTTGCAACAGCCTGGTGTGCTAGTGGTTTCATGTGGTCTCAATTGGGACCACATCAAACTGGTTTCAACTGGTCCCAGGTGATAGGTTATTGTTTTAAATTGAAGTTACACGTCATGTAAATTTTTGTATTTGGGATAAAATATAGTTCCAGTTGCAGTTACGTCCGGGTTATTGTTGAGAACTCTGCTAATAAAACAGTGTTTGGGCCCTCATTCTCAAGCAACTATAACTTTTACCTTTTATGGCGATGTCAGAGTCTTAACCAACATGCTTTTTTTACAAGGATAGAGAGTTTCAGCGGGGTTATTGAATGATAATTTGCAACTTTGGCACACCGCAATTGGTTGTGAATCAATCATCCTATTAGAAGAGAGCTGTTTGATTACACATTTGAATTTTAATTGCATTGGGCAGGCACAAATTTAGCCTGCTACGGCCTGAGCAGCTCTAATATGTTCCCTTAAATGCAGTTCATGCAGCTAATAAAATATTTAGGTGAATTTTTTTCTGCGCCGCGTTTACATAATTTTATTACACGTAATGTTCTCCCGGCCACCAGTGAATACTTGGCCAACATAATACACCCAATTAGCACAAATGTTGGATATCGCAAGGCGACAAGAACTTGTAATGCAGAAAAAAACTTGACTAATAGTCGACCTCATAACGCTGCTGGCAACATTGTATTAAAGGAGTTGTTTTTGAAGTCATGCCAAACCAAGCTAAGCCGAATGCATATTCAAAATGGCGGTGAAGCACGACTGCGCTGCAAGTCCAGTTCACCGAGTTACAAAGAGTGCAAGTTGGTCTGTACCTTAAACGAGTGAACTGCATCGTTAGTAACAATTTATTCATTGAGCGACAGCATCACCTAGTCGAGTAATCGCGGCGCTGGTTTGTTGGTCCTTATATTTTCGATGAGGATTCTTCAATGTGGTTCTAGCGGACAATGAAAGTCTTCATTTGTGCTTCCAAGCCACTTTTATTCAAGTGGTTTGCAGAAGTGTTGCAGCTGTGCAGTCACAACAAGTGCTTCCTTATACATTCATCCTGCACCGAAGAAGCGTCATTGTGCACTTACTGTTGTGCCATGGTCTGCTGTTCGTTAGGCCGCGAAGGTAGGACCACGTGTATATTTAAACATTGTGTATCTTATTCACTTCCCAGCCATCCTGCTTTGGAAGGAACAGGTCACAGCTTGTTTCGAAACTGTAGTATTAAAGTTTATCAACCTAATAAAATGTTTTAGTTTATTTGCCGTACTTGTTGCTTCAATATAAATCATGACTGGCACTAGCTTGCAATGAGCTGCGAATGATTTCTGTTATATTCCAACTAGGCTACAATCACTCCCATCTGGGACTGAAATGTTCCTGAGCAGTTTATCTTTCATGTGCCTTCTGATAGTGCCCTGTCTGAGAATCATCTGTGTTTTTGTGGATCAGTAGCCACTGGTCCACAAGGAGTACGACCAGTTGCTACTGGTTTTGAACACTACTGGTCCCAGATGCTACTGGTTTACCCCTACTGGTCCCAGTCCTACTGGTTTTGTCCTACTGGCCCCAGAACTACTGGTTTGGTCCTACTGGTTCCAGTGGCTACTGGTTTCATCTGGGAATTGTCCAATAAACCAGTTGAACTGGAACCAGATGAAACCAGAAGGGATATTTTTCACCTGAGTCTGCATAATTCTGCACCTTGTTCACACCTGCAATGCTTACAGCTTTAAACACAGCTTCAGCTGAAGCCTCACCTGTTACCATGCCGCCAGCTTCCTCACTCGTCATGTGGCATTCTTCAGTTCCCTCACATCATCATAACAAATAAATAAGTAAATAATTCTTGCAAGGCACACTTCCATGGGCATTCAAATTTCCTAGGTGCCACTCCAGTAGATGGAACAAAGTCCATGACCCACAAATGCAAAGTAAGATGCGGAAACCAGCACGATCCTGTGATAGCGATGGGTATGTTGATGTCACAGAAAAATGGGGATTGGTTTTGAGTATGAGGTTTAACGCGCCGACGCTACACAGGCAATGAGGCGCACCGGAATGGAGGGCTCCGGATTAATTTTGACCCCCTGGGAATCCTTAACGTGCGCCGAAATCTCGAACAGACGGGCGCTTTTTGCTTCTTCTCTCCATCAGAAAAGCGGCTTCCACGGCCGGGAATCGAACCCGCATCCAAATGGGAATTAGAATCATGTATTACATATCAAGCAATGAACCCGCAGTTAGTTTTTCCCAGAAAGCTTTCCCAGCTTTCTCAACATAGCACAACAAGGCAGTGTGTAGGCCTTCAAGGCGTGTTGTTTGGGGCTACAAAATTTCCCTAGTTACAAAGCAGCTTCCCAAAAGAAAGGAAAGCTAAAAACATCTCTGGGGTTCCATTAGAGCAAAACTGAAGAAACCATTGGGTTGCTTCAGAGTGTTAAGCATCCAAAAATGCATTTCCCCATGCTGTTTGAGAACACATCTTGATGCTCCAGTGAATAAATAAAGTATGGACTCTCAAATGTAAAATACACTGGTTGTACTGCCTTTATTTGCGTCGGCCTGGCTTCAATAAGTCGCATTCTTTTTGTTGATAATGTGATTACTAACTGTGCGCTGCCACTGGTGGGCAGGTGAAGACTTCAGTCATTTCTTCCCTGGACATGCCTGTTTTTGGGTGTTCCATGGTTTCGAAGGCTTTTGCATCCAAGTTTTTCATTGCTTAATCCCATTGTGACATGAAGCCCTGGCTTCAAACAGCATTTCCAGCTCTGATTATTAAACAACCGAAGTTCACACAACATTGCAGCTTGTGTTGTGTTTCGTGTGTTCGGTGAAGCTTCACAGGACGCGGTAATGTAAGGCTACAATTCCCTCAAGTGAGCTTCAGATATAACAATGACCTACATTCAACATTTGACCTGCTGTGGTGGCTCAGTGGCTAAGGCGTTGCGCTGCTGAGCACGAGGACGCGGGTTCGATTTCCGGCATGGAAGTGAAAAGCCAAAACGCCCATGTGTACGAGATTTTGGAGCCCGTTAAAGATCCCCAGGTGGCCAAAATTAATCCTGAGCCCTCCACTACGGCAGGCCTCATTGCCTGCGTTGCGTTGGCACATTAAACCCTACAATCAGTCAATTACTCAGCACTTGAAATTTCCGAAAATAAAATTGTGCACTTTGAGCACCAAAAATGAAGTGTGTTAGTAAAACAAAAACAACTGTTGATGAGCAAAAAAAAATCGAGAAAAAATCCCAGGCCATCTTCACTAACGCGAAATGTCAGGAGGGGCGAAGTATGCAGTCATGCAGTGTACAGGTGTATTCTTGGCGCCTTGGCGTTTTTGACAACGGAGATGAAACCATTGGGGGGTAGAGGTATACAGCTTTGCTGCAAGTCTCTTGTCTTTGAAGCACAAAGCGTTCTAGCGAGAAACACAAACCAGTGTCCTGGTGTGTTTTTTAGTGTGCGTTACGTTCTAGCGCAAGGGGTAAACGAGTGCCCCAGTGTTTTAGTACCGTGACTACAGGAGACGACGATAACGACGCCGCTGACAGCCTGAGCCCCTAAAAAAAGGAAACGATAACATTACTATTGGCCCCCAATAAACAGAGGTAGAGCTGGAGCACGCTCAGCAAACATTGTTTATCACTTTGATAGCCCTTCACAAATGGCCAGTACCATGCTGGCCGCAGTACTAGGTAACTGCAACATGGCACGGACTCATTGGGTGTGAACGAGAGAGATGATTTCAATGCAAGCCAGCTGCTTGAGAAAAGAGCCCCTGGTAATGTGAGAGTCAAGACCAAGCACTACAGGCAGACTAAAGAGTTTAAAGAGTGTATGAGTGAGGTCAGCTGGTGTAATCAATGTAATAATGCCTTCACTCTCTAAATGAAGGGACTCCAGCCGTAAGGCATTCAGCTAGCACTGCTGGGCACTGATTTCAGAGAAAGGACACACGTGGAAACATAGTAAGCCAAATGCATGTAAAAAGATTCAAGCTGAATGCCTGATGATATAGGCTCTTTGCACCAGCCACATTGTTTCACAGCGGTGCTACTTGAAAAGCAGTGCAGACTCCATTTGTACGGGTAAACGCAGGTGCGCAAACAGCAGTGTGGACAACACAGTTTGTTTCACACTAGCTCAGTGTCATTCATGTGCGCTGCATTTCCTTATTTATTGCATTGCATTGCCTCAAACAACTCCAGCTGAAGCTATGAAAATTTCTCCACCCACACTCCCAGCGAGTTTTATGGCAGTACGTGTGTGATGAGATGCTGCGGTTACCTTGCTGCCGAGGACTGGTTGTGCACTTTTTGTGGATTGTGTGAGACAGGAAGGCGCTACGGTGACAGTGTTTCACTGCATTGAACACGTGATCATCCTCCCCTCTATAAAACCAGACAATTATTCAAAGTCTCTCAGGATAAATGACTGTGAGAGGTATGTACGTGTTAAGGTAAGTGTGCCGGCAATGACCTGCTGACTTGGGGCAAAAAAATCAACAATAATTTTTAAGTGTTCCCTGGTGTAGATGAAACAGTATTATGTCGTTATGAAGCAGTTGAAAGCAATGAAATTGTTGAAAGTTTACAACCGCTTGACGAGTGGTTTGGTGCAGCATGATTACATCGATGCGCTTCAAAGTAGCTAGGTCGAGGCTGGATGCCCAATTGGGTTCATATCATCCACTAACACTTCCGTGACCGCACCAATTTCCATCGATAGTACGTTATCGATGAATACAAATTCAAATTTTGGCGCTCTCCGAGCACTTCTCGACAGTTAACGCCACCCGAAGGGTAAAGCAGGAAGTATTTTTTCAGTTCCGTGTTCAAGTTTCTTTTCTCCATCGTGGGGTGATTTTTGAAGCTCCTCTGCGGTCGGTCACACGTGGCTTCAGTTGCTGCATTGATGCCGCTTGCCAATGCTCCATGGAAATGAAAAATTTTGATGGATTTAGATGAATCTGAGCTGTAATTTCTGTATGATGGTAGCAGCACAGACACGTCAGACGACTTCAATTCGTCAGACTTCAATATGGATGGCAAAAGTGCGTCAAACCGCCCCAGAGCGTCAGCAGGTATCAGCCAACAAGTTTCGCTTTCTCCTCAGGTTGTTCTATCGCTGCCGCATTGATGTAAACATATCCGGCCTGTTCTAAAGGTAACAGCTTTTAACTGCAGGGTGTCGACTCCGTTCGGGTGCGACCACTTGGCGCTGGTTGCACAGTGGAGGGAGCCAACCTTTGTTTCTCCACATCGAGAAACTGCTTCGCGTGGTGGCATGGCGTGGTGGCATGGCGTGGTGGCATGGCGCGGTAGTGCTTATATTTTTGTATGTATGTAAATAACTTTTGTACTTACAGAGCTCATATTTGCAGTATTATTCTGTAAAGTCCTTGTATTCAAAGTGCATATTTCAATTTTTTTTGTTTACCTCTGAGCGGTGGGAACGTGCACTGACCAGCCTGCACCCGGAGAACCAGCAATGCCTGATCAACCAGGCCACCTGGGCTGCGAAAGCGCGCGGCTTCCTGAACTCAGGACGCCACCCACCATCTTCTTTTTTTGCTCAATAAAACGTTTTGCCTCCTCCACCTCCCTGTGCAAAGTAGCACTGATGTTTTCATCATTTCTTTCTTGTTTTGTTAGTTTTCTTTAGACAATTTTTTGATAATATTCGTAATGAATATGTTTGAAATTAATACTGCTGGAAAGCCCTATCCTTCTTCAATCATTTCATACCTTACGCCTTAGCCTCAGTAATTTTCTGTGGCAGGAAAAGAATATTTCTTGGACTACCCAAAAACAAACCGATTTTTCCGCAGTCACGAAAGTGTCAAGTACGCCGGCAGGCTTCAATGGTGAAAAGTTCAAGCACTGCATAAGGCCTCAAGCATGTGACAAAGTGCAAGATGAAAGATTTGACACCACACTGTCCTACACAGAAACAGTACCCCCACAAAGTACCTTGCCAACACCAAACCGCTAACCATGTTTCGTGTTGGGGACAGTGCTGATCGCATGCCCGAATTTAACGGTAGAAATGGAGTAAAGAAAGCCACCATGCAAGCAGTGCTGCCACGCAGTCAATAGGGCAGTGCATAAAACCTATAGGGAGTAACATATGCTCTAAGATTTGAAAGATTAATACTGGGTATTTTTGTCGCATAGCACTGAGTACAGCCAATAGTTCCGCGTCAACCGCGCCCCTCATGAATGAGCTGTTACGAACACTTGCTCGGATAACCTTTCTTGCATACCAATGTGAAGATTACACTTGGAATGCTAAGACACAAGGATACCATACGTAACAACCCCCAAGCTTTAATCACTGCGCACTCGTGATTACTTCACCCATCCATTTCACGCCTTAAATAGCAAGCAAACAAGCATGTTTTCCAACTCCCAAAGGCACTAGTCTTGTGCACAAGCACAGACGAAGACACTCCACGCACAAAACGCATCGATGCACTGCCATTAACAAAACAACACTTAAAACGGTCCCAAAAGCCGTGCTCTCGGCCATCACTCCATGTCTTTAAGGGCGGCCGCCACGGCAGCCCTGTGCTCGGCCGGCACGACACTGAGCATCCTGTTGGTCAGGTGCTTGCTCACGTTGCGAACCTCCTCCCGCATGGCGTACAGCTCCTGCCTCATGCGCTCCCTCCTCTCGATCGCCCGCACAACCCTGCGCCGGAGGGCCTTGTCGCGGGAGACCTTTTCCACGCGCCTCTTGAACATCTTGCGCAGCTCCTTGCAGCCGCGGCACACTTTGCGCGCGCGGACGAGAACCGGGCACGTCTTGTGGTGCCACGACGCGCCGTGCTTCGATGCCGAGGCGGACGACTGGACGTGGGGGAAGAGTCCGGCGGGGACGCCTGCGCACGCCCTCAGCCCACCCACGTAGTCCAAGAAGCACTCGAGGCCCTCCAGCGAGCTGAGCAGCGCGCCGTCCATGTGCTCGTACACACTGAGAGGAACCAACCGACCGCCAGCGTTCACGGAAACCTGCATGTCGCGCTTTACGACGACAGCTCTGTCGAGTACTGCTACCTCGTCGTCCCCGACGCGAAGCTTGAAGAACACGACGGAGTCGTCCTCTGTCTCTTCAACAGACCATCCGCGGAAGCGGTCTGCCCGCTGTGCTAGCACCGAAACTTCATCGAAGAGCAGGCGTGGCGACGCTAGATGGTTCGTGTTGCTGTCGTCCTGTTCCCTCGGGGCTGTGTCGGGCACGGGATGTTGTTCGACTAGCGGTCCGTCGAGCGTGGTCACCGTCGTGTGAACTGAGCTTCCGTACGTGCGAAGCGGAACTGAAAACCCGCGCTGCTGTTGCTGCTGGACGGAACTTTTCTCCAAGACCTTCGGGTATGAGGGGAAGATGACTGGAACTGCTCCGTCCCGGAGGGTCCACCTGTCGCGCGGGATGACAACCTTCTGTCCGCCGACGTCGTGGACGAACTCCTTCACGATGTCTTCGGGGCGGAAGTGAATGTGGCACACGTGCGTCTGGGAGTTGAGTTCCTTGTCGTCTGACCTACCGATGGCCTTTCGCCACGCGGTTAGCAGCGAAGCATCCCTCGGTGGTCGAAAGTAGTGGCGCTTCTGGCCGCGGACGTAGCGTGTCAAATCCGAGCAACCCGGCACATAACAGCTGGGGGGCATGCTTGTCACGCCGAGGTCGCGGGTTCGGTAACGGGAAAACCAAGGCGTTCTTACATGGTAATCCAGGCAGCACAGTTATAATGACGAGCAGAAGCAGAACACATCCTTCGAATCCGAACGCGCCGGACACACGCGCAATAAACACAAAAAACTGCAGATTGGATTGGAACGGATTGGATTCATGGTTGTACTACCAACGACGGTTCGTCTTCTGTTTATTTGCCTGTCCAGAGCAATTTTGAGTTGTTCCTCGGCAGTCCAAAACGGACCAAACTTTCTCGACTTTGATTATAACATCAGCAAAATAATACAAGAGTGTATCAGGCTCGACGTGTTATCTTCTTTTCGTGAATCGTCGTTCGGTTCTGCAGGAGCAATATAAGACAGATAATCTAGCCTCACGGATAAGAGAAAATGGATAGCTTTCGGTCTATGTTGCACGCCTCAGCCTAGAAACTTTATGGGAAGCTTCCAGGTGCATAAGAACTCGCCCCGCAAAAAGGAACTCTTCGCAACAACGCTATCACAAGAATTCAGGATTGGGATTCCCCGTATACTCAGGGAGGGGATCGGGCGGGCTGGGGCTAATATAGCGTGCCTGTATATCATGCAATAAATTGCTGTCAGTGCCCTCGAAAGAATGCAACAGTGCTCGTAGGTTGTTACGTTGGATGAGCCTATTGTTTTCGGGGTCAAGAAGGCTTCTAAGGGTGTTCCAGGTCCTCGATACCCCCATTTGGCCATCCATACGATCACAGGTACTGTGCCAGTTTTGTTGCGTGAGGCGGGTAGCATATTCTTCGATTTCCCGGTTGAGGCGAGCAAGCCGTCGACGTAGCGGGCGATTTAGTTTTTGTTTTTGCTGACGGGCTTGGATACTAGATTTAGCCTCCCACATATGGAGGAGCTTAGTGTCTACCTGCTGGAGCTGAGCCTCCTCGGGAATGATCTTCGTGGCAGTGTTTACATGGTCATTTAGCTCGGATATCCAGGTTTCGATGTCTTGAATGTTAGTGGCATCCGACTCAGCCGCCGCCTCCCGAAGTTGGCGGAAAGTGTCCCAGTTCACCATTCGAAGCTGCTTTCCGAGACGGCGGGGCGGACCTGAAGGGATCGTTATAGACAATATATAATGGTCGCTGCAAAGGTTCTCGTACGTGTTCTGCCAGATGGTATCTCGCGTGTTTTTTACGAAAGTAAGATCGGGGGTGGTATCGTTGGTGACACTATTGCCAATGCGGGCTGGATAGGCTGGATCGGTAAGAAGAGTGAGGCCTAGTTGCTGGGCTTCCTGCCATAAAAGCCTGCCTTTTTTTGTATCTCTCTTATAACTCCAAGCAGAGTGCGGGGAGTTGAAATCACCCACTATAAGCAAAATCTGTTTTTTGACGATATCTAGTGTTTTGCGGAAAAGCTGTGCGAAATTGTGATGCTTACTGGGGCTGCTGTAGACATTTAAAATAAATAGACTACCGCCCCCCCCCCCCCTTTCCCCGCTTTCTGTCTGAGAGGAGTTCGAGTAAAACATGTTCGACGGTGTCGACACCGGTATAGTGCTGAATGGCCGGCATATTGCGTTTGACATGGGTAGTAACCACAATTTGCTTGATACCGGGGAGGTCGGCGCTGAAAGAGCGATAGCCAGATAGTTTAGCCAGGCCGCCAGACTCTTGGAGTGCAATAACATCCGGTTCTGCAGGGGTTAGTGTGTTTAGGTATTGCCGAAGGTTTCCTCGTTTGGGCCGAAACCCTCAGCAATTCCACTGCCAGATGCAGTATTCTTTATGATGTTTGGTCCGCGCCATGATGACTGCCAGTAGGGTCAGGGGTCTTGAGTCCTTCGCTGACGGGGAGCCAGAGATAAGTCTTGAATTTAATGGGACCAGCCCCAGAGGCTTGTCTAGGAAGCGTGTACACGCTTCCTAGACAAGCCAGAACTTTGGAGTTCAGAGTCGTGTGTTGTTTGGTGAGTGGGTTTGCCAGTGTGGAGATCATCCTTTCCAACTTGGCAAACCGATTTTCGATTTTCGATTCCAGTTCTGTGAGACTTTCTTGTTGAGAAGGAGGGCTCAGGGGTAACCCGGCTTTTCGTTTGGTAGGGGGACTGTCTTCCTCCGATGCACAGACTACCGCTACAGATAGAGGCCTAGACTCAACTGAGGTAGGTGCGTCTGCTGGAGGGGCGGATTGTTGCGACTGCCCTGTGGAGGGAGTAAACCGAGCACGGAGCTGAGCATTTTCCGCCTTGAGCTGCCTATTTTCTTCAATGACAGTCTCGAGCAGTTGTTTAATGCGTGTAATCTCCTCCTCTAAGGAAGGACTTGAGCGGAGTGTCATGCTTGTGTTGTGTGTGTTTGCACTGTGTTGAGCGGGCTGAGAGTCCAGAGTTGCCCAGCTCACCTTTGCCGGTTGCACGGAGACGTCGACCATGTGACTCGAGCGGGAAGCGGAACGGGAGGCTTCACGATGTCCTCCCTTACGGCGGGATTTGGAACGAGAGCAGTGCGAGCGGTTACAGTCCTTCGCCGCTGCTCCGTTCTCAGGGCCCGGATGGAGCGGGCGGAGCCTGGGGAAGGAGCTGGAGCGGCCTCGGTGCTGTTTCTTGTCCTCGTCACACCACTGGGCACTGTTGAAAGTTCCTTGCTGGCGATCGGAGACGTCCGATAGATGCTGAGGTCCTCGTTGATCTCGTTGCTGTCGCGACCGTTGGCGCTGTCTGAGCACAAAGGGGGTCCTGTATCTGTGACCACATTTTTTGTCTCCTGTCGGGTGATCTTTTCCACATATGGCACATTTGATTTCACAGGCATGATCCTCGGATGGGTTTGGGAAGGCGCATGCTTTGCAGCACTGACTGTTAGGGTGCGGACACATTCGGTGTCCTACCGTGCCGCAGGTTGCGCACACTTCGTATTTTTTCTTATGCAAGAAGCAGCGGTATTCCGCACCACGGTAGTAAAGAAAATAAGGGACCCGTTGACCTTCAAAGACGATGATCACAGAGTTTGTCTTGCCCATGCGGCGGGCCTGGAGTACTGTAGGATTCTTTGAGTACACGAGGCTGCGGGTAATATCCTCAGCGGTGTCATAGCTGGGTCTGTCATGAATAACTCCCTTGATGGTATCTTCGGGGGGAGCAATGTAGGCAGACGTCGCATAGCAGGCTTCGCCAATTCGGAGTTCCCTGATCTTGTTATACTTTTCTGCCCTCGACAGGGCGGGGGTACTCACAATAATAATGTTTTGCTGGGAGTCGAACCGGAGAATGTCCTCCGAGACTTGGGAAGATGGGATTTCAGCCGCGCAGAAAACACTGTCCCGAAGTTGAGCGTCACTCGCTTTGGTTACATCCAGGCCATCGCGGGGGCGAATGACAATTTTGATGTCCTCCTTGGGCAGCCGTGGTTGCCAGAGACGTTTAGGGAGTCGGTGAGGCTTCTTACCTTGGGGTGAACGTGCGGGCGTACCGCTGCCAGCCGCCGAATGCCCGGCGGAGTCTTTCGTCGTCGAACCAAGGCGCGATAGGGCGCGGCTATTGCGTCGGCGGTGACTTGTAAGCCAGCCGGCGTCGTCTTCATACTCTTCTGCTGAGATGGTTTCTCCTTCCACCGCGACTCCCTCCATGGCCGTAACCGCCACGCTGAGGCGGGCAGAGGAAGGCGAAGCCTGCTCCATTGTGGCACGTGCAACCTCCATGCGCCGACAGTCGCCACCCGCCGGCGTGGGAAGTGCCGCTGCGCTGAGTAGGCCTAGCGCAGCCTGGCGTGGTCGAGGGACGAAGTGGACGGCCGACAAGCGGCCAGAGGGCCGAGCTTGTTGAGAAAGGGCTCCACGGGTAGCTGGTGACGTCCGGAACACGACACGATGAGTTGTAGCTAGGGATATGAGGAAAGTGCGCCACTAGAAACGAAAAATCACGGAGCCCATGCGAAAGGTGACTGCTTCGTCGCACGTGCTCCAAAATGTGTAATAACATGACAGAGCGTGTCACTGTATTTTAGTCAACTGTCAATCATTGATATGTTTTTTTTTTGAATACCGACATCGCCTTTCTCTGACTACTGCAGTTAAATAATATCTGCTGTACGTGTGCAAAGCATTGCCTTTCACTCATCTTCTATTGCCTCCAGATCAGCAAAATGTACAATTCTCTTTATTGCGGAGCTTTGCCTTTCTTGGCACTATTCCTTGATTCCTTGGCCACCCTCTTGGTTATAATCGGCATTCTGTATTTGCCTAACCGCAATTTTACTGAAACCATGTCTGTTCGACTAAACAGCCAGAACTAGAATGACATTTAAGAAACGTGTAACAATATGTATACTCAACAGTAGAGCAATAAGGTAATCAGAAGATTGTATATACCAGCAAGGAATACTAACAAAACACCATACCTTGATGAAAAAGGACGCACATTCTCTTGCTTCATTGCCATATCATATAAATGTACCGCAAGTGCGGTCGAACGCAATTAGATGGTTTTAGCGCGAGAACCGACCGAGAAGAGCAGCGGCTCAGAATCCTCTTTTGTGAAGAAGGTGGTGTCAGGCCAGATTTTCGGGCTCTTGGCCTTTGTATGAGATGTTTATACTGTACTTTATGCAACTTACGAACTGGTTAAAAGAAGCTCTAGGACAAAACACCAGCTTTCGCAGATCTACCCTGACAATTTTGTTATCGCCGGAGTATCTAAGACGCAACCAAATCTGTTCTTGATCAAAACGAATGCAAAGCTTAAAGCAGAAAGGGTGGCAAATTGGTCGCCGGGGATATTTTTTTTAGCATTTGAGCAAAAGAAGAGTGAGAAATCTTGATTTTTATGGTTCCGAGAAGAACCGCTAGGCCCCTGGCCCGCTTGGCTGGTCGATGATCGCGCAATGACCTTCAAATCGTGCGCTACTGTGCTGCATAGCTGGATAGAAAACAATGCGAAAAATCCTGGCGTGCCTAACACAACCTCCCGCCATCTTTTGGTAGAGCGTGCCCATCCTCGCTAAAAAAATTCCTCGCTACGCCACTGGCCTTTTTGCACATAACGCTTGGCTCACCACTGAAGTCGACCACCATTAACGTCGATAACCTCACTCTGAACACGACACCAGCATTATTTGAAGAATCCAAGAACCCAAAATCTTTAACAAGAGCATGTCTTAAGCGAGTAGTAAATGTGAATTTTGACACAGCGTTGTTTGCTTCTAAAAAACAGCTTCGCAAGCAAGGATTATACATTTCACGCTAAATTGTGCAAGACGAAAGCATTTTTTTATACAGCAGGTTCACAGATCTGGTCAAAATCCGATTAATTATCACTGCCTGTCTAGTATCACTGCTTAAGCAACCAAAAAAAACTTAAAAACGAAGTGTGCCTGCTTCTCTGTGCACGCTCCTACCCGGCACGTTCCAGAGAAGAAGAAAGAAGTTGCGAGCCACCAAGTTTCCATTGCCGTTTTTTTTGTATTATTATTATTATTATTCTCCTCCTCCTCCTTCTCCTCCTCCTCCTTATTCTCCTTCTTCTTCTTCTTCTTCTTCTTTCCTTCTTTCTTTCTTTATTTATGTTATTTCAATATTGACTAATTTCCAATCTCGATTCCTCAAAAACAAGAAGAAAAAAGCTTCCAAAATTTTCTAACTTTCCTCGAATCATCCACCTAGGCAGTAATCTCATTCGAATTAGCAACTGATGTTTGGCCGATCCCCTGATTGGGTATGCGCCATTTTGTGAAGGAACAACAACAACAACAACAACCAAGATGTTGAAAAACCAGCCTGAGAGCACCGATGCCACCTGGAAGACGCGCCTGAAGTCTCGACGTCGTTCGTTGCAAGAGGCACAGGACAAGGTGGCAACCCCACCAACGGTAGAAACCCTCCCGTCCCCACCAATGCCCATGCAGTTGGTATCGACGGCTGTCGCTGGTGGATCGCTCGGCCCTACGCTCCAGCACCGAGGTAGTGACAGCCCAGCTGCTCAGTCCACCGGCACTGTGTCCTCCGATGCTGTCTCGAAGAAGCGCGGAAGATCGAGGCGTCGTTCTTCGCAACCGACATCGGCCAAGGTGACGATCCCGCCAACGGCGGAACCCTTCCCGTTCCTGCCAATGACGCCGACGGAGTTGCCGTCTCTCGCCAGTGGACCGCTCGGCCCAACGCGAAAGCAGCGCAGTCACGGCAGCCAACCTCCTTCCTCCACCACCGTTTCGCCTTCCAGGTTAGTTCTAGTTGCGGAGCCGCCCTAAGCGGCACAACACAGTGGAAAAGGGAATAATGTGAGGCGGTATAACTGCATCATCAACATTTTGTAGTGCGAAAGCTCATGTTTTCATAATCATGCGTATCAGCAGCACTTGCCGAAGTGACTAATGTCGTAACTACCCCATTCCCTAGCCAACCCCTTTTCAACCCCACATAACTCTGCGCCACATAATAGCAAAACTGCCGATGCAGACAAATACTCCACCCGCCTCCAGGCTCCTCCTCTAAAACCGACGCGGCCATCGTACGATGGGCCCCAACATGCGCTTTCACTATACCATTTCTCACACATCTTCACCCAGTATCCCGCAAGCACTTCCACTGTGGTGCTTATGGATCCCACGCACGTATTCCTACTGTAATCACGACGTCGCTCTTTTCCCGCGTCCTCTTTCCTAGTTGGAATGGCTAGATCCTCTTGATTCTACAGAGAGCGATGGTGGGGAAGGGGAACAACGCAAAGACTGTAGTCTGAGTCTCAGGCAGCCTCCTCAGAGGCAGAAGGTGAAGCAGCTTCGTCTGGTGGCGCGTCTTGAGGTGTGAGAGGCTGCTCCAATGCTAGCTTGTCTTGAACACGGGAAATGAAGAAGTTCTACCAGCATTGTCACTGGTTATGATTTAGAGCGACCGAATCTTTCAATGAAGCAGCACTGAGGTGCATCGGTGAGGACCGGCTGATGGCGGTCTTGGCGTCTACGGCAACGGGGTAGGACTGCAAGATGGATTGACGACACTGATAGCCTCCGTAGTACGAGCACTCTTCGGTCGGCCGGGCTGACCTTAGATGTGGACACAATAAGGCATTCATTGGCAGTGCTGTGCCTGTCGGATTAGCGACGAAGCAGTGCGATCAAACGTGTAGGAGAGAGTATGTAGTGTGCCAACGTTTTTTTGTTTCAGTAACGTTGCAGTGTACAGGGTATATTCTTCAAAAAGGCGGATCTGCACCGTACGGCAACGATGCTTTTTAGCTCGGACAATGTAGGACTGGTAGGGTTTCTCGTTTCGCCGGTTAGCCCCGTGGGCTCACTGATTCCCATCAACGCTTTGGTGGCCAAGGGTGAGGGGAACCTAATCGAGGTATATGGGGGGCAAGTGTACACCAACTGCCGTGAAATCATGTCGCGCGATGCGGATTCCCCCCTGTGCAGTGCTCGCTCGCAGGTTTGGAGAACGGCTTTTTGGCTTTGTGTACGAACGATGCTGTGGTGCGTGTCGTTATTGAAGTTTCTCTTTGCCTCAGCGATAGCAAATATTTGTGCGGCTTGGACGAAGATGTCCTCGCGGGTGAATATGTCCTCTCGGGTGAGTTTTACGTGTGCCGATGACCATCGTCATGGTTTCGGGGTCAAAATAGTGAGCATTCATGTAAAATACACCAAGTAACGTGTCTTTTGCGATCAGATCTGTTATTTGTAATCTATTAGTATTGCTTGTTAGGTCAATACCACGTGGAATGTGTTGCGTTGTGATGCGCGGAATACCTTTCATGGAGGACTTTCAGCTGGAATGGCAAGGACTTGGCGAGTTGTTCATCCGACTGCTGCGGTGTATGCCTTCCCAAGATAAGCGACCGAAGGCATTGGGGTTGGGCCAACCTGTAATTCCACACATATTGCCTAAGTGGTGGAAGCACCACCGTCTTTACGATTTTGTTAGTTGCACACTGGGGAGTCCTTCAACGGCACAAAGACAGCTGCGCGGCTGTGCCACAGGTTTGCGCGTTTCGGCGATGGTAAACGATTCATGTGCAAGTGAGAGCGTGACCCGTGAGTCATGTGAGCCATGGTGACCCGGGAGTTCTACCTCTTGGTAGCGCCGGTAACCACGTTAGGCGTGCAATAGAGTGTTTTGAAAACGCATAAAACTTAAACCCTCCAGCAAGAATTTCCTGGACATGATTTTGAATTCTTTTCTATAAAATTTCTTCTGAATATATGCGCTGCCTTATGTGCAGACGTGCGCTCGCGCGATAGTCTTAAAAACTTTATCAGCTGCGCATGATGGACGAATGAAACACGAAGGTAAAAATTTCTCATCAGAACGAACAAAATTCACCATGTCTTCTTGTGGTGTATTGAGCAGGCATAACAGATACAGTCTAGTGCTGCACATTATTCGTGCGCATTGTGACTTGAAATTGAATAGCCTTACGTTCTGTCCCTCAATTAACCCTTTCTCTTTCACTTTTCAATTACACACGAATAGGGAAATTACCTTTTCGCGTAACTTTGTTTTACCAATGACTACCGGGTCTTGTAAGTAAATCCCTAGGCAAGGCTTCTAACGTTTGCAGCAGCCGGGAAAGTATGGAATACGATCAGTGATATTAATTTTTCCAAGAACGCGCGTTGTGACGAAGGTGCGTTAGTGTGAGAACACTCTCCAAAATTTTTAACTTTTCTGCTTTAAATACCAAGACCTGGTTTGGCTGCAAGCTGTATTTTTATTTTTTAACGACGGCGTACAGAACCCGAGAAAAATATTTCTGGCTATGCCACTTCTCCTAAGAGTTATTTTATGTGGAAAATGAACAATGTTCTTTGAGTGTGTGTTTGTTCGTGGGGTGGCGGCTTAATATATTACATTGCATTGTAGTAGTAGAGTGTTTTTGGGTACGGCAAAATTCTCAATAATGTATTACGAGAAGTAAAAAACACTTCTGTATTGCGACAATAAGTATATAACTGAATTATTTCACAAACTACCGAAAATATGCATTAAAGATAAGCTTATTTTTCTACAGTGTCACTGAGAAGGTTAAAATATAAAGTTCAGTATTCTTGGGCCTCGGAGTTTTAGTGTGCATATAACACTAACACTTGTGGTAAACGTGTCTTTCAGTACCGATGTACCCAGGCCAGCGATGGCTCAGGGAAGCGATCTTTCCGTGGCCGACGTGCACACACCCTCGTCTCACAGCGATACGACCACATCGTCTGGCGCTTCAAGCAGGCATAAAAAGCCACGCCCCGCCGGCATCGCTCAGGCAGACCACCTTTGGGTAATAGACGCCGAAGTAGCAGCGCCGCTGTACCAGGCCGTCATATCCCAAAGCTCTTCTAGCAGGCATAAGAAGCAGCACGACCGGAAGAAAGCCAAACCGAAGGATACCACTCAAGCTGAGAAAGCCCCGAACGATGCCTCCGACTCACCGGTCAAGCAAGGCCAGCGTAACGCCGTGTCGCTACGCCGTCGGCCCAGCGCGACTCCGAGCACCCAGCCACCGCCGCAGTGCCTCGTCCGGGAGCAGCAACGGTGAGAGATGGTAAAGGTGCCGTACAGTCGCTACCAAACGGCGCTCCTGCCTGGTGAGGTAGCAGTCGTTCAGGGGGATTTCAAACCGCCGGTTGACCAACATCCTGACCGGGTCACACTTTTGCCACCGAGATCTGGACCTGTTGCAGCAGTGAACGACGCCACTTCCCAGCCGCCGACGCTACAACCTCAAAACAGAGGTACGGCTCCTCTTTCATCCAAACCGGAAGCAGTGGTTATGATAATGTGCTATGCAGAACTGGGAGCAGACAGGAGACCTCGTTTAAACTCGTTTAAACTTGTTTTTTTAAATACCTTTTCGTGACTGATATCAGCATTACTTTTCGTCTAAACAGAGAAAAGAGGAGAAGCAGTGTATAAAATTTTCTTGATCTGTAGCAGAATCAGTCCTCTCCGAAATCGAATTTAAAATAAAGTAGCGAGCACAGTTTGTTAGGAATTACAACCCTGAATTTAAAAGTTTATTAATAATTTTGATCTTGAATTAAAATGTTCGCGTTCTTTTTGACAGAATAAAAATTGCGAATAAAAAGTGGACCAAGCGCAATCTCTTACACTACGCTGTTACCAAAACAGATTTGACGCCTGGAAAAATCGTGAGTTGGTGCATTACGCCGGCGATTGGGAACGAAATGTAGTCACTAAGCTGCACTGCATAGTACCCGAGTGCTGTACGTGTGTACTGCACTGTACCAGTACTGTATGCTGTCTGCCTGTAGCTGTTCCAATAGTAGCAGTTCCATTAGTAGCAGATCAGGAACTCCTAGTGTCCAAGCCGTCTTCTGCGCAGCAAGCTCTTCCACTGCTCGAGAGAGGAGAGAAATGGGGATATGTAGTCGGTGTGACAAAGCAGTACGAGGTCGGGCGCTGTGTTGGGGGTATCGGGGCACCGAGGGTAATTGTAGAGGTAGGCAGTTGGTGAGATTTTGTGAAGTTGAGGGTGATAGTATCGGTGTGGCTTTGCCGTCACTGCTTGGTGCGAGCGTCTGACGTGGAAAGGGAGGAATTGGGAGAGGATAAGGTGAAGCGGGACTCCCTGTAGTGTCGGAGGATATCTGTGTACGTTTAAGGGAGGGGCCTGTCTTCCTCTTCTGGAAAGGGTCGGAGGATGAGGTCGCGGGCGGTGGTATGCGCCACCTCATTCCCAGGAAGGAATCTACGGGCAGGATCCATACTGTCACGAAGCCACAGACGACGCAGTTGTCTTCGAGGAAAACACGTTTATTGGAGCGAACTTGTGCTCCCCTAACAACTCAAAGAATACAGAGGCGGCGAAGCAGCAGTCAACAAAGTGACGTAAGCATGCGAGCTACGGCGAGTCGAATACCCCGGCGTCTGCTCTGCAGGCTTTTTATCTTTCGGCGCGCGCGGTTCTCGAACCGTCGATTCACATCTATAACATTGTAGATCCAAGAAGATTACTCTGGGCTGTTCACGTTAGATCGGAATGCTCTCGGAATGCTCTCGTGATGCTATCAGAACAGATAACACATGCGACACAGAAAGAATGGAACACGCGCTTCCCTTGGCACAGAGATAACAGAGACCGGCGCTGCCGGGCGGTAAAAGCCAAACACAAATAAACCCAATGCGTGGTTCGCGGCAATACGATGTTATTCTGTGGTAGCTCAGGCCGTTGAGAGAGCATGGTTGCTGCGATAGTGGATATTCTTCCTGATGCAAAGCGCGGTCAAGCCGCTTGCGAGTCTGTGAGTACGGTAATGTTGGAGGAAGGGGCGTGTGTTACAAGGAGAGCAATTAGCATCTTCGGCTGTGGCGTTGCAGGCGGTGAGGAAGGTATGCGCAGCAAGAGTGGCGCCGTTTGCTTGGATGGCTGCAGCCGCGTGTACGGGGTGAGTGTTATAGCGTACAGCGTCAGTGTACTGGGCTCCTTGGCCATTGGTATATTTGTGACCCGATATTTTTCGCGGCCTACGTTATAGATGGGGGTGCATGTGCCTGGGTATCGGGAGAACGTGAAGGGCGGTTCGATGAGGAAGCGACAGGCAGTGTATAGTGTTCGCCTTTTGAGAGAGGGAGTATCCTAGCTTGGCGAGTACCTGTCGCCCGGTTGCTGGGAGTCGTAGGCGTTGTAGCTGGTGGTTGGTGTGCGCGGCCGTGTGCTCCGATACTGTGTTATGTAGGCCTACAATGTTAATAGTCGTTCAGTGGAGGTAAAAACTGGGAGTTCCAGAACAGTTTTACCAGCCTTGCGGGTGATCATGCTAATCTTTGGTGTTTCTTGACATTTGAGGGCCGAGTATGGAGTTCTGTACGTCATGCGGCCCTAGAGCATTGCTTGTAGATTTAGACAGGTATCAGCTTCTTTGAGACCTCTCCGGCGCGTGAAGATGCGTTTGATGATGTGGAAATTGCGATACAGTTTGTCATAGTCTGAGAAGCACGGCTCCTGCTGAGCCATCATAGTGATAAGGGATACCTACCATACGAAGGGGTTTGCACAATAGGACCCCGCTGGCCGTTTATGGGGACTGTCGGGGCTGGGGTAATGTTGGGAGGCCGTTCCCGTGTCCGGGCCCGTAGGATAGGAAGAGCACACGAAGCCGCATGATTTTATATACCATATTTTTGTGATTCTAGGCATCCCTTGATTCTAAACGCCCTCCCCTAATTTCAGAAAAACATTTTGAAAAAAACTGTTCTTGCAAATCATAGCACACCCTTTTCTAAGCAACCATATCAAGGTGAATTTCGGCCGCGTGTTAGCGGGTCCAAGGTAATGTTGTGACCATGTTATTTATCGGAAGTTTGCAATTACATTTCACTTCGACAGAACAGAAGACCTACTGTGGGATACAGAGAGCGACGGCTCAAACGGTGGAACAGACTTGAGGGGTAGGGAGGGTGGCTGAGTATCAGACGCAAGCAACAGGTTCACTGCCTGTACAAATTTTTCTCCTGAATATTTGCCAAATGAAGCATGATTCCTTGCGCCCGTCTAGTCAAAATACCTACGCAAATAGTGTTTGTGAGGGGGATTTGTTTTTTTCAAGCTAAGTGCCCCCCTCACTTTCGGCATCGCAATCGTGGAAGAAAGGGGGTACTTAGAATCGAGTAAATACGGTAGTTAGTGGTGGTTGTGATGACTTGCTGTAGGTGGACTTTTTGGTTGGCCAGAGATCCGCTGTTTGTCCGTATAGTAAGGTCCTACGCATACAATGCGTCTGAGATGCTCGGTGTAAGTTCAAGTAGGGGTGGTAGTGCTCCCCGGTTCGAGAACCGCGCGGTTCGAGAACCGCGCGCGCCGAAAGATAAAAAGCCTGCAGAGCAGACGCCGGGGTATTCGACTCGCCGTAGCTCGCATGCTTACGTCACTTTGTTGACTGCTGCTTCGCCGCCTCTGTATTCTTTGAGTTGTTAGGGGAGCACAAGTAACGACACGGCGTAACGACACGGCGTAACGCTGGCCTTGCTTGACCAGTGAGTCGGAGGCAGCGTTCGGGGCTTTCTCAGCTTGAGTGGTATCCTTCGGTTTGGCTTTCTTCCGGTCGTGCGGCTTCTTATACCTGCTAGAAGAGCTTTGGGATATGACGGCCTGGTACAGCGGCGCTGCTACTTCGGCGTCTATTACCCAAAGGTGGTCTGCTTGAGCGATGCCGGCGGGGCGTGGCTTTTTATGCCTGCTTGAAACGCCAGACGATGTGGTCGTATCGCTGTGAGACGAGGGTGTGTGGACGTCGGCCACGGAAAGATCGCTACCCTGACCCATCGCTGGCCTGGGTACATCGGTACTGAAACACAAGTTTACCACAAGTGTTAGTGTTATTTGCTGATGTTGAAAAGAAGGGGTGATATAACTGAGCCTTGCACGGTACCCTTGCTGGTGTGCTGAACTTGTCCGAGGTGTCAGGGCCTAGATGAGGGGTTCTCTGTGGTCCGTGAGATAGGTGGTGCGCACGTTATTGTAGGTGGCGGCTCCGAATTTCAGGGCACGTAGCCTGGATAGAATGGCCTTATGGATGACATTGTCAGAAGCCCTTTGCACGCCTAGGGCTACATTGAAACTGGGCTGAGTCTTGCTGAGGTTGGCAATGATTTGCCCTTTAAGTTGCAGGTGGATGTCATGGGTGGACAGGTGGGGCCGAAAATCAGACTATGTGGTGTAGTGAGTCACTCTTTTCAACGTAGTCGGTGAGCTGGCGTGCGACAAAGTGTTAAAAAAAGTTTGCCAACGCATAAGGTCAAGAAAATGAGGCTGATTGTCGGTAATGATGGGCTGAATGGGCTTCGGGAGAAAAGTAATATCCGCGTGGCGCCAGTAGGCCGGTACCGGGCCGTGATACCACTGGTGGTTGTAGCAGTCGGGTAGCGAGGCGAATTGTTTTTCATTGAGGTAGCGGAGGAGACCAATGGGGATCTGATCGCCGCCAGCTGCCGCGTTAGAAAAAAATGAACTTTTCACAGAAATGATGTAATAAAATCAAAAAGATGCATCTTATACATGGGTTCCCAAAAAACGAACACCGTAGTAAACAACGCGGAAAAGAATGTCGGAAATATGAGTAAAAATAGCGCCAACGGACCAATCCTGCATATACGCCTTAGATCTTCCAGAAAAAACAAGCAGTGATGCAAACGCAATTCATCGCTATCATGATAGAATTTTACATCATAAAAGAAACAAACGAAAACTTAAAACAATGAAATGATCCAGCGTATTTTGCTGCTTATAGCCATATATGGCTGTTAAGAACTCACACTTAGACAAGCGTAATAAGATTGCTACACACTAATCGGAAAATCTCCGAATTTTTACAGAATTTTAACCGAAAGAATACAAGAGGTGTTATAACACGTTCAAATTTCTCGCTGCAGTGGCTTGTATGGGCAGACGTGACGTCATATGGGCCAGCGCTAAAACTTTTATCAGTTCTACCCGTTCGCATTCAAGTGATACGGTCAAACTAAACTAGAGATTCCACTACAATCTCCTACTGTCATGTTTCTTGGAGGTGGTTCAGGTCAACGGCCACCGATCGTACAAACAAGTTTCTTTGATGTCATAAAAAATTTGCGGGAAAGTGGCGAGAGATTCTCCACTGCTTCACAGGTTTTCTTTGATATGTTTTGATTTGTTTAAATTTTCCGGTAAAATAACTAACATTGTTATCGGGACCCAAGCGTATTTTGTCTTCATGCTGCCTTCAAACCCCACAACCTTGGGCAACAGCCGTGATTTTCCGTTTCGTGTGAGCCCCAACATTGACACAGCGGTTCATATCCACAGAAGGAGCATACCTACCCCAGCGGCGCAACACTCACCACCGAGCCTTGCCTCTCTGAGCACGTACTGCACTGCTGGGCAGTCTGAAATGCGTCTATATCGCTTGCGGCCGCAACCTCGGCTGTAGCGAGCGGTAGCCAGCCGTCAACACTGTACTCCGCAGGTACGCCGAAGTAGAACTCACAGAAGTACAGATGAAACCTTGCAGCAGCCGCCCTCAAGCGGTGCTCAATTGGACAATAATGATTTCACATTACCAATTCATCGGAAGCGCTTAGTGCTTTCTCTCCTTGGGGAGTTGTACTTAGTGCCGACCGCTATCTTTCCTTTTCCTCACTCTTTAGATCCTGCGACGAAGGACAGACGCTAGCATTCGATGCCCTTCTCATCCGACACGCTGCCAGCCCTCAGCTTGCCCCCGGATGCTGTCGTCGACCCACCACCATTGGAACCCACACCGGCAACCCCCGCAGGTCCTCGAGATTTTAGTGAAGCAAGGAGCAGCATCGCCGCGCCTCCAGCTGGAGATGTAAGTAACCCCCCCCCCCCCCCCCCCCCTTTACTAAAACCCTGAACACGTACGTGTGCTGGCTTGGTGTGGTTAGGAGAGCTGCCCGTGAGTGTAACCAGGAAAACTGACCCGTTCTTAATCCTTTTGCCATCTCTGTGAGTTAATGTTTTCAAGAGAACTTGTTTTTGCACGCCCCTCGCGCGGTAAGAACGTTCCGAGCCAACTCTCTTTGGGCATACCTCGGGTATAGGCGGAGAGAACCATTTTGTCAAATCGCGGTGAGCGGCTCTTGATAGATCCAAAAGCACGGTGCTTCCTTGAGATATTCAACAGATCAAGGGCTTCTGACTTCGGCCCAAGCTTTGAAAATTCTAGGGGCAATTTTAAAACCCGCTTTTAACCACTGTATAAAGTGTACCAGCGAACCACAATAGGTGTTTCCACAGCACGGCGCGTACGCGCTAAGCTACGTGCACACCAGTGTCAAACTTGCCGTGCCGCCCTGCCGACGGCCGCAGCCTTCACCCGCAGCGCGGCGAACTCCTCTGGCGGTCGTCGGCAGGGCGGCACGGCAGGTTCGACGCTAGTGTGCACGTAACTTTTGTGTGCGTGCTGGCGCCGCCGGACCGCCGACGTTGCAGCCGTTTGTCGTACGAGTTCCACAAGTGCGATGCATTGCACGTGCGTTTTGAAACTCCCACTCTATCAGTCGGTTCAAGCAATTCATCACGCGTGCCTCCACACACCATGACGAGGCGAGACTTGTGCTTTTCTCGCTTTTGCATTTGTGCGCTTTGGCTGATTTAATCTCTAAGTATTTCGGGGCTAGTTACAGCTGACACCATTTCTGTCCAGCGAATAGTCTTTACGACACCGTGGTGAAAGGAGCGGTGACAGTGCGTTTCTTGCACGCTATTCCCGACGCAGTCGTCGTCGGAGGGGCACGGCAGCGAGTGCGCCCCGCTGTCACCGAGGGGAGTGTGCAGCGTCAGGGTGGAGGCCGCGGACCGCTTCAAAGTGTACCTCACCGGCGCAATCATCGCCGAGGTTGCCCTCATCGTCTTCATCCTGGCCACGGTGTAAGAATATTTCCACTGGGCGGCCGCCCGGACTGGGACGACGACACTGGTGTCTGCGCCACCCCGGACTGCATTCGTCACGCCCTCGTGCTCGGTATTCTCGACCGAAGCCTGGATAACGACTCGGGTACGGGACCGTGCGACGACTTCGGCACGTTTGTCTGTAAGGCGGCCAGAAACCGCTACGGCCGGCTAGCGGCAGACATCGTGTCCCAGATGATCCTCGACTGGGCCGACAGGCTGGGAAACGAGACGTCTTCCCTGGGTACAAGTTCCGACAGCTTCTCAAAGCCAGCCGCAATGATGCAGGCTTGCATGCTGTGCACGGGCTGTGGAAAGGCGAGAATAGAACGCCTCGTCGAACTCGTGGCCAACCGCAGCGTTGCTTGGCCCACCATCGGCGACGATCAGAAGGGGAATGCTTTACTCAGGTACAATTACTCGACGTCTCTGCGGGTAAGGATGCTGGAGTTGTCTCTTTCCTCTTGTTCTAAAATGCTTCTGTCAGCTGCTTTGAGAAGAAAATGTTGGAACAGTGTCTACAATAGCGGCCTAATATCCTAACGCTTCCCCTAAGCCTGTGCCTGCACTACCCCATACTTAGTGCCGAAAAGCCTCACACGGAGATGAACGACAAGACCCTTTCCCATTTGCGCCAAGTGCACATTTCCTATTAATATTCCTACTACTCTGGAAGATATTCCCACTACCTAATTAATAATATTCCCACTACTCTGGAAGATCTTTGAAAACGACAGTCTTTCTTAGGCTTTTTAAACGCGAAAAGTTTGGTCTGTGGCTATGTCTGTCAATTTGTCCATCTAACTGCCGTTCCATTGATTCAACCACCTAGCCAAAATTGAAGAGAACTCTGAACGAGACGCTTATATATGCAACGCTTTTCCATACTACGAAATCTGGTGGCAATGTTCATTCTTGTCAACATTGTTGAGCAAAAATGGAGCTTGAGGCATATTATGAACAATATCTCAATACGTAGCTGATATTTGCATTATTACTTTATTAACAATACGTGGCTGCTTATCTTTCGCGTTAGCGAGTAATAAAACACCCCGTAAAAATGTTTCTACATCAAAATACAAAAAGCGCTGGCGGCACACCCCTCGTGGCCGCATTACGATTTAAAAAAGGAACAAAGGGTGCCAGTAGATGGCGCGAGCAGCAGAACGCGGCAAAATTGAATAGACCTGAGCAAACCTCCCCCTGTGTTTATTGTTGGAGGAGCGAGATGGCAGGGCAAGAGCGTGGCAGGTGCGCGGGGTATAGAGGAGAGCAAGTCACGTGACAGGGGCTGCAGAAGGCTATCGTCTTTCGACGGCATTCGCAGCGAATGAGCAGATACGCGGCCAATTTTTCAATGTACGTGCTTTTCGTCGACTCTGTTTTCGTGGCTCCCCAAAGAATGCCTTTGACCTTCGGCTACAATTAGCGTCTTTAGTGCGTGAGGTTAAGCCGGAAACGCACCCCATTTTGTCCCTGTGGGTTCTCATAATACATAGAACGATAAAGGCTGTAATTCCAGCTATCTAATAACCATCGCGCACATAGCGCGCCTTACACACACCTTATCGGTTCACTTCGGTACGCACCTTATATAATCCGCACACACATTATCCGTGGACACTTAGGGCCGTATGCCCCCGCCCTCGCGCACTCTATAAAGTCCCATTTCCAAACTGCTCATCATCCCGGGAAACTGTTAAAGGGTTATTCACATGATTCAGATATCCGCCGTGGGGCTTCTAGGTGTGCGCGTCACGTGAACCCTACGTCACGGTTTCTCTCAGGTCCACCGCTGTGATCGGAGGTCGGAGCTTCTGCTCGCGAGCTACAGACGATCCGATGCTAGGTGATGGAGGCGGCGGGATTTCGTCTGCTCGTCGGGCAACTGGCCGCGACTCAAGTTCTAAAGCGGTTACAGGCGCTCTGTTTTTATGGCGTTTTACAACACTGGACGCGAAAATACGCCGCGCACCGGACAAGAGCACTGAAAATGCCGCGCGTACCACCAGCACGGTCGCTGTGTGAGCGGCGGCCGCGGCCGCGTAGTGGCGAAGACTGCTCCCCAAGGCACAAACAAAGCGGCACATACAAAAAAGGGTGTAATAATGCGATGGTAACTTGCATTAAAAATCATCAACTGCGCCGCTTGCGAGAGCAGCAATCGAATATTTACCGCAGGTTTAAGCCTAAAACCTGTATGTGGGCCTGTAGGGGCACTGGCTGGCTGCTCCCAGGGCGCGTCTCCCCACCCACGGCCTCGCGCGTTGCTTGCCCTTATCTACCCGCGGTAGCGCCTGCATCGCGTCCACGGCCAATTTTTGGGCGGCTGACAAGATCAGTACGTAGAATCTTTCGCAGAAATTGTCGCCGTCGCGGAATCGGCGGTGCTGTGCCAGCCCTGCTGTCGAGATAGACGAGGATGCGAGATCGCATCCTCCATGTGAGCGAGGGAGCTGGCCGAGCGGAATTCCGCCTCCGGTGACGTCACGATCTCCCTCGGATTTCGCTGCTGAAAGGCTCCGTTGTGTGAAATCCTCTTGAACTCCAAAAACCGAATTTTAGACGCGGCGCTTGTGCTTTCTGCCTCTTTTCGGTTCTTAAAATTTGTACAAAACTAGTTTTCCATCAAGCGTCTGCCAAAGTTCAGAAGCATATGCTATAATCAAGAGATAATGATGGGAACCTGCAAATAGATTTACCTTAAAATTTGTGAGCTTTCTCTGACTCGGCTTATCAGACACAGACATACGTTGCAATTTTGCGGCATACGTTTCTTTAGAGCCTCTGATGTGAAATTTATTCTTACTTCATTGGAACCAACGTGATGTTGCTAGCAATAACCAGCTGGTTCTCGCAATTGTAATGCGTAAGCAAAGGAATGGACTGTCAGGAGGAGCAGAAAACTTTCTATCTTGTTTCAATGTGGAGTCTTCTGTCAAGGCTCCTACGTACGTCGTAAACCATCTGTATTTCATCATAGTATGCACAACTGAATACCCTCTGTACAGGCATCAGATCGGGTCAGTCGTCCATAACGATGCGCATCTGTTGGTGTTACAGTTGTTCGCACGCACACTATGCCGGTGACGTACCACGTATTTGTCGTCATTCGGAATCATTCATTGTGGAGCATCTTCTCCAGTGGCTAAAGATGTCCGATTCGGTTTACCTGCATTGCCTAACCGGGCGGAAAAACGGGGATACTGGAGCGTAGAAGTTCGAGTTCTGCAGTTATGCGTGTTTTTGGACTCATCTTATAATGCGTACTACAAGCGTACAAGTGCGTGGTGCAAACGGGGCAGAAATAAGAATAAAGAAATTGCGCCCACCTCCCCGCGAGGGGAACCCTGTGTAGATGCGACGCATCGTGGGGTCCACTTGGTGTTTCCGTTGGATTGATTCTGGAATCGCGTGAAACGTGTCGGGAACGCGTATGATTATTATGTTTTATGACTAATATTATGTTTTATTGGCCAATCTTGGTCAATCTCTCTAAGTGGTATGCTTGGGGCTTCGCTGTAGCAACGACCTTTACTCCATCATTGTTGCTGTAAGTGGAAGCTTCTTTTCTTTTATTGCAAGTGGTAATCATTGCCCCATCATGCGTTGTATCAGTAGCTTCTTGACGTAGTTTGAATGAGTCCAGGATATAAGGCGCGTTCGTAGCATTTGATTCTGTCTCGGTTTTGTGGCGCAGTGGGAAGAGCGCCATGAACCTCGCGTTCACCCCACAGTGTCGTGGGATCGAAAGCTGGCGCCGCAAACTATTTTTTTTATAGTGTAGGGGGAGGTGTGGACAACGCCGTATGGAGGGACAAGGCGAGTGAATGAGATGCAGTGGCATCTAAAAGAAAATTTTTCTTGTTTCCTTTCTGCTTCCCGGCGGCAGCTGGATAACTGAACCACATCCTCGCTTTGAGGCAGACAATTTGGGGAAAATGGAAAAAAATCACTTCTGACACACCTCTGTGCACGGTATCACGTGGTGCCATTGTGACAGTAAACGTTTCTCTGCAGGCGCTTGTGGAGCTCTCCGTCGAGTGGGCCCTACCACTCTGGTTCCGGCTCAAGCTCTCGCCGCCCTCGCATTTCGGCGGTAGTCGCGTAGTCCGCATTCTTCCGTCGCCCATGCCACCACTCTGGGACGCCTTCCACCAGGACCTTCTGTCCGCCGCAGATGCGTACGACTCCTACTTGTGGTGTTTCAACGCCTCTATTCTGCGTATGCGAGAGCCATCCCAGCAGTACTACAGATTCCTGGCCGAAAGAAGCGCAGACGTTCAACGTAACATCTTCGAAACCCTAAAAAACGCCGCAACAGTGGCAGCGCCGTTTCTTGTCCCCTTCAGCAACTTATCTTCTTTCGTGCGAGGTGTGACTGTTGCCAACTGGTTGACGATTCTCCAGTCTGCGTATGCCGTCACTCCCAATGTCTCTGAACAGGACTTTGTCCTCTTAGCCAACGGGCGTCTCCTGGCTGCGATGGACAGGATCTTTGCCACTCACACACCGTTGGATGTCTTCTACCACACGATCTGGTGGTTCCTGCAAGCTCTGGGTCCATTCGCGAGCGATAAGGTCTCCAGCTTCCTGAACAGCGACTCTGCGCGTAGACTTTTCTTGCGTACTATGTGTGCTGCCCAATTGGAGAGCATATATTACGACTCTCTGGCAGCAATTAACAAAGCCACGTTCACCGAACAGCAGCGGCATGCAATCAGGATTCACCTACAAAACATTCGGACGGTCGCAGTTGAGAAAATGAGTTCTCTTGAGAAAAAAAGCAACACCTCAAGAGACGCCTTGTCTGCCACGCGTGAAAAAACCACTGATTTCATCTGGCCTCAGAAAGATCTAGAATTAGAAGGTTCCCTCCGCATGACCAACGCCAGCACTGTAGACTTCTTCAACGAGTGGGTGGAGACTAGACTCCACGACCACAGCAACGCCAGCGTGTCACTTGGTGACGCCTCCAAGATTTTTCGGCTTGACGCCAGACACGTGACATCGTACGACCCGCTATCGAACGTCATTTCCGTGTCGGTCGCCGCCCTCAATTCGCCTCTCTTCTACTTGGAAGGCACCAGCGCCATGATCTACGCCACTGAAGTACTCAAAGCACTCGACACCGCCATGCTCATCGGAGGCGGCGACGGCGTCTTTGCGACCACAGATACAACCTCACGCAAAGGCTTACGGAATTTATTACCATGCGTACACACCGACCTCGCCTTTCCTGAGCTTTCAGCGCTGCGCGTAGCTTACGAAGCGTACGCGCGCTTTCGCAATGCTGCCACAGACCTTCCTTTGAAAGGACTGGCTAACTACAGTGCCGAGCAATTTTTTTTCCTCACGTTCTGTCACAGTACTTGCGAGTTCAGTGAATCCGGTATTGCAGAGTCGCCGCGCTGCAACAAGGCTGTTACGAACTTCGAACCCTTCGAGAAGGCGTTCAACTGCCCGTCTGATTCGAAGGTCGGCAATTCCACTAACTGCAGCTCTAAGTTTTGAACGTATCATGGGCTAAAGTTTCAGACGTTTGAACAATATTATTCGAGTTAGTTTTTTTGGCATGTGGCAGGGGGGTCAAAGCCGTCGTTCCGTATTTATTATGAGTGCGACAGTTTTATGCTTTTATATTTTTGTGTTTACGGGCTTCGTTCTTGATACTGATTCTTGTGTGTGCCTTGTAATTTGTATATCAAATAAATTTGCATCAAGAATCCAATTGATGCTGTGATCTTGGTATCAAGTGAACTTCCTTCATCATCATCATCATCATCATCAGCCTATCTACGCCCACTGCAGGGAAAAGGCCTTTCCCTTTAATCTCGAATTATCCCGGTCCTGTGCTAACTGCAAACACCTTATCCCCGCAAACGTGTTGATCTCATGTGCCCATCTAACTTTCTGCCGCCCTCTGCCACGCGCTAGGGATCCACTCTGTTACTGTTAAGGACAAACGATAATCTTGCCTTCGCATTACATACCCTGCCCACGTTCATTTCTTCATAATTTCTACTAATATGTCCATAATATGTCCTCCAATATTTATATGTGCAATTGGAGTGCACGTTGCTAACAACCACGAGATGCGCATTTATCTCCCCCGGGGACAGGGGGAGGTGAATTTAAATGAAGTTAGCCTCTCCACCAAATCAAGTTTGAAGGTAGGTTTCCTTGCAGACTAGACTTCAGATACGGAGGGAGTTGAGGTGTTTGTGAGGAACTTGTTCGTTCGAATCCAGTCGACGGCAGCCGCTTTTCTCATGGAGGCGAAAAGCAAAAACGCCCGTGTGTGCGAGATTTCGGCGCACGTCAAAGATCCCCAGGTGGTTAAAACTATTCCGGAGCCGTCCACTACGGCGCACCTCATCGCCTGCTTTGCGTCGGCGCGTTAAACTCCAATCAATCAATCAATCAATCAATCAATCAATCAATCAATCAATCAATCAATCAATCAATCAATCAATCAATCAATCAATCAATCAATCAATCAATCAATCAATCAATCAATCAATCAATCAATCAATCAATCAATCAATCAAATCAAATCAAATCGAGGAACTTGCTCAGAAAACTTTCCTGCGTTCTGGTTTGGGTGGGAAGGAGGTGAGTTGGCCAGGAGTTGCGAGGGCATTGAGGCGTAGCTGTTCAGTCGCTTGCAGTTGCGGAGTCCTATTGCGGGAGCAAGGCTGGGGTCATTGTAATATTTCAGGGACGTGACTGCTGGCGGGCCAGTGTTCGGAAACTCAAGCATTACAACGGCGCGCTTGCACGCCAAGCCTGCCAGTAACGAAAAGACTGTGACAGCTGCCAAATGTGACACAATTAAAGTGGTTTTGGTAACTTGTTTTGTGACAGCGCCTGTGGTTATGGGGAGGGGGGAATGTGGGCTGTTCGTAAAGTGCACGCAGATATCGCAATGGATGTGTGCCTTAAAGGGACACTGAAGTGAATTTGTCAAGCTCCCGTTTTTGCTTGCACTGCGTAGACTGGCTCAAATTAGCACACTTTTCATCGTTTATCCGGTTGACAAATCGGTAATTATTTTACAAAGCGCGAAAGAAGAAAAACTACCATGCGCGGTTTGCGGCGGCCGCACCAACTAAGGCTGTGACGTTGAGAGGAGGGGCGCCGTGATTGGACGATGCCCAAGGTTAGCAATCACACAAGTTTCGGTTTCGGTTTCGGTTCTGTAAAACATAACCAATGACTTTGTTGGATGGGCATTCTCAATATCTCAGTAATCATCGTACCGCGCTTCTGCCATGTTGTCGGCTGTAAAATGCACAAGATAAGCCTCCCAGGACGGCTTGTAGTCGTAGCATTCACTAGCCGAGACCTACGCAGTGCATGAACGCCCTCCGCGTACCCGCAGACGCCCAAATGTCATGCGCTTTTCCCCCATATTTGGAGCTTGCCTCCCTCATGCCTGTATCGTAAAAAGCGTGTTCGCACCAGGCCAAGGGTCTGTTCATTCTGGCCTGTGCCCACTGCCTGCAAGCAGTCGGTGCTTATGGCAACAGCACGCCAACGAGAACTCGCTAGCGCGCCAGTGCCAGCCTGCGCGCGTTTTGTGAACTAGTTCGTGTAGCCATGAACGTTGCGGCCCCAAAAAAGGTGAACCCAATATAGAAAACATCGGCGGAAAACAAAAAAGTTAACTTACAAAAAAAAAAGCACGTACCCGCGGGGATTCGAACTCGTGACTCGCAAAACATTTGGGGTGAACTCCTAGCGTTCAGACTGCTAGGCCACGGAGCGGGACGCGAATGCCCTGCTAATATAGGGTATATATTGTACAACCGGTTTACACTTTTGTTTAGTTTTGGCATTTCAAGCCGCTTAGGTGACTATTTGTTGTACTGCGATCGTGCAGTAAGCGTCGCCCGAGTTTCCACAGTAGCTCACGTCTAGCAATTGCATTTCGTAGACGGAAAAGCGTTCGCAGATGCGTAGTCGTGCTGCTGACCGCTGTGCTTGTTCGCCCAGCGCAAAAAAGTGCTTCCCGCGCCCTAATTTTACGCTGTACGGTAAAAATATCAGTTGATTTTATTTGCTTAGTACCTATATTGACTTCGCTGACTCTTCTCCCGCCTTCAAGAGGCCTTATATTTTCCTACTGGCGTACCAGTCAGCGAAGCGTTGCATGTGCAGCGCTTGTGTGAAGCGACCTTGACTTGGAGCTAGATACAGTGTACAAACAAACCAAGTAAAGAAAGGCACATTCTTCCATTCACAAACGTATCCTGGCTTCGTTTCAACTAAGCGAACGAATTGCGACCAAGCAATTTTATTTAACCTCCTTGATTGCGACGACCCGCCGGCGGCCGGCGGACGAAACGCTGGGCCGACTGACTCTGTCGGCCGGGGAGCCGTGCAGTAGCGCAGCCGTGGCGCAGCCAATTGCCAGCTCATCCCCTCCTGACGTGACACGAAAACGCCACAGAAAATGGGCGAGCGTAAAGAGAGGAGGACAGCGTTTTCGAATTAGTTTTTCTACTAAATAAAATCGCGTAAACGCGCCTAGAGTGGTCGAAACATGGCCTGGGGACTCCGGACTACAATTTGCGCTAGTAATCCCGCAATGTTTACATATCACTTCAGTGTCCCTTTAATATGGCGCTTCACGGCAAGCCTAGCTACGCTGCGGTGAAAGTAGCGGTACAGTGAAAACTGAGGGAGCGACATTCCGTTTCGAAGTCAGTGGAGGGCGTGCACTTCAGGTGCGATGTAGAAATTTAATTAAACGTAGAAATGTAGACATTTAATTAGGCGTGGTGATAGGCTGTTCTTCGCCTCTAAACTGATGTAAAGGTTACTAATCCACCCTTATTACGTTAACAATGCATGAATTGATCTAATGAAGCTATTTTATAATAACTTCAGGGAAATAAAAAGAAATATCAGAATCTCCTCCGTCTAATGCCGGCGATGTTTGGAACGCGAAGCTTTCTTGCACGACGAGAAAATCAAACGTCCAAGTGACAAAATCATAGCCGCTGAAATCAAAGCCAAGGCGCCAACGATCACAGTGCAAACCGCCTGCGAGTCCAAGTCTAGACTCCGATGACAGGAAGTGTATCCCTCACAAGAAACGTTAGCGCCCCCGCCATTGTCGTCCAAAAATTCGAACTGCCAAAGCCCTAAGCCAACGTCTAATTCACCCAAAGTCACAATTAAGCCAACGCCCGTGCAATGATCCCACCCCCACCCCCAAAATAAAAAAGAAAAAGACGCAGAGCGGGCCGAATGCTTTGATTGCGCAATAGGATAGGCGCCGGCTTCATAACGCAAAGGACAGGGGTTCAATTCCGACGACGGAAAGCGTTTCAATTTGTAACAGCGGAGCTGTTTTACAAGCCGCAAGTTCGCCATTGCAGAAAAAAAATACAAAGAAACGGTTTCTGTCGTAGACTTCCATGGTCTACTGAGAAGTGCGTCGCTCTTAAAATATGAAAACAGGGACATATTAATAGTGTCGATGCAATCGTAGCTCGTGTAGGTCGCCGCGATATTGAACAGCACGTTCGCGGAAGTGCTCCAATGCACGGAAACATGCGAACACCCCGGCGCGCTGCCCGATCATTCACTCCTCCAATTACAAATCAGACGAGGCGTGAAGAGCGGCCAAAAAACCTTTGCATTTATGGATCACAACTGTGTCTAGAACCTATGCTCCTCGTTTGCACCCTCAGCGTGCATCACGCGCCTTGAGAAATTTACCCTCGAGGACACTCTTACATGTGAAATCACTATTGATGCATTTCGCTGCGGAAGTCTTGTTAGCGTTGGATAGGATTATGCGCCCCATTTTCAGCGCAGACTGATACAGAGCCACAATTGAAAAGCTGCCACAAAAGGGAAGATAGCTCCTTTGTTCTCAGTAATTAAATCCTACGTGGGGTTACAATCCACGGCATGCATGCATGGTTATCGCACTTAAGCCATTAAGCCAAGTATAAAAGAACTTTGCTCTAGTAAATCCGACAATATTTCTGCATGAAGAGATAAACGAAAATATTAACTAAAAGACTACCGAAAATTGTCACGTCCCATAATAATCAAATCAATGTTTAAGGCATAATACAAAAAAGTCAAATACCTTTTCGCCTGTACAGCATCATTTTCTCCCGCAAGAAAAAATTACCGTGCGTTGAAAAGGCTTGCTTGCTCGATTTGGCCGTTGACAAACTACGCGCTAAGTAGAACTCGCGATTAGCGCGTGAGCTCGCTTCCCGTTACATGTCACGCATACGCGATTGGCCGTCCACTGCATGCGCTGTATAGGCTACCGCAGTTCCAAGTTCTGTGTTTATACAGGCACAAGTTAGCCCGCACGGAACAGGCAACAGCTGATAACGCGTAGCAGGCATATGCTGACCGCGTGAGCTATAAATTAATGCTCGACTGCTGCACCGTTTTCATTGCACGCCGAAATGTTCAAGGAGAAGGGAATCGCCACAGGGGTCCTACACCGAGCGAACGTTCCTTGCATGGGTTCCACAGTTTTCACACAAAAAGTGCCGTAAATTTCTCCCGCGGTCTAAAACTGGCACCACCGACATCGAGAGCTAGTCTCTGTGCACCGGACGACACCTTTCACTTCTCTGAGTGCAGTTTCAGCCAATCTATGGCAGTTTTTTATACCACAGCGCGAGCTAGGCCTCGTTCGAAACGGGCACGACCAATGCCGGGCTCGACAGTCGACCTAGGGGACCGCCCCGCGGTGCTTCCGAGAACTGACGCAAGTCAAACTGAATACAACACAATGCTACAACACCCAAGTGAAGGCAATTATGACGAACTTGCGGTCTCAATCTGCAACGCATATTGTATTGATGTCATTTCCCGAGTCCAGCGGCGATGAGAGCTGAACACCACGTCGGCGGCAGGCCTAACGGTTCCGTCGACTACTTCAAATCCTTCGAATAGACGTAAGACTGCTCCAAGACCAGATCCCCTTCCCAGGGACGATTACAAACTCGTGCTGTGACCACAAGGCGACCTCAAGATAGCGCAACTGGATCTAGCCGAGGTGTCGCTCGCCTTGCTGAACACAACCCATTTTACGTGGCGCCAAATCAATATGTGCGTCCGGTACGACCAGGTGCAGAACATTGCTATGGTCATCACCTCATCGGTGGACGCTGCAAAAGCCTTGATCCCAATCAGGCAGACCCAAAAATTAACGTGACCTACCCAGTGCAACTCTAGGACTCGCCCCAGATGACTCCATCAAGGGAATCACAAGAGGAGCGCCCCTCCGCATCTCGGAACGCGAATATCTGGGAAATATGTATGTCCCGAAACACGAGATATATGCATGTAGAAGACGGGGAAATTCAAATATTGTTACAATCGCATTGGCGGGATAGAAAGTCCCTTATTAAGTTACCCTTTGGGATCGGAGTACCCGTGCTCCTTGTACAAAAAGTGTGTGACTGCGTGTGACAAGTGCCATGAATTCGGACATAGGGAGACCGCGTGCCCTCAGCCAAAAACAGCCCGATTTCAGACCATCTACAAAGATTGAATGATGTTGTGGAAAGGCTGGTCATAGCATGATGTTCGTTAAGAATTCTTACCTTTGTTCAAAATTCTGCGTTACTTCAGCTTCGCTGGTCATCCACTTTTTCAGAGTGGAATGGTTTCTTTTTGTTGTGAAGGTTCAGTACTTGTTTGAATCAGTCGTGCGTACCAAAATTAATTATTTTGTTAAAGAACACGAAAGGATTAGAATAGCAAATACACTAAAGTAGTCAAATGCTTTGAAGCTACTTGCCTGTGGTCTGGTTTGTGTATACTCACACAGGTTGATAAAACATACATTAAAGCACTGAATATTCTTGAGGAGGCGGTAAATGGGCTTCCATCGACAGTTCTTTATTACGCAAATGCACCTCTTTATAAGCTGTGAATAAAAAGTTGAGCTTGAACGCGATAAACAAACAAAAAAGCACAATCGTAGTTTTCAGAAAGAAGGGTGATGCATGTGTCACAGTGATATCAGTGGTGCTTTTCAGAACAGAGACCTTTTCATTTTGACATGTCGCATTTATTTTGAGGCCTGTTTTTTTTCTTGGTTTCTTGAAAGATTGCTTGACATTCATTCCTTATTGCAAATGGAAATGGCCTAATAGCATTTGGCAGGAGTGCACATGCGGTGTTCCATGCTGTATTGTGCGCTTTTATCCCCTCATGTCAGTCAAATGCTCGAAGGAGCATTAACAAGAGTTGAAGCTTTATCTGGTTAATACATAACTTCAGAAGAAGGTGACAGCAGTACAAATGGGACGGAACGAGAAGACAAACACAAGCACTTACAATCGACCCTTTAGGTTTATTGAATTGGTGCGCCAGCTATATACACACTGGTCAAACCCAGAAGAACAAGGAAATTAAAAAGGGGGGTAGGGGGAGGATAACTGCAGCAATTCATTTTTAAGCGCACGCATGTCACACATCCATGTCGCATTCATTTTCGGCCACACTTGTCAGTTTGACAGGCAATTAATTTCTTTTTCATTGATTCCTCAAACAGCATGCAGCAGCCACACTGTTGTCCACTGTGCAGCGCATTCCGTCTCACCTGTTGCGCGGCTGCTTTCTTCCAAAGCTCTGAGGCGAAAATTTGTGTGCTTGTGCTACTATAAGGGAAGCTGAAATGTAGCAAGCTAAAACTACACCTGTGCTAAGCCATGAAAATGAGGGAAATGGTTTGGCAACCTGATGGACGTTTCTTTCTAGGTCTATTTATGCCCCGTTTGATGTTCAATATTGATAAGTTCAAACAGTGTAATGTCGCTCTATGTGGTGGTTATGGGACACTGTTAGCGAATAATAACGCCACTCTGTTGACCCAAGAACCGAGAGTTTGCTCTTGCTGCTCGAATTTTGTGTTTTTGTTACTGGCCATTGGAAAACTCACCTCCGTTCCTTGTTTTATGTTTTTTGTATGCCGACACGTTCTCTTGTCATTCTAATAAAAGTCTCCTATGGTGTTTCTGTGAATATGTTTATGAAAGTTCTGAGAACTCGCCCATTAGTGTAGGATTTCAAAAGTTCTGAGCAGTTGCCAATTAGTGTAGGAATTCAGTTCTGTAGTATCTTATTTTCAGACATATTTCATGCTAGCAGGTCACATTTGAAAAGTTTTTTTTTAAATCAAGAACATTTGTGTTAGAGGCGCTGGAAAAGCTTCACGGCTAAAGGCTGCTCTATACAGCTTGCCAGAACTGCCCTTCAGAGCTGCTCTACAGAGCTACACAAGCGGCGGGTATTGAAAACCTTGATTTTTTTAGAGGGAAACGTTTCCCTAATTCCATGGACTGCGCAGGAGAGAATAACTTTTCGGATGCCAACGCCGAGGTATCCCCAGATCCACCTCGTGAACTGCCTGTAGGCAGTGTGAGTGTGCCTGTACTTCCTGAAACAAAAGCAGTGTAGGAATGCTTGTTCTCCGAGTTGCAGGATTACTCCTTGAAATTGTACAGACCTGTATTCGTCCTCAACGCCATAGTCTTCAACGTTCAGAGGGACGTCGACGTAGGCCATTCGCAGGACTACCGGGTCGAGGCAGAGCATGGCATAGTATGGATCGTAGGTCACGCACGTCTGCGTACAAATTTGCGGTAATTCTCGGCAGCAAATGCTCTTGCAGCTGCACCTGAAGTTTAATGATTTATTTATTTATTTATTTATTGATTGATTGATTGATTGATTGATTGATTGATTGATTGATTGATTGATTGATTGTAGGGTTTAACGCGCCGACGCAACGCAGGAGATGAGGCGCGCCGTAGTGGAGGGCACCGGATTAATTTTGATCACCTGGGTATCTTTACGTGCGCCGAAATCTCGTACACACGGGAGGTTGTGCTTTTCGCCTCTATCAGAAAAGCGGCCGCCGCGGCCGGGAATCGAACCCGTGACCTCGTGCTCAGCAGCGCAACGCCTTAGCCAACCTGAAATTTAATTGATAACGTCAACTATGTGATATATATGTACTATGAAAACATTATGGGTTGCTAATACGGTGCACATGCTTACCAGTCGGTACTTTGAAGACGCGCAGGATCTGGCGGCGGCGGTCCGTCGTCAAAATCAGGCTCGCGGTCGCTTTCGTCTGATGATACCTGTTTCTCGGGGCCCATCGCATACGGGCCCAATTTTTGTTGTTGCGTAATTTCCAGCATCCTTTTTTCGCGTGCACTCAAGTTGCGCAGCGATGCCATTTGGAAGAGCGGCTAAGGGGTGGAAAACTTTACTCACGTGTAACGAACAGCTGTGTTTTGGTTTCGGAAACTTGGCTTGGCTGTCGGCGTCGTGGCTGACTTATAACGAAAAAAAAGTTCCAGTGCGTGATTAAAAAGCACATTAAGGAAAAAAAATCCCTCAATTCATAATTTTTTTTATCTGCGCGCAGGTTTTTAAATACCACTTTTCATTTCGCATATAGACACAAGTATGTTGCCGCGCTACTGGGTGTCATGGTTGCCAGCACCATTTTTCGAAGGGACAGATACTTCTCGTAGATCTAAAAATTCAGATTTAAAAAGTTCTATGGTGTTATCAGCAAAACCGTTTCGGATTAGAGTGTTTGAAGTGATGCCCTTTGATTTGGGATAGCGAACATATCCTCGACAAAAATCGGTTGTATGTCCCTTAAAGCAACGTAACAGCGCTGCTAATGCTTTTTGTGTCACGACAAAATAAAGCGATATCGTCCGCGTATGCCAATACACATACCACGCATGCCTGCAACTGCAAACCATGAATATTATTGCTCTTCGTAGTTCTTGCACAAAACGACTCGATCTACAAACAAAAGAGCAAAGGGGACAGCGGGCATCCTTGCCGTACTGAACGCGTGACATTTATTTGACGGCTCACTGACTTATTTATTACCACCCTTGTTAACACTCCTTATACGCCATCCTTACGCCCTCCGTTATTAATTTTCCTAGGTTTACTTTTTCCAAAATAGTATAGAGTAGCTCATGAGAGACCTTATCAAATGCCTTCTCAAGGTCTATTTGCAGCATGGCTACAACCTCATTCATGCCGTCACAACACTCGAGAATGCTTCGTGCTATGTGTATATTACTAGTTATTGACCTTCCTTTTATTCCACATGTTTGGTGTTCGCCTACTATGTCTGTTATCACACTCTGTAACCTTCTGCTAAGACTTTCATTAATATTTTATAATCTGCATTCGTTAAAGATATTGGCCTATGCACAGTAAGTTTTCTGAGCTCTTCTTTTGCACCTGTTTTGGGTATGAGAACAGTGTGCGATTGTGAGAACGAGGGGGGCAGTCTTTCTAGTGTGTAGGCTTCTGTGTACAGGCCACATAACAATGGACTTAGGTCATTACGGAAAGCTTTGTAGAACGCCGTGCACAGCCCGTCAGGCCCTGGAGACTTTCCCGGACTTTATTCTTTGATAGCCTTCCTAACCTCTTCCACTGTAATTGGTACTTCTAAATTTTCTTTTACCTCGTCATCTATCGTCGACACGAACCTTAAAAAATTGTCCTTAAACCGTTCTAAGTTTACAGGTTGGCACCTAAAACAAACCATCATAAAACTCTCAAAAAGCATTGTTAATTGCTTGTTGTTCATCAAGAACCTGCCCGTTATACTCTATTTCCGCAATAGAGTTGCGGGACGCGTATCTCTTTTCAAAGCTAAGTGCTCTCTTTGTAGGGGCTTCCCCTAACATGAACTTTTCCGCACGGGCTCGCACTAGCGCACCATGATACTTTTCTTGTTCGATAGCTTCGAACTGATGTTTCAAAGTTTTATGTCCTCTTTGAACAGTACAGGTGACTGGCACTCTAGTGCAGAAAGCGTCTCGAGGTTTCCTCTAAGAAGGACTTTCTTTTTTCTTTTGTCATAATTTAAGGCAGTTGACCTTTCCAATGCTGTCAGCTTAATTTCTGCTTTGAAGTTTTCCACTTAGAGGCACAGTCGCCTGTATCTTGTTCAAGGTTCCTAATCTTTTTTGTCACTTCTTGTACAAATTCTTCATCATTCAACACGAAGCTGTTCATTTTCCGTAAGTCCCAGTTGAACGACTTTTTATCTTTGCGCTTTCCAATCAAGAACGACACGAGGCAATGGTCGCTGAAGGACACAGGTGTAACTCTATACTTCGAGCACTCCGGCAGAAGTTGTAACGAAATATATGTTCGGTCTAATCTTGCGTGGCTCGTGCTTGAAAGTGGGTGAACTGGATCTGCGTCTTACATTCCAACGCATCCCCCACATCTTCCAAACCAAAATCTGCCGGGATACCATTCAATGTAATCGTGCTTCCTTAGTGATAGGGAGTACAACTAGATTTATCCCGAGCCGAGCACACACAATTAAAATCGCCCATTAACACGAAAACCCGTTCTGTGTCAAGCCACGCGCGTAATTCTTCGAAAAACGTTTATTTCATCGGCTTTTCTCGGCACGTACACACAAACAATACGCCATTTTTTAGGCTAAAATAAATTCACAAATAACAATGCGCCCAGATAAACGGGACGTCACGTTTTGCACTACTGCGCCGCTGCTCCGGTGCAATAAAGGAGTACTGACACCAAATTTTGATGCCCAAGAAATGATATCATTGGCTTCAGTAGTTTGTACAGACGCCTCGCAGAAATTTTTGCAGCGATCCGAGGCCAGAATCACATCTAAAATCGATTTTGATTGCCCAGGCCGCGAGCTTTCACAAATCGGCAGCACTAGCGAAATCGCTTTCGGCGTGACGAAACATCGGCCTGCGTGTCTGGCCGGTTCAGGGTGACGTCATATAGTCGTTTTCGGAACCGGAAACGATATCCTGCGCTGCTGTTGTCGGTGGTATTCGTTTGGGCAGGAGACGTGGGCGTAGCTGTGTGAGCAATGCTTGTAAACGTTGCGTGTTCGACGTCTTTGCTCTTCAGTTCGTGGCCGGGGCATGGTATTCCCTTGCACTGGTGCCGAAAACTGCGCGGTGCCGGCACCGCGCGGTGCGCGATGTCGACGGGCACCGCGGCGACGCGGCGGTGCGCGTCGCCCAGCTCGCCCAAGTTGTGCTATGGCAAGCTAGCGGTATGCGAGCGAAGCCTGTCCGAGCAAGTGGACGACGACGCCAGGATGCATTATTTTCCACGCGACGACAGGCAGCGCTAAACGTGGACACGGCGGCGGCCGCTAGAACTGTCGCCCAAGCCAGCGGGCTCGGGGTTGCACGGGTCACCTTGGGTGTTGGGAACTTTAGGCTTACTATCGTTGGTATCGTGACGACTATTTGATCGCTGGTATCTGTACAACTGCGAATGACCATCCCTTACACAACTTTTCACCACACTGTCATCCCCTTTTTCGCATATGGAGCTTTATTTTGGCAATAATCTCCGTTTCAGCGATCGGTGACCAAGACATCTGCCGCGGCCTGTTTTGATTGATGATGATGATGATGATGATTAGTGACTTTCCATTTAAATCGGGGCGTCGGTTGTCAGCAACCGACTTGCCTGTTTTATTACGTTTACTTGCCCTACTCCCAGCTAACCTATAGATTTGCTTCCTCCCTCCCATCTCTCCCTCTTTTCTGTTTTAAACTCATCGCCCCCACCCCCCTTTTTTTCTCCCCTCGCTGTTCTAAATTCTCGTCCGCATAATTACTCCGCCTGCGTACCCATCCCTTCCCTACTTTTCCTCCACCACCACTCCAGTCGCCTCTTCGTAACCTCTATGGCCTTGAAGTTGAGGTTCCCCTCGCCCCAAATCCCAAAGCCTCCGCCAGCGTCGTTTCCCCCTCACCCCGCGGTGGCCGTATCTCTGTGCAGCTCCTGACAATATGGTCTATACGCCTCGAGCTTCGCGATTGTTGCGCCGCCTGCCGCCGCTTCTCCGCGGCGTTGACGGGATTTGCGCTGCGTGGCTGATAGGGGCTCGTGCAGTGTTTTGGTTCTATTTCGCTTCTTTTCGCCTTTCCGCGCCCTAAAAAAACTTGTATGGTGACGTCTAGAGGCAAAGAATATGTTTAGGTCACTTAAAAAGAAGCTGCGTCTTCGTAGAGTACGCAATCGCCTGCAAGAGCTTCCCGGGGACGCGGTTCTGCGCGCTTCGTCGCCGCTATTCCGGGCGTCGGCGACGGCAGCAACATATCACCCATGTCACCTCCAAAACATCCGGCTCAAATGAATTCTACTGACGCCTCGTTTAGACCTGATACTGGCACAATAAGAGGTTGGCTTCATTTTGCAGCGTGGACAACGAATGCGGCTTCGTTTCGCATATATACGTCGCAGAAAAATATGTTTTGGGGGATGTGATTACCCAATTCCGGACAATAACTTACGTCTTTTATAAGAATATAAACCATGTGAAAATGTAAAGTATATTCCAAGACTGTGCGTCGTTAAACATGTGCCAACACACGCCATATAGTAAGAACCAAGGAAAGTTAAGGAAACCACGGAAAAATAAATGCTGTGCAAGTGCGGAATTAAGAAACATAATAGCTCTAACGGAAATGAAAAAAAAACAGTGCAGCTTCTGACATGCTGAAGACGTTCGTCTGAACTATAGGTTTCACTAGACCAACTATACGCGAAATTCACTGCTATTTCGCGAGAAATCGGTGGGGGGGCGTCGAGGGGGACGCCGTCTACAAATGCGGAGCGGAGTCAAGCAATGAACGTTTTAGTAATCCCACACATAAATCTTGCGTTCACTTTCCTTTTGTTTTTCTACTTCAACGAAGAGCTGATCGTCCGGCGGACGCATTTTTGGAAGTATACAGGGTAGGCGGTTCAACAAGCGTTAAAATGTGTCGTTGGAAGAGTGTGGTATGTGATAAGGCCCTCTGATTTCAGTTTCTGGTTTATTCTGCAGGCTCCCTGCGCCATATGACGATATTTCGAAGAAGCATTTAGTCGCGGACGCGGATTATATTGTAAGCCCGTCTCCGCGCAGCTCGCAGAGGATATATGTAGCAGAGGAATGTCTGCGGGCGCTCACCTCACGACAAGGCGACTCTGTCGTGTGCTGATCCCCGAATATAATTATGCATTGTCAATCGTACTTTTGTTGAATAATCCCGAAATTAACACAGACTGGCTGGTGGTGATCAATATCTGAGATATAACATTGGCAAACGTAACTGGCGTGCTGTCAGGTATGAATGCTCCGCTGATTATGTGAGCGCACAAAATTGATTTAAATCGTAGTGTATAGCCGTAGCATGAACATCTGAGGAACCGGTGGTTACGGAGATACGGCTAGTAATTCAGGTCAGTGTAACTACAATCGGCTTCATCATACGCCGGTTCCGCTACGCTGGCCTGTGACACATACCTGGCTCTTATACACACCGAATATACCACACTAAGATCGGGTCAGAAACATTTACACTCTCGTAAACACACCCCATTTGCGAACAGGGTGACTGCTCCACATAAACATGGATTTCCAACGCCCGCAAATGGTAGATCTAAGTCGTGAACGTGCCGCAAAAGCAGCGGCGACAGTGGGGAGCGGGGAGCGAACTCCCGCGGCTGCTTTCGAAACGGGCCGCTAGGGGGATTTCAGTGGCGCCCCTACAGGCCGCGCTCGAGGCGTATAGTTTCCCGATCACTGCCGCAGCATGCACACGTTTCATCCTGCTGCCTGTAGCTACCCGTGTATGCCCGGGTTCTCAGGCACCCTTCCCGTGCCTCGAAGAGCAACGCACTGCCTCTCGTATTGCCATAGAATCCCTCCTTCTTAATTTCCCGTTTCTCTGCACTATAAGTCTCCAGGGTTTTTTTTCCTTCCATTCTCTGTGCCCACTTCATCGTCTCTGCTGCGTTTACCTGCTTTTTGACTGTTGTGTAAACCCCGCTTTCCCCTACCGACTTTCCGTACCGCTTGGTCAGCTGTCTGGTCCTCCGTCTCCACCGCGTGTCCACGCTCCTCAAATACAGGTACTTAAACACCCTCGCGGCCCATTTTTCGTCCTCCATGTCACGAAGTCGCTCCTCAAACTTTATCTTGCTCTGCGCCTCCCTCGCCTCGAAAGACGACCAGCCCATATCCCCTTGTACCGCTTCATTTGTAGTTTTACTGTGGGCTCCTAGGGCCAATCTGCCTACCGCCCTCTGATTTACTTCCAGGCCCGCTTGGGTATCTGGCTTCATGCACAGAACCGAATTAGCGAAAGTTAATCCTGGTACCATGACCCCTTTCCAGACTCCCCTTACCACCTCGTATTTGCTGTATCCCCAGAGGGCTCTAATCTTCATTATAGCCGCGTTCCGTCGTCCTTTCGTCTTAAGGTGAGCCTCATGCGCCTGCGTGTAATCTTCGCTGTTGTTCAGCCATACTCCTAAATATTTATACTCTTTCACCAATGGTATTTCTACTTGCTGAACTGATACTGTTTTGTGCTCCTCGCCGTCATTAAAGACCATGATCCCCGATTTTTCTCTGCTAAAGGATAGCCCTAGGTGCATCGCTTCTTCACCGCATATATCCATCAAGCTCTGCATACTTATCCGGTTGTCCACCATCAACAATATGTCGTCTGCATACATTAGTCCCGGAACCCGTTGTTCCACCACCTGCCCGTTTTTTATGTAGGATAAGTCGAACCCCAGCGTGCGGACTTCTAGCTTCCTTTCTAATCCCGCCATGTAGATCATGAACAGCAGCGGAGAGAGAGGACATCCTTATTTCAAACCCTTGTAGGTGTATACAGGCCTATTGTATGTTACCCCCTCCCACACTATTTTCACTTGGTTCTCCCGGTATAGCTCTCTGAGTAAGCTAATGAATTCTGCCCCAACTCCCTCGTACTCCAGGATACTCCAAAGCCTCTCCCTGTCTACATTATCATACGCCGCTTTAATGTCCAGAAAGGCTAACCGCAAAGGTCGGTTTTGCATCTTCGCCACCACTATGCATTGGTTTACCCCGAATAAGTTGTCGTCTAGTCTTCTGTCCTTTCGAAACCCATTTTGAAGCTCCTCTAATATCCTATTTTCTTCCACCCACTGCTCTAGTTCGAACTTCACTGCCTGCATTGCTAACCTGTACAGCACTGACGTGACGGTTACTGGCCTAGACGAGCTTGGGTTTGTCCTGACTCCTTTGCCCTTGTACACGAAGTTCATCCTGCTCATTTGCCACGCGGCCGGTATTGCCTTTTCTTCTATCCTTGTTCTGATGGCTTGCAGTAGCTTTCCCTTGCTCTTTGCCTTGCCTTGCCTTGCGGACGCAGGATGGCGAGCTCCGTGAAAGGAGCGGCTTTGGCGGGCCCTGCGGCCCGCGGTAACAGGTCAACGGATGTGAACATTGTTTCCCAGGATTACGAAGTTATTCTGCCCCATCTACCTTCAGGACCAACTGCCCTCAATACGATTTTTGTGCACGCTGACGTAAAAGCCAGGCCCTACAAAGTGGAAGATTTCCGCGACATGCTGGTTCGTCTGGAACTGCTCCCCGAGGTTATCGCCTTGGGGGCGCACCAGATGAACCATGTGTGGGCGGTAACTTTCAAGGACGCTGACGGAGCAAAGAAGTTCGTCGCCGCTGGTGACGTGCAGGTCAAGGGGCGTCGGTGTGTCGTCATCGACCCGAGGAACCAGGACGTCCGTTTGAAGCTCCATTGGGTTCTCCACTTCGTCCCCGACGACGAAATACGAGCTGCCCTGGGGCCTTACGGCAAGGTCACTGAAGTGACCAGAGACCGCTGGCGTGTCCAAGGCTGCACGGCACAGTCGTCGACTACACGCTTGGTCACACTTAAGTTAAAAGCAGGCGTCAGCGTGGACGACCTGCCGCACCAACTACGTGTGGCAGGGGAGCAAGCCCTCGTCGTGGTTCCCGGCCGGGTTCCAGTCTGCCTGCGCTGCCACCGGAGCGGCCACATTCGGCGTGAGTGCCGAGTGCCGCGGTGCGCTAGCTGCAGGCGCTTTGGCCACGACGAGAGTGAGTGTGTGCGGACTTATGCCAATGTGACTGGACCTACGAAAAGTGACCGTGAGGCGGAATACATAATGGATGCCGCCGACGCCGAGGACGCTGCGAAAGGAGAAGACGTCGTGCCGTCGCCAGAGGTTACGCCCCCTGAGCCTGCCTCCGCAGTGAAGCCCCCTGTCACGAACGCTGAGGTAACACCGCCTAACGATGCCGGCAGAGAGGATACAGCCAGCCTCCCGGTGCCCGAAGCGGTCAGCTCATCTGACAAGCAACATGAAGGTGAGCTTACGGTGGCGGGAACTTCAGCTTCGGAGCCAATGGAGGAAGGTGCGGCGGAAAACGGGGCTGCAGCTGTGAAGCGTGCACGCGAGCTGTGTGAGGAGGGAGGAACTTTATTTGCGACGAATGAAGAACCGCCGACGAAAGCAGCAGTAGGAGGTCGGCGCTCTTCATTTAAACCAAAGCCCAACATAACGCTGGAGAGGCAACCGATGGGGCAACGGCCCCCGTAACATCACGGACTGAGCCTAAAGTGGTGTGTGAGTTAAGGTGGTTTTCCGCGTATGCTAGACGCAGAAGTAGTGGTGCATCTTATTCATCGTACCTGCCTTTCTTCGGCTGCTTTGGTGTATAAAATCCGCCGCTCTGTTGTAATGACCAGTTAACCTTTTATGGCTGCGAAACTAAAAAATGCTCTAAAAATAGCGACTTTAAACGTGAGGGGCTTGGCGTCAAAAAGACGCCAGTATCAGCTTAGCCGCATTTTGCTTGAAAACGATATCGACATAATCGCAGTGCAGGAAACGAAGGTAGAAAGTGAGCAACAAACAGAGCGGATGATTTCGCCTTTCAGGGCGCGTTACAACGTTTGTGTGTGCCATGCCGTTGGCACGTCCGGCGGCTGCGCACTCCTCATCCGCAACAGCTTGGGCGTTCGCGAGGAGAGTGTAACAGTAAGCGAAGACGGCAGAATGATTGTGTGTGATTTTGTGTATTGCCAGTACGCGTGGCGGATAGTTTGTATTTATGCACCCAACAAAGAAAATGAGCGTAAAAGATTTTTTGAAGACATTGAAGCCTATCTCAAGTGTGATAGACAGATGATCCTTTTGGGGAATTTTAATTGTGTGTGTTTGGCCGAGGATAGAGTAAAAAAACAGCCCGTCCGGGAAGCAAGCGCGCTTCTGTTAGGTATACTTACCCAGGAACATAATTTGAGTGACGTAGGTCACGTACTATCCTGCGGAAGTTTTCCGCAATTTACGCACTTTCAAAATCAGAGCCACGCCAGATTAGATAGAGTGTACGTGTCCTGTAGTCTAATACAACTTTGCAACAATTATGAAGTTAAAAATGTGTCTTTTAGTGATCATGCTTTAGTTTCGATGGTCCTGGGTACAAAGATAACAAAACCCACCTTCAACTGGAACCTATGGAAATTGAACGCGAAGCTTCTGTCGGATGAAGATTTTTTGGCTCAAGTAAAGAAAATGCTTCAAAAAGTTCTCGACGTAGATAATGAAGATGTCATCGTTAAGTGGGAAGACTTTAAGAGCAATGTCAAGATAGCCGCAATCGAAAAAGCTTGCGTTGCACGCCGTTGTGAAAAGCAGAAAGAAAAAGAGTTACATGACCAACTAGACTTTTTCTTAAACCAGGAAAGTACCGTTCCAGGAAGATACAACAAAGAAATAAAACAAATAAAAACTGAGCTTGAGATTATCGATACAGAAAAGTACCGAGGGGCCATGATAAGGGCACGGGCCGAAAGATTGTGGGGAGGGGAAACGCCAACCAGGCGGGCGTTCAGTGATGAAAAAAGTTACGCAAAACGGAATGAAATTCAGGAGATAAGTTACAAGAACACAGTTACAAGTGATGGTCAGATCATAGAGAGGGCTTTTGTTGAATATTATACCGAACTGCTGGGTCTTCATAAAATCGTTACGAGCGATTACAAAAGTACCTTTCTTTCACTGTTGCCACAGTTGGATGAAGACATTAAAGTACAGTTGGAAGCTCCAATTACCAAAGCTGAAATAGAGACGGCGATTGATGAACTAAGCACGGGAAAGTCACCGGGGCCGGATGGAATAGTCGCAGCATTCTATAAGGCGTTCAGGTCCGAAATAGCGGAGGCCCTGTACAGAGTACTTGACAGAGCGTATGAGTGTAAAGACCTGCCTTTGTCTTTTCGCAAAACTGCGCTACCGAGGCGGATGTTGTGACCCGTGCTCGGGCTCGTTTTCTCGCGCAATTCATCGAGTGCCAAAGTTTGGGCTGTAATCACGGGGAACAACGTAAAGTGACCGACCGCGCATGCCTATCATAACCATAGTCCAACTCCGGCGCCTTTAATTAGTCACAGTGGCGAGACTGGTAAAGTTCCTTTAGGATGACACCACTGAGCCGCATGATGTGTAAAAAAAGAACGCTCCGCCTGCCCCGGGTGAGGCTCGAACTCACGACCTTCAGATTATGAGACTGACGCGCTGCCTACTGCGCTACCGAGGCGGATGTTGTGACCCGTGCTCGGGCTCGTTTTCTCGCGCAATTCATCGCGTGCCAAAGTTTGGGCTCTAATCACGGGGAACAACGTAAAGTGACCGACCGCGCATACCTATCATAGCCATAGTCCAACTCCGGCGCCTTTAATTAGTCACAGTGGCGAGACTGGGAAAGTTCCTTTAGGATGACACCACTGAGCCGCATGATGTGTAAAAAAAGAACGCTCCGCCTGCCCCGGGTGAGGCTCGAACTCACGACCTTCAGATTATGAGACTGACGCGCTGCCTACTGCGCTACCGAGGCGGATGTTGTGACCCGTGCTCGGGCTCGTTTTCTCGCGCAATTCATCGCGTGCCAAAGTTTGGGCTCTAATCACGGGGAACAACGTAAAGTGACCGACCGCGCATGCCTATCATAACCATAGTCCAACTCCGGCGCCTTCAATTAGTCACAGTGGCGAGACTGGGAAAGTTCCTTTAGGATGACACCACTGAGCCGCATGATGTGTAAAAAAAGAACGCCCCGCCTGCCCCGGGTGAGGCTCGCACTCACGACCTTCAGATTATGAGACTGACGCGCTGCCTACTGCGCTACCGAGGCGGATGTTGTGACCCGTGCTCGGGCTCGTTTTCTCGCGCAATTCATCGCGTGCCAATGTTTGGGCTCTAATCACGGGGAACAACGTAAAGTGACCGACCGCGCATACCTATCATAGCCATAGTCCAACTCCGGCGCCTTTAATTAGTCACAGTGGCGAGACTGGGAAAGTTCCTTTAGGATGACACCACTGAGCCGCATGATGTGTAAAAAAAGAACGCTCCGCCTGCCCCGGGTGAGGCTCGAACTCACGACCTTCAGATTATGAGACTGACGCGCTGCCTACTGCGCTACCGAGGCGGATGTTGTGACCCGTGCTCGGGCTCGTTTTCTCGCGCAATTCATCGCGTGCCAAAGTTTGGGCTCTAATCACGGGGAACAACGTAAAGTGACCGACCGCGCATGCCTATCATAACCATAGTCCAACTCCGGCGCCTTTAATTAGTCACAGTGGCGAGACTGGGAAAGTTCCTTTAGGATGACACATCTGAGCCGCATGATGTGTAAAAAAAGAACGCTCCGCCTGCCCCGGGTGAGGCTCGAACTCACGACCTTCAGATTATGAGACTGACGCGCTGCCTACTGCGCTACCGAGGCGGATGTTGTGACCCGTGCTCGGGCTCGTTTTCTCGCGCAATTCATCGCGTGCCAATGTTTGGGCTCTAATCACGGGGAACAACGTAAAGTGACCGACCGCGCATACATATCATAGCCATAGTCCAACTCCGGCGCCTTTAATTAGTCACAGTGGCGAGACTGGGAAAGTTCCTTTAGGATGACACCACTGAGCCGCATGATGTGTAAAAAAAGAACGCTCCGCCTGCCCCGGGTGATGCTCGAACTCACGACCTTCAGATTATGAGACTGACGCGCTGCCTACTGCGCTACCGAGGCGGATGTTGTGACCCGTGCTCGGGCTCGTTTTCTCGCGCAATTCATCGAGTGCCAAAGTTTGGGCTGTAATCACGGGGAACAACGTAAAGTGACCGACCGCGCATGCCTATCATAACCATAGTCCAACTCCGGCGCCTTTAATTAGTCCCAGTGGCGAGACTGGGAAAGTTCCTTTAGGATGACACCACTGAGCCGCATGATGTGTAAAAAAAGAACGCTCCGCCTGCCCCGGGTGAGGCTCGAACTCACGACCTTCAGATTATGAGACTGACGCGTTGCCTACTGCGCTACCGAGGCGGATGTTGTGACCCGTGCTCGGGCTCGTTTTCTCGCGCAATTCATCGCGTGCCAATGTTTGGGCTCTAATCACAGGGAACAACGTAAAGTGACCGACCGCGCATACCTATCATACCCATAGTCCAACTCCGGCGCCTTTAATTAGTCACAGTGGCGAGACTGGGAAAGTTCCTTTAGGATGACACCACTGAGCCGCATGATGTGTAAAAAAAGAACGCTCCGCCTGCCCCGGGTGAGGCTCGAACTCACGACCTTCAGATTATGAGACTGACGCGCTGCCTACTGCGCTACCAAGGCGGATGTTGTGACCCGTGCTCGGGCTCGTTTTCTCGCGCAATTCATCGCGTGCCAAAGTTTGGGCTCTAATCACGGGGAACAACGTAAAGTGACCGACCGCGCATGCCTATCATAACCATAGTCCAACTCCGGCGCCTTTAATTAGTCACAGTGGCGAGACTGGGAAAGTTCCTTTAGGATGACACCACTGAGCCGCATGATGTGTAAAAAAAGAATGCTCCGCCTGCCCCGGGTTAGGCTCGAACTCACGACCTTCAGATTATGCGACTGACGCGCTGCGTACTGTGCTACCGAGGCGGATGTTGTGACCCGTGCTCGGGCTCGTTTTCTCGCGCAATTCATCGCGTGCCAAAGTTTGGGCTCTAATCACGGGGAACAACGTAAAGTGACCGACCGCGCATGCCTATCATAATCATAGTCCAACTCCGGCGCATTTAATTAGTCACAGTGGCGAGACTGGGAAAGTTCCTTTAGGATGACACCACTGAGCCGCATGATGTGTAAAAAAAGAACGCCCCGCCTGCCCCGGGTGAGGCTCGAACTCACGACCTTCAGATCATGAGACTGACGCGCTGCCTACTGCGCTACCGAGGCGGATGTTGTGACCCGTGCTCGGGCTCGTTTTCTCGCGCAATTCATCGCGTGCCAAAGTTTGGGCTCTAATCACGGGGAACAACGTAAAGTGACCGACCGCGCATGCCTATCATAGCCATAGTCCAACTCCGGCGCCTTTAATTAGTCACAGTGGCGAGACTGGGAAAGTTCCTTTAGGATGACACCACTGAGCCGCATGATGTGTAAAAAAAGAACGCTCCGCCTGCCCCGGGTGAGGCTCGAACTCACGACCTTCAGATTATGAGACTGACGCGCTGCCTATTGCGCTACCGAGGCGGATGTTGTGACCCGTGCTCGGGCTCGTTTTCTCGCGCAATTCATCGCGTGCCAAAGTTTTGGCTCTAATCACGGGGAACAACGTAAAGTGACCGACCGCGCATGCCTATCATAACCATAGTCCAACTCCGGCGCCTTTAATTAGTCACAGTGGCGAGACTGGGAAAGTTCCTTTAGGATGACACCACTGAGCCGCATGATGTGTAAAAAAAGAACGCTCCGCCTGCCCCGGGTGAGGCTCGAACTCACGACCTTCAGATTATGAGACTGACGCGCTGCCTACTGCGCTACCGAGGCGGATGTTGTGACCCGTGCTCGGGCTCGTTTTCTCGCGCAATTCATTGCGTGCCAATGTTTGGGCTCTAATCACGGGGAACAACGTAAAGTGACCGACCGCGCATGCCTATCATAGCCATAGTCCAACTCCGGCGCCTTTAATTAGTCAGAGTGGCGAGACTAGGAAAGTTCCTTTAGGATGACACCACTGAGCCGCATGATGTGTAAAAAAAGAACGCTCCGCCTGCCCCGGGTGAGGCTCGAACTCACGACCTTCAGATTATGAGACTGACGCGCTGCCTACTGCGCTACCTTTTTTTTTTTTCTTTATTGCCACACTCTGACAGAGAACAAGCACACATAGCAAGGAAAACAGGTACACAAAGCTGTAACATACACTGATAAAACTGCTAACAGTCTTTTGCTAGCAGGAAATGGCTAAAACTGCTTGAGGTTTGTCAGCGACTCCATTACTGGAAGCCATTCCGGGGGGTCAGGCTGAGTCTTCCAAACCTCTACAATCAAACGAACAGTTTCTCCAAAGTATTCCTTGGAACGCTTAGCATCAACATCGCGGTGGCGTATAGCCATGCGGGATTTCCAAATGCCGTGCAGAGCCAAAACCATCACCACATCATACGGCAACCCGCCGTCATTCTCGATGGGTATAAACCTGATTCCGTAGGCGTCTAGAGGAAAATCTTTCTTCAAAGTCCTCTGAAGCACGTCCAAAAAAAAAGACCCCATCCCAACATTCTAAAAACACGTGTTCTACTGTCTCCGGCTTTTTGCACGGATAACAGTCGACCCCGCACGGAACGTACAGTCCTTTCTCTTTTTGCCACGTTTTGACTGGTAGGACACCCGCGTGGAGCTTAAAAAAGAACGTTTTAACCCATGGCGGTACCGCCATAGATTTCACGCGTTTAAGCACATCCTGGCCTGGCCCTGCACGGTACATTGACCGGTACAGTGGAACTGGAAATACAGAGTCAACGAGATCATTATACAATTTTTTCCGCGTTACGCTACATAGGTATTCCATCGTGAAGCGGGCACGCAAAAACTGGGTCGCTTGAACAACTTCGCGGAAATATCCCTTCATTGTCAAGACAGGGAAACGTGCTGACGCTATAACAAAATCGGGTAACACCACAGACAACTTCATTTGGCAAACAGTACGCAAAAAGGGGTCTTGTACATCCCGAAGGAAGAGAAAACGATTGACAACCTGTCGTAAAAACAAATGAGACAAGGAAAGGCCCCCGCTACGCACGCGCCGAAACAAGTTCGTTCGACTTGTTTTTTCCCACGTGGACTCCCAAATTAACACGGCGAAAACGCGGTGCAACGCCTGCACATGCGCACGCGAACAGTGTAACACCTGGAGCACGTACCATATTTTACTTATTAAGAACACATTGCAGACTGAGCCTCTTGCAAAAATGGAGAGCCCAGTGCCTTGCCATTTTTCTGCTCTATCGCGCAGTTCAGCTGTCTGTCTGCGCCAATAGGGATCACTGTCCTCGTAGTTTTCGAGAGGCACACCTAAGTATTTGGTTGGCGTCGTCTGCCAGCTTATGTTTTCAAACACCTCCGGGGCTTCTTCCCATTGGCCGTGCCAGAAACCTAAACATTTTTGCCAGTTCACACTGCTGGCACTGTATTTACAAAAGGCCTTTAGTGTCTTTACAGCTTCGCTTATGCTGCTTTTATCAATAAAGAAAAGTGCAATGTCGTCGGCATAGGCCAACACACGCACCTCACACGACTGTAGTCGAAAGCCGTTGATGGTTTTGCTTCCAATAACACTCAAACAAAACGCTTCTACATATACACAGAAAAGCAATGGGGACAATGGGCAACCCTGACGTACTCCACGTTGAACCTGCACTGCTTTGCTGAGCGACTTGTTCACAACGAGGCTAGTTGAACACCCACTATACGCCATGCGCACTCCTTGAAGAATAACAGCCCCTACATTTATATGCCCTAACATGGCTATAAGGAGCTCGTGTGATACCTGATCGAACGCCTTCTCCAGGTCTACCTGGAGCATTGCTAGAGAACCTTGAGTGCTGTCGCAACACTCAAGAACACTTCGAGCAGTATGAATGTTCGTTACTATCGACCGTCCCTTTATACCGCATGTTTGATGCGGTCCAACGATGTCCCTAATAACAGTCTGCAAACGACTCGCCAGAATTTTCATTAAAATCTTATAGTCTACATTAGTGAGACTGATTGGGCGATACCCAGATACAGCTCGGAGTTTGGCGTCATCATCTGACTTAGGAATAAAAATGGTGTGCGACTCATGAAAAGACGGTGGCAGCACACCATTCTGATACGCCTCAGCGTATAACGTACACAACACTGGACTTAGGCACTCTTTAAACTTTTTATAGAATGCAGCGCTTAGCCCATCGGGGCCAGGCGTCTTTCCCGGGCTCAACTCCTCTATAGCTTTTCTTACTTCATTCTCCGTTATGTCTGTTTCGAGCAGTGCCGACATCTCTTTGTTTAGGCATGGTAACAATCTCAAAAATTCATCCTTAAACGCCACGACATCAATAGCGTGACGTGCAAACAGCTTGTCGTAAAAGTTACAAAAACAGCGTTCTATGCTGGCTTGATCCTTGTACAAGACGCCTTCGCTTTCTATTTCCGCTATCGCATTTCTGCGAGCGTACTTTTTCTCGGAGCATAAGGCTCTTTTGGTCGGCGCCTCTCCCAGCAGCATCTTTTCTGCTCTTGCGCGAACAAGCGCGCCACGATATTTACCCTGATCTAAGACTTCGAGCTGTGCTTTAACATTCTTTATGTCATCTCTGCACGTCCCCGGCGATCTACATTCTGCTACAATAAGAGCGTCGAGATTACTTCGTAGCGTGGCTTCTTTCTTTTTCTCGTCGCTCTTCATTGCAGAAGAACGTTCAAGGCCTTTTAGCTTAACTTCTTGTTTGAACAGCTCCCACTTCCGACTGAAGTTCGTCACGTCTGAGCTGCTAAACGAGGTCCGTGCGCATGCGTCAACGGCCTCGACGAATTTATCATCTTGCAGAAGTTTGTTGTTCATTTTCCACAAACCCCAGGAGAACGCGTTTCCACGTTTAGCGGCCCTGCCTAGTGTTAACGACACCAGACAATGGTCGCTAAATGAAACAGGGGTCACTTCGTATTTGTCACATTCACGTACGAGTTCTACGGAAAGATACACCCTGTCGAGCCGCGCATGACTATTGCCCTGAAAGTGTGTATAGCGAACGGTGCCTGCATTGCTCATGCTATCACCTGCATCTTCCAGGGCGCAGCCGGCTACTATCTCATTCAGTACCACTGTACTGGCGTCTCTGAAATTGGTCGTGCTGCTTTTGTCGCGCGCTGAGCAAACACAATTATAATCGCCCATTAAAATTAAGAGCCGTTCCGTCTCACACCATGGACGCATTTCTTCAAAGAAAGCCTTCCTTTCGGCTGTATTGGTGGGCCCGTAGACACACATTACACGCCATTCATTGGAACAAAACTCCAAGTCGCACACAACATACCGCCCCGTTTCCGAGGCGGTGACAGTCTTTAGAGCGGCCCCTAAGCTTCTCCGAATGAGAAGTGCGCAACCCGCAGAAAACCCGACCGCATGCGACACGCACACATCATAGCCCGCAATAAAGGGCCGCACCATACGATCCGTCTGGTCCTCCCTCCCAACTTTGGTCTCTTGCAAGGCCACGATGTCCAAATCCTCATCTGTTACGAGTCGATACACCTGATTTTGACGTCTCCGATCCGAAAATCCCCTGACGTTAAGCGTGGCGATGCGCATTGGTTTGCTCAAGTAAACCATGTTTTAGGAGGGAGCTAGACTTATCGCACAACACTTACATTCATGCAGCACGAAAAAGAACGACGCTTCATCAACTGCAAACATCCCATACACGCTCCAAAATCCCGCACTTATAAAACATTCGTATGGCCTGCGGGATTCACGGCCGCTGCAATACACACTGCCACCCTCCCCCCAGCCAAACCTAAAGCTCAAAGCATAAGCATCAGGAACACAATACCCCCTCCAAAAATACTGCCTTGACCCAACTACACTGTTGCGTTTAGTTCGTTGGCGATTCAAGACAGCAGCGCAACAACAAACACTGAGGAACAGGATGGCGACTACCTTTCGTAGTGACGTGCTGGCTAGGAGGGCGGAGCCGAAGTTTTCGTTCGGTCTGGTGGGACGTTGGGCTTCGGCTTGAAGCTCGGACGTCTCACTGAAACCGCCTTAGCCGGGGGCTCCTCGCTGCTGGTGAGTCCGTCACCCTGCTCTGTGTCGTTGCTTTCTCGTTGTCGCTTTGCCACGGCCCCACTCAGGTCCATTTGCACGGCTTCGGCTGCTAGAGCCGACACCTCCGTCGTTCCCTGACTGGCCGCTCCGGTTCCGTTGTCCTCGTTCGACGAGACGTGAGGGGGAGGCGTCTTCGGCTCGACCGGCTGCTCCTTTTCAGGAACGCGCTGGCCAGCCTCGGCCTCGACCCGCCCCACCGACGTCGACTCCTTCACCGCCTTGTCGGCTACTCCTGCAGCTGTCTCCTCCGCTTCTGCCTCGTCCATGAGGTTTTCGCGGAGGTCGTCCTCCCTCGCTGGACCGGTGACGCTGGCATAGGACTTAACGCAGGCGCTTGCATCATGCCCGAAGCGACGGCACGAAGAACACTTCGGAACCTTGCATTCTCGCCTGACGTGCCCCTTGAGGTTGCAACGTAAGCACTGCGGGGCCCTTCCGGCGACGACGACGAGGGCCTTGTCACCCGCCACGCGAAGTTCGTGCGGCAGGTCGTCGATGGTCACGCCCGCCTTCAACTTGAGGGTCACCGTACGAAGTGTCGAGCCCTTGTCTTGGATGCCTTCGACGCGCCACCGCTCCCTGCGCACCTCGCCGACACGCCCGTACGGCGCCAGCGCAGCGCGAACGGCGTCGTCCGGCACGTTGTGCAGCAGCCAGTGAAGCTTGAGGCGGGCTTCTTGATTAGACGGGTCGATAACAAGGCACCGACGATCCTTCACCTTGATATCAGCGAGCGCAGAAATTTTCTTTACACCCTCCGCCGACTTGAACGTCACTGCCCAAACGTGACTCATCTGGTACGCCCCCAACGCCACGACGTCGGGGAGCAGTTCCAGACGAGCCAAAACGTCCCGAAAGTCCTCAACACGGTAAGGCCGGGCACGCATGTCGGCATGAAGAAAAACCGTGTTTAAAACCGACTGACCTGAAGGAAACTGTGGCAAAAGTACTTGGTAATCATCAGCATCCTGGGCATATATCCTGTTACCGCGGGCCGAAAGGCCCGCTGAAGCCGCTCCTTGGGCGGAGCTCGACATTCTGCGACCGCACGCTAGCGCTACCGGAAGCAGAATCCCCTACTGCGCTACCGAGGCAGATGTTGTGACCCGTGCTCGGGCTCGTTTTCTCGCGCAATTCATCGCGTGCCAATGTTTGGGCTCTAATCACGGGGAACAACGTAAAGTGACCGACTGCGCATGCCTATCATAGCCATAGTCCAACTCCGGCGCCTTTAATTAGTCACAGTGGCAAGACTGGGAAAGTTCCTTTAGGATGACACCACTGAGCCGCATGATGTGTAAAAAAAGAACGCTCCGCCTGCCCCGGGTGAGGCTCGAACTCACGACCTTCAGATTATGAGACTGACGCGCTGCCTACTGCGCTACCGAGGCGGATGTTGTGACCCGTGCTCGGTCTCGTTTTCTCGCGCAATTCATCGCGTGCCAATGTTTGGGCTCTAATCACAGGGAACAACGTAAAGTGACCGACCGCGCATACCTATCATAGCCATAGTCCAACTCCGGCGCCTTTAATTAGTCACAGTGGCGAGACTGGGAAAGTTCCTTTAGGATGACACCACTGAGCCGCATGATGTGTAAAAAAAGAACGCTCCGCCTGCCCCGGGTGAGGCTCGAACTCACGACCTTCAGATTATGAGACTGGAGCGCTGCCTACTGCGCTACCGAGGCGGATGTTGTGACCCGTGCTCGGGCTCGTTTTCTCGCGCAATTCATCGCGTGCCAAAGTTTGGGCTCTAATCACGGGGAACAACGTAAAGTGACCGACCGCGCATACCTATCATAGCCATAGTCCAACTCCGGCGCCTTTAATTAGTCACAGTGGCGAGACTGGGAAAGTTCCTTTAGGATGACACATCTGAGCCGCATGATGTGTAAAAAAAGAACGCTCCGCCTGCCCCGGGTGAGGCTCGAACTCACGACCTTCAGATTATGAGACTGACGCGCTGCCTACTGCGCTACCGAGGCGGATGTTGTGACCCGTGCTCGGGCTCGTTTTCTCGCGCAATTCATCGCGTGCCAAAGTTTGGGCTCTAATCACGGGGAACAACGTAAAGTGACCGACCGCGCATGCCTATCATAACCATAGTCCAACTCCGGCGCCTTTAATTAGTCACAGTGGCGAGACTGGGAAAGTTCCTTTAGGATGACACCACTGAGCCGCATGATGTGTAAAAAAAGAACGCCCCGCCTGCCCCGGGTGAGGCTCGAACTCACGACCTTCAGATTATGAGACTGACGCGCTGCCTACTGCGCTACCGAGGCGGATGTTGTGACCCGTGATCGGGCTCGTTTTCTCGCGCAATTCATCGCGTGCCAATGTTTGGGCTCTAATCACGGGGAACAACGTAAAGTGACCGACCGCGCATACCTATCATAACCATAGTCCAACTCCGGCGCCTTTAATTAGTCACAGTGGCGAGACTGGGAAAGTTCCTTTAGGATGACACCACTGAGCCGCATGATGTGTAAAAAAAGAACGCTCCGCCTGCCCCGGGTGAGGCTCGAACTCACGACCTTCAGAGTATGAGACTGACGCGCTGCCCTACTGCGCTACCGATGCGGATGTTGTGACCCGTGCTCGGGCTCGTTTTCTCGCGCAATTCATCGCGTGCCAAAGTTTGGGCTCTAATCACGGGAAACAACGTAAAGTGACCGACCGCGCATGCCTATCATAACCATAGTCCAACTCCGGCGCCTTTAATTAGTCACAGTGGCGAGGCTGGGAAAGTTCCTTTAGGATGACACATCTGAGCCGCATGATGTGTAAAAAAAGAACGCTCCGCCTGCCCCGGGTGAGGCTCGAACTCACGACCTTCAGATTATGAGACTGACGCGCTGCCTACTGCGCTACCGAGGCGGATGTTGTGACCCGTGCTCGGGCTCGTTTTCTCGCGCAATTCATCGCGTGCCAATGTTTGGGCTCTAATCACGGGGAACAACGTAAAGTGACCGACCGCGCATGCCTATCATAACCATAGTCCAACTCCGGCGCCTTTAATTAGTCACAGTGGCGAGACTGGGAAAGTTCCTTTAGGATGACACCACTGAGCCGCATGATGTGTAAAAAAAGAACGCCCCGCCTGCCCCGGGTGAGGCTCGAACTCACGACCTTCAGATTATGAGACTGACGCGCTGCCTACTGCGCTACCGAGGCGGATGTTGTGACCCGTGCTCGGGCTCGTTTTCTCGCGCAATTCATCGCGTGCCAAAGTTTGGGCTCTAATCACGGGGAACAACATAAAGTGACCGACCGCGCATGCCTATCATAACCATAGTCCAACTCCGGCGCCTTTAATTAGTCACAGTGGCGAGACTGGGAAAGTTCCTATAGGATGATACATCTGAGCCGCATGATGTGTAAAAAAGAACGCTCCGCCTGCCCCGGGTGAGGCTCGAACTCACGACCTTCAGATTATGAGACTGACGCGCTGCCTACTGCGCTACGTGGGCGGATGTTGTGACCCGTGCTCGGGCTCGTTTTCTTGCGCAATTCATCGCGTGCCAAAGTTTGGGCTCTAATCACGGGGAACAACGTAAAGTGACCGACCGCACATGCCTATCATAACCATAGTCCAACTCCGGCGCCTTTAATTAGTCACAGTGACGAGACTGGGAAAGTTCCTTTAGGATGACACCACTGAGCCGCATGATGTGTAAAAAAAGAACGCCCCGCCTGCCCCGGGTGAGGCTCGAACTCACGACCTTCAGATTATGAGACTGACGCGCTGCCTACTGCGCTACCGAGGCGGATGTTGTGACCCGTGCTGGGTCTCGTTTTCTCGCGCAATTCATCGCGTGCCAATGTTTGGGCTCTAATCACGGGGAACAACGTAAAGTGACCGACCGCGCATACCTATCATAGCCATAGTCCAACTCCGGCGCCTTTAATTAGTCACAGTGGCGAGACTGGGAAAGTTCCTTTAGGATGACACCACTGAGCCGCATGATGTGTAAAAAAACAACGCTCCGCCTGCCCCGGGTGAGGCTCGAACTCACGACCTTCAGATTATGAGACTGACGCGCTGCCTACTGCGCTACCGAGGCGGATGTTGTGACCCGTGCTCGGGCTCGTTTTCTCGCGCAATTCATCGAGTGCCAAAGTTTAGGCTGTAATCACGGGGAACAACGTAAAGTGACCGAACGCGCATGCCTATCATAACCATAGTCCAACTCCGGCGCCTTTAATTAGTCACAGTGGCGAGACTGGGAAAGTTCCTTTAGGATGACACCACTGAGCCGCATGATGTGTAAAAAAAGAACGCTCCGCCTGCCCCGGGTGAGGCTCGAACTCACGACCTTCAGATTATGAGACTGACGCGCTGCCCTACTGCGCTACCGATGCGGATGTTGTGACCCGTGCTCGGGCTCGTTTTCTCGCGCAATTCATCGCGTGCCAATGTTTGGGCTCTAATCACGGGGAACAACGTAAAGTGACCGACCGCGCATACCTATCATACCCATAGTCGAACTCCGGCGCCTTTAATTAGTCACAGTGGCGAGACTGGGAAAGTTCCTTTAGGATGACAGTACTGAGCCGCATGATGTGTAAAAAAAGAACGCTCCGCCTGCCCCGGGTGAGGCTCGAACTCACGACCTCCAGATTATGAGACTGACGCGCTGCCTACTGCGCTACCGAGGCGGATGTTGTGACCCGTGCTCGGGCTCGTTTTCTCGCGCAATTCATCGCGTGCCAAAGTTTGGGCTCTAATCACGGGGAACAACGTAAAGTGACCGACCGCGCATGCCTATCATAACCATAGTCCAACTCCGGCGCCTTTAATTAGTCACAGTGGCGAGGCTGGGAAAGTTCCTTTAGGATGACACATCTGAGCCGCATGATGTGTAAAAAAAGAACGCTCCGCCTGCCCCGGGTGAGGCTCGAACTCACGACCTTCAGATTATGAGACTGACGCGCTGCCTACTGCGCTACCGAGGCGGATGTTGTGACCCGTGCTCGGGCTCGTTTTCTCGCGCAATTCATCGCGTGCCAATGTTTGGGCTCTAATCACGGGGAACAACGTAAAGTGACCGACCGCGCATACCTATCATAGCCATAGTCCAACTCCGGCGCCTTTAATTAGTCACAGTGGCGAGACTGGGAAAGTTCCTTTTGGATGACACCACTGAGCCGCATGATGTGTAAAAAAACAACGCTCCGCCTGCCCCGGGTGAGGCTCGAACTCACGACCTTCAGATTATGAGACTGACGCGCTGCCTACTGCGCTACCGAGGCGGATGTTGTGACCCGTGCTCGGGCTCGTTTTCTCGCGCAATTCATCGAGTGCCAAAGTTTAGGCTGTAATCACGGGGAACAACGTAAAGTGACCGAACGCGCATGCCTATCATAACCATAGTCCAACTCCGGCGCCTTTAATTAGTCACAGTGGCGAGACTGGGAAAGTTCCTTTAGGATGACACCACTGAGCCGCATGATGTGTAAAAAAAGAACGCTCCGCCTGCCCCGGGTGAGGCTCGAACTCACGACCTTCAGATTATGAGACTGACGCGCTGCCCTACTGCGCTACCGATGCGGATGTTGTGACCCGTGCTCGGGCTCGTTTTCTCGCGCAATTCATCGCGTGCCAATGTTTGGGCTCTAATCACGGGGAACAACGTAAAGTGACCGACCGCGCATACCTATCATACCCATAGTCCAACTCCGGCGCCTTTAATTAGTCACAGTGGCGAGACTGGGAAAGTTCCATTAGGATGACACCCCTGAGCCGCATGATGTGTAAAAAAAGAACGCTCCGCCTGCCCCGGGTGAGGCTCGAACTCACGACCTTCAGATTATGAGACTGACGCGCTGCCTACTGCGCTACCGAGGCGGATGTTGTGACCCGTGCTCGGGCTCGTTTTCTCGCGCAATTCATCGCGTGCCAAAGTTTGGGCTCTAATCACGGGGAACAACGTAAAGTGACCGACCGCGCATGCCTATCATAACCACAGTCCAACTCCGGCGCATTAAATTAGTTACAGTGGCGAGACTGGGAAAGTTCCTTTAGGATGACACCACTGAGCCGCATGATGTGTAAAAAAAGAACGCCCCGCCTGCCCCGGGTGAGGCTCGAACTCACGACCTTCAGATTATGAGACCGACGCGCTGCCTACTGCGCTACCGAGGCGGATGTTGTGACCCGTGCTCGGGCTCGTTTTCTCGCGCAATTCATCGCGTGCCAAAGTTTGGGCTCTAATCAAGGGGAACAACGTAAAGTGACCGACCGCGCATGCCTATCATAGCCATAGTCCAACTCCGGCGCCTTTAATTAGTCACAGTGGCGAGACTGGGAAAGTTCCTTTAGGATGACACCACTGAGCCGCATGATGTGGAAAAAAGAACGCCCCGCCTGCCCCGGGTGAGGCTCGAACTCACGACCTTCAGATTATGAGACTGACGCGCTGCCTACTGCGCTACCGAGGCGGATGTTGTGACCCGTGATCGGGCTCGTTTTCTCGCGCAATTCATCGCGTGCCAATGTTTGGGCTCTAATCACGGGGAACAACGTAAAGTGACCGACCGCGCATACCTATCATAGCCATAGTCCAACTCCGGCGCCTTTAATTAGTCACAGTGGCGAGACTGGGAAAGTTCCTTTTGGATGACACCACTGAGCCGCATGATGTGTAAAAAAACAACGCTCCGCCTGCCCCGGGTGAGGCTCGAACTCACGACCTTCAGATTATGAGACTGACGCGCTGCCTACTGCGCTACCGAGGCGGATGTTGTGACCCGTGCTCGGGCTCGTTTTCTCGCGCAATTCATCGAGTGCCAAAGTTTAGGCTGTAATCACGGGGAACAACGTAAAGTGACCGAACGCGCATGCCTATCATAACCATAGTCCAACTCCGGCGCCTTTAATTAGTCACAGTGGCGAGACTGGGAAAGTTCCTTTAGGATGACACCACTGAGCCGCATGATGTGTAAAAAAAGAACGCTCCGCCTGCCCCGGGTGAGGCTCGAACTCACGACCTTCAGATTATGAGACTGACGCGCTGCCCTACTGCGCTACCGATGCGGATGTTGTGACCCGTGCTCGGGCTCGTTTTCTCGCGCAATTCATCGCGTGCCAATGTTTGGGCTCTAATCACGGGGAACAACGTAAAGTGACCGACCGCGCATACCTATCATACCCATAGTCGAACTCCGGCGCCTTTAATTAGTCACAGTGGCGAGACTGGGAAAGTTCCTTTAGGATGACAGTACTGAGCCGCATGATGTGTAAAAAAAGAACGCTCCGCCTGCCCCGGGTGAGGCTCGAACTCACGACCTCCAGATTATGAGACTGACGCGCTGCCTACTGCGCTACCGAGGCGGATGTTGTGACCCGTGCTCGGGCTCGTTTTCTCGCGCAATTCATCGCGTGCCAAAGTTTGGGCTCTAATCACGGGGAACAACGTAAAGTGACCGACCGCGCATGCCTATCATAACCATAGTCCAACTCCGGCGCCTTTAATTAGTCACAGTGGCGAGGCTGGGAAAGTTCCTTTAGGATGACACATCTGAGCCGCATGATGTGTAAAAAAAGAACGCTCCGCCTGCCCCGGGTGAGGCTCGAACTCACGACCTTCAGATTATGAGACTGACGCGCTGCCTACTGCGCTACCGAGGCGGATGTTGTGACCCGTGCTCGGGCTCGTTTTCTCGCGCAATTCATCGCGTGCCAATGTTTGGGCTCTAATCACGGGGAACAACGTAAAGTGACCGACCGCGCATGCCTATCATAACCATAGTCCAACTCCGGCGCCTTTAATTAGTCACAGTGGCGAGACTGGGAAAGTTCCTTTAGGATGACACCACTGAGCCGCATGATGTGTAAAAAAAGAACGCCCCGCCTGCCCCGGGTGAGGCTCGAACTCACGACCTTCAGATTATGAGACTGACGCGCTGCCTACTGCGCTACCGAGGCGGATGTTGTGACCCGTGCTCGGGCTCGTTTTCTCGCGCAATTCATCGCGTGCCAAAGTTTGGGCTCTAATCACGGGGAACAACATAAAGTGACCGACCGCGCATGCCTATCATAACCATAGTCCAACTCCGGCGCCTTTAATTAGTCACAGTGGCGAGACTGGGAAAGTTCCTATAGGATGATACATCTGAGCCGCATGATGTGTAAAAAAGAACGCTCCGCCTGCCCCGGGTGAGGCTCGAACTCACGACCTTCAGATTATGAGACTGACGCGCTGCCTACTGCGCTACCGGGGCGGATGTTGTGACCCGTGCTCGGGCTCGTTTTCTTGCGCAATTCATCGCGTGCCAAAGTTTGGGCTCTAATCACGGGGAACAACGTAAAGTGACCGACCGCACATGCCTATCATAACCATAGTCCAACTCCGGCGCCTTTAATTAGTCACAGTGACGAGACTGGGAAAGTTCCTTTAGGATGACACCACTGAGCCGCATGATGTGTAAAAAAAGAACGCCCCGCCTGCCCCGGGTGAGGCTCGAACTCACGACCTTCAGATTATGAGACTTACGCGCTGCCTACTGCGCTACCGAGGCGGATGTTGTGACCCGTGCTGGGTCTCGTTTTCTCGCGCAATTCATCGCGTGCCAATGTTTGGGCTCTAATCACGGGGAACAACGTAAAGTGACCGACCGCGCATACCTATCATAGCCATAGTCCAACTCCGGCGCCTTTAATTAGTCACAGTGGCGAGACTGGGAAAGTTCCTTTAGGATGACACCACTGAGCCGCATGATGTGTAAAAAAAGAACGCTCCGCCTGCCCCGGGTGAGGCTCGAACTCACGACCTTCAGGTTATGAGACTGACGCGCTGCCTACTGCGCTACCGAGGCGGATGTTGTGACCCGTGCTCGGGCTCGTTTTCTCGCGCAATTCATCGCGTGCCAAAGTTTGGGCTCTAATCACGGGGAACAACGTAAAGTGACCGACCGCGCATACCTATCATAGCCATAGTCCAACTCCGGCGCCTTTAATTAGTCACAGTGGCGAGACTGGGAAAGTTCCTTTAGGATGACACCACTGAGCCGCATGATGTGTAAAAAAAGAACGCTCCGCCTGCCCCGGGTGAGGCTCGAACTCACGACCTTCAGATTATGAGACTGACGCGCTGCCCTACTGCGCTACCGATGCGGATATTGTGACCCGTGCTCGGGCTCGTTTTCTCGCGCAATTCATCGCGTGCCAATGTTTGGGCTCTAATCACGGGGAACAACGTAAAGTGACCGACCGCGCATACCTATCATACCCATAGTCCAACTCCGGCGCCTTTAATTAGTCACAGTGGCGAGACTGGGAAAGTTCCTTTAGGATGACACCCCTGAGCCGCATGATGTGTAAAAAAAGAACGCTCCGCCTGCCCCGGGTGAGGCTCGAACTCACGACCTTCAGATTATGAGACTGACGCGCTGCCTACTGCGCTACCGAGGCGGATGTTGTGACCCGTGCTCGGGCTCGTTTTCTCGCGCAATTCATCGCGTGCCAAAGTTTGGGCTCTAATCACGGGGAACAACGTAAAGTGACCGACCGCGCATGCCTATCATAGCCATAGTCCAACTCTGGCGCCTTTAATTAGTCACAGTGGCGAGACTGGGAAAGTTCCTTTAGGATGACACCACTGAGCCGCATGATGTGTAAAAAAAGAACGCTCCGCCTGCCCCGGGTGAGGCTCGAACTCACGACCTTCAGATTATGAGACTGACGCGCTGCCTACTGCGCTACCGAGGCGGATGTTGTGACCCGTGCTCGGGCTCGTTTTCTCGCGCAATTCATCGCGTGCCAAAGTTTGGGCTCTAATCACGGGGAACAACGTAAAGTGACCGACCGCGCATGCCTATCATAACCATAGTCCAACTCCGGCGCCTTTAATTAGTCACAGTGGCGAGACTGGGAAAGTTCCTATAGGATGACACATCTGAGCCGCATGATGTGTAAAAAAAGAACGCTCCGCCTGCCCCGGGTGAGGCTGGAACTCACGACCTTCAGATTATGAGACTGACGCGCTGCCTACTGCGCTACCGAGGCGGATGTTGTGACCCGTGCTCGGGCTCGTTTTCTCGCGCAATTCATCGCGTGCCAAAGTTTGGGCTCTAATCACGGGGAACAACATAAAGTGACCGACCGCGCATGCCTATCATAACCATAGTCCAACTCCGGCGCCTTTAATTAGTCACAGTGGCGAGACTGGGAAAGTTCCTATAGGATGACACATCTGAGCCGCATGATGTGTAAAAAAAGAACGCTCCGCCTGCCCCGGGTGAGGCTCGAACTCACGACCTTCAGATTATGAGACTGACGCGCTGCCTACTGCGCTACCGAGGCGGATGTTGTGACCCGTGCTCGGGCTCGTTTTCTTGCGCAATTCATCGCGTGCCAAAGTTTGGGCTCTAATCACGGGGAACAACGTAAAGTGACCGACCGCGCATACCTATCATAGCCATAGTCCAACTCCGGCGCCTTTAATTAGTCACAGTGGCGAGACTGGGAAAGTTCCTTTAGGATGACACATCTGAGCCGCATGATGTGTAAAAAAAGAACGCTCCGCCTGCCCCGGGTGAAGCTCGAACTCACGACCTTCAGATTATGAGACTGACGCGCTGCCTACTGCGCTACCGAGGCGGATGTTGTGACCCGTGCTCGGGCTCGTTTTCTCGCGCAATTCATCGCGTGCCAAAGTTTGGGCTCTAATCACGGGGAACAACGTAAAGTGACCGACCGCGCATGCCTATCATAACCATAGTCCAACTCCGGCGCCTTTAATTAGTCACAGTGGCGAGACTGGGAAAGTTCCTTTAGGATGACACCACTGAGCCGCATGATGTGTAAAAAAAGAACGCCCCGCCTGCCCCGGGTGAGGCTCGAACTCACGACCTTCAGATTATGAGACTGACGCGCTGCCTACTGCGCTACCGAGGCGGATGTTGTGACCCGTGATCGGGCTCGTTTTCTCGCGCAATTCATCGCGTGCCAATGTTTGGGCTCTAATCACGGGGAACAACGTAAAGTGACCGACCGCGCATACCTATCATAGCCATAGTCCAACTCCGGCGCCTTTAATTAGTCACAGTGGCGAGACTGGGAAAGTTCCTTTTGGATGACACCACTGAGCCGCATGATGTGTAAAAAAACAACGCTCCGCCTGCCCCGGGTGAGGCTCGAACTCACGACCTTCAGATTATGAGACTGACGCGCTGCCTACTGCGCTACCGAGGCGGATGTTGTGACCCGTGCTCGGGCTCGTTTTCTCGCGCAATTCATCGCGTGCCAAAGTTTAGGCTCTAATCACGGGGAACAACGTAAAGTGACCGACCGCGCATACCTATCATAGCCATAGTCCAACTCTGGCGCCTTTAATTAGTCACAGTGGCGAGACTGGGAAAGTTCCTTTAGGATGACACCACTGAGCCGCATGATGTGTAAAAAAAGAACGCTCCGCCTGCCCCGGGTGAGGCTCGAACTCACGACCTTCAGATTATGAGACTGACGCGCTGCCTACTGCGCTACCGAGGCGGATGTTGTGACCCGTGCTCGGGCTCGTTTTCTCGCGCAATTCATCGCGTGCTAAAGTTTGGGCTCTAATCACGGGGAACAACGTAAAGTGACCGACCGCGCATGCCTATCATAACCATAGTCCAACTCCGGCGCCTTTAATTAGTCACAGTGGCGAGACTGGGAAAGTTCCTATAGGATGACACATCTGAGCCGCATGATGTGTAAAAAAAGAACGCTCCGCCTGCCCCGGGTGAGGCTCGAACTCACGACCTTCAGATTATGAGACTGACGCGCTGCCTACTGCGCTACCGAGGCGGATGTTGTGACCCGTGCTCGGGCTCGTTTTCTCGCGCAATTCATCGCGTGCCAAAGTTTGGGCTCTAATCACGGGGAACAACATAAAGTGACCGACCGCGCATGCCTATCATAACCATAGTCCAACTCCGGCGCCTTTAATTAGTCACAGTGGCGAGACTGGGAAAGTTCCTTTAGGATGACACCACTGAGCCGCATGATGTGTAAAAAAAGAACGCTCCGCCTGCCCCGGGTGAGGCTCGAACTCACGACCTTCAGATTATGAGACTGACGCGCTGCCTACTGCGCTACCGAGGCGGATGTTGTGACCCGTGCTCGGTCTCGTTTTCTCGCGCAATTCATCGCGGGCCAATGTTTGGGCTCTAATCACGGGGAACAACGTGAAGTGACCGACTGCGCATACCTATCATAGCCATAGTCCAACTCCGGCGCCTTTAATTAGTCACAGTGGCGAGACTGGGAAAGTTCCTTTAGGATGACACCACTGAGCCGCATGATGTGTAAAAAAAGAACGCTCCGCCTGCCCCGGGTGAGGCTCGAACTCACGACCTTCAGATTATGAGACTGACGCGCTGCCTACTGCGCTACCGAGGCGGATGTTGTGACCCGTGCTCGGGCTCGTTTTCTCGCGCAATTCATCGCGTGCCAAAGTTTAGGCTCTAATCACGGGGAACAACGTAAAGTGACCGACCGCGCATACCTATCATAGCCATAGTCCAACTCTGGCGCCTTTAATTAGTCACAGTGGCGAGACTGGGAAAGTTCCTTTAGGATGACACCACTGAGCCGCATGATGTGTAAAAAAAGAACGCTCCGCCTGCCCCGGGTGAGGCTCGAACTCACGACCTTCAGATTATGAGACTGACGCGCTGCCTACTGCGCTACCGAGGCGGATGTTGTGACCCGTGCTCGGGCTCGTTTTCTCGCACAATTCATCGCGTGCCAAAGTTTGGGCTCTAATCACGGGGAACAACGTAAAGTGACCGACCGCGCATGCCTATCATAACCATAGTCCAACTCCGGCGCCTTTAATTAGTCACAGTGGCGAGACTGGGAAAGTTCCTATAGGATGACACATCTGAGCCGCATGATGTGTAAAAAAAGAACGCTCCGCCTGCCCCGGGTGAGGCTCGAACTCACGACCTTCAGATTATGAGACTGACGCGCTGCCTACTGCGCTACCGAGGCGGATGTTGTGACCCGTGCTCGGGCTCGTTTTCTCGCGCAATTCATCGCGTGCCAAAGTTTGGGCTCTAATCACGGGGAACAACATAAAGTGACCGACCGCGCATGCCTATCATAACCATAGTCCAACTCCGGCGCCTTTAATTAGTCACAGTGGCGAGACTGGGAAAGTTCCTATAGGATGACACATCTGAGCCGCATGATGTGTAAAAAAAGAACGCTCCGCCTGCCCCGGGTGAGGCTCGAACTCACGACCTTCAGATTATGAGACTGACGCGCTGCCTACTGCGCTACCGAGGCGGATGTTGTGACCCGTGCTCGGGCTCGCTTTCTTGCGCAATTCATCGCGTGCCAAAGTTTGGGCTCTAATCACGGGGAACAACGTAAAGTGACCGACCGCGCATACCTATCATAGCCATAGTCCAACTCCGGCGCCTTTAATTAGTCACAGTGGCGAGACTGGGAAAGTTCCTTTAGGATGACACATCTGAGCCGCATGATGTGTAAAAAAAGAACGCTCCGCCTGCCCCGGGTGAAGCTCGAACTCACGACCTTCAGATTATGAGACTGACGCGCTGCCTACTGCGCTACCGAGGCGGATGTTGTGACCCGTGCTCGGGCTCGTTTTCTCGCGCAATTCATCGCGTGCCAAAGTTTGGGCTCTAATCACGGGGAACAACGTAAAGTGACCGACCGCGCATGCCTATCATAACCATAGTCCAACTCCGGCGCCTTTAATTAGTCACAGTGGCGAGACTGGGAAAGTTCCTTTAGGATGACACCACTGAGCCGCATGATGTGTAAAAAAAGAACGCCCCGCCTGCCCCGGGTGAGGCTCGAACTCACGACCTTCAGATTATGAGACTGACGCGCTGCCTACTGCGCTACCGAGGCGGATGTTGTGACCCGTGATCGGGCTCGTTTTCTCGCGCAATTCATCGCGTGCCAATGTTTGGGCTCTAATCACGGGGAACAACGTAAAGTGACCGACCGCGCATACCTATCATAGCCATAGTCCAACTCCGGCGCCTTTAATTAGTCACAGTGGCGAGACTGGGAAAGTTCCTTTTGGATGACACCACTGAGCCGCATGATGTGTAAAAAAACAACGCTCCGCCTGCCCCGGGTGAGGCTCGAACTCACGACCTTCAGATTATGAGACTGACGCGCTGCCTACTGCGCTACCGAGGCGGATGTTGTGACCCGTGCTCGGGCTCGTTTTCTCGCGCAATTCATCGAGTGCCAAAGTTTAGGCTGTAATCACGGGGAACAACGTAAAGTGACCGAACGCGCATGCCTATCATAACCATAGTCCAACTCCGGCGCCTTTAATTAGTCACAGTGGCGAGACTGGGAAAGTTCCTTTAGGATGACACCACTGAGCCGCATGATGTGTAAAAAAAGAACGCTCCGCCTGCCCCGGGTGAGGCTCGAACTCACGACCTTCAGATTATGAGACTGACGCGCTGCCCTACTGCGCTACCGATGCGGATGTTGTGACCCGTGCTCGGGCTCGTTTTCTCGCGCAATTCATCGCGTGCCAATGTTTGGGCTCTAATCACGGGGAACAACGTAAAGTGACCGACCGCGCATACCTATCATACCCATAGTCGAACTCCGGCGCCTTTAATTAGTCACAGTGGCGAGACTGGGAAAGTTCCTTTAGGATGACAGTACTGAGCCGCATGATGTGTAAAAAAAGAACGCTCCGCCTGCCCCGGGTGAGGCTCGAACTCACGACCTCCAGATTATGAGACTGACGCGCTGCCTACTGCGCTACCGAGGCGGATGTTGTGACCCGTGCTCGGTCTCGTTTTCTCGCGCAATTCATCGCGGGCCAATGTTTGGGCTCTAATCACGGGGAACAACGTGAAGTGACCGACTGCGCATACCTATCATAGCCATAGTCCAACTCCGGCGCCTTTAATTAGTCACAGTGGCGAGACTGGGAAAGTTCCTTTAGGATGACACCACTGAGCCGCATGATGTGTAAAAAAAGAACGCTCCGCCTGCCCCGGGTGAGGCTCGAACTCACGACCTTCAGATTATGAGACTGACGCGCTGCCTACTGCGCTACCGAGGCGGATGTTGTGACCCGTGCTCGGGCTCGTTTTCTCGCGCAATTCATCGCGTGCCAAAGTTTAGGCTCTAATCACGGGGAACAACGTAAAGTGACCGACCGCGCATACCTATCATAGCCATAGTCCAACTCTGGCGCCTTTAATTAGTCACAGTGGCGAGACTGGGAAAGTTCCTTTAGGATGACACCACTGAGCCGCATGATGTGTAAAAAAAGAACGCTCCGCCTGCCCCGGGTGAGGCTCGAACTCACGACCTTCAGATTATGAGACTGACGCGCTGCCTACTGCGCTACCGAGGCGGATGTTGTGACCCGTGCTCGGGCTCGTTTTCTCGCGCAATTCATCGCGTGCCAAAGTTTGGGCTCTAATCACGGGGAACAACGTAAAGTGACCGACCGCGCATGCCTATCATAACCATAGTCCAACTCCGGCGCCTTTAATTAGTCACAGTGGCGAGACTGGGAAAGTTCCTATAGGATGACACATCTGAGCCGCATGATGTGTAAAAAAAGAACGCTCCGCCTGCCCCGGGTGAGGCTCGAACTCACGACCTTCAGATTATGAGACTGACGCGCTGCCTACTGCGCTACCGAGGCGGATGTTGTGACCCGTGCTCGGGCTCGTTTTCTCGCGCAATTCATCGCGTGCCAAAGTTTGGGCTCTAATCACGGGGAACAACATAAAGTGACCGACCGCGCATGCCTATCATAACCATAGTCCAACTCCGGCGCCTTTAATTAGTCACAGTGGCGAGACTGGGAAAGTTCCTATAGGATGACACATCTGAGCCGCATGATGTGTAAAAAAAGAACGCTCCGCCTGCCCCGGGTGAGGCTCGAACTCACGACCTTCAGATTATGAGACTGACGCGCTGCCTACTGCGCTACCGAGGCGGATGTTGTGACCCGTGCTCGGGCTCGTTTTCTTGCGCAATTCATCGCGTGCCAAAGTTTGGGCTCTAATCACGGGGAACAACGTAAAGTGACCAACCGCGCATACCTATCATAGCCATAGTCCAACTCCGGCGCCTTTAATTAGTCACAGTGGCGAGACTGGGAAAGTTCCTTTAGGATGACACATCTGAGCCGCATGATGTGTAAAAAAAGAACGCTCCGCCTGCCCCGGGTGAAGCTCGAACTCACGACCTTCAGATTATGAGACTGACGCGCTGCCTACTGCGCTACCGAGGCGGATGTTGTGACCCGTGCTCGGGCTCGTTTTCTCGCGCAATTCATCGCGTGCCAAAGTTTGGGCTCTAATCACGGGGAACAACGTAAAGTGACCGACCGCGCATGCCTATCATAACCATAGTCCAACTCCGGCGCCTTTAATTAGTCACAGTGGCGAGACTGGGAAAGTTCCTTTAGGATGACACCACTGAGCCGCATGATGTGTAAAAAAAGAACGCCCCGCCTGCCCCGGGTGAGGCCGAACTCACGACCTTCAGATTATGAGACTGACGCGCTGCCTACTGCGCTACCGAGGCGGATGTTGTGACCCGTGATCGGGCTCGTTTTCTCGCGCAATTCATCGCGTGCCAATGTTTGGGCTCTAATCACGGGGAACAACGTAAAGTGACCGACCGCGCATACCTATCATAGCCATAGTCCAACTCCGGCGCCTTTAATTAGTCACAGTGGCGAGACTGGGAAAGTTCCTTTTGGATGACACCACTGAGCCGCATGATGTGTAAAAAAACAACGCTCCGCCTGCCCCGGGTGAGGCTCGAACTCACGACCTTCAGATTATGAGACTGACGCGCTGCCTACTGCGCTACCGAGGCGGATGTTGTGACCCGTGCTCGGGCTCGTTTTCTCGCGCAATTCATCGAGTGCCAAAGTTTAGGCTGTAATCACGGGGAACAACGTAAAGTGACCGAACGCGCATGCCTATCATAACCATAGTCCAACTCCGGCGCCTTTAATTAGTCACAGTGGCGAGACTGGGAAAGTTCCTTTAGGATGACACCACTGAGCCGCATGATGTGTAAAAAAAGAACGCTCCGCCTGCCCCGGGTGAGGCTCGAACTCACGACCTTCAGATTATGAGACTGACGCGCTGCCCTACTGCGCTACCGATGCGGATGTTGTGACCCGTGCTCGGGCTCGTTTTCTCGCGCAATTCATCGCGTGCCAATGTTTGGGCTCTAATCACGGGGAACAACGTAAAGTGACCGACCGCGCATACCTATCATACCCATAGTCGAACTCCGGCGCCTTTAATTAGTCACAGTGGCGAGACTGGGAAAGTTCCTTTAGGATGACAGTACTGAGCCGCATGATGTGTAAAAAAAGTACGCTCCGCCTGCCCCGGGTGAGGCTCGAACTCACGACCTTCAGATTATGAGACTGACGCGCTGCCTACTGCGCTACCAAGGCGGATGTTGTGACCCGTGCTCGGGCTCGTTTTCTCGCGCAATTCATCGCGTGCCAAAGTTTGGGCTCTAATCACGGGGAACAACGTAAAGTGACCGACCGCGCATGCCTATCATAACCATAGTCCAACTCCGGCGCCTTTAATTAGTCACAGTGGCGAGGCTGGGAAAGTTCCTTTAGGATGACACATCTGAGCCGCATGATGTGTAAAAAAAGAACGCTCCGCCTGCCCCGGGTGAGGTTCGAACTCACGACCTTCAGATTATGAGACTGACGCGCTGCCTACTGCGCTACCGAGGCGGATGTTGTGACCCGTGCTCGGGCTCGTTTTCTCGCGCAATTCATCGCGTGCCAATGTTTGGGCTCTAATCACGGGGAACAACGTAAAGTGACCGACCGCGCATGCCTATCATAACCATAGTCCAACTCCGGCGCCTTTAATTAGTCACAGTGGCGAGACTGGGAAAGTTCCTTTAGGATGACACCACTGAGCCGCATGATGTGTAAAAAAAGAACGCCCCGCCTGCTCCGGGTGAGGCTCGAACTCACGACCTTCAGATTATGAGACTGACGCGCTGCCTACTGCGCTACCGAGGCGGATGTTGTGACCCGTGCTCGGGCTCGTTTTCTCGCGCAATTCATCGCGTGCCAAAGTTTGGGCTCTAATCACGGGGAACAACATAAAGTGACCGACCGCGCATGCCTATCATAACCATAGTCCAACTCCGGCGCCTTTAATTAGTCACAGTGGCGAGACTGGGAAAGTTCCTATAGGATGACACATCTGAGCCGCATGATGTGTAAAAAAAGAACGCTCCGCCTGCCCCGGGTGAGGCTCGAACTCACGACCTTCAGATTATGAGACTGACGCGCTGCCTACTGCGCTACCGGGGCGGATGTTGTGACCCGTGCTCGGGCTCGTTTTCTTGCGCAATAATTCGCGTGCCAAAGTTTGGGCTCTAATCACGGGGAACAACGTAAAGTGACCGACCGCACATGCCTATCATAACCATAGTCCAACTCCGGCGCCTTTAATTAGTCACAGTGGCGAGACTGGGAAAGTTCCTTTAGGATGACACCACTGAGCCGCATGATGTGTAAAAAAAGAACGCCCCGCCTGCCCCGGGTGAGGCTCGAACTCACGACCTTCAGATTATGAGACTGACGCGCTGCCTACTGCGCTACCGAGGCGGATGTTGTGACCCGTGCTCGGTCTCGTTTTCTCGCGCAATTCATCGCGTGCCAATGTTTGGGCTCTAATCACGGGGAACAACGTAAAGTGACCGACCGCGCATACCTATCATAGCCATAGTCCAACTCCGGCGCCTTTAATTAGTCACAGTGGCGAGACCATGGAGAAAAAAAAAGCTTAGGAGAGGCCCCCAGCTATTCCCGCGCATTGGCAAAAGTGTGGAGGAAGTCACGTGTTTTCGGCGGCCATTGGAAATCGCGTTAGCAACGGCGTCCTAGCAACAGCCCGCCTGCCGTTCGCCAGTAATGGAGGAAAGGCAGCGCCTGCCTTGTCGTCCGATTGCGAAGATTGCTGCTTCGCTTTGCTGCGCTGTGGTCTTGCGGAACTCGAAAAGGATGCTGCGAGTTGCGAAAGCTGCGCCGATGTGAATATGTCATTTTATTTCTACTTGCAAGTGCACCTTGTACCGCGTCAATCTATTGCTCCGGTCGCGATCACGACGCGCCTATTGAAGTGCAGATATCGTGAACGCGCCGTCCCGTCGTACGCGCGGACACCCGTCTGGTAGATTTTCGGGAAGTGATACACGGTGTGCAGTACGTAGGCGACTTGCAACCGAACGATTCGCAACTCAATTTTTTGGTTATCGCCGCCGCAATATATAGTTTGCTAGGCCGGCAATGCGCGGCAGTGCTTTTGCAACTGTTACACGGTAGATTCCCAGTTGATATAATTCCATCGTCCTATTACCTTAGTAGGTGTCCGTCTGTTGACTGGAAGAGTGCTGGATCTGGAATCTGGATCTTTTTGTGGTCTCGCTCTGGATTTCGCTTTTCAACGCTTCATACTGCGAGGTTAGTGTATGAACGTTTTCAACTGATATCACCTTGAATTTATTGACACTGAGACAAGTTGAAACTTGGCGAAAAAAAGTTTATTGACGCCACCCACCCTCTCATTTTTTTTTACTCAATAAAACGTTTTGCCTCCTCCTCCTCCTCCTCCTGTTCCTCCTCCTTCGTAAAAAATTCTATCGAAGGCACGCGAACAACGGTAAAAACATTCCTCAATTTTTTAGCGTGAAATCTGCATGAAGTACTGCTTACCTATACATATAGAACGGCCGTTTAATTGACTAGTCATCTCTGGGATTGCCAGTGAAACTGCAACGCAAACTTGGGCACTTTCCAGTCCGGTAGCCGCACGGCGTTCGCCCACTGTTTGCGGCGTTCTCCATCGCTTGGGAACCTATAAACGGCGGCGATTGCAAACAAAGGATGAATGCACATCAATGTACAGCAATACTTGTCAGCGGAATGATGCACTAACCGGTGGAAAGTGACGCCCAATTCCTTGGGTACCGATCGCGACTTGCAGCCTGGTACCGAGCATTGCGGCATTGTTAGAGCGAGCCGCTTCGCAAACCTGCTGCGGCCACACTGAAGACGTGTAACAGTGTAACCGCGCGTTTAGGTTCACGGTCACGCGCTGCAAAACGGCCTTCTACCTGCCTATCAGCTGATTTCCGCCGGCTCGGCGCTGGCAGATGCAGACGACAAGAGAGGCGATACAGGACGGAGGAGGCGGAGAAGGTGCACCGAGAGAGAGAGGCAAAACAGTCCGCCAATGGCATGGAGGGCCAATGGTCCGCCATTCGACTTACAGAAATGGCGTTTCCGGCTGCGCTGGGTGTGACGTCAGGGCCTCTCCTAAGCTTTTCTTTCCTCCATGGGCGATACTGGGAAAGTTCCTTTAGGATGACACCGCTGAGCCGCATGATGTGTAAAAAAAGAACGCTCCGCCTGCCCCGGGTGAGGCTCGAACTCACGACCTTCAGATTATGAGACTGACGCGCTGCCTACTGCGCTACCGAGGCGGATGTTGTGACCCGTGCTCGGGCTCGTTTTCTCGCGCAATTCATCGCGTGCCAAAGTTTGGGCTCTAATCACGGGGAACAACGTAAAGTGACCGACCGCGCATACCTATCATAGCCATAGTCCAACTCCGGCGCCTTTAATTAGTCACAGTGGCGAGACTGGGAAAGTTCCTTTAGGATGACACATCTGAGCCGCATGATGTGTAAAAAAAGAACGCTCCGCCTGCCCCGGGTGAAGCTCGAACTCACGACCTTCAGATTATGAGACTGACGCGCTGCCTACTGCGCTACCGAGGCGGATGTTGTGACCCGTGCTCGGGCTCGTTTTCTCGCGCAATTCATCGCGTGCCAAAGTTTGGGCTCTAATCACGGGGAACAACGTAAAGTGACCGACCGCGCATGCCTATCATAACCATAGTCCAACTCCGGCGCCTTTAATTAGTCACAGTGGCGAGACTGGGAAAGTTCCTTTAGGATGACACCACTGAGCCGCATGATGTGTAAAAAAAGAACGCTCCGCCTGCCCCGGGTGAGGCTCGAACTCACGACCTTCAGATTATGAGACTGACGCGCTGCCTACTGCGCTACCGAGGCGGATGTTGTGACCCGTGCTCGGGCTCGTTTTCTCGCGCAATTCATCGAGTGCCAAAGTTTAGGCTGTAATCACGGGGAACAACGTAAAGTGACCGAACGCGCATGCCTATCATAACCATAGTCCAACTCCGGCGCCTTTAATTAGTCACAGTGGCGAGACTGGGAAAGTTCCTTTAGGATGACACCACTGAGCCGCATGATGTGTAAAAAAAGAACGCTCCGCCTGCCCCGGGTGAGGCTCGAACTCACGACCTTCAGATTATGAGACTGACGCGCTGCCCTACTGCGCTACCGATGCGGATGTTGTGACCCGTGCTCGGGCTCGTTTTCTCGCGCAATTCATCGCGTGCCAATGTTTGGGCTCTAATCACGGGGAACAACGTAAAGTGACCGACCGCGCATACCTATCATACCCATAGTCGAACTCCGGCGCCTTTAATTAGTCACAGTGGCGAGACTGGGAAAGTTCCTTTAGGATGACAGTACTGAGCCGCATGATGTGTAAAAAAAGAACGCTCCGCCTGCCCCGGGTGAGGCTCGAACTCACGACCTTCAGATTATGAGACTGACGCGCTGCCTACTGCGCTACCAAGGCGGATGTTGTGACCCGTGCTCGGGCTCGTTTTCTCGTGCAATTCATCGCGTGCCAAAGTTTGGGCTCTAATCACGGGGAACAACGTAAAGTGACCGACCGCGCATGCCTATCATAACCATAGTCCAACTCCGGCGCCTTTAATTAGTCACAGTGGCGAGGCTGGGAAAGTTCCTTTAGGATGACACATCTGAGCCGCATGATGTGTAAAAAAAGAACGCTCCGCCTGCCCCGGGTGAGGTTCGAACTCAGGACCTTCAGATTATGAGACTGACGCGCTGCCTACTGCGCTACCGAGGCGGATGTTGTGACCCGTGCTCGGGCTCGTTTTCTCGCGCAATTCATCGCGTGCCAATGTTTGGGCTCTAATCACGGGGAACAACGTAAAGTGACCGACCGCGCATGCCTATCATAACCATAGTCCAACTCCGGCGCCTTTAATTAGTCACAGTGGCGAGACTGGGAAAGTTCCTTTAGGATGACACCACTGAGCCGCATGATGTGTAAAAAAAGAACGCCCCGCCTGCCCCGGGTGAGGCTCGAACTCACGACCTTCAGATTATGAGACTGACGCGCTGCCTACTGCGCTACCGAGGCGGATGTTGTGACCCGTGCTCGGGCTCGTTTTCTCGCGCAATTCATCGCGTGCCAAAGTTTGGGCTCTAATCACGGGGAACAACATAAAGTGACCGACCGCGCATGCCTATCATAACCATAGTCCAACTCCGGCGCCTTTAATTAGTCACAGTGGCGAGACTGGGAAAGTTCCTATAGGATGACACATCTGAGCCGCATGATGTGTAAAAAAAGAACGCTCCGCCTGCCCCGGGTGAGGCTCGAACTCACGACCTTCAGATTATGAGACTGACGCGCTGCCTACTGCGCTACCGGGGCGGATGTTGTGACCCGTGCTCGGGCTCGTTTTCTTGCGCAATAATTCGCGTGCCAACGTTTGGGCTCTAATCACGGGGAACAACGTAAAGTGACCGACCGCACATGCCTATCATAACCATAGTCCAACTCCGGCGCCTTTAATTAGTCACAGTGGCGAGACTGGGAAAGTTCCTTTAGGATGACACCACTGAGCCGCATGATGTGTAAAAAAAGAACGCCCCGCCTGCCCCGGGTGAGGCTCGAACTCACGACCTTCAGATTATGAGACTGACGCGCTGCCTACTGCGCTACCGAGGCGGATGTTGTGACCCGTGCTCGGTCTCGTTTTCTCGCGCAATTCATCGCGTGCCAATGTTTGGGCTCTAATCACGGGGAACAACGTAAAGTGACCGACCGCGCATACCTATCATAGCCATAGTCCAACTCCGGCGCCTTTAATTAGTCACAGTGGCGAGACCATGGAGGAAAAAAAAGCTTAGGAGAGGCCCCCAGCTATTCCCGCGCATTGGCAAAAGTGTGGAGGAAGTCACGTGTTTTCGGCGGCCATTGGAAATCGCGTTAGCAACGGCGTCCTAGCAACAGCCCGCCTGCCGTTCGCCAGTAATGGAGGAAAGGCAGCGCCTGCCTTGTCGTCCGATTGCGAAGATTGCTGCTTCGCTTTGCTGCGCTGTGGTCTTGCGGAACTCGAAAAGGATGCTGCGAGTTGCGACAGCTGCGCCGATGTGAATATGTCATTTTATTTCTACTTGCAAGTGCACCTTGTACCGCGTCAAGCTATTGCTCCGGTCGCGATCACGACGCGCCTATTGAAGTGCAGATATCGTGAACGCGCCGTCCCGTCGTACGCGCGGACACCCGTCTGGTAGATTTTCGGGAAGTGATACACGGTGTGCAGTACGTAGGCGACTTGCAACCGAACGATTCGCAACTCAATTTTTTGGTTATCGCCGCCGCAATATATAGTTTGCTAGGCCGGCAATGCGCGGCAGTGCTTTTGCAACTGTTACACGGTAGATTCCCAGTTGATATAATTCCATCGTCCTATTACCTTAGTAGGTGTCCGTCTGTTGACTGGAAGAGTGCTGGATCTGGAATCTGGATCTTTTTGTGGTCTCGCTCTGGATTTCGCTTTTCAACGCTTCATACTGCGAGGTTAGTGTATGAACGTTTTCAACTGATATCACCTTGAATTTATTGACACTGAGACAAGTTGAAACTTGGCGAAAAAAAGTTTATTGACGCCACCCACCCTCTCATTTTTTTTTACTCAATAAAACGTTTTGCCTCCTCCTCCTCCTCCTCCTGCTCCTCCTCCTTCGTAAAAAATTCTATCGAAGGCACGCGAACAACGGTAAAAACATTCCTCAATTTTTTAGCGTGAAATCTGCATGAAGTACTGCTTACCTATACATACAGAACGGCCGTTTAATTGACTAGTCATCTCTGGGATTGCCAGTGAAACTGCAACGCAAACTTGGGCACTTTCCAGTCCGGTAGCCGCACGGCGTTCGCCCACTGTTTGCGGCGTTCTCCATCGCTTGGGAACCTATAAACGGCGGCGATTGCAAACAAAGGATGAATGCACATCAATGTACAGCAATACTTGTCAGCGGAATGATGCACTAACCGGTGGAAAGTGACGCCCAATTCCTTGGGTACCGATCGCGACTTGCAGCCTGGTACCGAGCATTGCGGCATTGTTAGAGCGAGCCGCTTCGCAAACCTGCTGCGGCCACACTGAAGACGTGTAACAGTGTAACCGCGCGTTTAGGTTCACGGTCACGCGCTGCAAAACGGCCTTCTACCTGCCTATCAGCTGATTTCCGCCGGCTCGGCGCTGGCAGATGCAGACGACAAGAGAGGCGATACAGGACGGAGGAGGCGGAGAAGGTGCACCGAGAGAGAGAGGCAAAACAGTCCGCCAATGGCATGGAGGGCCAATGGTCCGCCATTCGACTTACAGAAATGGCGTTTCCGGCTGCGCTGGGTGTGACGTCAGGGCCTCTCCTAAGCTTTTCTTTCCTCCATGGGCGATACTGGGAAAGTTCCTTTAGGATGACACCGCTGAGCCGCATGATGTGTAAAAAAAGAACGCTCCGCCTGCCCCGGGTGAGGCTCGAACTCACGACCTTCAGATTATGAGACTGACGCGCTGCCTACTGCGCTACCGAGGCTTTTTTTTTTTTTTTTTCTTTATTGCCGGTTTCAAACAAAATCCAGAAACAACGGTACATATGATAAAATCGCTGACTTCACTCAAGCCAGCGCTACATAACTAAAAACGGGGCATAGACAATACCTTTTCAAATTCATGCAACCATTCAGGAGTACAGTTCTGACTCTTCCACATTTCTACAATACGTTGGGCACTCTCACAGAAATACTGCCTTGCTGGCCTTCCGTCTACGTCACAGTGGCGAAACGCCATTCGAGACCTCCATATTCCGTGGAGGACCAGCAACATCACTAGGTCATAAGGCACTCCGTTATCGTTTTGCACTGCCAGAAACCGGATGCCATAAGGGCTCAACGGAAACTCCTTTTTCAATGTTCGCTGAAGAACGTCCCACAAAAACACCCCATCCCAACAATCCAAAAAAACATGTTCCACCGTCTCGGGCTTTTTACATAAAGAACAGTCCACACCCCATGGCACAAACAGACCCTTTTCTAACATCCATGTTTTAACTGGTAACACTCCACAGTGCAGTTTAAAGAAAAATGTTTTAACACCCGGGGGAATGGCCATAGCTTTTACACGTTTCAAAACGTTCTGCCCGGGGCCCACCGAAAACATGGATCGGTATAAAGGAACAGGAAAACAGATTTCAGCAAGGTCTTTATACAACTTTTTCTTCGACACAGCACTCAAGTACTCCATAGAGAACCGTACACAAAGAAATAGTGTCGCTTGAACAACTTCTTTTAAATACCCGTGTACTCCTCCATTATAGCTTTGACATGACGTAACAATAAATTGGGGCAATAGCCTGCCTAACCTGACCTGAATAACAGTGCGCAGGAAGGGGTCCTTTACCTCGCGCAAGAAATAAAAACGATTCACCACTTGTCTCAAAAAAAGATGCGAGAGCGATAAACCGCCTTCGCGTACTCTTCGAAAAAGATTCGTCCTACTCGTCCTTTCCCAGGACGAGCCCCAAACAAAAACAGCACAAACGCGATGCAGCCTCTGAACATTAGCGCGAGAACAGTGAATCACTTGCAAAACGTACCAAAGTTTCGCGAACAAAAATATGTTGCACACCGTTGCGCGCGCAAACATCGACAGTGCACGCCCCTTCCCTTCCCACTTTTCCGCTTTATCACGCATCGCAGTCGTCTGGCTTCGCCAGTACGGATCGCTATCTCTGTAGTTTTCAAGTGGCACGCCTAAGTATTTGACCGGCACAACCTGCCAGTTCATACCTTCAAAGACACTAGGGGTTACGTCCCAATTGCCGTGCCAGAATCCCATGCACTTGCTCCAATTTACAGAGCTCCCAGTATACTCACAAAATGTCTTAAGCAACGCAACTGCATTGCTAATACTTTTTCTGTCTCGACAAAATAAAGCGATATCGTCCGCGTATGCCAATACACGTACCTCGCACGCCTGCAACTGGAAACCATGAATATTATTGCTGTTTATTATGCTTGCACAAAACGACTCGATGTACAAACAAAAGAGCAAAGGGGACAGCGGGCATCCTTGCCGCACTGAACGCGTGACAGTTATTTGACGGCTCACTGACTTATTTATTACCAGCCTTGTTGAACACTCCTTATACGCCATTCTTACGCCCTCCGTTATTACTTTTCCTAGGTTTATGTTTTCCAAAATAGTATAGAGTAGCTCATGAGAGACCTTATCAAAGGCCTTCTCAAGGTCTATTTGTAGCATGGCTACAACCTCATCCATTCCGTCACAACACTCGAGAATGCTCCTTGCTATGTGTATATTACTAGTTATAGACCTTCCTTTTATTCCACATGTTTGGTGTTCGCCTACTATGTCGATTATCACACTCTGTAACCTCCTTGCTAAGACTTTCATTAATATTTTATAATCTACATTCGTTAAAGATATCGGCCTATACGCCGTAACTTTTCTGAGCTCTTCTTTTACATCTGTTTTGGGTATGAGAACAGTGTGCGATTGTGAGAACGAGGGTGGAAGTCTTCCTAGTGTGTACGCTTCTGTGTACAGGTCACATAACACTGGACTTAGGTGATTGCGGAAAGCTTTGTAGAACGCAGTGCACAACCCGTCAGGGCCTGGAGACTTTCCAGGACTTAATTCATCGATAGCCTTCCTAACTTCTTCTACTGTAATTGGTAATTCTAAATTTTCTTTTACCTCTGCATCTATCGTCGACAAGAAATTTAAAAAATTGTCCTTAAATCGTTCTAAGTCTACAGGTTGACACGAAAACAAACCATCATAAAACTCACAAAAAGCATTGCTAATTGCTTGTTGTTCATCGAGAACCTGCCCTTTATACTCTATTTCCGCGATAGAGTTGCGGGTAGCGTATCTCTTTTCAGAGCTAAGTGCTCTCTTTGTAGGGGCTTCCCCTAACATGAACTTTTCCGCACGAGCACGCACTATCGCGCCATGATATTTTTCTTGTTCTATAGCCTCTATCTGATGTTTCAAAGTTTTAATGTCTTCCTTGAACAGTCCAGGTGACTTGCACTCTAGTGCAGAAAGCGTCACCAGGTTTGCTCTAAGCAGGGCTTCCTTTTTTCTTTTCTCATAATTTAAGGCAGCTGACCTTTCCAATGCTGACATCTTAATTTCTGCTTTGAAGTTCTCCCACTTAGAGGCACAGTCACATGTATCCTGTTCAAGGTTCCTAATCTTTTTCGTCACTTCTTTTACAAATTCTTCATCCTTCAACAATAAGCTGTTCATTTTCCACAAGTCCCAGTTGAACGACTTTTTATCTTTGCGCTTTCCAATCAAGAACGACACCAGGCAATGGTCGCTGAACGACACGGGTGTAACACTATACTCCGAGCACTCCGGCAGAAGTTCTAACGAAATATATGCTCGGTCTAATCTTGCGTGGCTCGTGCCTTGAAAGTGGGTGAATTGGATCTGCGTCTTACTTTCCAACGCATCCCCCACGTCTTCCAAACCAAAATCTGCCGCGATACCAGTCAATGCAATCGTGCTTCCGTCGCGATAAGGAGTACAAGTAGATTTATCGCGAGCCGAGCACACACAATTAAAATCTCCCATTAACACGACAACCCGTTCTGTGCCAAGCCACGCCCGTAATTCTTCGAAAAACACTTTCCTTTCATCGGCTTTTGTCGGCGCGTACACGCAAACAATACGCCATTCTTTTGAGGCAAAAATAAAATCACAAATAACAAAGCGCCCAGACAAACTGGACATCACGTTTTGCACTACTGCGCCGCTGCTCCGACGTATTAAAATGAGACACCCAGCCGATAAACCAACTGCATGGCTGACACAGACTTCATAACTGGAATTGAACACCCCCACCATCCTTTCCGTGCTTTGCTCGGTCTCTACTTTAGTCTCCTGAAAGGCCACGACGTCTAACTGCCTTTCGCTGATGAGTCTGTACAATTGACTTTGACGTTTGCGCTCAGAAAGACCGCGTACATTAAGGGTGGCACAACGCAGATGATATGAACACCGCATGAATGGAAGATGAAGGCACGTCGCACATTGTTACACACGCGTTACAGAAACACTGGCCCCGCCCCCTTTTCTACCCCTCAAAAAAAGAATAAGTGTTGTCCGTGCCGTACCGCTCACTCGAAGACCTCTCCCCAAAAAACAGCAAACGCTTCGCTTACGGTGGCTTCCCCGTTGCATGTCCTCTGTCATAAGGCGTGGTGTTGGGCTTTGGCTTGAAGCTTGGACGCCTCAGCATAACCCCTCCCACACTTGCCTTGACGTTGCCGGAGTCACCAGAGTCCTCACGCTTGTCGTCCTCCTTACGCGGCCGCTTGACGGTGGCTTCGGGGTCGTCTCCGTCACCGTCGCCGGCGTCACGCACTTCACGAGTTAAGGCGGTGTTCGTCGGACCCGCCCCAACACACTCCTCACTTTTCGCGTCCAGCACAGGTGCCACTGGCGTAGGGTCGTTCTGGGAGGTCGATTGCTGCTCCGCGAGCGCAGCATTTACGTCCTCCACGCCTGGTTCCGCCAAAGGGTCCCCGGGTGCGGACGCACCACCTCCACCGGCCGCGGCCGCCTCCGCCTCCTCCTCATCCATACGGTTTTCGGCCGCGTCCGCGCCTCCGACAGGTCCGGTGACATGTGCATACGTCCGCACGCACTGTGTCGCTTCGTGACCGAAGCGGCGGCAGACCGTGCAGCGAGGCACCTTGCAGTCGCGCCTCATATGGCCCGTCCCCGAGCAGCGGAGGCACTGCGGGGCCCTGCCTGGCACGACCACGAGCGCCTGGCCGCCCGCAACCCGGAGCTCGTGCGGCAGGTCGTCGATCCTCACGCCTGCGTTGAGCCTGAGGGTCACCGACCGCGTCGTCGAACCTTTCTCGTTCATGCCCTTGACCCGCCACTTCTCGCGTCCGATGTCGATGACACGCCCGTACGGTAGCAGCGCCGCTCGCACCTCCTCGTCCGGCACGTTGTAAAGAATCCAGTGCAATTTCATCCGCACATCTTGGTTCGCCGGATCGATGACCAGGCACCGGCGCTCCTTCACCTTCACGTCGGTGGCCGCGAGCATGCGCTTTACGCCGCTTTCGTCCCTGAATGTCAGGGCCCATACGTGGTTCATTTGATACGTCCCCAAGGCAAGCACCTCGGGGAGCAGTTCCAAACGAGCCAAAGTGTCCCTGAAATCTTCGACGCGATAAGGCCTCGCACGAACGTCCGCATGTAGAAAAATGGTGTTTAAAACACACCGACCTGTTCAAACTCACGGGGTAATCTTCCGATTCCTGTACAAAAAACCTGTTTCCGCGGCCAGACATGGCCGCATTCACCGCTCCTGAGGAGCCAATCATCCCGCGTCCGCACACTAGCGCGGCCGGAAGCAGAATCCCTCTGCGCTACCGAGGCGGATGTTGTGACCCTTGCTCAGGCTCCTTTGCTCTCGCAATTCATCGCCTGCCAACGTTTGGGCTCTAATCACGGGGAACAACGTAAAGTGACCGACCGCGCATGCCTATCATAGCCGCAGTCCAACTCCGGCGCCTTTAATTAGTCAGAGTGGCGAGACTGGGAAAGTTCCTTTAGGATGACACCACTGAGCCGCATGATGTGTAAAAAAAGAACGCTCCGCCTGCCCCGGCTGAGGCTCGAACTCACGACCTTCAGATTATGAGACTGACGCGCTGCCTACTGCGCTACCGAGGCGGATGTTGTGACCCTTGCTCAGGCTCCTTTGCTCTCGCAATTCATCGCCTGCCAACGTTTGGGCTCTAATCACGGGGAACAAAGTAAAGTGACCCACCGCGCATGGCTATCATAGCCGCAGTCCAACTCCGGCGCGTTTAATTAGTCAGAGTGGCGAGACTGGGAAAGTTCCTTTAGGATGACACCACTGAGCTGCATGATGTGTAAAAAAACAACGCTCCGCCTGCCCCGGGTGAGGCTCGAACTCACGACCTTCAGATTATGAGACTGACGCGCTGCCTTCTGCGCTACCGAGGCGGATGTTGTGACCCTTGCTCAGGCTCCTTTGTTCTCGCAATTCATCGCCTGCCAACGTTTGGGCTCTAATCACGGGGGACAACGTAAAGTGACCGACCGCGCATACCTATCATAGCCACAGTCCAACTCCGGCGCCTTTAATTAGTCAGAGTGGCGAGACTGGGAAAGTTCCTTTAGGATGACACCACTGAGCCGCATGATGTGTAAAAAAAGAACGCTCCGCCTGCCCCGGGTGAGGCTCGAACTCACGACCTTCAGATTATGAGACTGACGCGCTGCCTACTGCGCTACCGAGGCGGATGCTGTGGCCCTTGCTCGGGCTCCTTTGCTCTCGCAATTCATCGCCTGCCAACGTTTAGGCTCTAATCACGGGGAACAACGTAAAGTGACCGACCGCGCATGCCTATCATAGCCGCAGTCCAACTCCGGCGCCTTTAATTAGTCAGAGTGGCGAGACTGGGAAAGTTCCTTTAGGATGACACCACTGAGCTGCATGATGTGTAAAAAAACAACGCTCCGCCTGCCCCGGGTGAGGCTCGAACTCACGACTTTCAGATTATGAGACTGACGCGCTGCCTTCTGCGCTACCGAGGCGGATGTTGTGACCCTTGCTCAGGCTCCTTTGTTCTCGCAATTCATCGCCTGCCAACGTTTGGGCTCTAATCACGGGGAACAACGTAAAGTGACCGACCGCACATACCTATCATAGCCACAGTCCAACTCCGGCGCCTTTAATTAGTCAGAGTGGCGAGACTGGGAAAGTTCCTTTAGGATGGCACCACGGAGCCGCATGATATGTAAAAAAAGAACGCTCCGCCTGCCCCGGGTGAGGCTCGCACTCACGACCTTCAGATTATGAGACTGACGCGCTGCCTACTGCGCTACCGAGGCGGATGTTGTGACCCTTGCTCGGGTTCCTTTGCTCTCGCAATTCATCGCCTGCCAACGTTTGGGCTCTAATCACGGGGAACAACGTAAAGTGACCGACCGCGCATACCTATCATAGCCACAGTCCAACTCCGGCGCCTTTAATTAGTCAGAGTGGCGAGACTGGGAAAGTTCCTTTAGGATGACACCACTGAGCCGCATGATGTGTAAAAAAAGAACGCTCCGCCTGCCCCGGGTGAGGCTCGAACTCACGACCTTCAGATTATGAGACTGACGCGCTGCCTACTGCGCTACCGAGGCGGATGTTGTGACCCTTGCTCAGGCTCCTTTGCTCTCGCAATTCATCGCCTGCCAACGTTTGGGCTCTAATCACGGGGAACAACGTAAAGTGACCGACCGCGCATAACTATCATAGCCACAGTCCAACTCCGGCGCCTTTAATTAGTCAGAGTGGCGAGACTGGGAAAGTTCCTTTAGGATGACACCACTGAGCCGCATGATGTGTAAAAATAGAACGCTCCGCCTGCCCCGGGTGAGGCTCGAACTCACGACCTTCAGATTATGAGACTGACGCGCTGCCTACTGCGCTACCGAGGCGGATGTTGTGACCCTTGCTCAGGCTCCTTTGCTCTCGCAATTCATCGCCTGCCAACGTTTGGGCTCTAATCACGGGGAACAACGTAAAGTGACCGACCGCGCATAACTATCATAGCCACAGTCCAACTCCGGCGCCTTTAATTAGTCAGAGTGGCGAGACTGGGAAAGTTCCTTTAGGATGACACCACTGAGCCGCATGATGTGTAAAAAAAGAACGCTCCGCCTGCCCCGGGTGAGGCTCGAACTCACGACCTTCAGATTATGAGACTGACGCGCTGCCTACTGCGCTACCGAGGCGGATGTTGTGACCCTTGCTCAGGCTCCTTTGCTCTCGCAATTCATCGCCTGCCAACGTTTGGGCTCTAATCACGGGGAACAACGTAAAGTGACCGACCGCGCATAACTATCATAGCCACAGTCCAACTCCGGCGCCTTTAATTAGTCAGAGTGGCGAGACTGGGAAAGTTCCTTTAGGATGACACCACTGAGCCGCATGATGTGTAAAAAAAGAACGCTCCGCCTGCCCCGGGTGAGGCTCGAACTCACGACCTTCAGATTATGAGACTGACGCGCTGCCTACTGCGCTACCGAGGCGGATGTTGTGACCCTTGCTCAGGCTCCTTTGCTCTCGCAATTCATCGCCTGCCAACGTTTGGGCTCTAATCACGGGGAACAACGTAAAGTGACCGACCGCGCATACCTATCATAGCCACAGTCCAACTCCGGCGCCTTTAATTAGTCAGAGTGGCGAGACTGGGAAAGTTCCCTTAGGATGACACCACTGAGCCGCATGATGTGTAAAAAAAGAACGCTCCGCCTGCCCCGGGTGAGGCTCGAACTCACGACCTTCAGATTATGAGACTGACGCGCTGCCTACTGCGCTACAGAGGCGGATGTTGTGACCCTTGCTCAGGCTCCTTTGCTCTCGCAATTCATCGCCTGCCAACGTTTGGGCTCTAATCACGGGGAACAACGTAAAGTGACCGACCGCGCATAACTATCATAGCCACAGTCCAACTCCGGCGCCTTTAATTAGTCAGAGTGGCGAGACTGGGAAAGTTCCTTTAGGATGACACCACTGAGCCGCATGATGTGTAAAAATAGAACGCTCCGCCTGCCCCGGGTGAGGCTAGAACTCACGACCTTCAGATTATGAGACTGACGCGCTGCCTACTGCGCTACAGAGGCGGATGTTGTGACCCTTGCTCAGGCTCCTTTGCTCTCGCAATTCATCGCCTGCCAACGTTTGGGCTCTAATCACGGGGAACAACGTAAAGTGACCGACCGCGCATAACTATCATAGCCACAGTCCAACTCCGGCGCCTTTAATTAGTCAGAGTGGCGAGACTGGGAAAGTTCCCTTAGGATGACACCACTGAGCCGCATGATGTGTAAAAAAAGAACGCTCCGCCTGCCCCGGGTGAGGCTAGAACTCACGACCTTCAGATTATGAGACTGACGCGCTGCCTACTGCGCTACAGAGGCGGATGTTGTGACCCTTGCTCAGGCTCCTTTGCTCTCGCAATTCATCGCCTGCCAACGTTTGGGCTCTAATCACGGGGAACAACGTAAAGTGACCGACCGCGCATAACTATCATAGCCACAGTCCAACTCCGGCGCCTTTAATTAGTCAGAGTGGCGAGACTGGGAAAGTTCCCTTAGGATGACACCACTGAGCCGCATGATGTGTAAAAAAAGAACGCTCCGCCTGCCCCGGGTGAGGCTAGAACTCACGACCTTCAGATTATGAGACTGACGCGCTGCCTACTGCGCTACAGAGGCGGATGTTGTGACCCTTGCTCAGGCTCCTTTGCTCTCGCAATTCATCGCCTGCCAACGTTTGGGCTCTAATCACGGGGAACAACGTAAAGTGACCGACCGCGCATAACTATCATAGCCACAGTCCAACTCCGGCGCCTTTAATTAGTCAGAGTGGCGAGACTGGGAAAGTTCCCTTAGGATGACACCACTGAGCCGCATGATGTGTAAAAATAGAACGCTCCGCCTGCCCCGGGTGAGGCTAGAACTCACGACCTTCAGATTATGAGACTGACGCGCTGCCTACTGCGCTACAGAGGCGGATGTTGTGACCCTTGCTCAGGCTCCTTTGCTCTCGCAATTCATCGCCTGCCAACGTTTGGGCTCTAATCACGGGGAACAACGTAAAGTGACCGACCGCGCATAACTATCATAGCCACAGTCCAACTCCGGCGCCTTTAATTAGTCAGAGTGGCGAGACTGGGAAAGTTCCCTTAGGATGACACCACTGAGCCGCATGATGTGTAAAAAAAGAACGCTCCGCCTGCCCCGGGTGAGGCTAGAACTCACGACCTTCAGATTATGAGACTGACGCGCTGCCTACTGCGCTACAGAGGCGGATGTTGTGACCCTTGCTCAGGCTCCTTTGCTCTCGCAATTCATCGCCTGCCAACGTTTGGGCTCTAATCACGGGGAACAACGTAAAGTGACCGACCGCGCATAACTATCATAGCCACAGTCCAACTCCGGCGCCTTTAATTAGTCAGAGTGGCGAGACTGGGAAAGTTCCCTTAGGATGACACCACTGAGCCGCATGATGTGTAAAAATAGAACGCTCCGCCTGCCCCGGGTGAGGCTAGAACTCACGACCTTCAGATTATGAGACTGACGCGCTGCCTACTGCGCTACAGAGGCGGATGTTGTGACCCTTGCTCAGGCTCCTTTGCTCTCGCAATTCATCGCCTGCCAACGTTTGGGCTCTAATCACGGGGAACAACGTAAAGTGACCGACCGCGCATAACTATCATAGCCACAGTCCAACTCCGGCGCCTTTAATTAGTCAGAGTGGCGAGACTGGGAAAGTTCCCTTAGGATGACACCACTGAGCCGCATGATGTGTAAAAATAGAACGCTCCGCCTGCCCCGGGTGAGGCTAGAACTCACGACCTTCAGATTATGAGACTGACGCGCTGCCTACTGCGCTACAGAGGCGGATGTTGTGACCCTTGCTCAGGCTCCTTTGCTCTCGCAATTCATCGCCTGCCAACGTTTGGGCTCTAATCACGGGGAACAACGTAAAGTGACCGACCGCGCATAACTATCATAGCCACAGTACAACTCCGGCGCCTTTAATTAGTCAGAGTGGCGAGACTGGGAAAGTTCCTTTAGGATGACACCACTGAGCCGCATGATGTGTAAAAATAGAACGCTCCGCCTGCCCCGGGTGAGGCTCGAACTCACGACCTTCAGATTATGAGACTGACGCGCTGCCTACTGCGCTACAGAGGCGGATGTTGTGACCCTTGCTCAGGCTCCTTTGCTCTCGCAATTCATCGCCTGCCAACGTTTGGGCTCTAATCACGGGGAACAACGTAAAGTGACCGACCGCTCATAACTATCATAGCCACAGTCCAACTCCGGCGCCTTTAATTAGTCAGAGTGGCGAGACTGGGAAAGTTCCTTTAGGATGACACCACTGAGCCGCATGATGTGTAAAAATAGAACGCTCCGCCTGCCCCGGGTGAGGCTAGAACTCACGTCCTTCAGATTATGAGACTGACGCGCTGCCTACTGCGCTACAGAGGCGGATGTTGTGACCCTTGCTCAGGCTCCTTTGCTCTCGCAATTCATCGCCTGCCAACGTTTGGGCTCTAATCACGGGGAACAACGTAAAGTGACCGACCGCGCATAACTATCATAGCCACAGTCCAACTCCGGCGCCTTTAATTAGTCAGACTGGCGAGACTGGGAAAGTTCCCTTAGGATGACACCACTGAGCCGCATGATGTGTAAAAAAAGAACGCTCCGCCTGCCCCGGGTGAGGCTAGAACTCACGACCTTCAGATTATGAGACTGACGCGCTGCCTACTGCGCTACAGAGGCGGATGTTGTGACCCTTGCTCAGGCTCCTTTGCTCTCGCAATTCATCGCCTGCCAACGTTTGGGCTCTAATCACGGGGAACAACGTAAAGTGACCGACCGCGCATAACTATCATAGCCACAGTCCAACTCCGGCGCCTTTAATTAGTCAGAGTGGCGAGACTGGGAAAGTTCCCTTAGGATGACACCACTGAGCCGCATGATGTGTAAAAATAGAACGCTCCGCCTGCCCCGGGTGAGGCTAGAACTCACGACCTTCAGATTATGAGACTGACGCGCTGCCTACTGCGCTACAGAGGCGGATGTTGTGACCCTTGCTCAGGCTCCTTTGCTCTCGCAATTCATCGCCTGCCAACGTTTGGGCTCTAATCACGGGGAACAACGTAAAGTGACCGACCGCGCATAACTATCATAGCCACAGTCCAACTCCGGCGCCTTTAATTAGTCAGAGTGGCGAGACTGGGAAAGTTCCTTTAGGATGACACCACTGAGCCGCATGATGTGTAAAAATAGAACGCTCCGCCTGCCCCGGGTGAGGCTAGAACTCACGACCTTCAGATTATGAGACTGACGCGCTGCCTACTGCGCTACAGAGGCGGATGTTGTGACCCTTGCTCAGGCTCCTTTGCTCTCGCAATTCATCGCCTGCCAACGTTTGGGCTCTAATCACGGGGAACAACGTAAAGTGACCGACCGCGCATAACTATCATAGCCACAGTCCAACTCCGGCGCCTTTAATTAGTCAGAGTGGCGAGACTGGGAAAGTTCCCTTAGGATGACACCACTGAGCCGCATGATGTGTAAAAAAAGAACGCTCCGCCTGCCCCGGGTGAGGCTAGAACTCACGACCTTCAGATTATGAGACTGACGCGCTGCCTACTGCGCTACAGAGGCGGATGTTGTGACCCTTGCTCAGGCTCCTTTGCTCTCGCAATTCATCGCCTGCCAACGTTTGGGCTCTAATCACGGGGAACAACGTAAAGTGACCGACCGCGCATAACTATCATAGCCACAGTCCAACTCCGGCGCCTTTAATTAGTCAGAGTGGCGAGACTGGGAAAGTTCCCTTAGGATGACACCACTGAGCCGCATGATGTGTAAAAAAAGAACGCTCCGCCTGCCCCGGGTGAGGCTAGAACTCACGACCTTCAGATTATGAGACTGACGCGCTGCCTACTGCGCTACAGAGGCGGATGTTGTGACCCTTGCTCAGGCTCCTTTGCTCTCGCAATTCATCGCCTGCCAACGTTTGGGCTCTAATCACGGGGAACAACGTAAAGTGACCGACCGCGCATAACTATCATACCCACAGTCCAACTCCGGCGCCTTTAATTAGTCAGAGTGGCGAGACTGGGAAAGTTCCCTTAGGATGACACCACTGAGCCGCATGATGTGTAAAAATAGAACGCTCCGCCTGCCCCGGGTGAGGCTAGAACTCACGACCTTCAGATTATGAGACTGACGCGCAGCCTACTGCGCTACAGAGGCGGATGTTGTGACCCTTGCTCAGGCTCCTTTGCTCTCGCAATTCATCGCCTGCCAACGTTTGGGCTCTAATCACGGGGAACAACGTAAAGTGACCGACCGCGCATAACTATCATAGCCACAGTCCAACTCCGGCGCCTTTAATTAGTCAGAGTGGCGAGACTGGGAAAGTTCCTTTAGGATGACACCACTGAGCCGCATGATGTGTAAAAAAAGAACGCTCCGCCTGCCCCGGGTGAGGCTAGAACTCACGACCTTCAGATTATGAGACTGACGCGCTGCCTACTGCGCTACAGAGGCGGATGTTGTGACCCTTGCTCAGGCTCCTTTGCTCTCGCAATTCATCGCCTGCCAACGTTTGGGCTCTAATCACGGGGAACAACGTAAAGTGACCGACCGCGCATAACTATCATAGCCACAGTCCAACTCCGGCGCCTTTAATTAGTCAGAGTGGCGAGACTGGGAAAGTTCCCTTAGGATGACACCACTGAGCCGCATGATGTGTAAAAAAAGAACGCTCCGCCTGCCCCGGGTGAGGCTAGAACTCACGACCTTCAGATTATGAGACTGACGCGCTGCCTACTGCGCTACAGAGGCGGATGTTGTGACCCTTGCTCAGGCTCCTTTGCTCTCGCAATTCATCGCCTGCCAACGTTTGGGCTCTAATCACGGGGAACAACGTAAAGTGACCGACCGCGCATAACTATCATAGCCACAGTCCAACTCCGGCGCCTTTAATTAGTCAGAGTGGCGAGACTGGGAAAGTTCCCTTAGGATGACACCACTGAGCCGCATGATGTGTAAAAAAAGAACGCTCCGCCTGCCCCGGGTGAGGCTAGAACTCACGACCTTCAGATTATGAGACTGACGCGCTGCCTACTGCGCTACAGAGGCGGATGTTGTGACCCTTGCTCAGGCTCCTTTGCTCTCGCAATTCATCGCCTGCCAACGTTTGGGCTCTAATCACGGGGAACAACGTAAAGTGACCGACCGCGCATAACTATCATAGCCACAGTCCAACTCCGGCGCCTTTAATTAGTCAGAGTGGCGAGACTGGGAAAGTTCCCTTAGGATGACACCACTGAGCCGCATGATGTGTAAAAATAGAACGCTCCGCCTGCCCCGGGTGAGGCTAGAACTCACGACCTTCAGATTATGAGACTGACGCGCTGCCTACTGCGCTACAGAGGCGGATGTTGTGACCCTTGCTCGGGCTCCTTTGCTCTCGCAATTCATCGCCTGCCAACGTTTGGGCTCTAATCACGGGGAACAACGTAAAGTGACCGACCGCGCATAACTATCATAGCCACAGTCCAACTCCGGCGCCTTTAATTAGTCAGAGTGGCGAGACTGGGAAAGTTCCCTTAGGATGACACCACTGAGCCGCATGATGTGTAAAAATAGAACGCTCCGCCTGCCCCGGGTGAGGCTCGAACTCACGACCTTCAGATTATGAGACTGACGCGCTGCCTACTGCGCTACAGAGGCGGATGTTGTGACCCTTGCTCAGGCTCCTTTGCTCTCGCAATTCATCGCCTGCCAACGTTTGGGCTCTAATCACGGGGAACAACGTAAAGTGACCGACCGCGCATAACTATCATAGCCACAGTCCAACTCCGGCGCCTTTAATTTGTCAGAGTGGAGAGACTGGGAAAGTTAATTTAGGATGACACCACTGAGCCGCATGATGTGTAAAAAAAGAACGCTCCGCCTGCCCCGGGTGAGGCTCGAACTCACGACTTTCAGATTATGAGACTGACGCGCTGCCTACTGCGCTACCGAGGCGGATGTTGTGACCCTTGCTCGGGCTCCTTTGCTCTCGCAATTTATCGCCTGCCAACGTTTGGGCTCTAATCACGGGGAACAACGTAAAGTGACCGACCGCGCATAACTATCATAGCCACAGTCCAACTCCGGCGCCTTTAATTAGTCAGAGTGGCGAGACTGGGAAAGTTCCTTTAGGATGACACCACTGAGCCGCATGATGTGTAAAAATAGAACGCTCCGCCTGCCCCGGGTGAGGCTCGAACTCACGACTTTCAGATTATGAGACTGACGCGCTGCCTACTGCGCTACCGAGGCGGATGTTGTGACCCTTGCTCAGGCTCCTTTGCTCTCGCAATTCATCGCCTGCCAACGTTTGGGCTCTAATCACGGGGAACAACGTAAAGTGACCGACCGCGCATAACTATCATAGCCACAGTCCAACTCCGGCGCCTTTAATTAGTCAGAGTGGCGAGACTGGGAAAGTTCCTTTAGGATGACACCACTGAGCCGCATGATGTGTAAAAATAGAACGCTCCGCCTGCCCCGGGTGAGGCTCGAACTCACGACTTTCAGATTATGAGACTGACGCGCTGCCTACTGCGCTACCGAGGCGGATGTTGTGACCCTTGCTCAGGCTCCTTTGCTCTCGCAATTCATCGCCTGCCAACGTTTGGGCTCTAATCACGGGGAACAACGTAAAGTGACCGACCGCGCATAACTATCATAGCCACAGTCCAACTCCGGCGCCTTTAATTAGTCAGAGTGGCGAGACTGGGAAAGTTCCTTTAGGATGACACCACTGAGCCGCATGATGTGTAAAAATAGAACGCTCCGCCTGCCCCGGGTGAGGCTCGAACTCACGACTTTCAGATTATGAGACTGACGCGCTGCCTACTGCGCTACCGAGGCGGATGTTGTGACCCTTGCTCGGGCTCCTTTGCTCTCGCAATTTATCGCCTGCCAACGTTTGGGCTCTAATCACGGGGAACAACGTAAAGTGACCGACCGCGCATAACTATCATAGCCACAGTCCAACTCCGGCGCCTTTAATTAGTCAGAGTGGCGAGACTGGGAAAGTTCCTTTAGGATGACACCACTGAGCCGCATGATGTGTAAAAATAGAACGCTCCGCCTGCCCCGGGTGAGGCTCGAACTCACGACTTTCAGATTATGAGACTGACGCGCTGCCTACTGCGCTACCGAGGCGGATGTTGTGACCCTTGCTCAGGCTCCTTTGCTCTCGCAATTCATCGCCTGCCAACGTTTGGGCTCTAATCACGGGGAACAACGTAAAGTGACCGACCGCGCATAACTATCATAGCCACAGTCCAACTCCGGCGCCTTTAATTAGTCAGAGTGGCGAGACTGGGAAAGTTCCTTTAGGATGACACCACTGAGCCGCATGATGTGTAAAAATAGAACGCTCCGCCTGCCCCGGGTGAGGCTAGAACTCACGACCTTCAGATTATGAGACTGACGCGCTGCCTACTGCGCTACCGAGGCGGATGTTGTGACCCTTGCTCAGGCTCCTTTGCTCTCGCAATTCATCGCCTGCCAACGTTTGGGCTCTAATCACGGGGAACAACGTAAAGTGACCGACCGCGCATAACTATCATAGCCACAGTCCAACTCCGGCGCCTTTAATTAGTCAGAGTGGCGAGACTGGGAAAGTTCCTTTAGGATGACACCACTGAGCCGCATGATGTGTAAAAATAGAACGCTCCGCCTGCCCCGGGTGAGGCTAGAACTCACGACCTTCAGATTATGAGACTGACGCGCTGCCTACTGCGCTACCGAGGCGGATGTTGTGACCCTTGCTTTGCTCTCGCAATTCATCGCCTGCCAACGTTTGGGCTCTAATCACGGGGAACAACGTAAAGTGACCGACCGCGCATAACTATCATAGCCACAGTCCAACTCCGGCGCCTTTAATTAGTCAGAGTGGCGAGACTGGGAAAGTTCCTTTAGGATGACACCACTGAGCCGCATGATGTGTAAAAATAGAACGCTCCGCCTGCCCCGGGTGAGGCTAGAACTCACGACCTTCAGATTATGAGACTGACGCGCTGCCTACTGCGCTACAGAGGCGGATGTTGTGACCCTTGCTCGGGCTCCTTTGCTCTCGCAATTCATCGCCTGCCAACGTTTGGGCTCTAATCACGGGGAACAACGTAAAGTGACCGACCGCGCATAACTATCATAGCCACAGTCCAACTCCGGCGCCTTTAATTTGTCAGAGTGGCGAGACTGGGAAAGTTCCTTTAGGATGACACCACTGAGCCGCATGATGTGTAAAAAAAGAACGCTCCGCCTGCCCCGGGTGAGGCTCGAACTCACGACTTTCAGATTATGAGACTGACGCGCTGCCTACTGCGCTACCGAGGCGGATGTTGTGACCCTTGCTCGGGCTCCTTTGCTCTCGCAATTTATCGCCTGCCAACGTTTGGGCTCTAATCACGGGGAACAACGTAAAGTGACCGACCGCGCATGCCTATCATAGCCACAGTCCAACTCCGGCGCCTTTAATTAGTCAGAGTGGCGAGACTGGGAAAGTTCCTTTAGGATGACACCACTGAGCCGCATGATGTGTAAAAAAAGAACGCTCCGCCTGCCCCGGGTGAGGCTCGAACTCACGACCTTCAGATTATGAGACTGACGCGCTGCCTACTGCGCTACCGAGGCGGATGTTGTAACCCTTGCTCGGGCTCCTTTGCTCTCGCAATTCATCGCCTGCCAACGTTTGGGCTCTAATCACGGGGAACAACGTAAAGTGACCGACCGCGCATACCTATCATAGCCACAGTCCAACTCCGGCGCCTTTGATTAGTCAGAGTGGCGAGACTGGGAAAGTTCCTTTAGGATGACACCACTGAGCCGCATGATGTGTAAAAATAGAACGCTCCGCCTGCCCCGGGTGAGGCTCGCACTCACGACTCAGATTATGAGACTGACGCGCTGCCTACTGCGCTACCGAGGCGGATGTTGTGACCCTTGCTCAGGCTCCTTTGCTCTCGCAATTCATCGCCTGCCAACGTTTGGGCTCTAATCACGGGGAACAACGTAAAGTGACCGACCGCGCATAACTATCATAGCCACAGTCCAACTCCGGCGCCTTTAATTAGTCAGAGTGGCGAGACTGGGAAAGTTCCTTTAGGATGACACCACTGAGCCGCATGATGTGTAAAAAAAGAACGCTCCGCCTGCCCCGGGTGAGGCTAGAACTCACGACCTTCAGATTATGAGACTGACGCGCTGCCTACTGCGCTACCGAGGCGGATGTTGTAACCCTTGCTCGGGCTCCTTTGCTCTCGCAATTCATCGCCTGCCAACGTTTGGGCTCTAATCACGGGGAACAACGTAAAGTGACCGACCGCGCATAACTATCATAGCCACAGTCCAACTCCGGCGCCTTTAATTAGTCAGAGTGGCGAGACTGGGAAAGTTCCTTTAGGATGACACCACTGAGCCGCATGATGTGTAAAAAAAGAACGCTCCGCCTGCCCCGGGTGAGGCTCGAACTCACGACCTTCAGATTATGAGACTGACGCGCTGCCTACTGCGCTACCGAGGCGGATGTTGTAACCCTTGCTCGGGCTCCTTTGCTCTCGCAATTCATCGCCTGCCAACGTTTGGGCTCTAATCACGGGGAACAACGTAAAGTGACCGACCGCGCATACCTATCATAGCCACAGTCCAACTCCGGCGCCTTTGATTAGTCAGAGTGGCGAGACTGGGAAAGTTCCTTTAGGATGACACCACTGAGCCGCATGATGTGTAAAAAAAGAACGCTCCGCCTGCCCCGGGTGAGGCTCGCACTCACGACTCAGATTATGAGACTGACGCGCTGCCTACTGCGCTACCGAGGCGGATGTTGTGACCCTTGCTCAGGCTCCTTTGCTCTCGCAATTCATCGCCTGCCAACGTTTGGGCTCTAATCACGGGGAACAACGTAAAGTGACCGACCGCGCATAACTATCATAGCCACAGTCCAACTCCGGCGCCTTTAATTAGTCAGAGTGGCGAGACTGGGAAAGTTCCTTTAGGATGACACCACTGAGCCGCATGATGTGTAAAAAAAGAACGCTCCGCCTGCCCCGGGTGAGGCTAGAACTCACGACCTTCAGATTATGAGACTGACGCGCTGCCTACTGCGCTACCGAGGCGGATGTTGTGACCCTTGCTCGGGCTCCTTTGCTCTCGCAATTCATCGCCTGCCAACGTTTGGGCTCTAATCACGGGGAACAACGTAAAGTGACCGACCGCGCATGCCTATCATAGCCACAGTCCAACTCCGGCGCCTTTAATTAGTCAGAGTGGCGAGACTGGGAAAGTTCCTTTAGGATGACACCACTGAGCCGCATGATGTGTAAAAAAAGAACGCTCCGCCTGCCCCGGGTGAGGCTCGAACTCACGACTTTCAGATTATGAGACTGACGCGCTGCCTACTGCGCTACCGAGGCGGATGTTGTGACCCTTGCTCGGGCTCCTTTGCTCTCGCAATTTATCGCCTGCCAACGTTTGGGCTCTAATCACGGGGAACAACGTAAAGTGACCGACCGCGCATAACTATCATAGCCACAGTCCAACTCCGGCGCCTTTAATTAGTCAGAGTGGCGAGACTGGGAAAGTTCCTTTAGGATGACACCACTGAGCCGCATGATGTGTAAAAATAGAACGCTCCGCCTGCCCCGGGTGAGGCTCGAACTCACGACTTTCAGATTATGAGACTGACGCGCTGCCTACTGCGCTACCGAGGCGGATGTTGTGACCCTTGCTCAGGCTCCTTTGCTCTCGCAATTCATCGCCTGCCAACGTTTGGGCTCTAATCACGGGGAACAACGTAAAGTGACCGACCGCGCATAACTATCATAGCCACAGTCCAACTCCGGCGCCTTTAATTAGTCAGAGTGGCGAGACTGGGAAAGTTCCTTTAGGATGACACCACTGAGCCGCATGATGTGTAAAAATAGAACGCTCCGCCTGCCCCGGGTGAGGCTCGAACTCACGACTTTCAGATTATGAGACTGACGCGCTGCCTACTGCGCTACCGAGGCGGATGTTGTGACCCTTGCTCAGGCTCCTTTGCTCTCGCAATTCATCGCCTGCCAACGTTTGGGCTCTAATCACGGGGAACAACGTAAAGTGACCGACCGCGCATAACTATCATAGCCACAGTCCAACTCCGGCGCCTTTAATTAGTCAGAGTGGCGAGACTGGGAAAGTTCCTTTAGGATGACACCACTGAGCCGCATGATGTGTAAAAATAGAACGCTCCGCCTGCCCCGGGTGAGGCTCGAACTCACGACTTTCAGATTATGAGACTGACGCGCTGCCTACTGCGCTACCGAGGCGGATGTTGTGACCCTTGCTCGGGCTCCTTTGCTCTCGCAATTTATCGCCTGCCAACGTTTGGGCTCTAATCACGGGGAAGAACGTAAAGTGACCGACCGCGCATAACTATCATAGCCACAGTCCAACTCCGGCGCCTTTAATTAGTCAGAGTGGCGAGACTGGGAAAGTTCCTTTAGGATGACACCACTGAGCCGCATGATGTGTAAAAATAGAACGCTCCGCCTGCCCCGGGTGAGGCTCGAACTCACGACTTTCAGATTATGAGACTGACGCGCTGCCTACTGCGCTACCGAGGCGGATGTTGTGACCCTTGCTCAGGCTCCTTTGCTCTCGCAATTCATCGCCTGCCAACGTTTGGGCTCTAATCACGGGGAACAACGTAAAGTGACCGACCGCGCATAACTATCATAGCCACAGTCCAACTCCGGCGCCTTTAATTAGTCAGAGTGGCGAGACTGGGAAAGTTCCTTTAGGATGACACCACTGAGCCGCATGATGTGTAAAAATAGAACGCTCCGCCTGCCCCGGGTGAGGCTAGAACTCACGACCTTCAGATTATGAGACTGACGCGCTGCCTACTGCGCTACCGAGGCGGATGTTGTGACCCTTGCTCAGGCTCCTTTGCTCTCGCAATTCATCGCCTGCCAACGTTTGGGCTCTAATCACGGGGAACAACGTAAAGTGACCGACCGCGCATAACTATCATAGCCACAGTCCAACTCCGGCGAATTTAATTAGTCAGAGTGGCGAGACTGGGAAAGTTCCTTTAGGATGACACCACTGAGCCGCATGATGTGTAAAAATAGAACGCTCCGCCTGCCCCGGGTGAGGCTAGAACTCACGACCTTCAGATTATGAGACTGACGCGCTGCCTACTGCGCTACCGAGGCGGATGTTGTGACCCTTGCTTTGCTCTCGCAATTCATCGCCTGCCAACGTTTGGGCTCTAATCACGGGGAACAACGTAAAGTGACCGACCGCGCATAACTATCATAGCCACAGTCCAACTCCGGCGCCTTTAATTAGTCAGAGTGGCGAGACTGGGAAAGTTCCTTTAGGATGACACCACTGAGCCGCATGATGTGTAAAAATAGAACGCTCCGCCTGCCCCGGGTGAGGCTAGAACTCACGACCTTCAGATTATGAGACTGACGCGCTGCCTACTGCGCTACAGAGGCGGATGTTGTGACCCTTGCTCGGGCTCCTTTGCTCTCGCAATTCATCGCCTGCCAACGTTTGGGCTCTAATCACGGGGAACAACGTAAAGTGACCGACCGCGCATAACTATCATAGCCACAGTCCAACTCCGGCGCCTTTAATTTGTCAGAGTGGCGAGACTGGGAAAGTTCCTTTAGGATGACACCACTGAGCCGCATGATGTGTAAAAAAAGAACGCTCCGCCTGCCCCGGGTGAGGCTCGAACTCACGACTTTCAGATTATGAGACTGACGCGCTGCCTACTGCGCTACCGAGGCGGATGTTGTGACCCTTGCTCGGGCTCCTTTGCTCTCGCAATTTATCGCCTGCCAACGTTTGGGCTCTAATCACGGGGAACAACGTAAAGTGACCGACCGCGCATGCCTATCATAGCCACAGTCCAACTCCGGCGCCTTTAATTAGTCAGAGTGGCGAGACTGGGAAAGTTCCTTTAGGATGACACCACTGAGCCGCATGATGTGTAAAAAAAGAACGCTCCGCCTGCCCCGGGTGAGGCTCGAACTCACGACCTTCAGATTATGAGACTGACGCGCTGCCTACTGCGCTACCGAGGCGGATGTTGTAACCCTTGCTCGGGCTCCTTTGCTCTCGCAATTCATCGCCTGCCAACGTTTGGGCTCTAATCACGGGGAACAACGTAAAGTGACCGACCGCGCATACCTATCATAGCCACAGTCCAACTCCGGCGCCTTTGATTAGTCAGAGTGGCGAGACTGGGAAAGTTCCTTTAGGATGACACCACTGAGCCGCATGATGTGTAAAAAAAGAACGCTCCGCCTGCCCCGGGTGAGGCTCGCACTCACGACTCAGATTATGAGACTGACGCGCTGCCTACTGCGCTACCGAGGCGGATGTTGTGACCCTTGCTCAGGCTCCTTTGCTCTCGCAATTCATCGCCTGCCAACGTTTGGGCTCTAATCACGGGGAACAACGTAAAGTGACCGACCGCGCATAACTATCATAGCCACAGTCCAACTCCGGCGCCTTTAATTAGTCAGAGTGGCGAGACTGGGAAAGTTCCTTTAGGATGACACCACTGAGCCGCATGATGTGTAAAAAAAGAACGCTCCGCCTGCCCCGGGTGAGGCTAGAACTCACGACCTTCAGATTATGAGACTGACGCGCTGCCTACTGCGCTACCGAGGCGGATGTTGTGACCCTTGCTCGGGCTCCTTTGCTCTCGCAATTCATCGCCTGCCAACGTTTGGGCTCTAATCACGGGGAACAACGCAAAGTGACCGACCGCGCATGCCTATCATAGCCACAGTCCAACTCCGGCGCCTTTAATTAGTCAGAGTGGCGAGACTGGGAAAGTTCCTTTAGGATGACACCACTGAGCCGCATGATGTGTAAAAAAAGAACGCTCCGCCTGCCCCGGGTGAGGCTCGAACTCACGACCTTCAGATTATGAGACTGACGCGCTGCCTACTGCGCTACCGAGGCGGATGTTGTGACCCTTGCTCGGGCTCCTTTCTCTCGCAATTCATCGCCTGCCAACGTTTGGGCTCTAATCACGGGGAACAACGTAAAGTGACCGACCGCGCATGCCTATCATAGCCACAGTCCAACTCCGGCGCCTTTAATTAGTCAGAGTGGCGAGACTGGGAAAGTTCCTTTAGGATGACACCACTGAGCCGCATGATGTGTAAAAAAAGAACGCTCCGCCTGCCCCGGGTGAGGCTCGAACTCACGACCTTCAGATTATGAGACTGACGCGCTGCCTACTGCGCTACCGAGGCGGATGTTGTGACCCTTGCTCAGGCTCCTTTGCTCAAGCAATTCATCGCCTGCCAACGTTTGGGCTCTAATCACGGGGAACAACGTAAAGTGACCGACCGCGCATACCTATCATAGCCACAGTCCAACTCCGGCGCCTTTAATTAGTCAGAGTGGCGAGACTGGGAAAGTTCCTTTAGGATGACACCACTGAGCCGCATGATGTGTAAAAAAAGAACGCTCCGCCTGCCCCGGGTGAGGCTCGCACTCACGACCTTCAGATTATGAGACTGACGCGCTGCCTACTGCGCTACCGAGGCGGATGTTGTGACCCTTGCTCAGGCTCCTTTGCTCTCGCAATTCATCGCCTGCCAACGTTTGGGCTCTAATCACGGGGAACAACGTAAAGTGACCGACCGCGCATAACTATCATAGCCACAGTCCAACTCCGGCGCCTTTAATTAGTCAGAGTGGCGAGACTGGGAAAGTTCCTTTAGGATGACACCACTGAGCCGCATGATGTGTAAAAAAAGAACGCTCCGCCTGCCCCGGGTGAGGCTCGCACTCACGACCTTCAGATTATGAGACTGACGCGCTGCCTACTGCGCTACCGAGGCGGATGTTGTGACCCTTGCTCGGGCTCCTTTGCTCTCGCAATTCATCGCATGCCAACGTTTGGGCTCTAATCACGGGGAACAACGTAAAGTGACCGACCGCGCATAACTATCATAGCCACAGTCCAACTCCGGCGCCTTTAATTAGTCAGAGTGGCGAGACTGGGAAAGTTCCTTTAGGATGACACCACTGAGCCGCATGATGTGTAAAAAAAGAACGCCCCGCCTGCCCCGGGTGAGGCTAGAACTCACGACCTTCAGATTATGAGACTGACGCGCTGCCTACTGCGCTACCGAGGCGGATGTTGTGACCCTTGCTCGGGCTCCTTTGCTCTCGCAAGTCATCGCCTGCCAACGTTTGGGCTCTAATCACGGGGAACAACGTAAAGTGGCCGACCGCGCATACCTATCATAGCCACAGTCCAACTCCGGCGCCTTTAATTAGTCAGAGTGGCGAGACTGGGAAAGTTCCTTTAGGATGACACCACTGAGCCGCATGATGTGTAAAAAAAGAACGCTCCGCCTGCCCGGGGTGAGGCTCGAACTCACGACCTTCAGATTATGAGACTGACGCGCTGCCTACTGCGCTACCGAGGCGGATGTTGTGACCCTTGCTCGGGCTCCTTTGCTCTCGCAATTCATCGCCTGCCAACGTTTGGGCTCTAATCACGGGGAACAACGTAAAGTGACCGACCGCGCATGCCTATCATAGCCGCAGTCCAACTCCGGCGCCTTTAATTAGTCAGAGTGGCGAGACTGGGAAAGTTCCTTTAGGATGACACCACTGAGCCGCATGATGTGTAAAAAAAGAACGCTCCGCCTGCCCCGGGTGAGGCTCGCACTCACGACCTTCAGATTATGAGACTGACGCGCTGCCTACTGCGCTACCGAGGCGGATGTTGTGACCCTTGCTCGGGCTCCTTTGCTCTCGCAATTCATCGCCTGCCAACGTTTGGGCTCTAATCACGGGGAACAACGTAAAGTGACCGACCGCGCATGCCTATCATAGCCACAGTCCAACTCCGGCGCCTTTAATTAGTCAGAGTGGCGATACTGGGATAGTTCCTTTAGGATGACACCACTGAGCCGCATGATGTGTAAAAAAAGAACGCTCCGCCTGCCCCGGGTGAGGCTCGAACTCACGACCTTCAGATTATGAGACTGACGCGCTGCCTACTGCGCTACCGAGGCGGATGTTGTGACCCTTGCTCGGGCTCCTTTGCTCTCGCAATTCATCGCCTGCCAACGTTTGGGCTCTAATCACGGGGAACAACGTAAAGTGACCGACCGCGCATGCCTATCATAGCCACAGTCCAACTCCGGCGCCTTTAATTAGTCAGAGTGGCGATACTGGGATAGTTCCTTTAGGATGACACCACTGAGCCGCATGATGTGTAAAAAAAGAACGCTCCGCCTGCCCCGGGTGAGGCTCGAACTCACGACCTTCAGATTATGAGACTGACGCGCTGCCTACTGCGCTACCGAGGCGGATGTTGTGACCCTTGCTCGGGCTCCTTTGCTCTCGCAATTCATCGCCTGCCAACGTTTGGGCTCTAATCACGGGGAACAACGTAAAGTGACCGACCGCGCATGCCTATCATAGCCACAGTCCAACTCCGGCGCCTTTAATTAGTCAGAGTGGCGATACTGGGATAGTTCCTTTAGGATGACACCACTGAGCCGCATGATGTGTAAAAAAAGAACGCTCCGCCTGCCCCGGGTGAGGCTCGCACTCACGACCTTCAGATTATGAGACTGACGCGCTGCCTACTGCGCTACCGAGGCGGATGTTGTGACCCTTGCTCGGGCTCCTTTGCTCTCGCAATTCATCGCCTGCCAACGTTTGGGCTCTAATCACGGGGAACAACGTAAAGTGACCGACCGCGCATGCCTATCATAGCCACAGTCCAACTCCGGCGCCTTTAATTAGTCAGAGTGGCGATACTGGGATAGTTCCTTTAGGATGACACCACTGAGCCGCATGATGTGTAAAAAAAGAACGCTCCGCCTGCCCCGGGTGAGGCTCGCACTCACGACCTTCAGATTATGAGACTGACGCGCTGCCTACTGCGCTACCGAGGCGGATGTTGTGACCCTTGCTCGGGCTCCTTTGCTCTCGCAATTCATCGCCTGCCAACGTTTGGGCTCTAATCACGGGGAACAACGTAAAGTGACCGACCGCGCATGCCTATCATAGCCACAGTCCAACTCCGGCGCCTTTAATTAGTCAGAGTGGCGATACTGGGATAGTTCCTTTAGGATGACACCACTGAGCCGCATGATGTGTAAAAAAAGAACGCTCCGCCTGCCCCGGGTGAGGCTCGCACTCACGACCTTCAGATTATGAGACTGACGCGCTGCCTACTGCGCTACCGAGGCGGATGTTGTGACCCTTGCTCGGGCTCCTTTGCTCTCGCAATTCATCGCCTGCCAACGTTTGGGCTCTAATCACGGGGAACAACGTAAAGTGACCGACCGCGCATGCCTATCATAGCCACAGTCCAACTCCGGCGCCTTTAATTAGTCAGAGTGGCGATACTGGGATAGTTCCTTTAGGATGACACCACTGAGCCGCATGATGTGTAAAAAAAGAACGCTCCGCCTGCCCCGGGTGAGGCTCGCACTCACGACCTTCAGATTATGAGACTGACGCGCTGCCTACTGCGCTACCGAGGCGGATGTTGTGACCCTTGCTCGGGCTCCTTTGCTCTCGCAATTCATCGCCTGCCAACGTTTGGGCTCTAATCACGGGGAACAACGTAAAGTGACCGACCGCGCATGCCTATCATAGCCACAGTCCAACTCCGGCGCCTTTAATTAGTCAGAGTGGCGATACTGGGATAGTTCCTTTAGGATGACACCACTGAGCCGCATGATGTGTAAAAAAAGAACGCTCCGCCTGCCCCGGGTGAGGCTCGCACTCACGACCTTCAGATTATGAGACTGACGCGCTGCCTACTGCGCTACCGAGGCGGATGTTGTGACCCTTGCTCGGGCTCCTTTGCTCTCGCAATTCATCGCCTGCCAACGTTTGGGCTCTAATCACGGGGAACAACGTAAAGTGACCGACCGCGCATGCCTATCATAGCCACAGTCCAACTCCGGCGCCTTTAATTAGTCAGAGTGGCGATACTGGGATAGTTCCTTTAGGATGACACCACTGAGCCGCATGATGTGTAAAAAAAGAACGCTCCGCCTGCCCCGGGTGAGGCTCGCACTCACGACCTTCAGATTATGAGACTGACGCGCTGCCTACTGCGCTACCGAGGCGGATGTTGTGACCCTTGCTCGGGCTCCTTTGCTCTCGCAATTCATCGCCTGCCAACGTTTGGGCTCTAATCACGGGGAACAACGTAAAGTGACCGACCGCGCATGCCTATCATAGCCACAGTCCAACTCCGGCGCCTTAAATTAGTCAGAGTGGCGAGACTGGGAAAGTTCCTTTAGGATGACACCACTGAGCCGCATGATGTGTAAAAAAAGAACGCTCCGCCTGCCCCGGGTGAGGCTCGAACTCACGACCTTCAGATTATGAGACTGACGCGCTGCCTACTGCGCTACCGAGGCTTTTTTTTTTCTTTATTGCCGGTTTCAAACAAAATCCAGAAACAACGGTACATATGATAAAATCGCTGACCTCACTCAAGCCAGCGCTACATAACTAAAAACGGGGCATAGACAATACCTTTTCAAATTCATGCAACCATTCAGGTGTACAGTTCTGACTCTTCCACATTTCTACAATACGTTGGGCACTCTCACAGAAATACTGCCTTGCTGGCCTTCCGTCTACGTCACAGTGCCGAAACGCCATTCGAGACCTCCATATTCCGTGGAGGACCAGCAACATCACTAGGTCGTAAGGCACTCCATTATCGTTTTGCACTGACAGAAATCAGATGCCATAAGGGCTCAACAGAAACTCCTTTTTCAAAGTTCACTGAAGAACGTCCTACAAAAACACCCCATCCCAACAATCCAAAAAAACATGTTCCACCGTCTCGGTCTTTTTACACAAAGAACAGTCCACACCCCATGGCACAAACAGACCCTTTTCTAACATCCATGGTTTAACTGGTAACACCCCACAGTGCAGTTTAAAGAAAAATGTTTTAACACCCGGGGGAATGGCCATAGCTTTTACACGTTTCAAAACGTTCTGCCCGGGGCCCACCGGAAACATGGATTGGTATAAAGGAACAGGCAAACAGATTTCTGCGAGGTCTTTATACAACTTTTTTTTCGACACGGCACTCAAGTACTCCATAGAGAACCGTACACAAAGAAATTGTGTTGCTTGTACAGCTTCTTTTAAATACCCGTGTACTGCCCCATTGCAGCTTTGACAAGACGTAACAATGAATTGGGGCAATAGTCTGCCTAACCTGACTTGAAAAACAGTGCGCAGGAAGGGGTCCTTTACCTCGCGCAAGAAATAAAAACGATTCACAACTTGTCTCAAAAAAAGATGCGAGAGCGATAAACCGCCTTCGCGAACTCTTCGAAAAAGATTCGTCCTACTTGTTTTTTCCCAGGACGAGCCCCAAACAAAAACAGCACAAACGCGATGCAGCCGCTGAACATTGGCGCGAGAACAGTGAATCACTTGCAAAACGTACCAAAGTTTCGCGAACAAAAATATGTTGCACACCGTTGCGCGCGCAAACATCGACAGCGCACGCCCCTTCCCTTCCCACTTTTCCGCTTTATCACGCAACGCAGTCGTCTGGCTTCGCCAGTACGGGTCGCTATCTCTGTAGTTTTCAAGTGGAACGCCTAAGTATTTGACCGGCACAACCTGCCAGTTCATACCTTCAAAGACAGTAGCGGTTACGTCCCAATTGCCATGCCAGAATCCCAAGCACTTGCTCCAATTTACCGAGCTCCCAGTATATTCACAAAACGTCTTAAGCAACGCAACTGCAGTACTAATGCTTTTTCTGTCACGACAAAATAAAGCGATGTCGTCCGCGTATGCCAATACACGTACCTCGCATGCCTGCAACTGGAAACCATGAATACTATTGCTGTTTATTATGCTAGCGCAAAACGACTCGATGTACAAGCAAAACAGTAAAGGGGACAGCGGGCATCCTTGCCGTACTGAAAGCGTGACATATATTGGGCGGCTCACTGACTTATTTATTACCAGCCTTGTTGAACACTCCTTATACGCCAGTCTTACGCCCTCCGTTATTACTTTCCCTAGGTATACTTTTTCCAAAATAGTATAGAGTAGCTCATGAGAGACCTTATCAAATGCCTTCTCAAGGTCTATTTGCAGCATGGCTACAACCTCATTCATGCCGTCACAACACTCGAGAATGCTCCGTGCTATGTGTATACTACTAGTTATAGACCTTCCTTTTATTCCACATGTTTGGTGTTCGCCTACTATGTCTATTATCACACTCTGTAACCTCCTTGCTAAGACTTTCATTAATATTTTATAATCTACATTCGTCAAAGATATCGGCCTATACGCAGTTACTTTTCTGAGCTCTTCTTTTACATCTGTTTTGGGTATGAGTACAGTGTGCGATTGTGAGAACGAAGGGGGTAGTCTTTCCAGTGTGTAGGCTTCTGAGTAAAGGTCACATAAAACTGGACTTAGGTTATTGCGGAAAGCTTTGTAGAACGCCGTGCACAACCCGTCAGGGCCTGGAGACTTTCCCGGACTTAATTCATCGATAGCCTTCTTAACCTCTTCCACTGTAATTGGTACTTCTAAATTTTCTTTCGCCTCTTCATCTATCGTCGACAAGAATCTTAAAAAAATTTCCTTAAACCCTTCTAAGTTTGCAGGTTGGCACGAAAACAAACCATCATAAAAATCACAAAAGGCATAGCTAATTGCTTGTTGTTCATCAAGAACCTGCCCTTTATACTCTATTTCCGCAATAGAATTGCGGGTCGCGTATCTCTTTTCAGAGCTAAGTGCTCTCTTTGTAGGGGCTTCCCCTAACATGAACTTTTCTGCACGGGCTCGCACTATCGCACCATGATATTTCTCTTGTTCTATAGCTTCTAACTGATGTTTCAAAGTTGTAATGTCTTCCTTGAACAGTCCAGGTGACTCGCACTCTAGTGCAGAAAGAGTCTCCAGGTTTTCTCTAAGCAGAACTTCCCTTTTTTCGTTTATCATAATGTAAGGCAGTTGACCTTTCCAATGCTGTCATCTTAATATCTGCTTTAAAGTTCTCCCACTTAGAGGCACAGTCACATGTATCCTGTTCAAGGTTCCTGATCTTTTTCGTTACTTCTTTTACAAATTCTTCATCCTTCAATATTAAGCTGTTCATTTTCCATAAATACCAGTTGAACGTCTTTTTATCTTTGCGCTTTCCAATCAAGAACGACACTAGGCAATGGTCGCTGAACGACACAGGTGTAACAGTATACTCAGAGCACTCCGGCGCAAGTTCTAACGACACATAAGCTCGGTCTAATCTTGCGTGGCTCGTTCCTTGAAAGTGGGTGAACTGGATATGCGTCTTGCATTCCAACATATCCCCCACATCTTCCAAACCAAAATCTGCCGTGACACCATTCAACGCAATCGTGCTTCCGTCGCGATAAGGAGTGCCACTTGATTTATCGCGAGCCGAGCACACACAAATAAAATCTCCCAGTAACACAAGAGCCCGTTCTGTGTCAAGCCAGGCCCTCAACTCTTCAAAAAACACTTTTCTTTCTTCGCCCTTTGTAGGCGCGTACACACAAACAATCCGCCATTCTTTTGACGCTAAAATAAAATCACAAATAATAAAGCGCCCATTTAAACTGGACGTAACGTTTTGCACTACTACGCCGCTGCTCCGACGTATTAAAATCAGACAACCTGCCGACAATCCCACCGCATGGCTGACACAGACTTCATAACTAGGACTAAACACACCCACCATCTTTTCCGTGCTTTGCTCGGTCTCTACTTTCGTCTCCTGAAAGGCTACGACATCTATCTCCCTCTCCTTGATGATTCTGTACAACTGACTCTGACGTTTACGCTCGGAAAGGCCGCGTACATTAAGGGTGGCACAACGCAGATGATGAAATGAACACAGCATGAATGGAAGTTGAAGGCAAGTAACACACTGTTACACACACGTTTCAGGAACACTAGCCCCGCCCCCTTTTCTACGCCTAAAAAAAATAAAAAGTGTTGTCCGTGCCGTAACGCTCATTCGAAGACCTCCCGCGCAAAAAACAGCAAACGTTTCGCTTACGGAGGCTTCCCCGCCGCTGGTCCTCTGTCGTAAGGCGTGGTGTTGGGCTTTGGCTTGAAGCTTGGGCGCCTCAGCATAACCCCGCCCACACTTACCTTGACGTTGCCGGAGTCACCAGAGTCCTCACGCTTATCGCCCTCCTTACGCGGCCGCTTGATGGTGGCTTCCGGGTCGTCTCCGTCGCCGTCGCCGGCGTCACGCACTTCACGAGTTAAGGCGGTGTTCGTCGAACCCGCCCCAACATACTCCTCACTTTTCGCGTCCAGCACAGGTGCCACCGGCGCTGGGTCGTTCTGGGAGGTCGACTGCTGCTCCACGGGAGCAGCATTTACGTCCTCCACGTCTGGTTCCGCCAAAGGGTCCCCGGTTGCGGACGCACCACCTCCTCCGGCTGCTGCAGCCTCCGCCTCCTCCTCGTCCATACGGTTTTCAGCCGCGTCCGCGTCTCCGGCAGGTCCGGTGACATGTGCATACGTCCGCACGCACTGCGTCGCTTTGTGACCGAAGCGGCGGCAGACAGTGCAGCGCGGCACCTTGCAGTCGCGCCTCATATGGCCCGTCCCCGAGCAGCGGAGGCACTGCGGGGCCCGGCCTGGAACGACCACGAGCGCCTGGCCGCCCGCAACCCGGAGCTCGTGCGGCAGGTCGTCGAGCCTCACGCCGGCGTTGAGCCTGAGGGTCACCGACCGCGTCGTCGAACCTTTCTCATTCATGCCCTTGACATGCCACCTCTCGCGTCCGATGTCGACGACACGGCCGTAAGAAAGCAGCGCCGCTCGCACCTCGTCGTCCGGCACGTTGTACAGAATCCAGTGCAGTTTCATCCGCACATCCTGGTTCGCCGGATCGATGACGAGGCACCGGTGCTCCTTCACTTTCACGTCGGTGGCCGCGAGCATGCGCTTTACGCCGCTTTCGTCCCTGAATGTCAGGGCCCATACGTGGTTCATTTGATACGTCCCCAAGGCAAGCACCTCGGGGAGCAGTTCCAAACGAGCCAAAGTGTCCCTGAAATCTTCGACGCGGTAAGGCCTCGCACGAACGTCCGCATGAAGAAAAATGGTGTTTAAAACACACCGACCTGTTGGCAGCATTGGCAAACTGACGGGGTAATCTCCGGATTCCTGGCCAAAAAACCTGTTTCCGCGGCCAGACATGGCCGCTTTCACCGCTCCTGAGGAGCCAATCATCCCGCGTCCGCACACTAGCGCGGCCGGAAGCAGTACTGCGCTACCGAGGCTGATGTTGTGACCCTTGCTCGGGCTCCTTTGCTCTCGCAATTCATCGCCTGCCAATGTTTGGGCTCTAATCACGGGGAACAACGTAAAGTGACCGACCGCGCATGCCTATCATAGCCGCAGTCCAACTCCGGCGCCTTTATTTAGTCAGAGAGGCGAGACTGGGAAAGTTCCTTTAGGATGACACCACGGAGCCGCATGATGTGTAAAAAAAGAACGCTCCGCCTGCCCCGGGTGAGGCTCGCACTCGCGACCTTCAGATTATATGACTGACGCGCTGCCTACTGCGCTACCGAGGCGGATGTTGTGACCCTTGCTCGGGATCCTTTGCTCTCGCAATTCATCGCCTGCCAACGTTTGGGCTCTAATCACGGGGAACAACGTAAAGTGACCGACCGCGCATACCTATCATAGCCACAGTCCAACTCCGGCGCCTTTAATTAGTCAGAGTGGCGAGACTGGGAAAGTTCCTTTAGGATGACACCACTGAGCCGCATGATGTGTAAAAAAAGAACGCTCCGCCTGCCCCGGGTGAGGCTCGAACTCACTACCTTCCGATTATGAGACTGACGCGGTGCCTACTGCGCTACCGAGGCGGATGTTGTGACCCTTGCTCGGGCTCCTTTGCTCTCGCAATTCATCGCCTGCCAACGTTTGGGCTCTAATCACGGGGAACAACGTAAAGTGACCGACCGCGCATACCTATCATAGCCACAGTCCAACTCCGGCGCCTTTAATTAGTCAGAGTGGCGAGACTGGGAAAGTTCCTTTAGGATGACACCACTGAGCCGCATGATGTGTAAAAAAAGAACGCTCCGCCTGCCCCGGCTGAGGCTCGAACTCACGACCTTCAGATTATGAGACTGACACGCTGCCTACTGCGCTAGCGAGGCGGATGTTGTGACCCTTGCTCGGGCTCCTTTGCTCTCGCAATTCATCGCCTGCCAACGTTTGGGCTCTAATCACGGGGAACAACGTAAAGTGACCGACCGCGCATACCTATCATAGCCACAGTCCAACTCCGGCGCCTTTAATTAGTCAGAGTGGCGAGACTGGGAAAGTTCCTTTAGGATGACACCACTGAGCCGCATGATGTGTAAAAAAAGAACGCTCCGCCTGCCCCGGGTGAGGCTCGAACTCACTACCTTCCGATTATGAGACTGACGCGGTGCCTACTGCGCTACCGAGGCGGATGTTGTGACCCTTGCTCGGGCTCCTTTGCTCTCGCAATTCATCGCCTGCCAACGTTTGGGCTCTAATCACGGGGAACAACGTAAAGTGACCGACCGCGCATACCTATCATAGCCACAGTCCAACTCTGGCGCCTTTAATTAGTCAGAGTGGCGAGACTGGGAAAGTTCCTTTAGGATGACACCACTGAGCCGCATGATGTGTAAAAAAAGAACGCTCCGCCTGCCCCGGGTGAGGCTCGAACTCACGACCTTCAGATTACGAGACTGACGCGCTGCCTACTGCACTACCGAGGCGCATGTTGTGACCCTTGCTCAGGCTCATTTGCTCTCGCAATTCATCGCCTGCCAACGTTTGGGCTCTAATCACGGGGAACAACGTAAAGTGACCGACCGCGCATACCTATCATAGCCACAGTCCAGCTCCGGCGCCTTTAATTAGTCAGAGTGGCGAGACTGGGAAAGTTCCTTTAGGATGACACCACTGAGCCGCATGATGTGTAAAAAAAGAACGCTCCGCCTGCCCCGGGTGAGGCTCGCACTCACGACCTTCAAATTATGAGACTGACGCGCTGCCTACTGCGCTACCGAGGCGGATGTTGTGACCCTTGCTCAGGCTCCTTTGCTCTCGCAATTCATCGCCTGCCAACGTTTGGGCTCTAATCACGGGGAACAACGTAAAGTGACCGACCGCGCATAACTATCATAGCCACAGTCCAACTCCGGCGCCTTTAATTAGTCAGAGTGGCGAGACTGGGAAAGTTCCTTTAGGATGACACCACTGAGCCGCATGATGTGTAAAAAAAGAACGCTCCGCCTGCCCCGGGTGAGGCTCGAACTCACGACCTTCAGATTATGAGACTGATGCGCTGCCTACTGCGCTACCGAGGCGGATGTTGTGACCCTTGCTCGGGCTCCTTTGCTCTCGCAATTCATCGCCTGCCAACGTTTGGGCTCTAATCACGGGGAACAACGTAAAGCTACCGACCGCGCATAACTATCATAGCCACAGTCCAACTCCGGCGCCTTTAATTAGTCACAGTGGCGAGACTGGGTAAGTTCCTTTAGGATGACACCACTGAGCCGCATGATGTGTAAAAAAAGAACGCTCCGCCTGCCCCGGGTGAGGCTCGAACTCACGACCTTCAGATTATGAGACTGACGCGCTGCCTACTGCGCTACCGAGGCGGATGTTGTGACCCTTGCTCAGGCTCCTTTGCTCTCGCAATTCATCGCCTGCCAACGTTTGTGCTCTAATCACGGGGAACAACGTAAAGTGACCGACCGCGCATAACTATCATAGCCACAGTCCAACTCCGGCGCCTTTAATTAGTCACAGTGGCGAGACTGGGAAAGTTCCTTTAGGATGACACCACTGAGCCGCATGATGTGTAAAAAAAGAACGCTCCGCTTCCCCCGGGTGAGGCTCGAACTCACGACCTTCAGATTATGAGACTGACGCGCTGCCTACTGCGCTACCGAGGCGGATGTTGTGACCCTCTCTCGGGCTCCTTTGCTCTCGGAATTCATCGCCCGCCAACGTTTGGGCTCTAATCACGGGGAACGTAAAGTGACCGACCGCGCATGCCTATCATAGCCACAGTCCAACTCCGGCGCCTTTAATTAGTCAGAGTGGCGAGACTGGGAAAGTTCCTTTAGGATGACACCACTGAGCCGCATGATGTGTAAAAAAAGAACACTCCGCCTGCCCCGGGTGAGGCTCGAACTCACGACCTTCAGATTATGAGACTGACGCGCTGCCTACTGCGCTACCGAGGCGGATGTTGTGACCCTTGCTCGGGCTCCTTTGCTCTCGCAATTCATCGCCTGCCAACGTTTGGGCTCTAATCACGGGGAACAACGTAAAGCGACCGACCGCGCATGCCTATCATAGCCACAGTCCAACTCCGGCGCCTTTAATTAGTCAGAGTGGCGATACTGGGAAAGTTCCTTTAGGATGACACCACTGAGCCGCATGATGTGTAAAAAAAGAACGCTCCGCCTGCCCCGGGTGAGGCTCGAACTCACGACCTTCAGATTATGAGACTGACGCGCTGCCTACTGCGCTACCGAGGCGGATGTTGTGACCCTTGCTCGGGCTCCTTTGCTCTCGCAATTCATCGCCTGCCAACGTTTGGGCTCTAATCACAGGGAACAACGTAAAGCGACCGACCGCGCATGCCTATCATAGCCACAGTCCAACTCCGGCGCCTTTAATTAGTCAGAGTGGCGAGACTGGGAAAGTTCCTTTAAGATTACACCACTGAGCCGCATGATGTGTAAAAAAAGAACGCTCCGCTTCCCCCGGGTGAGGCTCGAACTCACGACCTTCAGATTATGAGACTGACGCGCTGCCTACTGCGCTACCGAGGCGGATGTTGTGACCCTCTCTCGGGCTCCTTTGCTCTCGGAATTCATCGCCCGCCAACGTTTGGGCTCTAATCACGGGGAACGTAAAGTGACCGACCGCGCATGCCTATCATAGCCACAGTCCAACTCCGGCGCCTTTAATTAGTCAGAGTGGCGAGACTGGGAAAGTTCCTTTAGGATGACACCACTGAGCCGCATGATGTGTAAAAAAAGAACGCTCCGCCTGCCCCGGGTGAGGCTCGAACTCACGACCTTCAGATTATGAGACTGACGCGCTGCCTACTGCGCTACCGAGGCGGATGTTGTGACCCTTGCTCGGGCTCCTTTGCTCTCGCAAGTCATCGCCTGCCAACGTTTGGGCTCTAATCACGGGGAACAACGTAAAGTGACCGACCGCGCATACCTATCATAGCCACAGTCCAACTCCGGCGCCTTTAATTAGTCAGAGTGGCGAGACTGGGAAAGTTCCTTTAGGATGACACCACTGAGCCGCATGATGTGTAAAAAAAGAACGCTCCGCCTGCCCCGGGTGAGGCTCGAACTCACGACCTTCAGATTATGAGACTGACGCGCTGCCTACTGCGCTACCGAGGCGGATGTTGTGACCCTTGCTCGGGCTCCTTTGCTCTCGCAATTCATCGCCTGCCAACGTTTGGGCTCTAATCACGGGGAACAACGTAAAGTGACCGACCGCGCATGCCTATCATAGCCGCAGTCCAACTCCGGCGCCTTTAATTAGTCAGAGTGGCGAGACTGGGAAAGTTCCTTTAGGATGACACCACTGAGCCGCATGATGTGTAAAAAAAGAACGCTCCGCCTGCCCCGGGTGAGGCTCGCACTCACGACCTTCAGATTATGAGACTGACGCGCTGCCTACTGCGCTACCGAGGCGGATGTTGTGACCCTTGCTCGGGCTCCTTTGCTCTCGCAATTCATCGCCTGCCAACGTTTGGGCTCTAATCACGGGGAACAACGTAAAGTGACCGACCGCGCATGCCTATCATAGCCACAGTCCAACTCCGGCGCCTTTAATTAGTCAGAGTGGCGATACTGGGAAAGTTCCTTTAGGATGACACCACTGAGCCGCATGATGTGTAAAAAAAGAACGCTCCGCCTGCCCCGGGTGAGGCTCGAACTCACGACCTTCAGATTATGAGACTGACGCGCTGCCTACTGCGCTACCGAGGCTTTTTTTTTTCTTTATTGCCGGTTTCAAACAAAATCCAGAAACAACGGTACATATGATAAAATCGCTGACCTCACTCAAGCCAGCGCTACATAACTAAAAACGGGGCATAGACAATACCTTTTCAAATTCATGCAACCATTCAGGTGTACAGTTCTGACTCTTCCACATTTCTACAATACGTTGGGCACTCTCACAGAAATACTGCCTTGCTGGCCTTCCGTCTACGTCACAGTGCCGAAACGCCATTCGAGACCTCCATATTCCGTGGAGGACCAGCAACATCACTAGGTCGTAAGGCACTCCATTATCGTTTTGCACTGACAGAAATCAGATGCCATAAGGGCTCAACAGAAACTCCTTTTTCAAAGTTCACTGAAGAACGTCCTACAAAAACACCCCATCCCAACAATCCAAAAAAACATGTTCCACCGTCTCGGTCTTTTTACACAAAGAACAGTCCACACCCCATGGCACAAACAGACCCTTTTCTAACATCCATGGTTTAACTGGTAACACCCCACAGTGCAGTTTAAAGAAAAATGTTTTAACACCCGGGGGAATGGCCATAGCTTTTACACGTTTCAAAACGTTCTGCCCGGGGCCCACCGGAAACATGGATTGGTATAAAGGAACAGGCAAACAGATTTCTGCGAGGTCTTTATACAACTTTTTTTTCGACACGGCACTCAAGTACTCCATAGAGAACCGTACACAAAGAAATTGTGTTGCTTGTACAGCTTCTTTTAAATACCCGTGTACTGCCCCATTGCAGCTTTGACAAGACGTAACAATGAATTGGGGCAATAGTCTGCCTAACCTGACTTGAAAAACAGTGCGCAGGAAGGGGTCCTTTACCTCGCGCAAGAAATAAAAACGATTCACAACTTGTCTCAAAAAAAGATGCGAGAGCGATAAACCGCCTTCGCGAACTCTTCGAAAAAGATTCGTCCTACTTGTTTTTTCCCAGGACGAGCCCCAAACAAAAACAGCACAAACGCGATGCAGCCGCTGAACATTGGCGCGAGAACAGTGAATCACTTGCAAAACGTACCAAAGTTTCGCGAACAAAAATATGTTGCACACCGTTTCGCGCGCAAACATCGACAGCGCACGCCCCTTCCCTTCCCACTTTTCCGCTTTATTACGCATCGTAGTCGTCTGGCTTCTCCAGTACGGGTCACTATCTCTGTAGTTTTCAAGTGGAACGCCTAAGTATTTGACCGGCACAATCTGCCAGTTCATACCTTCAAAGACAGTAGCGGTTACGTCCCAATTGCCATGCCAGAATCCCAAGCACTTGCTCCAATTTACCGAGCTCCCAGTATATTCACAAAACGTCTTAAGCAACGCAACTGCAGTACTAATGCTTTTTCTGTCACGACAAAATAAAGCGATGTCGTCCGCGTATGCCAATACACGTACCTCGCATGCCTGCAACTGGAAACCATGAATACTATTGCTGTTTATTATGCTAGCGCAAAACGACTCGATGTACAAGCAAAACAGTAAAGGGGACAGCGGGCATCCTTGCCGTACTGAAAGCGTGACATATATTGGGCGGCTCACTGACTTATTTATTACCAGCCTTGTTGAACACTCCTTATACGCCAGTCTTACGCCCTCCGTTATTACTTTCCCTAGGTTTACTTTTTCCAAAATAGTATAGAGTAGCTCATGAGAGACCTTATCAAATGCCTTCTCAAGGTCTATTTGCAGCATGGCTACAACCTCATTCATGCCGTCACAACACTCGAGAATGCTCCGTGCTATGTGTATACTACTAGTTATAGACCTTCCTTTTATTCCACATGTTTGGTGTTCGCCTACTATGTCTATTATCACACTCTGTAACCTCCTTGCTAAGACTTTCATTAATATTTTATAATCTACATTCGTCAAAGATATCGGCCTATACGCAGTTACTTTTCTGAGCTGTTCTTTTACATCTGTTTTGGGTATGAGTACAGTGTGCGATTGTGAGAACGAAGGGGGCAGTCTTTCCAGTGTGTAGGCTTCTGAGTAAAGGTCACATAAAACTGGACTTAGGTTATTGCGGAAAGCTTTGTAGAACGCCGTGCACAACCCGTCAGGGCCTGGAGACTTTCCCGGACTTAATTCATCGATAGCCTTCTTAACCTCTTCCACTGTAATTGGTACTTCTAAATTTTCTTTCGCCTCTTCATCTATCGTCGACAAGAATCTTAAAAAATTTTCCTTAAACCCTTCTAAGTTTTCAGGTTGGCACGAAAACAAACCATCATAAAAATCACAAAAGGCATAGCTAATTGCTTGTTGTTCATCAAGAACCTGCCCTTTATACTCTATTTCCGCAATAGAATTGCGGGTCGCGTATCTCTTTTCAGAGCTAAGTGCTCTCTTTGTAGGGGCTTCCCCTAACATGAACTTTTCTGCACGGGCTCGCACTATCGCACCATGATATTTCTCTTGTTCTATAGCTTCTAACTGATGTTTCAAAGTTGTAATGTCTTCCTTGAACAGTCCAGGTGACTCGCACTCTAGTGCAGAAAGAGTCTCCAGGTTTTCTCTAAGCAGAACTTCCCTTTTTTCGTTTATCATAATGTAAGGCAGTTGACCTTTCCAATGCTGTCATCCTAATATCTGCTTTAAAGTTCTCCCACTTAGAGGCACAGTCACATGTATCCTGTTCAAGGTTCCTGATCTTTTTCGCTACTTCTTTTACAAATTCTTCATCCTTCAATAATAAGCTGTTCATTTTCCATAAATCCCAGTTGAACGTCTTTTTATCTTTGCGCTTTCCAATCAAGAACGACACTAGGCAATGGTCGCTGAACGACACAGGTGTAACAGTATACTCAGAGCACTCCGGCGCAAGTTCTAACGACACATAAGCTCGGTCTAATCTTGCGTGGCTCGTTCCTTGAAAGTGGGTGAACTGGATATGCGTCTTGCATTCCAACATATCCCCCACATCTTCCAAACCAAAATCTGCCGTGACACCATTCAACGCAATCGTGCTTCCGTCGCGATAAGGAGTGCCACTTGATTTATCGCGAGCCGAGCACACACAAATAAAATCTCCCAGTAACACAAGAGCCCGTTCTGTGTCAAGCCAGGCCCTCAACTCTTCAAAAAACACTTTTCTTTCTTCGCCCTTTGTAGGCGCGTACACACAAACAATCCGCCATTCTTTTGACGCTAAAATAAAATCACAAATAACAAAGCGCCCATTTAAACTGGACGTAACGTTTTGCACTACTACGCCGCTGCTCCGACGTATTAAAATCAGACAACCTGCCGACAATCCCACCGCATGGCTGACACAGACTTCATAACTAGGACTAAACACACCCACCATCTTTTCCGTGCTTTGCTCGGTCTCTACTTTCGTCTCCTGAAAGGCTACGACATCTATCTCCCTCTCCTTGATGATTCTGTACAACTGACTCTGACGTTTACGCTCGGAAAGGCCGCGTACATTAAGGGTGGCACAACGCAGATGATGAAATGAACACAGCATGAATGGAAGATGAAGGCAAGTAACACACTGTTACACACACGTTTCAGGAACACTAGCCCCGCCCCCTTTTCTACGCCTAAAAAAAATAAAAAGTGTTGTCCGTGCCGTAACGCTCATTCGAAGACCTCCCGCGCAAAAAACAGCAAACGTTTCGCTTACGGAGGCTTCCCCGCCGCTGGTCCTCTGTCGTAAGGCGTGGTGTTGGGCTTTGGCTTGAAGCTTGGGCGCCTCAGCATAACCCCGCCCACACTTACCTTGACGTTGCCGGAGTCACCAGAGTCCTCACGCTTATCGCCCTCCTTACGCGGCCGCTTGATGGTGGCTTCCGGGTCGTCTCCGTCGCCGTCGCCGGCGTCACGCACTTCACGAGTTAAGGCGGTGTTCGTCGAACCCGCCCCAACACACTCCTCACTTTTCGCGTCCAGCACAGGTGCCACCGGCGCTGGGTCGTTCTGGGAGGTCGACTGCTGCTCCACGGGAGCAGCATTTACGTCCTCCACGTCTGGTTCCGCCAAAGGGTCCCCGGGTGCGGACGCACCACCTCCGCCGGCTGCCGCAGCCTCCGCCTCCTCCTCGTCCATACGGTTTTCAGCCGCGTCCGCGTCTCCGACAGGTCCGGTGACATGTGCATACGTCCGCACGCACTGCGTCGCTTCGTGACCGAAGCGGCGGCAGACAGTGCAGCGCGGCACCTTGCAGTCGCGCCTCATATGGCCCGTCCCCGAGCAGCGGAGGCACTGCGGGGCCCGGCCTGGAACGACCACGAGCGCCTGGCCGCCCGCAACCCGGAGCTCGTGCGGCAGGTCGTCGAGCCTCACGCCGGCGTTGAGCCTGAGGGTCACCGACCGCGTCGTCGAACCTTTCTCATTCATGCCCTTGACACGCCACCTCTCGCGTCCGATGACGACGACACGGCCGTAAGAAAGCAGCGCCGCTCGCACCTCGTCGTCCGGCACGTTGTACAGAATCCAGTGCAGTTTCATCCGCACATCCTGGTTCGCCGGATCGATGACGAGGCACCGGCGCTCCTTCACTTTCACGTCGGTGGCCGCGAGCATGCGCTTTACGCCGCTTTCGTCCCTGAATGTCAGGGCCCATACGTGGTTCATTTGATACGCCCCCAAGGCAAGCACCTCGGGGAGCAGTTCCAAACGAGCCAAAGTGTCCCTGAAATCTTCGACGCGGTAAGGCCTCGCACGAACGTCCGCATGAAGAAAAATGGTGTTTAAAACACACCGACCTGTTGGCAGCATTGGCAAACTGACGGGGTAATCTCCGGATTCCTGGCCAAAAAACCTGTTTCCGCGGCCAGACATGGCCGCTTTCACCGCTCCTGAGGAGCCAATCATCCCGCGTCCGCACACTAGCGCGGCCGGAAGCAGTACTGCGCTACCGAGGCTGATGTTGTGACCCTTGCTCGGGCTCCTTTGCTCTCGCAATTCATCGCCTGCCAACGTTTGGGCTCTAATCACGGGGAACAACGTAAAGTGACCGACCGCGCATGCCTATCATAGCCACAGTCCAACTCCGGCGCCTTTAATTAGTCAGAGTGGCGAGACTGGGAAAGTTCCTTTAGGATGACACCACTTAGCCGCATGATGTGTAAAAAAAGAACGCTCCGCCTGCCCCGGGTGAGGCTCGCACTCACGACCTTCAGATTATGAGACTGACGCGCTGCCTACTGCGCTACCGAGGCGGATGTTGTGACCCTTGCTCGGGCTCCTTTGCTCTCGCAATTCATCGCCTGCCAACGTTTGGGCTCTAATCACGGGGAACAACGTAAAGTGACCGACCGCGCATACCTATCATAGCCACAGTCCAACTCCGGCGCCTTTAATTAGTCAGAGTGGCGAGACTGGGAAAGTTCCTTTAGGATGACACCACTGAGCCGCATGATGTGTAAAAAAAGAACGCTCCGCCTGCCCCGGGTGAGGCTCGAACTCACGACCTTCAGATTATGAGACTGACGCGCTGCCTACTGCGCTACCGAGGCTGATGTTGTGACCCTTGCTCGGGCTCCTTTGCTCTCGCAATTCATCGCCTGCCAACGTTTGGAGGAGGAGGAGGAATAAACGTGTATCTGAAGCTGTCAGCCCTGGGGAAGAGTCCTCATTCCAGGACCCCTTGAGTCCGTCCGGCTTCTTGGGCTCGCTGCACCAGCCAAAGCTGCTCGTCAGGGTCCGAGCTGGACAGTGCTCTCTCCCAGTGCTCAGGGGAGGGGAAAGGCAGGGGGGGTAGGTGGGGGTTCTTATCACAGCCCCAAATGATATGGTAGAGGGTGCCCGGAGCCTCGCAGAAGCGGCATTGCGAGGAGTACAGGGTGGGGGCCAGAATGTGGGCTCTAGTTGGGTGGGGAAATGTGTTTGTCTGAATGCCTCGGAGGTGGCGCTCTTGTTCTTTGGTGAGGCTTTTGTGCGCAGGAGGATATAGCATTCGTTCCAGACGGTAATGCTGAGTGACGTCGTGGAACGACAAGAGAGGGGAGACCTGCCACTGCTCGCCGAACTCCTGGCTTGCCCGGTGGGTCAACTCTCGGGCATGCTGATGGGCAGCTTCGTTGCCAGACACGGCGGAGTGGGCTGGAGCCCAAATAATCCGTACGGGATGTCGAGGAGGATGCTCGAGTAGAATTTTTCGGGCAGGTCGGGATATGAAACCGCTGGAGAAGGTTCTACAGGCTTGTTGGCTGTCTGTGATGATTATTTCTGCCGAAGTTTGTGCAATCGCTAGGGAGATGGCCGCTTCCTCCGCCTGCAGAGAGTGGATGGTGGGAATTGATACGCATGTAACGAGGTTTTCGGTAGTAGAAACCACAGCGGTCATAGCTCTTCGCCCGGGATATGAAGCGGCGTCTGTATAGACTGTGGCAGAGTTTCGGCCGTATTGATTAAGAATAGCTTTCGCTCTGGCTTCCCTACGAGCCTCGTGATGTGTCGGATGCATGTTGCGTGGTAGTGGGGCCACATCAATGAACTTGCGAACCTCATCAGGAAGCTGAGTCGAATCCGCCTGCGGGTGTTGCAGAGGAGAGCGCAGGTGTAGTTGAGATAGAATGGCTCTACCGGTAGGGGTAGAGCTCAGGCGTAAGAGTTGGCTCAAATTCTGGGCTTCCAATAATTCATCTAAGGTATTGTGGACTCCCAACCGCAAAAGTTTCTGCGTTGAGGTGGTAACAGGCAGTCCTAATGCTAGTTTGTACGCCTTGCGTATCAGGGCTTCCACCTTGTCCTTTTCGGTCTTGGAGAGTATGGCGTAGGGGAGGGAGTAAGTGACCCTAGACACGACGAAGGCTTGAACCAGCCTGAGTATATCCTCCTCTCGCATACCCCTCGTCTTGGTACTAATCCTGCGGATCATGTGCGATACTTGCTCTGTGGTGTTCTTAAGTCTATTGAGCAGTTGGGTGTTCGAGCGATCCGCTTGGAAAAGCATGCCTAAAATTCTGACCTGTGGAGTCGGAACAATTACATGGCCGTCCATGTGCAGGGAGATGGTTGGCGACCCAGGAGAGAATTTCTTCTTTCCTGAGACGATCAGCAGCTCCGATTTCTGCGGCGAGCATTCTAGGCCACACTGCCGTGCATATTGAATGACTATGTCAGCCGCCTGCTGTAGATTGTTCTCCATGTCCCCTACTGATCCATTAATGGTCCATATGGTAACATCGTCCGCATATAATCCATGGCGTATGCCTGGTACGGCAGCCAGGAGCGGAGGGAGACCAATCAGGGCTATGTTAAATAGCAAGGGGGACAGAACGGCACCCTGGGGTGTGCCCTTGTTGCCGAGGAAAACGGGATCTGATTTCAGGTCACCCACCTTGAGAATAGCTTTTCGGCCTTCGAGGAAGTCTCGAACGTAGGTGTAGGTACGTTGCCCGCAGTTTAGGCCGTTTAGCTGTTTCAGTATGGCTGTGTGGCTGACATTATCGAATGCCCCTTTTAAATCTAGGGCTAGTATGGCTTTTGGGTGGTCCCGGGAGGCTTTAAGCATGACCTCTTCCTTGAGTTGAAGAAGTATGTCCTGGGTACAGAGGTGACTGCGAAACCCACACATGGTGTGAGGGAACATGTTGTGCTGTTCGAGATAGTTCTGTAGCCTTTTGTGGATGATGTGTTCCAATAGCTTCCCCATACACGAGGTTAGGGAGATGGGGCGTAGATTATCTGTGCTCGGTGGTCTTCCAGGCTTTGGGATAAGGCGCACTTCTGCCATCTTCCATTCTTCCGGGAGTCGACCTGACCTCCACACCGTGTTGAGATGGCCCGTGAGCTCAATAATAGACTCGTTATCTAAGTTAGCCAGCAGCTTATTTGTTATGCCGTCCCCTCCTGGAGCCGTGTTGCGCCTGATGATCTGAAGGGCTGCTTTGACTTCGTGGATGTAAATGTCCTCATCCAGTTTAACATTGGGCTGCCCTGTATATGGAGGTAGTGGTGTTTTAGGATAGACCGGGAGGTATTTATCCTGGAGAGACTTCATGAGGTGAGCGGAATCCCCTGGGTGGGTGTGAATCACCTTTCGCATGATGTGATTGGATTCCGTTTTGCATTTGGAAGGGTCGATTAGATATCGGAGCAGTCTCCAGGTTTTTGATGTAGTTAGTGTTCCCTGTAGACTGTCACAGAGGGACAACCAACTTTCTTTGCATAAGTGAGCCGCATAGCGGGCTGCTTCCTCCGTCAGCAGAGCTATCCTTTTTTTCAGACGACGATTAAGGCGCTGGCGTTTCCACCGTTTGATTAGGCTCCTTCTTGCTTCCCATAAGTGGAGAAGGTGTGGATCTACACAGGGGGCCATCGTGGTAAGCTGAATATTGTCTGTAACGCGATTCATGTCTTCGCGAATTTGGGCGGTCCACTCCTTTAGCGTGATGGGCTGGGTGACTGCACTGTCAAGTCTGGCTTGCTCCCTTTGTTTGCGAAATTTCGGCCAGTCCGTTAACTTGGCTGCACCTAGATGGGCAGCGTATATATTTCCATGTATTGTGGTGGAAAGGACGAAGTGGTCGCTTCCCAGGGTTTCCTCCGTGTGAGACCACATAGCCTTGACGTTCCCTGTGGTAATCGTGAGATCCGGGGACGTGTCTTTGGAGACACTATTGCCTAAACGCGTGGGAGCATGCGGTTCCGATAGCAGAATCAAGTTTTCTTCCTGGAGGAGGGAGTGCAAGGTGGTTCCTCTTTTGTTTGTGTAGCTGTATCCCCATAAGGGATGTGCAGCGTTAAAATATCCCATGATAACCAGTGGGTTAGAGGATGCAATGCGCTTTGCTTGTTTGATTACATGAGAAAGGTTACTTTCTTGGCCTCTGGGGCGACAATAAATGTTTAACACGTATAAGCTCTCTGCCACTTTAACCTTACTCGGTACGATTTCAGTGAGTATTCCTATCTTCTCGGATTGCTGGAGTGGATGCTGTATAGCTGTGAGTCCTTTGTTTATTAGCGTGGAGAGAGAGCTCGTGGGTCCATCTTCAGAGGTGACGAAACCCGAAAGTTTCGCAGGGTAGTTTGTTTCCTGAAGTGTAATGATATCGGGTGGATCCTCAGTGGTGGCAATGTACTGAGCTAGTGAGCTTGACTTGTTCTTGTAGCCCCTACAGTTCCATTGCCATATGGTAAGCTTTGATTCCTGCTGAGAATTGCGCCTATTCTTGGGAGGTGCCATCTTGCGAGGTGGCGTCGTCTGTCAGGGCTGATGGCCTGCTGTAAGGCTTGAGCTCTCGGCGAGAGTGACGAGCAGTAACTGCCGGCCCCTGTCCTTCTAATTTATCTAACCGTTGCGTGATTTGTTTTAACATGACCATCATTTCCTGTACGGTTTCGGCGATTTGGGATTTCTCTTGCGCCAGCGGGAATTCTGTCGTACGGGGAGGTGAGGAAGTTGAACTGGAAGGGGGTGTTTGTGCGGGCTCTGGTGTGGAGGGGTCAGGTTTTCGGCGTTTTTCTGGTGTAGGGTTTATCCCTTGCCTGATTTCTGCCTTGAGTGCAAGGAGCTCATTATGGAGTTGTCGATTTTCCTCCCGTTGTTGTTTAATCTCGGCAAGAAGCTGAGCGGCGTTTAGTCGTTTTAGCTCCGCCAGCTCGTCACGGTTGGGGGGATTGGGGGGAGGACGAGGAGGGGTCTGAGCACGTGGAGAGAGCATCTGAGCCCAGCTCACCTGCACTGCCGTGGCGTCTTCAGCAGATCTTCGCTTGGCGGAAGGTGTTCTCCCTCGGGATCTGGACCTGGATCGGGTCTTGCTTCTCTCCCTGGAGGGCCCTCTGGATTTGGAGCGGGATCTTGACTCCCGGCTTGTACGGCGACCCTTGGTGACCTCGCGTTGCTTTTTCCTCCGACTGACTGGTGGAAGAAAGCGTTTCGGGCACTCCTTGCTAGCCGTGACGTGTTCCCCGGCGCAGAGTGCACACTTGGGCTGGCAGTGGTGCGGAACGTCCTTTTGTCTCAGCAGGCCACAGCTCTTGCAGTGGGCGTCCGTGAAAGCGTTCGGCTTGGGGCAAACATCGGCTCTGTGACCTCGGGGAACAACGTAAAGTGATCGACCGCACATGCCTATCATAGCCGCAGTCCAACTCCGGCGCCTTTAATTAGTCAGAGTGGCGAGACTGGGAAAGTTCCTTTAGGATGACACCACTGAGCCGCATGATGTGTAAAAAAAGAACGCTTCGCCTGCCCCGGGTGAGGCTCGAACTCACGACTTTCAGATTATGAGACTGACGCGCTGCCTACTGCGCTACCGAGGCGGATGTTGTGACCCTTGCTCGGGCTCCTTTGCTCTCGGATTTCATCGCCTGCCAACGTTTGGGCTCTAATCACGGGGAACAACGTAAAGTGACCGACCGCGCATGCCTATCATAGCCGCAGTCCAACTCCGGCGCCTTTAATTAGTCAGAGTGGCGAGACTGGGAAAGTTCCTTTAGGATGACACCACTGAGCCGCATGATGTGTAAAAAAAGAACGCTCCGCCTGCCCCGGGTTAGGCTCGAACTCACGACCTTCAGATTATGAGACTGACGCGCTGCCTACTGCGCTACCGAGGCGGATGTTGTGATCCTTGCTCGGGCTCCTTTGCTCTCGCAATTCATCGCCTGCCAACGTTTGGGCTCTAATCACGGGGAACAACGTGAAGCAACCGACCGCGCATGCCTATCATAGCCGCAGTCCAACTCCGGCGCCTTTAATTAGTCAGAGTGGCGAGACTGGGAAAGTTCCTTTAGGATGACACCACTGAGCCGCATGATGTATCAAAAAAGAACGCTCCGCCTGCCCCGGGTGAGGTTCGAACTCACGACCTTCAGATTATGAGACTGACGCGCTGCCTACTGCGCTACCGTGGCGGATGTTGTGACCCTTGCTCGGGCTCCTTTGCTCTCGCAATTCATCGCCTGCCAACGTTTGGGCTCTAATCACGGGGAACAACGTAAAGTGACCGACCGCGCATGCCTATCATAGCCGCAGTCCAACTACGGCGAATTTAATTAGTCAGAGTGGCGAGACTGGGAAAGTTCCTTTAGGATGACACCACTGAGCCGCATGATGTGTAAAAAAAGAACGCTCCGCCTGCCCCGGGTGAGGCTCGCACTCACGACCTTCAGATTATGAGACTGACGCGCTGCCTACTGCGCTACCGAGGCGGATGTTGTGACCCTTGCTCGGGCTCCTTTGCTCTCGCAATTCATCGCCTGCCAACGTTTGGGCTCTAATCACGGGGAACAACGTAAAGTGACCGACCGCGCATGCCTATCATAGCCGCAGTCCAACTCCGGCGCCTTTAATTAGTCAGAGTGGCGAGACTGGGAAAGTTCCTTTAGGATGGCACCACTGAGCCGCATGATGTGTAAAAAAAGAACGCTCCGCCTGCCCCGGGTGAGGCTCGAACTCACGACCTTCAGATTATGAGACTGACGCGCTGCCTACTGCGCTACCGAGGCGGATGTTGTGACCCTTGCTCGGGCTCCTTTGCTCTCGCAATTCATCGCCTGCCAACGTTTGGGCTCTAATCACGGGGAACAACGTAAAGTGACCGACCGCGCATGCCTATCATAGCCACAGTCCAACTCCGGCGCCTTTAATTAGTCAGAGTGGCGAGACTGGGAAAGTTCCTTTAGGATGACACCACTGAGCCGCATGATGTGTAAAAAAAAAAGCTCCGCCTGCCCCGGGTGAGGCTCGAACTCACGACCTTCAGATTATGAGACTGACGCGCTGCCTACTGCGCTACCGAGGCGGATGTTGTGACCCTTGCTCGGGCTCCTTTGCTCTCGCAATTCATCGCCTGCCAACGTTTGGGCTCTAATCACAGGGAACAACGTAAAGTGACCGACCGCGCATGCCTATCATAGCCACAGTCCAACTCCGGCGCCTTTAATTAGTCAGAGTGGCGAGACTGGGAAAGTTCCTTTAGGATGACACCACTGAGCCGCATGATGTGTAAAAAAAGAACGCTCCGCCTGCCCCGGGTGAGGCTCGAACTCACGACCTTCAGATCATGAGACTGACGCGCTGCCTACTGCGCTACCGAGGCGGATGTTGTGACCCGTGCTCGGGCTCGTTTTCTCGCGCAATTCATCGCGTGCCAATGTTTGGGCTCTAATCACGGGGAACAACGTAAAGTGACCGACCGCGCATACCTATCATACCCATAGTCCAACTCCGGCGCCTTTAATTAGTCACAGTGGCGAGACTGGGAAAGTTCCTTTAGGATGACACCACTGAGCCGCATGATGTGTAAAAAAAGAACGCTCCGCCTGCCCCGGGTGAGGCTCGAACTCACGACCTTAAATTATGAGACTGACGCGCTGCCTACTGCGCTACCGAGGCTTTTTTTTGTTTTCTTTATTGCCATATTTTGACACAGCACTTGAACCAAACAAACCAAAAACAAGATAACGATAAAAACTGCTAGCCAACAACCTTGCTAGCAGAAAGCGGTTAAAATTGCTTCAGGTCCGTTAGCGACTCCATCACGGACAGCCACTCTGGAGGGTCAGGTTGAGCCCTCCACACTTCAATCATCAATCGCATAGTATCAGCAAAATACTCTTTTGAGCGTTTGGCATCAACGTCACGATGACGGATCGCCATGCGCGACTTCCAAATGCCGTGCAAAGCCAGGACCATGACAAGGTCGTATGGTACCTCATTGTCGCTCTCAATAGGCAGGAACCTGATGCCATGTGCGTCCAGAGGGAAGTCCTTTTTTAAAGTCCGCTGAAGCACGTCCCAAAAAAATATCCCATCCCAGCACTCGAGGAACACATGTTCTACCGTTTCGGGTTTCTTACACGGGTAGCATTCAACCCCCCATGGCATGTACAAACCCTTCTCTTTCTGCCACGTTTTTACAGGGAGGACACCCGCATGCAGTTTAAAAAAGAATGACTTAACCCATGGCGGTACCGCCATTCGTTTTACACGTTTGAGCACGTCCTGTCCTGGCCCTGCACGGTACATTGACCTATACAACGGCACAGGTAATGCAGTGTCAAACAAATCACGGTACAACTTTTTCCGCGTAACACTAGATAAGTACTCTGTACTGAAACGTGCACGCAAAAACTGGGTCGCTTGAACCACTTCACGGAAGTAGCCCTTGATTACTCCGACAGAAAAGTGGGCAGACGTAACAACAAATTCAGGTAATGCCCTTGATAACTTCAGCTGACACACTGTGCGCAGGAAAGGATCGTTCACGTCACGAAAGAACAAAAAACGATTGGAGACTTGCCGCAAAAACAAATGGGACAAAGAAAGCCCCCCCTGACGCACGCGCCGAAAGAGATTCGTGCGGCTCGTCCTTTCCCATGTCGATTCCCAGATCAGCACAGCAAACACCCGGTGCAGGGCTTGTACATGAGAACGCGAACAGTGCAGCACCTGAAGTACGTACCACAGTTTGCTCATCAAAAATATGTTGCATACTGATGCTCTAGCAAACATGGAAAGGCCACTGCCTTTCCATTTCTCAGCTTTTTCGCGCAATTCAGCGGTCTGTCTGCGCCAGTAAGGGTCACTGTCTTCATAGTTTTCCAGGGGCACTCCCAAGTACTTAGCGGGCGTCGTCTGCCAACTGATACATTCAAACACACTAGGCGCGCTTTCCCAGTCCCCATGCCAAAATCCTAAACACTTTTGCCAGTTTACTCCACTGGCACTATATTTACAAAACCGTTTCAGAGCGTTTACAGCAACGCTGATGCTGCTTCTATCAACACAAAAAAGGGCAATGTCATCAGCGTAGGCCAAGACACGCACTTCAGCTGACTCTAATCGAAACCCGTTGACGCTCTCACTTCTTATGATGCTTAAACAAAACGCTTCAATATATACACAAAAAAGCAACGGTGACAATGGGCAGCCCTGACGCACGGCTCGCTGAACCTGAATGGGTTTGCTTGTCGTTTTGTTTACAACAAGGTGAGTGCAACACCCATTGTACGCCATACGTACTCCCTCGCGTACAACAGATCCTACGTTTACATGCTGTAACATGTCTAAAAGGAGTTCATGGGATACCTGGTCAAATGCTTTTGCCAGGTCTATCTGGAGCATGGCCACAGCACTTCGCATACTGTCACAACATTCAAGAACACTTCTGGCGGTGTGAATGTTCGTGACTATTGACCGTCCCTTTATTCCACAAGTTTGGTGTGGTCCAACAATGTCTCTTATTACACTCTGCAAGCGGCTAGCCAATACTTTCATTAATATCTTATAATCAACGTTGGTTAAACTGATTGGGCGATAGGCAGATATTTCCCTCAGTTTATTATCGTCCTCCGATTTCGGTATAAAGACTGTGTGGGACACAAGAAAGGACGGAGGTAGTTCTCCTGTTTTGTAAGACTCGGCGTAAACTTTACGCAAAACAGGGCTTAGATCCTCCTTGAACTTTTTATAAAAGGCTGAGCTCAGTCCATCCGGACCCGGGGTCTTCCCTGGGCTCAGCTCGTCAATGGCTCTCCTTATTTCATCTACTGTTATATCACTTTCAAGACCTGCTGCTGTTCCTTCGCTCAGGCGCGGCAACAAACACATAAATTCCTTTTGGAACTGGACAGCATCGATATTCTGACGCGCGAACAACTTCTCATAGTAGTCATAGAAACTACGCTCGATGCTTGCCTGGTCATTACACTTTACGCCATCGTACTCTATTTCCGCTATCGTATTTCTACGTGCGTATCTTTTCTCTGAACTGAGTGCTCTTTTGGTAGGCGTTTCACCGAGTAGGAACCGTTCAGCCCTTGCGCGTACAAGTGCGCCGTGATACTTTTCCTTATCTAATTCTTCAAGCTGCACCTTCATTGTTCGAATGTCGTCCTTGAACGTACCGGGCGACTTACATTCTTCTGTAACAAAAACATCAAGGCTACTTCGTAGCAGGGCTTCTTTGCATTTATCTTCATTTTTCATTGCCCCCGATCTTTCCAGGGCTTTCATTTTTACTTCTTGTTTGAAGAGTTCCCATTTACAAATGAAGTTCACTCCTTCATCACTACCGAAAATCTTTCGTGCGCATGTGTTTACTGCCTCCACGAAAGTTCCGTCTTCGACTAACTTATTGTTCATCTTCCATAAGCCCCAAGAAAAGGCATTTCGCCGCTTCGCGCTCCTACCGAGCGTTAAAGATACCAAACAGTGATCGCTGAACGAGACAGGTATCACACGGTATTCTTCACACTGCGGCAGTAGATCAAGCGATAAGTACACCCTATCAAGACGCGCATGGCTATTGCCTTGGAAATGCGTGTAGCGCACGGGGCCATTACTACCGACGCTATCACCAACGTCTTCTAGGGCGAAGTATGCTACAATATCACTTAGTACTGCCGTACTAGCATCTCTAAAAGGTGACGGGCTACTTTTGTCGCGTGCAGAACACACGCAGTTAAAGTCACCCAGTAAAATTACCATCCGGTCTGTCTCACACCACTTTCTAATTTCCTCAAAAAACAACTTCCTTTCGGCGGCTTTGGTGGGGCCGTACATGCAAATAACCCGCCATTCATTTGATAACAAGGCCAAATCACACACAACCAACCGCCCCGAATCAGACGCAGTGACGGTATTCAGGGTGGCCCCTAAACTACGCCGTATTAACAGTGCGCAACCCCCCGAGAACCCGACTGCGTGAGAAACACAGACGTCATAGCGCGACATGAATGGCCGCACCATACGGTCCGTCTGATCCTCTCTCTCGACCTTGGTTTCTTGCAAGGCGACAATATCTAGATCCTCGTCTACAAGAAGGCGGTACAACTGACTTTGACGTCTCCGATCCGCAAGCCCCCTGACATTTAGCGTGGCTATGCGCATAGGCTTGCTTAAATAAACCATTCCAAGAAAGCAACGGGGATTACCGTGTAACACTTAAGTCCGTACATTCCAATAAAAAGCACTCCGCAGACACTAAAGAACTCACCCGCATTCCAAAACGCAACTACAACAAAAAAGAAAATGAAACACTCATACATACACTCATACATACATACATTAAACTGCAAATACTCTAAGCGCTTTTCGGGCACCACTAAACACGGTGCTATACTTGCCCCTCCCCCCTTCCCCACCCTAAAAAACACACCGAAAGGCACTTTACAGGCAACAAAGTCACTGGAGACGCTACAAAAGTACTCCTTGGACCCACCTACGTAGTTCAGTTTAGTTCGCTCGCGCTTCGGTAGAGCAGTGCAACACCAGACACAGATCAAACAGTTGCCGACTACCTTTCGAAGCATCGTGGTGACTAGGTGGGCGTAGCCGGGGGCTTTGTGCGGTCTGGGGGGACGTTGGGCTTCGGCTTGAAGCTCGAACGTCTCACTATAACCGCCTTGGTAGGCGGCTCCTCGCTGCCGGGGAGTCCGTCGCCTTGTCCTGTGTCGTTGCCCTCGCGCTGCCGCTTTGCGGCGGCACCACTGAGGTCCATTTGCACGACGTCCTCTACTGTAGACGACGCCGCCGTCGTCCCCTGGCTTGCCGCTCCGGGGCAGCCAGCCTCCTTCGGCGCTACGAGTTGGGGAGGCGTCTTCGGCTGACCGGGCGGCTCCGTTTCAGGACCGCGCTGGCCAGCCTCGGCCTCGACCTGTTCCGCAGGCGTCTGCTCCTTTGCCGCCCCGCCGGTGACTCCTGCTGCGGTCTCCTCCGCGTCTGCCTCGTCCATGAGGTTTTCGCGGAGGTCCTCGTCCTTCGAAGGCCCGGTGACGCTAGCGTAGGACTTGACACAGGCTGCCGCTTCGTGCCCGTAGCGACGGCACGCCGAACAACGTGGCACCTTACACTCCCGCCGAACGTGGCCCTTCATGTTGCAGCGCAAACACTGCGGGGCCCTCCCGGTGACGACGACGAGGGCCTTGTCGCCCGCCACGCGTAGCTCGTGCGGCAGGTCTTCCAGAGTCACTCCGGCCTTCAGTTTCAGGGTCACCGACCGCAGCGTGGAACCTTTATCTTGAATTCCGTCAACGCGCCAACGCTCTCTGCGCACCTCACTGACACGCCCGTAAGGCGCCAGCGCAGCGCGCACTGCCTCGTCCGGCACGTTGTGCAGAAGCCAATGTAGCTTCAGACGCGCTTCCTGGTTGCTCGGGTCGATAACAAGGCAGCGCCTGTCCTTTACCTTGATGTCGCTTGCTTCCAAAATTTTCTTCACACCTTCCGCTGACTTAAACGTCACCGCCCAGACGTGACTCATCTGATAAGCCCCCAATGCCAAAACATCGGGGAGCAGCGCCAGACGAGCCAACGTGTCGCGGAAATCCTCGACACGGTAGGGGCGGGCACGCATGTCCGCATGCAGAAACACCGTGTTTAGCACCGACTGTCCTGTAGGAAACTGGGGCAAAAGTACTTGGTAGTCCTGAGAATCCTGGGCAAAAATCCTGTTACCGCGGGCCGAAAGGCCCGCTGAAGCCGCTCCTTGGGCGGAGCTCGACATTCTGCGACCGCACGCTGGCGCAACCGGAAGCAGAATCCTCCTGCGCTACCGAGGCGGATGTTGTGACCCTTGCTCGGGCTCCTATGCTCTCGCAATTCATCGCCTGCCAACGTTTGGGCTCTAATCACAGGGAACAACGTAAAGTGACCGACCGCGCATACCTATCATAGCCACAGTCCAACTCCGGCGCCTTTAATTAGTCACAGTGGCGAGACTGGGAAAGTTCCTTTAGGATGACACCACTGAGCCGCATGATGTGTAAAAAAAGAACGCTCCGCCTGCCCCGGGTGAGGCTCGAACTCACGACCTTGAGATTATGAGACTGACGCGCTGCCTACTGCGCTACCGAGGCTTTTTTTTTTTTTTTTTTTTTTTTTAAAGCTTTATTTAAAATCGGGTGCTATGTACATAGTAAAAAGGCAGTCTTTGCCTTTATACATCAGAGACCGTTGACATAACAGAGTACACTCAGCGAAGTGCAACACACAGATACACTGGTTCATCTTGAAATCACGGATGGACGCGTCTGTGCAATTGCGCCTCCATTACTTTCCACTTGCTGGATAGCTCGTCGTCTGCACTTTTTAACAGAAAGCTGGTGTAGGCAAACGCGTCACAAAAATGCGTCCACGCGGACTTTGCTACCTCCAAACAAAGGACGTGATCCGTGCGAGACCGCCAAATTGCATACAATCCCAACAGCAGGACAATTTCCACACATTTGTCATCTCGGAATTCCTCACTTGTGAGAAACTTCACATCTTTCCAAGTTGGATACAGAGAAATTCCAAATGCTGATCTGACCTCATGCCAGAAATGCGCTGCGTTCGTGCAAAAGAGGAACACGTGCTGAAGGGACTCTGGGTAAGGGCAGAGATCACAGTTGGTTGACCACGGAACAAAGAAACCTTTGTTTGCCAGCCATGGCTTTACCGGCAGAACTTCCACGTGAAACCTGATAAAAAAATCCTTGACGGCGACCTTAACAGGAAGCCGTGGTAATCGTTTCAAGACGTCTGACACTAATATACTATCCATTCGTGACCGGTACAACGGAGCTGGAAAAAGCATGTCAATCGTGTCCCAGTACAGTGATTTTCTTTTCACTTCCATTAAGTAGTCCCGTGAGAACCTCTCTTCGAAAAACCGGACCGCCTGTTCCAGCTCCCTGTAAAACTTTAGCACTCGTGACCTTGGTCCTACACCAGCATCTTTAAGCCAGTCTCTCAAAAACCCACAGCCCAGCTTAGCAAATGAGTTCAACATTAGAGGCCTATTCTGCCTGCGAAAAAAAAGGTACCTCTGAACTTTGAGCTTTACCTCAACATTGACCAATCCCAGACCACCTTTGGCTAAACTTAGAAACAGGTTACTCCTCCTCATTCGTTCAAAGCGAGACTCCCAAATAAACGTGGCAAAGAATCTATGCACTCGATTCACATCGGCTGGTAGGCATGGCATCACTTGAGCAGCATACCAAACAGCAGGAAAGAAAACTGTATTGCACACAAACGCACGATTTCCAAGTGGTATGGTTCTCCCATGCCACGCACGCACCTTTGCTGCTAGTCCGTTTAGACTGATGGTGTTTTGTCCATTTTGCAGATTGGTGGTATCAAAACAAACGCCGAGATACATGCCGACTTGGTCAGACCACTGCATGTCCAAGAAGCTCGTTGGCTTGGCGTCCCAATCACCCAACCATGCACCCGAACACTTGTCACGATTCACTTTTGCACCAGACACATTGCAGAATTCCGACACATGTTGCACCGCTTTGCGCATCTCCTCTTTGGAAGCACACACGAGGGTCAGATCATCAGCATAGGCGAGCACTTTCACGGTCTCGTCTGCCAGGCTGAGGCCACCGACAGTATTGTCGTTCAGAATGGAACGACAGAGAGGTTCAAGGTAAAGTGCGAAAAGTATCGGTGACAGCGGACATCCTTGTCGCACCGACCTGTTGACGAGTATCTTGTCCGTTGTTTGTCCGTTGATGACAAGGCGCGTTGACACCTCCCTATAGCAAACGGCGATGTACTTCAGAAGACGTTCCCCGATGTTGCAAGCTTTAAGCAGCCCAAAAAGAAAGTCGTGATCAACACGGTCGAAGGCCTTACTTAAATCCACCTTTAGCACCGCGGCCTTGTCTCCGTGTACCGATGTTGTTTCACACAGCACGCGCATTGTGTGCAGATTATCCGAGATGCGCCGCCCTTCGATACCATATGCTTGGTGGCCCCCTATGACCTCACTGAGCGCTACGTCGAGTCGCTTCGCCATAATTTTTGCCAGCAATTTGTAATCAGTCGTCAGAAGGCTGATGGGGCGAAAGTCGCCCGGGGTCGGGACACGGTTGGAGTGCTTTTTTGGGATTAGGACCGTCAGGCCTTGCCTCATGGAGGGAGGCATCAGATCCCGCTTCAGTATGTCTTCGTACACGGAACAAAGAATTGGCACCAAATCCGATGCAAACTTCTTGTAGAATGCACTTCCTAGGCCGTCGATACCGGGCGTTTTCCTAGGCTTCAGCTTTTTAATGGCCCATTCAACTTCAGACTCGGAAATTCTTTCATTTGTTTCCTCTCTAATATCATCGCTGACCTTTGGCAACAGATCAGCATAATTAAACGCGCACCCCCGACTGTGTACGCCATCTTTCTCTTCGAACAGACTTTTGTACATCCCTGTGAACGCCCTTACAAAGTCGTCTTGGCTGGTAAGAATGTCGTCGCCATCTTGCACCGCCTCTATTCTGTTTCGTGCAGCATGTTGCCTTTCTTTCGTTCTAAAAATCTTGATCGGTTCCTCGTCCCTCTGTTGTGCTTCGAGTCGACAACGAATCATAGCGCCTTTATAGTCGGCTTCCAAAATTGATAGGAGCTGTCCTTTGCATTCTCTAATATCTGTCATAAACTTTCCCGGTTCGGAATTTTCCGCTTCAATGAGACTTCGAAGCGTGCGCATTAAAACGTTTTTTCTTTCCCTTTTTAGAGCCGCTTTTTCCTGCCCTTTCGCCACAAGAAACATTTTGCACTCTTCTTTCACTTCTTCCCACGCTATGGCGTTTACCTCGCCCCGCTCTCGTACCTGCGTGATTATAGCTTTGATCCCTGAGACCACATCTTCCTCGTCTAAAAGGCTTTCGTTAAGTTTCCATAATTGCCAAGAAGGTTTGGCAGTTTGCTTGGTCCTTCGGTGGTCGCCTTTCTCAAACGTGACAGTGACAAAGCCGTGGTCAGAGAACGCCACTGGCGTTACTCGGGAGGAGACGTTCATGCACATAAGCTCACTCGATACGTACACGCGATCTAGTCGCGCATGGCAGTCCCCCTGCCAGTGCGTGAATGCAGGGGCGAGGGCTGGTGTGCCATCTGCTACGTCCTGCAAGTCAAAATCGCGTAAGAGCTTTTGCAACTCCTTCAAACTGGGGTCAGCTGGCCTTCTTTTTGAGCAGTCACGCGCCTGCAGTACGCAGTTGAAGTCACCCGCGAGAACGGTGCGGCATGGGGTGTCAAGATACTGCCTGAGCTTCGTGAAATATTCTGTCCGTTGCGGCGGGTCATTTGGTGCATGGATTGAGATAAGCCTGTATTGCTCGCCACGAAGTATTAAATCGACACTGCAAACACGCCCGCTGTGATCCCTTTCATATTCAGGATACACGGTTAAAGCCGGCCTTTTCCTTATCATGATTGCACTTCCTGCGCTGCGCCCGCACGCGGGCGAGAAGTGACAGTGAAAGCGATTGTGAAAGAATCGAGCCGCGCTATCTAGCTGCTCGTTTGAGGCTAATTTTGTTTCTTGAAGGAATGCTATGTCAATTCCTTCCTGCAAAAGCTGGTTTAAGAGCCACTGCTTGCGCATGCGGCCTACAAGGCTTAGGCAGTTGAAGGTTGCGAGTTTTAGGAAGGGCATTTACAAAAAATAAAGATTCTTTTTCTTTTCTTTCTATTTGCGAATGGGGCGCCTAGTTACGTTGGCCGGTTAAACGGAACGCTTTCGACGTCGTATTTCTATGGGTACGCGTGGCGCGGGGTTAAAACGAGCCCTTCTTTTAGTGGGCGCGTTCCACTTATTCTTTACATGAGCGGTTTTCCTTCCTGACGCCTCATTTAGTTCATCTTCTGCTTCTGGTTCAATCGGCGACAAGGCTGGAAATTCAGTCACTTCCTCCGCTTCCCTTCCTGACAGCGCAGTTTCCTTCGCCTGTTCTCGCGAGACTTCATATTGCGGCTCTACGGCTATCACGCTGTCTTTTGTGGTCGACGTAGTCGGCATGCTGACAGAAAGTTCGTTTTGCGGGGGTTTTTCGGGCTCACCGTATTCTCCGGGTTTCCGAGGCGCCTCCATTGACACCTCAGGAGGTGGCGAAGCTACAGGCGGGCTTTGCGTTGTCTCCAACGTCGGCTGGTCTTCGTGCAGTGGGGGGGAGGCCGCTGCCTCCTCAGCTTCTTCCTCATCCATAACGGCTTCTGTGTCTTCCTCCTCACTCTTGCCTCCCGTGACCATCGCGTAGGTCTTCCGGCAATCCGGAGCCTCATGCCCGAACCTCCGGCATTCGGAGCACCGCGGTATGCGGCAGTTCTTTCTGATATGCCCATTCCTCTTGCACCTCAGGCACAAAGGCGATCGTCCGGGCACTATCACAAGGGCATTGCCTCCCTGGATACGCAGCTGATGCGGCAATGTTTCGGTCGTGTACCCATTCTTCAAGGTTATGGTTACTGACCTTATCGACGTTTGGGCTCCCTTGAACTTGCTTGTTGGCCAAGTCTCTCTTGTGATGCGGTCAACTTTTCCGAAAGGCTCGAGGGCCTTCCGCACGACGTCATCGCTAAGCTGGTACGGCAGCCAGTGGATCTTGATGCGAATTTCGCCATCGTTGGGGTCGAGCACGAGACATTTCTTGCCCTTGATACGAAGTTCTTTCGCAGCAACTAGGCGGTGCTTGGCTGCCGCGGAGTGCGTCGACACAGCCCACACATGGTTCATTTGATAGGCGCCAATCGACGCCACATCCTGGATCACTCCCAGTCGTTCCATCTCGTCTTCGAAGTCGTTGATGCGGTATGGCCGCCCGGACACATCACAGTGCAAAAACACAGTGTTAAGCGCAGCATTTCCAGTTGGCAGCGGAGGCAGTAAAACATGGTATTCGTCCGAAGAAACAGATAAACCGCGGCCGGCGGCCGCCGATAACGAGCTATCGGAGCTCATCCTTTCCGCACCTTCACAGCTTGGCAGCCGGAAGTGGAATCCGTACTGCGCTACCGAGGCGGATGTTGTGACCCTTGCTCGGGCTCCTTTGCTCTCGCAATTCATCGCCTGCCAACGTTTGGGCTCTAATCACGGGGAACAACGTAAAGTGACCGACCGCGCATACCTATCCTAGCCATAGTCCAACTCCGGCGCCTTTAATTAGTCACAGTGGCGAGACTGGGAAAGTTCCTTTAGGATGACACCACTGAGCCGCATGATGTGTAAAAAAAGAACGCTCCGCCTGCCCCGGGTGAGGCTCGAACTCACGACCTTGAGATTATGAGACTGACGCGCTGCCTACTGCGCTACCGAGGCGGATGTTGTGACCCTTGCTCGGGCTCCTTTGCTCTCGCAATTCATCGCCTGCCAACGTTTGGGCTCTAATCACGGGGAACAACGTAAAGTGACCGACCGCGCATACCTATCATAGCCATAGTCCAACTCCGGCGCCTTTAATTAGTCACAGTGGCGAGACTGGGAAAGTTCCTTTAGGATGACACCACTGAGCCGCATGATGTGTAAAAAAAGAACGCTCCGCCTGCCCCGGGTGAGGCTCGAACTCACGACCTTCAGATTATGAGACTGACGCGCTGCCTACTGCGCTACCGAGGCGGATGTTGTGACCCTTGCTCGGGCTCCTTTGCTCTCCCAATTCATCGCCTGCCAACGTTTGGGCTCTAATCACAGGGAACAACGTAAAGTGACCGACCGCGCATGCCTATCATAGCCATAGTCCAACTCCGGCGCCTTTAATTAGTCAGAGTGGCGAGACTGGGAAAGTTCCTTTAGGATGACACCACTGAGCCGCATGATGTGTAAAAAAAGAACGCTCCGCCTGCCCCGGGTGAGGCTCGAACTCACGACCTTCAGATTATGAGACTGACGCGCTGCCTACTGCGCTACCGAGGCGGATGTTGTGACCCTTGCTCGGGCTCCTTTGCTCTCGCAATTCATCGCCTGCCAATGTTTGGGCTCTAATCACAGGGAACAACGTAAAGTGACCGACCGCGCATGCCTATCATAGCCACAGTCCAACTCCGGCGCCTTTAATTAGTCAGAGTGGCGAGACTGGGAAAGTTCCTTTAGGATGACACCACTGAGCAGCAAGACGTCAAAAAAAGAATACTCCGCCTGCCTCGGGTGAGGCTCGAACTCACGACCTTCAGATTATGAGACTGACGCGCTGCCTACTGCGCTACCGAGGCGGATGTTGTGACCCTTGCTCGGGCTCCTTTGCTCTCGCAATTCATCGCCTGCCAACGTTTGGGCTCTAATCACAGGGAACAACGTAAAGTGACCGACCGCGCATGCCTATCATAGCCATAGTCCAACTCCGGCGCCTTTAATTAGTCAGAGTGGCGAGACTGGGAAAGTTCCTTTAGGATGACACCACTGAGCCGCATGATGTGTAAAAAAAGAACGCTCCGCCTGCCCCGGGTGAGGCTCGAACTCACGACCTTCAGATTATGAGACTGACGCGCTGCCTACTGCGCTACCGAGGCGGATGTTGTGACCCTTGCTCGGGCTCCTTTGCTCTCGCAATTCATCGCCTGCCAATGTTTGGGCTCTAATCACAGGGAACAACGTAAAGTGACCGACCGCGCATGCCTATCATAGCCATAGTCCAACTCCGGCGCCTTTAATTAGTCAGAGTGGCGAGACTGGGAAAGTTCCTTTAGGATGACACCACTGAGCAGCAAGACGTCAAAAAAAGAATACTCCGCCTGCCTCGGGTGAGGCTCGAACTCACGACCTTCAGATTATGAGACTGACGCGCTGCCTACTGCGCTACCGAGGCGGATGTTGTGACCCTTGCTCGGGCTCCTTTGCTCTCGCAATTCATCGCCTGCCAACGTTTGGGCTCTAATCACAGGGAACAACGTAAAGTGACCGACCGCGCATGCCTATCATAGCCACAGTCCAACTCCGGCGCCTTTAATCAGTCAGAGTGGCGAGACTGGGAAAGTTCCTTTAGGATGACACCACTGAGCCGCATGATGTGTAAAAAAAGAACGCTCCGCCTGCCCCGGGTGAGGCTCGAACTCACGACCTTCAGAGTATGAGACTGACGCGCTGCCTACTGCGCTACCGAGGCTTTTTTTTTTCTTTATTACCGGCTTGGTACAAAACATGCAATACAACTTTTGCACAACACAAGCTTAAAAGCACTTGCCGACCTCTGGCAAGTGCGTGTGGGTTAAAACTGCTTGAGGGATACCAGTTCGTTCAATACGTTAATCCACGCTGGTGGTTCACTCTGGGCCTCGAAAACATCTCTTACAAAAGCGACGCTTTCCTTGAAGTATTCCCTCGCCGGGCGTGCGTTGACATCTGCGTGACGCACTGCCATACGCGTTTTCCATATACTGTGCAGGCTGAGGACAAGGAACATGTCATAAGGCACACCTTCGTCGTTTTCGGTTGGCAAAAACCGTATGCCATAAGGGCTTATTGGTAGATCTTTTTTTAAAGTTCTTTGCAGGATGTCCCAGTGAAATACGGCATCGCTACAGTCAAGAAATATGTGCTCGATTGTCTCCGGTTTACGACAGATAATGCAGTCGATGCCCCTGGGAACATAAAGCCCTTTCTCTTGAAGCCAAGGTTTCACTGGCAAAGTACCGCTGTGCAGTTGAAAGAAAAAGGACTTCGTTGAGGACCGGACTGGCATTTTTTTAACTCTTTTTAGAACGTCTTGTCCTGGGCCTGCGCAATGTAGGGACCGGTACAAAGGCACCGGCAGTGTCACGTCAATCAAATCTTTGTACAGTCGTCTTCGGTGTACAGTACTGAGGTGTTCTATTGAAAACCGCGCCTTTAAGAACTGGTATGCCAGAACAACTTCTCTTAAATAGCCCCGTGCAGTCGATCCCCCCACAACATAAGACGGCACGACAAAGTCTGGCAAAACATCACGCAGCCTGAGTTGAATTACACTGCGCAAAAAGACATCTCTTTGGTCGCGTAGAAAAACAAAACGTGAAACAACTTGTCTTAAGAATAAGTGTACCAAACCCAAGCCGCCACTTCTCACGGAACGGAACAGGTTTGTGCGACTTGTGCGCTCCCACGTGGAGCCCCAGACGAATACGGCAAATACTCTATGCAACTTTTGCACATGAAGCCTTGTCATGTATAGCACTTGCAGTACATACCAAATTTTGGCCACCAGAAACAAATTGCACACAGTTGCACGGCCGAACATTGATAAATCCCGACCGCCCCATTTACTTGTTTTCCCCCTCACCCGTTCTGTCTCTGCTGCCCAGTATTCGTTCGTGCCACGATACTGGTCAAGCGGCACTCCCAGGTATTGTGAGGGTATAGTGGTCCACTGTGCATTTGCAAAAGAGGCTGGAGTGCTGTCCCACGCACCGTGCCAAAACCCTGTGGTTTTATCCCAGTTGATCTCACTACCGGTCTGTTTGCAAAACATGACCGCATCATTCACTGCTTCGAGAACGCTTTCTTTGTCAGCACACATAAGGGCCACGTCGTCAGCATAGGCGTGAATTTTGACCTCACTTTCATGAAGTCTAAAACCGCGCACGCTGTCATTGCAAATTACCTTCAAACAAAAAGGCTCGAGGTAGAGGGCAAAGAGTAAAGGTGCCAGAGGGCATCCTTGTTTAACGGATGACAGGATTTGGAAGCTACTGGTTATTTTCTTGTTTATAATAAGACTGGCTGAGCAGTCCGAGTAGCTCATTCTGACGCCTTCTAAAATGACGGAACCGACATTCACGTGCTCCAGAATATCAAAAAAAATTTTGTGTGAAACGCGATCGAACGCCTTTTCTAAGTCAAACTGTAGAACAGCGACGTGCCCACCCAGCGAGTCCACGCAGTCTAGGATGCTCCTGGCCACATGAATGTTGGTCTGAATAGAGCGCCCTTTTATTCCACACGTTTGGTGTGGCCCCACAATATATGTTATTACTGCTTGCAACCTACTCGCTAAAACCTTCATAAAAATTTTATAATCACTGCGCTACCGAGGCGGATGTTGTGACCCTTGCTCGGGCTCCTTTGCTCTCGCAATTCATCGCCTGCCAACGTTTGGGCTCTAATCACAGGGAACAACGTAAAGTGACCGACCGCGCATGCCTATCATAGCCACAGTCCAACTCCGGCGCCTTTAATTAGTCATAGTGGCGAGACTGGGAAAGTTCCTTTAGGATGACACCACTGAGCCGCATGATGTGTAAAAAAAGAACGCTCCGCCTGAACCGGGTGAGGCTCGAACTCACGACCTTCAGATTATGAGACTGACGCGCTGCCTACTGCGCTACCGAGGCGGATGTTGTGACCCTTGCTCGGGCTCCTTTGCTCTCGGAATTCATCGCCTGCCAATGTTTGGGCTCTAATCACAGGGAACAACGTAAAGTGACCGACCGCGCATGCCTATCATAGCCACAGTCCAACTCCGGCGCCTTTAATTAGTCAGAGTGGTGAGACTGGGAAAGTTCCTTTAGGATGACAACACTGAGCCGCATGATGTGTAAAAAAAGAACGCTGCGCCTGCCCCGGAGTGAGGCTCGAACTCACGACCTTCAGATTATGAGACTGACGCGCTGCCTACTGGGCTACCGAGGCGGATGTTGTGGCCCTTGCTCGGGCTCCTTTGCTCTCGCAATTCATCGCCTGCCAACGTTTGGGCTCTAATCACAGGGAACAACGTAAAGTGACCGACCGCGCATGCCTATCATAGCCACAGTCCAACTCCGGCGCCTTTAATTAGTCAGAGTGGTGAGACTGGGAAAGTTCCTTTAGGATGACAACACTGAGCCGCATGATGTGTAAAAAAAGAACGCTGCGCCTGCCCCGGAGTGAGGCTCGAACTCACGACCTTCAGATTATGAGACTGACGCGCTGCCTACTGGGCTACCGAGGCGGATGTTGTGACCCTTGCTCGGGCTCCTTTGCTCTCGCAATTCATCGCCTGCCAACGTTTGGGCTCTAATCACAGGGAACAACGTAAAGTGACCGACCGCGCATGCCTATCATAGCCATAGTCCAACTCCGGCGCCTTTAATTAGTCAGAGTGGTGAGACTGGGAAAGTTCCTTTAGGATGACAACACTGAGCCGCATGATGTGTAAAAAAAGAACGCTGCGCTTGCCCCGGAGTGAGGCTCGAACTCACGACCTTCAAATTATGAGACTGACGCGCTGCCTACTGGGCTACCGAGGCGGATGTTGTGGCCCTTGCTCGGGCTCCTTTGCTCTCGCAATTCATCGCCTGCCAACGTTTGGGCTCTAATCACAGGGAACAACGTAAAGTGACCGACCGCGCATGCCTATCATAGCCACAGTCCAACTCCGGCGCCTTTAATTGGTCAGAGTGGCGAGACTGGGAAAGTTCCTTTAGGATGACACCACTGAGCCGCATGATGTGTAAAAAAAGAACGGTCCGCCTGCCCCGGGTGAGGCTCGAACTCACGACCTTCAGATTATGAGACTGACGCGCTGCCTACTGCGCTACCCAGGCGGATGTTGTGACCCTTGCTCGGGCTCCTTTGCTCTCGCAATTCATCGCCTGCCAACGTTTGGGCTCTAATCACAGGGAACAACGTAAAGTGACCGACCGCGCATGCCTATCATAGCCACAGTCCAACTCCGGCGCCTTTAATTGGTCAGAGTGGCGAGACTGGGAATGTTCCTTTAGGATGACACCACTGAGCCGCATGATGTGTAAAAAAAGAACGCTCCGCCTGCCCCGGGTGAGGCTCGAACTCACGACCTTCAGATTATGAGACTGACGCGCTGCCTACTGCGCTACCCAGGCTTTTTTTTCTTTACTGCATGGAAAACTTCCCTTAATACAGCCTACGAAAGTTAGGAGTCATCCAAGAAGATGCACATCACTGCAGCTAAAATAAGCCGTCCGTTAAAACTCTGGCAAGCAGACGCACGCGTCCAACAGATGCAGCCATTCTGGTGGGTCACTTTGCGCCGCATAAATGCTCCGCACCAACGCAGTTTGCTCCCGAAAAATGGACTTCGTTGGGTGAGGGGGTTCCGCGTGCCTGTCCGTCATGCGGCACTTCCACAAGCTATACAATCCGATCACAACAAACATATCATAGGGCACTCCAGTAACATCTCTAAAAGGCAAGAACCGAATTGTATAAGGGGTAATGTCCATGTCCTTTTTAAGAGTTCGTTGCAACACATCCCAGAAAAACACCGCATCCCGGCACAAAACAAAACAATGATCAATGGTTTCAGGTTGATTGCATAAACGGCAATTGTCAGACCAAGGAATAGACATTCCTTTCTCGCGCAACCATGTTTTCACTGGGAGTGTTGATGTATGCAGCTTAAAGAAAAACGTTTTTGCATTTGGAGGAAGACACATACGTGTGACCCGCTTCAAAACACTGTCCTTATGGTGGCCAATGTAAGGCTGGCGATAAACCGGCACTGGGAACAGACTCTCTAATAAAGTGTTCGTCAAAGCCTTCCTGGAAAGGGTAAACAGATATTGCAGGGAAAACCTCGCAGTAAGGAAATTGAAGGTGTCAACCACCTCCTTTAAAAACCCCCATGGCGGTTTCGTACTCACTTCACCAGTGGAGACAAGCAAAAACGGTAAATGAAAACTTATGCGCTGTTGAATAACGTTGAGCAGAAGTGGATGATGCGTCACCTTATAGAAGAAAAACCGAGATACAAGCTGGTGTACAAACAAATGTATCAGCCCAGCACCCCCAGACACTAATGGAAGAAACAAATTGTCCCTACGCATAGGTTCCCATTGGGACCCCCACACAAATGTTGCAAAAACTCTATGTAGAGCTTGCACTTTAGAACGCGCACAGTGGAGTACTTGCAGCACATAAACAAGCTTTGCGACAAGGAAGACATTACAAACGTGCGCACGCGCAAACACAGAAAGTTCACGCCCCATCCATGCCTGAGAGGCTCGCTTGACTTTTTGGAGTGCCAATGACCAATGAGGCCCGCTGTTTCGTATTTGGTGCAAAGGTACACCTAGGTATTGAAGTGCGTCCTTATCCCAAGTAATGCCACCAAATAAGGACGGTTTCGCACCCCATTCACCAAACCAAAATCCCTTTGTTTTTTCCATATTCACAGCTGCTCCAGACGCGCCACAAAACTGCCTGGTGAGATTAAGGGCTTCTTGAACGCTTTTTTTATCAGCACAAAAATAGGCAATGTCATCCGCGTAAGCAAGGACCTTAACCTCACAGGATAGCGATGAAAAGCCCCGTACTCTTTCACTCTGCTGAATACTAAGGCACAGAGGTTCGAGGTATAAGGCAAACAACAAGGGTGAAAGGGGGCAGCCCTGTCTAACAGACGACTTAATCGAAACTGGCTTAGACATGTATATTTGTTTGAATGCTCTTAATCGAAACTGGCTTAGACATGTATATTTGTTTGAATGCTCCTACCTCTAATACCGCAAGTTTGATGAGGTCCTACTAAACTAGTGATGACAAGCTGAAGGCGCCTAGATAAAATTTTTGCGAAAATTTTATAATCTACATTGCAGAGAGATATTGGCCGATAGCCGTCAACCGATTTCAGCTTTTGTTCATCTTGCGTTTTCGGAATTAAAACTGTGTGTCCTAAATAAAAGGTTGGCGGCAAAACATCATGGTCGTATGCTGCTGTGAATATGTCTAACAGAACGGGAGCAAGGATATCAGAGAACTTTTGATAAAACTCTCCGCTCAAACCATCGGGCCCCGGGGTCTTGTTTGTCTTGAGGTCAGATATATTGGCATTGTTAAGGCACAACTTCAGCAATATGTTACCGAAAAATACCATGGCGCTCTAATTCGGTCGAGAACTGAAAAATTCTTTGATAGTTACCCCACTCGTCGTTCACTAAATGATGAGCGGGAGTCAGCACTTGCAAAGGAGGTAATCGAAATTCAACATAACGGTATTAAGTACACTGAAGCAGCTGAAATTGCTAGTGCTTTCCACGACCACTACAGCACGCTATTTGCGGGGTCAAGTCTATTAGCTCGGGGGCAAGAATTTAGTTCCCTCATTGATTTACTCCCAAAGCTGACAGACGATGAGTGCGCTCTGGTTTCTGGGCCTATTACACTCGAAGAGGTTAAGGCTACTGCGCTACCCAGGCGGATGTTGTGACCCTTGCTCGGGCTCCTTTGCTCTCGCAATTCATCGCCTGCCAACGTTTGGGCTCTAATCACAGGGAACAACGTAAAGTGACCGACCGCGCACGCCTATCATAGCCACAGTCCAACTCCGGCGCCTTTAATTGGTCAGAGTGGCGAGACTGGGAATGTTCCTTTAGGATGACACCACTGAGCCGCATGATGTGTAAAAAAAGAACGCTCCGCCTGCCCCGGGTGAGGCTCGAACTCACGACCTTCAGATTATGAGACTGACGCGCTGCCTACTGCGCTACCCAGGCGGATGTTGTGACCCTTGCTCGGGCTCCTTTGCTCTCGCAATTCATCGCCTGCCAACGTTTGGGCTCTAATCACAGGGAACAACGTAAAGTGACCGACCGCGCATGCCTATCATAGCCACAGTCCAACTCCGGCGCCTTTAATTGGTCAGAGTGGCGAGACTGGGAATGTTCCTTTAGGATGACACCACTGAGCCGCATGATGTGTAAAAAAAGAACGGTCCGCCTGCCCCGGGTGAGGCTCGAACTCACTACCTTCAGATTATGAGACTGACGCGCTGCCTACTGCGCTACCCAGGCGGATGTTGTGACCCTTGCTCGGGCTCCTTTGCTCTCGCAATTCATCGCCTGCCAACGTTTGGGCTCTAATCACAGGGAACAACGTAAAGTGACCGACCGCGCATGCCTATCTTAGCCACAGTCCAACTCCGGCGCCTTTAATTGGTCAGAGTGGCGAGACTGGGAATGTTCCTTTAGGATGACACCACTGAGCCGCATGATGTGTAAAAAAAGAACGCTCCGCCTGCCCCGGGTGAGGCTCGAACTCACGACCTTCAGATTATGAGACTGACGCGCTGCCTACTGGGCTACCGAGGCAGATGTTGTGACCCTTGCTCGGGCTCCTTTGCTCTCGCAATTCATCGCCTGCCAACGTTTGGGCTCTAATCACAGGGAACAACGTAAAGTGACCGACCGCGCATGCCTATCATAGCCATAGTCCAACTCCGGCGCCTTTAATTAGTCAGAGTGGTGAGACTGGGAAAGTTCCTTTAGGATGACACCACTGAGCCGCATGATGTGTAAAAAAAGAACGCTCCGCCTGCCCCGGGTGAGGCTCGAACTCACGACCTTCAGATTATGAGACTGACGCGCTGCCTACTGCGCTACCGAGGCGGATGTTGTGACCCTTGCTCGGGCTCCTTTGCTCTCGCAATTCATCGCCTGCCAACGTTTGGGCTCTAATCACAGGGAACAACGTAAAGTGACCGACCGCGCATGCCTATCATAGGCACAGTCCAACTCCGGCTCCTTTAATTGGTCAGAGTGGCGAGACTGGGAAAGTTCCTTTAGGATGACACCACTGAGCCGCATGATGTGTAAAAAAAGAACGGTCCGCCTGCCCCGGGTGAGGCTCGAACTCACGACCTTCAGATTACGAGACTGACGCGCTGCCTACTGCGCTACCGAGGCGGATGTTGTGACCCGTGCTCGGGCTCGTTTTCTCGCGCAATTCATCGCGTGCCAATGTTTGGGCTCTAATCACGGGGAACAACGTAAAGTGACCGACCGCGCATACCTATCATAGCCATAGTCCAACTCCGGCGCCTTTAATTAGTCACAGTGGCGAGGCTGGGAAAGTTCCTTTAGGATGACACCACTGAGCAGCAAGACGTCAAAAAAAGAATACTCCGCCTGCCCCGGGTGAGGCTCGAACTCACGACCGTCAGATTATGAGACTGACGCGCTGCCTACAGCGGTACCGAGGTTTTTTTTTCTTTATTACCGGCTTGGTACAAAACATGCAATACAACTTTTGCACAACACAAGCTTAAAAGCACTTGCCGACCTCTGGCAAGTGCGTGTGGGTTAAAACTGCTTGAGGGATACCAGTTCGTTCAATACGTTCATCCACGCTGGTGGTTCACTCTGGGCCTCGAAAACATCTCTTACAAAAGCGACGGTTTCCTTGAAGTATTCCTTCGCCGGGCGTGCGTTGTCATCAGCGTGACGCACTGCCATACGCGTTTTCCATATACTGTGCAGGCTGAGGACAAGGAACATGTCATAAGGCACACCTTCGTCGTTTTCGGTTGGCAAAAACCGTATGCCATAAGGCCTATTGGTAGATCTTTTTTTAAAGTGATTTGCAGGATGTCCCAGTGAAATACAGCATCGCTGCAGTCAAGAAATATGTGCTCGATTGTCTCCGGTTTACGACAGATAATGCAGTCGATGCCCCAGGGAACATAAAGCCCTTTCTCTTGAAGCCAAGGTTTCACTGGCAAAGTACCGCTGTGCAGTTGAAAGAGAAAGGACTTCGTTGAGGACCGGACTGGCATTTTTTTAACTCTTTTTAGAACGTCTTGTCCTGGGCCTGCGCAATGTAGGGACCGGTACAAAGGCACCGGCAGTGTCACGTCAATCAAATCTTTGTACAGTCGTCTTTGGTGTACAGTACTGAGGTATTCTATTGAAAACCGCGCCTTTAAGAACTGGTATGCCAGAACAACTTCTCTTAAATAGCCCCGTGCAGTCGATCCCCCCACAACATAAGACGACACGACAAAGTCTGGCAGAACATCACGCAGCCTGAGTTGAATTACACTGCGCAAAAAGACATCTCTTTGGTCGCGTAGAAAAACAAAACGTGAAACAACTTGTCTTAAGAATAAGTGTACCAAACCCAAGCCGCCACTTCTCACGGAACGGAACAGGTTTGTGCGACTTGTGCGCTCCCACGTGGAGCCCCAGACGAATACGGCAAAGACTCTATGCAACTTTTGCACATGAAGCCTTGTCATGTATAGCACTTGCAGTACATACCAAATTTTGGCCACCAGAAACAAATTGCACACAGTTGCACGGCCGAACATTGATAAATCCCGACCGCCCCATTTACCTGTTTTCCCCCTCACCCGTTCTGTCTCTGCTGCCCAGTATTCGTTCGTGTCACGATAGTGGTCAAGCGGCACTCCCAGGTATCGTGAGGGTATAGTGGTCCACTGTGCATTTGCAAAAGATGCTGGAGTGCTGTCCCACGCACCGTGCCAAAACGCTGTGGTTTTATCCCAGTTGATCTCACTACCGGTCTGTTTGCAAAACATGACCGCATCATTCACTGCTTCGAGAACGCTTTCTTTGTCAGCACACATAAGGGCCACGTCGTCAGCATAGGCGAGAATTTTGACCTCACTTTCATGAAGTCTAAAACCGCGCACGCTGTCATTGCAAATTACCTTCAAACAAAAAGGCTCGAGGTAGAGGGCAAAGAGTAAAGGTACAGCGCTACCGAGGCGGATGTTGCAACCCGTACTCGGGCTCCTTTTCTACCGCAATTCATCGCGTGCCAATGTTGGAGCTCTGACCACGAGAGAGAGAGAGAGAATAAACTTTCTTTATTGAGAAAAAAAAAATTAAAATGGAGTCTTCGGTTGGCTTCCCAAGTCCAGGACGCCTTGAGCTCGGGCCGCGTCCACAGCCCTCTCGACCAGCTGACCCTGATCCTCGAGGGTGGAGCTGGCCAAGGCTCTCTCCCAAAGCTCATGGGTGGGATAGGGATTGGGAAGGGGGAAGCTGAGCTTGGTCGCAGCCTCCTACAATATGATAGAGTGTCCCGGGGGCCTCGCAGAAGCGGCACTGCGGGGGGAAACAGGTAGGGGCCAAAATGTGACTTCTGGTGGGGTGGAGGAAAGTATTCGTTTGAAGGGCACGTAGGAGTCTCTGCAGATCTCTGGGGAGTTTGTGCGCTGGGGGGTAATGCTGTCGCTCTAGTCGGTAGTGTAGCGTGATTTCTAGGTACGTGACCATCGGGTGCATGCGCTCAGGCTCACTTCCGGCAACAGCGGCTCGGCGGGATAGCTCTCGAGCCAGGAGATGGGCGGTCTCGTTGCCAGGAACGTCAAGATGAGCGGGGGCCCAGATGATCTTGATGGAATGGTTTGGGGGGCGTTGTGCAAGAATATTGAGGGTTGTGCGGTGGATTCTTCCGTTAGCGAAATTTCGGCACGCCTGCTACGAGTCCGTGATGATGACAGTAGCCGTGGTTTGACTCACGGCGAGGGCGACGGCCGCTTCCTCCGCTTGCAATGGGTTGTGGTGTGGTATAGTGAGACTGGTGTGGTGGTGTTGCTTCATGACTACAACAGCGGTCGTGGCCTGAATCCCGGGGTATGTGGCAGTATCCGTGTAGGCAGTGTCGGATTCGTTTCCGTATCGCCTCGAAATGGCTCTCGCTCTGGCCTCTCGTCTCGCAGCGTGGTGCACAGGGTTCATGTTGCGCGGTAGAGGGGGAACAATGAGGCATTGACGGATTGTTAGTGGGATGCTTCTTAGGTCAGGAGGTGAGTGTTGAAGTGGGACTGAAAGTCCCAGGCGGCAGAGAATGGCTCTGCCCGCTTCTGTGGTTCCCAGTCGCACTCTTTGGCTTGAGAGGTGGGCCTCGATTAATTCTTCTGCGGTGTTATGGATTCCAAGCTGGAGAAGTCGGTCTGTGGAGGTGCTTGCTGGGAGTCCGATGGCTTGCGTATAGGCTTTCCGGATTATCGTATCTACTTTCTTTAGTTCTGCCGCGGACAGAAGAGCATACGGTATAGCGTAGGTGATCCGGGATATTATGAACGCTTGGACTAGTCGAAGCGTGTCTGCCTCCCCCATACCTCGCGTTTTGGAGGCAATGCGTCTGATCATGTGGGTTACTTGTTCTGTGGTGTGTTTTAACTTGTTGATTAGAATGGAGGATTTGCGGTCTGCTTGGAATGTCATGCCAAGGATCTTGATGTGTTGAGAGGGGCTGATGGTATGGCCGTCCATGCGGATTTTGATCGTCGGAGATCCAGGTGGTTGGTTTTTTTGGCGGGAGACCAGTAGCAGTTCAGACTTCTGGGGGGCACAACTAAGACCGCACGATTGGGCGTAGTGGTTCAATATGCCCGCCGCCATTTGCAAACGGTTCTCAATCTCCCCTATCGATCCAGTGGACGACCAGATGGTAATGTCGTCCGTATATAGGCCGTGCCGGATACCCGGTATGTCGTTTAGGAGAGAAGGAAGGCCGAGCAGGGCGATGTTAAACAGCAGGGGGGATAGGACTGCCCCCTGAGGTGTGCCGCGCCCACATACAGAGAAAAGATCAGTGGCGTGGTTCCCGACCTTGAGGATGGCTTGCCTGGTGGTGAGGAAGTCTCGGATGTACTGGTAGCTTCTTGCGCCACAGCCAAGGAAGTTGAGTCGAAGCAAGATGGCGGTCTGCTTCACATGGTAAAATGCGCCCTTTAGGCCCAGTGCCAAAATGACAGTAGGAGAATTTCGTGTGGCAGGTGCCATTACCTCCTCTTTAATTTAAAGTAGGATATCATGCGTGGAAAGATTACGGCGGAAGCCTACCATAGTCCCGGGAAGCTTTCCTGTGTCTTCTAGGTACGTTTGAAGCCGGTTGAGGACAATATGTTCCAGGAGCTTCCCCACGCAGGACGTGAGGGAAATCGAGCGTAAATTTTCTATGCTAGGTAGTTTTCCCGGCTTCGGTATTAGGCGGACCTCCGCCGTTTTCCAGTCAGCTGGGAGAACACCAGCCCGCCATATCTGGTTGAGGTAGCCACGGGAAACAACGTAAAGTGACTGCGCAGGCCTATCATAGCCACAGTTCAAGTCCAGCGCCTTTAATAATTAGTCACTGTTGCGAGGCTGCGCATGTTCCTTTAGGATGACACCACTGAGCAGCAAGACGTCAAAAAAAGAGAATGCTCTGCCTGCCCCGGGTGAGGCTCGAACTCACGACCTTCAGATTATGAGACTGACGCGCTGCCTACTGCGCTACCCAGGCGGATGTTGCTACCCGTACTCGGTCTCCTTTTCTCCCGCCATTTGTCGCGCGCCAGGTTTTGGTATCTAGTCATGGGAAAATACCTCAAGTGACCGTACCGGCCGATCATAGCCTCTGTCCATCTTCTGCGGCTTAATTTGTCAGAGTTGGGATGCTAGAAAAGTTACTTTAGATTACCACCAATGAGCTGCATGACGTGAAAAAAAAGAATGCTGCGCCTGCCCCGGGCGAGGCTCGAACTCACGACCTTCAGATTATGAGACTAACGCGCTACCTACTGCGCTATCGAGGCTTTTTTTTTCTTTAATGCATGGAAATTTTATAAAACTTCAATAGACAAGACACTTAACACACAATATAAACACTAACAGACAGCAAAGGGCAAGGACTTCAGTCGAACAAAGATGAAAACTCAGGTAAGCAAACGCACGCATCCAAAAGAGGCAGCCACTCTGGTGGATCACTCTGCGCAGCATAAACGCTCCGCACCAACGCCGCCTGTTCCTGAAAGATGCACTTGGTCGGCCTAGGGGGTCCCTCATGCCGATCAGTCATGCGGCACTTCCACAAGCTAAACAATCCTAGGAGAACGAAAACGTCCTATGGCACCCGATTAACATCTTCAAATGGCAGGAAGCGAATGGTGTACGGCGTGATGTCAATGTCCTTTTTTAGTGTCCGCTGCAAAACGTCCAAGAAGAACACAGCGTCCCGGCACAACACAAAACAATGATCAATTATCTCTAGTTGATTACAGAGGCGACAATTGTCCGACCAAGGAATAGACATCCCTTTTTCGCGTAGCCATGTCTTAACTGGGAGTGCGGAAGAATGAAGCTTGAAGAAAAATGTTTTTGCATTTGGCGGGATACACATGCTCATTACGCGTTTTAAAGCATTGCTTTTCTGGTGGCCTAAGTAAGGCTGGCGATAAACAGGCACCGGGAATATACTTTCAATAAGAGTGTTCGTCATAGTTTTCCTTGACATGCTGAACAGATATTCCAGGGAAAACCGCGCGATAAGAAAGGTAAATGACTCCACGACCTCTTTGAGAAATCCCCATGAAGGCTTCTTATTGACTTCCCACGTACATACAAGCAAAAAAGGCAAATGCAAACTTATGCGCTGCTGAAGTACAGTTATTAAAAGTGGGTGATCATCCAATTTGTAGAAGAAAAAACGAGACACGAGTTGGTGCACAAACAAATGCATGAGCCCAACACCCCCTGCCTTTAAAGGAAGAAACAAGTTGTCCCTGCGCATAGGTTCCCATTGAGAGCCCCACACAAATGTTGCAAAAACTCTATGTAGGGCCTGAACTTTTGCTCGCGCACAATGAAGCACTTGAAGGACATAAAGGAGCTTTGTGGCAAGGAAGACGTTACACACTCTTGCACGTGCAAACACAGAGAGGTCTCGCCCATTCCATGCCTGCGATGCACGCTTAACTTGCGTGAGCGCTGATGACCAATGAGGCTCTGTGCTCCGTATTTGATGTAACGGCACGCCGAGGTACTGAAGTGGGGCGCTATCCCAAATAATACCAGCGAATCTGGATGGTTTTGTTCCCCATTGTCCGATCCAAAATCCCTTAGTTTTTTCCATATTAACATCCGCTCCAGACACATCGCAGAACTGCTTAGTCACTTGAAGGGCTTCCTGGACACTCCTTTTGTCAGCGCAAAAATACGCTATATCATCTGCATAAGCAAGCACCTTAACTTCGCACGATTGTAAGCAAAAACCTTTCACTCTTTGACTCTGCTGAATGCTGAGACAAAGAGGCTCGAGGTACAATGAACAGCAACGGTGACAGGGGGCAGCCTTGTCTGACAGACGACTTGATCGCAATCGGCTCAGACAGAATACGATTGACGATAAGCTGTGTACTGCACCGATCATAGCACAGCTTGATGCCCTTATATAACACATCACCTAGGTTGACTGCTGCCAGAAGTGCGAATAAGAAATCATGAGAAACCCGATCAAACGCTTTTGCAAGGTCAATTTGTATTAGGGCCACCTGATCTACCGAATCGGACACGCACTCAAAGACAGAACGAGTGATATGAATATTTGTGTGAATACTCCTGCCTGAATACCGCAAGTACCGGTCGCGACATCCGCCTCGGTAGCGCAGTATGGTGGGGTCCCACCATACTGCGCTACCGAGGCGGATGTCGCGACCGGTTCTCGGAATCCTTTTCACCCGCCATTGGTCGCGCGCCAGGGTCGATCATAGCCTCTGTCAATATTCTGCGCCTTAATTTGTCAGAGTTGGGATGGTGGAAAAGTTTCTTTAGGATGTCACCAATGAGCAGGATGACGTGAAAAAAAAAAAAGAATACTCCGGGCCCGGGTGAGACTCTAACTCACGACCTCCAGATTATGAGACTGACGCGCTGCCTACTGCGCTACCGAGGCGGATGTTTTAACCGCTGCTCGGACTCCTTTTCACCCGCCATTTGTCGCGCACCAGTTTTTGGTATCTAGTCATAGGAAAACACCTCACGTGACCGTACCAGCCGATCATAGCCTCTGTCCATCTTCTGCGGCTTAATTTGTCAGAGTTGGGATGCTGGAAAAGTTCATGTAGGATGCCACCAATAAGCTGCATGACGTGAAAAAAAAAAGAATGCTCCGCCTGCCCCGGGTGAGGCTCGAACTCATGACCTTCTGATTATTAGACTGACGCGCTGCCTACTGCGCTACCGAGGCTTTTTTGTATTACCTGATTGGTACAATAGAACAAAACAAAAGGACATGCTTACAAACAGTACAAGGTAAAACAACACCAACCAATACACTGTGGCCGGTGCAGCTAAGTTAAAACCGTCTCATGGTTACAAGGTCATCCAATAAGTGCATCCAGTTGGGCATACCTTCCTCGGGTTTGTACACATCGCGGATGTAGGTCACACTCTCAGTGAAGTAGTCCTTAGCAGCCCGCCCGTTTGGTTTAGCATGCCCGACATCCATACGGGGCCTCCATAAACTATGCAGGCTGAGAAGCATGAACATGTCCAAAGGGACACCGTCTTCGTTATCGGTAGGCAAGAACCGTATACCAAATGGTGTGATTGGTAATGCCTTTTTAAGTGTTCTCTGGAGGATGTCCCAATGGAAAACGGTATCTGAACAATCCAAAAATATGTGCTCAACGGTTTCTGGCCTGTGGGAAAACACACAGTTTTCGTCCCAAGGAACAAAAATGCCTCTTTCCTGCAACCATGGTTTCACGGGCAGTGTTCCAGTGTGCAGCTGGAAAAAGAAACTTTTGGCTGATGTCTTCACCGGCATCTTCTTGACTCGCTTTAAGACATTCATTGCAGTGGAATTAATAACTATGGGTCGGTAGACGGGAAGAGGTAAGTATATTTCAATGACATCTGTTTACAGTTTTCTACGTGGTACACCGCTGAGGTACTCCAGTGAAAACCACGCCTTTAGAAATTTGTACGACCACACAACTTCACACAGAAATCCTCGCAGGCTATTCCTCGGTACAGCGCTTGTAGAAACAATGAAATCAGGTAGTGCCTCTCGCAGTCTTATCTGAATCATTGTCCGTATGAAGCTGTCCCTTTGGTCGCTGAGAAACAAAAACCGTGACACCACTTGTCTCACAAAAAAAAAGGCACAAGTCCCATACCCCCCGACTTCAGAGAAAGAAACAAATTGGAACGGCTCATGCGCTCCCACGTGGAGCCCCAAACAAAAATTGACCACATCTTTTCGCGGGAGGAAACCATGGGGTGATGCGGCGCATCTGGGGGGCTTCCGTTTACGTTTCCGTCGGGTTGTTTCCATTATATCGTTTTCCATTTGTTGTTTCCGTTATGCTGTTACGTAATCATGCGTAAGACCCCCCGATGCGTCTCATCACCCCATGGTTTCCCCCCGCGGTTGGCCGGGTCTTGTTACGGTTGCGCCGGCCATCGCGGTAGCAGACCTGTTAGTCTCCATTCAAATCATCGGTGGTCATTGGATGTCATCGGAGTGGCGGCGGTGGAGCGACTGAGCCGAGCGGCGCAGTTATCGCGTTTATATGTACCGCGCGTTCACGGTGAGGGGAATGAGAGTAGCGCATGCGCATGTGTTAACCGAGCGCTAACGCGCGCTGACGCACAGCTGGCATGGCGAGGGGAGGGAGCGCTAACGCAAGATGGCGCTGCGGTGAGAGCGGCGTTACCGCGCAGCTGGCGTGGCCAGGAGAATGGGGGAGAGGCGTGCGGATGGTGCTGGATGCATGCATGGAGGGACAAGGCGAGGTAAAGAGATTCGTCGCATCTAAAACTGCAAACACTCTGTGTAACCGTTGTATGTTTGACCGCGTCATGAAAAGAACCTGTAGCACATACCACACATTGGCAACTAGAAAAATATTACATACCATTGCTCGGGCAAACATCGATCAATCGCGTCTGCCCCACTTCATCGTCTTTTCCCGGACGAGTTCGATTTGCTCTGCCCAGAAAGTATCCGTGTCACGGTAGTGATCTAGTGGCACACCAAGGTACCTGGAGGGCGTGATGGTCCACTGGACGTTTTCGTATGTTTGTTCCGGGGCTTCCAATTCACCATGCCAAACTCCGAGGCATTTCCCCAGTTGACCATGCTTCCGGTATGTTTGCCAAAGAGTTTTGCTTTTTTACAGCAGCGGTAATGCTTGGTTTGTCCTGACATATGACGGCAACATCATCGGCATAGGCCAATATTTTAACTTCACTTAAAGTCAGCCGGTATTCGCACACATCATCGCTGTTTAAAACACTTAAACAGAAAGGCTCGAGGTATATCGCGAAAAGCAGTGGTGCCAGTGGGCAGCCTTGCTTAATTGAGGAACGTATCGCAATCCGTTCAGTGAGTGTTTTGTTAACGATGATACTTGTTGTGCTCTGCAAGTAACTCATTTTGACACCTTCTAGTATAATTGAACCGATGTTGACATGTTCAAGTATTTTAAACAGAAGATCATGGGCGACACAATCGAACGCTTTTTCCCAATCTAGCTGCACAATAGCCACTTGCTCTCCAAAAGCACCCACACATTCTAAAATGCTTCTGGCCACGTGTATGTTAGTCATTATTGAGCGCCTCATTATTCCACATGTTTGGTGGGGCCCCACTACAGATGTTATAATACCCTGTACTCTTCTGGCCAATACTTTCATATAGACCTTATAGTCCACATTAGTGAGACTAATTGGCCTGTAACCCTTTACCGATAAAAGTTTGACGGGATCATCAGACTTCGGGATTAACACAAGGTGGGACTGACAAAAGGATGGTGGCAGTTGCTTCCTCTCGTACGATTGCACGAGAACACGGTAAAGGATGATTGCCAACTCCGCCCTAAAGGCTTTATAAAAACAGGCCCCTATGCCGTCTGGACCAGGGGTCTTATCAGGGCTCAAATCGTCAATGGCTTGCTCTATCTCAGCTAGGGTTATCGTCTCTTTCAGTTTTGTTTTAATTTTCGAATCCAGCTTCCGCATTTGCTGCAGAAAATGATGCCGAAAACCCTCTTCAAAGTCCTTCAGATTATGAGACTGACGCGCTGCCTACTGTGCTACCGAGGCGGATTTTTTTCCTTTATTGCCGTCTGGGCACGACACAACAAGTACTACACAATCAGTCCTCTGGGCTGAGAAAGGAAAGGAACATACATAAAAACCGCCGCGCTTTTAGCTGGCGGTTACGTTTTTGTGAACTTTTAGTACAGCTAGTTCGTTCATAACAGATATCACTTCGTCTTGGTATTCCAGCTTCAAAAACACTTCGCGGAGCTTACACACGTGTTCAACAAAGTGGTTTCCAACAGACTTTGCATTGACATCTCCATTCCGTACCTCCATTCTACTCTTCCATATGCTGTGCAAACCCAATACAAAAAACAGGTCGTATGGTAGAACATCTGGTTTGACATCCAGGAAACGAATTCCACGTGGGGTAAGGGGGAGATCTTTTTTCACGGTACGTTGCAGGACATCAAAAAAAAACAGCGTCCCAACAATCTATAAAGACATGTTCGACACTTTCCGGTTATTTACATAGTGTACAGTCGGCACCCCATGGCAAAAATAAACCTTTTTTTAACATCCACGTTTTTACAGGTAGCGTATTAGTGTGCAATTTGAAGAAGAACGTTTTAACAGGACCTGGCACTAGCATTCTTTTCACTCTCCGTAGAACATCACGTCCGGCTCCACCACTATACAAGGAACGGTACATCGGTTCAGGGAATAGACAATCGACGATGTCACGCGACAAATTTTTACGGTTTACAGCAGACAAAAATTCTCTTGAAAAACGCGCCATTAGAAAACGACAGGAGAAAACAACTTCTCTCAAAAAGAGACTAACCGCAAAACGTGTAGCGTCCGCTGACGTCACTAGAAGGTCGGGCATAGCACTCGCTACCGTGACCTGTAAAAAGGTGCGGATAAACGGGTCGGCCTGATCAGGCAAAAACAAAAAGCGAGAAACAAGTTGTTTCACAAAAAGATGGGAGAGTGACAGGCCTCCGCTTGTAACTTTTCTGAATAAGTTGTTGCTGCTCGTCCTTTCATAAGTCAACTGCCAAACAAAGACCGCAAATATGCGGTGAAACTTCTGCACATTCAGTCGAGAACAAGAAAGGGCCTGCATGACATACCAGATTTTAAAGACAAGAAAAACATCACAAACTGTTGCTCGGAAAAAGATGGAGAGGCCATGACCCTCCCACTTGGCCGTTTGCGCGCGCATTTCCGGTGCTCTTTCGTTCCAGTATTTCGTGCTGTCTCGATACTGGTCAAAGGGTACCCCCAGATACTTAGTTGGCTGCGTTGACCAGGTGACGTTTTCAAAAACATTCGGGGCATTTAACCATTCTCCGTGCCACAGTCCAGTACATTTGCCTACGTTAATGGAACTACAAGTCATACTACAAAACTCTTGGGTGATACTTAGGGCAGTACGGACAGTCTCCTCATTCACACAAAAATAAACCACATCATAAGCATATGCCCTCACCTTAACTTCACAGTATTGTAAAGTGTAGCCCTGTATCTGATTGTCTTGATTAATTCTTGCACACAGGGGTTCAAGATAGAGGGCGAAAAGAAGGGACAACAGGGCACACCCTAGACGCACTAATTCCTGCACTTTAATTGGACTCGTTAATTGGCCATTAATCAAAATTCTTGTTGTACAATCCTTATATGCCATTTTCACTCCTTGTAAAATTAATTTTCCGATTCGGACATGTTCAAGTATTTTAAAAAAGGACCTCATGACAGACCCTGTCAAATGCCTTTTGAAAATCTATCTGTAACATAGCCACCTTCCAGTAATCTATGTCACAAGATTCCAGGATACTTCTTGCTAAATGAATATTAGTAGTTATGCTTCGGCCCTTGATTCCGCATGTTTGGTTGGGCCCAACTAATGTTGTAATTACTGCTTGCACACAGTTCGTGATCACCTTCATTAAGATCTTATAGTCCGTGTTAGTTAATGTTATCGGCCTGTATCCCGTGATTTTCACAAGCTGTTCTGGATCATTGCTATTCGGTATTAAAATGCTGTGGGCTTGAGAAAACAATGGGGGCAGGGAACCCCTATTAAAGGACTCTTCAAGAACAGTACCTAAAATAGTTGCCAGTTGGATTTTAAATACCTTATAAAAGGCAGCGCCTAGCCCATCAGGGCCAGGCGACTTACGTTATTTAAACTATCGATTGAATCTTCTATTTCCTTTACAGTAATCGGACTTTGCAGTTCATCTGTTATATGTGGGTCTAGTTTGGACATCAGAGTTAAAAAGGACCGCTCAAACTTTTCGTTCGGTGTTTTGCACGAGAAAAGGTGTTCGTAATGTTTTGTAAAAGCCTCTTCTATTTCGGCTTGCTCTGTCAAAAATATTCCTTCGTGCTCAATATTATGAATTTATTTCCTTCGCGCATGACTCCTTTCGTCTGCCAAAGACCGTTTTGTTGGCATTTCCCCGCCTATACATCTTTCCGTGCGAGCCCTTATCGCCGCGCCCTTGTATTTTTCTACCTCGATGCGTTCTATCCTTGCCTTTGTTGTGCGCAAATCCTCAGTAAACAGTCCTGGCGCTTTGACTTCTTCAACTGTTACAGGCTGCAACGAGTCACGGAGTTCTTTTTCTTCTTTCCTATCATTAAATTTTATCTCTGTCGAACCTTCAATGGCGGCTATCTTGATTTCCTGCTTAAAGGATTCCCATTCTTCCACGATGTTTTTGTTGCCGAAATTTACCAGTTCTGTTTTTCTTGCAACAACTGTGGCTTGGAACCTATCATCTTTTAACAGTTTATCATTCATTTTCCAAAGGCCCCAGTTAAACTTTGCTTGCCTCTGTTTTTTTCCGCCAACGCATACGGAAACCAAGCAATGATCCGAGAAAGAAACCGCGTCGACTGCGTAGTCCATGCAAGAAGGAGCTAGTTCCGCTGACACGTAGATCCTATCTAAACGGGTGTGGCTTGCGCCTTGATAATGTGTGTATCTGGCGGTTCGTGTCGCGTTAGCTAGGTTTGTAACGTCTTCAAGACAGGAGTCGTTCGTACACTGTTCTAAAAAAAGGGCGCTGGAATCTGATGGTGCATTTTGATTGGCACGGTCCGCAGGCGTGTAGACACAATTGAAATCTCCGAAGAAAAGGACACGCTTTTCACAGTCGACTAATCTAACCACTTCTTCAAAAAAGACACGGCGTTGGCTCGTTTTCGTTGGAGCATAAACACAAACTGCCCGAAAAGGGTGCTCAGCGTAATTAAAATCACAGCAGACAAAGCGACCTTCTGGAGAGCTTTGAACCTGGTCTACCACAGAGATAAGCGCTTTTTTCAAAAACATACAACATCCCCCCGCCGTTCCCTGGGCGTGACTGACAGCAACATGATATGAATCTATACTCGGGGACAACTATCTGTGGCAATGGAGAGAAAGCTACGGGAGGGGGGGCGATGTGGCCGGCCGAACCACGACATTTCGTTGCGCAGTTGGAAGTAGTTCTACAAACATTATTCAATGCGCATAACCTATGCACTACAAAAATATATATTTCTTTTTTTCTAGCCTTGCTTTGACAATGCGAATAAATCGCCAGAATATAATCGCCAGTAAGCATTTCTTTTTTAAATTATCGGTTTTGTTGGTTGCGGAAATTACCACAGGTGGCACGACGGTTCTCTTAAAAAAATGACGTCTTCATCGACAGCTGGTACTTTTCCGTCCGATAGCCCGCCAGTTAATTCGCCTCGAAGGATTTTCAAAAAGCTTCACAACCAAAAGCTGTCAAACCAGACCAAGCAAGTTGTCTGCAACGTGTACGCCCAAGTGAGACTGAAGCAACCAGGACTCTCCGTCGTTTCCGCATTTCGTTCGGTTAGCCAGCTTACCGGCGTAAGCGAGCGTACGGTCGCACGGCTCAAGAATGAGGTTTTGCGTGGCACCCTGAAGTCCCCAAAGCGCAAAAGGCTTCGTTTGTCGACTGGGAAACCGCCTGCAGTTACAGGACAGACAAGAGTACAGCGGTACGACAGCTTCACCCTTGCTGCTCTCCGACGGAAAGTGCATCAGTACTTCATTCGCAACGAGGCGCCAACTGCAGAAAAGATCCTCAGCGATGTGACCAGCGACCCCGACATGGGGCTGCCGAAGCTGAGTGTCAGAACGATGTGTCGGCTTCTGAATGACATTGGATGTGCTTTTCGGAAGCGAAAACGTAACTCTGCGCTTCTGGAAAGGGATGACATCATCGTGTGGCGGCGGAAATATCTGCGGACCCTTCGAGAAATGCGAAAGCAGAAACGGTACGTGGTTTCGATTTGGCGGACGGATAGATAAACGTCAATGCCTTCGATTAAAATAAAAATTTCGTATGTAACATTATTTGACAGTTGAAATGTAACAAGAATAAATAACGATGTAAGTTCTCGTACAGGCAAATATTTTATTGCTGAGAGGTACTTATCAACACCCGCTCCACATGCATACTGGCGTTCACTTTATATTTTTCATGGCGTTTTTCTGTATCCCTGCTTCTTGTTCGTATTTTGCATGCTATTCTGGTTCAGCAAGTGAAGGGACAAGTATGCATCGACATGTTATAATAATGTATGGATAGCACTCAGTGAGTGGATTTCGTTAGCCATGTGGGTGGTGTACGTTCTGCGAACATTTTTTATTTTGGTGTTTTGCGGTGCCACCAAAAACTAAACATACCTGCCTGCGTAGTAGAATGATGTTAGGTGCAAGCAATAAGTGCCTTCTCTGTCTTTACTAACCCTTCTCCCCAAAGAAAAACTGACACGTATTCCCTTCATTTTCGCAGGACTATATACTACCTCGACGAGACTTGGGTCAATGCTGGGCACACCAAGGGCACGGTGTGGGAGGACACCACTGTGTCATCCCGTGAAGATGCCTTTCGCAAGGGTCTAACTACTGGGCTTCGTGCACCAACAGGCAAAGGTGGTCGGCTCATCGTCCTTCATGCTGGAAGTGAGAAGGGCTTTGTGGACGGGGCATGTCTCATTTTCCGTGCGTCAAAGAGTGCTTCCACTGACTACCACAGTGAAATGGACGGCCCACGCTTTGAGAAGTGGTTCGCAGAACAACTTCTACCCAACAATGAGCCACGCAGTGTTATTGTCATGGACAATGCTCCGTACCACAGTGTTCGGAACGAAAAGCTGTCCTCGACGTCGTGGCGCAAGGCCGACATTCAGTCATGGTTGACTGCAAAAACCATCCCGTGGCGTGATGACCAGTTGAAACCCGAGCTCCTTCGGCTGGTTACTGAGAACAAACACAAGTTTTTTGGATACCGGATTGAAGCCCTGGCCAGAGTTGCTGGTCATGACATTGTTCGGCTTCCTCCTTACCACTGTGAATTCAACCCTATTGAAATGGTGTGGAGCCAGGTTAAGGGGTATATTGCTGCCAACAACACTTCATTCACTATCGCTGCAGTTGAACAACTACTCAACGAAGCCATCGCCCTCGTGACTCGCGAAAACTGGGTCCGGGACTGCGCTCACGTGGAGCGTCTTGAGAAAGAGGCCTGGGAGAGGGATGGTGCAATCGACACCAGAATCGACAACGTCGTGATTCCTCTAGGTTCCGACTCCAGCAGCTCTAGTGACTGCATTGACATCGAAATGAGCGGCGTAGAGGAACTGTGATGAAACCCATGTGCGCTGACTTATGTGGTGCTGGTCATGTGTGGCGAGTGACAAGGTGCTTTGTTTACGGTTGTGGTGACCGGAAGCTTGGAAGTACGCTCGGTTGGTGCTGCTTTTTCGTGGCAACTTACAGAGCCCCCTGTTTAACTTCCCGATGCCCAGTAGCTTGGAAGTACGCTTTGTAGGTTATGTGGTGCTGGCCTTGTGTGGCATGTGACGAGGTACTTTGTTTTCCTTTCTGTTGGCCGGAAGCTTGGAAGTACGCTGTGTTGGTTTATGTGGTGCTACTTGTGTGCAACAACTTACAGGACATCTTGTTTACTTTTCTGATGCCCGGCAACTTAGTAGGTAGCTGCTCATACAGTGGTTGATTTGTGCAGCACCAGGCAATCATTTGGAGTGGTTGTTTCTTGTTGTCAGTGTGCGAATTAGGCTTCAGGTTGTCGGTTGTGGGTGGCAGCTAAGATGCACTTGCTGTACCTTTGTCATGCATAAAATGAAACCTGACGACGAACGCTGGTAGCAAGCAGTGAGGAGTGGCCCGTCACATATCCTGTTTCACCCAGAAGAAATGCAATGGGAAAATTTGATTACAACCCAAAAGGTTGTAAACAGCCTCTGCAAACAGCAGTTACCTGTGCATGACATGACAAGACTGGAAGAATTATTTTACAAGAACTGTGAGATGGTAGTGATATCCAGAAATGCATTGTTGAGTTGTCTATCATTTGTAATTATTTCAGTCATCTGAAAAAAATATAATACCATCAGTTGCACATTGTAAGTGAGGTAATCATTTGTACTCACTTGCTCATGTTTTGTTGGTCTTTTCGACTACAGAGGGTAGATTGCTGAAGTAAAAGACCATGTCCGGCTCAAATAATTTCTTTTAAATGCGTATTTACAGGGTTAAATGGCGAGGAGTAATACGAATCGTCAATGCCTCATTTCCAAATGTCGAAACGCTGTGGGTTTCCTTGCTACCAGCCTTAGCTTTTGTAAAAATACTACCTTCCCGGCCCTGGGATATGAGGTCGAACACCCGAAAGTTAACGGCACGCTCTCATGAAACAGAATTTACAGAAATGTTCACTGCCATGGGGATGGGCATTGTCACTTTGTCATGTTTGTGGTGCAATGTCTGGTACATCTATGTTGTTTTCACATTTATCATGAAGAAATTACTGCACACCCTACTCAGTGACTGCGAATAACTGCTTACAGAGCCAGAAATGTTTGTTTCGAAATACGTGGCTGCGTGCCTTTGAGTGCTCAAGTGGGCTTGAAAGATGGGGCCATGGTTTTAAAGGTTTACTCCTGTGACTGGCGTTCGTGTGCATGTTTGTGGTTGTGTGACTACTTGGAGTGGCTTCCAGATTTTGTCCAGCTGATTATGCAGGAAATAAATGAATGAAACAAAACACATTCTTTCTTCTGCTTCAATTTTTACGTAGCACATATTATTCCTGCTGACTAATGCTCACGGTGTACCGAGTTCAAACGGTTTGCAATTGGCGGTGGCAGCCCTGAGTGTCGGAGTGTTTCTGCTGGTTCTGGAATTGTGTGGGCGAATCCTGGCCACATCCACAAAATCGTAAATTTTTGTAAAATTTTGGAGCACTTTAACGATGGTGGGGTGTCACGTCGCCGCCAAATGAAAATTGGTGAATTGGACGGGCAGGACCATCACTGGTGAACCCACTTGTTGGGCTTGGGAACAAGTACGAGCACGGTGAGGCCAACATTAAATTTACAGCCATGAATACCAGTCAGCTATTTTTTAATGTAGAGCCAGCCATGCTCCCACAACATTGATGTAAGTGACAAAGAAAGGAGGCTGTTGCAGCCAGTTGGAATGTTGATGAAGAGTTAGCAGCTACACTCAGCCAACGTGAATTCTGTTGCCTGGTTTGGAAGCCAATTGAAATTCTGCTGACAGGCCCAGTTGCGGTGTGCGTTGCGCTTGAGCTGCTCGTTTCCTCGGCACGATCCAGCCCGCGGTGTCGCCGTCGTCGAGGCGCTCCCCCGGTACGGCGATCGCGGTGCGGCCGGTCGATCGGTCGAGGGTTGCTTGCGGCGTAATGTCGTCGTCTTCCTCGCGTTGAAAATCACCACGCACCTCCATAGGAGAGTTAACGCCGCACTGTCGAAATCGGCACGCATGCCCGCCAGCCTACCGAGGGAAGAACACAAAGTTATCGTCCGACCGCGTGGCGGACTGCACGTAGGGAGGATTCGAGCATCCGAACTAATGCAAGCCATTACGAACGCTACAGGCACCCCCAAGAACGAGGCGTTGAGGGACACCATATGCCCGAACGTGCGCCAAAATATAATTGTAATAAGCACGCCCGACGAGAAGCGAGCGGCGCGATACGCACGCGTACAAACGCTACGAATGAATGGGCAGGACTACGAGGTGTTCGCATATCAGGCAGCCCCCGAAGGCACTGCGAAAGGCGTAATACACGGCATTTCGAAAGACGATACGCTCGAGGAGATAATAGAATATCTAGTCAACGAGTACAACCCCACGGTGCTCGACGCACACCGAATCGGCAAGTCGACGGCAGTGGTGGTCCTGTTTCAAGGCCTCAAAGTGCCGTCGACAGTGAAGTACGGCGCGGTGCTGCTCCGCTGCAGCCTGTATAGGCAGCATAACGAAGTGTGCACCACGTGCGGCGACATAGGGCACCGCCGAGACGTTTGCCCGCGCCCACACGCACAAGTATGCCTCGTATGCGGAACGCCAAACCCGAACTCGGACCATGAAAATCACTGCAAACCGAAGTGCAAACTATGCGGCGGCCCGCACACGACCGGCGCGCAAGGATGCACTAACAAATTTAAGACGCCATATCTCGTTAAGAGACGCCAATGGTAGCGCAAGAGCATGGCGGACCTCGAGCGTCAAGATGGCGGGAGCGGCTTCCCCGCGCTGCAGTCACGTGGGCGCAGCCGAAGCAGAGGGCGCAGCCGCAGCCGTGCCTCGGGCGGAGGAGCAAAGGAGCGGAGCAGGAGTGCAAAGGGGCGGAGCCGAAGCAGGAACGCGTCGCGCTCACGCGAGAGTGTGGCGTGGGCCGCCGTCGTCGGCCGTGCGTCACTGCGTGCGTCAACGCCGCCGCCGCCGCCACCTGCCGCTGCCGCCGCCGCCGCGCGCCGCGCTCGCTCCAAGATGCCGCGTTGACAGAGAGAACAATCGCGAAGAAGCGCGCGCGCCCGCACCGAGCAAGCGAAGCCAGCCGCCGCACGACCCGAAGTACGCCATGCTCTACGAAACGATACAGCTCCTACGAGAGGAGAACGCTCAGCTAAGAAGACAGCTTAACGAAATCACCACCACTCTGCGCACGATGGCGGCCGAACGGCAGCGGCCACGCACGCCACCACCCCCACCGCAAGGGAGGCGAGCCCTTCACTTCACTTCACTTCACTTTATTACCTTAAAGACCCCACAAGGGGGTGTTACATAAGGGGTGGGTTGTACAGAGATGTAACAAATGCCACAATTTTTAACAAGACAGGTACATGGATACACTATGAACAAAATGGGATGGACAGGTGATAGAAACGATGTCGCGGGGAAGGCCATTCCATTCTGCAGCTGCGCGGCAGAAAAAAGAAGCAGAAAAGGTTGTGGTGCCAGAACGGGGTCGGGAGACTTGTAGTGGATGGCCCGTACGGGGGGAAATGCGCGTGGCGGGAGCGATGTGAGGTGGTTGGCTGAAAGAACTGTGATAAAGGTTGTGGTAAAGTGATAGTGTAGCGATTCTGCGGCGAGACGAAAGAGTGGACAGACCAGATTCATTTTTAAGGGATGAGACGCTGATATCATATGAATAGGAAGAATGAATGAAACGAGCAGCACGATTTTGCACTGCTTCGATGGCGTTTATCAAGTAAACTTGGTGAGGGCTCCAAATGGGTGATGCGTACTCAAGTTTGGGTCGTATTAGCGATTGGTAAGCCAAAAGTTTTACGTGATAGGGCGAGTGACGCAGATGGCGTTTTAGAAATCCTAATGACCGGTTAGCCGATGAAATGATATTAGTAATATGCGTGCGCCAGGAAAGATCAGGGGTTAGTGTTACACCAAGGTATTTATAAGAGTCACTTGTTTCGACAGGTATGTTAGCGATTTCATAGGAAAATAGGAGCGGATTTTTGCGGCGGTGAAAGGAAACTAATTTACATTTTTTAGGATTAAGGGTCATTAGCCAGCGGTTACACCAGTCTAACACTTTATTAAGGTCATTCTGTAGGGCTATTTGGTCAGAAGTGTTAGTTATTTTGCGGTAGACAACACAGTCGTCAGCGAACATGCGAATGTTGCATGGTAAATTGTTAGGCAAGTCGTTGATATATATTATGAATAAAAGCGGGCCGAGGACAGACCCCTGCGGTACACCGGACGTTACAGGAAGCGAGTTAGACTGGACATTGTTAAGGGAAACAAATTGGGAGCGGTTAGTCAGAAATTGGGCAATCCAGTTTAAAACATCGGGTGGCAGATTCAGTTGAGAAAGCTTCATTAGTAGGCGCTTGTGGGGTACTTTATCAAACGCCTTGGTGAAGTCAAGAAAGATAGCATCTGTTTGTAGGTTAGTATCGAGGTTAGTATGCAGGTCATGAAGAAAAAGGGCTAGTTGGGTTTCGCATGAAAGGCCTTTTCGAAATCCATGTTGTGAGCGATTAAAAAAGCAGTTGGAATCAAGGAACTGCATGATTTGAGAGTATATGATATGTTCCATGAGTTTGCACAGCACACTGGTTAGTGATATGGGGCGGTAATTTAGCGGACAGTCTCTGTTACCTGATTTATGAACTGGAATGACCTTCCCACACTTCCAGTCGTAAGGCAGAATTCCTGTGGACAGGGATTCTGAAAACAGCAACAGCAAAAATTCGGCAGATATGTGCTTTGTGTTTTTTAAGAGCTTGGCATTTATTTCGTCCGTACCAGTAGAAGATGACAACTTCATTTTTTCTATTAAAGAGAGGATACCAGAGAAGTTTATGCTTATGGGCGGCATTTCAGGCAGACTAACAGAGAACAGTTCCGTATCAGTGGGGTCAGGTTCGTTCGTGAAGACCGAATGAAAGGCTACATTAAACATATTAGCACTTTCAAAACTACTTGCTTCTAGACCAGACTGATTAGTAAGAATAACAGGGGGGGTGTCATGTGGGTTTAGAACTTGCCAAAAACGTTTGGGTGAATCAGCGAGGATTTTAGGTAGTTCAGTGTGAAAGAATGAGTACTTGGCGTTGCGCACTTCTCTTAAATATGCTTTTTCTGCAATGTTGTACTTTTCCCATGCGGAAACACTGTTTCTAGTCTTCGCGGCACGAAAAAGGCATTTCTTCTTGTTTTCAAGTGTTTTTAATGACTTCGTAAACCAGGGTTTTTGGCGGGTGGGACGGAAAGTTACCTTAGGGATGAATTCATCAGCTAACCGGTTCAGTTTGTTTTTGAAGAGCAACCAGTTTTCGTTAATAGATCGATCCCAAAAACCGTCCTGGAATGACGGAAGAAAGGCATCAAGTTCACGAATGAATGGCCTCATAGTTCCCCTTATCATATAGTCGAATTGTTTTACTGCAAGCTTGACGTATTTCAGGAACAAAGTTAAAATTAGCGTGAATGACTTTGTGATCACTTATTTCATTTAGATATGTTATGGAAGACAGGCTGCCCGGATCCGTTGTTAAGATTAGGTCAAGAATATTGGCGGTATCGGAAGTGACTCGTGTAGGTTGGGATACCAGCTGAGTAAGATTAAAGTTTAGACAGACGTCAAGAAATTCGTTAGCTTCTTTTGCGTTGGGTGCAGACGAGGTTAGGTTCGTCCAATCGACGTTCGGGAAGTTAAAATCCCCAAAGAGAAGTACGCGAGCATTTGGGTATTTGTTCGAAAGTTTGGTTAAAATACTGTTAAGTTCGCGAGAGAAATCTGGACTACTTTTAGGGGGCCTGTAACAAACACCTAAAAGCACAGACTGTGGTGCGGAACGACAGAGCAACCATAGACCCTTTTCAGAATGCTACGGGCATAGCGGACGAGCGGAAAGCCAGTCGGGCAACCTGGAGCGCGGCCATGATGAAGGAAGCCGCGATACGGCGGCAACGGCGGTACCGAAGTGGCTGTAGCGCGCCTCTGTAGATCGCAGTACCGGGCGAGTGATATGGCGTGCGCGTCTCGAAAATTGGTATTTCCTATTACCGGATGGGACAACAACCTCTCCGGTATACCGACTCTCAGCGAGAAGCGCATATTGGAGTTTTACTCTATCAAGTCTACCACGGAGCGTTGCTTGGAGCGCAGCTACAACTTTAGCGTAGAATCCTACGTTGTGCCATCGTCCGTGAAGACAAACAGCTGCAAGCAAAGGTATGCTCTCTCTCTTATTAAGGTTCACGAATGATCAAAGCGCACTTCGTATCAATACTGTGTGTATTACACTGCAGCAAGCTTGTTACCATATAATTGTTTGCGTGAGAGTCGATCGTACAAAGTAGGCGCTGAGCAGTTTGATGCACCCGAAAAGTGGACGTAACTGCGACTACTGGATCGTAAAGTGGAAACAACTCACAGAATTCGTCGTTTTTGTTGCGTCGTTCTCTGAAGTGTGAACATTCCTGAAGCACTAAGTCGCACAGCGCTTGAGGTTCGGTAAAATATGCATTCCCCCTCTGAAGTTGCGCGCGCTCTTACATCGCTGCAACTGTGCCTGCGAGTGAGCAACACCAACGAAATCCCGACCAAGTAGTAATTTTATTAATAGGGAAGGAGCTTGTGTTTCTGTGAAACAGCCGGAAATGCGTCTTGAGAAACCAGCAACGTAAGTGTAAGCTTCTAGGCGTGCGTCCTAAACGAATTCTATAAGCTCTAAATACATTAAAGAGGAAAGACAGCTAAACGTGCTTAACTATGAAGTGGCTGCTTATTAGAGAAAAATGGCGCCAGTAGAAGTGCATTGCAAATTAAAACATGTACTACAAGCTCCGGAATCAAAACGGCACTCGTGAAGTTATTAATTTCTGTGCAACTAAATTTCATAAGTGTTACTGAAGTTCTGACAAGCAGTTACAGAAGGGTTCTAAATGTGAAGAGCTTGCCATGACGGTGACGAAAAGTGTTACACAAGTGTCCCATAAATTTCGGCTCGAGGAAAGCGACGAGGAACCAAAATGTGCAAGTTTTCATGCAAGGCTGTGTCAGAACGTGCTACATCCATGTACGGCAGATGTGGTTCAACCAAACCTGAGCAGCATTGAGCTCGGCTAGCGTACTTTCGCGTTAAACTGCTCTGATCTCGGCATAAATTTAATGCTATGGCCACGCAGCATTCTGTGTTTAATCTGCAATAGCTCATCCCTTTCTCTAGCATTCCCCTATGCACCTATGCATGCCCATTATGTTCCACGAATCATTTTCTCCCCTGGACAGTGGAGGAGCTCAAGGAGGTTTCAGACACAGCGTTTCAACATTACGATCTGCTTTCGCAGTAAAAGCCAAGGCACTTTATTAACCATCTGAGAGATGAGCTTGTGGAATGTGCGTAAAGTTCACCATTTGTAAGTATAAATGTTGTGTGTAACTTTTTTTTTTTTTTTTTTCAGTGATGGACTATTTTTTTTGAAGGCGGAATGCCACCGCAGCAAGAAGAAGAATTCGAAACCTTACAGCGTTATTGCTGCAATAGACAGGCAAGGGGCCATTGTCGATGGCAGCTGTGAGTGCGCGGCTGGAAAACTAGCGTGCAATCATTTGATGGCAATGCTGCGTACAGTTTCCCTCCTCCAGGCCAAAGGGTTCTCGGAACCCCCTGAACTCTTGTCATGTACGGACCTTCCCCAACAATGGCGGGTGCCCCGTACCTGTTCTACAAAAGGAAGGTCCATTCAGGACGTTGACTGGAGAAGCGTGAGAGAAGGTGGACTGATTGTTCCAAAGTTCGGACGGCCGACTGAGCGTCGGCTTTTCCCCCGCAACGAACAGCAGCAAGAAGCGGCCAAAGTTGAGCTCGCCAGAAATTTGTTGTCACTGGACCCCGGCGATGTGTTTGCGCTGGGTTTGTTGAACACTCCTGGGCAGCCGTACAAAAGGACTAGATATGGCCTGGCGCCAGCTTCTTCTCCAATGGCCTGCCAACAGTCACTCCTGCCGCATGGCTTCGATGTGCGTGTGTCAGGGATTTCACCTGCAGCCCCTTCCCCTGCTGAAGCTCTACCTGCACCAAAGTTTTTTGAAGGTTCCGACACATGGGTTCCTCCCACCCATCTGAAAGAAAACAGGATCCTGCAGGTATGTTTGCGCATTGTGCCCCTTCATTGGCTTTATTTTTATCAAAGTTTACCTCATGCGTACTAGCCGTTACCAAACGCTGTTGAACCATTGAGCCACTGAAACGCATGTGTACAAATGACAATATTTATTTTTTACCAGAGTAGTGCCCAGCTGCACTGACGTGCAGCTTGTGCATTATTAGTCCATATATTTAGAGTGAATTTTATCTGCCACAAATGAAGCTTGGTTAGTTAGTGTAAGCGAATGTATTCGGTTTTTTTTTTCCGATGAACAGAAGGTGTGCACGACGCCAGCTTCCTCTGCTCAGCTTGAGCAGGACACACGGAAACAGGCAAAAAGTGGGAGGTGGAGAGAGGAAAGGAGCCTGCGGGTGACATCATCCAACTTTGGTGTCGTGGCAACAAGGGCTCGCTGGACCTCGAAAGGCTTGAAAGCCTTTACGGACACCAAGGACCTGTCTAACATCGCTCCCATAAAGTACGTAAACTGGCCCAAACGTCATTTTTCAGTTTTCAAAATACCTTTCACAGTAAAGAGGCACAACCAAACTCGGCCTTTTCGAAGAGACTTCACCATTTAAGGGGGGGGGGGGCATGCTGCTGAATGTCTGCCAAGCATATTTATGCTACTTGTATACACAGCTGCAAGATCTTGGAAAGTAGCCTTACTATGGTTGAAGCATTACCGGTTGAATATTTAACTGAGCGTTCTCGTTCGCTACTATTCGGCTCAATGTAGGTAGTTTTACCTTTTCCTTGAAATTTTATAGTTGGTACTTGGCTACGTCAGATTCCTTCTAGTGTATATCCTGCAATAAGGCTCTAAAAACTGCATGTCTGAAAATGAACTTCAACGCTGTTGCGTGCAAAGCATCAAATCGAGCACTCCCTTTGTACTGCAGTGGGTTAAGCTGCACCTTGTGGGGAAGTCATAGTAGTTCTATGGTTCAACTGGTTACAATGCTGGGAATGCCGGTTTGGGTTTGTACTTTTACTTTGTACGAACACTATTTTTTGCTGTTTCATGTGCAGGTACGGAATTTCGAACGAGCCTCTAGCAGCCAGAAGGTATGAGGAGGTTTTGCGCACCATGGGACACAACGTGACTGTCAGCACTTGCGGCCTGCTGGTGAATCCGGAATTTCCATGGCTTGGAGCATCACCCGACAGGATTGTCTTTGACCCGACAGAGCTGGGCTATGGTGTTTTAGAAATCAAGTGCCCATATTCACTCCGTGACAAGACCGCAGACGAGCTTGTTGCAGAAAGCTTTTGTTCTGAACTGAGTGACAGTGGCCCCAGGCTTAAGCGAAATCATTTTTACTACTCGCAGGTAATCGGTCAGATGGGCGTGTCTGGCCTGTGCTGGGGAGACTTCGTAATTTTTGGAAAAGATTTCATGCTCGTTGAGAGGATTAGACTGTGCCTGAGCGAGTGGGAAGCGTTAAAAGCAGACCTGGACGACTTCTATTTTTATACTTTGCTGCCGTACCTGGAAAGCTGTCAGTAAGAGGCACACTGCCGTAGTAGGGCACCAAGTCAAACATTTCCACAATAAGCGTACAGGTTTATTATTTACACGTGTTTGTATAGTGCTCAGTATGCACTCATCAGTTTTCTTCCTTCAGCAGAGGAGGTTGCAGGTTGCTCAAGATAGCACAAACTGCCCATATTTGATTGGCCAAGGGGGCTAAGGAGATCGGAATGGAACGATCAAAAATGTGGTATGTCTTGATACGCTGAATCCTCCGTTCAACATGGATGCGGAGCGCTGCAATTTCTTGGGTCTTCTGGGCTTCACGCTCCGTAAATTTCCCGTCTTTCAAGAAAGGCGGTATGTTTAGCTGAACACCCTTTTCCGCAAGAAGGTCCTCGATTCGAAAACCTTTGTCGGCCATTACTGAATCACCGGGATCGAACCTCTTTTTCAGGAAACCGCTCCTGATAACACATTCTCTGTCGGACGTGCTTCCTGTGAATAGTTCTGACACGTAGGTCAGCACCCCACTAGGTGCCACACCAACAAGCCCTTTAAACGTGTGGCCTGACTTGTAATGTGAATAAACATCCGATTGCGTCACGAATGATGACGGCACATCACAGTGAATCTCGGTTGCATCGAGAAGCACACGAGTTGACCTGTATTTGTCTATAAATGCTGCTGGCATGGCAGCGTCAACTGCACATCGGGATTGCCATATGGGCAGTTCAGTCATCTGCAAGTACATAAAGTCGATCCAGGATGAAAATATCCTGGATACAGTGCTGGTTGATACATTGAACAAGTCGCCAATGTGCCGATGAAATAACCCAAGCCGGAGCTTAATCAAAACCAGAAAAAGTTGGTTTTCGACATTGACCTTGCGCCGTCGGCCACTGTTTCTATGGCCACTGCTGCCCTGGTGCCGTCTAATGTTTTCGCCGTCTTCCCCAGCGTCCAGAAACGTCAGAAAACGAACAAAATGGCCATAGCTCCTCAACCCAGTATAGAACTGAATGTCCTCATCGCTTTCTTTAAATTTTTCTATTCCAAATGGAGCATTCTTTTCTTCCAGGCTTTCAATGTTGCGCTGAGCCTGAACGAGCTCGTCACGAAGCAGGCCAAGTTCCTTTCCCTGAGCAGTCAGTTTATGCTGTACGTCCTGGAGCTCTTTTTGCAGATCAGCTTCTTTTTGCTTGCTTGCAGCAGTAAAATCCTGTAGCTCACTTCTTTGTGCATTTAGCTGTGCTTGCAGGCTCAACACACTTTCCCTGTTTGCAATTTCTTGTCTGTCCAACTGCTGCTGCAGTTTCTGCTCATTTTCCCTGCTTGCTGCAAGTTCCATTTCCAGTGCAGCAATGGTGTCTCTGCAGCCGCACACAACAGCTGAAGCCTGCCCCTGAATTTGAAATTCACTACCCAGAAATATTTCCTGTAGTGGGGCGTGATTTTCATGAACTGTGCTGGGTGCAGCTAGCTGCTGAGAGAGAACATCCAGCGTGGGAGGTTGGTTTTCACTTCCATGTTCTGCATCATGCAGTGAAAGCAGACTGGGGTCTGGATTGGGTAGGTGACATTCTTTGCTGTGCTGCTTTTTCGTGGCAGGGTTGAACGTTCGTTCACGAGGTGGCTTCCTTGGCGGCTTTGATTTCCGAAACGAAAAAACAGAAGGCACAGCTGAGTCACGGAGCAGCCGCCGCCCACTTGCTACACTAGTCCAGAAGTCGGACTCTACAAAGTGCTCCGAGCAAACTTTGGTTGCCTTTGAAATTTGAAAGTGTGGTCCTTCGTCTCTCTTGATCGCAGCGATCCATCTCCTCTTCATTTCTTTTTCAGCTGGGAATCTGTGATAAGAAACCTGCAAACAGAAACAAACACTTCATAGTACCATTTTTACTATTCATCACACGACCAAAGCAACGCTGCTTAACCAGTTGGGCTGTGGGGCTGGTGTGGTTATCAGTTAAATAAAATACTTAGCTCAGTGCACTGAGACCATGCCTCTGTCTGTCTCGTATGCTTACTCGCCAACGCGCAACTAATGTGGCGCAGTGCGAGACCGCTTTTCGTGCGAAACCAAACAAGTTGAGATGCAGAGAGAGTTGACGCCTAAAACAAATGCGTAAAATTGGCTAAGTTGGTACGTCAGTACCTGGATCGCAACAACTCGAAGGATGGGACGGTAAAAGACCAGAAACGACGCGGTGTTCGTCGTCCTTTTGCTATCCCGTCATTCGCGATGTTGCTACCAAGGCTTGCAACACGCCGCGCAGCTCGCTTTAACTACAGATAATGCCGTTTACGAGCGGCGACACGGTGCAAACCTCTGCAGCAGGCTGACGGAGGGGGTTTCGTAAAGCAAGAACAAATGCGCCAGAACGTAAGAAGCGGGCGTGCGCATTACGAGGTGAAAAACCAAGACGACGACGAACAGTGTCAATGCCACCAAACACCATCTTACGTACCTTTCGTCCGGCTGTGTCGACGTATCCGTGCAGTTTGCAGAGCGGGACGCAGCAGTGAGTCGGCATGATGCCGGGCGAACTCGTAACCACATGTGCAGATGAAAACAACAGTGAGAAAAAGCACAGACACCGATGCGAGTGAACAGAACGCCGAGTTGACTGCGGGTGACTACGAGAACGCCGCAATTCTTCCTTTATGATGTCGCCCCTTGCGAATGGCGTCAGTGTTGCCATCATGAGAGCTGGCGTTTGTACTATGTTGCCAACCTTTCTGAAAAGGGTCTATAGTTCCCCTTATCATATAGTCGAATTGTTTTACTGCAAGCTTGACGTATTTCAGGAACAAAGTTAAAATTAGCGTGAATGACTTTGTGATCACTTATTTCATTTAGATATGTTATGGAAGACAGGCTGCCCGGATCCGTTGTTAAGATTAGGTCAAGAATATTGGCGGTATCGGAAGTGACTCGTGTAGGTTGGGATACCAGCTGAGTAAGATTAAAGTTTAGACAGACGTCAAGAAATTCGTTAGCTTCTTTTGCGTTGGGTGCAGACGAGGTTAGGTTCGTCCAATCGACGTTCGGGAAGTTAAAATCCCCAAAGAGAAGTACGCGAGCATTTGGGTATTTGTTCGAAAGTTTGGTTAAAATACTGTTAAGTTCGCGAGAGAAATCTGGACTACTTTTAGGGGGCCTGTAACAAACACCTAAAAGCACAGACTGTGGTGCGGAACGACAGAGCAACCATAGGATTTCGAGGTCAGAGGCTATTTTGATAGCCGAGCATGAGAGTTGTTTGTTTACAGCAATGAGAACGCCCCCGCCACGTGTGCCGGGACGATCCTTTCTAAAGAGATTAAAGTTGGGCAAGTCGGCCAAAACTTCGCCGTCGGTGACGTCAGCAGTCAACCACGTTTCGGTTAGTATAAGTAAACTGCTACTGGAAGAAGATACAAGGTTCGACCCGTGGTCGCGTTTAGAAAGAAAACTGCGAATGTTAGTGAATATAACCGAAAAGCAGAGATTAGCTTTGTGACCAAGAAGATAACCATTTAACGACCTGGGGTGGGAAGGGGGTTGCTACGATTTTTCTTCGACATTTCCGGTTGTATCGTCGAAAATGTAGCGTTTAGAGCCCATAAACAATGTTTTGTACCGTAGAAGGAAAGGACCCGATTTTTCTTTAGCAAAGGCGAGAAGGTGCTTCCGTGCGTTCCGGACTAGCGGCGAGAAATCTTCCCCAATGCTAAAATCGGTATCTTTAAGTTGAGGACCATTACCAAGGACAGTTTCCTTGGTTTTGAAAGAGGTGAATTTCACTATTATTGGCCGACACCGGTCTGGAGAGTGGCGGCCAAGACGGTGGGCATGCTCAATTTCCTTTGTTTCAATAGATATTTTGAAGCGGTCCCTGCAGAACGCAGTGATTAGCTGCTCAGACTGTACGTAGGTCTCGGATGGCGTGTCGTCCGCTATTCCGTAAAACAGCAAGTTGTTCCGTCGGGAACGGTTCTCAGCGTCGTCCAGTCGAGCCTCCAGTACCGAGACCTGGCTAGCAGTCTGGGAGGTGATGGTTGTTATGGTGTCTAATTCCGTTTGTAGTGTTTGAACCTGGTTGTAGTGCGATTCTAAGTTGTCGATTCTTTTGCCTAGTGCGGAGATTGCTTTATCGGTGTTAGAGAGCTGGCATTTTAGGCTCTGCATGTCACCAATAAGCTGGGCTTGACCGGAAGACAAGCTTTTAAGTTCATTTAGAATATCTTCTAGGGTGGGGGGTCCAGGGTTAGTTTCGATGTCACCAGATAACATCAGCAGCAGAGAAAAAACAGTGGTCATACAATCAGACACGATACAAACACAGCACTGGGGGCTCGGTAGCTGAATAAGGCATCGATTGCTTGATTTTTTAGCGAAAAGGCAATACTGGCTACTGACCTGCATGACGAACAGAAGTGGGTTAGACCGTGTCGTGGCACAGCCACCGAGCCCACAGAGCGCGCCGGGCAGGCGGGGACGATTTATACACAGCGCCGCTGATGAAGTCGATGACGGTGTGGCCTTGATTGCCCTTTCGAGCGCCCAGTTTGCAGGTTCCAGCGCCGTAGAAACTGCGGTGGCCAACGCTGGGAGGAGGCGCTGGTCGTCCACGGTGACAAGGCTTGCCGGGAAAGGGTTGTTCACGTGGATGGCTGATACTGGGCCCAGAAGAACGGGGACCAGCACGCAGGAGATAGCGCAGACGAAATCCTGCATGACGAACAGAAGTGGGTTAGACCTTGTCGTGGCACAGCCACCGAGCCCACAGAGCGCGCCGGGCAGGCGGGGACGATTTATACACAGCGCCGCTGATGAAGTCGATGACGGTGTGGCCTTGATTGCCCTTTCGAGCGCCCAGTTTGCAGGTTCCAGCGCCGTAGAAACTGCGGTGGCCAACGCTGGGAGGAGGCGCTGGTCGTCCACGGTGACAAGGCTTGCCGGGAAAGGGTTGTTCACGTGGATGGCTGATACTGGGCCCAGAAGAACGGGGACCAGCACGCAGGAGATAGCGCAGACGAAATCCTGCATGACGAACAGAAGTGGGTTAGACCGTGTCGTGGCACAGCCACCGAGCCCATACGAGAAGTATGGAGGTGGCGACACCCTCCCAGCCAAACGACACGCAGCAAGACGACGACGCAGACGGCACGGAAAGCGTGAACGAACAACGTGCCAAGCAGAAGACGGTGGCGCAGCGGCGCACCCTCGAAAGCCTGAGGATGCGACGCCTCACGAGCTGCTGCGACAAGTTCGACGAGTACGTCAACAGGCGCTTTGATGCAGTGGAGCACGACGTTCACACGCTCAAACAGGACGTACAGAAGGTACAGGAGTCGCAAGCGCACATGCAGACGATCCTAGCCCAAATGCAAGTAACGCAAACACAAATTCAGAACCTCCTCCAACGCAAATTCGGCCAGGAGAGCGGCGACCGCGAGACCGGACCAACCCGCAACGCACCATGACGCGACGAACCAAATCGAGACCCAACCTGTTAATATGGCAATGGAACGCTAATGGCTACAACTATAGGAAAGCGGCACTAACGCAGTTGATACAAAGCAAGGAGAGACCCCCCGACGTAATTTTCATACAGGAGACACACGCCGAGCTCGAGCCGCACCTCACGGGGTACCGAGCGCACGCCAGCCCCCCGAGCGCACGCACGAAAGGCAAAGGAGCGGCACAGGGGGTGTGCACCTTCGTGCGGAAGGGGATCCCTTTCGTCAAGTGCGGGAGCCTCTTCGGCGAGGGCGCGCTCGAGTACTGCGTTACCGAAGTGTTGGTGGGGAAGAAGAGCAAGGAGTCCATCTTCCTCGCTAACGTATACAGTAATCCGGCGCACAGTCACCAGCGCTTCAAGACGACCCTCCGCAAAGCGCTGAACGAGGCGGCAAACAACACGGTCGTGATCGGCGGCGACTTCAACGCACCGCACAAGGAAATCGGGTACACGAATACGACGGCCAAGGGGAAGGAGCTGTTGGAGGAGGCAGAAGAACCGGGTTTCACGATACTCAACGACCCGTCAGCTCCCACCCGCATCGGCACGTCGGTGACGAGAGACACCAACCCCGACCTGACGTTCGTACGACTGTCGCGAAAGTCGAGGGGACGGGTGAGCTGGATCAACACCGGGGAGAATCTCGGGAGCGACCATTACGTCCTGGAGATCGCATTACCCGTCTCGGCGGCACCCGCGGCAGCGAACAAGTACAAGCAACGCATCACCGACTGGACCCTTTTCCGAACGCGAGCGGATGAGGAGCAGGAAGACGACATCACGGACATCGACGCGTGGACGAAAGCGCTCGTGCGGACGATCGCCGACGCAACCACCGAACACGAAGCCGACGAGGAAACGCCCCAACTCGATAGCCGCCTCGCACACTTACTGGAGGCGCGCCGGTCGCTCCAAGAACGGTGGAAAAAAGGGCGCAAGACCAACCATAGGCTCCGCACGAAGATCGCGAAGCTTGGTCGGGAGATTGCAAGCTACAGCAAGAAGCTCTGCACGCAGCGCTGGCACGAGGTGTGCAGCGAGGCGGACGGACAACTACACAAGGGGCGAACGTGGAAGCTCCTGCGCTGCCTCCTCGACGACGCTTCGACGAAGGGGTACCAGCAGCATCGCCTAGCGCAAATCGCACACCGCGCCGTCAAAGAGCTCGGGCGAGACGAGACGGTACGACGCCTGAACGCCAAGTACCTCCCGAGCACCCCTGGGGAACAACACCACGACTACGCCGGCGAAGCTAACCCCGAGCTCGATAGGGACATCGAGGAATGGGAGGTCCGAGCGGTGCTACAAGCCATCAACTGCAAGTCGGTGGCCGGCCCCGACCGCGTCGCAAACAAGGCGCTGAGAAACCTTGGAGACGCAGCCATCGCGTCACTCACGAAATTCTACAACGAGCGCTGGCGGGCGGGCCGGCTACCGAAGCGGTGGAAGACAGCTCGGACCGTCCTCAGTCCGAAACCGGGCAAGCCCCCGAACACCGACAACCTCCGACCAATATCACTGACGTCGTGCGTCGGCAAGGTGTTGGAACACGTGCTCAACAACCGCTGGCAACGGTACCTCGAGACGCAGGGTCTGTACCTCAATTCCATGCTGGGCTTCAGGGCGCAATTGAGTACGCAAGACGCCATGATCGAACTCTACCAAGACATCAACGACAAGTCGGAACGCACCCGAGACGCCAAGGCGGTCCTCGGCCTAGACCTTCAGGGCGCATTCGATAACGTTAAACACTCCTCCATCCTGGCCCAAGTGTCCCGCCTCAACCTCAGGAAACGGTCCTACGACTACATCAGGGACTTTCTGTCCGAGCGGACGGTCGAGATATGCGCGGGCGACCTCCAACTGCCGGAGAAACAGCTCGGCAGCGTCGGCACCCCGCAGGGATCGGTCATCTCGCCGCTCCTCTTCAATCTCGTAATGATCGGGGTGGCGAGACGGCTCGAAGGGATCCCGCAAGTCCGGCATACGATATACGCCGACGATATCACGTTGTGGGTGCCCGGCGGCAGCGACGGGCACATCGAGAATACACTGCAGGAAGCGGTAACAGCGATCGAAGATCACCTCGCCGACACGGGCCTCCGATGTGCGCCTCAGAAGTCCGATCTCCTGATCGTCGCTCCCCCGGGCAGACGCGGCAAGAACAGCAACGACAAGCCCAATATCACGGTTCGCACGAGAGACGGCATCCCCATCCCGCAAGTAGCCACCCTCCGAGTCCTGGGTATGTACCTGGAGGCGAGTGGCAGCAATAAGACCACGGTGGATCGACTCCTCACCAAAATCGGCACGGCGGCGCGTCTCATCCGACGCGTGGCCACCAAACACCAAGGTATGCGAGAGGCCAGCTTGCTACGACTGCTACAATCGTTCGCTATAAGCCACGTGGCGTACAGGAGCGTTTCACAGTTGGCTCACGCAAGAACGCGATCGCATCAACGCCGCAGTCCGCAAAGCGTACAAGACGGCCCTCGGTCTCCTACAAAGCACCAGCACCGACCGGCTGCTCTCCTTAGGGGTGCACAACATCCTGGAGGAGATCAACGAAGCGCAACGCACGGCGCAGCTCGAGCGGCTTCAAGCGACGCGGACGGGCCGGGCCATCCTGGCCAGGCTCGGCCTGCAACAATCACCGAACGAGACGGCGCAAGCGGGGGACGTCCCATCGCTCCCACAAGAGACGCTACGACGACTCCGGGTCCTACCGCTACCCCGGAACATGCACCCGGGCCACCACCAGGATCGGGGGACAGCACGGGCACGGGCAATCACGGACGTCCACGCCACCGACACGGGCGCCAGGTACGTCGACGCCGCGGCGTACCCGGGAAGGCCCGGGATCTACGTGGCGGTGGCGGTTCGAGCGACGACGGGCGAGGTGGTCAACGCCTGCAGCGTTCGAGTCAGGTCGGCGCGACAGGCAGAGGAGGCGGCGATCGCCCTGGCGCTCCAAGATCCCGGATGTACAACCGTCATTAGTGACTCAAAGACAGCCATCACAGGTTTCGCGCGGAACGCGGTGTGTGAAAGTGCAGTGAAAATAGCGAAGTGCAGTGCAGTGTGCAGTGAAACGACGCCGGCCACCTACCTTCGATGGTTCCCGGCGCACGTCGACATCAGCAACAACGGCAGCGGCCACCCCAACCGCAATGAGACGGCGGACGCCGCCGCGCGCGCACTCACCGATCGCGCGGATACAGGCCAGGGAACCCTGAGCGGGGGTCCCGGGCGCCGGCCGAACTCGACTGTGGGTGACGGGGACGACGACGGGGGACCGGACCCCATCGTAACATACAGTGAAGTGCTAGGGTGGTACCGGTATAACCGGCGCACCATGCCGCCGCCCCACAAGGACCTCACGCGACACCAGGCGGTGCTGCTCCGGCAGTTACAGACGAATTCAGTATTAACGCCGGCACTGGCGCGCCACGTGTGTCCAGAACTATACGTCAGTGAAAAGTGCAGTATGTGCGGTGCGGTGACAGCAACCCTAGCCCACATCATGTGGGATTGTGAAGTGCGCCCGAAAGAGGCGGCGGACCCGTACGGGCCGCTGCCCGCTAGCATCACGAACGCCATGAGGTCCGCAGACCTGGACACGCAGACAGCCGTCGTTCAGCAACTCGAGGCTGCTCTCGCGCGGCAGACGCGGGGGGAGACGCAGCGGGGGACCCTCGGGGGCAGGACGCCTCGGGGATCCGACGCGCGCCGAACCCGCCGACGCCGGCGCGGGGCTTTAGTCATCGGGACGCGATAACCGCGTGAGGCGGGGATCGGCCCTGCGCGGCCCATATCCCACGCCGACTTGTTGGCCTCAATAAAGTGTTTCTCTCTCTCTCTCTCTCTCTCTCTCTCTCTCTCTCTCTCTCTCTCTCTCTCCCCAGTTGCGGTGTTCTGGATACGGTGATTTTTTCGGCAAGTGACCCAAGAAGTATGCGAGTTGCCACACATTGAAAATGGAAAGGGGTGGCTTAACCGCCAATCTGAGAACGGCTCGATATATTGCCATTTGGCAAAGTTAGCTGATGCAATGTACTTTACGATGTCAGTGACCACATTACCGGCAAAATGTTCAGTGACCAATTGTTGTTATACTTTACGACCAACGCTAACTGTGCAGGTGTTTAGACAGCGTTACGTCTTTCATCCGTCCAAGTGCTGACACGCCTTTACTCTGTAAATAGGCAACTCAGCCAGTGAAGTACGACTGCTATCCTAAGGTATGAAACCTGCGCCACGTAGTATAGCGAGACACGCCGAAAAGCCCGCTGTTCATCAAAGATATTGGAATAGGAAGGCGAGGCGATTGAGCGCAAGATTCATGGGTCTGCAGCGCGAGCTTCCCCTATACGCTTTCCGAGTTGCGGGTCACCGAAACTTCTTGGGGCCTGCCTAACTCAGCGCGATCCAAATGGGATTTCACTTCGCGCCGTAGTGCCGTGTGCTGCCCTAACGGTATAGCGAGCCTGCGCTATGTAAGCACGCTACACGTGCGCGTTGTGCTGCCCAGTTTTCGGCTAAAGAAGAATTTAAATATCAGTGCCTGCCCTCAAAACTACAGCGCTGACAAAATTAACGGCGTTTCTGGGCGGCTCAGAGTTCGACGGTACCGTCCACGCTATAATATATTAAGTCGGTCCGAGTTCTTAAGTGAATGCGTTGGCTTTTGCTTAGAATCAAATGAAACGTAGACAAGGATACGCCAATATGCCTGCATGATTGGTAATTGCGGTTCAGCGCACTCAACCAAAGAGCTCATGCGAAGAAACGAACTGTAGCAAATGCGTATTCGTCACGCCGAAACCGAAACCGAAACTAGTTTATTGAGAACTACTTTGGCGCAGTAACACAAAGCAGTCCCCCCCCCCCCCCCGCGTAGCTTTGTCTCCATTGCCACAGAAAGTTCTCCCCGAGTATAGAAAGGGTTCGACCATGGTGTCTGTGTGCGATTCACTCTCACCTTTAGTTTCTTGGACACCTAAGATATCAATTTGCTGTGCCTCCAGTGGCGTCTTAAGTTGAAACCTTCGCTTCTTAGAACCAAGTCCTCTGACGTTTAAAGTTGCTATTTTGATAGGACCACTATTCAGCATTGGTAAAAGGGGAGTCACTCACACAGACACCAAGGCGTTTACATTGGCGGTTCCTTCTACAGTCGAAATGAGCTGGATGCGCTAGCAGAGCGATCCTGCTGCGCTGGTACTTTGATGTTTTTGTTTTTGCTGGACACCTTAGACCAGTCACGTTCGAGCTGCTTCAGACGTTGGTCATCGTTGAGCCGCGGTGATTCCCGCGGCCGCTTTGCAGCTGCGGCATCAGGGGTAGCAGGGGTAGGGGTAGTCGTCGCCGGCGTGAGGCGCCGCCGCTTGAGAACCGTCGCTCTGTTGCGTGATCATCGAGGTAGTGGCTCGTGGAGTAGCCTGGTCATCGTCATCATTGGGGTCCAGCAGTTTTCGGGTGGAGTGGTTGCCTTGTTTTTCTTCTTCGGTGCCGTTGCCTTCGCCGTGACTCGCCTTGCTTGCTCCCGCTGCCTCGTTGGGGGCGACACCCTTGGTGTTTGGTGGGGCGCCGAGGGGGGCGTTTCCGCCGGCCGGCTCGTCCCCCTCCTTGGCAGGTGGCCTCGTCGGACCGGTAGGTGCCGAAGCCGCAAGCTCAGCCTCTTCGTCGTCCATGACTTCGGAGAGGACCTCAGCCTCCTCAGGATTGCCAGTCACATTAGCGTAAGTACGTAGGCACTCTTACGTAGCGCGTACGTACGTACGTGCTACCGAGGGGGATGTTAGAACCCGCGCTCTGACTCCTTTTCTCCCGCCATTTGCGCGTGACAGCTAACGGACTGTGATCATGGGAAACAACCTAAAATGATCGCGTAGGCTGATTATAGCCTTACATATTGCAACTCCGGCGCCTTTATGTAGTGAAATTTGTGGGGCCGGGTAAGTTCCTTTACGATGACGTCAATCAGCAGCATGACGTGAAAAAAAAAGAATGCTCCACCTGCGCCGGGCGAGGCTCGATCTCACAACCTTAAGATTATAACTGACGCGCTGCCTACTGCGCTACCGAGGCGGATGTTGTTACCCGCGCCTCGACTTCTTTTCACGCGCCATTTGTCGCGTGCCAGTTTTTTTTTCTGTACTCATGGCCTGGAGACGAGGGCCATTCGAGGTGCACGTGGACATGGCATCACGGACTAGGGATGCCACTCCCTATGGATGACCGACAACCATCCGCGCTCCTCTCTTCCTATTCAATGCGAACAATAAACGCTTTGTCCTTCCCTCCAGCTCCTCCTCAATCGTGATGTCGTAATTGTGAAGTATATCTAGCCAGTCTAGGTAAGCGTTGGCTAGACAAGGCATCCCTGTGCATTGCTGTTGGTCTGCAGAGCTCGAGCGCGCATCCCTGGAGCATGCGGCAGGCACGTAAATAAAGGAAAACACTGGAAAAACTGCCTTTCATGAAACACGTCATATTCCGGTGGGGTCTGGTTCAGGCTTTGTCGCGCCCCCCGCTACCCTGCCTGTCTCTAAAGGGCCGGCGGTAAAAGCACTGCCCCCAACGGGCAAGGGAAGGAACACCGAACTTTTAAATGCAGAGCATTTCAGTAACTCACGATGTCACCCGCGTTGACGCCCGTAGTCCGCACCGCACCCCTCCCTACTATATAAAAAAGAAAATACTATCCGGCGCCAGGTTTCGATCCCTCGACCCTGCGGGCGGAACGCACTGTACATGGTGCTCTACCCACTGCGCCACAAAGCCGACACAGAATGGGACTCTACGAACGCGCCTTATATCGTTGACTCATTCAAATTATTGCTTACGAGCGCTCTCTCGTCAGCAGTTGCCACAAGTGCAACAACATTAACGTAACGCAAACTACTTAACGTCGTGCGCCCCCGGAAATGCTCTGCATTTGATCGTGCCCCTCGCGAGGGGGATGTTTCATTGCGTCTTTTCTCGGTCGCGGGACCCGCGGCGCCATCTGGCGGAGGCGCGGCACAACTTGTAGCACTTTCTTTAAAAAAAAAAAAAAGGCGCCTCGAAAGCGCGGCAAATATGAAATAGGGATGACGCGCTTTTTCCAGTGTGCCGTTCCGAGCCGCAGCGGGAGAAGACGCGGCCACTTTTAAACCAAACTAAGTGTTAACTCTGAGACTCTCCTGGTAACTGTGTAAAAGCAGCGTAAGCATTTACTCGTATTTCGCCTCTGGCTCAGTATTTCGCGCCCGATCCCCAAGTTTTCATGTGCACAAGCCTCTTACTGGACATGGATAAGGTTCGAAGAGAGCCGAAGCGCTCGCCGATTTGGTGATTGACCGGACAGAGGGAGAGATATGGCGATAAATGCTCTTATGGCGAATGCCCTTTAAGTGCCCCATCCTCCAAAAGACTGTGGTTGTTGTCTGTGCAGAAAATGGCTGCTGCTCTTCGCTTCCGTTTCTTTGCTATTTGGCGCGAATTATTTTCACCGGCTTCTTTTCTGCTGCACCGTGCACGCGTCTCTTCGTTCACGTGCATTTGTTCAACCTGCGGTTCCAATGACGTCGCCGAGGCAGTCTTGTCGCACGCCACAGCTTCCCTATCACCTCCCATATCAAAATCCTACGAAGTCGGAACTCGAACGCATAAATGTAGTTCGAAGGAAGGCCTTAAAGCTAGCACTTGGAGTACGGCAATATCCATCGACACAAGCGCTCCAGGCCACCTGAGTCACCAACACACTGGAGGAGCTCCTAAGTGGGCCGCGCGTAGGACAGTTCCACCGACTCCGTAGCACCGACCAAAGCAGGGCCATCCTGCGTGATCTCGGCTACTCTGCGGACCCACCACCATCCGCATTGCAGGAAGGAAGATGCCTCTCCCTTGAAAACCGAGCACGCATCATCATCGCTCCCCTGCCAAAGAACATGAACCCCGACCGGCATGCTGAACGGCGCCACATCAGGACCAATTTCTTCTCGAAAACACTGCAGCGAATCGGGCCTGTCAAGCACATTTATCACGTTGAAGCGGGAAGATGAGGGAGGCATCACGGCTGTCGTCGGACCCCTAAACTGCGAACTTGTCACGATCGAACCAGACGTACATGCTATAGACGACCTAGAAACTCGATCTATTGCGCGAGCCATATACGTCGCTACCACCCATATAGTTTGTCCTCAAACACCCATCATCATCGTCACCGATTCGCATGCCGCCTGCAGACAATTGATCAGAAATGACCGGCACCACTGCACAGCCCGCCTAATCATAGACGCGCTCGACTACAAACCGTACATGTTCCACATTCTTTGGACTCACTGGGCACGAGGGTTTGGAAGGAAATGAGCGGGCACATACGCTCGCCCGAGCAACTATTTACCGGGCACCTGAGCAGCTCTCGTCAACATTAAGCTATGCACAGCCGTTTTTCAGCCCGCGCGAATACCTGGAGTCTTTTCGCGCTCGGCGCAAGGTACATCCCTCCCCACATCGTACACTCACAAGGCGGCAGTCAGTCCTCCTCCGACAGATACAGACTAACACATTACCCACTGAACATCTCACATATCGCTTTCGAAATTTACCCGGCACCCCTACATGCTCATTCTGTGGAGGTTACCCAAACATATTCCTCATAAAATGGGCCTGTGATTGACATCCAAAGTTGACCCGCATCCCGAATCCAACTCTGGCATCCTGAGAGGCAAGTCAGGCTGACCCCAGTGCTGCTTCATACCTCCTGCTGACGTCCAGAGCGGAGGAAGCCATGGCCACAGCTTCCCAAGACGGCGCCCTGCACTAAGGGTGTTTAGGAAAATAAAGTTTGATTCCTGCCTTTCTTCCCTAATCGCAGCTTGTCGCAGCTGGTGTGCGCCTTTTATACTCACGTGCCTTCACGTTCAAGCATAACATGGCGGGCATTGTTCTACGGCTATTGCTTTTTCAAAAAGCAGTTTAGAGAATTTCGTAGAGTGCGAAGATGATCCCCTCAGAGATCCCGGTTCCTTGCCACTCCCCAAAGCGGCTATGTGCCACCGAGAAAGAAACGAGAAGAACGACAGCAATTTTAAGTGCGAATGCACTTTATAAGCGACCCTGAATTCCGGTGACCGCCGTCCGTCCACATAGCAACAGCTGCGGGTGCGGGCGCTCCTCGTCTTCCTTGGCAACGGGGGGAGATGGGCGACATGGCACATACCCACGTGGGGGATTGGCCAGGAATCTCCTCGTCTTCCTTGGCAACGGGGGGAGATGGGCGCGCGCTGCCTGGCCGCTGACATGGCACATACCCACGTGGGGGATTGGCCAGGAATCGGGCGTGAGAAGGGCTAATGCACCCGCTTAAAGGAGTACTGACAGGAAATTTCAAAGCTGAGATCCGCTCTAGCAATCACGTACAACGACAACACAAATAGGTGTCTGTGCATAAATGCATCTTTCTTTCTTTGTAGTTGTGTGTGTGTGTGTGATCTCTCTTTCGCGAACATTACCGAACCGCGCAAATGCAACTCCTGCATTCGCACTTTCACATTCTTCCCCTCGGGGAAATGCGGGGAAATTTTTGTTGTGCTAATCACAAGAGGATTGGATAGCGCAGTCTTAGTCTATTGGGCTGCTACTGTGGAGACGTGGGTTGAAATCTTCTCTGATTGCACGCGCATTTTGATTTATTTACTCTTCACGGCGGCGGCTACTTTTTTTGACAACAGCAACCACAACAGCGACAAAGGTTTCTCGCAGAAAGGAGCACTTAAGGCTTTCGGCTTAATAGTACAGTTGAGGTCGTTTGGGATTTAAACCCCGCTCCGCAAAGTCGAAGTCGAGTGCATTATCACCGGTGGCACCCTTCTAAAGCACGGGTATTGGCCAGAAATCTTGAGCTTTGAAGAGCTCTTGTGAGCACCTCAAGAAATTATGAATCTGGAACGTATGTTATAGAACAGTGCGTGCCACGTAACACGTTAACGTAATGACACGTGAGCTGAACAAGTGCGCATCTGCCGCGCAGACTTCTGGTTGTAGGGAAGCTGTGGTGCGTGCCAGTCCGTTCATTCAACTCATTCGCGCCCAAAGGCAAAGCAACGAAAGCGAACAAAGATACGCAAACAATGTCGCAGTAAAGAAGCCTGTCGAAGTAATTCGTGACTAAAGACGAAGGAAGGAAAGTGTGAGGAAGAAACTCAAATAAAATGCACCAGTTAGGAGTCATCGGTATGTATCACAAGGCGTTCGCCCTCAAAGCATGTATTCCGTTCTTCACGAAAAGGGTAAAAGGTGTTGGCGGGGGGAAAGGAGCTGGACAGCCATCCATCGTTTTAGACAGCTCATGGTCTAAACAGAGGTTTTAGACAGCTCCTTTGCAGTTCCAACTCGACTGTCTTAGTCAGTCATAACCCAGCGTGGTGGGCTCCAAATGAGTTAGTGTTCAGGAAGTGCCACAGTATGCGGATTGATATAGAGGGACTGCACAGATATATGGTTGGAAGTCTGGGGTGAAGTGGCGAATGAATTCGAAATAATGGCTTGATGGGATAGTTGCTAGGACATCTTGAAGGGTACTTACAGCGCACGTAGGCGAGGACACCCTCGTCTGCGTGCTGTGTTGACCCCTTAACGACAATGGAAGATTCTTATCAGATAAGCACGCCTAAAGTGTCAGGGTATAGCAGTGTTAGGGTTCTGCACGCGTCATTTATATCGACGCCCGGAAATGTGTTTCGCCCTCGTGCAGACCAGCTGTAATTCCACGACAGACCATTGTTTGCAAAGATCCAGTATGTCCTTTTTGGCCATTTTATTGCTGTAAAAATGCGTAGTATGCGCTTTACAGGGTTATATTTTACAGGGTTATATTCCTATTTTTTCTATTGAGGTAAATGTTGACTGTGATCGTAGTGTCGAATAACTGAGAAACTGCTAGGGTTATTTTGCGAGTTTCTGCATCCTCCACTGTGTGGTAGGTGCGAATATCAATGTGATCTTCGCCTCTGGTGGTCACATAAGCAATCGCACATGTGTCCTCCCCTAGCCGCGTAGGTGAATACATGGTGATTCATGAGACAGCAGCACAAAAGTTGCTTTGATTGCACTACTGTGTTGTTCACTCAGTCATCAAGGCAACGGGGCTCCCGACGTTTGGGTGCTCGTTGTCTTCAGCCAAATGGGCGAGGGCTTCTTGCATGAGGGGAGCTGGGCTAGATATGGCAGCCTCCCACTCTGGGAAGGACGATATGTTTGAGAAGTATGGGATGAGTTTTTCTACATGATGCCGGTATGGCTGGGCATGACCAAATCATGTGGTGAAGTAAGGCTTGTTGTATTGAACAGAAGGAGTAAGCATCTTTCTATTCCCCGGATATATGATGGACATGAGATGTGGAGCGGGGAATAATAGCGGTCGAAGTTGCCTGAGAAAGACTGCATGCCTGCGAATGAGCGATGGATGTGGTGGTGGAAAGCAAGCACGATCCAGGCGGAAAGGATCGAGGATATCGCCAAAAGTTTGGAGGCGGTGCTTATAACCAAAAAGGTTGCGGGCTATCTTCAGGGGTCCTATGAGGCTTTCGGCGAACCATTTCTTGAGCAGTCTCATTGGCTCTCCCATTTCCTATTAAGCCAGAGCGTGCCGGTGAACAGATGATTCGGAAAGTCCGGCTATGAGGTGTGGGCCCTTGCAAATAGCTATGCAAGGTTCTAGAGGATATTTAAACATTTAGTATGGCCGTTTTAGAATGAGTTATGATGTTCAGATGTGGAGACGGGCTTTGGGCTATGGCTATACCGATTGCCATTTCCTCTGCATCTGTGCAGGACGTGCAGGTTACAGATGCTGCTGCGATGCCCCCCCCCCCTCCCTTGGAGTCGACCACCGCTAGTGCCGATGCGTTCCTGTCTTGATGTGTGGCGGCATCGGTGTATACCACAGGAGACCCCGGTAGCTGTGGTTTGGCAAGGGACTTCACTCTTGCCTCACGGCATTCTCTATTGTTGATGGGGTGCATTAGGTTTGGCGTAGGGAACACTCTGATGACATCCCTCAGAGGAGGCGGAATGGCAACAAATCGCGTGTAATGTGGGGTTTGTGGTGCGAGACATAAAGACCTCAGGATGCACCGACCGGCACAGCTGCGAGAGAATACCTCTATTTGTGCGGTTCGCTGTGACTCTATAAGTTCGGAAAGGGCATTGCGTATCCAGAGGGACAGTTGGTTCGCAGTTTTTGTGTGTTGAGGAAGGCGGAGCCCTCGCTTGTGTGCCGTATGGATGGGGCTACCAACCTTCTGCTCCGTCTTCCGGAGGGCGAGAAAAGGCAATGCAATTGTAACTCGGGAGATGACGAAGGCCTGTACCATCTTAATAATGTTAAACTCTTTGACGCCCTGGTGTCTTGTCGCAACCCTGGAGATAAGCCGGGTGGTTTGATATACCCCCATCTTGATCTGCCTTAGTGCATGAGTATGCCGCTCATTACCGTTTAGGCGAAGTCCTACGACCTTTATGAAGTCAACTAGGGGAATTCTAGTGTCTGATGACGTGGTTATGTTCAATATAGGTGGTTTTTTATGAAGTGGTTTGTCAATGAAAAGTTCTGACTTTTAGGGGGAACAGGGGGAACAGCTGCGTACTCTTCAACGGTTGGGGTGCCCGTTGGAGGGCTTTATGGATTTGGCCATCGCAGCTTCTAGCCATCCACATGTTGATGTCGTCTGCATAGATGGAATAACGTTGGCAGGGTATGTTCGAGAAAAGGTCCGGAAGTTCCCTCATGGCGAGGTTAAACAGGACAGTGGACAGTAGTAAACCTAGGGGTCCCTAGGCTACCCAGCTTACTGGGGTCCGAGTGAATGCTTCCGAAATGAAGGGTGCGGATACGAGCTGAGACGAACGATTTAATGTAGTTGCACGTGCGCTTTCCAAACCTATTCTTGTTCACCATCTCTAGTATGGCACAGTGTCACAGAGTGTCAAATGCTTTGGCGATGTCAAAACCGAGGATAACCTTAGTTGCAGGCTTTTGCGCGTAGGCACGATTGAATATATGATGTTGTAACTGGAGCATAAGATCCTGAGTGCATAGATTAGGGGGAAAATCCTAGCATGGTTTGAGGGAACAGCTGGACCTCTTCGGCGTGTTCTGTGAGTCATGTCAAAACAACATGCCCTAGTAGTTTCCCTTGGGTAACCCCAAGCGGAATGCTGTGCGTTAAGATCCCCCAGGATGACTACGGGTTGCTTACCAGCTGTATGGGGAGCTCCATGGATTAGGGAAAGAAGAGGGCCAGAGTTCTTTTCCCTTTGACAGCTATGTATATATATATATATATATATATATATATATATATATATATATATATATATATATATATATATATATATATATATATATATATATATATATATATATATATATATATACAGAAACATAGGTCGGCAGTCTATAACGCCAACGGAGGCATAGGGGTGTGGTTAGGCTCTATTTTTTACTACGGTTAATGAAGTTAAGATTTTTTTTTAATATAAGGAAGACAGAAGGAAAGAAAAACACGCGCCCAGAGTGGGGACCGAACCCACGCCTTTCGATTAGATCTCGAATGCCTTACCAATTCGGCTATCTGGGCGACTGTGTTCTCCTTCACTTTCTGGGCTATTTATATTTACTAGAAGTGTATCTATATATATACAGAAAGATAGGGCAGCAGTCTACAACGCCAAAGGAGGCATATGGGTGTGGTTAGGCTCTTTTCTTTTTCACTACGGTTAATGAAATAAACATTTTTTTAATATACAGAAGGAAGAAAGAAAGAAAAACACGCGCCCAGAGTGGGGACCGAACCCACGTCTTTCGATTACATGTCGAATGCCTTACCAATTGGGCCATCTGGGCGACTGTGTTCTCCTTCACTTTCTGGGCTATTTATATTTACTAGAAGTGTATCTGACGCTTGAGGGTGGTAGCCAGCGCCACTCTGACTACACGGGGAGAAGGGGACCTTCTTTTCAACCCCCGGGGTGTGACTCGATCGTCTACAGCCTGTCATGAGCGGGCAACTGGCGGGAAGCCCTCTTATGCTACCTAGGCATCAAGGCTGCCAGAACCGAGACCCTCGCTAGGCTTTCGCAGAATAATATAGTAAGGAAATGAGGGGCTCGTTGAGGAAAATACAGAAAGATAGGGCAGCAGTCTACAACGCCAAAGGAGGCATAGGGGTGGGGTTAGGCTCTTTTCTTTTTCACTACGGTTAATGAAATAAACATTTTTTTAATATACAGAAGAAAGAAAGAAAGAAAAACACGCGCCCAGAGTGGGTACTGAACCCACGGTCCCCTTCTCCCCGTGTAGTCAGAGTGGCGCTGGCTACCACCCTCAAGCGTCAGATACACTTCTAGTAAATATAAATAGCCCAGAAAGTGAAGGAGAACACAGTCGCCCATATAGCCGAATTGGTAAGGCATTCGACATGTTGTTGAAAGGCGTGGGTTCGGTCCCCACTCTGGGCGCGTGTTTTTCTTCCTTTCTTTCTTCTGTTTATTAAAAAAATGTTTATTTCATTAACCGCAGTGAGAAAGAAAAGAGCCTAACCACACCCCTATGCCTCCTTTGGCGTTGTAGACTGCTGCCCTATCTTTCTGTATTTTCCTCAACGAGCCCCTCATTTCCTTAGTGTGTATATATATATATATATATATATATATATATATATATATATATATATAATATATATATAAGGCTGGTTCCCGCCTTACGTGTGACAATTTCGTATATGCGATTTACCTCGCGGTCTAGGTCGTGCTTTTTTGCGCTATCGCATTACGGCGAGTAAGAATGGAGGTTGTAGGGGATCTCGGTACTTCGGCATAAACGTTTTGTAGCTGGCTAATTTGGCTACTGCGCCAACTTATGGTAGGAAAATTACGTCAGGGATCGAGCCTACAAGATTGTTATCTAAAGCCTGCAGAAGGACGCCCCTCTTTCGGCTGTATCCTCTACACTTCCACTGCCAAAGGATGATAGTATTCAACGCCATGGTCTATGTTGTTACATTGTACAAGCGCTAAAGGGCGGAACACAGAAAAAACACAAAAAAGGGGCATTTTTATTTTGTTTTCTTTCCCGTATTATAGCGCTAGTACAATGTACCCAGCATCTATTCACCAACTCGTCGAATTTTCCATCCTCCCATTTTGTGAGTGCAATAAACCAAACAAAAAAAGTCTGTATTGCACTGACGAATACGAACGAGCAGCATGTAAAGTGCGATCTAGTTTGCCTGTTTATTTATTGTTTCCTGCATACCCTTGTCTTTCTCGCTCCGTACTTTACAACGACGTGCCCAAGTCTCAGCAATCACTGAACGCAATTTTTATGACGAAAGTCTTAGATCTATATGTTTGAAGCGCGCTGACTGTGAGATAGAAAAAATCGCGAGGAAAAAAATTAAAGAAACTCACACTAACGCGTTAGACGTGCAGGTAGCGAAGCTGTACGCAATCTTCACGACCAGCACGGAGGTTTAAGTGCACAATTGCAGCCGATTTGCTCTTTCTTCGCTTCCGCAACGACCTTTACTCCGTCTTGGTTGCTATAACAGCGAAGAAGACGCAAATCGAAGAAGCAGAACGAAGGAACTGATCGCACGCACTTAAATAAGGCGCCCGCAGGTGCTACGTGTACGATATATCACGTGTCCTGTGGAGTGTAGGTTGCGTGATTCCTCTCTCCACAGTCGCCCCGATTGAGCAAGCCATTTGAGTCACAGGAGCTAACTCGAAATAGTAGCTTAGTAAGACGAAGGACTAGTACTTCGTTGATCTACCACACACAGCCTCGAATCTTGCCGGCACCGGTGCCGGCGATTTCTATTTTTATACTTTTATACTGAGTTATGTGAAACGTCGGAATCAGTGAATTGCACAGCAGCTTCGCTGTTAGAAATTGTAGCATAAACCCATGGTCACGCACCGGAAAGGGAAACCATAGTGCGGAAGGAGGGTCGGAGGAAAGTAGACCGCTGCCGCTGGTACAATTTTAGCCCCCAGCGAGCTAAATAACATCTCAACCGGGTGTCATTGCCTTTTCTTTTCACTCAAACCACAATCACTTGACAGGTGAAGGCATCAATGGCGGTGAACAGGAGGCGCCTGGCAATGGCGAGAGAGCACAACGAGCTTTGGAGGGTGCTGTCCACGGTGGTCTAAGGATGGTCGCAGGTGTGCGCCGTATGCAAGAGGCAGACCCAGACTCGCTGAGCCACGCGTTTACTCTAAGAGCTAGCTGTGTTCCAAAAGCTCCTTCCTCTGGCGAAAATGTGCGACCAGTTTGCGCTTATTTTCCTCGATGTTGCTGCTGATGCCCCACAACATTAGCGGTTGGCCATACAACACAGCAGACGGTGTTTAAAGGCTTAAACACTAACTCTAGCAGCAGTTCGACAGATGTTTCAACTCGGCGTTCGCCTTCACATGCTCATAAATTATTCCCATTCCCCGTACTTTGGTTCACCATTGCTGACAGCACTGGGAGCAAACTTGCTCATAATAGACTCAATATTTGTAGTATACATTGTAAGAGCTTAGATTTTGATGGAAACAGCAGACGTAGTAGAAATAACTTTGGGGTACTCTTTTAACTGAAAATTGTCAATGCGGCTGTAGACAGGGCAGCTGAAATATTGCCGAAGGGGCTTCTAAATTGCGTTGCATACTCATGGAAAATCTTTAAGACTCTTCTGGTGTTCGTTTACCTTCGTCTCGACTCCTCATCGCCAAGGTTTTAGTACAGGGAAGCAGAATTTCGAACTTCCATTGTTGGTAACTAATTTGCTGTTTTGAAAATTTTCGGCAGAGGTCTCTTTGGCAGAGTGTTGTGATTGAACTTTGTGGTCTCACGGGATCCACCTTGCTTCGACGTACCGGCCTTTAACTGAATTGCTTACCTGACATCGAACCTTAAAGTATGTTATACCCCTTACCTATGCATTCCTAGGATGATTGATACTGCAGCCATTGGATGTATAACACACTGCAGGGATGAAATACGGAACTTCCGGGGTAAACTATGGACTCGGGCTTCGCAGGGAAGGAGTGGTTGGAAATCAATGGGGGAGGCCTTCGGCTTGCTGTGGACCTGAGTAGGCTGTTGATGATCTATACTTCCTATTCTTAATTTTTTGGTTCCTAGAAATTTTGTCTGTACTATTATCTCCATTAAATACCGGCTAAGAGTGTCACCGCCGCCAATTCTGCATTTTTGGGCAAGTATAAGGGGTCACATGGTGTCGTGTTTACGGGTAATCGGCAAATAATGTGTGGCGACGACTGCGTCGGTATTTCTAACAGCGAATTCTGGCGTGGAGAACAAGAGCGCATATCTCAGGTAACCGAATCATCGCATCCAGCGCCAGCGCGTGCGACAGAAAACTTTGCTCAGGTCGAATGCGCGAAGCGGTATTCTTCTGCCAGAGACGTCTGTGTACAGACCCCGCAAGCAGCACTTGCTGGAAAATTCCCATTCCCTGCGTCTGTATAGAGAAGACCGTGTTAAGTTTTGGTGCCTCAATTATTGAATGCTGCCGCCAGCTCGTGAATCGGCATTGCCTCCACTTGCACCCGCCACATTCCTCACTGTTCATGCAGCTGCAGGGCCGCGAAGTCGGGGCCGCCAAGAGCGCGCTTTTGTGTTCTATCGCTTTGTGTTGCGAAATGTTAGGGTAATTAGCCCTCGTACCTTGGTAATTAGCCCTAGTATTTAGCCCCCGTGCCTCGGCTCGGCCGGGCGGGGTCAGCGAAAGGCGGCAGAGTGCACATAGCGACAGCAGCTTCGGTGCGGTGTTTAAACTTCGACCAATCGGTTATCCGAATAACAACACGATCGAAGGAAACATTGTAATCTATTTATATTTAAATAGGTCGGAATGTGGTCGCTTCTATGAGTTTCTATGTCTGGGAACCATTGTGCACGACCCGACAGGCGTCGTGACACAGATGTTAAGTCTAAACAACTGAGGTCGTTCCACGTAAATGAGTGGGGCTTCCATCGTTTAGTAAGCACAGCGCGTGGTCTGAGGCAAACGCTACTAGGCTCCGACCTCGCCCGTTGGTGTTTGGGCTTCCCAAAAGCATGTGGTGTTCATTGAAATTACCTTAAGTTCTCACGAACCCATTGTTCTGTTTAATATGTCCTCCAGCGTCTTGCGTTGAAAGCGAGATGTAGGTCGTATGTATGACCTGAAAGTATGCATGTATGTATGCAGTGAAAGTGAGCTGGCGCTTTCTGATGGTGAGACAGACGCACTCATTACCCCTGTAAAGTTACCCCAAAATGGTGAAGGTAAAAACGTTCACATCTGATGAAGAGAGCCGCTTTGCCGGGCTCCACAAGTGTGGCTGATAAAAAGTTCATAGACAGATATCCGAATTGGTGTGGATACGTTCGGTTCGCAGATCACTAGCATGGGGATGCATTTCATAAACACAAACTGGGGAACATCAAAAATACGTGACATTAGTGCTCTGGCATTCCACTGAATAACGGAAGCCTATTTAATATCCGCACTCAATGAAGAACGTCCGTCCGCCATGGCTCTCACTTTTCCGAGGCTGCCAAGTACTGAATCCAGGGCCTCGAGTATCTGAAGTGCACTCACCACAGATGGTGTATTCAGACGGGGGAACAATATGGTAATGGCATTCATTAGGGATCTCAGGACCCCGTCGACTGGCCGATATCGAGATATAGCCGGGGCAGGAGATCTCGTGACTGCCTTCAGCACTGAGCGTTGGGGCTCAGACAGAGGTACAATCGGCGGCAGTGGGGGCCACGCGTCAACCGGCGAGGTTTGTTGCACGTCGTTGCGACACCTCGGCGACACCTAAGAAATTACTTACCTGAGAGAGAGACAGAGAGAAAAACATTTTTATTTCTCCAGCAGAGGCTGATGTGCGGGCCTCGCTCCGTGGAAGGCGTCCCTAGTCCGGGATGCCTTGACTTCGGCTGGCCGTCCGTGCTCGGGTCACCAACTTAAGCTGGCATTGTACCTGACAGGTAAGTTATTCCCCTTACCAATGCAGTCATAAGATGATTGATACTGCAGCCAGTAGAGTGCAAAAACCAAAAGGCGGTGTTACAGTAAAATCATATTTTATTGCCACCACTTGCACAACACTCTTTGGGAGCTGTTAGCTGTCCACCCAGTTGCACCGCTTCTTCGAGGAAGTGAATAAAGTAAAGATAAAAATCATACAAAACCATTTCTGAGCGAAGGTTAAAATTTGTGACAAGCGTAATTATGAAAAACAGACACCCACTCTTTGTAGCTGGAGCAAGCAATTTTTTGCGTTCTAAAAAGTGAAAGGCAAAGAATGGAATGGATGACTTTATTACAGGAGGAGGCCAATAGGCCCTGGTGTGGGGCACGGGGAAAAGGGGAGGGGAAGATTGTTCATATAAAGTCTGCACTGCACTGTGAGCGTTCACTTAGCACGATATGCACAGGTGAAGTTGTGACGAGGGCACTCTACTACGACCATGATTGGGGTATCCAAAAGGAGCCGTTCAGGAGCCACAAGGGGTGTGTTTTGGGTTACATCTAGAGAGAGGGTGAACGATCCGCCATCATACTACTTTATAGAGACCTGTTTTGAGACCGAATTCTGTAATCTTCTGTAAAATTTTAAGGTTGTTTCTGACGTGTTGGACATGTTCTTCAGAAGTCGTCGGGCGTACGTGCGTCGTAAGGAACTGGTCGCGGTCAGTCGAGTAAGCTGAACAAGCCCAGATGAGGTGGAAAAGATTCGGTGTATTGTTCTGCCACAGTAGGGGCACCGAGGACTAGCAAGGTGCCTATGCGTTGTCCATTTGGAGATGACGTCCGGAGTGTAGGCCGAGTCAGCGTAGAAAAATTTGTGTAAGATATTTTCGAAGGTCGATGACACGAAACGAGGTGAAAAAAGCAGCAACTACAAGTTTACCTACGTACATTCCGAGTAATGGGAAATGATGCACTCGAATGGTTGTTCTTCACTGTTTTCTTATCTATTATTTTATCCACAGAGAGTTGTTGGTACGCCTAGTGGGTACCAAGATGGTTACCTGTACAGATTATGAAAAGTTCTTAAGTTCTACTTTGCCTACTAAAACAAAACTTTAATTTTAAATTCCGGGACATCGGCATCATTGCAAAATTCTTGCTTGCGGATGAATGCTTAGTGCAGTACTTCCTCTTTTTCCGTGTGATGTTGTTAGCTCAGGTAGAAGCAGCGGGTTTGCAGCAGATGTCGCATAAGCTATTCACAAACTGTCACCTTTGGCGGTTTAGCCGGTTGGAAAGCGCATAGCTGAAAGTTCTTTGGGTACGGAATATTTAGGATGATGAGTGGTGAGAGTTAGGAATCTATAGGCAAAGTCTCTGTAGCACGAAGGACGGTCGACGGTCTTGCTGTACAGTCTGGCAAGACTAATTTGTCGGCCACCAATGAAGGGTGGCGTCAACGGCTTCTTTTTACAGAAGAACTTAGGCAGGACGAGGACAAATAGGACAGCGACATGACACTGGCTATGAAAGGCGACGTATCCCTGAGTGTGCGTTCATTTTTTTGGAACGACTGCAAGTAATCATTGTTACATATGGGTTTGTGTGTGCGTATGTGTGATAGCCACTGATGCTTGCATTGCCGTGTGTGTTTTTGAGGAACATTAGGAATGTTGGGTTAGTTTAGTCTGCATCATAAGAATGGTGCGTACATGTTAAAAGCAGCGGCAGTTTGTTTTAAAGGCGTCAATGATTGGAGGAGTCTTATCGGCGAATGGGTGGAGGGCAAATGATGACTGCTTGTAGACGTTTTGTAAGTTGATTCACCTGGAAGTACATAGAGCATGTGTGTTTTTACGATGTTCCTACCGAGCGAATCATTCTCGGTGGTTGTGAATACGAATAGCGTGATGTTCTAGGGTAAGATGAAAGTCAAATGACAGTTAAGGAGCGATAGGGCGTTCAGTGCTTTGGCTTCTATTGCGTGTAGTCAGTACATGGCAAATAAATGAGGATGGCTTAGAAAGAGAACAGGAGTCTACGTTGCTGGGCTCCTTTACGTTCTGTCATTTACGTTTCGAGTAGCGAGTTTTGTGCCCGAAAGGCTTTGAGTGCCGCAATGATGTGGGTCATAGTGCTGTAGGGACTGCGAACTCGTGCAGGGAAACAAAAAAATCTGAAACTGAAGTCTCGACATACTAGTATTGTTACAACCTATTCCCTGAAATCTGTTCATGAAAAAACGGAGCCGACACAGGTGACACTGAAATTTGCGAGACACAAGGGTTCACGGCCCCAGCACACCTTTTAGGCATCACAGAGCCTGCTCTGCGTACACCTGAAAAACACCTGCCTTGCGCAGTACAAGAAAAGAAGCAATATTATGAATATCAAACGCGCCTCCAATAACGTCTTTTGTTCCTTGTCTTATTTAAGATGCTCTGCTGGCGCTTGGGCCAGTGTCTGGGACAAATTTACTCCGTGACCGCACACTGAGTAAATGTTAGTCATGCTACGCGCCTCACTGATATTTCCCGTAGTTTAGTGTACCATTATTCCGTGCAGCCCCGATATTTGGTGCCTGTCACTCGTAATGCGACCAGTCACCTAAACATGTTCTCTGATCATTTTTTGATATCTGAGTGTCATCATCATCTTCCACCTCCTGCTAATCATCATATTCATCATCGTCGTCCTCGAATTATTTTTAAAGGATGACATTTTCATGTTAGAATATACTTTTGAGCTTGCGACCACGTTTTAGTAGCCCACCGCTACCCTTGACGTATATGTAGGATCATTGTTTGAGCGCAAGAAACTAAAGAAAAAGCTCCCCTCCTCCTATGACCATTTTGCCTTCACTTTCGCTTTTTTACACTGGTAGAAACGCCGGCATGATTCTAACTGCTGCTGAAGGTTCCAAGTAAATGCCAAGGTTTGTAGAGCAGCATTCACGGTCTATTGAGCCTTTCGTCGCCTAGGTTAAAAGAGGGGATGTGTGGTTCATTGTAGGCGAGATGGTAGCGTTTATCATCGAAAGGGCTGTGTCGTTTGCCATGCCATATGCGGGCGCACTGTCTGTTGCTCTTATCCAGCTGGGCGTCGTTCCGAGGCCGAATATAGGAAAACCTAATGCGTGGATCATGGCCACTTCCACCAGCACGCACACGATGTTCATGGCGATGCCCGGCTTTGCCTACAGAAACAGAAACACAAAAATCATGACGACAGCGGTAGATAGAAAACCAATACGAAACTACTACGAAACCTTTAGCGCATATTCATGCAGTGCGCAGCAAAATTTGGAAACCGGCCGTTATTTTCTAGCTTATTTTAATCCGTCGTAATTAGGCCCGAACTAGAAGAAACATTTCTCGAAAAATGATAGGCTTTTGCGCTATATTCGGTGCCATCTGTGGCGATATCATATTTGTGTTCACTCACCTACGAGGTAAGGGTTCAGGAAGTACCATTTTTACATGTGATGCCTCCCTGGTTGGCACCTGGTTCGTTTTCGCTCATACTGCATAGAAACTAATAAAACTATTTTCAAATTCGCAACGGAGGATGGCAGAATTAGAATTGAAGTAATTATTTATTTGTAGTTGATAATGGGAACTGCTTTCTATCTTAGAACGCCGCTCACCTATCGTGTTAGCGTGCCCAATAATCTAAAGGCATCCCTGTGGCATATGGTATCCGGTACGTGACAAAGCATGTGATAGGCGTGGTGATGTAAGCGCGGCCCTGTGAGTGCCAAAATACTGAGTGCCCTTCTGTCAGCGAAGCTGGTCGTTTGTTTTCTGTGAAGGAACACAGGTTTTTTTTTTTTGTAGCTCAAAATTCAGACTACTTCCTAGTTTATTGGCTGAATAAAACTTGGTAGGACTATAGTTTAATTCTTGAGGACCAAAATGGGGCTGCTCGTTTCACGCTCGCCTTCGTAGGCATCTTACCGTCTGTGTAACACTCCAAACTAAAACGCCCGATTACAAATAACAGCAGTCAAATCGCATAGTCCATAAGACGTCCCCTTTGAAATCACCCACCAGCACAACGGGGATGTCATCTGCGAGGACGCGAAGCTTGACTGTTCATACAACCCCCCTTTCCGTGCAAACGGTGTTATGTGTGCGCTTGGACGTGAAAGCCACCGGAAAAAATGTCAGTCCAGAAGCCCATCAAGCTGAACGGTAAAACATTTTGGCAATAACATCGCTCTAGGAGCACTGCAAGAAGGACAAAGAAAACACTACCTCTTCGGTGTGGAAAATTTCTCGTCTACGCTCAATTATCTACGCACGCTATATGCGGCAAACGAGGAATATATAGCTTCGCTGGAAAAAAATACAGGTTCCGCATGCCCGGGCGCGGGAACCAGGGATGGTAAAACAGAAAAGGGCACGAGACGGGGAACGCGAGTCCGGGATCACGCGCCAGCAAAGCGATTTCTGATGGAGGCGAAAAGCGAAAACTCCCCTGCGCTAGAGATTTCGGCGGACGATAAAGATTCCCAGGTGGTCAAAATTGATTTCAAGCCATCCACAACGGTGCGCCTCTTAACATGTGTAGTTTCGGAGCGCTAAACCTCATAATCTATCAATAAATAAAACAGCAGTGACCGAAAGGAGTCGGGGAGGGCTCTGAAAACGGTCGACGCAGTGTGCGCCAAGAAAGGGAAACAGCTGCGCCAAAGATGGTAGGCAGCTATTGCGCGTGTAGCCGGGCTACCTTGAGAGAAAGAGCGCGCGCGAGAGAGAGAGAGAAGCTTTTTCAGAGGGACAAATGTTAGGGAAGCGTGGTACAGATCGCCTTTGCGGAATGACAGCTCGTTCCGCCAAGGCGATCTATAGGCCCGGGTCGATGCTACCCGGCGACCCCTCCAATTTCTATTAACGAATGATTAAACCGACGGGATTCGAAGGACAGTTCGTCAACACGGTGACGCCGTGTTGACGAGCTGTCCTTCCTCGTCATTGAAATCTAAGGTTCGACGAAATCTCGTCTGGTCGGGTAAAAGGTTTATAGTTAAAAACTTGCGGTCACAGACTAAAGGTTTATTTAAAGCGTAAAAAAAGAGACGTTGCGGCTTCCGTACGGAAGCCTTGTTCACTTGAAGCCTTGACGCCTTGATGTCAGTGAACAATGATTCCGTGCGGAAGCCGAAGTGTCTCTCTTTTTTTACTCTTTCAATAAACCTTTGCTCGGTGACCACAAGTTTTTACCTATTTTCCTCGTCATTTACCTCGTCAACCGAGTGTTCCGATATCGCACCCTACATGGGCCCATTTGGCCAGACTTTGACTGCTGGAGTCGGCATGGTACGCATTACAATCCCCATTCGCAACATTTTCTTTAGATCTTGTCCTGGACCTGGTGTACCGCTGGTCTCGTGTTTCAATGCCATCGAGGCCATTTCAACCACGATTCCTGTAGAAGTTGTCTTTAGATGTGTCCGATTGCCGCCTGCACCTCTGCATCAGCTCAACTTCCCGTGTTGGCAGCGACGTACGCCATCGGCGGAGCTGTTACTAAAGTAGTAGGTGCAGTCTACGGCTGTGAAGTAGCCGGACAGCCCTTAAAAGACTTACTTCTACCGACGTTTATCTTAAGAAACAGGGTTGAAGTGTATGTAGATAGTGTTGCGACGGATGCTTCGGTGGACACTAGGTAACTATTTCGGTCATCAGCCGCATTTAAAAAACCACCCTTCGTGGCTAGTCGCTAGGCGCTTTCAGTGTCTACAGCACATATTTGTGCCACAGGCCAAGCATACAAGCCACTTGCAGTGTTCTTCGACCCACTCATGACGTCATTCTTGGCACTATGTCTTAGCAAGGGTATTGTGAAACTGTCGGCGGTGAACCTACCGAGTTTCCTGCATGCAGGAACTTATCTTTTTTGTCCGATAGCCGACTTTGTCATGAAAACGCCCTTGTTATTTCTAAAGACCATTATTTGCACCTGGTTTTATTCTCTTCTAATTATGTTCACGCGTGCTGGGAGTCGGCTGTATTGCCAACAGGTTCGTGCTGGCATTAGAGCCGAGCAAGCGGATCCCTAAGGGGAGAATATTGGCTATGGTTGTGCCTTTGCGGTGTAGCAGCTTGCTTTCGGAGCCTTACCATTTCAAGAATGCTCATTTTGCCGAGCTCGTAGACAATGGCGTTTGGGGGTCCAGCTGCGGGAAGCATGAAGGAAAAGGAGCAGCCGATTGCCACCGGCATCGCCAAGTAGAGTGGGTGCGCTCCGATTGCTCCGGCCTGCGCAGAATCAACAAAATAAAGTCCATTCAAACCCATGGTGGTTTAGTAGGGGGTGTGACGTAAGAACGACGGAAGCGAGACCGGGGCCATGGCTGCCCGAAGCGTAGATGGCAGATCTAATCTCACGGTAAATCTACATGATGATGATAACCACTGCAACATAACTTGCACGACATTTAACACACTCCCGCGCGCGCAACGTTCGTGTCTGCGGATCTACCGCACACCGTACTTGCTGCCTAGTCGACAGCTTCTCCAGCTGGCACCGCGATCGCGTATCGGCCAGATTGCCAACAATGTTCTCTAGTAAGTGTCATTTCTGGTGATGCACGCGCCGAAAGTCTCAGAGTCAATCCCAAAGCTTGAGCGGCACGTGGGCTCTTATCATTGCGCTGATGGCTCGATTTGACGCTTCTCGAACACCTGGGCGCTGTGGCACAGCTTGAAGGTCCTCATCCACTGCTTTGGAGCTTGGCAACGCTGAAATTCCTGCACTGCGGCAAAGCGCACACCCGGCTCAAAATTTGACATTTTATCGGGCCTGCACAATAGATCGTAGATGGAAAACAATGATTCCACAATCCTAACAAGTTGTGTTCGATCCATTTCAATATTATGAGAGAGCAGCGGAAATATGTCAATATTATAATATAATAAATATAATAAATATATTATGTCAATATTATGAGAGAGCAGCGGAAAACTGGCAGCAGCGGTCGGGTTTCACGTCCTTCTCGTACTTTGGGGTCATTCCTTTCAGCAGAAGAGAATCAATTTCTTTTTAACTTGCGGCTATCGGCTGCCTTGAGACAGATTGCAAGCTATTTCTGTTCGAAAGCACTCATTCATTTGTGGCTCGTTTGGTTTTCATCGTGGAGATCGGGTATTTGCGATAGTTTTTTTTTTTAAGTAAATAAGGGAGCACTGGCTACTTCGCTTGTAGTATTAGCATGATGGGGCTTGGCTGCAAGATTGGTGCGTGACGACCAAGCCTTATCAACGCCAGAATGCTAGCGGCGCATGCCATTCCATTCGTTGCTGCCGTGGCTTGCATAGGGAAGACTGATGTTCCGCGATAGCTTTTCTTGACTCAAATAAGGGGGCTGTGGTTACATCGCTTGTAGTAATAGCATAACTGCCCTCGGATCCAAGTTGGGTGCGTAAGAAACAAGCGTGACCACGGCTCAAATCTCTCAAACATGACGAAAGCGAATCACTCGACAATATTCGTTCACAGCCTCTGTTAGGGTACCAAATTCTTGGCGCCCCCGTCTTTTCGTGGCGTGGTCGAGCGGTTGCGCGCTTGTGTGCTGGCGTTTTGATTTGAAAGTCCATAGTTCGAATCTTGGCAAAACCTCGTTTTTTTTGCAATGAGTGTTTCACCCGCTTTTATTTTTTTTTTCAAGGCAAACAAAGGGGTCCAGAGTGCCTTGCCGTTTAACCTAGAAATGACGTTCGACAGTATACCCTCAGTATCAAGGCAGCCCCGAAATATGCTTTGCTCACACTTTGAATTCATGAAGCTGCAGTCGGTACATAACATCAAGGTTAAGTCATGTAGCAGGTAAAGTTGGGCTAAGTTTGTCTTCGTTCATCATGCTATCTTATTTTGTTCAGATTTGATGGTAATGACACAATTATAAAAACGGATCAACACGCTCGCTGATGTTAACAGGAGATGAGCGACGGACGTACGCGTGTGCTTTCGTGTGCTGATTGGGAGCAAACGTTCTGCGCTTCGGTACAGAATGCAAAAAACCACACAAGATGTAAAAAATATTGTCGTCTTCACTGCAATGATCGAGATTGTTCGCTTTCAGGAACGTAAACAATGACCACATGTACGTGAAAAAGCGTCCCCCTGCGCGCGCACTTAGGGCACCGCGCCCAGCGCTAGCTTGACTAGGACCAAGATGGAAGACGAGAGTCTGCAGGCTCGCAGGAGAGTGCGGAGAGTGAGAAGCGAGAACAGGGCAGTATGCAAAGGTATACGTCGTGCTTCAGCTTCCCTGCGCGTACGTCATGCTCGCGCACGGAGCGAAACCATCAACCGCCGCAAAGCAGCCCGACCACAAAAGACCAAAACAAATTTTTGTCCTTACTTTAATGAGAGTGCTTTCCGAAAAGGTTAAAATCTTAAAGGGGCACTGACACAAAATTTTGAAGGCGAGATAAATTCGGAGATAGATTGGTGAGAACACATGAACATCATCTGCAAAATATCAGCGGTGAATACAGCCTAGAACATATTTAAAATCAATTTTAAAGTGTGCGAAACGCAACCGAGCAGCCAGCAGAGGACCACGCGCAATCGACATCCCTAGGATATCGTGTAAATAAACAACATCCTAACACGTCACGAGTTTGTGTTTGCCGCTTCCGCACTGCCGGCGTTTTTCGCCGGCTCACCGCTTCAATCGGAGGTCCGGAGGGCGGAGCTTCTGCTCTCGAGAACGAACGACCCGATCGTTGGCGGCGGAGGCGCCGTGATTTCGTCAGCTCATGGGACAACTGGCCGCTACCAAAGTTCTACAGCGATTCCAGGCACTCTGCTTCTATTACTGTTTATTACCATTGGATGCGAAAACGCGCCGGAGGCACGAAAAGCCCACTGAGCTAGCCTCACGGTCGCTGTGCAGGCGGCGGCCACGGCCGCGAAGTGGCCCAGGCCGGCGCAGGTAGCTCGAGTGATAGCTTGTTACCGCTGCACGAAATTGTCCCCAAGTCCCGACCATGGTGGCTTACATGAGAAAGGAGTTAATGATGCGATGGCGGGTTGCATTAAAAATTGTCATCTGCACCGCTTACGAGAGCGGCACTCGAATATCCGCCGCAGGGCTAAGCCGAACACATCTGTAGGCGGACCTGTAGGCAGACCGGCCGGCTGCTCCCAGCGCGCGTCTTGCCACCCACCGTCTCGAGCGTCGCGCGTCGTTCTTTAGCCGCGGTAGCATTTGCACTCGCAGCGCCTGCGTCACATCCACGGTCGCTTTTTAATTAAGCGCCTCACGAGATCAGTACGTGGGCGCATTCGCAGAAACTGCCGTCTATGCGGATTCGACAGTGCTACGGCGGCTCTGCTCTGTGATATCCCTCCGACGGTCACGTGGTCAGCTTTGTTCACACAAAATCCACAAAATCCATCGTTTCGCGGCACTCGCTGAAACCGAAACTGCGACTGGCCGCATTTAGAGTGCCTCTAATTAAACAACCGTCGCACGCTGAAGCAAATGAGGTTTCTACAGGTTATAAGTAGGTCACTAGCTACTTATCGCAACAAAAAAAACAAGATGCAAAATTTTTGTGTCAGTGCCCCTTTAACTACATGGACGCGAAATCACGCGTCGCGCGAGCGTCGCCGTCGTTCGGCGGCAAAGCGCAGACACGGCCACTTTCAATCGCGATTGAAGTGAATCGCGATCGAGTTTTCGAACGCGCTGGACGCACTGCCGCCGCTAACCGGCACGTTTCGATCGCGATGGAGAAGTTGCACCGATTGCATTCGTGTACGCCAGATGGCGCTAACAATGTACTTCCGGCCGGCGTCGGGTAACTACGCGCGGCCGTAGGTATACGTATCTATGTAAATGTTACCGCACGCTCATTTGGGTCAAGTTATTTGATACTATTTGTGGCGTTAGTTGAGGTTGTCACCTTCTGTGCCATTACTGACCGGGGACGAGAGTATCGCCGCTTTCGTTCGATCGCGCTTGGAAACGTCGATCGCGCTTGGGAAACCAGGAATGAGTTCGAGCGGGATCGAGCTCGATCGCGATTGAAACTGCCGAGTCACAGGGGCATGAGACCGGTGAAGACACGCTATAGTGTATTAGTATAGTCACGCGCTAGCCGCCGCGTCGGTGCGCTGCTGGACACGTTTGTATTAAACATGCCATTACTTGAAGTCATTTAGGAGCAGAACTGCACTTAACAAGATCCTATCCTTATAAAAATATTTACGGGCGAAATGAATCCTGCGAAATGAATTTCAAAACATCCTGCGAAATGAATTTCAAGTCGTTACCGTCAAATCTGAACAAAATAAGATAGGATGATGAACGAAGACGCACTTAGCACAACTTTACTTGCTACTTGATTTAACCTTGATGTGATGTACGGACTGCAGCTTCATGAATTCAAAGTGTGAGCAAAGCAAATTTTGGGGCTGCCTTGATACTGAGGTTACCGTCGAACGTCACTTGTAGGTTAAACGGCAAGACACTCTGGCTACCTTTGTTTGCCTTGAAAAAAAAAGAAAAGCCGGTAAAACCCTCATTGCAAAAAAACCTAGGTTTTGCCAAGATTCTGACTATAGACTTTCAAAACAAAACGCCAGTACACGAGCGTGCAACCGCTCGCCCACGCCAGGATGCGACGCTGGTCGCAATAATTTGCTACCCTAGCAGAGGCTGCCAACGAATATTGTCGAGTGATTTGCTTTGGTCGTGTTTGAGAAATTTGAGCCGCGGTAACGCTTGTTTCTGACGCACCCATCTTGGATCCGAGGGCAGTTATGCTATTACTACAAGCGATGTACCAACAGCCCCCTTATTTGAGTGAAGAAAAGCTATCGCAAAACCTCGGTCTCCCCTACGCAAGCCACTGTAGCAACGAATGGAATGGCATGCGCCGCTAGCATTCTGGCGTTGATAAGGCTTGGTCGTCACGCACCTATCTTGCAGCCAAGCCCCATCATGCTAATACTACAAGCGAAGTTGCCAGAGCTCCCTTATTTACTTAAAAAAAGCTATCGCAAATACCCGATCTCCTCGATGAAAACCAAACGAGCCACAAATGAATGAGCGCTTTCGAACAGAAATAGCTTGCAATTTGTCTCAAGGCAGCCGATAACTGCAAGTTAAAAAGAAATTGATTCTCATCTGCTGAAAAGAATGACTCCAAAGCACAAGAAGGACGTGAAACCCGACCACTGCCGCCAGCTTTCCGCTGCTGTCTCGCGCTGCGTCGACGCCGATAGCTGGCGAGCGTAGACATTGGCGTTGCTCACGCGTCAGCTCACGTCGCCACGCGAGAAAACGCCGAAAGTACGCTGCATGTGGTTAGGCCTTTAACTTCTACTGAATGTGCGTCAACTCCTCAGCGCCGCATCCCCAGCCTCGAGCACGGAGCGAAACCATCGGCCGCCGCCCAAAACGAGAAAAAAAACCACGTCGCATGAAGTCGCGCACGAAGAGAAAGTGACGTCACGCTGTGAAGTCGCTGTTTCAAGGGGTTGTGGTTGGTCTGGGCCCCTACGGATATTGTTTGGGAATACGCGGCCGGGGGGTGAAACAATCGACTTCGGCTGGACAACTCGCCAAGTCAACATGCCCGAGACGACGTGGAAGGGTTCGTCAGGACGAGATGAATAGCCTTGTCGGTAAATTTATCGCTGGGTGCCCACAGTTCGTTCAAGGTAGATCGCAGCCGACTGAAGGCCCCACGGAACCTTTCCTGGTAATTCAAGCAGTCGTAGAGATCCGGTTCAATCTCGCCTGCATCGAGCCGCTCACCTATCATCTCATTCAGCTTAGTCCGCTGTCATTTCGATCGAGCTCGTTTATTGCCCCCAGAAAGTCGAACACATATGGTAAGGGGACTTGCCGAAGCTGGTCGCTGAAGCAGCTTCTTAACGGAAGCGCGAGGAGCCTTCCGCGACGAACGCAGAGTGCCCAGGTTGTCCCCAGAGTACTCCGGAGACGTACAGTGGATCCCAGGAGTGGTATCCTGGACGCGACGTTGCATATTTGCGTCCTTTAGAGGGTTCTGGTGGGTCATAGGTAAGCGGCCAGGGCCAGCCATTGCGACCTCCAGCTGAGGGCGGGACTAGACGGTCAACGGGGGGCAACAGTGGAGTTGACGTCGGTGTTCTCCTTTGTAGCACGTATTCATTCTCCCGGGCTTAATGGCACCAGAATGTAAGGGAAGAACGGCGAGGAGGAGGAGTAAACGTCGCTATGAAGCAGTTCGCATTGGGGAAGAGTCCTTATTCCAGGACCCCTTGAGACCGTCCGGCTTATTCGGCTCTCTTTACCAGCCAGAGCTGGTCGTCAGGGTCCGAGCTGGGCAGTGCTCTCCCAAGGTTCAGGGGAAGGGGAAGGGCAGGGGGGTAGGTTGGGGTCCTTATCGCAGCCCTACACAATATGGTAAAGCGTGCCCGGAGCCTCACAGAAGCGGCATTGCGAGAAGTGCAGGGTGGGGGCCAGAATGTGGGCTCTGGTTAGGTGGGGAAAGGTGTTGGTTTGGATGCCTCGAAGGTGGCTTTCTTGTTCTTTTGTGAGGCTTTTGTGTGGAGAAGGGTACATTGTTCGCAGCAGGTGGTAGTGCTGCGGGATTTCTTTGTAGGACACGAGGGGACAGACATGCCACTGCTCGCAGAACTCCTGACTAGCCCGGTGTGTCAGATCTCGGGCATGCTGGTGGGCAGCTTCGTTTTCAGGCACGTCGGCATGGGCGGGAGCCCAAATAATCCTTTCACGGTGTTGTGGAGGATGCTGCAGTACAATTTTAGTGGCGGGGGGTGAGACGAAGCCGCTCAAGAAAGTTGTGCATGTTTGTTGGCAGTGCGTAATAATGATCTATGCAGGGGTTTGAGCAATTGCTAGGGCTATGGCCACTTTTTCTGTCTGTAGGGCATAGGTGGTATAAATTGATGCACTTGTGAGGAGGGCTCGAGCTGTAGTCACAACAGCGGTCATAGATCTCCTCCAGGGGTTGGTTGCGGCCTCTGTGTACACAGGGATGCAGTTGTCGCCGTTCCGTTTGTCGCCGTTCCGTTTGTTGCGGGGCAGTGGGGTCACATCTTTGAATTGGCGAATTTCATGCAGAAGCTGAGTCGCATCGGCCTAGGGGTGTTGAAGCGGTGAGCGCAGGCACAACTGGTTCAGAATTGCTCTGCCGGTGGAGGTGGAGCTCAGACGTAATAATTGGTTCATATGAAGAGCTTCGAGACGTTCATTCAAAGTATTATAAACTCCCAAGTGTAGGAGCTTCTGTGTCGAGGTGCTGACAAGTAGTCCGAACGCCAGCTTGTATGCCTTGCGTATGATAGTTTCTACCTTGTCCTTTTCAGCCTTCGAGAGCACATCCATTGTCCTCTCTAGGGTTACTTACTCCCTTGTAGAACAGCGAAAGCGAGACAGGAGCAATGGCTCCCCAAAGCGGGGATGGCAGACCTTATCTCCCGGTAAATCTACATTATGATGATCACACTTTGCACACTTAACATGAGATTTAACACAGGGAACATAATCCGTCAAAGGTGATGCTTGGGCAAGTTTGTTCTCCGTACACTTGAAGTCGCTGCGCAACAAAAAAGACAAAGGGACGAGATACACAAGCGCTGTTTCTCGTCCACGCTCTCCTCTTTTTGCGCTGCGAATTCGAATGAATGAATTCATAAACTGATGTGGCTTTGAACCGTATTAAGGTGATGGCAAAAATGTAAGGCCCTTACAAGCGATGCTTTTATTTTTTCACATTTAAAGGTATACATCACACATAGAACATTATAATTGTTTTTTTAGTTGCGGAAGCAGGTTTCCCACGCAGTTGCGATATTCCGTTCCAAGAAAAGTACAAGCTATGCACTTTCAGTGTGATGCAGGATCTTAATTATGTTGTGCCACACTGCTACACTGGCTAAAATATATCAAACCATTCTTTTCAAGACAGCAATTCGTAGAATTGAGCTAAGGGAACATTCATGCGAAAAACGTAGGCATTGCTAGGGCTCAAAACCTGACCGTTGGCTTCAAATCCGAGATTCTTTCCCCAGGCTACAGAGGCGCAGATTGAAGAGATCTTCGCAGTTAATGAAAAGACTAGAACGATTGTTTCAAACGAAACAATAGATCGCGCTTCGTGCGCGCGGGAAATGCCTGACGCGTAGCCACCGGGGATAAAATGTCGCCACGCTGTTGCGCTCAACGCTGATGTCCTTCAAGATGGCGTGCCTACAATATGTCACGCGGCCCACTTAAACCAGTGTTTTTTAGCGTCATTAGTTTACAACATGCCCCTCCTTCCTTACGCACAACTCACCATGTCAACGACGACCGGCAGCAGAATAGAACTGACGGCCACATTGCTCGTCACTTCAGTAAACATGGAAGCCGCCAAGCAGAGCAGAAAAACGATCAGTTCGCTTGGCAAGGCGGCAAGGCTTTTCAAATGCCCCACCAGGAGCACCGAAAAGCCGGATTGCTGAAAACAAGAACATCATAGATTATACTTAAGATGGTAGAAAGGGCGAAAATCTGACAATATGTTGACACGGAGCCATCACACTGTTTCATTGGTAACTTTGATTCACTTTCTGTGCAATGAAGACTCAGTGTCATTGTAACTTCGATTCAGTTTGTCTAGCACTGAGGATGCTTCACTGGTTTAACTGGCAGCTTCGATTCAGTTTTTTCTTGCGGTATTCATCCGCAGTTTTATTAGTAACTTCTATTAACTTTTTCATAAAAATGATACGCGACACAGAGGTTACGCGATTCAATTATTCTCAGTTGGCTGCAGGACAAAATTCATGGCATGTGGCAAGTCATCCGAACAAACCTAGACACAAACTAGAAATTCGGGCCTTTACACTTACGCCCAGCAAGGTGACAAGGTTAAGAGACGCTAAAGAGACGCTCTTTATGGCTCTATTGATAGGTTTGCTTTGTACGCAAACGTCGAGTAGATCAGCAGGCACTGTCGTTTAATAATTACCCAGCACGACATCGGCCGACCTGGGGCCCGTCCGTTTTGTGGTAAGGCCAAGAAACACGACCGGCCTAGGAGAAGTCCTAAGTGCTCCCTTCTTTCAGTGTTAAAAACGACACTTCCGCCGGCAAACGCCGCGCTTTTGTGTTAAGATTGTTTGACGTGATGAGTTAGCTTGCACCTCGCTGACGTCGTGTTGCCTCTATGTTCAGTGTCAGATGCTGTCAAACTGATCAGAAGCCGAACATTTTCCACTTAAGCACCTTACGTGGCACTTTAGAATTTGAAACGCTGGTTTTCGCAGAGGAAATAGCTTAATTTCTCGGTAGTGGGTGATGTTGTTTCCAGTAGCTATTGTTTCCAGTAGCTATTGTGATGTTGTTTCCAGTTTCAACGCTGTCGCGTAGCAATAACAAGATCTTTACTAAAAATAACAGTGTGATACCGGTTTTATTAAACAGAAAATCATTCGACACAATCGCACTAATACAAAGACCTGCAAATCCGTGGAGGGGGGGGGGGGGGGTGAGGCTGGAACTTACCTAATTTCTAGCAATTAACCCTTCTGCAAACTTAAAGTTTTATTGAGCAATATTGGCTCTTGATATTGCGTTGAAAATTCCTGGGTGCCGTAAGAATGGGTGGTTCTTGCGTAATTCTTTTAATTACAGATTGAAGATTTCCTAAAAGACTTCGTTGATGTGGATAATGACAGGCTTTACGCAGTACAAAGGAGAGCCGAAAGACGAGCACGGCGGACTGTGCCCGTAAGGATATGAGATTCTAGGAGAGCACAAAAGACGCTCCCGACAAAGCTGCCGAGTGTGGGTTGACATCACTCTGTCCAGGAAAGCCATTAAACAGAATGTTGCGCCTGACCCAAGTCTCTGTGGTCAAGTCACTTGAGTGCACCCGTTCCAGTCTTTTAAGCTCAGTATGGAAACCAGTGATGTAGACGGTGGTAGCGCCTTCTGCCATAAAATCTCCACCACGCTGAAATCAACTCTACAGCTGTGTCTACACCTGAGAGAGCTATTTTGGGCAGGCCATCAAGGTGAATGAACCTTTTTTTCATGGCAGTACATATTGCGGCATTGGCCTCCATGAAGAAGGCCATGCCTACGGGTATATGCTACATCAGTCACACAACCCTTTAGCGTTCGTGTGAAAAGAGAAACAGGTGCCTGCTAAGCATTTTTATTCACTCACGCTAAGAATTTTATTCACACAAAGCCCGCTGACATTGTGGTAGTTGTGAGACTAGACTAAGTACGCACGTCCATTGAATCTTACTGCCGTGTTCCTTGGCTTTATTAGGCTCTGCCGGTGTGCTGTTAAGAATGCGGCGCTGTGCTGCGGGCTGTTAGAAACGTGTACCCACCAGAAGTGCCTGGTTTCCCGCAAAGGCTGCATCAGCATCGACAATGTTGTAACCTTTGTAACTGCTATGAGCGAGCGAAAGCTGTGCGAAACATTACCACTCCTCTGTTTCTTTCCAAAGATTTTGCATACAACAGAGTGTGCCATGAATACCTGCTCTGTAATGAGTCGATGCCTACAGAAGACAAGCTCGGAAAGGGGCGGCAAAACGTTATATGGGCAGATGAGAACAAGAAGTTTGCGGGGATAAATTGGTCGCACTTAGCACACGACGGCCATAATTGGAGATTTAAAGGAGAGGTCTTTGCCCTTCAGTGGGTTTAGATAGGCTGATGATGCTGCTGCTGATGATGATGAATGAGGACGAGCTGTCATGGGCCACATGTATGCACGGATCTCTGGCTACATATCCAATGTACATGTGTACATGTGTGTGCATGTGAACAAACAGCTCTGACACGCCGCTATAGAGAGACTCGCGGTTACTCTCAAGAGGGGTGTTATGGGTTACATTATCTAATATCACCCTCCTGGGCCTGCAGGAATGCTTTCCGCAGTGTTTCTAATTCGCCCTGCTCTCGGTCATCTTCATACGGAGCTAAGCCCGTAACAGGCGTCCTCTGCGCGTAAGACTGTAGTGTTTGGTGGACTCTATATTGAGATCCCTTGACAGATGAGGTTTAGAACGTTCCACCAGGAAACTTACTCCGACCGCTTCTACAAAGCGTGATCTTACACTATACGGGCTCACCCTTTCATGCCACGCAATACGTTACATCCCGAATCACAGTTCCTGGGTGTGACGCGGAACTGGTCCTTGATATTGAATGGGAGGCTTAGCGCAAAAAAGACAAGGATGGTAGCAAACGTGACAGGCGCTACTAAAAACTGAGCTTATTTCGAAATGCACAAACGTATATATAACAGGCATGCACTGAAGAAAAAGAAAGGAAGGGAAAAAAACATACATCATGGGCATCTGCCGAACACCAGAAAAAAAGTACGTAGAAATGCACTTTCCTTATCATAAATAGATAGCGACGGTACACTTACGCACAAGGGCCCTTTTCTTTTTATGAAAAACGCCTTGGCATCCTCACGTGCGGTAGCATCTCTGCTCCTTTCGATTATTTTTGTTTTGTCCCGATCGGGTTTACAGACAGAATCACAATCTTTACAATGTGTTGGCAAGTACGAACCTGTTCCATTTTTCATCGACAGGGTATATTCTCTGAGGCGGCCATTAATGCATCCGCCGATTTGGCTGATATACACTTTATCACAAATCAGAGGGATCTCGTACACAACACCAATCGCACACCTCATAAAAGGCGTGACATGCTTCTCGCATTTTTTGCATTTCAGCTCCGGCGCTATTCTTGAGCCCAGCGTGGCAAGTTTCAGCCAAACCGGCCGATGCATTAATGACCGCCTCAGAGAACATTCCCTGTCGATGAAAAATGGAACTGGCTCGCCCTTGCCACAACATTGTAAAGATTGTGATTCTGTCTGTAAACCCGATCTGGACAAAACAAAAATAATCGAAAGGAGCAGAGATGCTACCGCACGTGAGGTTGCCGAGGCGTTTTTCATGAAAAGAAAAGGGCCCATGTGCGTAACTGTACCGTCACTATCTATTTATGATAAGTAAGTGCATTTTAGATACTTTTTCTGATGTTCGCCGGATGACCGTGATGTATATATTTCTTCCCTCCCTTTCTGTTTCTTCAGTGCTTGCTTGTTACAATATATGTTTGTGCTTTTCGAAATAAACTCAGTTGTTAGTAGCGCCTGTCACGTTTGCCACCGTCCTCGTCTTTTTTGCGCTAAGCCTCCCATTCAGTATGTACCAACTAGCCCAACAGCACGTTCTGTTAAAGGTCCTTGATATGTTCGCCATCTGAATGCTGATGGCTTTCAAAGCATAAAACGGAATACGCCTGAGCCGTCCTGTGACAATTTTAGGAGATCGAAACCTAGCGGGCATTGAGACGCTTACCTTGCAAGCTTCTGCGAGGCATATGCCGCCACCAACCAGGATCAGCACTCCCCACTGTGCCTTGTCACTCGCCTCTTTCCACGTCATGAGTGGTCGGCCCCACGGTTGGCGGGGATTTTTGGGAATTATGAACAGAAGAAACATGACGGCCATGGCTGGGGTCGGTGGTCTGATGTAGCTGCAGTCAAAATATACATTGTACAAAGTCAATGGTCGTGATAAGAAGAGCCCAGATACCATACTATTGTTTTCGATCGTCGAATGTCGTCACTCAATCGTTTTGCTTCCTTGCTTTTCCAAAATGTACGTGTAATTTTTCATTTTATGGAATGCGTCCCAAAGCAAACCAAAAGTCGTGTTTTAGTAACTGCTCTATTATGGTAATGGCTGCAATACCAATTGGCCTATCGTGACTCTCTCTCACCTACTCTGTGGGATTCCTTAGAGCTGTAGCTGAACTCGGATGGTATAAGGGATTTATTTGCTTTGACAACACCACTGTTGAAACCAAAAACAGATCAATAAGAGACTCACTTTTGGTAAGGGAGTAACTCGGCCCAACCACGGAAAATGCGGGGCTTCATGGTGAACCAAAGAAGAATCATCGACGTCATAAGGAGTGTGACGCACATCTCTGCAAAGCTGAAAGGCGAATAGCGTTGGTGAGAAGCAGAATAAAAAGGGAAGAACAAGCTGCATGTCGCGTGTGTCTGCCAAGGCTCAGTTTTCTCCAACGGGAAGGTGAGGATTGATTTGCGAGAGCAACAACTGCCCTTAGGCAAAAAACGGTGTCCAATGTCGACGATATCAAAAAACAGCCCTAAATATGGCCGACACTGGAAGGCAAAGAAAGGAAAGATAAAATGGTCCTCCCGGCACCATACTCAACCAGTGGTCATCATAATAATAATGATAATCAATCAATCAATCAATCAATCAATCAATCAATCAATCAATCAATCAATCAATCAATCAATCAATCAATCAATCAATCAATCAATCAATCAATCATGTTTATTTACGTGCCCAGGAACAGCCAGAGGCCTGCGTGCTGGCGCACGGGTAGTTACATGAAAACAAAATACAAGAAACATATAGCAAGAAACAAACAAGCGACAAGACACACAAATTGAAGTAGTGAAAATGACAAATACAGCACAGGCGGAGCCTGGGTACAGGTAAAAAATAAAAAAAGAAGATGCCTATGTTGCTCTGCCTGTCGTAAAGGCCACACGACAGGCAGAGCAACAAAGTTTGACCGTAATACAACAAAAACAACGGAGTGTAATAATAATAATAATCAATCAATCAATCAATCAATCAATCATGTTTATTTACGTGCCCAGGAACAGCCAGAGGCCTGAGTGCTGGCGCACGGGTAGTTTCATGAAAACAAAATACAAGAAACATATAGCAAGAAACAAACAAGCGACAAGACACACAAATTGAAGTAGTGAAAATGACAAATACAGCACAGGCGGAGCCTGGGTACAGGTAAAAAATAAAAAAAAGAAGATGCCTATGTTGCTCTGCCTGTCGTAAAGGCCACACGACAGGCAGAGCAACAAAGTTTGACAGTAATACAACAAAAACAACGGAGTGTAGAGACAAATGATAATATGAACAAATGACAATAAAGTTTCAAAAATAGGGGTCAAAAATAGGCAACTATCAGTTGGATAGACACAACCGCAGAGAAACCAAATTCCAGAAAAAAAATAGCGACAGACATATCATAGGTGTTTAACATACTGTATTCAACAGCGCTGTACGGTAAATTGTAAAGGATTTCTGAAAGATGTCAAGGCGTTCAAAGAAGCGGTTGTAACAATTCTGTATTCTGCGCACAGGAGAATGATTGGAGTTGCGCGCAGCGGTCAAGAACGGGCGATGCGACCTGGTGGGCTTTTGTGGTACACTAAACTCTAAACAGTTAAGCAGGTCTGCGCAAGAAAGGTCACCATGAATAATTTTGTGAAGAAATGTAAGGTCTGCACGCATACGTCTGCAGTTCAAGGAGGGGATGGAAGGGACTATGGGTAAGTCAGAATCAGGATGAAAACTCTGATTGTGATGACGGTGCTTAAATATGGATAAAAACTTCTTCTGCACACGTTCTATTAATTCACTACTAGATTTGGAGATGCCGTTCCAGGCAACAGAAGCATATTCTAACTGTGGTATACATATTGCATTGTATAGCATTAGAAATGGATCTGGAGAAGAGAATTCCTTTGTAATCCGACACACATTTCCAAGGCTTCGGAGTGCTCGCCGGGTGATGAGCCTAATATGAGGAGAAAAAGAGAGGGTACTGTCGAAAAGCACCCCTAGGTCCCTAATCTCATCAACCCTTTGCAGAGGAGCTCCCTCAATACTGTAGGAAAACAGCAGACGGTGGGTTTTCCGGCTGTAGGTGACAACCTTTGTTTTAGTGGGGTTTAAAATTAGGCAGTTTTTCCTATAATAATAATAATAATAATAATATTAATAGTAATAATAATAATAATAATAATAATAATAATAATAATAATAATAATAATAATAATAATAATCAATCAATCAATCAATCAATCAATCAATCTTTATTTTTGGTGCCCAGGAACAACCCTAGGGTCTTGGTACTGGTACACCATATACAAGCATTCATAAAAACAAACTAAAATCAAGACAACACAACACAGAAAACCATATATATGAAAGAAACAATAAGATAAAAATAGTTACAGAGATCCCAGAAAGCAAAACAGCAAAAAAAAAAGGAAGCCTAGTGTTAGAAGCCATGACACCCGGCCAGCAAAACGTTGAAGGCACGTGAAAAATTGAAAATACACAATAATAATAATAATAATCAGCCTATCTACGCCCACTGCAAGGCAAAGGCCTCTCCCATTCTTCTCCAATTACCCCGGTCCTGTGCTAACTGCAACCAATTTATCCCCGCAATGTGGTGCAACGGTGGGCAGCGGTGGGCAGCGGTGCAGCGGTGGCGTTGTATAGGGTGTTATGTGAAGCGTTCGAGGCGGGCGCTCTGCCACTTTCTTTTTCGCGAACGCATACTGTCTTAATCCCAAAGTCAGACGACAGGGAAAAACTTCAGTCTGTAACTGGCTACAGGCCAATCACCTTAGCCAATACAGACTACAAAGTACTGATGAAGATTATAGCGAATAGATTACAGGGAATAGTAACCACGCTGGTAGGGCCGCATCAGTCATGCGGCATACTAGGTAGAAGCTTACTGAACAATGTTCTCGTCGCACGCAGTGTTTTACAGTGTTGTGATGTATTCTGTAGAAGAGTAGCAATGCTTCAGATTGATTATGAGAAGGCATTTGATAATGTGTGTCACGATATCTTGTAGTGTATTCTGGACTATTCTAATGTTGGCGATGTTGTAAAGCAGAGTGTACGTACGGCGTATCATGAATGTTTCACAAAATTGATCGTAAACAAGCATGTATCCAAAAGTATTCCAGTTTTATCTTCTGTGAGACAGGGACGCCCTGCCTCTCCCTTGTTGTTTTGAATTTTTTTGGAACCTTTTTGTTTGCGCATAATCAATGATGATGGTTTGCGCGGGTTCCGTCTCCACTCGAGTGAGGTCAGGGTATTAACATATGCGGATGACGTGGCTGTTTTTTGTGAGGACAAGGCGAGCATCAGCAAAGTAGTAATGAAAACAAAATAATTTTGTCGCGTTACAAAGAGTTCTGTTAATTGGGCAAATTGTGTGGAGTTTTGTCATGGGGAGTGGGCGGCAGCACCATAAGTTTTTGAAAATGTGTCATGGTGACGCACTGGTGTGCGTTATCTCGGAGTTCCCCAGGACAGCTATCAGGATAGCCGCGACTACTGGGACTCCGAAACGGTGAGGCTGCGCGAAAAGACAACCAAGTGGGGAGGTCGAGCTTTGTCTGTTTTCGCACGTGCCACAGTTTGCAACCTTTTTCTTTTAGCAAAGCTGTGGTACGTGATGCAAGTCATTCATCGTTCGAGAGTTTAAGTTCAGAAAATACATCGTGTGTTTGCCGTGTTCATTTGGTTTTCATTTTGGTAGCGTTCAAGCAGAACCAATCTTTTCCGGCGAGTTAAGGAGGGCGCGGTTGGGTTGTTTAACGTTTACCTTCGCCAGCTTGTTAATCGGTGTTTGTTCTTACGGGATACGAATGACCGTTTTCTGCTAACATTTTTACAAAGTGTGCTGTCAAAAGCCTTGCCAACATATATTGTCTCGTCCGCAGACGAAAGCTGTAGCAGCCCTAAAGGCTATATGAATGATTTTGTAGACTCTTTCAGGTTTCTAGCAGTACGGTTTTCACTGGAGTACTTAGCAGCTGTGTCAAGAAAGGCTCTTACTAAAGGCTTAAATGATGTGTTCTTACCTGTGCCACTTTACCGATCAGTGTATAGATCTGTTCCTGGCCAGGACGTCTTATCTCGTGTTAAAAAGATGGCCGTCCTACCATCCGTGAAAACCTTTTTCTTTAAACTACACACCGGTACACTTCCCGTTAAGACGCGGATGCAGGAGACAGGCTTGTTTGTCGCTGGTCTTACAACGTGTACTTTGTGCAACAAACCAGAAACTGTTGAGCACGTTTTCGCGGAGTGCTAGGACGCCATATTTTTCTGGGATGTGTTGCAAAGGACCTTAAAGATGGACCTGCCCATTTCACCCCAAGGCATGCGATTTCTTCGCGTACCTAGTGACAACAGTGTGCCGTATGACCTCATCATGGCTCTAGGATTGCATGCCATTTGGAGGTCGAGGATGGCGGTGCGCCACGCTGACCCGCACGCCCTCACTGTGAGCAAATACTTTGCACAGAGTATTAGTTTGTTCTATGAAGTGCACAAGTTGCAGACGCCCGATATGGAATGGCTACCTGTACTAGAACTCTGTATGTTTGATGTCTATTTCAAGTTTTTCCGTCAACCGAAGTTCGGCCGACGGTTTTTAATCTATCCGTGACGTGTATTGTGTGTGAAAAAAGGTAATAAAGAAAAAAAAGTGCAGAGGTGGCATAGATGTAGAGCATCCGCCTTGCGTGCAGAAGAACCGTGGTTCAAATCCCGGTGCGGGACAATTCCCACTTGAATAAAAAAATCCGCGTATTGATGGAATTGCAGAATGAGGCTTGGGGTGCGGCCTGACCCCGGCGACCATTGCCGGTAACGCTCTCCCTCACCAGAGCAGGATTGGCCACCCTGGTGTAGTAACGGCCACACGCTCCCATGAATACGGCAATTAACCAACGGCCCTCAGTCTTCAGTGGCTGTGGAGCAACTGACCACGGCGGTGGTCAGGCCTGTGACGCAGCGGCGGGTGCTAAAAATCTCTGGATCCGGACAGGCCGCCATTGGAATCTGAACATGGCAACGTATAACACGAGGACCTTATCTAGCGAAGCGAGTCTAGAGGCGTTGTTCGAAGAATTAAAGGGCTAGGACTCAGTGAGGTTACGAAAACAGGTGAAGCCTTTGCGGCGCTGAAAAATGGACACCTCCTATGTTACCGAGGTCTAGTGGACAAAAGAGAATTGCGAGTGGGATTTCTAGTCAATATAAGCACAGCTGGCAACACAGACGAATATTATAGCCTTAATGCAAGGGCAGCAGGCCTTGTAATTAGGCTCAATAAAACGTACAAACTCAAAGTGGTACAGGGCTAGGCGCCCACATCCAGCCACGGCGACGAGCTAGTTGAACGCTTCTATGAAGTCGTGGAATCGGCAAAGGCTAAAGTAAAAACACAGTATACGTAGTTATGAGAGACATCCACGCTAGTGTAGGCAAGAATCAGGCTGGAGACAAGGCGGTTGAGAACAATGGTTTGGGTTGTAGAAACAGCAGAGGGGACCTACTAGTCGAATTTGCAGAACGGAATAATCTACGCATCATGAATACCTTTTTCTGCAAACGGGAGAGCCGGAAGTGCACGGGGAGGAGCCCGAATGGGGAGCATAAAAATGAAATAGACCCCATATTATGCGATAACCCTGGCGTCGTGCTGGATATGTAAGTGCTGGGAAGGGCAACATTTAGTGACCACCGTATGGTAAGATCTCGAATTAGGCTATATTTGAGAAGAGACAACTCCTACCGAGGAAGCAGGGCTTACGACACGGGAAGATAGCGACAATCAGTGGTAAGAGATGACAAAAGAAGGCGTACGTAGTTAATGACTTGTGATCTGAGATTCAGGAACAACAGCACTTGTTTCTACGAGGCAAAGCGTCAAGAAAAGCGTAGACATGCAATAGCCCTTCGGTTATTTACAGCTTACAATAATTATCCGCAGGTGTAAATACAAATCAGCAGCCTATTTTGTTGCGTAATGGTGTGGTTACCGATTAGGAAACCATGCCGCACGTTCAGTTCCAGGTGTAACAAATCATAAATGTTTGGCACCCTTGCAGCAGCGCATTCCCATATGGGCACGCATCAAAGTTCGAGGATTGTTCGTATTTAACCACGCGTATTTAAAGGGTGCTTACCTCATTGGACCGAGGTCTTCGTATCTTTTCACAATTTCCTCGCGGTTTTTCTCTTGCAACGCTTTATCGGACGAACTGTTGCCGGGTAAGCAAAAACAAAACAAAATAAGGCACGTTATCAGGAGAATACTGCACGAATGAGGTTTCAAGATGCCGAATTTTGTATTGTGGTTGGCCATTGTTATAACAAAAATTTGCTACTTCGGCTACTATATTTAACGTCGTGGTGATGGCCTAAAACCTCATACGTTTAGTCGCTTACCTTCCCCAAGAACAAATAACACGTTATTTGCAGTAATTGCACATACTCGCAGTTTTTGAAGAAAATTGAAACATGTCATCAAAACAGAGCTGCTGAAATGTAGAAAAAAAAACTCACTTATGAAAAGGCGCTGTGTACAAATAAAATTCCTGGTCAACGTATTGATAACTCCCGCATAAATTTTTGCAAATGAAATAAAAATTTATTTGCATTCTCTGACTTTTTTTCTTAAAGGTGTTAAATCTGTTGGGCTAGACCACGCGTAATTTACCTAAACGTGCTGTCAAAAAAGTCTGGCGTTAGTGGGATTGAATGTCCCTTTTTTGTTTAAAGCAGAGGAGCCTCACGCCTAAAATTTAAATGCACTACTTGTTGCCCCACCTAAGCACGCTAGTCAGGTGCAGTACCTAAATTAACTAAACGTTTTGAGTTATACCAATCGTAATTATATTGCATGCCTGCTGATGCACGACGACTCTTTTACATACACTTCTTACATTCTAACTTGTGAGTCAGAATGAATTTTTGCAACAAACTTTCTCATCTTATCCTGTCTTCAAGCTGTCTCCCTTCCCAACATTTTCCACACGTCTCTCTGCAGTCATTCGGTCATCCCGTTCACACATCTGGTGCCAGCACCTCTCAGTAAATGTCGAGCCCAAATTCACTACTTTGTGAGTTTAAGCTGTAGTTCTTTTCTGTCTAGTTTGCTTCCGAATTCAAGACGCACGTTTATGATGCCTAAGCATTACTAAAGCTCGTTAGGCCTTGCGGGCAGTTTATTAGGTCTCTGAGTTTCTGTCGTGTAATTTATCACCTGGAGTACGCAATGGTGGTATGCTATTATTTTCGTGGCAGACGTAAACGACCGCTCGTGTCTTCAGAGCGCCTGCTGAATGTTGGTTAGCCGACACCAGTTTTAAAGCGGATTTCCTTTTCGTGGTTTGTTTAAGCACTGACCTGATGTCCGAGATAGTTCTATTTATCCCCATTTTCTACTACGTTCTTACGTACGTTAAAGGAAAACTTTACAGCTATCTTTTAATTATTACTGTCAGTTTACACATATTTATGTTTTTAATACGATGGAGCTCTCAGTGTAGTTCCAGTGAAACTTGTTGACAGTCATATTCTGGCTCAATGAACAGACAATTGAAGCTATAGACATCTTGTCACTCAAGTATTCCCTTTCTACGCTTGCCCCTGACTCCTCAATTAAGCTTCTTAATGACACCTATAGACATTTTGTAAATATTTCCAGGTAGAAGGTGTCTTATGTTCTGGAACCCTTCGAAATAGGAGCTTTACACTCTCCTCCGGAAGGGCTATCGTGCCAGAACAGTCGTTGTATATGTTCTGTAACATTTTATGTAAGTCTGCTTTAGTCATTTGTCATTCAGTGCCACGAGAATTGCGTTGATTTTTTACTGTAGGCATCGCAAATGACAAAATAAATTGTCTAGTCGTCCTTCCTAAATTCATATTGTTCGTAAGCAAAGAGGAAAGCCGGGCCAGTTCCCTGGCCCGGTTTTTTGTGCACAGTTCCCTCCAGAAATAATATTGTTGCTTCTGCTGTTCGGAAATATAGCGTGCGGGATAATCCCAACAAAAGTTGTAATGATACGACTTATATTGGTAACTATCGTTTTAAGAGCGAATGCTCTTTATAAGCGACCCCAAACCATCCACCGCCGGCGGCGTCGGCGTCCGCAGTGCTCCTCTATATTTAAGAAACAAACAGCATCCGGCGCCAGGTTTCGATCCGAGGACTTTGCGGGCCGCAGCCCGACGCTCTACCGAATAAGCCACGGACGCGACGCTGATATCGGTGTCAGAACGCGCCTTATATCTTTAACGCACTCAAACTACGTCGTCAGCGGCGTGCGTTGGCGACTCAGCGGCGTTATAGCGGCTTGATAACTGCGTGGTGTACACGTGATACTACAAACCCGATGGAAGAGATGGAAGAGAAGGCGGCGAGGCGGTGGGCTGCGGGGGCCGAGCGCAAGCGCCGCAAGCGGGCCGACAACCGTGCATTCGCACTTTCACATTCTCCCCCTCGGGGAATTGCGGGGGAATTTTTTACAAACAAGCTCCGTAAACCCGAAAGCAGGCTGATCCCCCTGTAATTAGCTCTCCAAATTACCGCGTTTTCCACTTCAAATTAAGCTGCCATTTTGAATAGTAGTCGTACCTTTATTGTATTTAAGCGTTTCGGGGTTAGGTTTGCTAGCTTTCCTTGTAAAATGTTAACACGATTCCTTAAAAAGTCCAAGGTTATTCGGTCGTTCCCTGCTAGGGATAGATAGACAGATACATAGACATATATACAGACAGACAGACAGACAGACAGACAGACAGATTGTCGGACGGACTCACGGATGGACTGGTGGATAGATAAATGAATGGATGGATCATGAATGAATGAATGGATGGATGGATGGATGGATGGATGGATGGATGGATGGATGGATGGATGGATGGATGGATGGATGGATGGATGGATGGATGGATGGATGGATGGATGGATGGATGGATGGATGGACGGACAACCTTTTACTCACAGCGCACGCTTTCTTGTAAGCACGAGGTAGAGCCACGCAAAGAGAACAAGAAGGACCATTGTGGGCACGTTGTACAGCATCCAGGTTGCGAACGTCAGCTCTGTGGAACCTGGAAACTCGCTTGATAAATAAATAACAAAAGGAGAGAACGATATACAATTTGCACTCCAGAATATCAGAAAACCTCCGCGAAGTCTCTCTACAAAGGGATGCCGCAGAGGCAGAGTAGCTGAAGCCAATTATACTAAAAACCCTCGAACATAGCTGAAACAACGTAGCAATAAACATGGTAAGATTATACCCGCTGATACTTGAAACCGAGCACACATTTATAAAGCATATCCGACGCACACATCTGTTGATGAAGGTGCACAAACGAATGAGATTTATGTTACAACTTGAGTGAACAATAACCACCATTGTTGTGGTACTTCAATACAGGTTTTGGGGTGTGGAAGTTTGCTATACAGTACGAATAAATTCAAAAATTCAGATGCAATCCGCAATCAGAGCAGAAGCCCATGGTGTTGAACTTTTATTCAAGTGGCGAAATCTGGCGGATGGCAGGGGCTCGGGCGGAAGGAGGCGAGATGTATGAGGCGTAGGCTTCGCAGAGCAGGGCAGTGCCACTGTAGCCTGCTCAACAGGAGCGGGGCGAAACCAGTCATCGTCATCATCATCACCAGCCTATCTACGCCCACTGAAGGGCAAAGGCCTCTCCCATTAATCTACAATTATCCCCGTCATGTGCTTACTGCGACCAATTTTCCCCCGCAAACTTCTCGGTCTCATCTGCCCATCTAACTGTCTGCCGCCCCCTCCCACGCTTGCCTTTTGTAGGGATCCCCTCTGTTACCCTTAATGACCAACAGTTACCCTGCCTTGCATTACATACCCTATACACGTCCATTTCTTCTTCCTTAATTTCTAATAATATGTCTTTAACGCACAATTTTTCCCTGACCCACTCCGCTCTCTTCTTGTCCCTTAATGTTACACCGATCATCTTCCGTTCCATTGCACGCCGAGTCATACTCAATTTATGTTGAACCCTCTTAGTGAGCCTCCAAGTTTCTGCTCCGTAGGCGAGTACCGATAAGACGCCGCCGTCATACACTTTCTTCTTCAGGGAAAATTGCAGGCTGCCATTTATTATCTGAGAATGCTTGCCGAATACACTCCACCCGATTCTTATCCTTCTAATCATCTCTGCCTCATGGTTGGGATCCGGTGTCACAACTTGGCTTAAGCAGATATATTCGCTCACCTCTTCCACTGCCTCGCCACCTATCTCAAACTGCTGAGCTGTCCCGAGGTTATTGATCATTTTTTAGTTTTCTCCATATTAATTTTCAGGCCCACGGTTCTACTCCGTTCGTCTAGTGCGGTGAGCATGCTTTGCAATTCGTCCCCCGGGTTACCTAGCAAGGCAACGTAATCAGCAAACCTGAAGTTATTGAGGTATTCTCTATTAGCCCTTACTCCCACCTGTTCCCATTCCAATGTTCTGAATACTTCTTGTAAACATGCTGTGAATAACTTTGGAAAGATTGTGTTTCCTTGTATGTCGAATCAAACGTGTATGCGAAACCGGTATGTCGGCTCAAACGGGCATGACAAAGATAAAAAGCCCGCCAAATCCTCACTCCAGCCGGTCTGAGGGTCATCCCGGGTGAATTCGTCTGAAAAATACCTTATCTCGGAAGGTCAACTTTGAGTACGCGCGGGCATCGTCTATGAAATGCAGAATCGGAGCATCAGCCACTCGAGTATGAAGGCGACTAAGACGTCCGGCATCTGTTACTTGGTTGAACTTTTGTTGCGGCCCCTAGTGGTGGTATGTAAGAAATGAGCTGGTTGAAGTTGTCCTGAAACAGGTCCACGGTCTGTTTCTGTAGGCGGTCTTGATGACACTCACGGACCAGTTCATGAAATGTGCTGAGATATTACTTGCTGTTCTAGAATTGGGATAGGAGGAACGACAGGCCGGTTATTTCTCGCATGTGCCGTTTCACAGATAGATGCAAGTAGCGCCCAGTCTGACTTTGTAAGAAAGTTTAATTGAGGTTGATGAACAGTTCAGGGCCGAGGAATGGTTCGGGGAAACTTGCGGCTCATTTTGTATGCCGCATGATCGGCTTGGGGGGAATGCTTTGTAGAGCGAATCCGTGGCATCGCAGAATCAGACGCCACAAGGTGCAAGGCTGAGAACATTGGGAACAAGTACTGGGAACACTGTTTGTATTGGGGAGGCAGATAGGAGAGATTGTTAAGCGCGGACGGCCCCATGTGGTGGCCGCGGTGAGAAGTGCTGTTTTGGTAGGAGAGCGTGTGAGGCCGAGCTACCTGCACCAAAAATTGGTGTCATCAAGAACGTGTTGCGGGTTGACAGCTTGGAGGTTGTGGCGTGGATAACCCTCGTAGAATCCTCCACAAAAGGCAGCCGTGGCAACGGCGGCAAAATGGGAGGCTGGAAGATGCATGGACAACGGGGGGTGATTCCCAAAACCACCCTAGCGCTCCCATCTTCTGCGTCGTCGACGGATCCCACGTTGCTTGAGCGGCCAGAGCCGTTCGACTCCGGCGCTACCAGTGAGCCATGTTGGTCGAGGCTAGCTGAGACGAACTTTGTTTTCTCACTCCTGCTCCTCTCGCCGTCGCCTAGTCGAGTCTCGCTGGGTCCGCTTCCCGCGCCAGTTGTCACCTTTTTGAATGGCGTCATATCACTGGCTCCGCCGTCCCGTTGGACTGCCGGGTTTCCGCGTGCCCCGTTACATATGGCACACCTGGCTGTTGAGCGAGGGTGACGGCGCCTCCTCGCCGCCTGCTTGCGGATTTCCGCAGTTCCCCATACAAGGTGAAAATCATGGTTAACAGAACGGGCCGTAATATCGTCCGTAATATGATGCTGTAGATGTGCGGACCTGCGCCGAGACTCCAAGAAAGTGTTATCACGAGGCCATATCATACAGCGAAGGTGTCAGGACAGAACATTGAGGCATACCACGGTGGTGCTAGAAAGAGCCGATGAAAGCCTCAGTGAAAACGATCGAGGCGCGAGAATTTTTAGATATGAGGAGCTGAAATCGCACAGGATTCAAAGTAGCTGACAGAAATGAAAGAATTCGATGTGGGCGACGTTTACCAGGTGATTGTGTGCTTTAGGAACGTGCATGTCTTGCACAGAATGAGCAAGGCGGGACTGAACGCCAGTGAGGGGGTAGAGCTTTTGTAAAGCCTCTAATGAGGCTACCCACAGGGAAATTGATTTCGTGTCTTAATGGAACGTTTATCCGTTGCGACGCTCCTAGTACCGGTAGGCTGATAATGTTTGTAGAAAGGCTAGCACGGTAATTTGCCGATATCAAAATTTTCTTTTAGCTTGATGGATAATATGAAATGAGCTAGTGAAAAATGTCATGGCTTGGTGGGAAACGTGTACAATTCAGGCAGCAGGGCACGTTTCCGTCGCAGTGGGTGCGGTTGTCGGCTGGTAAGTCGGCTGGTAACTCCGAGATGTTAATTTAGAAATTGTTTATGTAAACTTGTGATATTATGTAGCTCTTGCAGCACTGAAGAATCACTGCCAGCATCCTTGCGGCAACTATCATCGCCATGGGGCGTTGTAGGCACGCACGCATCGGGCGGAAGGTGGGACACGAGTTGTGGTAGCACATCCATTCGCGCAAACAACTGTTGTTGAATTAACGCTTGCTTGCGTGATCTGTGAAGGCCTTGTCTCTGGGGCATTCTCCGCGTGAAGTGGACGTTATTAGGTTTACTCTGTCTTTTCTAGCGATGTGGTTTCTTCAGTTTTCCATGACTGCGCAACGAACCGAAGCGTGTCGATGGGTATCACGAGAGACAGCCGGGAAAGTAGGTATCGCGGAATGTCGCCAAAAAGGACAGAGCCGAGGGGGAGTCACGTCTCACCGGCCGGACTTCACCACTTTTTGTGGTAGGCTGAAATGTAAAGCTGCGTACACAGCTCCAAAAAACGGAAAATTGTGCTGTTTGGTACAAAATTTTGAAATGAAAACAAAAGCGTGTCCGAAGAGACGGAGGATAAGACTTCGTTGGCCTCCCCCTTATAGTCAGACACACTCTTTAACTATTTCATACTAATACAACCATTCTATTTAAACCAATTCCTCGTTTCTTTACGGAAACATCTGAAAGTTCGTTACAGGCAGGGTGGACCTGTGAGATATGTAGGCCACTTGTGTTTTGAAGTGAATGATATTTATGCCGTGGACTATTGTAGTAGACAATAGGCTTCCGAAATGTCCTTTTGCCGGCATTTTTATGAGGGGCTAGTCACGTGACATTTTTGCTTACCCGTGTATTTCGCTTTCTGCCTTTGGAACCGCCGAAATTAATTTAACTTGGGAAGTCCGCCTACGCAGGCTACACTCAAGTCACCTTAGGCTCATGAAGCCCCTCAGCCAAAACTACTAATTGATGCCCATCACGTAATTTAAAAACTTGCTCAAAAGATTTTTCTCTCTTTCTCGGTATTGCCGTTGTTCTAGCGCTTGCATCACGTCATTATTGCAATGTAGCGGCTACTAAGCGGCTTCGTTCAGTTGCAGCAATAAACACATTCGGTAGCAAGTTTTAAAAAATCGCGACACAACCAATGCACAAACGGAAGGCGGATCTGATGCGACGAGCAAAACACTCAGTGCCGCTTTGCGCTGGTAATAATTAAAGCTTTCACAATGTTTCATACCCGAAGGAAAGAGTGAAATTGTTTAGCTGCAGTATTTCAAAGTTCATTTAGCAAAGCAGTCGCTAATGTTGCGCCAGGAAATCTCCGAGATTAAAAATGTTTATATATTTATATACATGTTTCTACAGTAACGCGTTAGTTAGCGTTTCATCATTTTGCTTTACATTCCTAAAAGCGCCTGCTGCGGAACTTGCTCTATTTCGTTACTAATGCAGCGATATTAACAGACAGACTTGAGAGAACGATGACAAGCAGCATGCAGCATGCAATTTGCTTCGAAGCTTCCATCTTTGTCCAACAAGGAGAATGCCAAATGCCATGCTAGCGTTGTGCTATCGACTCCATGGCAGATGAAAACCTACACACGGCACGGTAAAAGGCAAATATGAGCGGGACTCACTCGTCCATAAGCCCCTTTAGCACGAGATTCGGGGCCGTGCCGGTCAGAGATCCGGTTCCTCCGATGTTGGCAGCGTAAGCCACGGACAGCAGCGTAGTAGTGCGGAGAACCCTCTGACGGGATCCAGGCCTGGGTTTTGTAGGGACAACAGTTAGTCTCCAAAGGGCGTGGCAATTAAAGTAATTGTGCAGTGTTTGCATAAAACCTTCAGAACAAGGCTTTTCGCCTAACTTGATGTAACTATTTTATTTTCTCATTGTAAAAATTATAAAATTTATAAAATTGTAACAGTTTTAAAATTTACACAAACAATTCACCGGCCTAGAGAAACACGTTTGTGGATTATTCAAATTACTTCATTTGTGTAAGAAGAGAAACGAATACACACTCGCTACGATGTAAACCTCCCAAATTCCCCCCATACGAGCCTCTAACGAAATTGTAAAGTATACCAGAATTGATTCGAATCAATTACGGTTTTTCTGACAAATATTTTTAATGCACTCTGTGGGTCAAAACAGGCCACCGATGGTACATGCTGTCGATCTTTTAATAAAAAATATGTGTTTCGTATTTGTAAAAACTCTATTTGTATTTGCAGAAAAACTTGTAAAAGGGGGTAAAAGTGAGATATGTTCAGACATTACCAAAACCATGATTCTGTAATCTGTCATTCCATCAAAGTTTTACTCCCTGCTTAAAATTCACCGCGAGATAGGGTGGCCGCGTAAAAATCTGAAACTGCGTCCTGTCGGAGCTTCGCACTAACACCGGTAGTTAGATGCGAGAAAGAAAATGATAATTTTCTTCCCAATGCGCATATAACGCACAATAAACGCTCCATCAGAAATAACGCAATATGCACGCACATGAAATTTTATGATACGGCATAAACTATGCAATAAAGGTATTTTTGTAAGCAAGTTATAATTAGGTTCCCATTTCAAGAATATGCTAATCTCGCACAGTAAGAAAATAAATTTGTTTTAACCGTGAAAAATTTAGTATTATCAGCAGCATGTTCTTTTTTTTCCGTTCGCTTGATTTTCCAACAAGGAAATAAACTAATAAAAACGGCAAAATATTTAGCCGTTTACAACTAGGCTTACTCGAAGTCTGCTGCCGCAGCAGTTCCTGTGGAAGTTGTGTCGTCGCTGTCAGGTACGTAAGCTTGGTTACTGTGACCTTCAAGATCCAGACCTGTAAAATGAAAAAAAAAAAAAAGCGAGCAACGTGCATAACTGCCAGCGTTCTATGAAGAAGAACATCGGAAGAGCACAGCGCTGCGTGGAAAGGAAGTGAGACTTACTTTGGGAGTCAGGACTGTACATTTGGTCTACGATTGCCATGGCTATGGGCGCCATGATGGAAGTAGCGGCAGTGTTGGGAATCCACATGGACAAAAACGCGGTCACCAGCATGAAGCCCAACAAAAGCCTGCAAGAAGTAAGCAAATGGCTGAAATAAAAACGCGCCAAACCGGAACATAACGCAGGGTAAACAATGGAAATGGTAGAATTGACAACTTATATAATTGACAACCTCAACTCCAAGGCCATAGAGGTGACGAAGAGGCGACTGGAGTGGTGGTGGAGAAAAAGTAGGGAAGGGATGGGTACGCAGGCGGAGTAATCATACGGATGAGAATTTAGAACAGCGGGGGGAGAAAAAAATGGGGTGGGGGCGATGAGTTTAAAAGAGAAAAGAGTGAGATGGGAGGGAAGAAGCAAATATATAGGTTAGCTGGGAGTAGGCCAAGTAAACGTAATAAAACAGGCAAGTCGGTTGCTGGCAACCGACACCCCGATTCAAGGGGAAAGCCACTAATCATCATCATCATCATAGTTGCTAACCAAATTAAGATAATTAATAAAGCGAACAAAAGTAACTCGCTACAGTTTTTAGAAGAGTTTGGTGTTGGGCCTGTTTGTACATACTTTGGAGAACGATGAAACCCAGCCTTAAAGACGCGAACACGAGAGAGTGCAGGGGAAGCGTGTGTGTTGTCTGCTCTCTCTCGTGTTCGCGTCTTTAAGGCTGGGTTTCACCGCTCTCCAATCTGGAGTTGGTACTGGCTGCTTAAGTCTAATTCTACTAGCGTTCACAGTGCGGAACTCGGCAGACGTCCTTGGTTTCGTGGCTTTGCACATTTATTAGAAATGCGCGTAGGGAGCGCGCAATGGTACGTTTACTGCGTTAACCAGAAGACTTCAGTCACGTCTATTAGTGGTGGTGACGCCCAACCAGCGATCTAGCACACTACAATAGCGCTGTCCTCAGTCATATTCACATGAGCAGCCAACTGGCCCTTATTGAAGCACAGCCTTCTACGTCTACTTGCCAATGTTGCTTTCGTGGCGTGCGAGACAAGAAACTCCCAACGCGGCTTTGGATGGGCAGGGCGTTTTTCACGCACGGAGCACAGTGTAGATGGCGCGGCGATAGGGCGCTATTACTCGGATTCCCCGCACGCAGGTCCCGCCGAACCGCTCGCATCGGCGCGCGGTTCGGCGGGGCGGCTTTGTCATCTGCTTTAGCGACAGTTGTTTTACGCCTGATTTGGCGCTTCTGTGCGTCCATGGCGCGCTTTCTTCGCACGACTTAATTAACTTTTTCGACAGCACCTGCTGGATAATACGGACCCGACGGAATTAAGTGAGCGTACGGCAAAGATACTTCAAGGATTGGTATGAAGGGCGGGAAAACAAAATGTACAAACCACATACATACATCTGGCCGCTAGAGAAACGCTACCTTTTGCGCACTGCGTGCCACGAATGGGACTGCATTTTTCAAATCTACAAATACCTATTAGGTTGTGTTTTAACAGTATTACGAAAGGCGAAACGAGCAACTGGTTCTGATAAATAGCGATTATAGAAGTTCCCTCAGATTTCTCACCATTCTAAAACTGACTAAACTAACTAGTTCAAATCGGTATTCATTCACGTGCCTCTACAAACAGGGAAACCAAAGATTCTGCCAGCCGTTACCTGGGATTCACGGTGGCGGCGTCCCGAATGCAGACGCTTCGGGCACGGCGGGGCTAGCGCAGCGCATGCCGCCGCTGTAGCCCAGACGTGTGTCGGCGGAAACAAAACGGAGATGAGCGTCTTTCGAACGGTGCGACACGGGAACCTAGCGAACCTGATGTGCTAGCGTGGAGCTGCGCCACTGCGTCTCACAAGCGCATACACTGAAACAATTCGGCATGTGAGCTTAGTGATTCCCTCTTCTACAGACTAAACTATTTAAACTAGTTAGTTTAGTAAGTTTGATAATTGCGTGAAAGCTTAGGGAGCTTTTATAACCGCCATTTATCAGAACCAGTTGCTCCTTTCGCTTTTTTAGTACCTGTAAAGCACAACCGAACTGGAATTCACAAATTTAGCAAACGCAGCCCCATTCGTGGCAAGCAGTGCGCGAAAAGTAGCGTTTCTCTAGCGGCTAGATGTCTGTATGTGGTCTCTACATTTTGTTTTCCCACCGTACAAAACAATGCTTAACGTATCTTTGCCTTCCTTACGACCACTCAACCCTCCCCCTCGCCGGCAACGTTGGGAGTCTTTTTGTCGCGGACGCCACGATGTAATCGTTGGCTGGTATAGGTAGAAATCTTTGCTTAAAAAAAAAACAAAAAAAAAAAAAAACACGCCGGCTTATCTGCCCTCTTCCGTTGCTCGGAGAATAGGAGGGGGGGAGGGGCGGTTGGCGCTTGTTAACGTGAGCGGCAGACAAGAGCAGTATGGAGGAGCGTTAGGTATGTCGTGCTGCCACCCACAGACTATCTGCCAAAAGTGCGGAACATGCGGGCGATAGAACAAAAATCATCGCTGTCAGCTGTTAATGGCCGCCGATTGTACACCCTCGCAAGAGAGCACAAAACAGAAAGTAACCCAGGGTATACTTCTCAGTTTTTCGCGCCTTCCCAGAGGCATCCCTGCGTTTTACTACAGGCACATAATATAAGCATTGTGCGCGAACGCATGGTGGAGGGAATTACACAAAGCACCAAGAATTGAGCGTCAACTAATTATTGGACAAGAAATAACCGCTTGGAGGTGGAAAGGCGTCATACAATGATTTTCTGGGGATGGGGTATTTGTGCCCGCCCCAGACAACTTTTCTCCACGGGATGGCCCGGCATGCCAGCCCAATATTTTGTAAACTAAGCTGTTCAGGTAAATTCGTATGGCTGCGATAAAATTTGCGAAAGAGTGCCACAACTTCTTAGTACAACCATGGGGAATGTTGCGCGGGTACATACATGGTTCTGCAGAAAGAAGAATTATAGACGCCACATTTTTGTGGGAATAGCATTACATGCCGCACTGTTATGCTGCAAGACGGTTGTGTTGCTCTGTCTAGCGAGGCTTGGCACTGAGTTCCAGCGAGCTCAAGATCACCGATAGGTACACTGGAACCTCAGCACGCTCTTTTGTAGTGATGCACAGAAATTCTTTTCAGCTTACACCTTTACGTGGGTTTGCTGTGACTATTTAATGTTGGTAAGTTTTAAATGCGGAGCATTTCTTAGGCTCGCCTGGTCCTGCGTCGTTGATGGCGGCGCCGTCCACACGCTCACTGCGCATGTGCAACTCTCCTTACACCCACAGCTCCGCGATACTACACTATAAAAAAAAGAAATAGTTAGCGGCGCCCGGTTTTGATTCCACGACTCTCTGGCCGTAACGGGAGGTACGCGGTGCTCTTCCTACTACGCTACAAATCCGGGACAGGAGCAAGTGCTATGAACGCGCCTTATGTCCTTGACTCATTCAAACTACGTCAAGAAGCTACTGATACAACGAAGGCACGCGAAGCTGAACGTCAACAGAAACGACGAACTGAAAACTTTAGAGGGGGATGCTGAATTTCCCGTGGGAAAGCTGTGGCGGGAAGCGCCACGCGCCTTGCAGCTCAACCAGCCCCGTCCGCAGCGCCTCTGATGCTGATTGTGGCAGGATGCCCGTAGGGATTGGCCAACCAAAGAATCCATCACGAGATAGGTTCGCGTTCAACCACCGTCGTCATCTTCCCGTAGGGGAACCACCGAAGAAGAAGAAGAACGAGAAGACAAAGCTGCGCTGCAGGGTTCCCAGGCTTAATTTCTATCTGTTCAGATCAGAACTTTCACCTAGAGAACTATGTGTGCGGTGCCTGGTCCCCGAAATAATCGAACATTTTTTTCTCGACTGTCGCCGTTTCTCAACAGCTAGACAACTGTTTTTGAAGGAGCCGATTGAGCGGTTGGGTTTGACTTCATCGATAACACTTATATTATCTATTGGCGCATCAAAGCTGGGGTTTGCAAGGAGGGATATATATATAATTGCATTCAAAATTTTCTTTCTGCCTGAGGTCGTTTTTTGAATTGCTAAACGTTGCTGATTAATGGGTAATTCGGGTTTCATTCACAACTAAGTTTCGTTTTACAGCCTCTTTCCGGAAATAAGTATTTTGAAGTCCCCACGTATTTAACCGGTTTAGCCCTGGCCAATCCCCCCTTGTGGGTACGTGCCAAAATATTTGAGGACATCATCATCATCATCATCATCATCAGCTGCGAAGAGGAGGGCGTGTACGTTGCTCTCAGCCGGTGCACCAATGTCAACAACCTTTACCTCACCAAAGCTGACGGAGACTACCGATTCTACCACAGACAACATCGACACGAACATGATGGACGAGTTTTGGCGCCTCAAGAAGCACCGCCTAGTCACCGTAACACAACAGCACTTGCGTGCCTTTGCCACCGGTGTGGACCCGGACGCGGAATTCCCTCTGGCGCTGGTAAAAACCAGATCACTTAACATAACGGCAACACAATGGAACCACATGGAACCGCCACGATGCTTCGCATCCTCATCAGGGTTCCCCACGGGAAGATGGTGTAATTTTTTTTTCCGGGGTCACGTATAACGCATGGCAGAGCGACGTGATGAATTTAATTTCTGCAACCTATGTTATAGCGCAGCAACCCACGCAGACTAGTTGCTTCCAGTCTTCATAAGTAGTTAGATACTACATTCAAACATACGATCGGAGTCAATCAAAGTATAGATATAAAAAGCATCATTGAACCAGCATGAACTTTCAACTTGTGTCGGTAAATGGGCGAGCTTCGCGAATTGCTCATACGTCTGACATCAGCTCCATGTTGCACGCGCCCACTTTATAAAGTTTTTAACAGCCACCGAAAGCGGCCCCGCCGCTTATACTGCAGAAATAAAATTAACGCTTCTTTCAAGCTAAAGATGGAAGCTACTGGAAGCCTTCGTTTTGAGTGGTTTACATCAATAAAGGCAGAATGAGGAGTGTCGCAGAACTTACCTAACGTTGCTTGTGCCAACAACGAGTAAGGATTTCAGCGCTATTCTTTGGTGCAAGTTGCTCGTCTCGACGGCGCCAGCCGTAACCAGTGAACACAATCCGAACATTCCGATGTCCTGGAGGTTGAGAGAACACATTTTTACATACAATGTTTAGCTCAATGTCTGCACCCCGGTCTTCTTGAGGGTGAATGCGCACATATGCATAGTCATTTAGGGCAATCTTATGACATCGCATTGTGACCTAGGAAAAAATGGCTGCGGCTTAGCTCAGCAAACCTTGGATACGCAAAGCAGAAGCTCGGCTTAGTCTGGTTGATTCTTGGTTTCGCTTGATTAAACATTTTATGTAGCAGTATTGCTGATCACATCTGAAAGCCGTTCGGTTCCGTGCAACGCTCACAGAAGGAGGCTGGGCGAACGCGGCGTTCATTCATGGCGAACGTACCGTTCTCATCTCCGGGCGCTAGACGAGTCCTGTTTCCCGAAACGACCCAGCGACGCCTGCATGGCGGCTGCGGGGTGGTTGGCTGCCTCGGCAGCAACGGCGCTGGCGCCCGCAGGCGCCAACAGCGGACCCGGCGAATCACGCGATGCGCTGCGTGGGGTGGGTCGGAGTTTGGCGTCGGTCGTCGTGGGGTGCGGACGTGTTTTTCGTTCACTCCTGCGCGGCCGGGGTGGTTTCGCGATTATGCCAGCCACGCGTCGCGAGCCATGGATGATTTTTTCGGGCGGCGCGCGCTCTGCTGCGTGGGGCCGTCGAGCGCCTGCTCTCGCTCGCCAGTAACCGCTCGTCTGCCTGGATTTTCCCCCAGCAAGCTCCCCTCACTTCGGACCGCCATGCACGACTCATCGTAGCACAGCCCTCGCCTCTAAGCTTCACCGCTCCCGTCGAGAACTTCTCCCGGACGCAGCATGACGCCAGGACCTGTGTTTGTGATGTGTTTTGTGCTTGGTGGCCCCCAGTGACTGTGGCAACGCTTCTTTTCTTCGCGGTACCTTAGCTTTTTCTCTTTTCTCTCTTTACCTATCTCCTTTTCCTTACCCTATCCTATTCACCCCTTCTATATTCCCTACCCCCCGGACTGTGTTGTATGCCGGTGAGCTACCAGATGGGCTCAAAATTATCCCAAGTCCATTTCTTTTCCTTTTCAACGAACCACTACGACGACGACGATGGGGTGGGTCGCCGGGGGTGTGTCTCCGGTCAAAAGGTCATTTGCGCGTCCTCCACGAAATCGCTGGACGAAAGTAGTAAAGCGGTGCTTTAAAATCAACAACACATGAGGAATACCGCATGTGCATAAGCCGTGGTGTTATATGAGTGCATGCATTTCTACCTGAGTGTTGGATTACAAGGCATGCTCGATTGGTAGGCATTTTATCTCGAAATAAGAGAATTACAGTAGTTGGTCTGGGCATGTAATGCGAAGAGGTGACCGTCGGTGCACGGCGAGAGCGGCAGATTGGATACCGAGGGGCCGAACTGGGAGTACGATGAAGCGAATACCTGAATGGGGGTTTGAGAGGAGGATATTCGCTGGGAAACAAAGGGCTCGGAGAGCGCAGGTTGCAAGTCTATCAGGAGAGGACTTCGTCATGCAGTGGACTTAAGTATGATTTTATGAGTGCGCGAGTGAGTGAGGGAGTGAGTGATTGAGTAGCGCCAGCGTAATTCTCGATATAATCTCAGTTATTCGACATTTAGAAAAAACTGTTATTCGCTCAACATACTCTTCGAGCAGGGGCTCGCGGCAGTGCTGATGTCCACACAATACACTTCCGCACCGTGCGTGACGAACCACCTATTGTTACTGAAATGGCCATATAATGTTTAGCACAACACCGCACCACACCACCGCATAGCCATCTCTTCAAAATAGGGTCAGTCAGCACAGTCGAAATGGTCCCTGGTCGCGTGAAGCACGCGGACGCAAAGCGTCGTCAAAACGCGCTTATCATTCCATTAAAAAAAAACACCGTCACACTCCTGTGACCCCCCCCCCCCCTTTTTTTTTTGACATGCAAGGTTGTCTATTGACGGCTAGTAGCCAGCCTACCGGTTTGCTAGCAATCTGCGAAGAAAGTAGCACGCCACCAATGACCTGTCTTGGTGCTTCTTACCTGTAGACAATTCAGAGCCCTTCCACCACTGTTGAAATGAAGGAGCAGCGCAGCTGTATTGGTGGAAAGCTATAGTGAGTTACGTATGTGACTTTCTATAGTGATCGAAAGAGACACATACACGTAACATGGTGTGAATTGTTTTCTAAAATATTCTCATATCATATATTTGAGTGTAGGTTCACTAAAACAAGGGTTACAGCCATTTTCTCTAAACATATTCCCTCCGCGACGGCCGTCCATCGACAGCAGACGGGAATCCTGTAAAGTCCATAAGGGTGCCTGTTGGTAGAACATGACAATGAATTGAAGCGTTAGGACAACGGCACAAGCGCCTTGTATGCGTTGACTCACTTGTCTCCTTGGCCTAGCGCTTCAATTAATTGTCCTGTAAAGTCGACAACTCCACTTCGGACCCATTATGACCAGTGAGTAAGACTCGGCTTAACTGCAGAGGGGTCATGGCGGTCACGAGAATTGTATTAATTTCTGACATATCTATGCCATATTAAGGGCTACGGAGTATTTTAGACTATAGCTCTGGAGGGAGCGCTCGCTATTCTTTGTCGTGGATACCCGATAAACTCGGGCAATTTTGGCCGGTACGCAGAGCAAAACTGCTTTGCTGGGAAAAAAAAAAACATTGACCGACGATGACGCAGCTATGTGACGCGATTTTAGGCGCCTTTCGAGCGTGACTGCACCGTTTATTCTAGTATCACTTGATAATGTTACAGAGTATCGGTACTCTTCTCTCCTATTGTTCCGTGCCGCCGCCGTGATCATTGGTCAGTAAGCATCACGTGACATTTGTTTACACAGCGACGGTTCATGGGCGCCACCGTTTTGTCATTTAGCGTTTTGTGTCCGTATACTGTGGTAGCTTCAGCTTGTCTTCTCTGCTCTGCGGCTGCGCGCTACTGGCGTCGTTCCGAACGGGAATCAAAGCTAACGCTAACGCGCTTCGCAGCATTTCAACAGCAGGAGTGTGTTTGAAAATTCTGTGGTGCGGTCACTTCTGCAGTGTTGTTTACAAGTGGCCTCGTCAAAAGTAGTGGTGGGGGCGCAGAAGCGTCAATCTGGCAATACTGATAGACACCAAAATGGCTACCGTTGTTCACTTGCGTGCCTCAGTGACGGCACTCTGTATCTTATGTAGCGACACTAGTTTATTCCACATAGCAACAATGTGTGGCGAAAACTTTGGCGTACATAGGCGTACATGTATGTACAATGGAGGGCCACTCTTAGCTTCAGCTTTGTCGGCACAAGCCACGAAAAGCAGTTACCACGGAAGGTGCCGGATTTGGCGACCCTGGTGACCCATCTCCCCTCTCCCTACTTGTTCGTACGTTCTGTATCCGCTTTCCTCCTCACTCTTTCTCCTTTTCCACCCTCCCGCAATCTCTTCACTCTAGCGCTGCTCCCTGTCTCGTGGCTGCTTTCATTGCACTCTATTTACTGACCGCGTAATTTATTTCCCAATAAGATTTCTTCGCTCTATCCGGCTCGCCTATTACACCGACGACGTCATGTAAGCCAAGGACCGACTCATAAAGGCTGCGCTTTAAAAAAGGAAAAAGATTCAGTTAACCCATAGGGTGAGGGAACAGTTTATTAGAGGGTTTAAAAGATACAGTTTAGTAGCCATGCACATAATTGTGAAAGAGCAAAAAAAAATTGCGCAGCGTGCCCTAGTGGTGAAAGGCTAACTAAACAGCACAACTGGCGGCACCTCTTCCTTTGACGGCGACCCGGTTGTTGCACTTCACAGGGATTTCCGCACTTGCCGCTGAAATTTCTCCGCCACTGGCAGGCTGAGATCATTTGGTCCGTAGGCTTTCACATCTCGCCCGAAGTGGACCGCGTTAGCACGCTCTAAAACACGCGGCAAGCGGCTTCCCGAGTTCGGCTTCTGTAGTGCGAACTCGGCGTCTGTGCTTCTGCTTCAGGCGCGGACGCACGTCAACTGGCGAGGAGAACAACACACAAGAGGCCACACCAAGAACCCTGGTTGGACGGTTCTCGAAAGTCGAGCTGGCCGTCACCGGGATGCTCCTCACGAGGCGCGCGCACACGTGCGCTCCGTATTTTTAGATGCGAAGCAGCTTATGGTCGAGCCTGTTCCCTCCGCCGTTGTGTGGGCGCCGTTCCGCGGCGTCCACACCCCCACTGCGCATGCCTGGCCAGGCACCGCTGATGATGATTGTGGCAGGATGCCCCTGGGGATTGGCCAACCAAAGAATCCATCACGAGATAGCTTCGCGTTTAATCACCGTCGTCACCCTTCCGTAGGGGAACCCTGAGTACCACACCCCCACTGCGCATGCCTGGCCAGGCACCGCTGATGATGATTGCGGCAGGATGGCCCTAGGGATTGGCCAACCAAAGAATCCATCATGAGATAGCTTCGCGTTCAACCACCGTCGTCATCCTCACGTAGGAACCCTGATTAGTACGCGAAGCATTCCTCCTCTCCTCTTCGACGCTCCTCTCCTCTCCGGCATTCCCCCTCTCTTCTCCGAAGCTCCTCTCCTCTGCGAGATCCGCAACGAATGGCAACACATGCGGCTCCGCGCGCGATAATGCGAAGCAGCTCAGGGTTAGAGACGCGACGGTAGCCGCTGCATACTCCACTGGGGGCGCCACTGCAGCTCCGCGGTATAAATGACGCGCGCGTGCGCTCCGCTCCCCTCATTCTCCTCCCGCAACGCCGCGATCAAACTGAAAACTAATGGGAACTTGAATCGACCCCATGGCTGCTTCGCATACTACTCAGGGTTCCCCTACGGTAAGATGGTGAAATTTTTTTCCTTGGTATTTCTTTCTGGTAACGCTGGACGTCGCAACTAAAAGCTTAAACAGCTTTGCTGTTAAAAAGAACGCCGTTTCTTATGAGGCTTTCATGGACAACGGCAAAGCACAAAGAATGTGTTATGCAGCCTTCAGCCGCAAACAGAGGAGTTCGAGTGGTGAGAGAAGAAAGAGAGCACTGGCAGGCGGACTTTCCATCCCGATATCAACTGCTATAGTGTTCACGCCATCGAAGAGTTACACTTTTCCATACTCTCCCGTTCTTCCTAATGAATGTGTCCTCTGATCCTTGTTTAAACTGAAGTTCAAGACAAAGTTAGATGAATAAAACCTACTGCAATATTTGCTGCATAAGAATACAAGGTATCAAAAGTCTGCAGTGTTGTTATTCGTCCATACGCCGTCTCGATCTCGCTAAGTAGTACTCTGGACGATGCTGGGGAAGGAATATCTGGAAAATGGCTGATGTTTACTCACGTTCAGGTAAAACGAAGCCACGGTCTGCGAAGAAAGGATCCCGAAGAAGGGAAAGAGGAAGACGGGCATGAGAGACGTGGCAGGAAGCGGGATCACTTCAGTCGACCAGTAGGAGGCCATCCAGAGGAGAACGTAGGCGTACCAGCCAGCCTGGTTTGGGAGTGAAGAGAAGAAAGGAGACGAGCTGAAAACTGCGCTTTCCCCACGCAACCAAACTGAGAACTAGGCTTCTTGAAAATCATGTACGTAAGGAATTGTAGAAACACATTGTTGGGTGAGTTGGTGCATCTAAAAGTGGTAGTGACAGCGATTTTTCGTGTAATATTAGGGGCGACGTCCCTTATGGGCACGGGCTGTAGGCGTCTCCGGTCGTCGTCATCGTAAATAGTATCGTGTGACCATGGTACTAAAACTCCGGGCCACTCGTTTTCTATCGCCTCATGCTAAAACATAACGCGTCCTAACTGAACACACCAGGACCGTCGTTACTTACTTACTTACCTAATTACTAACTTACGGGAAAGCACAGCCATTTAACCTAACTCTCCATGCCGAAAGAATTCCTCACAGCGCACGCGTACGATTACTGCTGGGGCTAAACAGTTTGCCGAGTCGCATTTCATAATTTCTTCCTATTCTTGCCTTAACGTTTCTGTTATTGTTGTTTTCCCTTCCCGTCATCCTCATAAAAACGTAAGTCGCTGTGTTCGTCCCTTCTTTAGGTGATGCTCCATTGGGGGATCTTGATAACTAACAAACAAACAAGCGAACTAGCTAACAAAGTAACTTTTTAACTAAATAATTAAACAACTAACGAAGTAACCAACGAACTAACTAACTAAATAAATAAATAATGTGATGATCACGACGATGATGATGATACTCCTTGCAAGCTTTGGGAAAATAGGCGCTCATTTGACCTTACCGTGTGGGATTTATGCGAAGTTCACGCAGAGAACGACTGCTAGCATCAGGCTCAGAACTCCAAAGACGGTAAATTGTTCCACAAAAATACGCCGAACGCTCGCAAAACGTTTACGGCGATTAATCTATCGGTCACCATACCAGGCAATTCCTTGATACTATTATTGAATATCGTCGCCATTTTGAACTAATGATATTAATGCAGAAACTTGGAGGCTCAGTAAAAAGGTTCAACTGCAGTTGAGAACGACTCAGTGAGCAATGTAACGGACGATGATAGGTGTAACACTAAGGGACAAGAAGAGAGCGTAGTGGGTCAGGGAACAAAGGCGTGTTAAGGACATATTAGTAGAAATTAAGAAGAAGAAGAAATGGACGTGTGCAGGGCATGTAACGCGAAGTCAAGATAACCGTTGGTCATTAAGGGTAACAGAGTGGATCCCTAGAGAAGGCAAGCGTGGAAGGGGGCGGCAAAAAGTTAGATGGCCAGATGAGATAAAGAAGTTTGCGGGGATAAATTGGCCGCAGTTAGCACAGGACCGCGATAATTGGAGATCCATGGGCGAGAGAGGCATTGCCCTGCAGTGGCCGTAGATTGGCTGATGATGTTAATGATAATAATAATGTTCAATTCGTTTTTAAACAAAGGAGCGCAATTGGCTTATGTGGTGTATCTGGATCTCCAACGTAAATTTTTCGCTCAAGAAAACGCCGTTTTCTTTTAATATCGTTAAAGCAACCCTTTCCTTGGCTAAGTTTCCTGAAATTTTGTTCTGCGAAGCCAAAAAATGCCTTGCGGTAAAATCAACTTCATTACGAATGTTTAGCAAGAAACGCCTTTAAATCTTGCTCCATCAAAACGTCCCAAAACAGTTATTTCATAATTGGCCGCAAATACTGCTCGATCACTACCCCTAATTCCATTCACTTTTCGCGACGGGTTATTTCGCTGTGAAGTTGCAAACGTGTCAGTATTGCCGACTAGGGCCAAAGCACCTGCTTTTACGAGGAGAAGTGCGATTGCAGAAAACGGCTTTAACTGTATGTTTATCAAAACTTTCCAGCAAACATTGCATCACAGTTGGCCTCTAAGAAGACTGTATTATTACGCTGGGTTTCATTGCTTCTCATGAATATTAATTTCAAAATAAAGGGGTCAACCTTTTCTTTCTGATTCTGCGACATTTGTGTGACGTGCGCTAAACAGCTTCGCTGGTGGCTCATCATTTTTGCCGGAACGAATTGCTTAAAGCCTACAACATGAAAAACTCCATTATGCTGAATGTGCCGCGCAATGCGGGGCATAAAAGACATATTAACAAATAACTCTGAGGCTGGAAAAATTCTACAGATAACGATGACCTTTTCATTCACGCCTCGTTTTCACCCTCATTTGCGCCAAAAAGGTCGCCCCATTAGTTGGTAGGAAACCTGCCATCAGAAAGTTCCTTGAGTAGACCACGGATTAAGGCTGATCACTATCCCGACCATTACAAATTAGAGGGATATACAATATCATCAATTTCGACGTTGGGAGCCGAAAGCTCCCGAGCAGGCATGAAAACTCTGCGACGCCCTCTACGCGTTACGGTTTCTCTCAGTGTGCGATTCCAACCATGACTACCAACCCTGTCTCAACCGCAGTGTAAACCTTTCACTGCCCCGTGAACGGGAAGAGTCGAGGCAGCTGGAAGGAACAGTAGTCGCTACAAGGCATGAGAAAGGTTACTTTAAAACTTGGGCTGTCTTACTCCTTCGTGTGTTTCTTTGAATAAAAATGTTTAGCCATGCGAGGCGGACTGGTTTGACACCATCACCCAGGACGTACATACGGCGCCAAGCCCCGTTTAAGTCTGTGCGCTGTTGCTTTTCATTAGCAGGGACACACAACAGCGAAACGACAATAATACCTGAAAAATATAGACCCCATCTGTTTTAAAAAAGCCTGAACTCCCTAAAAACATTGTGTAAGTAGAGGTACAAAATGTCGTGCTCCCATATTTTGTTTAGTGACATACAAGCACAGTCCTCTTCACTTTACACCCCTACTTCTCAAGATTCGTAATTCTCCGTGGCTGAGCTGCATGTATTCTTGCTTGATTGGTTGTAGGGTTTAACGCGCCGACGCAACGCAGGCGATGAGGCGCGCCGTAGTGGATGGCTGCGGATTAATTTTCGCCAGCTGGGGATCTTTAACGTGCGCCGAAATCTCGTACACACGGGCGTTATTGCTTTTCGCCTCCATCGGAAAAGCGGACGCCGCGGCCAGGAATTGAACCCGCGACCTCATGCTCAGCAGCACAACGCCTTAGCCACTGAGCCACTGCGGCGGGTCTGCATCTATTCTCCGCACGTGAGGTCACATTTTGCCCTATGGGCTGCTCTCCGCCTTTCGTTCCGATACCATCCGTTTTGGACGGTCAACAGTGCCGCATTTTTTTTTAGTTTGGGTTTCGAGTTTTAAACGTCATTAGCAAAAATAACAACATACCTTTCCCCCGATGCCTGCTGCCACCGGGAGCAAGATGATTGGAACTCCGATGACATAGCAGAGGCGCCAGGACTTCCTCAATGCCACGAAGGTAGACCCCATCTTCCGCCAATTCCGTGCTGAAAGTGTCCATCCCGAAATAGTCGGAAGACCACAATCAGATTAGGGCCGCACCTTCTTTAGGTCCCCTTCACCGCAGAAGTGACTTAATAGCAATCTCGCCCAACCGGCAGGCCATGAAAAAAGCGAGTAGAAACATCGCCGAAAAGAATTGTTTTTCGAAGAACAAGTCAACGTGAGTGCGAAAACAGCAAAAACAAAAACGTGCCACAATTCCAAACAAAATTTGTCTCGGTAGTGAATAGTTGCTGCCCGTAATGTTACAGCGGACAGTCACGTCTGCGAAACTCGGTATCAAAATTTCTTAATTTTAAACCTGTAATTACGCACAAAAAAGCCCGCCACCTCGATGACCGTAGTGTGAAACGGCTTTAACAACAAAGTCCTCGAACCAAACTCTTTTTTTTTTCTTCTTTTGCTGGAAGGGAACTACAACTGAGCCCTTATTTTTTACCAGGCCATGCCCGAAATGGCGGTGAGGCAGAGCAACTAAGAAGAACGGTGACGGATTCAATGGGTTCGATACCGCTTTACACGTAATCGGCGGTCAGTGTCATTTGTGGTCTCTCTCTTCCGTGCAGCGCCCACCTCGGAAACGGACAGGCATTTTTTGCTCGGTTATAAAACACATTTTTTTCGGTTATGAATGGAGAAATATGTTGCCGCTGGTTCCGCGCGCACAGCGCAAGGTTGCCAAATATCAAAATCCTGCGCAAAATGACTTCTGCGCATATTTGGTCGGTTGTGTATGTTTTTTCAATCGAATTAGTCTGCTAAATTATTTCGCTGCTTGTATGCGTTCCTGTTCGGCCGGTTCTTCCGGTGTCTTCAAATACGGTGGATCGGCGTGGTCGGCCACGCGTCGCATAGTGCTCACGCTATGGAACACCTCGTGCTATGGAACGATTATGCAGCAGAGTAGATTTTGTAATCTAGTAATCGGTTTTCTCTCAAGGATTGTTAAAGTACACTAAACAAAGAGATAAGTATTTGCCTTATTAAAAGAAACGCGGTAGCTGACCTTTGCGGAAATTCCCCGAACGCACAAAACGCGAAAATTGGCCTTTGCAACCAGCAAGTGACCTACCGAGGAATCGAGCAAGCGTCTGGTTCACAGGTTGACCACCAGAGGCAGAATACAGAAGGAACAATCCATAAATACGCCAGTTAGGTGACCGTGTCCCTGTCATGTATCTCAAACTAACTCACTTCCTTTCCACTGATGATTTCATACCATCCCCGGAAGACAAAAACCACGTACCCTTCACAACAATTATTAACTGTATCGACCACAAACGTTTTTAAAATCAAAGACGTTTCGGCTCTCATAGGGGAGTCGTAACGTCTTTGTATATTGTAAACTATTATGGTCGGTGTCAGTTGTTAATTGTTGTCGTGTGTTTTCCCCACCCGACGCCCTTCCCTCCAACTTCTGATTTCACTTAAAGTACGTACGCGTGCAAAAAATGGCCTCGCATCTGATCGGTTTGTTGAAAATGTCGCCGAAAGACGATAGCCGACTGGCGCCCCTGCCAAGTATATGCCTCCCTTCTCTTTCCCTCTCCCCTCCCATGCTGTTCCTCTCGTGTTTCATTCCTCCCAAGATAACACTGTGGAGCTTTGGTCAAGTGAATTTAAATTTACGGCGTTCCACAGCTCCAAGTCGGGTTCCTCGATGCCGTAGCCATACAGAGGAGACGCGCGTGAATCGGCGCACCATACTACAACGTTTATAGAACCCGTAGCACTACCCCAGCAACGTTCCAAGCAGAACGTGGAACCTACCTAGTGAATCCTTTCGTTACTGTTGAGGTTTGATTTCTAAATGCCACCAGGAGCTATAGTAGCGCGGGAAACAGCAGCCGACGGTTTCTGCAGTTGTAGTATTTCATTTGCTCTCGCAAAAACCAAGCATCCATCAATTTTTAATGAAGAAAACTGTGAATATCACTTAAGCATTGATTTTCTGCCTTATATTTTTGTAATGTCTTGTTCTTGTTCAAAAATGTTGATAAGTATGAACATTGACACCGGACTTAGACGTTGAGATTTGGCTGTGGGTATATAAGACTACTGCGCAGCTTCGGTTTCACGTTGGTCAGGTGCGTAAATCTAGTCACAGACAGAAACACAGACATACTGACAGACTAAAATTTCTGCATTTAGGTAGCCCAAGAAAGACTGTCGTCTTTAATAACTGGGAGCAAGAGGACGTGAGAAGAATGTGCTTTGCCTGCACCCCCCGTACTCTCAGCCGGTTCGCACGATTCTTCACTTGCCGACCCGCTCGTCGATGGTGTTGGAAACTTCGGAAAGCTGCACGTTTCGCACCTTCTGGCTGCATGGCAGCGCAACCATGAGTATTTTAACACCGTACTATTATATACCTTAACTCTTTCGTTACCACGCCTATTCAAATCGATCACCGGTGATCGATGATTTATATTGCCTATTTCGACATGTTGTAGTCGTTTCTCGTACACCTAATGCAGCCAGTGATTAGTCTAGGCATTGCCCTTTTAGAATCAGTTTAAATTTTCCCGCTCCGGCGACATTGAGATTTTTGGCGGCGTTTTTTGCGAGCTGAGGTGCGCGTGTTTTTGACGAAGGGGGCGTGGCGGCTGCACTTGAGAAAAAAGGATGCAGGTCGTGGTTAGGCTGCATTACCATAATATTTTTTTTTTGTCAAAAGGCTCCTGGCAAGTCAAATACCAAATAATGGGATCAGCTTTGTAATCCGACAGCGTTGAGAGGTGATAATTACTTAAAAATGGCCCCAGCTATTCACTAATGATCTTTGGTTCGGACAAAGGGCAGCTTTATTCTCCCAAAGCTTATTTCTGATGGTCCCCCGCATGTCTAGCAAGTGTGCCTGACATTTTCAACCAGTTTCCAGCAGTTTCGGTTTCGTTTTCGCATTGCGAAATTCATATTTGGTGCTACTACGCAGTTACCCAACTACAAGCTCATTTGCCATGGCGCCTCCGTTGCCCGCTACTGCTCCTCAAAACAAGCATGCCGTTCGTGCTTCCACTTTATCTACGCCTTGCTTCTGCGATAAGAGCTTCCGCTGAAAGTCAAACGATAACACCAAGTCATCGGGTATCAGTTCAGACGACGAGAACGCTTCCAATTGGCCTTGAACACCGCCAGCTGTTCACCGGCTAGTTTCGGTTTCATACGGGGGTATTTCCGGAAGTCTAGTGTCGCTTCTTAGTAGTACTGTTTATTCTGACAAAGTCTCCAACAGCCTTGTATTTGTTTCTTTTCAAAACTGTTAGGTGGCGCTGCAATGTAGTAGGCTCGTAGTGCTGAACTCGCTTCACAGCCCGACGGCGGCTTGGTGAAAGCTTGCTGGGCATGATTCTAGCGCATCGTACCTTATTCCTGCAAGCAGGGCTACCATAATGAGTCAGAACATGATAATAAAACGCAAATGAAAGTTCTGACTGATGAGCGATCATCAGAACGTGAACAAGCATGCACCAAAGAGTTTGGTTCTCAACTCCAAGCGGATTTTTTCACATCACGTGCTTGCCTTCAATATTGTGCTGGTCATAATCATTGACAAGGTGTTTTTACATCAATTGGAGGCTAATTTAGGCCTTTAATCACGTCAAACCACCAGATTTCTTCTAGAGAACTATCCAAAATAGCAAAACTTGAAATAGGGGTTGGGCTTCACCACATGGCATGGGCACCACGTGGGCTAACATTTTCTTTTATATCTGACAAATTGTACTGCGCAACTCAATTTTTTTTCTAGGACCGGTTTTTGAAATGTCTACCTACAAAATGTATATTCTAAATTTTTTCTACTACACGTGGTTTATTATACACAACTTACTTTTTTCTTTTTTCTTCGACGCGCGGACAAAAATTTCGAATTCGATAATTTTTTTCGGAATCATTATTTAGGAAAACATTAATAAAACTGGTGTCGTTGGAAAGCGCGTGGAATAATCTGCATTTTATGTCACTGCAATGTGTGCCTAACCAATATGTATAGCACAAAAAAATGTTTTGTTAGACCCTTCAAAATTGGTCAATTTCCCGCGGTAACGAAAGAGTTAAGATTGTTATGAATGTGATGATGAGTCCGACAGTTAGCACGCACAATTCAACCATGTTACGGTACGGCAAAGCACATATCGTAAAAAAGATGTTACCCTATTTCCGCTTAGGGAATTGCGGCTAAGAATAGCTTTTACCGGAAACCGGAAGTAAGAAATTAAAAGGCGAATTTCACTTACTTCTCAATCTAATGCCGTCGCCGGACGTCGCATCCGCAGTTGAAGGTGGAGATGTTTTCACAAGAAAGATTCCCTACACCATCGCGTTGGTGCTGCAGAAAACATATGCTTTCTCGATCGTCGCTACCTTGAAACGTAGCACGTAGCGTTCAGTAGATTAGGAACGTAAAATAAGAGCAGAAAATGAGCGGAAAATGAGGAAATATTGCGCTTGCGCAGTAGATATTCAGCATCGAAATATTTCTGAGAAGCATAGGTGTAGCTACGCCTGTACGGCCAGCAAATGTTGTCGTTGGGAACTGCGATAGCGGGGCAAATAAGACTCCTTAACGTCGGCGAACAATTTTTGCAAAGGCAGCTCCAGATCGTTAACAACACGGGTCACGTACAGGCACTAGTTTCGTCTTGCCTGGCAAGCCGGCTGCATATTGATCATGGCGCGCTAGCAAAAAGCGGTTCTACCACGTGCCTAAACGGCCGTGACTGGCACAGAGCGCAATGAACAACACGTAAGAAAACAAATCATTTATTTATGCCTGCAGGGCACACCGCGTTTCTTTGAGGTCGTCGCAATTGTATGTCATTGGCGGAGCTACTTAGTCTGGGTGCCAATATCCCTCGTTCATTGGCGTTGAGAATTGCAATGTGTCGCGGATTTTGCCGCGAATTCCTGTTTCTTTTCTGCTCATGATGCTTGACAGAACAGGTGATAGGGTACACGTTGCCCCGGCAGGCGCCTAGTTTAAGGGCGCGGGTTCCGTTTGTTTGTTCTATTTCTTTGATTTGCGCCTTCTTTGCCGTTATAGCAACAAAGATGGAGTAAACGTCGTTGCGGCAGCGAAGAAGAAACAAATCGGTTGCAATATTGGACTTAAACCGTCGTGATGGTCGTAAAGATTGCGTAACGCTTCGCTACCTGCAAGTCGTACGAGTTAGTGTGAGCTTCCCTCATTTTTTCCCTCACGATTTTCTGTCTCTCACAGTCGGCGTGCTTCAAACATATATACCTAAGACTTTCGTCGTAAAAATTGGGCTTCGTGATTGCTGAGACTTGGGCACGCAGTTTTAAAGTACGGAGCGAGAAAGACGAGGGTACGCAAGAAACAATAAATGAACAGGCAAACCACATCGCACTTAAGATGCTACTCCTTCTTATTCGTCAGTGCAATGTTTTGTTTTGTCTATTGCACACAACTGGTTGTTCAGAAAGTCGGAGGACGGAAAATCGGATGAGTTGGTTAATATATGCTGGGTACATTGTACTAGCGCTGTAGGACGGAACACAGAACAAGAATAAAAACGCCCCGTTTTTGTCTTTTTCCTTCGTTCCGTCCTGTAGCGGGTATACAATGAACCCGGCAAACTTTGGGCCTATGAGAAATAAACTGCGTTTCTAAGACATTTGTTTAAAAACATAGAGGCTCCGTACTAGCTAAGATGCAAATCTTGACTCCAAAACCATCGCGGAATGGTGAGGCAATTTAATAAGAAAACACTTAAATGTTCGCAACACCCAATTGTCCAAGTGTCCGTTAATTCCACAACAATTCAATACGCAAGGATTTGCACTATAACACGATGGTGGCTTTCTGCAACTCGCTGGAAACCGAAACGTTGGGTTGGAAAGGGTAGGTTTCAGTACTGCGACGGTCACAAGCTTCAGCTTTGCATTTTTCCAGCAAAATTTACAGTACAACCCTTCATTTAGCAGCCGGCGCCATCCCCTGATGCTGCAGCAGTAACGCCGAAGGACCTGCAGCTCCCTCAAACGATTATAGGCCGTATTTGTAGCCTTTGCCCAGCTGTTCTTGGGGAAAAAGACACTCCTCTCGGTTTACCAAGAAAACGTTCCAACGCATCAAGTTCAGCAAAAGCAAGCATGGTAATGCAAACGATTGGGCCAAGAAGAACTGACAAGCTAAAAAAACCTAATGGCATGTTAAACGCGACGAGCACCAAAACAAACGCCTATTCATACCTGCGTTTTCTTTTCATCAGTGACGCCCGTTAACACATTTTTTCGCTTTACTAAAAAAAAATGAAAAAAAGAAATGATTGGAATGACCACTTCTGGAATGACTAATGAGAGATTCTAATTACATCCTGTTATTATTGCGGCAGGGCAAAATGAAAGCTTCGCCAGGCTCACAATGAATATCTCGCGCCGAGAAGGGTTTACTCAAAGAGCGAGAAGGGATTTATTAAGGGAACAAAAGAGGTCATCGTTGCATAATCGCAGGCAAGCTTCTCGATATGGCTGGTGAAAATATACTTTAGAATATAAATACGAAAGCAGAACACACTGTTAAGCAAAGGGGAGCAAGATTGAAACCAAACACGACCGGTAGTCTTCGCGGGCAACTGTTCATCTTCAAGTGGAGTAACTGTGGCAGTGTGGGGGTCGTGTGCACAAATTTGGACTAACCTTTCGTCCCCACCGATCTATAAAGACCCACGGGAAGCCGAAACGCAACATTGAGTCTCGTTGATGCGTCACTAATCCCCTCTAATGGCGTCATCGTCGTTGCCATTCGGCGCAAATATGTCTGTGTACAGTATGACACTTACAAAACAGAAGTCATTACAATCAGAAGGTATTTAATTTTGTGCCATGGGAGAAAATATCAATCTAATTGTAATAAAAGTGCCTAGGCTAATTCAAGCGGCGGCTAATGGTAAGGAGCATTGAAGCGCGATGGGCAAACGCTTCTTGGTGAGGTTATGTTAATACGCTGTGCTGCATAGGATTTGCGCGAGGATATAAGATTTCAAGCGCGTCTACAGTGAGACCAATGTTTAAAAATAGCAAACCTTGATCCCTAAGTGTAGTGAATATGTACGTGATTACAGACGTGAAAAACGCATTACTTGCTGATGACAACTACAAGTTAAAACTGCGCGCTACAGCTAAGCGACTTTATTAAAGTTAGCTTTTACGCTCTGTACACAATTGCCTTGCGCCCCAAAAGCTATTAATGCGGCAACTGCTGTAAGACCCAGTTGCATTTCCCAGTTCCGATCGCCTAGCAACGCTAACATGAAGAGTTCGGGCTAAGCAACACAGAATTCGGTTTCGCCTATACAGGAAAATATGGCCCGCTTCCCTATTCTTGAAATCACGCAGACGACCGCTTTCTTATACGATATCGGTAGCACTCAACGGGAGCGAACACTAAGAATATACTTAGTTGGCGCTAATTTGTGCCGAAACAAATGGGCCCTCCGATCACCCAGCCTTCCATCGCAACTAGGCGACGACATGATTGTTTTTTACGAGAAAAAACTATGGTTGTGAGGCTCTGCCTAGAATCGATATGAGCAACAGTCCCTAGCGTAAGCAAAGCGCACATCATGGTCACGAAGACTCGCACTGATAGAAATTCAAAAACCAGCAGCAATGAGTCGTCGCTTTGTGCAACGTACTGCACGCTTTACGCTTCAATATACAATAGAAGGTGACGGCTGTGTGAATGAGGGCTTAGCCCTCATTAACATAGCCGTCACCTTCTCTGTCACGGCACCGTCACATCAAGAAACCGCGAGGGATACGTAAACGGAGTATCGTTCGTTCTGGAGCTCTCCGTCAGTTTACAGGGTCCTCTGCTTAGTGATAAGTTTAGCCTAGAAATGAGTGGGCTTAATCTGAAAAGTAAAAGAAATGGGTTGGATTTTTACGTGCGCCCACTTTTCGCTAAATTTATCAATAAAAATTTGTTTTCCGGTTGAGCTGGTTTGCCACGGCCGTGGTCCCGTCGCGTTGACGGAACGAAAACGTAGAACTCGGCTTCCCGTCAGCGTCGCACCATTTTCGGCAACAAATCGCCCGAGAAACCGTCGCCCATGACGGAAGACTGACGTGACGGTGACGTGATGACCGGCTGTGTGAATGAGGGCTGAGGCTGCACGAGCACGTTGCACTCTACTGGTGCCTGTCAAACTGCACGGTTTTATTCCGTGGAATTGGCGTGTTCGCTTGAGCTCTTAACTACTTGTTTATTAATGCGAAAATGCCAGAATTCACTTCGTGTTACGTGTTTGTAGAAAGTATTGTAACTGAGAGAAATCGATGATTACACCAAGCCTGAAAAAAAAAAAAAACAGTGCCATCCCACTCCGTCAAGGTGGAGGATTAGCGAAGCTGGGCGCAGTCCAAGGAGTGAATGTAACAAAGCGCGTAGCTTGAAATTTGCGCTTCAGCGTACTTGTTATTCACCGTACTTGTTATTCACCTATTCAAGTAGCATTTCTATTTCAGGCGACAGACATGATTCTCTTTGTATCCCTCCTGCAAAAGACCATGCATTAGGAGCAGGCGGGCATCCCACAATATTTATAACTCCACTTCGAACTACGTAATTAAGTAAAGTAAATAAATCTCGGTACATTTATAGCATCCTCTTAGTGACCAATTGCCTGATAATTTGTTTGGGGATAGCTTTAAATAAGTAAGAGTTACAAGCGTTTTCTCTTAGCATACCCCCTCCGTATATGGTCATGAATTGGCAGCAGATGGGCATTCCGTAGCGTGTACCACTTTTATGTGAACACTTTATAACAAGTCAATATTGCAGCGTCGTGTTAGGGGCTAGTTTCGGAATAGTTCTTGTGATATATACATTTCGTTAAGAGCTACGTAGCGATTTACATGGCTGTGGATCGAGCGCGTGCGATTGTGTGTCAACATGACTTCCGTTTCACACTAATAGGGAAACCGAGACATATAAGCTTAATACCTTGGTTGCTATATTATATCGTACAGAACATTTCTCACTCTCGAAGCTACAAGTTTTATGAAACAACCACGTGACTCATCGTTGCAGTGTCGTCAATCGTCCACCCGATTGTTCGTTCGGTCCTTAAAGCTGTCATCGTAGATGCTACGCACGAAGTGCCTGGATCAAGCAGTTGACTGACCTGCTGCCTGGCGAACAAGATGTTTTTCTGATCGGGCCAGAAGGCCGAAGTTGACGATCGCCAACACATGTGTGCGCACCATTATTATGCGTACTTGTCTAAGCACACTACGCACACAGCCTCGAAGCTGTGCGCGGATCAACTTGGAAACCATGGACGCCCTTGTCGCTGAACGACGGTTATTACCCACACGCTGTCGCAAAGCTTGAAGTCTTTGAAATTAGTATCTGGGGGGTAGGCTGTGTCCCAAGTGTTGCATCCACTGTACCAAAATTAAAAAAAAATAATGTGTGGACTAAAGTTTGAGGAAACATCACAAAAGACATGCGCTGAAGTTTCCGACAGGTTTCCTAGTCTAGCGTCGGATACTCCAAGGGGAAGGAAGCGTCCTGCGAGCCAATCTCCCATTGTTGTGTCTAAATCGAGAAAACTGCTAGAATCTACGGTCGATAGAAACGTCAACACTGACATTAGTGTTCCTCTAATAAAAGCCCCAGGTGATGACGGAAGACTGGCAGAATATTACAAGAACCTGCTGTACAGCCTTCGAAACAAATACCGCAATGCACGTTTGAGGCAGCAAAAGTTTGGAATCCTTGCTTTGTGCCCACAGTCTTCGACGATCCCTCAAGTCTGTCAGTACTTTAATTACGGGAAAAGGCTGGTTCGATTCGCGAGGCGCCTCCGCGAGTCGAAAGGCTTACTAGAAAATCCCAGTCCAAGAAGAAATCGTCTCTTGAAGGCCAGTGTCAGAACGTGATAACGACTTTTTACCAAGATGATCGTATATCGTACTGCCTTCCCGGCAAAAAAGACGTCGTGAGAGGAAAAATCAAAAGCGCCTGCTTTTGTTGTTGAACCTTAAAGAAGTTTTCGTTCAGTGGGAGCAAGTAAACCCGATTCTTCAAGCGTCGCTTTCAACCTTCGTATCTTTTCGACCTCCTTGGGCGTACTTGCTGGTTCGGCTGGTACAACTTCTGTTTGTGCGTGTGAGTACCACCAGAGCGTAAAGCTGATGCTACAAGCCTTGAACATACAGGAGACAGCTTGTTCATTCATGACTATGACTGTTTGTAGTCTCAAAAATCAAGACTGCATGCTCAACGCCTGCTCCCGATATCCCGGCCTTGCGCCGCTCAAGAATTTCCTTTGAAACCACACCACCGAATTTAGATGAAATTAGGTACAAGCAGTGGGTGCGCGCTGACAAGTGTCTCGTAATGACAGTAGGTTGAGCTCCCTCGGAGTTAATGGATGAGCTCGTTGAAAAGGTGGAAAAACTTAAAAGGCGCCATTACGTTAGCAAATCGCACTTCAATTATCTTCGATGTTTGAAAGCCACCCTTGCTCCAACTGAGCCAATGGTTTTAATGGGTTTTGCCGAAAATTACAACTTCGTTGTGCAAGACGCCTCACAGTCTTACCATTAGAACGCCTCACAAGCTACGATTTACCCCATTGTTGTCTACGCTGGAAGCGATGATCACGAACCTGGTTCAAACTCTTGCTCTTGTTTTCTCCACGTTGTCGTATGTGACGCCCTGAAGCACGACAACACAGCGGTTCGTGCATTTCAACGGAATTTCCTGCACGAGCTCAGGCGAAAAAAGGAACCTAATAAGAATACATTATTTCACGGACGGTGCGGCATCGCAGTATAAAAATCAGAAAAACTTTGTAAATATCCTCTTTAAAGAAGACTTCGGAAGGAGGCAACATGGAATTTCTTTGCGACTTCTCACGGCAGGACTCCTTGTGATGGCTTAGGGGGCACGCTGAAACGGCCTGCTAGCAGAGCCAGCCTTCAGATACCGCTCGACAACCAAATATTGACGCCAAAAGACCAGCATGATTGGGTGAGCCAATCAATGAAACAGTCAACGTACTTTGGTTCCCCGGCAGTGCTGTCACAGCGGAAAGATAAAGCCTTAGCAGCCGCTACGAAACAGTTAGATGGATTCCAAGGACGCGCCAATAAAATCATTTAGCACCAAAAGGGCAAGGATGCGTCTCAGCGAAAATCACGTCGAGTTCTACCGCCGAACAAGTGTACTCAGTGCAACACTGAAACCACCCTAGTGCTCTTAAACAATGGCGTTAGTGAGAAGCCTTCCTCGATTAAAACATGGGCACTGGAAACGGCTGATATGCCTCTTTTGTTAAATTCGTCCACTAGGATATGTCGGCATAGCTTAGTAAAAGAAACAAACGTGCATTAAGGTGTTTTTTTCTTGCGACCCGAGAACATTTTCTTTATAGGTATAGGTATATGTATACGTATAGGTATACGTTGTATACGTATTAGCAAAGGATGGCCAGCGTCGCTACGGAGGAGCGTGCCGCGGAGCCGCCTGTGAGGACTCATTTTCAAAAAAATGTTTTCTCCGCAACAAGAAAAAGTATTTTTCAATTTTTTATATGCTTTAAAAATAGCATTGTGCTATCTTTTGGGCATTTTTGAAAGCCCGTACAGCGTCGGATGCTCCAAGGAAAAGGAAGCGTCCTGTGACCCAATCTCCTATTGTTGCGTGTAAATCGAGAAAACTGCTAAAATATACGGTCGATGCAAGCGTCAACACTGACATTAGTGTTCCTATAATAAAAGCACGAGGTGATGACGGAAGACTGGCAGAAAATTAAAAGAACGTGCTGTCCAGCCTTCGAAGCAAATACCGCAATGCACTTTCGAGGCAGCTAAAGCTCGGAATCCTTGCTTTGTGCCCACAATCTTGGACAATCCCCCAGGACTGTCAGTACTTTAATTGCGGGAAAAGGCTGGAAAAGGCTGGTCTTCATGATACAGAGGCTGCTTTCTTCTAACAAAGATGTTGTGCACATCCTTAGTATACCTGTAGCATAAATTGATGGGAGATTGATGCATGGCTTTTTTGGGAAGCTTATTATTGATCTACAGGCATCTGGTTTCAAGGTCATAGCACAGATATCAGACAGCAAATGGATACCCCGAAAAGCTGTCTCGTTCATTGCTAAGCTCACAAGTCTCAGCATTGTGTATCAGCATACTTCTGATCCATCACGCCATTTGTTTTTTATTTTAGACCCATTTGTTTTTTATTTTATTTTACTTTTATTTTATTTTATTTAGACCCGGTTCATTTACTTAAGTGCATTAGAAACAACTGCCTCAACCAGCGCAACACTGGGAAGGGCATGTACTTTCCTTAAACAGTAAGTGCTCACACTCCACCTAAAAATTCCCACAGCACCCTTTGAAGTGTTGTGTCAGCTGCGCGAAGTTGAGAAAAATGAGCTCGTAAAGTTAGGGCCAACACTTTCTGTCGAAAGCACTGGACCCTTCAAACTTGGAGCCTCGTCAAAACGCTAAACAAGCCCTGAAGATTTTTATCTCGTCCTATGTTGCTGCTCTTAACACAGTTTAACAGGCACATGAAACATCCGTATACATTTACGCCATTTTAACGTGGCGGAATGTAGTTTATGTAAAGACACCGAGGAAAGGACAGCGACTTCGAAATGAGTTTCAAGGCACAATAACATCGTCCTCTTGTCCTAAGCTCGAATATCTGAGCACTGTAGTTAACTGGCTCGACCACTGGCAGAGCCTCAAACACCATAATGGCTGCCTGATGCCTGAAACAACTTTCTGCTTTGAGTCATACTACTCACGCCTTGCGCGAGCTGGTCATATATTGCTTGGAAGAACTTCATTTCAGTTACGTTTTTAGAGAGCAAGTTTCAAAGCGATAGCCTTGCGGATCGGTTCGGTAAATACTGGCAGTCGTCAGGAGCCAACTACCATGTGTCCATGTGGCCAAATACACGAGTCGGACACGAAACTGAATTTGCAAAAAGTCCCAGAATTCCACGAGTTCGACCAGTTGGACATGCTGCCAGCATCAAATGTTTCGGAGGTAGATGTGCAGTCATTGCAGCGCCAGTTTCGTGTCTCAGTGACAGATTCTGAGATTGAGGAAAAAGCTTCGAGGCTACCAGCGGTAACTGATGCTGCTGGCTACTGCGCCAACGCTGCTTTTAAGAAGCTAACATGCACACCATGTAGGAAAAACCTGGGTCTGCAAGATGTAGATTTAGATAACGCAGAAAATGCACTAAATGCAAATATGTCTGTGGGCGACCTGAAGTTTCCATTAACTTCTGTTGGTAATGCTGTGCTTTTCACAGAAATTGCCGTGGACAAGCTCAGGGCTCCAGAGCATTCCGCGCAGTTTTTCAGTCTTCCTAGGCAGAAGGACGCACTTGTGGAGCTTGTATTTTCAACCCTTGAAGACATGGAGGGCCTAGATACGTGTAATTTTGGTCACACACCAGAGGAGGGGATGCAGTTTCTCGTGAGTGCTGCAGTGAACACACTATTAAACAACTTGTGCCGCAGAGAAAATGATAAATTGTCCCATGCCAAGAGTGAACGAAGTGTAAAACCGTTGAAGGCTTGAGAAATGCTACCCTTTCGTTATTTAGTATTTAGGTAGTCCGATTTTATTAGGTGCATGTATTTCTTGTACACCGCTTTGCTTGTTTGGTATGCCGTTTTGCCTGTTTTTCTAATTCATGTGTGATGCATTTTGTTTGTGGTTGTTACATCTTCTTCTTCAAAAAAATGCTTGATTGATTGATTGATTGATTGATTGATTGATTGATTAATTGATTGATTGATTGATTGATTGATTGATTGATTGATTGATTGATTGATTGATTGATTGATCGATCGATCGAATGATTATAGGGTTTAAAGCGCCGACGCTACTCAGGGGATGTGGTGCGCCATAGGGGAGGGCTCCGGATTAATCTTGACCCCCTGGGGATCTTTAACGTGCGCCGAAATGTCGAACACACGGGCGTTATTGCTTTTTGCCCCCATCAAAAAGCGGCCGCCGTGGCCGGGTATAGAACCCGCGTCCTCGTGCTGAGCAGCACAATGTCTTAGCCACTGAGCCACCGCGGCGGGTGTCTTCTTCAAAAAACGAACCTTCAAATAAATTTGGAAGACAAACTGAGAAATAAATGTACATTTCATGCTATTTTTCGAGCCTCAATTTGGTTTGTGTTCATGAAATGAGTTTATTCCGGGCCTTCAAAATGTTCTTTTGCTCTTCAGCTCCCCAGAAGAGGTGCTGTGACAATGAACACTGCCCATCACGTATGCAAAAATGATCTAATAGCGTATAGAGCAAAAGAGTGCTGGCCAGGCCCTTTTAAGGATAATTACACAATGGATGCAAGTAAGTATGCGGGTTTTATTTATTTATGTATTTACCCTAGGGCCCATGTGGACATTACATTGGGGGGAAATGAGTTGAAAGCCGACACAACGTACAATATTGTAAGAAGAAAAGAATCAACCCAACAAAAGTGATATTAGAATATCATAAATGCACAAAAAGTATACAATTTCAAAATAAAGCGTGTAACATTATATCCAAAAAACAAGAAGTGTAAAAGTGACAGAAAACCTGGTATTAGGCAAGCAGGAACACACATTTACAGCCTGTATAAGATGAGCATGATGAAGGCAAGTTACAGGGTATTTTGAATCGCTAAAAAAGCGAGGAGTGCAGTTTGAAAAGAAGAGGCGTCTGCTTGGTCCACTGGGCTACTAGATAAATAATTCATTTCATTGACTGCTGGTACAAAGGGTGAGTTCTGATATTTGTTTGTTCGGGCAAAAATTGGGCAAACTTTGTGAGCGTGGTCGGTGCGTGCGGACGTGTAGGGTGCCGGGAGGATAAATTTGCGAGCGAATGGTGTTGGATGATGGTACAGAGTATGGAAAAAAGTTATTCTTGAAAACTTCCTGCGTTGGGTGAGAGGGGGAGATTAACTTCGTCCTTCAAGGCAGATACACTGTGGTATCTTGAGTACGATGATAGAATGAAGCGCGCGGCCTTGTTCTGTACGGATTCAAGCACGTTGTACGGTGTAGATGACCGATGATTTGCGTGTATTCTAGTGAAGAGCGGATAAGAGTATTATACGCGTGAAGCTGTGTCTCTGAATTAGCCAAATAAAGGCGACGCTTTAGCTCGCCGTGCTTTTTACACGCCTTTGATGGGATTTTTTCTCTATGGGGAGCCCATTTTAAATCGGACGTGAATGTAACTCCAAGATATGTGAAGGATGAAACTGATTCAATTTTGGCATTGTCGATTAAGTAATTATAAGTTTCTGATCTTGTCATAGAAAAAAATTGCACATGCTTAGTTTTTTCAACGTTTATTTTCATCAGCCATTTTTCGCACCATTCAGTTAGAGTAAATAAATCATTCTGGAGTGTAGAAACGTCATCGGAAGTTACTATTTCTCTATAAAAACACAGTCGTCAGCAAAGAGACGGATTGACGAGGAAATGTTACATGTGAGGCCGTTTATATAAATAAGAAATAGTAAAGGGCCTAGTACAAACTCTTGGGGGACTCCTGATGAGACACCCACAGGGTTAGAAACATGGTCGTTTATTCTTACAGATTGCCAATGGTTCATTAAAAAAACTGCGAATCCAGTGGGTTGTTTTGTCATCCAGATTAAGGTCACAAATTTTAAGCATCAGACGCTGATGTGGAACCCGATGGAAAGCCTTAGACAAATGGACAAAAATGGCATCGGTACAAAGCAACCAGTGCTGCGAAACGTGGAGATCAGTTACCAGCTCAAAACGTTGTGTCTGACATGAGAAATGTTTCCTAAATCCATGTTTAATGCTAATGAAGAAGTTATTCTGGTTAAGGTGGGTTACAACATGCGTGAAAAACTATGTTATAGCAACTTGCAGCTGATTGAAGTAAGTTAAATAGGCCTATAGCTAAGGAGATCAGACCGGTCGCCAGATTTGAAAAATGGTAGGGTATGGGCAAATTTCCAATCGTCCGGCAAGCAACCTGAATCTAGGGATTGCTGAAATAACAACCAAAGCAGGTAAGCTGAGTAAGAAGAAGTTATTTTCAAGAGCTTTGCTGTTTTACCGTCAGGTCCGGGGCTAGTCATAGAAGCTAGGTGGTCGATAGCGCATGGGCTGTGATTACAATGGCCGCGAAACTAGAAGCTATGCTTGGTTGCGACAGGTCCAAAAAGCCATTTAAAGGCAGCTCGGTAGTGAAAACTTGGGCAAAGGCTCTGTTAAATTCTTCGGCACATTCTTTCAAGGATAACTTATCCCTGTTTTCATTGGTTAGGACGGGTCCCGTGTTTTGTTCTTAATAATAATTGGGAGCGTAACATCAAAATACTTATGTTTTGCCTCACGTATTGTTTGTTCAGTTAAAGTAGAAATCTGTTTGTAATTCTGCCTGTCATCAGGATCGTTGGTTCGGATTGACTTTCTGTTGGCCCTTTTTTCCTGTTTAAAATCCGTTTGACATCACGGGTAAACCATGGGTCGTTCGTCCTAGAGCTTCTTCCCTTTTTTGGAACCCAAGATTCTTGTATTTCTTTTAGCTTGTCGCGAAATATACACTAGTTTTCATTTATTGTACGATCCCGCAACCCAGCAATTCCCGGTCGCGGCGGCCGCTTTTCTGGTGGAGGCGACAAGCAAGAACGTTCGTGTGTACAAGATTTTGGCGCACGTTAAAGTTCTCCAGGTACTGTAGACATACTGTACTGTACTGTAGGAACACTGTACTGTAGGTACTGTAGGAACTGTAGGAACTCCAGGTACTGTAGGAACACTGTAGACATAACAACCGTACCATATACAGACCTCAAGCCACACATAAGACAACACTTGCGTAGAACATGGCAAACACACTGGAGTGAACAGACAGACAAGTTACACGCTATAAAACCACGCTTGGGACCATACACCACTGACACACGCAACAGACACACAGAAGTCGCCTTGGGTAGGCTGCGGATAGGGCACACCCATGCAACGCACTCGTATCTGCTGACGGGATCTTCTAGACCCCAGTGCAGCAGGTGCGGAGAGGCCCTATCCGTAGTGCACATACTAATCACATGCAAGGCACTTCACACAACACGACACAAACACTTCAGAGAACTCTACAGACAACATATTCCCCTACATCCATCGTTTTTCCTAGGTGATGATGCCATTGTTCCGTGAAACGTGTGTTTCAGTATTTGTCCGACGTCAAGTTTTTAAACCTCATTTCCTATCACGCATCATGAAATCTGGCCCTACACACCAGCCATGCTCATTGTCGTGTTGTGATTTTACCTTTGTTTTTGCTGATTTTACTTAGTGTTTAAGGTTTCACACCTATCATCGACTATTGTTTTGGCGCTCTTTGCCCCAGTTGGCCTTGCGCCATAAACATCCAACGATCATCATCATCATCAAAGTTCTCCAGGTTGTCAAAATTAATCCGGAAACCTCCGCTACGGCGCGCCTCATCGCCTGCGTTGTGTCGGCAAGTTTAACCCCATAATCAATCAATCAATCAAATCAATGGATACAAGTAGCCAACAAGTCTAAAAGAATATCACTTATTTATGATGGCGCCAAATAAAAGAAATAGCTGGGGCCATTTTTTTTCTGTGACAGTTCGACATGTTTTGCAGTGAAAGGAAAGGAAATATTCACCGCCGCGCACACACACACACACACGCACACGCACGCGCACGCGCAAGCGCGCACACACACACACACGCACGCACGCACACGCGCACGCGCACGCGCACGCACACAACACACACACACACACACACAACCACGCCCCTGGGTTAAAAATATTGCGTTCGCATGGCCGCCGTCGCCAGTTCGCCCCGCTCCCGGTGATCGGCCCGGCCTTGGTGATGCCGACTTGTAGGCCCATCGCACAAGCCTGACGTCCCACCGCCGTGCGGGGGCCTTGAACTTTCTAGGTGGCTTTCAGTGAGCGGACATGAGATGACGGGCTCTGATGGAGCGGTGTCAGCGGGCCAGCCGCCCCCCGGTAACAGTTTTATTGCGAAGGACAACGATTATTAGGTTTTGCTGACAACTTTGCCCCCCAGACGAAGGGCGTTGAATACCGTAATTTTGCCCGGCGATCTACGTGTCAGCCCGTATCGAGTGGAAGATTTTCGCGATACGCTGGCGCAACTGGGACGGGTTTCCGGAGTAGTCGCCCTCGGGGCTTATCAGATGAACCACTTTGGGCGGTTACTTTCAGGAACCCGGACGGACTAAACAAGATTTCGAAAAACCTTGAAGTCAACGCATGAAGGCGCTCCACTTCGTGGTCGCGACCCGCCAAACGAAAAGGTACGATGGAAGCCGCACCGCTTGCTTTACAACGCAGCCGACGGAGACGTCCGCATCACCGTGGATCCGTACGGGAAAGTGGGGGAAGTGTGCACCCCCTGTGAACCCAAATTGTGAACTCAAGAAAATATTGGAGATGGGAACTTCCGCTTCCCCCCGAACAAAGCAAGCGCCTGTTAAGCAGGTGGCGTGATTCCTCTCGCCCAGTCACAGTTGAGTGAGTAAGCCGTTTCACTCACAGTTTCGAACTTCCGGTCGTAGCCGAGTGGGTAAGACGACTGACTTTGACTCTAACCCCGTTGATCTACCAGAAATAGTTCCCAATCGCGGTGGCGATTTCTATTCTGTATACTGTTATACTGTGTTTTGGGAGACGGTGCAATCGACAAATTGCATAACAGCTTCCCTGTTAAAAATGCTGACATAAACCCGTGATTACGCGCCGGTAAGGGAAACGATAGTGAGGAAGGTAGGTAGGAGGAAAGTAGACCACCGCCTCTCGTGCAATACCAGCTCCTCTGCCGAGCACAATAGTATCCCCACTAGGTCTCCTTGCCTTTTTTTTTTTCACTTGAACCACAACTACTTGAGAGGCGAAGGTACCAATGGCGGTGAACAGGAGTCGCCTTGGCAATGGCGAGAGAGCAGAACGAGCTTTGGAGAGTGCTGTCCAGGGTGGTTTAAGGATGGTCGCAGCAGTGTGCTGTATGCAAGAGGGATGCCCGGACTCGCCGAGCCACGCGTTTATAGTAAGAGCTAGCTGTGTTCTGAAAGCTCTTTCCTCTGGCGAAAGGGTGCGACTAGTTCGCGCGTATTTTCCTGAATGTTGCTGCGGATGCACCAGGACATTACCGGTTGGCCATAAAACACAGCTGACGGTGTTTAAACTTTTAAACAGCAAGTATAATAACAGCTCCAGACAAGGCTCAAGTAGGCGTGTGCCTTCACATTCTTAGAAAGTAATCGCATCCCTTGTAATTTGGTTCACCATCTGTGCTACCGGCACTGGGGGAAAACATGCTTATAATAGACTCAATAATTGCAGCTTACATTGAAACAGCATAAATTTTGATGAGAGCAATTTTGATGAGTAGCAACTGTGTGGCACTGTTTTAACTGAAAATTGGTAAATGAGATTCTAGACAGGGAAGGTGAAATATGGCCGAATGTGCTTTCTGTAATTGCATTGCATACTCGTGCACAATCTTTAACCCCTTCTCGTGTTCTTTTAACTTCGTGTTCACTCTTCATCGCCAAGCTTTCAGTGCAGGGCAGCAGGATTCTGAACTTCCATTGGCAGTAACTCATTTGCTGGTTTTTAATTTTCCGGCAGAGTTCTCTTGAACAGTGTGTTGTGATTAATTTTTGCGGTGGCATAGCATCTACCTAGTTTTGAAATTCAGTCCCTTAACAAAATTACTCACCTGACATCGAATCTCAAAGATGTGTTATCTCCTTTAGCAATTAATTCCTACGATGGTTGGTACTGCAGCCATTAGAGTGCAAATAACAGAAAGGCGGTGTAACAGTAAAATAGTATTTTATTTGCACCACTTGCAACATACACTTTGAGAGATGTTAGCTCTCCGCACGGTTGCACCGCTTCTCGAGGGGCGGAATGTAGTACAGATATAAAATCATACAAACCCATTTCTAGGCGAAAGTTAAATTTTGTAACAAGTGTAACTATGGCGCTGAAAATTAGACAGCGAAGCATTGTATGTTGAGTCAACGATTATTTGCGATCTAAAGTCTGAAAGGGCAAAAAAAATCTTCTTCGTCTGAAGTCTTTTTGAATGTCGATGACATTAAACGAGCGGAACTAGCAGGAACTACGAGTTTACACACGCACATTCCGAGTAATGCCAAAGGATAAACTCAAGTGGTTGTTCTCCGGTGCTGTCATGTTGTTTATATTTATCCCAATGGCTACCAAGATAGTTTCCTTTAAAGTTCTTCGGGTTGACTTTGTCTACTAAAAGAAAACGTCGATTTTTTAATCCGGGACATCGGCTTCGCTTCAAAATTCTCGCTTACGGGTAAATGCTGAAAGTACTTCCTGTTTTTCCGCGTCACCTTGTTAGCTCAGGCAAAAGCAGTGGTCTTTCCAGCAGATGCCGCATAAGCTATTTAGAAACTTTCACCAGTGGTGGTTTAGCCGGTTGGGAAGCGCTTACGTGAAAGTTCTTTCGTTACGGAATATTAGGGTGATAGTTGATGAGAGTTAGGAATCTATAGGCAAAGTTTCTATAGCACGAAGGGGGCTTGCTGTGCACTCTGTCAATACTAATTTGTCGTCCAGCAGTGAAGAGTGACGTCAACGACTTCTTTTTACAGAAGAACTTAGGCAGGACGAGAACTAATAAGATAGCGACATGACACTGAATATGAACAGCGACGTATCCCTGAGTGTGCGTTCAGTTTTCTTTGGAGCGACCGCGGCGGGTAATCTGCGTTACGTATATGGGTTGGTGTGTGCATGTGTGTGATAGCTGCGGATGCTTCGATTGCCGCATGTCTTCGAAGAATATTAGGAATGTTGGGTGAGTTTAGTCTGCATTAGTAGAGTGGTGCGTAGACGTTAAAAGCTGCGGCGTATGTTTTCGACAGGTCAATGGTTGGAAAAGTCATGATAGAATTAGAGGGCAGGGATGTGGAATCTCGCTGGTAGGTTTTTCGCGTGGGCTAATGGGTGGAAGGCTGGTGATGACTAGTTGCAGAAGTTTGCTAAGTTAATTCACTTGGATGTCGATGCAGCATGTGTGCTTTTACGATCTTCCTGCCGAGCGAGTCATCATTGGTGGTGGTCAATACGAGTGGTTTGAAATACTCTATAGAGTAAGTCCAGAGAGGGTTAAGGAGTGCGAGGGCGTTCAGTGCTTGGGCTACTATTGCGTGTAATGAGTGCACGGCAAATAGATGATGGTTGTTTTGGGTGAGTGGAGGTGTCTAGGTTGTTGGACTTGTTTAAGTTCCGTGATTTATGCTTTTAGTTCAGCGTTTTGTGCCCGGAAGGCTTTCTTTCATTGGCGCGAGGATGCGCGCCATATTGCTGTAGAGACAGGAAAATCGTGCAGGAAAACAAAAAAAAACCTAAACTGAAGTCTCTACATACCAGTATTTTTACAACCTACTCTCTGAAAGCTGTTCATGAAAACGGAGCCGAGAGGGTTGACCCTGAAATGCGCAAGAAACAAGGGTTGACGGCCCCAGCGCACCTTTTAGGCATCACAGGGCGTGCTCTGCGTACACATCAAAAACACCTGCTTTGCGCAGTACCAGAAAAGAAGCAACATTCTGAATCTCAAACGCCCCTCCAATAACGTCTTTCACTTCCTTATCCTATTTGCAATTCTATGCTGGACCTTGGACCAGTGTCTGGGACAAATTCATCCCATTACTGCAGACTGTGTAAATTTTAGTCATGGTACTCAGCTCATTGATATCACGGCAAACCAACCGTTCGGTTTGTTAGTTATGTTTTGTTTTTGCCGACCGGCTGCGCCGGGACGTGTTATCTGTTATCCGTGCGCCAAGTGAAGCGCGTGTTCTATTATTTGTTTTTATGTCGCACGTGTTATCTGCTGTGATAGGGAGACTGTTTCGAACTAACGTCACCAGCCTGGAATAATCTTGTTTGATCTACAGTGTTTCGGATGTAATTCGACGGTTCGAGAAACACTCGCGCCAAGATAAATAGCCGCAGAGGAGACCCCGCGGTATTCGATTGTCCGACACTCGCGTGCGCGCATAATTTTCTTGACTGTTGCTTCTCCGCCTGTGTATTCTTTGAGTTGTTAGGGGAGCACAAGTTCGATCCAATAAACTTGCTTTTCTTTCAAGACAACTGCGTCGTCTCTGGCTACGTGACAATATATCCCGTAGTTTAGTGCACCGTAATTGCGTGGAGCCCCGATATTTGATGCCTGTTACTCGTAATCCGAACAATCACCTGAACATGTCAGATCTGAGTGTCATCATCATCATAATCATCGTCGTCGACCTCGAATAACTGTCACAGGATCACGTTTTCTTGTTCGGACATTCTTTTCAGCTTACGACTCCATTTTAGTAGATACTACCGAACCACGAAACAGAACTTCCCCAGTCCTCGAACATCTTTGACGAAAAGCCAAGAAATCACACTCAAGGAAATTCAAGGAGGCACTTTTCCCCACCCCATCCGTATACATTTACTCTTTCCTACGCAGTACTCTGATAAGTGTAAATTCTGCCACGAACCAACAACTCTGACACACATATTATTCGACTACACAAAACACTTGGACCTTCCGCCCCTGAACCCGTCCCCTTCCCCTGAGCAGTGGGAGATGCTGCTGTCCAGCTGTCGACCTGAGGACCAGCTCCTGCTTGTGATAAGTGCTACGGCAGCCTGGACAGCACATGGGCTCCTGGACTGAGGAACCTCTCTCGCGTTATTGCTTAATAAAGTTGCCTCTTTTTCTCTCTCGCTCTCTCTCTCTCTCTCTCTCTCTCTCTACCGGTAACCGTTATGAACATCGAAAATGACTGCTCGAGTGAAAGAAACTAACACAAAACCTCCGCTCCTCCTATAACCACTTTTTCATTCACTTTCTGCTTTTTTACACTGGTACAAACGCCGGCTTGATTGTAACTGCTGCTGAAGGTTCCAAGTAAATGCCACGGTTTGTAGAGCAGCATTCGCGGTCGATTGAGCCTTTCGTCGCCTAGGTTCATAGCGGTGATGTATGGTTCATTGTAGGCAAGATGGTAGTGTTGACCGTCGAAAGGGCTGTGTCGTTTGACGTGCCAAATGGGGGCGCACTGGCTGTTGCTCTTATCCAGCTTGGCGTCGTTCCGAGGCCGAATATCGGAAAACCCAATGCGTGGATCATGGCCACTTCCACCACTACGCAGACGATGTTCATGGCGATGCCCGGCTTTGCCTGGAGTAAAAGAACACAAAAAGCATGACGACAGAGGCAGATACAAAACCAATACAAAACTACTACGAAACCTTCACCGCATATTTATGCAGTGCGCAGCGATATTCGGGAACCAAAAGCTACTTTGTAGCGTGTTTCAATCCATCGTAATCATGCCCCAAATAGAAAAAACTTTCTCGAACAAAGACAGGCTTTTGTGATATCATCATCATCACCAGCCTATCTACGTCCACTGCAGGGCAAATGCCTCTCCCATTAATCTCCAATTACCCCGGTCCTGTGCTAACTGCGGCCAATTTATTTCCGGAAACTTCTTGATCTCATCTGCCCATCTAACTTTCTGCCGCCCCCTGCAACGCTTGCCTTCTCTAGGGATCCACTCTGTTCCCCTAATGGCCAACGGGGTCGTGCTATATGCGGTGCCATCTGTGGCAATATCACATTCGCGTTCAGTCACCTACGGGTAAGGTTTCAGGAATTACCAGTAGTATATGTGATGCCTCCCTGGTTGGCACCTGTTTCGTTTTCGCTCGTACTGCATGGGAACTAATAAATCTATTTACAAATTCGCAATGGAAGATGGGCGAATAAGAATCGAAGTAAATATTTTTGCTAGTTTATACTGGGAAACGCTCTCTAACATGGACCGCTGCTCACTTATCGTGTTAGCGTGGCCCAAAAGCTGAGGACGCAAGTGTGGCGTGTGACATCAGTTACGTGGCAAAGCATGCGATTGGCGCGGTGATGTGAGCCCAGTGAGTGCCAAGATAAACAGTGCCCTTCTATCAGTGAAGCTGATACTTTGTTTTTTGTGAATGAACACACGTTTGTTTGTAATTTGAAATTGAGACGACTTCCCAGTTAATTGGCTGAATAAAACCGGGGAGAACTAGAGTTTGATTCTAGAGGGCCAATATGGGGCTGATCGTTCCACCCTCGTCTTCGGAGGCATCTTACCGTCTCTATAACACGCCAAAACAAAAACCCCGGTCCCAGAGGTCTGCAGTCAAATCGCATAGGTCATCAGACCCCCCTTTTGAAATGTCCTACCAGCACAACGGGTATGTCATCTTCGAGCGCGTGAAGCTAGACTGTGCATACAACCCCCCCCCCCCCCTTTCCGTGCAACCGGTGATATGCGCGCGGTTAGACGTAGAAGACACAGACAAAATGTCGCAAGTCCGTCAAACGAAACGGTAAACACTCCTGCAATAGGATCACACTAGGAGCCTTTCAAGAAGGACAAACAAAACACTAGCTCTTTGGTGTGAAAAATGTCTGGCATACGCTCAATTATCCACGCGTGGCATATGCGGAAACCGAGGCAAATTCAGCTTCGCTTTAAAAAAACACCTGTGGCGCAAGCCCGGGCGCGTGAACCGGGGTCGCACGTATTAAAGGGCGCGAGCGGGGAGCGCGAGTCTGGGATCATGCGCCAGAAAAGGGATTCTCGTGGAGGCGAAAAGCAAAAGCTCCCATGTGTTCGAGGTTTTGGCGCACGTTAAAGATCCTCAGGTGGCAAAGATTAATCTGGAGCCCTCCACTACGGCGCGCTAATGACATGTGTAGTTTCGGCGCGTTAAACCCCACTATCATCATCATCATCATCACCATGATCATCATATCTACGACCACTCCAGGGAAAACCCTCTCCCATGGGTCTCTAATTATTCCGGTCCTGTGCTAACTGCGACCAATTTATCCCCGCCAACTCCTTGATCTCATCTGCGCTAGTAACCTTCTGCCGCCCCTGCCACGCTTGCCGTCCCCAGGGATCCACTCTGTTACCCTTAATGACCAGCGATTATTTTGCCTTCGCATTACATGCCCTGCCCATACCCATTTCTTCTTAATTTATGTCCTTAACACGCGTTTGTTCCCTAACCAACCCTTTTAGTGAGCCTCCAAATTTCTGGCCCGTAGGTAAATACCGGTAAGGTGTAGCTGTCGTACACGTTCTTCTTCAGTAACAGTGGTAGGCCGCCGTTCATTATATGAGAAGGCCTGCCGAATGTACTCCTCCGCCCCCCAATTCATATCCTTCTAATTATCTCTATTCTGTCAGATGGTCGGGATCCGGTGTCAGTACTTGGCCTAAGTAGATGTGTTCGCTTACCACTTCGACCACCTCGCCACTTATCTCAAAGCGCTGTGCTCTCCCAAGGTTGTTAAGCATTAGTTAAGTTTTCTGCCTATTATTTTCAGGACCAGGATTCTACTCTGCTTGTCTAGTGCGGTAATCATGCTTTGCAATTCGTCCCTCAAGTTACTTAGAAAGGCGACGTCATCAGCAAATCTTAGATCACTGAGGTATTCTCCATTTACCCTTACGCCCACCTGTACCCAATCCAATGTTCCTAATACCTTATGTAAACATGCTGTGAATAAGATTGGAGAGATTATGTTTCCTTCTCTGACGCCATTCTATAACCCCCATAATCAATCAATAAAACAATAAAACAGCAGTGCGGAAAACGGGTCAGGGGAGGGCTCTGATAAAGGGTGAAGCAGTGGGCTCCAGGAAAGGGGTAGAGCTACGCCAAAGAGGGTAGGCAGCTCTTGCACGTGGAATCCGCGCTGCCTTGAAAAAAAAATAAAAATAGAGAGAAAGAGAGATACTTTTACCGAGGGACAAGGCATTTTTTTACTCGAAAGTTTACCTTGCGGCATAATAGATGGATGCATTGACGGAAACACGAACAAGCTACTTTCGTTTATAAAGTTGAGGAGTTGTCGGTGAAATGGTCCATTCACTTAGCGTTATAGGTCAGGAGGCAGGCCAGGGAGAACACCGGTTGCACGAAGGTGCCGCAGGCGAACTATGCAATCCCTTGCACGTCCAAAGCAGGTGCTGTACATTCCCGTCCGCAATGGCAGTGGCGCAGAATGGGCAGGTGGATCCGTATGGGCCGAGGTATTGCGATCGCCAGGAGGTAATCACGGACGGCGTAAGGGCCACCCCAACGCGTACTCTCCGTAGCGCAACCTCCTCTCGGTGAGTAAAGTCACCACGGAGGTTTGAACCACACGGGGGTATTAATGCTCATGTGGTGTGCTGGAGATTTTCCTTTTGTCGTTACAGGTCCCCGCAAGCGTCTTCGGGGAGAGGTAGTAGTCGTCGCATGACGGTACTGGGACGGCTAGCGGAGTCTGCCTCGGTACTTCCAGGCACAAATGAACGGGGCACCCATTCGATACGTATCGGAAGTACAGTGCTTTTTGCCAAGCAATGAATGGCATCTGGGAGTGATGTCACTTGTGCCACGTGACGAATGTCATGTATAGCTGGCCTTGACTCAGTGCGGATGGTTAGTCGGGAGTACGGCCCGACTAAAGGTACTACGGCCCGTACTACCTTTTGTGCGGGAGTACAAAAGGTAGTAATAAGACCAGTCCACCATGTATTGCTGCCAGTTCAGTAAGATATACGGGTGGCAGTGGATTGGCTACGACAATCCCTATGTAACGGGCTAGCCCAGTAGCGGCACCGATGTTCGAGAGCTTACAAGAGCGGGCGGAACGGCGTTGATGCACCAGCTAATCGATAGTGCTGAGTATGGCCTCGACCTGCAGAGTTGGTACATAGGTCATTTGGGGTAGACCAGTAACAGCCCGCATGTCATCTCAGATAATGGCTTCTAGGTGATCCAAGTTCCTCATCGTGAGATGCTGGAATTGGGCCTGATACACAGGTCGCGGTTGTAGGACAAACTGCGTAAGGAGGCAAGCAATTCTGGCTCGCGGCACGCCAGCCTTCGTAGCTATTCGGCGTATCAGGTGTATTGGGCGTGCAGCACTCTGCTTTGGCCCCTTCACCCATAGAGCCACAGATCCCGACAAGGCAACGTCGAGACCAAGCATCCGTAGACCTAAAACTTCCTGTAGTGGTTGCTGATGGATAAACAACAGGACAGGCCGGTTTCCAAGTCGGCGGCGCCCCTTGTTATTAGCCACCGACATAACTGCTGTTTTTTTAGAGTTCAAGGCCTAACTTGGCGCACCAGGATTTGGTTGTGTTTAACGCCATTTGTAGAGCTTTTTCTTGTATACCGAGTCAGGGTGCAAGTTATCTTCGTGATGTTCTTTTCCCCGGGGCTTCTCCTCCAAGCCGCAGTAGCGCTGAGGATCAAACCCCGGGTATCCTCAACCGACAGACTCAGCCTCCGATACAAAACTGTACATTTATTTACAGCTTGCGGGCGACTAAAAAACAGGACTCGCGCGGAGCTCGAAGACGGCGGACCGAGCTCTCCCGCGCCCGGACCGCGTCTCCTGTCTTCATTTCCATTGCTCTTCGTCGGTGGCCGTCCCATGTGGTGGCGGTTAGGACATCCGGTGCGAGCAGGCGGAAAGCGCCGCGCAACACGTGCTTTCCATTTCCGCGCTGCTCGTCCCCCGGCCCGCTCCAGTTGGTGCGTCGAAGCGCCCGACACCTCCACCACCACTGTGAAACATAACTTCAGGAATGTTTCACACATGAAACACCCACCACACACACCTTTGGCACGTGCACCATCGTTCCTTCAGTTGACGACAGCACGGCCAGTGCCCCTTGACCCTGGCTACAGGTCACCATGACAAATAGCCACAAGCATCATCCAGCTTATTCAGAGCGAGCGGCCTTTAGCAGGTGGTACGCACCGGCCGTCGTCGTCTGAAAACCCCCTTGCTATGCGGCTCACCCCGTCGCACAACAGTAACAGGGGCCCCTCTCCTCCCCGCTTTCTCGCTCGAGAAGGAACCGCTTCTGCCTCGCCGGCCTGCGTTGCAGCCACGCTGCACTGCGGTGAAGCTGGCTGACGCTTCCTCCCCTTTTCGTCCGAACACCTCAGTTCAGCCGATCTTGGGCTCAGAGCGCCGTGCTCCACTACGCGCGGTCCGTCAGCGTAATCAGCAGACGGCTGCTTAGCGGCCACATTAAAGCTGACATGGAATGTTGGTGAGGCTATCTTTTCAGCGACTCCGGCAGCCCTCCCTGTAACTGCCTGGGGCTGCATTACTTGAGCGGCCGTGCCCTGATTTGCACTTTCCTCTCTCAAGTCGCTAAAGCTCCCCATGGCAATCACATTTTCATGATATGACATCTGGGGATCTCCAGAAGCACTGGATGCACTTTGCACGACACCGACTGCATCCGAATCCTCGCGTGATTCCCGTGCTGCTGCATCCTGCAAAGCTACTGGCCTCTCGGCCACGCTCTCGGAAGGTTCTCTGTCTCCGCACGCTGCGACGACGGGCTCACGCTCACCTGAAGCCAGCCCCAGCCCCTTCGGAGCGCCCGATTTGAGAACTGCACAGTTCTTCCCCTCCTTTCTGTGCGAACCCTCGCGTTCGGCCGCCACTGAATCACCGCGTGCGCGCGAAGCGCCGTTCTCTGCCACACACCGTTGTGTGGCGGAATGATTAGAGAGGGGCTCATCGGTCACATGAACGAGGACATGCGACGCAGCTGAGGCTGTTTCTCTGGCTATCAGCTTTTTCACGGGCATGCGCACACTCTCATTCACCTTTGACCGCCTGTCATTTCCCAATGCAGCCTCGCGCGTAACATTTTCCTTAACCTCCATCTTCATTTCGGTGAAGCCTTCTACGCGGGATGCTTCACTATCCTGCTCCCCGGTTGCAGGAAAACTGAACGCCCATGAAGGAACGCGCGCCACTATCCTCTCTTCGCCTGTCCCGAATGAATCTGATCGTGCCGGATCCCGCGAAACAGGAGGACTACGCGCGCCCAGTGAATGGGTTCCACCTCGCACATCTTTCGGCGAACTGGCGCACCCCAGTCCACTCTCTCCCTCAGTGCTGAACATTACTGTTTGAGCAATCGGTGAGGCAGGAAAATTGTTAGCTCTCTTGAAACGTTCACTCTTCGAACGTTCCGCTGCTAACTCTGCCTCAGCGATTCTCAATTTCGCCTGCAACAGCGCCTTCTGCTCAGCGAACGACATGGCTGACCTAATCCTGACGCTCGCGGTCTCGTCAGTCCTCACACTCAGCTCCATCTCACCATGCCTAGCTAACCGCCCCCCATTATCTCGGGGCTGCTCATGTAGCACCCCCTACATGTCATGGTGAGCCACGCACCCAGGATCAAGAAAGGCACTGACCTGCATAGCTCCGTGCCCGTAGAGATGCCGCACTGGTGCAGATGGGGTATCCATTTAGGCGCGGCTCCGTCAGCCGAGGTGTCCGCCAAACAATGGTCAGCTGATTTCTCGCCTGCCGACAGCTCGCTGCTCCTGCGGCTCCTCGTTCAGTGGGCTGCTGATGCCTCCACTGACCGCTGGTCAAGCTGCTTCTCCGCCGCTCAGCAGGCCGCAGACATTGCCTCGGTCTCCGTTGAGAAGTTCGCTGAGCGCCGGTCGAGCCGCTTCTCCTCCTGGGTCGCGAGCTCGCTGCTCCTGCCGATCTCGTACAGCAGACCGCAATTTCTCCGCGTGCTCCGTCCGTCGAGGGGCCCGCCTCGCCCGCCGGCTGGCTGAGTCGTCGCTGTTGAAGATCCTGCCGACTGTGCCAGTTATCTTCTTGATGTTCTTTTCCCCGGGGTTTCTCCTCCAAGCCGCAGCATCGCTGAGGATCTGACCCCGGGTATCCTGTCGACTGCGCCAGTTATCTTCGTGATGTTCTTTTCCCCGGGGCTTCTCCTCCAAGCCGCAGTAGCGCTGAGGATCTGACCCCGGGTATCCTCAACCGACAGACTCAGCCTCCGATACAAAACTGTACATTTATTTACAGCCCGGCGGGCGACTAAAAAACAGGACTCGCGCGGAGCTCGAAGACGGCGGACCGAGCTCTCCCGCGCCCGGACCGCGTCTCCTGTCTTCATTTCCATTGCTCTTCGTCGGTGGCCGTCCCATGTGGTGGCGGTTAGGACATCCGGTGCGAGCAGGCGGAAAGCGCCGCGCAACACGTGCTTTCCATTTCCGCGCTGCTCGTCCCCCGGCCCGCTCCAGTTGGTGCGTCAAAGCGCCCGACAGTGCACAAACCACACAGTAATGTCATCGGCGTACATTATGTACTTTTCGTCTGGAATTCTCGCCAACTGCCAGGCTAAGGGAAGCCAGGTCATGTTAAATAATATTGGCACCAGCACTGAGCCCCGTGGAAACCCCAGATACGAGGGGAAATTGCCTGTAGCTTTTCCGGCCAAGCGAGCAGAGAAGCTTACAGCTTCTGGGTCGACAGAAAAAAGGTGGGTCCTCAGCTTCTGGGTCGACAGCTTCTGGGTCGACAGCGTTTGGGTCGACAGCTTCTGGGTCGACAGAAAAAAGGCGTTCAGAAACGTCCATACATGACTTGGAAGTTTAAACCACTCAAGGATCGAAACTAATAGCTTCGCGGCTGACGTTGTCGTATGCGTTCTTGTTTCCATCACCAAGACCGTTCGACTCCGACGAGAGCGACCTCCTATAAGGACAATAGAGTGGAAATGCTGGAGTCCATCTTCAACACCCAACTGTGGCCTCAATGCAATTTGATTAGGGTGGTACCAAGAATACCTCTCCAACCACCACGAAAAGCGCGTTGCTAGCATGCGTTCCATCAGCTTGCATATCGTCGATATAAGAGATATTAGCCGAAGGTTGGAAATGTGGTCCGGAGTTTTGCTTTGCTTCGGATTTGAAATTCTCGCAAGGCACCATGAATCCGGAATGATGGCTGTAGTCCAAGCTGTGTTTATAGCCTCAAGTAACACATTAAGAGTGCTACCATCCGTGTTCTTGAACAGCTCGTTACGAACGCCACCCGGTCCCGTTGATGTTCTGGGGTTGCCATGGTCGATCGCTGCCCAGAGTTCCGCCATTGTGAAATGAGCTTCAATCTCTGCTATGTCTCCACTTGTGGGCAACGAACCGGCTCCAGTCGGCAAACAGTTTTGCACAGTAATGGCAGCTGACGGGATTTCAAAGACAGAAAAGAGGCTACTTTCGGCTGTACAGCCGAAAGTGGACGGGTTTTGCCCAGACGCTAGTAGTGCACTAGCCGCTGGATCCAGAGGACGTTGACCGCGCTGCATTTCTCGAAATGTTCACCCGACTGAAGAATTCGATGACGAAGGGCCAAGCGAAGCGCACCAATCTAGACAGCGGCCGCGTGCTGGCGTGCTCCTGCTGTGAGGTATTGAAGCTTCTGCCGAGCGTCGATTGACGTTGGGATCTCACTGAAGCAAGTTCAGCGTGGCGGCAGGCGGCCCGCAGACGGAAGAGTTGAAGGTCCGGAGCCGGCCGTGCTTCCTCCACCCAGGTAGTGCGGGTCGCTGCCTCCAAAGCTGCACGGAGCCTAGGACACGGGTCAGGTAAGGGGCTGGCGACGACCGTATCTGATGCCGATCGATAGTCATCCCAGTCTACCACCTGACGCAGTCTTCGAAGGTGATCCCTACGACCGGGAGAAAGGTCGAGATTAATCGGATGGGGATCGCTGACCCAGCAGTATGGTTCACACGTCCAGGTCACTGAGCCGCTTCCTAACCACCAAGATATGTCGGACGAGAGGGAGCATCGCGTAAACGTTCACACCGACGTTGTGCACTGAAACGTGATTTAGTAGCACAAACTGGGCGTCAACGAAAGTATCATAGGCACATTTACCACGCGCACTGGAGGTGACAAAGCCCCATGTAGTGTGGTGCGCATTGAAATCCCTAGCCACCAAAATTGGGCAACCAGGATGCCGTTGACGTAGATGTGAAACTCAGCCAAGGCCCAGTCTGGCAGTACGGACACTGTAGGGCCGAGCATAGTACGACCCTATGATTATGTCCGTATGAGGGAGGCGAACGAGTACACCGACGACGTCTTGCCATAGTGTGCATCATCTCACCAGGTCGATGCGGGTCTGAGGATAGCTGGAGCGGGCGTAGACGGTACTTTCCTGGGCGAGCAGTAGGCCTAAGACTCCAGCGGTCCAAGATGGGTGGAGACGAATACGCCACAAATCCAGGAAGGGCAGGAGACCATTAGTTTCCTGGAGTAGTAGCGCCCATGCATGTAGCTTCCGGCACAGCAGCCATCGGCGAAGTGCTCTACTTTTGCCGTTATTCCCCTGCAGTTCCATTGCCGTATACTCTCAGATGAGCTCGAATTCACAGGTATCATCATTGGCGGAGGTTAGCCATCAAAAACGAGGTGAGAATATGGAGTTCTTGCACGACAAAACACAACAATTCACTTGGAGATATGGTGTTCGATGTACACCCTTGGTTAACTGGACGAACAGAGGCGTTCGTAGTTTGGGTGTCCGTAAGGCGGGTACTCGCACGCCGGCGCTGAAGTACTGCACGACGTTCTTCAGACACTTAATTTATTTGTCCAGTGTATCCAGCGTGTTTTCAATTTCGAAAGCTTCATCTAAATCCGACGGCTGGCGCCTGACATTTTGGCTGCCGAACTGTACGTCATCATTGTGGACCGTTCAGGTTCTGCGGCGGGGAAGTCTTTCTCTAAGGGCGTCAAAGCAGCGTATCGGTTGGAAACCGGCACCTGTTCGAGCATTGGGGCTTCGGTATGCTTTTCACTTCGTTTTAGGTGGCGCTCGCGGACTTTCTTGTTGGCCTCCAGCTTAGTAGGGCACTTCCCGGAAACGATCTCGTGGTCGTTCTATTTCCATAGGCCGCATCCAAAAGTCTGCGACATTGTGGCATCCTCAGGTCTTCGTTTTGGTGGATAAGGACAGGAGATTTCCTGTGCCCCTCCTAGTAGTAGCACGAGTAGCAGTATTCAACAGATGGCTTGAATGGCCGAGGGCGCAATATGCATCTACAGTACACTATACGGTCTGGAGGAGAAGGAAGACCTCGTAGGGTGACGAGACAGGTGCGACGTGTGACAATATACCTGACGGCTACTACTGCTCGAGCAGAACTGGATAGCTCCTGACGAAGCTGTTCAGGTGTCTCACCAGAGTCTACGCCTGAGATGACGTAGCGCTTCAAGTCAGTTCTAGCGGCCAAGTATGCCTGGACCCTGTCTGTCTGCGAGACCTGTGTGATGTTCAAAGTCTGGAGCTTGGTGGCCAAATCCAAGGAGGGAACCCACACCCAAATCGTATTAGTAGGCTTGAATAAACCGACTGCAAAAAATTGTCGGTTTATTGAATAAACTGCAGCTGAATACTGCAGCTCGAATAAACCGACTGGGCACTGTAGACATGTCGAAGTTAGCTCGGGTCGTGATGACCATCTTATACGACGATACCTCATGCGACATCGTAGCTGTTGTTAATAAAGGGGACGGGCGGGATCATTTTGACTGGTCCTGCGTTGAATTTTCTGTTGTGCTTGTACAACCAGGCGACCTTTTAAGTGCGTTGGATGGCGGGACCGGAGCAGAACCTACTTGCGATACTAAAGTATCCATTTTGACGTCGTTGCCATGGCATGGCTGGTGACGCGGCGGCAAAGGGAAACTCAATGCTACAATGGAGCGGCCTTGACTGCTCCGCTGGGTCCACGTGTGGGGCTGCAGCGCAGCGGCAGCGCGCCGCCGCCGCAGTTCTTGCCAGCGTGCTAGGCCTACTTGCTGGACCGAAGAAGGCCAGCGGCCGGGAGAAGAGGAAGGAGGACGCAGGGGACGACGAACCTGATGAGTCGGCGCCACGGGTGGTTGGTCACCAATTGAAACAGTTCATAACAGGCAGGAAACCGGCGGTAAACACGCATGACGTAAAAGACAGCGATGCAAAACGCGTCCCATAGCAGCGAACGCATGCCAAGCGGCCTAGGGACAAAGGAAATGGAGGCGTGGTTGCCGCCGGCGGCCAAGATGACAGCTTGTTGCGCCAAGGCGATCTCTACGCCCGTGTAAGAGCTACCTGGCGCATTCTCCTTTTGGTTGGCACGCGTTATTAAAGAGAGGGGATCGGAAGGGTAGCCAACATACAGTGGGGAGTGAAGGTACAGAGGGAAGCAAATAGGATGCTCCTGGCGGTGGCTACCAAACGAAACAAGCTTGGGGCGGTGATGGCTAGCTAGCGGAACGAGCAACTGAAGGTGCTGTCCAGCGGTGTGTTCAAGGGGTGACTGACGCAACCGCCAAGCTCAGCAGTAAGCTCGAGAGCAGATTAGCAGATAAAAGAAGTAGGCTTTTGTTTTCCCATTTTTAGAAAGTTCGAAGCATCCCCCGCAACTTCAGCTGAAATTTCTTTCTTGGAACCAATTTTTTAAAGGAAAAAACGCTGAAGTGCCCCAGTAGTCGAAAAACCGTGTTTGCTGTAGTTGTCCTCTCAATAAAATGGTCGCCACTGTAAAGAGTAAGTAATAAAAAAACGCCGGTGTGATCTTGTGGGAATTGAACGCGAGTCTCAACAGTACCAGACCTAATGCGCTACCGCGGTAGGATGATAGTGGCAGGCGAGGCTGTCACCAGCCGGCAGCGCGGTGAACCAAAATCAAAAGGCCTTGACTAAATTAACGGGCAACGGGTAAAGCATCAGGAAGCCCTTAACCCTCACGGAGGAAGCCGGAGATGGGGACGAGGAGTCGTCGACCACTACGGGTGAGTAGGAAAGTGGGATCGGATGGACTCTACCCCGGGGCCTATCGTCTGTCTTCTTTGTTGGTGTCTTCACTAAAGTCTTTCTCTTGGCCGAAACGGCCGTGATTTGTTTTAAGAACCACGAATAAATCTTGAAAATTACGCAGGGATTTGGCAATAACATAACTAAGAACAAGCTTGCGAATAAACGCTGGTTGTGACAGCTGACGTGTCCAGAAACAATATACTGGAGAAGTATTCAGGCTTTGGAGGGTTGTCGCGTCGCGAATGTCATGAGCAGATACAGTCGGTCATGGCCTGACAAGGCTCACCGATGATGTGTAGTTTCCTAAGAAGTGAGCAATATGTTGACTCAGCTGTAAATTGGCACTGCGGCACTTTTAAAACTTTGGAGACCTGTTAAACGAGCACCATTGTTTAAGGGCAAACCAATGTCACGACGGTGACATTGGGTCGACATAGTCGCCCGACGTCGACATCACGGAGTTAACAAGCTCTTCGTCGTGGATATGCAGGATCATCGCAGGGGAACTTTTTTGTCCAACGAACCTTCACGGCGGCCAGCAGCGGTCCATCCCATGCATCTGTACTGTAAGCACAGCAGAGTTGCATAGCCCGTATAGTAACACACCTACCTGCCGCCGCTGTCACTAAACACCGCCAGCTACGAAAATCCCCGAGTAACACCCAAATTTACCTTGTCAAAGGGTGTGCCTACATCGCACCCGGCATGCGAACATTTATTTATTTATTTATTTATTTATTTATTTATTTATTTATTTTATTTGTAAATACCGCAACCCCCCCTTGGGGCTATGACAGGAGTGAGGGTACAACAGAATAAGTTCGAACATCAATTGCACAGAGCGGCGGAACAATATAACAAAAGCGCAATCACGACGAATCAGAAATACACGTATAAATTTAAACTATAAATATAATCTATACTATACATTTAATATATATATAACTAGAAATATAAATTTACACTTATATGACTAAAAGAAATAAACTAATATAACTAAATATAAATAAAGAACTATTTATATCAATTTAAACAATAAATATAAATAAATGGCAACTATATAATTTCGCCGGACATTGACTGCAGACGTCGACATGCTCCGTGTAGCAATTTCTATCCCCAAAATTTTCTTTGCTCTGGACGTAGTGTACCGCTCTTCCCGTGTTTTAACTCCATCGAGCCCCTTTAAACCAGGATCCCTGTATAAAATGTCCTTAGATGTGCCCCAGTGCCACCTCGCCCTCGGCATCAGCGACACTTCCAGTCTTGGCAGCGGCGTTCGACATCGCTGGCGCTGTGACTAAACTAGTCGGTGCCGTCTGCGGCTGTGAAGTAAGCGGACAGCCATTAAAAAACGTACTTCTAGCTATGCTTATGTTAAGAAACAAGGTTGACGTGTGTGCAGATGGCGTTGCGACGGAAGCTTTTGTGGCCGCTAGGGATTTATTTCGGTCATCAGCCGCATTTAAAAAGTCGTCCTTCGTGGCTAGTCGCGAGGCCTTTCCTTGTCTACCGCGAATATTTGTGCCCCAAGCAAAGCATACACGCCGTTTGTAGTGTCCTTTGACCTATTGTGAAACTGTCGGCTTTGAATCCAGCAAGTTGCCTGCAAGCAGCAACTTATCTTTTTTGCCCGATAACCGAACCTGTAATAAAAAACGCCCCTGTGTTTTGTAAAGACATACTTCTGCACCTGTTTTTCTTCTCTTCTAACAAAGGCGTGCTGGGAGTCGGCTTCGGTGCCCGCAGCTTTGTATTCCCGTGTTTGGTGAAAGCGGATCCATAATGCAAGAAAATTGGCTACAGTAGTGGCTTTCCGTTGCACAGCAGCACGCTTACGGAGCCTTACCATTTCAAGAATGCTCATTTTGCCGAGCTGGTAGACAATGGCGTTTGGAGGTCCAGCGGCTGGAAGCATGAAGGAAAAGGAGCAGCCAATTGCCACCGGCATCGCCAAGTAGAGTGGGTGCACTCCGATTGCTACGGCCTGCGAACAATCAACGAAATAAAGAAGTTCATTCAAACCTTTGGCGGTTTAGTTGGGGGAGCATAATCCTTCAACGTTGATGCTAGGGTAGGTTTGTTCTACGAACACTTAGATTTGCCGCGCAACAAACATGAGAGAGGGACGAGGCACACAAGGGCTGTTTCTCGTCCAACCTCTTCTCTTTGTTGCGCTGCGAATTCCAATGAATTAATTTTGAAATGGATGTGGCTGTGAGGCGCATGACGCTAATGGAAGGAAGGTAAGGCGTTTACAAGCGATGTTTTTATCGTTCCACATTTACAGTTGGGCATCACACATAGAAAAAGCATAATTGTATTTTAGTTGCGTAAGCAGGTATGCCACGCAGTTGGGATGTTCAGTTCCAAGATAGGTACAATCAAGGCACTTCCGGTGTGATACAGAATCCTAATTATGCTTCGGTACACTGCTAAACTGGCTACAATATACGAAACCGTTCTTTTCAAGAAAGCAATCCGTAGAATTAAGCTAAGGGAACATTCATGCGAAAAACGTAAGCATTGCTGGGGCTCTAAACCCGGCCGTTCCCTCCAAAACCCGAGATTCTGTGCGGAGGCTTCTGAAGCGAAGTGCTCGTACCAGTTCTTGAGAAGAAAAATGCGAGTGTTTCAAACGAAGCCCGAAATGGCGCCGGGTGCGAACAGGAAATGACTGGCGTGTAGCTACCGGGGAACAGAATATTGCCACGCAGTTGAGCTCAACCATGATGTCTTTTGCGAGGGTGCTTTCAAATATATCCTGCGGCCTACCTGAATCGGTGTTCTTGAGCGTTATTAGTTTACAACATGCCCTTCCTTCCTTACGCACAACTCACCATATCGAAGACGACCGGTAGGAGAATAGAACTGACGGCAACGTTGCTCGTGACTTCGGTAAACATGGAAGCCGCCAAGCAGAGCACAAAAACGATCAGCCCGCTTGGCAAAGTGGCGAGGCTTTTCAAATGTCCCACCAGGAGCTCCGAAAAGCCAGATTGCTGAAAACCAGAACATCAAAGATTATACTTTAGAAGGTCGAAAGCCCGAAAATCTGACAAGATGTCTACACGGAGCAATCGCACTGTTTCATTGGTAACTTTGATTCAGTTTCTGTGCAATGAAGACTCAGTGTCATTGTAACTTCGATTCAGTTTCTCAAGCACTGAACATGCCTAACTGGTTTTACTGGCAGCTTCGATTCAGTTTTCTCGTGTAGTATTCAACCGCAGTTTCATTAGTAACTTCGATTACGTTTTTCATGAAAATGATACGCGACACAGAGCTTAGGCGATTCAATTATTATCAGTTGGCTGCAGGACAAAATTGATGACATGTGGCAAGCCATCCGAACAAACCAAGACACCGACTGCAAATTAGGCCACTTACAAATCACACGTTACAAGGTGGTCGTTTTAGGGGGCGCGACGCTAAAGAGACGCTCTTTATGGCTCTTCAGAGAGGTTTGCTTTGTACGCAGGCGTCGAATGTATCAGCAGGCACGGTTGTTTAATAGTAACACGGCACGACCTCGGGTGACCCAGGGGTCCACGCATTCTGTGCTAAGGCAGCGAAACACGACCGGCCACGTGGAAGTCCTGAGTGCTTCCGTCCCTCGGAGTTGTACACGACAGGCCGTCCGGCAAACCCTGCGCTTTTGCTTAAGCCCGTTTGACCTGATGCGGTCGCCTTCACGTCACGTTGCGTATATGTCCTGTGTCGGATCCTAAAAAGCTCAGCAGGAGTCAAATCTCTCTTGCTGAGGCGTCTTACGTGGCACTGTAGAATTTGAAATGTTCGTTTTCTTAGCAGAAATAGCTTAATACCTTGGCAGCACATTATTTTGTATCTAGAAGCTATTGGGCTCTAAAGTTTAAACTTTGAGGCATAGCCCTAACACGGAGTTTCCAAAAAAATGAAGTGGCTTCTCTAGGGATTGGAAAATCATTCGCAACCTTTTATCACTCTAATACAAAGAACTTCAAATCCGCGAATGGCCAATAACTCACCTCATTTATCGCTATCAATCGCTCTGCACACATAAATTTTAACTAGCCATATTGGCTCTTGATATTCCGTTTACTACATTCCGGGGTGTCACAAGGAGTTACATTTTGGCCGTTATTATTTTAACCATAGATTTACTATTTCCCCAAAGACTCCGCTGATGCGGAGATCGGAAGGCTTCACGCAGTAAGTCGTGAAGCTTAAAGACGAGCACGCCAAACGCTGGCCTTCGAGGATGTTTGAGATTCTAGGAGAGTAAAAATTGGTATTCAGAGGCAGGCGACCAAGTTCGCCAAGTGCGGGTTGACATCACTCTGCGCCAGAAAGCCTCTCAGCAGAATGGTGTGCGTGGTCCACGTCTCTTGGGACAACTGACTTGACTGCACCCCTTCAGCTCCCTTACGCTGTATATCAACATTAGTGACATAGACGCTGCTAGCGCCTTCTGCCGGCGAAATCCACCACGCTGAAATAAACACTACATTCATGTCTCGTTAATATGGACCCCATTAATATGGACACCCCACAATATGGACGAAATTTTCGGCGACCGGTCTCTCGCCATGCAATTCTGCCCCGTTGATATAGAAACCCGCAGTCCGGACTATGCACGGCTATTTTGGGTACGAAACAGGGTAAATATAGACATTTTTGTCTCGCTATTATGGACACGGGTTCACAAAGCAAAAATACTAAAAAAATGACTGTCGACTCCCGGAGGCCTCAGCACGTACCGGGAAATCACTGTTGGCCATAGCATACAAAGGGGAAGCATGCATTTACCTCGGAACGCTCTTCCTTCCAGTATCATCTCATTAGATAGGGAACTTACGGGATCTACGAACAACACTATAGGGTAGTGAACGATAGGGTGACACCCATTTCCTATCAAACAAGATTGCCCGGTGCGGTATACGCCGGAAAGAGCAAGTACTGAGGCTTCGGACAAGAGGGCGATACTAGTTCGTGCCAATATTCGATACGCATAAAAGACAAGGCTGTACGCTTCACTGGTCAGTTCGGCGGAGGAAATAGCGGATGTAAGCGTACACGGACCGAGGTTCCCGCTCAGATGAAAAGGAAACATACCACTTTAAAAGTCAGACGCCTTCAGCATGTGCTCCTTAAAGTTTCTGTTTTGGACCTTGATTCGTTATTATTGACAACTCACATTATGGACGATTTTTCTGGGGAACGGGGGCGTCCATATTAACGAGACATGAATGTATAAGTCTGTCAGTCCCTGAAAGTGCTATTCCAGGCGCGCCATCAACTATGAATGAACTCTTTTTTATGGCATACATCAATAATGCGCTGGTCTTCATGAAGAACGGCCCCGCCTCCAGGTTTATAATACATCAGTCGTAGAAACCTTTCGGATTTGTGTGCAAAAAGAAATGGGTGTTTGTTAAGCATTTTTATTCGCTCGTAGGAGGCTGCTCACCTAGAGCCCAGATATATGCACGCTCGCATTGTGGCAGTTATGAAACTAGGCTTCTGACGCACGTTCATTAAGTTTACCGCCCTGCTCCTGGGCTCCTCTAAGCTCCGCCGGTAATGCGGCGCTGTAATGCGGGCTCTCGGGAACGTGTACCCACCAGAAGTGTATGGCTTTCCGCAAAGTCTGCATTAGCATCGATAATACCATAGCCCTTATAAGTGAATCGAGCGGGCTAAACCACGCCGTAACATCACCATTGCTGAGCTTTTTGACAACGAACTGGCGCACGACTGGGTGAAACATGAATATCTGCTCAGCAATGGGGACTTCAGGCCTTGTGGCTCGCGTTCATGCCCGCGTCCATGACATGCCAATAAACGGCTCTGACACGGCGGTATAAGTGTCTCAGGTTCTCCTTAAGACAGGGGTTAAGCGTGGCACGCTCTAATCTCGCCCTTGTGGGCCTGGATGAATGCTTTCCGCAGTGTTTTCAATTCGCTCTGTACGCCGACATCTTCATACGGAGCTCTGCCCGCAACAGGCGTATGCTACACCCAAGACTGCCGTGTGTGGTCGACCCTATATCGGGATCCTTTGACACATGAGGTGTAGAACTTTCAGCAAGCAACCTCTGCGGTAGCCGTTAGAAATCGGGATGTTAGAAGTTATCAGACCAATCTTCGCAGGCACCGTAATACGTTGCGTCCCGAATCACAAGTTCCTGAGTGCGACATCCTACAAGTCCCGTACATGCACGCCACATGTTCGCCATCTCAGAGGTGACCAACGGCCTTCAAATAAAACGGATTAAGCCTGAGTCGTCCTGTGCCAAATTTACGAAATAGAAAAAAAGCATGCATTGAGATGCTTACCTTGCACGCTTCGGCGAGGCACATGCCGCCGCCGACCAGAATTAGTACTCCCCACTGTGCCTTATCACTGGCCTCTTTCCACGTCATGAGTGGTCGGCCCCATGGTTGGCGCGGATTTTTTGGAATTATGAACAGAAGAAACATGGCGGCCATGGCCGGGGTCGGCGGCCTGATATACCTGCACCCAAAAGATGTACCGAGTCAATGTGTGTGCCATCTTTTTATACTAGAATCAGACAGGTAAACTAAATCCAGAGGCCTAAGTGGTGATCTGGATAGAAGTTTGACGATGACTCTAGGTACACTCTAAGGAATCGGGGGAGTATTTGAAGAGTCCAACAGTCATTTATACTCTTGCAAGCGCTGGCGCACTCCCCTCGAAAGCGTCAGGGAGTTGGATGCAATGTTCGCTCCCCACGAGGAGGAAAAGCAAAACTGACCGCGTACTCTTCTCGTGTGGGGCGGAGTGCCGCGCCAGTTCCGCTACTGCACCAGTGAAGAGTAAATCTGCACCTCGTCTCCTTCTCTATAGGGGGAGGAGTAAAATTGCAATTTCATTGTTGTTCAGTGCGGGAGTAAGCATAGAGATGCACTCCTGCCATTTACGCACACCAATTGATTAGCGATGTTTTATTTGCATACGTATACAGTAAAGCCCGCTTGTATCGAACACGGATATATCGAATTTTCGCCTATATCGAACCCTTGTATAATTCCGAGGAAAATTATATGCATTTCAAACTTTTTATATCGAACGCGATTTTGCTCACAATGGATATATCGAACTCTCCCGCGCGGGATTTTTCTCTCTCCTTAGGCTTGCGGCAGGCTTTCCCGCATTACAACGGCGCGCAGCGGTGGTTGTCGCTTGCGACTCCCGCGCGAGCTCGGGTGTGTTTAATCCGGCCGTGGAGAGTGGACCAGCTCCACGAATGCATGCCGTTGGAGCCGAAAGCGCCACATTGGGCGCTGCGGATTGCGGTGTCACTGAACTTCAAGTCCGCGCCACTCGCTGCCCGCACTTGCTCGGTTGACTGGATTCGCCGTTATTCGCTTGTATCCATGCTTGTCTCCGCTCTGTCGAAGACGCGGAGGACTCCGTACCGCTTCCGAGCACGAGCGACGCCGCCGCTGCCGTGGCCCTGCTACGGCGATACTGCTGTGCCATTGAGGGCAGCGGTCTTGTGCTTGTCGACTCTTTAGATACCGTGGAGAAAGCAGTCACCAGCAACGTGTTGTGCTCCAAGAAGCAGGCTACACTCACGCAGTTCGTCTGCCCCAATAAATTAATGTTTTCTTGCCGAGAAAGTCTCGTATCAATAGTGAACTGCAGGGTGGTAAGACTTCAGCGTTAGCTCGTGACTCCGTCGGCAAGATTGCTCTCATATAAGTTGTTTTGCTTCACTTTCTATATCGAATTTTTTGTCATATCGAACTATTTTACAATCCTCGCGCTGTTCGATATAAGCGGGCTTTACTGTATATTATATAATACAGTTGTGTAAAAAGCACCCGAGCACTACTGCTGTGCGTTCTAAACGTGCAAGCATTTGAATTCGTGTAACGATTGCACGCAGCGTTCAGTGACATGAAGGGAGCAAGCTTTACAAAAATAAAAAAAAAACGCATGTCTGGATTGTTTTGTTTTGTTTTGTTTTTTTTCTTGCCATGAGTTTATTATCGACAAATAAAAACTTTGCTGGCCATGTAATATAGAAGGTGCGCACCGGTTTCAGCGGAGCTGCCGGTACTTCCGACTCAAGTTGCGCGCGGTACCGTGCATGCCAAACAAGCATGCGTGCGGAAGACGTCGGCGAAGACCTCACGCGTGTGCGGAGAAAACCGACACAAGCGGTGTACGCACCAAGACCGGGCGCGCGACTGACTGATCACGCGGGACCGTGATGTCCCGCCAACGTGGACCACAGGTCTACGCTTTGTAAACAATGTGCTACGAACGAGGTGGACTTTCAAACAGTCGCTTCATACAACATGGGAATTTGGAGGTGCCATTAGTGTCATACTTGCTGCGACATAGTACGGCACGTGCTCGCTGACTGCTTGGATGCCTGTGGGTCAGCGCTTAATCACGAACACGCGAGCAAGCCGAATGTTCCTGCGTGCATGCGTGGAACTAGTTTTTCTTTTGGTCCATCACAGCCACGGCGGCGCAAAGACCGCTATCGGCACTATGTGCACTGTGTAGCGATGCGCACGTAATCGACCGGAGTGCATTCGCGGTCTTCGTGCCTTATATACTTGGGATCACGGAGCAAGAATACAACAGGAGGAAAAACGCGGCTTCCTAGCGCAGCCAGATAATATCAAAGCGTTCGTTTAGCGAAATCTCCCGCGGGTGAAGAAACTACGCGGCCGTCGCGACCGGCATTTCACTGCACAGCCACGGGATGAATTGCGGACCACGTATCATTTCGTCCATCATGTGCCGCTACCCTCTCCTTCGCTGTTGCAGATACGAAGCTTTGCAACCTGCCACCAACCTGCCTTGGTTTTCATTGCGACATCATCTGGTCGCTCGCCCGCGCTTGCCGCAATGGGCTGTTTCGCTTCCTTTATATTCTTGCTGCGTGCTTGGGATCTTTCGCTCCTATGACGGCCTTGGATTTATCTACTGATGAAGAAACACTACCGGGAAGTAGAGGTAAGCAGTAGTTAACCTCGTCTTGAATTATGCATTTAACGAAGCAGAGTTGCTCTGTAACTTCGGTCCGCGCGAGGGGTTAACCCCGAAGTTTTCGGGACTCATTATGAACGTTGCGCAGATTTGAATGGCGGCTTTTGTAACCGTGTGCAAACAGCATCAATTCTTGCGCCATTTCAAATTCTTTGTTTCGTGACGTGTTGGTATCCCAGCCTGATGTTTCTGCTTGCTAGCTGAATGTTTTCGCAGGTAAGAAGCACAGTCGCGCGAACAGTGGCAGCGCTATCCTGTACTTTTAGCTGGGCGGCTAAGTTTAGAGTGGCTGCCGTGCAGTGGATGTGGATTCGTGCACGGATCCAAAGAATTGTGTACAATAGGAGCGCGTGTAGTGTGTGGCAGCCACTACAGTCACAATAATTTTAGTGACCGCCTCGCGTACAGCTGATGATTGAAATGCGGTCCAGGCAGGTTTTTTTTTGGCGTTTTGATTGAGGGCAGGATGGGCGAAAACAGGACGTTTCGAGGCGTACGCCCCGCATTGGTAAGGGGTAACTACGGCGATGAGCGACGTGAGAAATCTCACTCAATGGGTGCAGCAAATAGGTATTGCAGGAGACAAAGACAAGCGAAAACAAGTTTACACAGGCCGTCGCTGTATGGGGCTTTTTCCCGGCAAGAAGCACCCCACAATCGAGCAGCAGAGACGATGACGGAGGGCATTGGCGGCAATGCATTAATTTTTTTCGCTTGTCGCTGTCGCCCACACTATCGATTTGTTGTAGTCATTGAGTTGCGTCTTTCGTGCCGCTTGTCGCCGTAGCTGCATGTGGTTACCCCTTTAATATTCGAGCGTTCAGGTTGTTCAATAACGAGACAAAATGGTGTCATCGAATGTTGACAGTTGCGCGGTGTCATCCACTGTTGACTGTCACCTGTTGACAGTTGACAGTCAAATGTACCGTTGCGCGAAATGATGTCCTGATAAAGTGTTCATTCCAAGGGGGTGTGCGGAGAGGGATACAGTGAAAGAGTAAAGGCACGTGCAGAGGACAATGTCACAAGAAGGCTGGCTGAATCCAAGGTGACTGCACATTCTTATCTAGATTGGTGACTGCGCCAAGTAGCATTGCATTCCAATACGGGTACGCTGCGTGCTCTTGGCGCTAAAACTAAGCTATCAACCAACAAACACCATTTAACGTTGTTCAAGCTCGTCAATGTTTTTTTTTTTTCATTGTAGTACCTAAACCAGGGTAAGACGCTTCTTGCCCGAAGATTTTTTGAGAGAGCCCCAAGGCGTCAGCAGGAGTGGCCGTCGCATTAGAGACAGTTCACCTCACAGCCTTAGGCATCGTGGATGGGTTTCCATTGTTACTGTCTGTGTTTTGGCCATTCAGTGTGTACTCCAAAGGCGAAACGCACCTTCTTGCTTTTGGATGCGTCACTTCGGCTCAAGCCCAGTGCCCTGGTCCCTACAGTTCTAAAAGCTGCACCAACATTATGAGGCAGTCAGCTCGAGCGTGTTTTTTTATATACTAAGTTCTGCCTTCTTTACCTCTTACTAATCCAACGTTTCTGGGTAATTCTTTTTATCTTATTTGTGCTGATGACATCTTTTAATGCGTTAATAGTTTTCCAAGCCGCATTGTTTTTAGTCCCAGATTTTCGCTTCCCAAAATTTATTTGTAAATGTTTTTAATTGTCCTAAACAGTACCTGGCTTTCCAATCTGTGTAAAGGACTCACTAATGTGCATAATACCATAGTTTTAATTAAATACTGTTAACTATTCTCCCACTGCCGCCTTTCCACTTAGGCTTTTCGTGCTAATGTCTGTGCCTTTTAAGTTGTGGGTGTAATGTCATTTTTACTGTTCTAATTTATTGTTTGTGGTTTGAGTGTTTCCAGTTGGTTTGAAGAATGTTTTGTGAAATTCTCTCGAATGCGTTTTAAATAGAAGCTTAGTCTTCTTCTGTGCGGAATAGGTAGGAACCGTTTTCATGCTGTGTTATTTTAATTCCAAATGCATTTCTTTTTGTGTGAAAGTTCAGAGCGAACCAATTTTTATGTGTTATGTTCTTGGAAAATAAAGTTTGATTTCGTTTATCGTTCTTTTCCATGTTTTAAATTTACTTGCCCTTTGGTGCTTGCTTGTAGCTGTCTAAGGTACCGCAGTGGGGTGGGTGGGGGTGGTAGCAGGCGTGGCGAAAACACGCTGCCTCGCGGGGAATAGCAGAAAGCACTTGGGAAGTAACGGGTCGCTTTCCAAGAGAGAGTAGTAGCACCCTTCCGCAGTATCCCGTAACGCCGCAGCCAATAGAGCTATTCACTCTTTAAAGGAGTAACGGAACGCTGCCTTGGAGATGGTATTGCAATTCTCATACAGGGTTCAGGTACTATGCCTCGATGGAAGCAAGTAACTCCCACGAGGAGTATTCCGCCTCTCATTTTGGCGGCTACGTGCCATTCCCTGAAAGTGTAGCCCAATGCTTCAAAAGGAAGTGAAATATGGGACAACAGTTTTTACTCCTAGACAGAGTGCCCAGCATTCGTCGACTTCTTAGAGTGTTCGCATAGAAAGTGAACGTTTACAAGTCGTATGGAAGGAAAGATTGTGATCACTGTTTAGGCGTTTGAAATTCACAAACCCACAATTTTACGGTGAAATTTTTTACGTTTCTTAAAAGAAAATCGATTGTACTTATTCTTTGACACTTTTGCAGCAACTGCTGTTTTGGGAAACTTTGAACTTTCGTAGCCCAGGTGACACCAAAATCTGCAAGTTCTTTTCTATACCAACAACCTCATCGATGTCGGCGTCATTAGCACAAAGAGATTTCGCAAGAGCTAAGCGTAAAGGATCCGTTCCATCGTCCTCAGCTTGGTCGACGCACGGGGTTTGCCATGAAGAAAAAATAACAAAGATGTCTCTTCCATCGATCGTATAAGTTGCAACGCGGGTTATGATGCGAGCTGTTGAGCGCACGCGCACTTTCTATCGAGGGACGTGGGAGTGACTTTATTGGAGCCTTCTTGATGACTCAATTGACAGTTTTGCCCCTGCAATCCATTATTTGACTATTTAGGGTAGGTGTGCCGCTTTCGTGTATCTGTAATCAGCGGCAGAAAAGGGATCAGCAGGCGGCTCTGCCCCTCCACAACCATTACTGTAACAACCTCAGAATGGTTTGCATCGTTTTTAGCGGTATTTAAGGTCAAGGTTCAAACATGTGCTATTAAAGTCGAACAAGGATATATCCGGGATAGCGAGACAGTTCCATATATCTATGATTCGATATATGAAATGTGTCTGTCTGAAGATTACCTATTTAATCGGCACGCCAGTGAGAGCTTTCCGAGTTTGTGACTAGCGGTAGCTTACGGATTTTTTCTTCAGAGCACGGTAAATGCTCATCACAGCGCGACGACCACCGCACCTTATTTAACATAAAAAAAAGCCTGACATTCGCTTGCTGCTGCTTCTGCGTCATAAAGTTCACCACACCGTCTTGAAGCTTACGAACGCCGTCGAAATGAGAAAATCGGGCTTCATGCACTGTGCCAGAACAGTTGCGAATCTCGGCTGTAGAAGGCGGTTGTGAACGCTGTCAGGGCCGCTAGTAGGGTCGGCTTCTTCGGCATCCTTGATGTCCGCCACTGCCGGCACATCGTCGTCAGCACTTACGAAATGGAGTGCCGTTGTGTCATTCGGAATGACAGCTCTCGTAATTCACTCTCGAGGCATTCAGCGCCGCCGTCTTCGTATTCGAACACCTCTCGTCTGGAGCCACGCTGGCCGGAAAACAATTACCGCTTTGCATACGACACGATCCGGATCTGCCGGGCCTTGGCCGTGCTGCGGTATTCTGCCAAAAAATGTTGCGAGACATTTCGAATGCCTCTGCAGCCGACACCTCTTCACCGGCCATTAGAAGTCGAATAGTGTCCGCTTTCGACGCTAAATCCAAACTCTTCTGTTTTTTTTTGTGTGTGTGTGACCCTTATGGCCAAACCGCATGGAGCGTTTTTTCACGCTATTCGCGCGCGTCGGCGTTGCGGGGGCGTTTTTTCGACGCCCGCGTCGACGATTCCGCGCCCGCAGCAGCAACTGCCTCGGCGAGATTTCGACGCGCGTCGCGCGCGGCAGTGGGAGGGGCCTGGCGATTTGCGACAATGAGGAAGCGCGCGCCCCATGGCGGTGGTTTCGAAGCACTCGGGACAGCCGGCTGGCTCCGCCGCGGATGTTTAGGCTTACCACCCCAGCAGATATTAAATGGGCGCTTTCACTAGTGGCACGGATGATGTTTGTAGCGCCGTTTTCACCCACAGTATAAACTCCTTCACCGCCGCACAAGCAACTTCGTGCATGCCTTGAGCGGCATTTTAGAGAGCGCTTAGAAGCGGTCGCTCAAGCTCCCGACCACGGTGCGCCCGACACCACTTCGCTGCCGAAACCGCCGCCATGTTGCCGCCGCCGGCCGCGGCGCGCGCAGCTTGCGGATGGTTACGCAGCAGCATCAGCGCGCCTGTGGCGTGCGCGGCGCGTCTTCGCCAGCAGAAAACGCTCCATGAGGTTAACGCTTTACACCGAGACGCACGCCGCGGGCGAAAAAAAAACACACCACGCCGCATCGGTTCCACTGAGCGAGCCAACACTGGTAACCGCTCAAGAACGCAGGAAAAATTGATTTGATTGTAGGGTTTAACGCGCCGACGCAACGCAGGCGATGAGGCGCGCCGTAGTGGAGGGCTCCGGATTAATTTTGACCACCTGGGGATCTTTATCGTGCGCCGAAATCTCGTACACACGGGCGTTTTTGCTTTTCGCCTCCATCAGAAAAGCAGCCGCCGCGGCCGGGAATCGAACCCGCGACCTCGTGCTCAGCAGCGCAACGCCTTAGCCACTGAGCCACCGCGGCGGGTCAGGAAAAATTCCAGAAAACGAGCGCTTGCGGTTGGCTTCCCCCTCTTTTATTGCCTTTCGCACCCAATCTATCTGCCATGCGGATGGCCCCCATGCTAGCTTGCGAGCAGCAGGTGTTGAAGGCCACCGGAGTGACGCGCCGACGCCTCACCAAGTGTGGCTGCGCCCGCAGAGAGACTCATCGTCATCCACGTCAGGAGGAGCGTCCTCCGTCAGGAGAAGCGCACTTGCAGGGCCACTTCCGGCGCAGCGTTCGATATATCGAAGGTGCCCGTGACAGGGACTTCGATACAGGGGCACAACAGCGCTATACTTTTGCATAGGATTTCCTAGGGGATGTTCAGACTGTTAGATATAGACAATAACATGATATATCCGTGTTCGACTGTAATGCCGACTTTCAGCTCTTCCACGAACAAGTTATGTTGGTTAGAAACATGTGAGATATTCGATACGCTTTGCGCCCCGGATTTGCAAATCTGCCGGCCATAATGGCGTAGAAAAATCAGAGAGAAGTGTGGTGCGAGGAAATGAAAACCCCAGAACGCACGTTTCACTTTAAAAAGTGCTCGTAAGTTGGTCATCAAAATTCAAAACATGCCCTATGCAGTGTAGATTGTAATCTTGTAAGCTGATTACATTATGCTCACAAGTCGCTGCAGTGTTTTTTTTTTAATAGTCTGCTGAGTAAGTTCAAGACTTGCGAACAAGTCATTGGTTTTGTCGAGTGGCGTATTCGACATCTCCACATATTTTCATTACTCCCGACATATTGATATTTTTGCGTAATAATTGAAGGGCTCTCGTAAACAAACTTGGCCTGTACTTTTTTATTGTTTTGTTTAGGCTCCTCATTATAAATAATTTGAAGGAATTTCGTGCGAGTTACCCTTGTGGGCTACAACGTGTGCTCGTTCATCGTGTTGTTTCCGCTTTTGCCTTAAATGCAACGGTACGATGGCCTTGTAGTGAGGACACCTCGTCAGGATATTTGTTTACCTGCGTCACACATGGTTTTCAAAGTGACATCCGGACAGAGGTATTGACAGCGCAGGTCGAATTCAAGCAAAAAACTTGCCTTGAGCTTCAAAAATACGGCATTGTGAGTATGGTTTGTGAAATTGTCTCTTTTCCCCAAGGTATAAGTCTTCCTCTTGGTGGCGATGACTATCGCATATACGTTACTGCCGTGTTTAGATGATACTACGTGAGTTTAATGACAGCATTAAGAACCACACGGCAAATGCAATCGCATATATAAGGCGTGATCGCTCCAACTCCTGCTACAAATAAAAGCTCAGACACCACTTTACTGTTCTGGGACCCGAAGCTGTGTAAAACCGAAGGTGTCTTTCACTAACTGTTCTATTATGCTAATACCCGCAAAATCACCTGTAGTAACTGTCTAGCACCACATCTTTCAGATTCGTTAGATATGCAGCTGGACTCGGATGCTCATAAGCGATTGTTCTGCGTGTACTACGTCAGTGTTGAAACCAAAATAGACCAATAATAGAGACTCACTTTTGGTGAGGGAGTAACTCGGCCCAACCCCGGAAAATGCGGGGCTTCATGGTGAACCAAAGAAGGATCATCGACGTCATAAGGAATGTGACGCACATCTCTGCAAAGCTGAAAGGCGAATAGCGTTGGTGAGAAGCAGAACAAAAAGCAGAATAAACCCACGCGACGAGCTGCATGTCGCGTGGGTTTGCCAAGGCTCAGTTTTCACTGGGGATTGCTTTGCGAGAGCGCTTAAGCGAAAAACCGGTGTTAAGACAAAGCGTAGAAACGCAATAGCCCTTGGCTCTTAACAGCTTACAATAAATCCCTGCCAATATGCCAAATCGTCAGTCCAATTGTTGCATAATGGTATGGTTAACGATCAAAAACCGTGATGTAGGTTTAATTCCACCAGCAACAAGTAATAAATGTGTAATAAATGTGTAGCGCTTTCTAGACTCGGTGACAACTTAAGAACGACACCGGAAGTTGCCGCTGTGCCTTATCACCGTAGCCGGAAGTTTCTCCGCGCGGCGCAAGTAGGGCGTTACTGGCAATATTTTTAACATGGCCTTAGCCGTTCCCGTGATTTTTTGGACTTAAAATGCTTATAAACGGCTCCAGTGATGACAAACAAAGTGCGTGAGGCAAGGCAGACAATATCACGCATTCATAGCAAACCCGTTTCAAAACGCGCGCGCACTCACGTCACGGGTCCGGCGCTCTGGCGGAGTGATACACTACATGAGGTGGTGCCGTTCTTGAGTTGTAACCGAGTATAGCAGCGCATTATTACGTGCGCGCACACGAAAGTTATTGAACTCTATGTTTACCTCATTGATCCAAGTTCTTGGTATCTTCTCGAAATTTCCTCCCGGTTTTTCTCTTGCAACGCTTTATCAGATGAACTGTTCCGGAATAAAAAAAAAAACAAGAATAAAGTGATGCACTTTGTGAGAAAAATGATGCAGACATACGGTCTCAAGATGTCAAATTTGGTATCCTTGGCCATTTTTAGAACAAAATAAGTTTTGAATTACAGCCACATTAAAGGGACACTGAAGTAAAGTTGTCAAGCTCTCGTTATTGCTTGCACTGCGTAGACTGCCTCAAATTAACACCCTTTTCATTGTTTATCCGGTTGATAAGTCAGTAATTTTTTCATAAAGCCTGAAACAAGAAAAACTACAATGCGCGGTGTGCGGCGGCCGAACCAAATAAACGCTGCGACGTCTGGAGGAGATGCACCGTGACTGGACGATGTCCAAGATTAGTATTCAAAGAAATTTGCGGTTTCGTTTATGTAAACCAACATGGTTGACATCTCACGTTATTGTTGGGTGGGCATTCTAGATATCTCAATAATCGCCATACCGCGCTTCTGCTATGTTGTCAGCTGTAAAATGCCTAAGATAAGCTTCCGAGAACGACTTGGAATCATAGCAATCACTAGCCGAGGCCTACGCAGTGGATGAACGCCCTCCGCATCACCGCAGACACTCAAATGCCACGTGCTTTTCCCCCATATTTGGAGCTTGCCTCACTTATGCCTGTATCGTAAAAAGCGTGTTCGCACCAGGCCCAGGGTCTGCTGATTCTGGCCTGTGCCCACTACCCGTAAGCAGTCGGTGCTTATGGCAACAGCACGCCAACGAGAACGCGCTAGCGCGTCAGTGTCAGTCTGCGCGTGTTCTGCGAACTCGTTCGGGGAGCAGTGAACGTCACGGCCCAGAAATGGTGAACTCAGTACAGAAAGCATCGACGAAAAACAAAAAAATTAATCAGCTTAAAAAAAAAAAGGTACCCTCGGAAATTCGAACTTGGGACTTGGGAAACCACATACCTAGCGCTCGAGACCACTCGGGTACGGGCCAGCGCTGCTGACTTTGGAAATATGGTGTATATAATGTATAACCGGTTAACACTTTTATTTAGTTTTTACATTTCAAGCAGCTTAGGTGACCATGTGTTGTATAGCGATCGTTGCAGTAAGCGTCCCACAAATTTCCACAATATCTCAGGTCTAGAAATTGCATTACTTAGACGGAAAAGCTTTCGCAGATGCGTAGACGTGCTGCTTACCGCTGTGCTTGTTCGCCCAGCGCAAAAAAATGCGTATGGGTCCCTAGTTTTACGCTCTACGGTAAAAATTTCAGGTGATTTTATTTCCTTAGTACCTATATTGACTTCGCTGACTCTTCTCCCGCCTTCAACTGGCCTTAAATGTTCCTGCTTGCGTACCGGTCAGCGAAGCTTCGCATGTGCGCTTTTGCGGCGCTTGTGTGGAGCGACCTGGACTTGGAGCTTGCTACAATGTACAAGCTAACAAACTAAAGAAACGCACCTTCTTCCATTCACAAACGTGTCGTGGCTTAGTTTCAACTGAGCGAACGAATTGCGACGACCCGTCGGCTCCCGGCGGACTAAACGCTGAGCCGACTGACTCTGTCGAAAGGTCGGCGAGCCGTGCAGTAGCGCAGTCAAGCCAAGTCATCTCCTCCTGATGTCACACGAAAACGCCACAGAAAATGGGCGAGGATGCAGAGAAGAGGACAGCATTTTCGAATTGATTTTTCTACTAAACAAATTCGCGTAAACGCACTCAGAGTGGTCGAAACTAGGCCTATGAACTTCGGACTACAATTGGCGCTAGTAATCCCGCAATGTTTACAAATCACTCCCCTGTCCCTTTAAATGCTTAAACATTAAAGGAACCGAAAACCAATTTTTGTCTGGTATATTTTCTTTATACCAAATTAAAGGGCATCACTTAAAACGCCTTAATCCGGAACGATTATGCTGATATCACCCTAGTATTTCTAAATCGGAATTTGTAGATCGAACAGCCGTACATGTCCCGCCAAAAGGAATGCTAGGAACCGTGAAAGTGAGCCGAGCGGCGACATACCTTTCGATGCACGTGAAATTAAAACAGTTACTTAAAAACGTGTCCCCGGCTACAACCACAATAATGTGTAACCTTTATATTCCTTCATACGGTTTTTTTTATCACGCTTTCAAATCGCCGGAATTGTTAAGACACGTAACGTAGCGTCACGTTTAGACGCCGCATTATGCCACCTTTCAGACTTGAGAAATTTTAGTGCAAAATTAAAAATTAGTTCCACCGGATTGCCTAAAACCTCCTAGTGGTTTTATGGAACGCTGGCTTTCACATGAGCTAGACGACACGCGCTCCACAAAAATCGGTTCCCTGTCCCTTTAAACACCTTATCTTTATTCACATTCTATAAATAAGAATAAGGAGAACATTATTCGCAGGAAGTGAACAGAGGCACAGTTTTTCGAAGAAAAATGAAGCATTCCATGAAATCAGAGCTGCGCAAATTTATCTAAAAATGGTAGCATGTCCACTCCGTGGATGATGGCGAGGGTGCGGAGTACGGGGACTCGAAATGACATCCAAGTTGCGCCACGACCATCATTCGATTTGAGCAGTAAGTTGCACCTTGATCGTTCCCTAAATGAAACTGCAACTCACGGCTCAAATCGAATTTCGCTTGATTTTCGCTTGGTGGTGGTGTGCGCACAGATGGACGCGGACGGACATTGGCAGGCCTAAGGTACTCCGCACCGTTACAGGCGAGGGAGTAGCCGTTTGTCTCTTGGGTTACTCACTCACGGTCGTCGCCCTATTGGTAAGATGACGGACACTATACTCGGTTACAACTCAAGAACGGCACCACCTAATGTAGTGTATCACTCCGCTAAAGCGCCGCACCCGTGACGTCATTGCACGCGCGTTTTGAAAGGGGTTTGCTATGAATGCGTGATATCGTCTGCCTTGTCTCACGCAGTTTGTTTGTCGCCACTGGAGTCGTTTATAAGCATATTAAGTCCAAAAAAATCACGGGAACGGCTCACGCTATGTTCAAAATATTCCCAGTAACGCCCTACTTGCGCCGCGCGGAGGAACATCCGGCTACGGTGATAAGGCACAGCGGCAACTTCCGGTGCCGTTCTTAACTTGTCACCGAGTATAGCTCTGTCTGGTGTACCAGACACAGGCTCGAATCCTGCCGGTACCTGTGTGATTTTTTGCGATTGTAAATGTTATGTGCATGGAGGCGGACGGATATTTTAAGGTCCTGAAGCACTGTGCACCTAAAACACTCTCACTTGTAAAAACGCGTGGTAGAAAAAATTCTGCAGAAATTCAGAGAATTATCTACTAATGCGTAGCATTCTTATGCCGCTTGTCTTGTGGGTGAGTTTTTTCCAGCAAGATCTTTTCGTTTTTTTTAAATCCTCTGCGACCAATTATTTCCATTTACGCTATTATAACGATCAGAAGTGGAATTTTTGCGAAATCTGCATTATTGTGAAAATAATCGGCCTTACACGGTTCGCCATTTTTCGTAATTTTTTGTATTCTTCTTGTTTTTTTACTGTTTCAAAACTTCTTGGTACTAATTATCTCAGTTACGCTAATGTAAGAATTTTAGGTGCAACTTCCACAAAATCTGCATTATTGTGGAAATGCCCTGCTGTTGTACGTTTTGATATGTTCCGTAATTTTTACGATTTTTCTTAGTTTTTAGTCTTTCAAATTTTCGTCCTACCAAATATCTCCATTTGCTTTAATTGAACGATTGCATTTTGTACTTCCGCGATATTTGCATTATTGTGGAAATGCAGCGCGTTACATGGTTTGGCATTTTCCGTAATTACTTTATATTTTTCTTAATTGTTTAGTTTTTCACAATTTCGTTCGAGCAATTATCTCCATTTACGCTATTATAACGATTAAAGGTGATTTTTTACGAAATCTTAATTATTGTGGAAATACCGCGCGTGAAACGTTTTGCCTATTACCATATTCTAATATTTTTTTATATTTTTAGTTTTTCAAAAGTTCCTCCGACCAATCATCTCCATTTATATTATTTTAACGATTACATTTGGAACTTTCGCGAAATAATCATTATTAGAGAGCTTTACCAGTCCGTCTGTTCCGTCGTTTACGTAGTTACCGTGTTTACCGGGACCCGTCTGCGCCTGTACGCGTGGAAGGGCAAGGAGGATGGGCGAAGAGGCGCACCCCACCATGACGAATGCACGGGCATGGCGAGGGCCGACCCGCAGAACTAATCCCCCCCGCCCTCCCCCTCCCCCCCCCCTTCCCCGCGACGAATGCGCAAGCGCCCAGACGCGTCCCGGTTAACACGGTAACCACGTATAACACGGAACATGTGGAGTGCTAAAACTCTCTATTGCGGAAAGGCAGGGCGCTACACGGTTCGCCATTTTTCGCAGTTACTTTATATTTTTCCGTGTTTTTCTAGTTTTTCAGAATTTCGTTGGACCGATTATGTTCATTTTGCGCAATTATAACGATTACAGGAGAAACTTGCAAAATCTGCATTATTGCGGAAATGCTATGCGTTATACGTTGCACCTATTCCTTAATTTTTAGATGTTTTTCATATTTCGGAGTTTTTTAAATTTCGTCCGACCAGGTGAGGTGACTGTAAGAGGGAAAGAGGTTCCCAGTCTGCACCACATATGTATCGCATACGTTATTTTAACGATTACATTTGGAACTTTCGCGAAATCCGCATCATGGGGATTAGAAGGACGTTACACGGTTCGCCATTTTCCATAAAAACTTTATATTTTCGTTATTGTTTTCTGATTTTAAAAATTTCCTTCGACCACTGCCCTCCATTTATCTACTATAACGGTTACAGGTTGAACTTTCGCGATATCTGCATTATTGTGGAAATCCAGGGCGTTACACGCTTCGGCATTTTGCATAATTGTTTTTTAATATTTGTCTTAATTTTTTATTTTTTCAAAGTTTGGTGAAATAGTTATGTCGATTTACGCCATTATAGCGATTACATGTGCTACTACCGCGATATCTGAATTTTTGTAGAAATTCAGGGCGCTGCACGGCCCTGGCTGTGGGGGTACCCGGTAAAGAATGTTACGTGTTAAAAAATCATGCACCCCTCCGTTTAACTAGGGCGATGGTTGAACGCGAAGCTTACTCGTGATATGAATCCTTGGGTTGGCCAATTCCACCCAGCCGGTATGTGCTACTCTGGTGATACGCCAGAGTAGCACATTTCTAGAATATTCACTTTTCATCTAGAATAATCTACAATTTCCGGACTAACTTTTCTAGAATACCCACAGCTATTGTTGGGCGTGCACTCCTTAGGCCTAACGTTTGGGTTAGGGGTGCACGGCGCCAATCGGTACCTTCTGCTGGGCGTTCAGTGAGCAATTTTTTGAGTGGGCGCCGGTTCGAGTTGGTAATCTCCTAAGTGTGATGTTAGGCCTGACGTCTCTAAACCTCAAAATGGAAAGTTAAGCTTAACGTCGCCTAGCTAACTGCCTTACGGCATGCAGGGCAACGCCATTCTTCTCATGACGGATTCTTTGGATGTCGTCTGAGTTTTCCATCCTTCGACCGTGTCGGAAGGGAGCAATCGGACAGACGCTGGCGTCAGAACCAGAGGGACGCAGGTTGAATTTCGCCCGCGGGGCCGGAATTCAACCTATTTGTTTCACTTCACTATCATTCATCATCATCTTCAGAGAAAGTTTGCTTTCCTGCAGGTCGTATTGGCGTACAACGGCATCAGTAAAATCATGAAGCTTTGCTTTAAAATAAGATGTGCGCGCAAACTTTTGGTAACATTCACATAAATGTCTACAAATGGAAGGAAAAATTTTACTTCGATCCGCAGTCTTTTTTGTGTTAAAGATGTGAAATATGCTTCACTAGGCCACGTGTAATTCTCCTAAACATGCTGTTGTCAAAAGATTCTGGCACTAAATGTGCCGTAGGGCTGCTGTTTCTGTAAAGCATAGGACGTTACTGCTGAAATTTAAACGCACTAGTTGCCTCCCGTACGCAAGTCGTCAGGGGCAGTACCTAAATTGACAACATGTTGTGAACTGTAACCATAGTTATTATACTTTATACCTGATGGTAGAGGAAGCTTCCTCCACATAGACTACCTAGTATTTCAACCGGTGTGGTCTGAATCCATTTTTTCACAAACTTCTCTCATCTCAACCCGCTCCCGAGCTGCTCCGTTCTCTACCTTCAGACGCGCTTCTCTGCAGTCATTCTGTTACCCTGACCGTCCATCTGTTATCAGTACTCTGCAGTACATTTTCCAGCCCGCCTCCACTTCTTGGAGATTAAACTGTGATGCCTACCTCTCTCGTTGGCGTCTACCTAATTCAAGACACTCGTTTCTTATCCCCAAGCGTTACTAAAGTTCGCCAGACATTTTCTTGCGAGGCGTCTATTAGGTCTCCAAACTTCTGTTCTATAATTCATAACCGGGGGTACGAAATCGTGGCGTACTATCCTTTTCGTGGTACACGTAACTGACCGCTCTTTTCTGCAGAGCGCCTGCCGGATGTCCCCTAGCCGACATCACTTTTACTGCCCATTTCCTTCTCGTCATTTGTTTCGGCACTGCCCATACGCCCGAGAGAGTTGTATTTATTCGCATCTTCTATACTATTTATTTACATACATTGAGAAACACTTTACAGATGTATATTCAAGATTACTGTCTGTTTACACAAATTTATGTTTTCAGTACGACAGAGATATCCCAGTATAGTTCCAGTGGTAATCCTTCAAAGTAATATTCTTGCTCATTTAACAGACAATGGAAGGTGAAAACGTCAAGTAGCTCAAGTATTCTATTTTTACTTCTACCCCTGTTTTTCGGAAGTGAGCTTCCTAATGGCACCTCTAGCCATTTTGTTAATACTTCCATGTAGAGGGTATCTTCTTTTCTGAAGCCTTTCCGAAAAGGAACTTTCGACGCTCCTCTGGAATGATTATCGTGCCAGAATATTCGTTCTGGATGTCCTTTAAGATTTTATGCAAGTCGCTTTGAGCCATTGGTCCATCAGTGCCATTAGAACACATTTGACATGTTCTAATCATTTCGAATTACCAGAATAACTACCTAGTCGAACTTTCTAAATTCATTTTGTTCTTTCCTTCGCTCCGAAACAGTCTTAGGATACTCCTAATAAAAGTTCTCGTGTTACGTAGATAGCTGAAACATAAGTTATATGGGTAACTATTAATTTGGTTAACAGCTTCCGAAAACCGAAAGCAGGGTAAATGTTCCAGTAATTAGCTTTCATACTACAGCCCTTGTGCTTTGGACTGAGCAGCCATTTTAAATAGTAGTCGTATCATTATTGCCTTGAAGCATTTCGGGATTAAGTTTGCTAGCTCTCCTTGTAAAATGTCACAACCATCCTTTAAAAATTTCCAAGGTTATGTCGTTCCCCGCTAGAGATACAGACAGACAGACAGACAGACAGACAGACAGACACACAGACAGACAGACAGACAGACAGACAGGCAGACGGATGGATGGATAGATGAATGGATGGTTGAATGGATAAACTCTTACTTACAGCGCACGCTTTGTTGTAAGCACGAGGTAGATCCACGCAAAGAGAACCAGAAGGACCATAGTGGGCACGTTGTACAGCATCCATGTTGCGAACGTCAGCTCTGTGGAGCTTGGAAACTTGCTTTAATAAAGATTAAAAAAAGGAGAGGGATATACAATGTGCATTCTAGAATATGCAAAAAACTCCGCGAAGTTTCTCTACAAAGCGACGCCGGTACTGCGGAGTGGCTGAAGGCAATCATATTCAAAAACTTCGAACGCAGCGGAAACTACGGATGACAGCTAACACGATAAGACTATTTCGTCTGATACTTGAAACTGAGCTCACATTTTTAAATCATAGCTGAAGCACCCAGCTGTTGAAATAAGGTGCACAGACGAATGAGATTTATATTGTAAGATTAGTGAACATAAACCATGACGGCTGGGGAACTTCAATACAAGTGTTTCTGTTTAGAAGTTGAATATCCACCATGAAGAAATTTAAATCTGCAGATACACTCCTTAATCACAGCACGAGTCCATGGTGGTCGATCTTGTATACAAGCGACGAAATGTGACAGTAGGCAGGGGCTGGGGCCTTAAGAGGCGAGATGCACGAGACGTAGGCTTCGCAGGGCAGGGCAGCTGGAGTGTAGCCTGCTCCACACAAGCGAGGCAAATGGGGATGTTGCTCAAACGGCCCAAGAAAAACGTCCGCAAAATCCTCGTCTCAGCATGCGGGAGGGCCACCCCTAGGTGAAGTCGTATGAGAGTACCTCACCTTTGCGGGACAAGTTGCTAGGGTAAGCGTTCGCAAGATCCATGGAAAGCCTAATCGGAGCAGCAACCGCTCGGGGAGAAACGTGGGAAATAGGCTGAGTATCTGTTGTTTGCTGGAACTTCCGTGGCGGCCGTTATGAGCCGTATATATATGTGGGGCGGGTGAATTTTTGTAGAAACAGGCCTGTTTCTGGAGGCGGGCTTCACAACGCTGATAGGCTATAGTTAATCAAATATACTGAGTTGTTGCTTACTGTTCTAGCATTGGGGCAGGAGAGCTGGCAGGCCTGCAATTTCTCGCATCTGCGGCTTCGCTGATGGAAACAAGTAGCGTCCAAACCGGCTTTGTAAAAGAGTTGAATTGAGCTTGATCATCAATAGAACGTGCTGTTGGGCTAGTTGGGACATACAGATTGGGAGGCTTAGCGCTAAGCCTCCTAAAGGGCTTGATGAACCGTTGGTGGCCTAAAAATGAATCAGGCAAATATGCGGGTCATTTTGATTGCTGCAAGGCCGGATCTAAGACAAATACGACTAAAATAGTGTTGGTATTCGCATGCTTTGACCAGAAAGGCAGATAGGGTAGATTGCCAAGCGGCGACGGGACCCACTGCTGACCTCGGTAATAAATGCTTCTTCGTTAGGGGGCACTGTGACGCCGAACTGCTTGCACCCACAATTAGTGCTATCAAGAGCGTGCTCCAGGCTGACAGCTTGGAGGTGAAAATCAGGGTAACCAGACAGAACAGTAATGTCATCCACAGTATGTTGCTGTAGATGTACTTAAATGCGCTGAAACTCCAGAAAAGTCTTATTATCGCCATATAAAATAGCGAAGGTGCGAGGACTTAACCCTGAGACATACAACCGCGGTGCTAGAAAGAGCGGATAAAAGCCTCACTGGAAGAGATGGAGACGCGGTAATTTTTAGGTATGAGAAGACGACATCACGCCGGTGTGAAGAAAGCTGAAAGAAATGAAAAACTTTGAAGAGCGCGGCGGGTACCAGGTTATCGTATACTTTAGAAACGTTCATACCTTGCACTGAATGAGCACGGCGGGATTGACCGCCCCTGAGGCTGTAAAGCTTGTGTAACGCTTGTAATGAGGCTTCCCAAAGGAAAACTTAGTTCATGTCTTAATAGAAGGTTTAGCCGTTGCGACACTGAGGATAGAGGCCAGGCCCATAATCTTTGTAAGAGGGACAGCATGGTAATCGGCCGGGTTTTAAAATTTTACTTTTATTTTATGGCTACCATGAAAGGGGATGATGAATTTCCCATGGTGGAAAACAAGGTGAATTGAGGCGGCAGGGCACGTTCTTGTCACAGTAGGTGCGGTTTTCTGTAGCTAATGAGTCGGAAGAGCACGTTCCGCACACTGTTTCCGCACTGCGATGCAAGTCTCTGTGCCTATGCGTTCATTTGTAGGTTCGTCATCCGCTCTTGTGACATTTTTTGGCTCTTGCATCAGTGAAGATTGAGTTCCAGCATCAATAGGGCAACTGTCATCGCCATGGTGCGTTGTAGGGACAGATGGCGCTTTGGAGGGGCATTCGCGCGAGCTACTGTTTCTGAATCAACGCTTGCTTGCCTGATTTGTGGAGGCCTGGCGTCCGCGGAATGCTCCGCATGAACTGGAGGTTGTGTTTAGTCCCTGTTTACAAGTGAGGTGGTTGATTAGTCCTTCGTGAGTGCGCCAGGAACTTAAGGGTGTCGATGGCAATCGCGAGAGCCAGAGAGGAATAGGTGTCGCGGAATATCGCTTCAGTGCACAGCTGAGGTGAGCACATGTCTGAATGGCAGCAGGACGGAATCCTTGTTTTGGGGCAGGAATAAAAGTAAAGCTGCATTTACAGCTCTCAAGAGCTAAAGCTTGGGCCAGTTGGTACAAAACTTTGAAACGAAAATAAGAGCTTGTCAGAGGACGACAAGAGTTTGTTGGCCTTTCCCTTCCCTTCAGGGACGCTGTTGTTGTTATATCATAGTTATACAACCCTTCTATACTTAAGTTCATTGTGTTTGTGGAAACACTTGAAAGTGCATTACGGGCAGGGTAGACCTGTGAGATGTGTAAGCCACTTGTTTTCCGAAGCGAATCCTCTAAATCCAAAACGAGTAATGTAATAGACGTTACGCATCCGAAATATCTTTTAGTCGACACTTTTGTGAAGAGCACATAGTCATGTAATATTGCTGGTTACCCTTGTCGCTTTCTGCCGTTGGAACCGCAGAAAACAAGTTTACTTAGGAAGTGCGCTTTTGCATGGAATTGTCAAGTGTACCAACTCTAGTACGTGACTTCGAGATCAGGTATGGAAAATTTTGTTCCCAAAGCAGTCGCTAATGATGCGCGAGGAAATCTCCTACATGAAAAAAAGTTGGTTTCTACTTTAGTGCATTGGTTAGCGTTTTATTGTTTCACTTTATATTCTGAAATGCCTCTGATGCGGAACTTGCTACATGTCGTCGCTAACGCTGAGGTATTAACAGGGAGACTTGAGACAACGACGACAAGCTACATGTATACAATTTGAATCGAAGCTTCCACCCTTGCATCGACACTTAGCATGCCAAATGCCACGCCAGCGTTGCGCTGTCGCCCCCATCACGGTTGAACATCTACGCATGGCACGGTGAAGGGCAATGACGAGCACAACTCACTCGTCCATCAGCCCCTTTAGCACGAGATTCGGGCCCGTGCCGGTGAGAGATCCGGTTCCTCCGATGTTGGCAGCGTAAGCCACGGACAGCAGCATAGTAGTGCGGAGAACCCTCCGACGGGATCCAGTCCTGGGTTTTGTAGTATTTACAGGTAGTGACCAAAGGGCATGGGAATAAAAATAATTGCAGAGTGTTTGCATAGAAATATAAGTATGAGGCTTTCCGCCTAACTTTGTGTATTTAACTTTGATAGCAGCAGCAGTTACGGTTGCAGACACTGCATCTGAGCACAAAAGTTTTCATCGACCTAAAGCCACATGTTTGTGGAATATTCAGATCAATTCAATAATTCTGTAGGAAAATAAACGCATGCACACTCTCTACGTATAACTCTTCCAAAATTTGGGCCATCTCATGGTGTAAAAAAATTTCGAATTATCCCACAATTAATTGAATCGATTAGGGTTCTCCTGACAATTATTTACTATATATTCTGGCGGTCAGCAAAGGCCTAACCACCGAGGGTACGTGCTCTCCGCATTTTATTAAAAATACATGTTTGGTATTTGTAAAAATCCCTCAAAGGAAAAAAAAATTCATGTAAGAAGAGGGGGGGGGGGTAAACGTGAGAAAAGTTCAAAAACTGTCCAAACGATGTTTCTATAATGCATCAATCCATCAAATGTTTACTTTCTGCTTAAAATTCACCGCGAGAAAAGGTTGCAAAGCAAAAGCTGCCGTTTTGCGTCTTCCCGGAGCTTCGAGAAACCACCCGGAGTGTCATGCGATAAGAAATAAGCATATTAATGCGTAGCCTTGTTCGCCGCACAACCCCCTCCCTCCCTCCAGAGGCAGCTAGACCATGTACCCTCCTGCTTGTCCACTAAAATGCAGAATATGCGGAACTAGCACTAATCGTCGTTATAGCGTAAATCAACATAATTGATGCCAGCGAATTTTCAAAAACTACAAAATTTCGTTATAAAGAACTCACACTCTCGACAAGCGGCATAACAATGGTATGCATTAGTTTAGAATTCTCTGATTTCTCGCCGGTTTTTTCGCTTTATATTGGTGAAGTAGCCCAAAAAGAACGTTCTATCATAAATACAACAAAATCTATGCCCAAGAAATTTTGATACTGCGTGAATTAAAAAATAAAAATAGTTCGTTAAACAAGCACCAATTAAGTCTCCATTTCAGGACATTGCTATCTCGCACTGTAAGAATGTAAGCTTGTTTTATTGGAAGCCAGTTCAGTATTTTCGCAGCATGTACTGTTTTCTTATATTCCTACATTTCTGCGTCCAGCAAATGAACTAATAAAAACAGCAAAATACTTAGCCGTTCACATCTACTCTTACTCGAATTCTGCTGTCTGAACAGTTCCTGTGGAAGTTGTCTCGTCGCTGTCAGGTACGTAAGCTTGGTTACTGTGACCTTCAAGGTCCAGACCTGTAAAATGAAAAAACCAAACGGGCAATGTGCGTACACACCCGTGTTCTAGAACTGCGAACTTCGGAAGAGCACACTACTACATGGAGAGGCAGTGTGACCTACTTTGGGAGTCAGAACTGTACATTTGGTCTACGATCGCCATGACTATGGGCGCCATGATGGAAGTAGCGGCAGTATTGGGAATCCACATGGACAAAAATGCGGTCACCAGCATGAAGCCCAACAAAAGCCTGCAAGAAATAAGGAAATGCATTAAATAACAACGCGCCAAACCAGACCAAAACGCTGGGCAAGCAACTAAACTACTAAAATTGAAAACCAATAGAAAAGTAAGCCTCAGAAAGAGATAAAAACTAAAAAACTGGCAGCATCTCCACTCCGTGGATGATGGCGACGGTGCGGAGTACGGGAACGCGAAATGACATCCAAGTTGCGCCCCGAGTGACATCCGATTTGCGCCCCGACCGTCATTCGATTTGAGCCGTGAGTTGCACTTTGATTATTCCCGAAATGTAACTGTAGCTCACGGCTGAAATCGAATTTCGCTTAAAGGGGCCCTGAAAGGCGTTTTGAGCACACTAAATGAAGTAGCGCAATCGTTAGATTGGGTCGTCAAGGTCATCTGGGTCAAGTATTACTCTTTTACGCGCAGCGGAAAGCTCACACTTTTGTTGCAAAGTTTGTCGCTTTTTTCTCACCCTTTCCTTCATGTTTTTGGACGCCGCCATCTTCACATGTCTACATCATCGATTCCCAGATGTTCGTCATGAGCTAGACATCCTGCTATCGGGCGGCTTTTTCACGCACTTCCGGCAAAGAGATGAGTCGTCTGCTCAGCGTCGGCTCGCCGGCTGATCGGCCAGCGGAGTGCGGAGTGCTTGGACATTTTACGACAAACGAAACAAGTGTAAACAAATGCTTAACCGTTTGTATTGAATGCAACAGGGCCATAACACGACATGCATATTCTCTTACCTGAGTACGTTCCATAAAGAAAGCGTTAAAGCCCCGTGGCACTTCTTTCTTGCAATCGCAGAGAACGCCCTGAGCCAAATGCCCGGGTTTGAGGCATACATTTTATTCAACTTCCAAACAATCCAGAGATGCGTTTCGAACGAACACAACGTCACAACATGCGTTGCAAGTCCGAACCGCGATTGACAGACGGTTGCCTCCTCCTGCCCCTCGTAAATTCGGCACTCACCTCGCGCGCAGTTTGCGGGGACGAACAGCAAGTCACTTAACTCTGGCGCACAAGCCGAGATGGCTTTTAGCCACGCACACTGCACATACCCATGCGAGGTTGAGTCGTACGCCGCTGGAGAAAGATAATCCAGACCATGGGAAGCACTATCCACCCGCAGAAGCACAACGTCGCATTTCATCGCGAAACAAAGGCGTCCGCAACACACACACCATCGCCTCCTGTAATGCCAAACGCATCTCTCACTTCCAAATGGGAGTGAGTAGTATGCCTGCAGTGCCCATATGCCGCGAGGTGGGGCCCCAAGCTGAACCGGGATCACGCAACCGTAACTGACTTCTAGAGCGGTTTGTGCCTTGTTGCCAGGGCAACCGATGTTTGATATTGTCAAAGACCATCGCTAGAAAGCTCAGAGCCGCGGCGGAGCATGTTTTGCCAACGTTGCCGCTCTCCACCACGCGTCGCCCCAAGCTGAACTGGTCACATGATTGAAGCGTTTTGTGCACGGGTTCTGTATCGGTTTAAAATGTCTTTTTCACACGCCGCCGGCAGGAATTACCACCACCACAAAATAAGACCCGGCACCAACGGGGCCACATCTGATACGGCGCTTTTTGGGTAAACAGTGCGCGGTGCATGAGGGACCGAGCGCACGGTCCTCCCCGAGCGGCTGCGAGTCCGCAGACGATTAAAAGTCACGTGCTGCCCTGCAGCAACGCACATCGCGAAAGGGCAAGGCCAGGCCGCCGCGCAAATGCGGCCAGATTTTTCATTCGCTTTTCCAGCCTTGAGCGGAGTGAGGGATTCAAGGTGTCAACAAAGCTTGCCCGTAGCAGACGGCAGTATGAGCAGCTCGATAGCGGAAGTACGTCACCGCCGAGGAGCGCAGCATCACGGGAGGGAAGGCTGACGCGCCGTCAACAGCGGAGAGTAAGTTGAAAGGAGGAGGAAACGCGGCGCGACGATAATGCGCGGTTTTTGATTTATGATTTCTCAGCTAATACTCATCGCTTCAACAAAATTCTTGCGGGAGGAGATTGCTAATACATTGTTTTATTTGGTTACATGTACATCCATGCATCGGCGGAAGGTATTTCAGGACCCCTTTAATTTTCGCTTCATGGTGGTGTGCGCACGGCTGGACGCGGACGGACACTTCGAGGTCCAAAGGTACTCCTCACCGTTACAGGCGATAGAGTAAGCCGTTTGAATCTCGGGTACTAACTCACTGTCGTATCCCAATGGGTAAGACGATTGACACTAACTCTGCCTGGTCTATCAAATACAGGCTCGAATCCTGCCGGTGCCTGTGTGATTTTTTGCGATTGTAAATGCTATGCGCACGGACGCGGACGGCGATTGTGCGGTCATAAGGTACTCCGCACCTAATATTCCTTTCGAGCAGTTAGTTATTGGCGGCCTAATTGTACAAGCGTTCATAGTGCGAATCTCGGTGGGCCTTATAGTTGTCGTGGCTTTGCACATTGATTACAAGTGCGCATAGGGAGCGCGCACCAGAAGACCTCAGGCACCTCTATTTGAGGCGGTGCCTCGCAGCCAACGATCAAGCATACTGCCATAGCGCTGTCTTCACTCAAAATCATGTCAGCAGCGAACTTCCCCTTTTTTGTGGATGCGTACGCCCCACTCCCTCAAGATTAAACAGGGCCTGGAATATCAGAGCTAGCCACGGGTCTCCGGAACACAAAGGATCCGTCGGCGATGAGGGTATCGGGAGTTCGCAAACAACATTGTCGCAGCAGCATTACCCGCTGCAGGGTTTTGTTGTAACGGTGTTTCAGCGGTGTGTGGCATTAATGTTTAGCGTACCTTAAAATTATCGACGGGTGCATTGGAGACCCAGCACACCCTTCTGTAGTGATGCGCAATGCTCTTTAGAGCCTGTTCCTTTACGTGGCTTCCTGTCACTAGTTAATGTAGGTGAGTTTATTTCGCGGGTACGTACACGGATGGGAGTGCACCGTGAGGCATTTTATTCGTGCAATCTATGTTAGCGAAAAACAACCCCCAGTGGCGACTTGCTGCTCGTAATAAGAGCTAATTAAACGCTAGTACAGTTCTTTTCATGCATAAAAAGATAAATATAAAGGAAGTGTCAGTTACTCAGCATGAGCTTTAACCACATGCCCTGAAATCATACGTGAAATACTTAAACCTGCCACATCGGGACCATACGGCACCTACCGACTTTATAACTCTCCTAAAATAAACCCACAGTGGGCCGGCCACCTATGCTTCAGCGATAAATTTAAATGCTGCTCTCAAGCTAAAGCTAAGTACCCGGGCAGTAAAACGGTCTGAGCCAAAGCATGGCAAATCATCAGTGGACAATGTGTCCGAGCTTGGCAGTACCTCGGCCGCCATTATTGGCTGGTGTATGGGAAAGGTGACACGCCAACAATTGGAAAAGCTCTGGAATGTCACTATTGGACAATGTTTGGCAAAGCATATTCCCGTGATAATGCCTATGCGTGCACGCCATGCTACTTTATGCAAATTCCTGGCCTTCAGGGCAGTCCTTAAGGCCGATGCCTATTCTATGAGCTCCCTCGCGGCCCTATTTCTGCGTTATACATATCTTTACACAGAAATTTGTTGTACCCATTCAACATTTTTATGTACACTGATATTCCGAAAGATAAATCAGGTGCTGACGATAATGATAGGCGCTGACCATAATGATATTCTATGGAATAAACAAGTTCCTCAACAAAATTTTCGATGATTTGAGGTGCAGGCGTTGAAGGAGCACCACAACGCACCAGCTCTGTATAGTTACTTTTTTGTTACGCAGATATCACACATTCATTACCACAGAAACAATGCTGAAAATGGTAAGAATAACAAATAATTTTCTTCAATAAAAACTTTACATTAAAGAGAGAGTGACAGATAATAGCAACTATAATGAAAGCGAAACAAAAGCAAAATAGTGTACAAAAATTAAAAAGGCTAACACTAAGACTTGCAGTTATAAATTCAAGTCTTAGGGTTGAGCGTATTCCAACAGTAAAGCAGAATAAGGACTGTCGCAGAACTCACCTAACATTGCTTGTGCCAACAATGAGTAAAGATTTCAGCGCTATTCTTTGGTGCAAGTTGCTCGTCTCAACGGCGCCAGCCATAACCAGTGAACACAATCCGAACATTCCGATGTCCTGGAGGTTGTTGAGAGAACACATTTTTGCATAAGATGTTTGGCTCTAAATCTGTACACAGTCTTCTCAACATAGCTAATAGAGCGAATGCGTACATACAGAGCAACAGGGCAACATACAGGGCGTACATACATAGATACAGCCATACGTACAGCCACACAGGGCAATCGCTTGACATCCCATTGTGACTGACAAAATTCAGAAAGAAATATGAATACCGCAAATGCATAAAACCTGGTGTTATGTAACTGCAAGTATTTCTGCATTCGTTTTTCGTTAGGGCGAAAACTCGAGTTCGAGGCATTTTATCTCGAATAAAGAGAATTAACTGTAGTTTGGCAGACAATGTAGGGCCAATAGGTGACAGCCGGTGCACCACAAGAGCGGCACATTGGATAACGAGAGGCGGAACGATGAGCTCGGTAACTGAACAAAGGGATGAGAGGAGGAAATTTGGAGGAAGGGATGGGTTCCGACAGCGGAGGTTGCAAGTCTAGTGCAGATAGCAGATACCTTCGTCATACAGTGGACATAAATAGGGTTCTTTGAGTGAGTGAGTGAGTGAGTGAGTGAGTGAGTGAGTGAGTAGCGCGAGTGTAAGATATTGCATCATCTCAATAATTTCAGCTTTTCAAAAACTAATATTCGCTCAACATGCTCTTCATACAAGGGGTGGCGGTATAGGTGCCACAAAATACACATCCGCACTATGCGGCACGGACCACCGATTGCTTCTGAAACGGCCTTATAACGTTTAGCGCAACGCCACATCACACCGAACAGCCATTTGTTAGAGATAGGGGCAGTCCGCACACTCGAAATCGTACTCGTAACTTGAAACACGCGGATGAAAACCGTCCACAACCCGTGCATCTCATTCTATTACAAAAACACGCCGTCACAATCCCATACCCCTCCCCCACCCACACACACACCTTGATACGCCAGATTCTCCATTGGCCGTTGCTAGACAGACTACCGATTTGCTCACGGTGAGCGGCGACAGTAGCATACAAAGAATGACCTGATTTGGCCCTGCTTCCCTGTTGATCAGTCAGAGCCCTTTTATTGCTGTGAAAATGGAAGACCGGTGAACCTGCGTTGGTGGATAACTATTTTTAGTTCTACAATGTGACCGACTATATTGATTGATTGAACAAGTACGCGCAATATGGTATGAACATTTCTAAATTATTTTTCATATTAATTGTCATTGCGGGATAGGTCGATAAAACAAGAGCTACTGCTGTTTTGTGTAACCATAATCCCCCCGTGGACGGTCGGGCATTGACAGTCGACGGGAATCCTGTAAAGTCTACAACTTCACTGTGAAGTAATTATGACAAGTGAGTGAGACATGCTGGACACACACACACACACATACACACACGCACGCGCACGCACGCATCCACACACACAGACACATACGCACACGCACGCACGGGCATGTGCACGCGCGCGCACCCACCCACACACACACACAAGCACGCACGCACACACGCACACACGCATGTGCACGCGTGTACGCACACACACACGGACACACACACACACACGCACACATACACACACACCCACGCACGACCGCACGCGGACACAAGCAGTAGAAGAAACTTCCCGAGGAGCCGCAAGAAATACTTGAGAAAATCGCCCCAACCCAGAAACTGAAGTTCCTAACAAGGGTCACTGTAGCACAGCTCTGAAACCTATATAAGCGTGCGTGCTTCTGGGTTGTACGCTACTCAGATGAAGACTGGTCCTCCAGTCGAAACGTCAGTAAACCACTGTTGTTGTTTTTAATCGTGAGTCAACCCTTTTCTCAAATATATATTGCACAGTGAGCTAGCAACCGAACAGGAAATAGGTAAGTTTCCATAAATCAGAAAGGGTTAAATGTTCCTAAGTTTGGGGGAGGTGGGGGACGGTTGCTTGTTCACTGTGCAATGCTCTCTTGTGCACTGCATCTATTCCCTCAATCCGCGGCGGGCACACCCAAAATAAAATACAGTCTCCGTACATGCCTGTATGGATCCGTCCGAACCAGTCTCCCCACTCACGAAATAGCTGATTGTATACTTTTCCCTTATTTTTGAAGCCGCGATTGTCCAGTCTTCTGCACTGTTTGAACTTGCAGCCCACGCCAGGTACGTTGCCCCGTCGTGGTGCAAACTTGAGAGCTGCCTTGTTAATACGACCCCTTTCTCTCTCTCTCTCTCTCTCTCTCTCTCTCTCTCTCTCTCTCTCTCTCTCTCTCTCTCTCTCTCTCTCTCCTTTCTTTTTTGTTGTGGTTGTTTAGCCATGGGCATTGCCCGACTGCATGCACACTCTTCGTACCCGAAAAATTTCCGCTCCTTCTAACAGGTTTCCGCAAAGCTATAAGAAATGTGTTGCAAATGTTTGTGACAGCAAAATCATGTACCTGTACTCTGATGAATGCAAGTCCCGTTGCCGCTACGTGAGTGAGCCTTCTTTGTTATTGTTCTTGCTTTGTACCCGACTTTTTACTTATACCAATTTCTGCGCGCTCTGTGAGTTTAATATATATATATATATATATATATATATATATATATATATATATATATTTTTTTTTTCTCGACTTATATTTTCGCTTATTTATCAATGAATCAAAGAAACGTGACAAGCACACGTCATTCGGCCCTATTATATATTTCGAAAAAAAAAAAAAAAAAAAGCCGAATAGCACTGGCAATGACGACTGCAACCTTGATATGTATCTTTACCGAGTCCCTCGTCCCGTATCTCTCTGTTCTGCTACATGCATTACGAGGCACTGGCTCCAGCAGTTCGGATATGCCAATTGCTAACCCCGACCTCCGACCACGTTCTACGTGGCGGCCGCTGGGAAAGAAGACGTTCTACGTCTCCCGCGGTAGTCGAGGGGCGGCGCTAGTTGACCGGCCTCAGAGCTCTTGTAAATATAAACCCCCGCTTTAAAGTCGAGAGAGAAGCCGCTGTGGGGATAGCGTAATTGGTTAACGCACCGCACCGGTTATGCGGAGATGTGGGTTCGAGTCCCGCTCCCGGAAAAACGGCGGATTTTTTCTCGACTTATATTTTCGCTTATTTATCAATGAATCAAAGAAACGTGACAAGCACACGTCATTCGGCCCTATTATATATTTCGAAAAAAAAAAAAAAAAAAAAAAGCCGAATAGCACTGGCAATGACGACTGCAACCTTGATATGTATATATATATATATATATATATATAGCGAATCAAAAAATGGGAAATGTGGGGCTCCGTGAAAATAAGACAGAAAATAAGGGTTGGCAGTCAAGAAAACCTCGGAAAGCAAAGGGGAGGTTGTGGTGGGTCACAGAAAGAGATGAATTTTTTTAGTCGAAAAAAAAAGTGGTGAAAAAATGCCCACCCGGCGGGCATTTTTTCACCACTTTCTTTTCTACTATAAAAATTCTTCATCTCTTTCTATGACCCACCACAACCTCCCCTTTGCTTTCCGAGGTTTTCTTGACTGCCAACCCTTATTTTCTGTCCTATATATATATATATATATATATATATATATATATATATATATATATATATATATATATATATATATATATATATATACATAGATAGGAAATACGGGCTCATTGACGAAATACAGGAAGATAGGTCGGCAGTCTACAACGCCAAAGGAGGAATAGGGGCGTTAGGCTCTTTTTTTACTAGGGTTAGCCAAGGTAACATTTTTAAATATACGTAATAAAGAAAGTAGGAAAGAAAAACACGCGCCCACGTTGGGGACCGAACCCACGCATTTAGATTTGATCTCGAGAGAGAGAGAGAAATGACTTGTATTGATTCGTCCTGCGAGAAAGGTGCGGGTCAGGCCACGCAGGGCTTCGCCGCACCTCGAATGCCTTACCAATTCGGCTATCAGGGCGACTGTGCTCTCCTTCACTTTCTGGGGTATTTATATTTACTTGAACTGTATCTGACGCGTGAGGGTGGTATTCAGAGCCACTCTGACTACATGGGGACAAGGGGACCTTCTTTTCAACCCCCGGGACGTGACTCGAACGTCTACAGCCTGTCATGACCGGCTACCTTGGCATCAAGGCTGCCAGAACCGAGGCTGCCAGAACACGTGAAGGCAGAGGCATCGAACGTCCTTAGCGTCGCTACACATCCATACGCTGTTCCGAAGCCGCTAAGCACCACATAAGACTACGGCTTCGAAGAAATATGTGGAATTAAAATGACCGATATGTACTCACGTTCAGGTAAAACGAAGCCACGGTCTGCGAAGAAAGAATCCCGAAGAAGGGAAACAGGAAGACGGGCATGAGTGACGTGGCGGGCAGCGGGATAACTTCAGTGGACCAGTAGAAGGCCATCCAGAGGAGAACGTAGGCGTACCAGCCAGCCTGGTTTGGAGGTGGGAAGATAGAAAGAAGGAGACGAGCTGAAAACTGCTCTTTCCCCACGCGACCAAACTGAGAACTAGGCTGCTTTAAATCATGTACGTAAAGTCCTATCGAAATACTTTACGTTGGGGGAATATGGTAATCTTAACAAATAGCATAAACTGTACGAACCTCAAACAACCACCCAGAGGAAAGGACAAAAGGACTCCGCCTGTCCTTTCGCCCTCTGCTCCGTCAAATCGTCTGCATTTCGTGCGGCCTTACTTTTTTATGTTACGGCGTGTGCAATGGACCAGGCAGCATAGTTAAGGAACTTCGAGGTGAGCACCCGAGGTAATTTTTATGGATCATTCACTTGGTGTGATCGTAACATCACGAAAATATTTGTCCGTAGGTACATTCATACTGACTGCTTTTCACCAGCAGCCATTACAAAAAATTCCCCGCATTTCCCCGAGGGGAAGAATGTGAAAGTGCGAATGCACGAGTTGAATTTGCGCGGTTCGGTAATGTTCGCGAAAGAGAGATCACACACACACACACAACTACAAAGAAAGAAAGATGCATTTATTCACAGACACCTATTTGTGTTGTCGTTGTACTTGATTGCTAGAGCGGATCTCAGCTTTGAAATTTCGTGTCAGTACCGTCAGTACTCCTTTAAGCGGGTGCATTAGCCCTTCTCACGCCCGATTCCTGGCCAATCCCCCACGTGGGTATGTGCCATGTCAGCGGCCAGGCAGCGCGCGCCCATCTCCCCCCGTTGCTAGGGAAGACGAGGAGCGCGCGCACCCGCAGCTGTTGCTATGCGGACTACGGCGGCGGACGATTCAGGCTCGCTTAAGAAGTGCATTCGCACTTAAAATATTGGGCCGATGATAATGAAAATGACCAGAAGCCGCAAGGAATATATGTACTCAATTCCCGAAACATGAGACTTCTTATCACCGTTTTACTGACCCATCAGAAACAACGCATAATCATCATCACCATGATGGTCAGCTTCGTCCTCGCTGTCGTCGTGGATTAAAAGTTATTGCAGCGTGACTGGAATGGGAAAGGAGTTTAGGGTTGCATTTACGAATGATCCAAGGGCGTAGTTTGGACGTGTGGAGCGAGAATTCGGTGTAATTTATTCGCAATTCACGTTGCGTAGCATAGCATGGGAATGGTATGCAAAACAACAAAAAATTACACCATCTTCCCGTGGGGAACCCTGATGAGGATGCGAAGCATCGTGGCGGTTCCATGTGGTTCCATTGTGTTGCCGTTATGTTGAGTGATGTGGTTTTTACTAGCGCCAGAGGGGATTCCGCGTCCGGGTTCACACCGGTGGCAAAGGCACGCAAGCGCTGTTGTGTTACGGTGAGTAGGCGGTGGTTCTCGAGGCGCCGAAACTCGTCTATCATGTTCTTGTCGATGTTGTCGCTGTGGTAGAATCGGTAGTCTCCGTCAGCTTTGGTGAGGTAAAGGTTGTTGACATTGGTGCACCGGCTGAGAGCAATGTAAAGCCCTCCTCTCCGAAGCTTTGTCTTCTCGTTCTTCTTCTTCTTCGGCGGTTCCCCTACGGGAAGATGACGACGGTGGTTGAACGCGAACCTATCTCGTGATGGATTCTTTGGTTGGCCAATCCCTAGGGGCATCCTGCCACAATCAGCATCAGAGGCACTGCGGACGGGGCTGGTTGAGCTGCAAGGCGCGTGGCGCTTCCCGCCACAGCTTTCCCACGGGAAATTCAGCATCCCCCTCTAAAGTTTTCAGTTCGTCGTTTCCGTTGACGTTCAGCTTCGCGTGCCTTCGTTGTATCAGTAGCTTCTTGACGTAGTTTGAATGTGTCAAGGACATAAGGCGTGTTCGTAGCACTTGTTCCTGTCCCTGGTGTGTAGCATAGTGGGAAGAGCACCACGTACCTCCCGTTGCGACCAGGGGGTCGTGGGATCGAAACCGGGCGCCGCTAACTATTTCTTTTTTTTATAGTGTAGTATCGCGGAGCTGTGGGTGTAAGGAGGAGAGTTGCACATGCGCAGTGAGCGTGTGGACGGCGCCGCCATCAACGACGGAGGACCAGGTGAGCCTAAGAAATGCTCCGCATTTAAAAAAAGCTAGCGCATGGAAGTTTGCGGCGCAGGTTCTTTTGCTCGCGAACAGATGTTTTGTAGCGTGAGCTACACTGGCCAAGGTTGAGCAGTTTCGCGTGGCTCCTGGAGAGTATGCGCCGCATGCGCGAGGAGCAGTGACAGCACACGGCACACAGAACGTTGCTCGCTGTCAGGCGTCTCTCACACACCCCATACGCCCTTCTTCGCCGACCTGTGTTCCGCACGTGGCGGCCCGGCACACGTGATGATCATGCGATGGGTGGTCGGTTGTAGAACCTATGGCTCGTGCGTCGAAGCAATACGGGCGTGCGCCTGTGGAACCCGCTCAGCTCTGGGGCGATTGGTGACGCTGTGCCGGAGTCGCTTGATAAATATACATGTGACACGTAATGCGTATACCGTGTCGGTGTCATTGAAGCAGCAGTAAGCGTGATAATCAAGCTAATCCTAGACAACCAGGAAACTGAGAATAACCAGCTGAACCTTAGCTCACGCTACACATATGCTGGCATAGCCGAGCTAAGCCACTCCTAATTTTTTAGACACACTGCCTAACCAGCGTTTGTCATCGAGTCAGAGTGCACAATATTTTTGTTACTTCTTTCTGCTTTGAAACACCGAGTCATCTGGTGCTGCTTCCACGTCCGCTCCAACGGCAGCAATGAAATCGTCGTTTACTGAACGCAGCCGCACCGAATTTGTAGTAAAGCCACCGTTATGTGCAGAAAAACCAGACGGAGGGCGTGATAGACAAGGATTGGCGCCTGTACTTGGCTTTCACGTCTTTAAATTTAAATTTAGGTTTTTCTTCCACTTAACGGTGTTTTTACACAGAGAATGTGCCAGCTCACACCGATACGTTTTTAAGGCAACAGAGAGATTATAGGGTGCATTGACAACCGCGAAAAGGTGTTGTAGCGAACCTCAGGTCACCCGTGCACGATAGTGCTTTCTGAAAGCAGCAATCATATTTACAGCCTTCGTGCGCTGCTTGACGTACGTATACGTGTGGCTTTGACCCTCCTGTGTGAATAAACACGGGCTGACATGATTCGTTTCCGGGGACTGAATAATGGGGCAGTGAGAATACATACTGCATAAAAGTTGAATTTATACGGAAGAAAGAAAGAGGTGCAGGTAATTTGTGTAGCTCTGATTTTTCTCTTTTTTTGTAGAATACAGGCCAGGGTACATGTGCCGTAAAGTGCCGTCGGGGTAGGAATATGTCAGCAGCTGCTTCGAGAATAGTTAATTCAAATTTTGTAGAGCAGGGATGGCGGGAAGGGCCACAATTGTGCCGGCATTGTGCGAATATATCTGTGCACTTCCTGAGACGCTACGAACGTAGCTCATTGTCTTGGAAATGGCCCGTGTGCAAGCGGGTGTTGCATATGTATTGTAGTGGAAAGTCAGCACCACTTATGACACAATTCAAGTCCTTCATAAAAAAGCGCTTCAAACGACCGCCTATTAAAGTGGAAATGCGGTGCTAATGTCTGTTAAAAGGGCAGCTGTTTAGCAAATTTGTTGTGTCCGCAGTTAAAAATACCAAGAAATTGGCGAGTGCGCGCACGTGAGCGCGGTCAAGCCAAGCATACCCACCTAGGGACGTTGGCCAAGATTGGCCAAAAAAATAAATACTCCAGCCTTAGCCGTAACCGTTGCAACAATTGGTCGGAACGAGAAAGACTCCAGCATGCCCCGTAACCGCGGCAACATTTGCTCGTAACGAGAAATACAGGTTATAGCGTACACCGCTCTAAGGTGATGTCCAATGATTATCAATTCCAAAAAATGAAAGAAGGTCACACCTATAGCAGTAATGACGAAGTAAAAGTCGTTACGGCAGCGAAGAATAAGCAACTCGACAAGTTGTAGGAAACAGCAGCAATACAAGAAAACGATAAAATCAGCAGCTGCCGAGAAAAATGGGAGATATTGAAACAGGAATTCAAAATGGCTACGATGGAGAGGACAACGCTTAAGCGACAAGATAGAGAAGAGGAAAACACTCAGAAATAATCTGTAAGACATGTTCACACTTGAAACCGAAACGCCTGTGGATACAAAGAAGATATCAGAACCATTAAAAATACGCTGGTAGCCATAGATATAGAAATGTATTGGGGAGGGGCCGTGAGGGCGAGGGCCGAAGTGTGTTTGGCCGGCGAAGCACCAACAATGCAAGCGATAAAATACGAAGCACGGCACGTGAGATACAATGTTATCGAGGAAATATTTTGTCGAAGCGTGCTTACCCGTGACAACAAGAACATCAAAAATTTCAAGTGGAAATTTTAGCGCAAAAATTCGACAAAGACACAGAACGATCAGAAGGGACTGAGGCTTATCCTTGAAAACATGAACCAACTAGCCCAACACCATGTTCTATTAACATAAAAAATGCTTATCAAGAGCATTACATATATTTGTTGACCCCACATGTCCAAAAACTGAATCAAGGGGGACTTTCTTGCCGCCATGCCGCGGTTGGACGAAGAGGCGAAAAGCGAGTTAGTGCGGCCGATAACGCTGGGTGGAATTGAGAAGGAAATATCGGAGTAAAAATTAGGGAAGGAGCCAGGACAAGACAGGTTTGGGGCGGAGTTTTATGAAAGGTTTTCAGCTTTCTTATTGTTTATGGTGTTTAACAAGGCGTACGAGTACAAGGCAGTGAAAAAGCCTGTCTTTTTCACGGACACACAAAGTCCTCATCCCCAAATCAGAAGACCATGTTAAGCTTAAGTCGGTTACTGGATACCAGCGAATTTCATTGGCAAATGTATACACCATAAAATAACTATGAAAATCTCGGCGCAGAGTTATACCAACTGTAGTAGGGCCGCACCCGACAAGTGGCATAAAGAATAGAACTATAGTGACAAATATTAATGTTGCGCGCAGTGTGCTGCAGTGTTGTGATATGTTTTGTAAAAGGGTTGCCATGCTTCAAATTTATTTTGAGAAAGCGTGCGACCGAGTGAGCCAAGAGAATATTTTTTTTATGTATTTTGGAGACCCGCCGCGGTGGCTCAGTGGCTAAGGCGTTGCGCTGCTGAGCACGAGGTCGCGGGTTCGATTCCCGGCCGCGGCGGTCGCTTTTCTGATGGAGGCGAAAAGCAAAAACGCCCGTGTGTACGAGATTTCGGCGGCGCACGATAAAGATCCCCAGGTGGTCAAAATTAATCCGGAGCCCTCCACTACGGCGCGCCTCATCGCCTGCGTTGCGTCGGCGCGTTAAACCCTACAATCAATCAATCAAATCAATTTGTATTTTGGAGTATATAAATGTTGGCGATGCGATCATGCAGGGAGTGCGGATGGCGTACTCTGGCTGCTACACGCAACTCATACACAATAAGAACGCCACGGAAAGTACTCCCGTTCTGTCTTCTGTGCGACAAGGTTGTCCCGCATTTCCTCTTCTGTTTGGAATTTGTTTGCAACCTTTTTGTTTAAGAATAATAGTGATAACAGAGTACGTGTTTTTCATTTACGCACAAGCGAAGTGAAGTTACTAATATACGCGGATGGTGTGGCGGTCTTTTGTGAAAACAAGTTGAGTGTGAGTGCAGCCATATCGATAACGAAGAAGTTTTGAAGTGTTCCTGACAGCTGTGTTTATTGGGCGAAATGTGCGGGCTTTTTTCGCGGGAGATGGGGGACAACACCAGCTGTGTTTGAAAACGTATCTTGGTCTTGCACACCAGCGCGTTATCTCGGAGTTCCACTGGATAGCTATCAAAATAGCGGCGACTACGCGGAATCCAAAACGGCTAAATTGCGCGAAACAACTAAGTTAGTGGTCGAACATTGTCGGTTTTTACACGTGCCCCATTATGCAACCTGTTTATGCAGCCTGTTTTTTTTTTTTTGCAAAGCTGTCGTACGTGGAGCAAATACTTTATTGTTCAAGGGTGCACATGCGGCGAATGCACAGAGTATTCGCAGTCTTCATTTGGCCATGGGTGTGGGAGCGCTGCAGTCACAGTGACCTTTTCCGCCTAGTATGAAACGGGGGGGTTGGCCCGAGTGTGCCCCCATCACGAGGTACGGGGACATCCTGGCATGGTACCGCCACAATCGACGGACGAGACCCCCGCCTCACCCTAAACTTTCAAGGAAAGAAGCGGTGCTATACCGCCAACTACAAACCGGGTCTCTCCTGACCCCGGTGCTAGGGGTGCACGTGTGCCCTGAAATCTACGAATCTGATGTGTGCCGTGTGTGTGAGTCAGCTAGAGCAACGATGGCCCACATACTGTGGGACTGTCACCTGCACCCGCATGAGGCTGCCACACAGACGCAGCTCCCCCCGACCATCACGGAAGGCATGCTATCATCCACATATGACTCACAACTCCGGGCCGTCCAGCAAGTGGAGGCAGCCCTCGAACGCCAGATGCCTTTGATCGTGCCTGCGGGATCCGGGCACACCCCGGGACCTGCGGTGCGTGGTCTGGCAGCGGCTAGTACAGCACGCCGACACGACGTCGTGGCCGCGTCTTAGAGGCTCGCCCCTTCGGGGCCGCTCCTAATTGCAGGCATTAATAAAGATTGTTCTGTCTCTCTCTCTTGGCCTGTGCAACGTATTGTTCGTCAACTTGTAAACCAGTTTATGTTTTTGCGGGGTAGACATGATAAAAGCCTTCGCACTGTCATGCAAATTACTCTAGTAAATGCATTGCCTATGTATATCGTTTCTTCTGTAAACGAAAAATGTGGTGTCGTGAAAGGCTACATGAAGGAAATGGTCGAGTCCTTTTGGTTTCTTACGGTGCGGTTTTCAGTAGAATATTTAGCCACTGTTTCGAGAAAAACCTTGACAAGCAATTTGAGGGAGATCCTGTTCCCGCTACCACGTAAATGCGAAATATTTAGTTGCGGTCCTTGGCAGGATGTGTAATCCCGTGTAAGAAATTGCAGTACCAGCATCCGTGAAAGCTTTCTCCTTTAACTTACACACACTAACGCTGCCAGTTAAAACGTGGATGGAGGAGAAGGGTCTGTGTATCGGGTGGTCTAACCTTTGTACATGTATTCGACAGCCGAAACAGTGGAGAATGTTTTCAGAGAGTGCTGGGATGCCGTTTTTTGGGAGGGGGGGGGGGACGTCTTACGGAGAACGTTAAAGAAAGACCTGCCCAATTCTGCGCATGGCATTCGGTTCCCTCCGATTGACCGTGGAGATGATGTCCCATATGATTTGATCATGGCACGGAGGTTACATGCCAACTGGAGGTCCAGAATGGCTGTGCGCCACGCGGACACGAAAGCGCTCACGGTGAGCAAATATTTTGCACCAAATGTTAAGCAACTCTACGAAGTGTACAAGTTACAGGACCCCGAACAGGAATGGCTGCCTATTTTGGAAGAGTTGTGTCGATTGATTGATTGATTGTAGCGTTTAACGCGCCGACGCAACGCAGGCGATGAGGCGCGCCGTAGTGGAGGGCTCCGGATTAATTTTGGCCACCTGGGGATCTTTATCGTGGGCAGAAATCTCGTACACACGGGCGTTTTTGCTTTTCGCCTCCACCAGAAAAGCGGCCGCCGCGGCTGGGAATCGAACCCGTGACCTTGTGCTCAGCCGCGCAACGCCTTAGCCACTGAGCCACCGCGGCAGGTTGGAAGAGTTGTGTACCTTCGATGTTTATGTTAAGTCCTTCCGTCAGACAAAGTTTGGCAGGTGGTTTTTAATTTTTCTTCGACTGTTATTGAGTTTTCTGCAAAGGTAACAAAGAAAAGCCTCGGTAGCGCAGGAGGCCCCGCATCAGTCCCATATTCTGAACGTCGTGAGTTCGAGGCTCACCCGGGGCTGGCGGAGCGTTCTTTGTTTTTATTTTTTAGTGCTCATTAATGTCATCCTTAAGAACTTCACCATCTTCGCTGCTGTAACTAAATTCAGGCGCCGCAGTTTGAAGAGACCTATCATTGGCCTACGCAATCCCTTTAGGCTGTTTACCTAAAACGTAGGATGACGGGACGTCCATATTTTCCGCAAAAGCTGGTGTGATAGTCGCGGTCAACAAGGAGAATGGTATGCTGGTTCGAGTGGATCTTTGCCAGCTATGTCGCTCCATTCCAGACACTTGTGTTCATGTGTAAGTGCATTGTAATCTTTTATCATTGTGGATTGGAAAATTGTTCTCAAGCGTTCAGGTACTCTCCGTGTAGCCAAGAGGGTAATGGCCTGCTGAGCGTGTGTAATGTTAAAGCGTCTGTTCGGTAGTTCCGCTATGGTGATCGCAAAAAGGGTTAAATTCTCGTGTGTAGGAAGTAATGCAATTACAGTAATTGCCCCGGTACTCCATTGCAGCAATTGTTACCTGTGTACTTTTGAACGTCCCGGTGTCGGCGGGTACTGTTGCTTTCATAGTTTTGGAGCTTTCCTCAAGGGAATTTGATCCTGGCTTGTCGCATGTGCTAGCGTAAGTTTGGATGTATACTTGTCAGTAGGGGGAGAGCTTGATATAAAGTCAGGGGCATATACATCGTGGCGTCCAGCATTTTTTTCTGGAGGTGTGCGTATATTTTAGAGCATGACTGGTCCCCATTTTGTTTTTCCCAGGCACGCCTTTTGTGTTAGGACAGTGGCCTGTCGGATTTCTTGAAAGGTATTATAATCCACAATTTACAGGCCCTTGCAGTGATTGCGAAAAAATTACGCCCATATTCCCGCGAGGGAACCCTGGTGTGATGCGACGCATCGGGGGGTTCAATTGGTGTTTCCGTTGGGTTGATTCTCTAAATCGCGTGAAACGTGTTGTGAACGTGTATGATGCATTTCCGTCACACGCGGGTGTTCCTATACGCGGGACGATGGGCGTAATTGTGTCACACCACCCACTGAAGGGACCGTCGCTTCCATCACGTCTTCATCGGAAGAATCAAGTCAAGCACGGAGTAGTCAAAGCAAGGTCACGTCAGTGCGAGAGCGAGCGCTTGACTGAACCGCCGCGGCGCGATACCCGCTTTATATTCACAGCGATTGAAGGAGAGGAGGCAACGGAGAAGAGTCGGGCATGCGCGCACCAGAGCAGTTGTTAACGCAGCGAAGCGCGCGCCAAACAAGCGCGCCAGCTGTGGTATGCTAATGAGCCGGAGTGAGAGTGTTGCACACAGCTGTGGGAGAGAAGAACGGAGGAGGGATGCGGATGGACCACGGTGTAAGAATTACACTGTGGGATGGACGTCGCGACGACGACGCAGGAGGGACAAGCCCGAGAGCAAGAGATGCGTCGCATCTAATAAGGAGGTTTAGGGCAGCCCTGTATGTTGTCCAATTATGTTGTTTATTTGGCCTTCCCAAGTTCAAGTAAGTAATGTCTGGTACTGCAGGCTGCAGGATATCTGGCTCATGATCAGTGCCTGCGCAAGTTTTATCATTTTTCCTGCCATTCCTGCACTTTCCCCGTAAAGGCTTTTTACAATGCGCGTTAAGTGGTCAAAAGTTTCGGGTAATTTTATGACTAATATTGGCTCAGCCACCTCTCTAGGGGATCACATGCTAGCCGATTTTTAGGGTTTTTAAATTTGCCCGCATGCCGCCATTATCGTTTGCCATAGAGAGCTTGCGGAAGAGACACGACCGCAATAATTTTTATATATATTTTTAAATTCTTGCAATTAGATGTCATATATACTCTGTTTCATGTTGGGAAACGTTCTAGTTCGCTTCTGGTAACTGTGCAAGCTTTCTTCGGTGTCTGAGACTGTGGTGTTATTCGTTCGCCTCCTTTTATTCTAGGTGACACAATGTCGGCGCCGCAACCATTTTAGGTCGTCGGCGGGCAGCCATAAGGAAGCTTTGATGGCGGCGTAAGTTGCGAGCACGGCTGGCGACCGTGTATGCTCAGAAACAAACTTTGGGGAGTGCGGGGGGCGGGGCAGGCGTGACGCCTGCTGAAATTGCGGATGCTTTCTTTTGTGGCGGCTGTGGTACCATTGTCTTCCTTTCCACACTTAGGTTGCCGCTCTGAATTGCTGATACCGCCAACGCTCGTATCTGGCTGCCTCAGTTGGCAGTTTCTTGTTACCACTGACGACGGACTTCTGCGGACGCTTGATGAGCACGGCTGATAACCGACGGCTAGCAGCCAAGGCCAAATTGTAAAAACGGGCATAATAACGCTCGCGCGTGAAAATACGCCGAACGCTCCCAAAACGTTGCGCCGAATAATCAAACGGTCACCATACCAGCCACGTACATATCTTACTGATAAATATCGCCACCATTTTGAACTTACCGTTAGTGATTTTCATGCTCACTTCGCAAAAACATCGTTGTTTGCTTATTCGGCGCTCATTCCCTGTTTCTACAGCATTATCCGTTCAGCGTCCCCTGAAATGATTCTTCGCAATACGGCTTGCGAAATCCGCAATATTGGGTTCAGTTTAAAACACAGGAGCGCAAATGGCTTAGATGGTATGTATAGATCAGCAACGTAATTTTGCCGTCATAGAAAATATGTTTTTATTTCAGCTGCGCAGCTACATTGACCACGGTTTTCGTCCAGATAAGGTAAAAATTGCTGGTCATTCTTAAAGTCCAACCCGCTGCTGTGGCTCAGTGATTAAAAGTAGGGGCACAGCACAACACAGACCAAACACAAGAGGAAGAAAGTGACAATCACGAGCTCTGAGAAAAGTGACAAGCACGAGCAGCACTCGTGATTGTCGCTTTCTTCTTTTTGTGCTTGGTCCGTGTTGCGCTGTTCCCCTCTTTGTAATCATGCACCTACTCGCCCAAGCCTTAACCTTTGCAGTGATTATGGCGTGGTGCTGCTGAGCTCAAGAACACTTGTTCAATTCCCGGCTGTGGCGGCAGGTTTTCTGATGGAGGCAAAAAGCGAAACGCCCGTGTGTTCAATATTTCGGCGCACGTCAAAGGTCCCCAGCTGGTCAAAATCAATCCGGAGATCTCCACTACGGCGCGCCTCATCGCCTGTGTTTCGTCGGCGCAGTAAACCCCTACAATCAATCAATCAATCAATCAATCAATCAATCAATCAATCAATCAATCAATCAATCAATCAATCAATCAATCAATCAATCAATCAATCAATCAATCAATCAATCAATCAATCAATCAATCAATCAATCAATCAATCAATCAATCAATCAATCAATCAATCAATCAATCAATCAATCAATTGAACTGCCCTAAATAGAATTTAAAGAAAATGAGGGAAACAGCCCATCGATTTCATTTAACACCAATTAGTCAACTATTAGAAATACCTAACGTGATCATCAAAGCAATTTCAAGGGTTAGTCATGCTTACGTGATAGTATAAAATTCGCAAAAAAGACAGGACGGACAGATCGCGCAGTCCTCCGCGTAGCCCGCCCACAGGGTTCGGGGAAGCGGCTGGTGGGGTGAAGTGATGTGTGAATTACTGGCTTTGTGCTTGGAGCTCGTGTCTAAGCAACGTACTGGCCAAGAGGGGCTTGTTTGGGTAATGCACGACCCCAATGTATGCTGGCTAATAGATGTGAGACAAAGTAACGAGGCCTGGCGGCTATTCAAGACAATGAACGTAGTGAGCACTACGCCAAGGATAGATGTAGCGCTTAATGCACCGAGGTCAATTCAGTATCCTAAGGAAAATCGTCAACGTGAAGTTTAAGTGCTCACGACGTTTCCGAGGACTTGCATATCTTTTATATTACCTTAAAAAATGCGCAAGTTTTCATGTCACTGTGCACGTACAAGTACGAAGCACCGCTTTACGTCGATTGCAATTAATGTATGGGATCGGACAAATTATGTTATTATTTTTAAAGCAAAGCTTTCTATGGCTAGGTATCAGGCAATTTTGTTCTGTGAATCCGAAAAATGCATTGCGGCAAAGCCAACTTCATTGCGAATTTTTAACAGGAGACGGCTGCAATTCTTGCTTTATCAAAACTTCTAAAAACGAGTATTTGAGTCAACAAAAGCTCCTGCATCGTTTCTTTTAGTTGAATTGACTTTTCACAATAAGTTTATTCAGAATGAAGTTGCAAACGTCCGAGGGTTCGCGACTGCTGCCAATGCATCATGTTCAACGAAACAAGTGGGGTTAGAGAAAACAGCTTTAACTCTTATTTTATCAAACTTTTCCCAGCAAAAATAACACGCGAATTGCCAGCTAGGAATACTCTATTTTACCGCTGAGGTTCATGTTCTTCGTACGATTGCTTATTTTGCAATGAATGGGGTCGTGTGCCTTTTAATTTATTTCTGTGCCATTTCTGGTTTGTGTACTAAACATCTTCGCTGGCCACCCACCTTCGCGAACTGAAATGGCTCGTAATTTTTACCGTAAGGAATGGCTGCAACCCTTCAACCCCCAAAACCTGATTAAAATGTCGTGTACTGCGAAATGCTGGGACTTTAAATAAATATTAACAAATAATTCGAAAGCTCCGGTAGTTCCAATGATCACGGTGACCCTTTTATATGCACCCTTTGCGTCCATCTTCGTTTGCGTGAAACACACTCCAACAATAGTTGTCGGCCTACCCACCGTCACAATATATTTTTTTTTTTTGCGTAGACCATGGATTATAGCGTATCACTGTCCTTCCATTAGAAGTTAGAGTGAGGTACGTTATCATCAACTTCGGCGTGGGTGGCCAAAATCTACTGTGCAGGCATGAAAACACAGCGATGCCTCCTACGCGTTTTAATTTCTCTCAGAGTGCGACTTCAACCATGACATTAAACCCCGCCTCAACCACAATCAAAAACCTCCACTGCGCCGCAGTTCGTGAAGGTCGACGCGCCTGGAAGAAATAGAAGGAGCTACGAGGCATTGCCAGGATTCTTTTAAAACTTGGGTTGTCTCACGCCTTCCTGTGTTTCATTGAATCAAAAGTGTGCAACCGTGCTTGGCGGTCCGCGGTGTCACTATTGCGTTCGTCTCGAGCAGCGAAGCGGCAAACGTCGAGTTTGACAGACGGCGAGCTCCGATGTTGCACAATACAGTACCGCGGGTAAGGCGGGACGCGCAACACCCAAGAAACCAAGGTCGCTGTTGGCATCGCGCGTAAGAATATCGGCGTGCGTTGCGTTCAACTTTTCTGCGTTTACACTTGACGGGCGTCATGGCTGACGTAGGGCTCAGGCTAATTTTGCTATGCTTGTGGGTTTTTCGTGTCTTGTTCACGTGACAACGGAAATTGATTTAAAACAAGTTCTAGATAATATCGGCTTCTGACAATTGTTGAAAGATTCACTCACAGAATAATTTGGTGTAGGGTATCAAGGTGTAGTACTAATGTTTCGCCTGAATGCATTTTTATTGCTTGGAACGCCTTGATGTTTTCAGTCAACGCAGATAAGACTAACGCCTTCAGAGCGCTCAAAACCGCGTACAATATTCGTCCGCTGCGCCACTCCGGAGTGCTGTATTTGCCGTGAGGTGTGTTGTGGATACGACCAGATATATTTCAGGCTGATTTTGATATCTTCGACCAAGAATAAGGATTCTGATGGTTAAATGTGCGTAAAACAAAACAAAAAAGGTTTCTACTCATTCACAGCGTGGTAGACTATCTTAATGTAGTACTTCTTGTAATAACGTAAGCAAATAAAAGTGTTGCCAATTAGCTATTAACGCTAGACGAAAAACATTTGAAAATGAAAACAACTGTTTGTGTGTAAATTTTTCCAGACGTATAGACGTGGCCACACGACATGTCTTCGATGCCACACTTCATCCGGCCACCACAGAGCCAGCGCTCTGCTTCACCCGGCGCAACTCTTACCCCTTCTGGCTGTTGTGGGATGACCCCAGACATATCCACGGCGCCCAGCACCCACTTTACGTCCGTGTACTCTTCTAGCCGTTTAGTAGGGATACGTGATAGGAAACGACTGTAATACGTAGAGCATGATACATGGCCTCTGGTTTACCAAAGCGAGAAGGCAAAACATATTGCAAGGAGAGAGGAGTGTAGCCCTTTGTTAACGGGAACGCAAAGCAAAGTTTCAACATGCAATTGACTTATCGTCCTTCCCAGCAAAAGGTTTCGTAATGGGTCGAGCAGCCTGATCAAAGCTTGGCGAAACAGAGTTGGGAAGCCTGATCATCGGCAACGGAAATAACCAGTGGTCGCATAAATATTGACAACTGTACAACGTCCCTCCTCCGAATTCAACAGAACGCTGAGAGTGGGTGGTCGTAATGGTTTTGTACGATATATACGAGGCTACAGTTCTTATGTCGAAATCTGCAGTTCCCCCAAAACGCTGCGAATAGAGCATCAGTCAGTGAATTTCACTTCTACAGTAACAAGTGAGTTAATGATAGTTTGGTCTACGTCTTTTCACAAGCAAAAAAATGCCCGTGTGAGGGGATTTCGGAGTACGTTAAAGATACCAAAGTGCTCATAAATAATGCAGAGCCCATAGCCCGGATATAGGTTCGGGGCACTAAACGTCGGAATAGACCAATCACTCCGCTGTTCTGCATGACATCATGTGGTCGATACGAGCGGCACAGGATGAATTCATAGCTGCAAGCGGACTGGCAGTCGGGCGACGAACAACGTTTACTGCTGTTCAAAGGAGGTATAAAACACGAAAGGAGGTATATAAACACGAAAGAATGGTGACGTAACAGGTCACGTGCTTTAACTAAATGGATGGTGACGTCAGAGTGACTCAGCTGTGTTACAATAGTGGAAACTAGAAACACCGCTCTGCTGGTCTTCAGTTTTTGTCAACATCGAGAGAGAGAGGGAGAGTTTTTAGTTCTGGCGAGACCCAGTCCTAACATGTCCTGAACGTGAATATGCGAATAAGGTCTCCATACATTCGGTTCCAGTGCTCTGATAAAAATGTCCTCCGCTCTGATACGTGGGTAAATTGCTTCCCGCGAATACTAGGAATGACTCTACTGCCCAATTGAAACTCTCAAAATAACTGGGTGGTTCCAAATTCAGCCATGTCATTCGCCATAGCGGGTAAGAAACGCTGAGAGCGTTGTGTGCACCATGTATAGGCAATTTCACCTTTAGAGGAAGACGTCTGAACAATATTTTCCTGAATGGCCGTTGTTTTAAGTAACGAGTTCGATCACGGGAGGGAGGCATCCCGTCTACTCGGTCAAGGACAGAAGTGTTTTCTCTAGCTACGGTGTTCTTGCTAATTGTACTAGCGCCGTCATTGGCGAAATCTGTGTACAGCAAAAGGGGACGGTCTTTTGTTCTGTAGGTGGCTATGGAAGGGCATCCCGCGCCCTCCTGTGCGCCCTGCCGTCTCGAAGCCGCACTCGCAGTTGCATGGGCGGCGCCCCGCTGTCACGGTATTCCATCTGTGAGTAGAGCCATTTCGGTGCTCAATGTTTCGTTTTAATGTTATTGTACGATTACGGCCTACGATTAGTCAGTATGAATTACAGTGTACGTGTGCTGCAATCAAGTGCTGCTCGTGATGTTTAACGCTGTCGCCTCCTGTCTCATTTGTCTCTCTCCGTGACCACCGAAACCGCAGCAGTCACCGATCGCATTGCATGTTTGCTGAGTGGGGATAGCTGCGCAGTAGGGAATACCTACTGTGACTATATCTTCAGAAGATCCAACAGTAATGAACTACTCGTTTTGTAAGTGTGTCTTACCACGTTTTACCTCTAAGGGCTTCTTAACGAAAGAGGTATGTTAGTGTTGATTAACTTTCGGGGATAAACAACTTAAGTTCGCATTTAAAAGAAAAAACTACACGTTTTATGTAGGCTTGTGCCGTACCATAAAGATTTTCTGAGGTCCTCTACACAGCAGAAACGTAGACGGGAACTCTGTATCCTGTTATGTGACTGCGTGGAGTATGTCGGCATCTAGAGATCTGCGTGTCAACATTTACCCTATTTGACCTAGTACAACATTTCTGCTTACCAATAGCACAACCATGTGTTCTGTGCGTGCTTGAGACGATGAGTCACGAGATCTCCGGTTAGTACTGGTATTTGGCCAGAATTCGACAGCTTGAGCAACGCTGGTCACAACTTTCCAATCAGTACGAGTGCAGTGATTTTGAGTTCCTAGTTTTCTTTTGACAGCCCGCAGCCAGACTTGAGGTATCGGCGCTGTCCTACCGTTCTCTTACAAGTGCCTTACACAGATGGCGCCCACGTCCCTTCTGCTCGAAATGTGAAACTTGTATTTCCTTTCACAGCATCCGCTAATATACAATGACTGGTCGGTGCCGTCATATCTCAGCATAAATTAGTGGGAGCGAGCACTGCTTCGAGGGCACACCAACTGTTTTCGCCTATTAATTATTTAGACTAATTATTTAAACTAATTATAAACATGCGTTATGTGATTTGTATCTTGTCTTCATGGCACCTGTAACTTAACCCTGCAGACTTGCCCACTCAGCATATTAGCGATGCATATCCTTGAATAACGCAGGCCATTCATACGAAGGCCACAGTTTTGGAAGTTCGCAAACGACCACCACATACTCCATTGTTGTGCTGCTTTTAGGTCATTTTGAGGCAATGTGTGCTAGCCTACTGACCCACCCAGCTGGCAAGCCACGCTAAATGCTGGCACCGTATCATGTTGGATTCACCATAGGTGGAGGCAGGTCGTGGCATCATTGCTAGATTTTTGTTAGTATGCCAGCCAGAACGCTTTTGTTTCCCCAGTGTCTCGTCTCGTCTATGTAACCTATGTATTTCCTTGTAATACAGACGAATGGTTGTCCACAGAGGTGAATAGAGAAATTGCTGAAGGCACCTAGGTCTGCCTCTATGCATTGAATGTGGACGTCCATTATTACTGGGTATCCTAATCAAGATACGGAAGCAGACTTACGCACACCGATGAGTTTTCTATCATGGCATGTTTTAGTAGTGCAGAACGCAGTAAAGTTCACTTCACAGCCCTACTTCTCCAGAATCGACTTTCTCCGTGGCTAGGGTGCATCTTTTTCCTCATTGAGCCGTCCGTGTTCTTCAGACACGCTGCGCTAGGTGAGACTGTTTGGTACCGCCCACTTTGTATGGTCAACAGTGGCGGATTTTTTCACTGATGTGGCGTATAATACCCGCGCTTTATCAACTACTTTAAGAAGCAACAGCAACCTACCTTCCCTCCGATGGCCGCTGCCACTGGAAGCAAGATGACTGGAACTGCGACCACGTAGCAGAGGCGCCAGGACTTTTTCAATGCCCTCAAGGTGGATACCAGCCTCCGCAAAGTCCATGCTGAAAGTGTTCATCCAGAAATGGTCAGACAAATACCGCAAACACCTAACGGTGGCATCTTCTATAGGTCCCCTTTACGACAGAAGTCACTTAATTTAAGAAGAAAACGGCGCAAAAAACAGGACAGAGCACAGAAACGAGGCATGCAAGCGCTTGTTTACGTCGTGTCTGCACTCTCTGCCGTTTCTGGCTGGGCTTCCTAATGAAAAGTACGAACTCGGTCACCTACCAAACTCTCAATTTTTGCGCTCATACTCAGCATCCCTGCTCAACCGGCAAACGTTCCAGAACCTGATAAAAATTTCGCATAGTTATTTCGCAAATAGCAAGGGGTTTGCTCGAACAAGAAAAACACAGGACGAAACGTTGGATTATCTTTTTGAAAGGTTGCTTCAAACGAAGTCACACATGATACGATCCACGTCTCTGGAACTTGCATGAACAATCTACTGAAACTGCGCACAAAGAAAGGCTTTCCCTTTGTGGATTGCAGTTAAAAGTACGCTGATTTTCATGGTGAGGAACCTGAATCTGAGCCGAACCGACCTTTTGGCCGGTATAAAACTCGCACCTGAATATTTATTTATATAACATGCGGTACTCCAACCGGAACTCAACTGATAAAAAAATGTCGTTTACCGGTTGGCGACAAACGCAATCGACATTGGCCGCGGATTATGCGCATTCCATATCATTTGAGGTCTTTCTCTTTTCACCTACGCTCAAACCCTTAATCCAAAACACATTTTTCCTTTTCTGATCAATCATGAAAATCATTTTTTTACTCTACGCGTTTTTATCCGCATTGCTTCCGCAAGCATATGTTTAACTCGTCGGGCAGGCCGAGTGAGAAGCAGCGCAATAGGAAAATAATCCTTTGAAACATTGGCTTTGCCATTCACAGGCTTAAACGGAGTCTGCAAAACTTCAAATAAACGCTTCCACCCATTCCTTTGCGTCTGCAAGCATTGTCAAAGCTACAGTTATCGCCAGCACGGAGCGGCACTGCGTGATTTGCTGGTGGCCGCAGATGCGCTTTCCGTTCCTGTTTTGTTTTTGTGGCTTTATTTGTAAAGTGACTGTCGAATGCGTCATCTGCTAAAACTAAAAGGAACCCGGCCAATAGCTCCTGTATTGCTGTAATGGCGTAGTTAGACAGCTTGAAGAGCGCCACTACCGGGAAAGAGAAAGTTCATTAAGCAAGTTTCCAAGTTACCTGATGGGCATTGAACAGTCATTTTTGGCTTAAGTGTTTTGTGACCCCATGTTATAAAGTGCTGAATACGTTTGCTGACTACGATCCTGCACAGTCTCGCTGTGACCATGCAGGAGTTCGCAGGTCACACCCTCGCTGTATGCTGAATCGACATGGGAGTACATATTCAAAATGCCCGGATGTCGCCTTCCATTACGCGCTTAGAAAAGGTCACTCGCGTTGAAGGTCTGAGTATCTGAGAAGTGTGTTTTTATGGTAAAAAGGGAAATATAACGCCATACACGTAGTTTCAAATCAAACAAGACGACAACTGAAGAGGATGATTGCTGCTCTATTCCACTGCCCCCAACCATATAATTGGCACAAACCAAAAAAGGTCTTTCTAGAAGCTTCTTTTTTTTACCGATACCATATCCAATATGGTTACAGAAAGACCGAACTGTCGACAGGGACAAGAGAAGAAACGAAAAAACGACGAGACAAGGCGCGCCTTGTTCGTTTCTTCTCCTGCTTATAACGATAGTACGGGCTTTACGCAACCATGATGTCATATGAAAGTGACCAAGAGAGAAAGATAGAGAGAGAGAGAGAGAGAGAGAGAGAGAGAGAGAGAGAGAGAGTTCTTTATTAGATGAAAGCAGAGAGGTTAGCCGGCATGTTCCCGCCCACATGCTACTCTGCGGGGATCGGGAGAAGGGAGTAATGGCCCTAAAAGAAGTAGGGCAGAATAAAGGGGGAAAAGAAAAGGTTAAAAGAAAAAGTGAACACGAAGCTTTGCGTGGTGAGGTAAAAGTCCGCATGAACTCACAGTTGTTCTAAATTGTCTCTGCGACGCCGATTTTGCGTAAATAGTCAAAAAAGGCAACCAACACTTTTCTCTGGGACGATGGAGAGGGCCATGGTCCAAGCAGACCTTTCAAAGATATAGATGCGTTCTTGAGGCACTCAGTCTTTTCTGAGAGGTGATTTCTTTCTTGGATGTATGCAGGACACTCTAGAAGGACGTGCTCTATTGTTTCCGGCAATACACAATTCTCGCAATAGGGATTTGCAGTTAGACCGAGGCGATGGCGGTGAGAGTTCGTGAGCGCTGCGTTGAGACGCAGCCGGTGGTAAAGGGTTTCAAGCTTACGTGGAATCCGCTCTGGTAGCCTCATCCTGAGTCCAGGGTCTATATGGTGCAGGAAAGGGTGCCGAGTTTCAGGACAAGACCAGAGGCGATTTCGCTCCTCTAAGGCAAGGTCCTTCGCTAGCGCTGCGGCCTCGTGTTTTGTGAAAAAAATATTTCTTACATTTCGCAGCTGTAGGACTCTGCGAGTTAACTCATCCGCTTTCTCGTTGCCGAAAATGCCGCAATGTGCAGGCATCCATTGTAGGGTCACTCGGTGACCGGCGACGTAGGCGAGATGGTGCAGGTACGTGACGTCACGGGATACATGCTCGTGAAGGCTGAAGCAGCTGGCACGCCGTAAGGTTTGCAACGCCGCCTTCGAGTCCGTGAATATAGCCCATTCTGCTGGCGGCTGACGAAGTATGTAGCGCAGGGCTTGTTTAAGTGTACGGACCTCGGCAGACGTGGATGAGGTTGTTCGTTCCAGGCGGTAGGACAAGGCTTTGCCGGTCGACGAAATGACGACGCCGGAACAACTACCATGAGGTAGGCGTGGTTGAGCCGTCAGTAAAAATGTGGGCCATATGTGAATATCGGGCATTGATGTGGGCAAGCGCGAGTTGTAGGAGGCAAAATTGTGGCAGAGTTTTCTTGAAGTTGAAACCAGGTATGCTGCTTTATGCAAAGGGGTGAGAGAGTCCAGGGAGGGAAATCAGATGGCATGGTTTGTCGTGCTTGAAGGGGTACAGAAATGTTTATAGAGTTTAACGTTTCTGCGAAGCTGGAATTTTCGTTGCGCTGTACGTTACGGGCCAAGAAACTGGTTTGTGAATGCAGCCGATGCCTCAGGTATATTGGAACTGTTTCCTGCAGCCGGAGAACATCCAAGGGCAAGAAACCAGCCTCCGCAACTGTACCAGTGCGCGAAGTGCCCTTAGGCGTACCAAGACAGGCGCGCAGACAATTATTTCTTGCTCCGTCAAGTTGCTTTTTACTTGAAGTCAACAGCCGCTGTAAAGCATTTAGGCTGTAACGTAACAAGCCATCGACATAAGCCTTGCAGAGCAGCACCATCGATCGACAGTCACTGCCCGAGCGACTGCCGGCAAGGTGCCCAATAACTTGCGACACTACAGAAACTCGAGTACGTAGTCTGCGGACCTCAGGAGCCCATGAGACGTTCACCGGAAGGCCCTACTTCGTGTCACGTTATCGAGAAAGGAGTACCTCAAGGAGACGTTTTGGGCCCTCTGCTGTTCAACATTGCGCTAATCAACTTAAAGCGTGCCCTGCCTCCTGGCGTGAAAGTAACAATTTACGCCGATGGCATTTTGCTTTGGAGTGCAGCAAGGTCTCGTCGCCATACACAAAATAGGTTCCAGAAATCTCTAACAAATATATCTGATTACCTTGCGCCCAAGGGTCTCCGTCTCTCGCCTGAAAAAAGCGTAGCCATGGCATTCAACCGCAAGCGAACGCGACCAAGCAGCCACATTTGCCCATAATCTAACCTGTAATCGCTGAGAAGGCAGCAGACACCTCGGGCCTGGCTCAGTACCAGGTATCAAGAGCGAGTTGGGCGGACAAGTTTGTATTTTTAACGGAGCCAAACAATGTTTTCTTTTTCATATTCGCCTGCACAATCAACATACGTTTCTTCTTTTTCCGGAGTGGTCATTTTACCAGCAACCATCCACACGTCCACGTTGACGTGCACATGAATTCGTTTAGTCGTCCACATGTTTCTACTTTCATTATTTAACTGATCAGATTCGCTGGTTGTATGCTTGCTCGTTCGGCTGCATTCTTCCAGTGTCCTCGTCTGCGGTGAACTGGCGTGATGGACCCTCTCTCTCAACTGCTGAGGTCAAGCTCGCGCAATGGAACGCCTCCTCTATGAAAGGTTTTTGAATGAGGATCTTTTTTATACGATGGTGTTTACACTTCAAAAATGTTGAAAGTCGAACCGAGCGACGAGTCATTGGAGACTGCCGAGTTAAAAATGTAACGCGATGGCTCGGAAAGTGTATGATATGATACAATTGGCATTTGAGTAGGGAAGCGAGCAACCAAGGAGTCAAGAATACGGGTAGTTAGTAGAGCGTACACCATTGACAGAACACAAAGAAAATTCTCCCCATCGTCCCTTGATGTAACCGAGAGAACGAGAAGGATATCAAACCGTTATCTGTGCGCCGGTGACACGACCACTTCCTGAGACGAAGGAAGTGTTTTGTCTGCCGCTGCAACTAAGCGAGCTGCCCGAGGCTCTGAGTAGAGGCTCAGCGCCACCGACTCCAGAATCCAGAGGTGCGCGTCGCTCATGCAGAGGTTTGCCGTCGTTTCCCACACATGTGTTGAATTCCTTCCCTCAACATATTTTGCAAAGCCAAAACAGCTAAACAGCTCCGCTGAAATTTGGCATTAGGCAGCGTTGTAACTGTCAGGCAAGTTTTTGTTCTGTCCTTTTGGGAGTTAACAACTTGAAGGTCTGGACTATAAAAACCTTTGTGATTTGACGGCCGATTAATTGAACGGACCGGTAAGCATCCCCCCAGGGAAAAAATGATGGAAGTTCTCTTCTTGAGACAAAGTTCGTTAAAACGCAAAGCTTTCTCACATGCAACCTGAATCACATTAAACGTCCACAATCCCAACTGCTTCGACCACGCCGAAATAGCACAACCGTGTAGACGTCGGCTTCATAACGCAATGAACCAAGGGTGGATTCCGACCCGTGGAAGCGCTTGCTTCTTGAGGTGATTGATGTGCCTTCGCTTATTAGCATCGTTTTATTGTGAAAGCCATTGTGTAAAGTTGGCTCTCCTGCCGTACATCTTGGCGCGGCATCGAACTCCATCAGTGAGGAATAAAAAGCTTCGCTTTAAAAAAACAGCACACAGAAGCGAAGGACGTACCTTTCTGCATTTGTTCCCTATTGTATTACGCCTTTTTTTTTTAGAGTTGTTGCCTGGGATAGCTGGTAATGCGTTTGCGGATCCAATGGCCGCTGCTGCTAGACTTACTAACACAATGGACGTAAGAAACGTACAATACACCGACCTAAAACCACACATCAGTCAACACCTTCGCAAAACATGGCGAGTACACGGGAGTGAACAAACCGACAACAAACCACTCGCAATAAAACCACACTTGGGACGATACACTATCGACACACGCAATAGGTGCACTGAAGTGGCCTTGGCTAGATTACACCTGCTCACTGAATCTCCAAGACTCCTGTGTAGCAGGTGTGGGGAGTGCCTGTCCGTACTTCATATGCTCATTCAATGCGAGGCCCTTGACACAACAAGACCAACACATTTCCCTTAACTGTACAGACGAGACATCACATTGCATTCATCACATTTTTATGTGACGACACCATGATCTCTGATAAGTGTGTTTTGAATTACTTAACAGAAATTCAATTTCCACCCGCCGCGGTAGCTCAGTGGCTAACGCGTTGTGCTGCTGAGCACGGGCACGCGGGTTCGATTCCCGGCCGCGACGGCCGCTTTTCTGATGGAAGCGAAAAGCAAAAACGCCCGTGTGTTCGAGATTTCGGCGCACGTTAAAGATCTCCAGGTGGTCAAAATTAATCGGGATCCCTCCACTACGGCGCGCCTCATCGCCTGTGTTTCGTCGGCGCGTTAAACCCTGCAATCAATCAATCAATTGAATTTCTAGACCTCATTTATTACCACATATAATCCCAACCTCGCCCTTCACTCCAGCCATCATCATATGATCCCAACCTGGCCTTCCCAGCCATACTCATTGTTTTTGATCGAGTTTACTTATCTTCTTGTTAATCGATTTTGAAATATACCTTTCCATTTCTATTATCTAATCACTCTCCTGGCGCTCTTTGCCCCAGCTGGCCTTGCGCCATTAACATTCAACCGTCATCAGCATCACGCATTATGCGTGCGCTCCGAGATAGAGCGTGTTCTCCGGCGTATGCGATTGCCCTATCTGGATGATGAAACGCACTTTATATCATGCACCACACTCGTTACTTGCTGACTGTTGCGCGTCCGCACTACAACCGGCTTTGTCTGCACTTGTCGAAAGAGCACTCTGTTTCCGTAGCCAAGGCTGCTTGAGTACGTGGACTCAGATCAGCGCTGATAACAACATTGATAGCCGATAATTTCTGCCTATATTTAGTAGAATGGCAAGCTTCGCTGCTCTTTTTCTGTTGCTCTTTATCTTATCGGTGTTAGCACCACTGCAATTAAGCCCTCGCCATTGTCCTTCGAAGACGTAAAACGAAATGACAATGCGCTTCGAACAAACGTCTTACACCGAAGCTTTTGATGTCACTTCTGCTGGCTCCTATCGTCTCCGCCGTTGCTGCACATAAAAAAAAATGAAGCGAAGAGATGATTATAGTCTGGAACCAGGCCGGCAATACAAAGAAAATGCTTCCTTTGAGTCGGGCGCAATCACAAAACGGCTTCAGCCGTGTGAAGCACGTTCCGAGCTTCTGTGCAAAAGATTAGCGCAAGTGTCGAACCTCACGACGGATAGCATGGCGCGTTGCCAACTTGCGAACGGGAGAACCGTTTGATGTCGAAATAACCTCGCTTACGTCAAACAAATATAGTGTAAAGGCAGTAGCAGGGAAATAAAAGTATGCGCTGTCAATTTCGTGACGCGGGGTACTTTTTCGCCTTCGAGTATTTTCCGTGAATTCTGCATGTTGTTTTACGCAAGGGATCTGCGACGTATGCGCACGTAAAAGTATGACGAAGCGCGGTTCAGTTTGATGGTAGCGTTAAAATTACGCCGAACGTTCTAATATTGCGGTTGACAGGTATGACGACACCCGCTTTACCCTCCAGGTTGGCTGGGTGGCAAACCCCGAGTCAATCAAAGATGTGTTTTAAGATTGCTGGAATGGGATCTTGTACTGCAGTGTGCTTCAGCGCACATTAAAGACGGATGTCCCCCTGGATGCATAAGGGATTAGGTTTCTACCAATGCAGAGTGGCGCCAAGGTACTATATAACCTCGTGATGGTTCTGGCCCTGCACGGCGTGTGGGAATCTACATGGCCATACCCCATTGTAACATGGACGCTAAACATTTTAAACAGTACTTGTCTGAGTTCATACGACTCATTCTTGAAGTGTGGAGGGCCCAGCCGGTGATGGAAATGCAAAGAAGCATGAAACAATTTTGGACGCTTTTCCACTTAAGAGGTTTTGGCTAGCAGTATTTTTTATTTCTTTATTTTTTCGGACGGTGTTAAAATACATTCAAGTTAGTAAGGGTCCCATATTCAACAGACTGCAACGGAACCCATGAATAATTATTGCAATATAAGAAATGCAAAGAAAGCCGCAGTTTTGTCAGTGTAGTGTTTGTTTGTTGATGGTTGTGTTCAGTCATTGTATTGAAACAAAAAAAAAACTTGAAAAATATTTCCACTAACGTGAAACCTGGGGAAGATCGAAGCATGCAGCTTATAAGTGTATTCTTTGCGCCTTGGCGCATTTGCGAACGGAGAATAAACCATTGCAATACCTCTACCCCCCCATGTGGGGTAGAGGCATACAGAGGTATACAGCCTCTTGTCTTTAAAAGCACAAAGCTCTGCAGCGCCAGGCGTAAACGGGTGTCACGGTGTTTTTTTAGTACACGTCACGTTCTAGCGCAAGGCGTAAACGAGTTTTCCGGTGTTTTAGTGCCATGGATACATGACACGACGCTTATGGCGACGACATCAGGCGCCGACAGCCCCAGCCCCCACGGGGCTTCGGCACTAAAAAAGTTTGGCTTGGTGGCTTAGCCGTGGTTCTGCTGAGCACCGGCACGTGCGGTCGATCCTGGCCACCAACGGTCGTTTCTCTCAAGGTTAAAACAAACGGAAACGCCCCTTTAGCTCAATTTTGATACAGGAGAAGGTCTACTGGTTGAACAAGGTTCACCCATTTCGCTACATCTTGCTTCTTAGCCCCTCCCCCTTCCACCCAACCCGGAAGTTAAAAAAGAAACAGTAAACAGTCATGTTACATGGTAGTGAAATAAAAAATGCGGTTAGCTATGCTAAAGAAATAAGGTAACTTTTGTAGTTGAAATTAATTAAACTAACCCGCCGCGCTGCTTCAGTGGCTGGGGGCGTTACTGCTGACACCAAGGACGCTGCCGGCCGCGGTGGCTGCTTTTCACCGCAGAGGTGTACACGCCGAGGCTTTATCGACTGTCGCACCAAATAATGCCGAAGCGTGAAGAGAAAAAAACGTGGTAACGGAAGTTGAACCCGAGCCATTTGCGCCGTGATACCGGCAACATAACCACTTGGTCACCCCAAAGGCCGGAGGGGTGCGGGTTTAGCTGGGCCAAGAACAATAACATCTGCGGCCAAATGGAGGAAAAATTAGCAGTGGCTTAGCTCTGCTATGCCGGGAAATACGTAGCGTGAGCTGGCCATTCCTAGCTTTCCTGGTTGTCTAGGATTAGCTTGATTATCATGATTACTACTGCTTCAGTGACACACACACGGTATACGCCTTATGTGACACATGTATATTTATCAAGCGGCTCCGGCGCAGCGTCCCCAATCGCCCCAGAGCTAAGCTGGTTCCACAGGCGCACGCCGGTGTTGCTGCGACGCGCGAGTTACCGGTTCCACACCCAGCCACCCCTCGCATGATTATCAAGTGGACCGGGCCGCCAAGTGCGAAACGGAGGTCAGCGAAGACGCTGGGTGCGTGGGGTGAGTGAGAGGCGCCGGGCTGCGAGCAACGTTCTGTACCCTGTGAGAGGTCAGTGCTCCTCGCCCATGCGCAGCACGGCTCTCCAGGATCCACGCGAAACTGCTCAACCTCGACGAGTGTAGCTCACGCTACAAAAACAACGCTTCCCGGGCTGGGAATCGAACCCGAGTCCCTCGCGCTATGAAACCGATCGCATTCCGGGCGCAAAGCATTTCTTCTGGGTTTTAGCGCGTGCCAACGTGCTCCCCTTTGGGACAGATGCGAAAGCCTGCAGTCGAAACGATCCGCGGTCCTGCCAGTCACGGAAAACTTCCAGCGGTGAGTTCGAAAATAAATGTGGGGTGCAAAAGCCGGATCTCGACGAAGAGTGAGGGGCCGCGAGCTCTGTTGTTGCTCCAGCCTTGCATCATTAGTTCAAGCTGCGCCAACTTTTAAAGATTTCTTGTTCCGATATTTCTGTGCACGTTAAGAGTCCCCAGGTGGCTCAAATCACTCCGGAGCTCTCCACTACTCCGGTGCGTCTGATATCCCAGGTGCAGCTTTGGCGCGTTAAACGGGAAAAAAGTCGAAAAATAACGAAAATACCGTCGGGAAAGACACGAGAGGACGACGGGTGTTGAGGTTTCGCACGTCAAACAAATTATTTTTCTCTTATTACCGCCTTTCAGCGGTCACTGCGCTCAGCTTTACTATTCACTCGCAGAATGCATTTGCGTTATTAATGTCATGGGCAACACCGTTGCCGTGTCGTCGTGCTGTGCGCACGCCGTTCAAGCCGTCAATGTCAATTCATTTAGGCGGTACTGACAGCCGAACGCTTCGCCGAATTATAAAAACGTACACCGGTGCTGCCGGGTGATTGGCATCTCAAGCTGGAACCATACCCGACGGTAGCGGACAAAACCTCGCATTTATCTTGATTTTTCGGTAGTTCTCAATCATGTGACGCACAAGCTTCCCGGATAAAACTTTGGCGAATAAAAAGGGATTGTTTCTTTGTAGTAAAGAGCAATCTACTACCCTCTCGTGAAGGTGTTACATCAAACCAATCCCAACGGTAATGGCTCTCGCAGAAGCAGAACACACAAGGTTCTCTTTTTATGCGCCCCCAGTAGGTTCGTTTATTTATTTATTTATTTATTTATTTATTCTTTCATTCAAAATACCAATAAAGGCCGTCACTGGCAGGGTATGACATATATGGGCCGCAGGCATTGAAAAAAAATGATGCAAAGAAATCAAACAGGCTATAGGCAAAAGAAATAAATAGATGTTGGTGGAAGGGAAAAAACAAGCGTAGAGCAAAAATAACAACAAAAACTGAAAAAGACATTTGTACGCACCTACAAAAACACTTTTTAGTTAATAGTACCCTGGCCGAGAGGCACTTCAATAACCACAACAGTGGATGGAACCGGCAAAAAGTCAGCGATGCCTCCACCGGCCTTGACCTACTACACACTTCAGCCTATATCTCGCTGCTGTGGCGGGTGTACACCCACGGATATGCTGATGGGTCCGTGACTACCGAATCTTCCACCATAGGTGTATGGGTACCATATTCGGGCGCGTCTGTGAGCCAGACGCTCAGTCACAAGACATCGGCTGCAATAACCGAGCTGGCATCAGTAAGAGCTGCGCTGGAGATTGTTAAGGACTGCCATGCAAAACGCTGGGTAGTTTTCCTGGACTCTCGCTCTTGGCTACAAGCGCTTCTCAAGCAAGGACGTAATCAAGGCCAGCTGACTCAAGAAACCAACGTCATACACACAGAGGCACTGCGCAACAAAAACGCTATTTTGTTGCAGTGGTTGCCAGGACACTGTGGCATCACGGACAATGCGATATCTGAACGGGTCGCGCGCGAGAGCCATTGCACGAGCTCAACAGCACAACTCCCTTTGAAGGAGGACGTCAACGGAATAGCCACAACGGATTTCTCCACAGGTGCCCATACGGCTGGATGCTTTTATGAACGCGAACTAACGAAATCCATTCCGCGACATTCCCGATTTAACGAAGTAATTCCAGACAGCCACATTTAACAAAGGAGCGATTTCGTAACTGTTACTTAAGAACGCCGCGAAGATTGTTGCGCCACGACAGAAGAGAAAAAGAAACAAGGCACCAATTTTTGTTTTGAAGGATCTGTACGTGATAAACGTAGCAGTTCATGTTTTCAACCAAGTCTTCAATCTGAGCGCCAACGCATACGCAGACGCCGACGTGATGGAGGTGCCGCACGATGAAAAAAAAAAAACAAGAAAAAAAATTGGCTGCGTATCTGCTCCTTTCGTTGCAAATGTCGTCAAAAGACGATAGTCTTTGTCGACTTTTGCCAAGTAAATGCCTCCCTTCGCTTTCCCGCTTACCTCTCATGTTGTTCCCCTTGCGTCGCGCTCCACGCAAGGTAAAGACGCCAAAGGTTTGCTTAAATCATTTTAAATTTCCCGCGTTCCACCGCTCCAAACCGGGTGTCTCGATGCCAACGCTTCCCTACGGCGAAGACGGGCGTGAATCGAGGCGCCCTACTTCAACGTTTAGAGAGCGGCGTTTCCGTAGTCCGCGTGCGTTCCAAGCAGAACGTGAAACCTATCTAGTGGAACCTTTCGTAACTGTTGCCATTTGATTTCATCAAATTCCGCCAGAAGCTATATGGCGCGGGCGACAGCAGGCGACGGCGGAGTGATATTAAATGCAGAGCATTTCTTTAACTCACGATGTCACTCGGCGTTGTCGGCGTGCCTCAGCGTCCGCAACAGCCGTTCCAGGTGCGCCCTCTCCCCCACTCCTCCTCTCCCGCATTACGCTACCCTCCTCGCTCTCAACAACAGGTCCGCACCCCTCCCCCTACACTATATAAAAAAATAATACTTACCGGCGCCTGGTTTCGATCCCATGACCCTGCGGGCGGAACGCAAGGTACATGGTGCTCTACCCACTGCGCCACAAAGCCGACACAGAATGGAAGGCTACGAACGCGCCTTATATCCTTGACTCATTCAAACTACGTCAAGAAGCTGCTGATACAACGCATTCACTACCACCAACTCCCCAAACACTAAACGTTAACACAATACACCCACCCCCTATGCGACGCATTTATTCGAGTCCCCCTCGCGGGGAGATGGTTTCTTTCTTTTTTTTTCTTCAGTTGATGAAGTATTTATTCTCGCCAAAATCAAACTTGTACGATTTTTTATAAAGGAACGCTGCAAATATCACTTCTGTATTAATTTGTTTTCTTATATATGCATAATGTTTTGTTGTTCTTCAGCAATATTGACAGGTATAAACATTACACCGGACTTAGACGGGCACGTTTAGTTGTAACTATATAAGACTATTGCGCAGGCATCGTTTTAGTTTAACCGGGTGGCTGAATCGAGTCACAGACAGACAGACGGATAGACAGACAGACAGACAGACAGACAGACATACATACAGACAGACCAAAATTTCTGGTTTTAAGTAGCCCAAGAAAGACTATCGTCTTTAAAAAACACGCAAAGTTAGCTTCCGGTGCACAATAGTTGTCGAAGGATGCTAACGATCCAGGAACTGCTGAAGCTCTCGTGACCCCTCCAGGCAAGGCAATGGACACTATTGTCTTGCTTAGGCGCTTTGCTGGGGATCACGGCGGAACCGACGACGCGTGGAACGCGCTCACTTGCTACGCGAAGTCTGCCCGCACAATGCTCACGAAGCGCACGCAGGCGAAAATCATAGGCTTTTTTGCAGAAAATTAAGTAGTTTCCTTCAGAACAATAGCGTTTTGTTATTATTTGGACCGCGGACTCTTAGGACATTGCTAAATGATCGCCAAGGGGAAACCCCGGTCGCCGCATTTACGATGTTATGGTAGCAACTGGGATGCGCCTCCCTTAAGACATCGAATTTATAGAATCAATTGTTGGTAAAATGGCAGTCCCGATTTTATGAAGTGCCCTATGTAACAAAACGATTCGCGGTTCCGGGTGACTTTGTTAGATCGACGTCTAACTGTACTATGTTTCGCCGTTTTTACTCTATATCTACAAATGCCGGCTTACGATCCTATATTTTTATCAGAAACAAATTGATGTTTCCTTAGTGTCGAATACACAACTATAAAACTATTAATTCATGGGCTGTGCGTGTGTGTGGGGGAGGGGGGGCGGTGATTCCAGTAGGGCGTGTTTACCTGTCTAAGTTTGTTTTGCGACAGGACGAGAAAGTAAAATTTGATTACAGATTTGATAAAATTTGATTTGATTTGATTTGAAACATGATTACAGGGGAGCCAGTGAAGTGACACACAACAAATGCGCATACACTGCATTGTAGTTCTCTTCTCAGCCATTTGGATAATTTTAATTTGTGCGTAACGCTCGGCAAATGCGTGTCATCTATTAAAGATGAACGCGCAGTCACACCAATACCTGATAATAATTACCCTAACCTAACATGTATTGCAGCAACCATGAAAACGGGATAGCAGCCAAACTAGGAGACATAATTGAGCCACTTACCGCCACAGAACTGGGGGAATGCAATGAACTTCAGTGAGAGAAAATCCTGTCATGAATTGGAGAGTTCACCTCTTAAAATATACTAAGTACACTAATAGTGACACATGTGACATTTATTCGTTAAAAGCAGCGCCAATATAACATTCGCTGTAGTTTTAACAGTCTTTCTCCTCTCTGAACCTAAAACGTAGAACACTTTACTTGACGTCGTCCTTGAAGCTGACGTTCGGAATGTACCAGTCGCGTCAAGTTCGGCCCGTCGTCACGGGAATCCCCTGCTAGCGACAAAAGCGAGCGTTACGCACGCGTGCTCTTTTGCCTTTGACAGGCGTCAGAAAGGGCACGCTTCAATGGCAAACTGCTTCTCTGGGGACGTCCTTGGTGAACTGGTGAGCGTTCTGGATTGCTAAGAAACACACTGCGCGTGACAAAGCCGCACTTTAGCGTACGGAATGGACTAATTAAATTTTTTTGCGGCTCGTTAGGCAAAACAATTTTGACATAAGGACTTTTTAGGCTTTTAGTTCCACCGTCGAGTGTGACCAGACAAAAATGCTCCCCCCCCCCTCCCCCCCAAAAAAAGAAAAAGAAAAAAACTTGGCGAAGCTTGCACTAAGTCGCGCAAGGCTTGAACCACAGCGAAGCTGTAGAATTTCTTTCTATGCAAGAGCTCAAGGACGCACCACCACGCACTACATTGGGTTTGAAATTGTTTATTTACTTGTTTCGTCGTCGCTTTTCACCGTGGTTGTAGTTGTAATCGTCATATTGAAATATATTGTCATCCTCATGAATGACTGGCGGGCGCGGATCGTTTTCGCCGCAGGCTTTCACAGTTCTCCCAAAGGGGAACGCGTCAGCACGCGCTCGAACTCGCGGCAACCGGCTTGGCGATCTGGGCGAGCTGTCTAGCGCGAGATATCTTGTGCTCCGCCATGAGGCACCGAGTCACATGATGTTTCTTGGTATTTTTTGCGAGCGCCACGCGCATGCAGGCCTGAAGGGCACCGGGCGCTTACCCTGAGGCGGGGGCTGAAGGGTAAACGGCGGGAATAACTATGACAGTTTTTTCATAACGCCGCACACTGCACACATTATGGCCAGCGACAGCCGCTCCGCTGTTAATAATGCCGAGCCTGTTGAGGAGCGCTCTGCATCGGCCAGGCTTCCGCGTGGGCTTGCGCCACGGGAGGAGCTCCCAAAAATACCAAGAAAAAATACCGAGAGAATGTGAGCATGCGCATCGTGAGCAGCGCGCGGCGTCGCCCAGCTCAAGCTTCGAGAACACTCTTCCCAGTGTTCATGGCGTGATCTCTCGCGTGCTGTTATCCTCGCGAGTTCACGTGCGTTCGCTCCGGAAGTGGAGAGGAGAGGCGCCGAGTTCGCGAAGCCGGTGGCCGTGGGTTATAGTGTGTGATAACATCGTCCATTTCGTGTGAGATGTTGTGGAAGGCTGCGGACAGAACAATCACGGTCTGCCAGTGATGAGCTTTCAGCGGCAAGTTCGGAAACCCATGTGAGGTGCAACAGCCGGGTCTACGACAAAGGGGCAGGGGCCTCCAGCTCTGATTTTTCGGCAGCCCTGAATAAATTGTGCAAGCTGCGCCAATTTTAAAAGCGAAGCTGTTGTCGCTGTCCGTAATGTGAGGGGTGTGCGGTGTCATAAAAAAAACTCGGTTATAGTCACTCCCACCGTTTACCGCGCACGTAAGCGCGTGTATTACGAGGAGCACACGGCGTGCGTCGGCCAGGCTTTCGCGTGGTTCTCGTAAACAACTGCCCAGAAAGGGTTCACGTGCCTCCATGCCTCAAGGCAACAGCACACGGCAGCTCGTGCTACAGACGCCCAGAGGAAGGCGACGAATATTACTACCACAGGAATAGTGACGGAACATGTAAATAAACAATTTCAAACCTAATGCAATGCCTGGTGGTGTGTTTTTGAGTGCTTACATAGAAAAAAAGCTCCCATCTGCGCTATTGTTGAAGCATTGAACGACTTCATGAAAGCTTCGCCAAATGTTTTGTGTTTGAATGCGTAAAAATAGTTAGCCGAGTACCAAAACGCAAGCAGTGTAAATGCTTGTATCTGAAATAAAGCTCGTACTTGGCCAAGTAAGGTGTTATCGTTCTCATAGTGCAAACTATATCATTAACAAAAAAAAAACGGAGAAAGACAAGAGCACCGGAAACCATTACAATATGTAAAGGTAGGCCACTAGCGAAGCTATATATTGCACGACATAAAGGATACACAGAATTTACGTGAATTGTTTGGTCCAACTACATATCTCTTGAGCGTTTATTTCTCATCCAATGAGGAAGGCATAAGGATACACGAGCACACTCTTATTTTTATTTTATTTTCATAAAGATGGTACCTTTAAGAACTAATCGCCTCAAGGTGTGAGATAAAAGTTAGAAAATTAAGGTCAAAATCATGTTTCGAACGGCGGACGACCTTTGTGTTTAGTGCATGCCAATAGCACACACACTGGCACGTTCGTTTCCAACGCCTGGCGCTTCAAACACATCAAGCGTTGGGCGCTTTTGTTTTGTGGATTAGAAAAACATGGAACCCAAACACTATAAGCTGTGCTCAAATTAACTAACCACAAGAAGAAAAAAAACTCGCCAGATAATTGACAAATTTGGCAACCGTCGCTCGTCGCAGAAAAATAAAACCAGATCTACAAGGCTATAAAAAAAGATCCAAATGAAGTAAAAAGATCGCAGTAGGCTAGACAATCAAATGCTCCTGCACGATCGACGGCAAAAAGTAATTATAAAATGACGGAACATAACTTAAGGACGTCAAAAAGGCGCATAAATGAAGCCCCCCAAAAGAAAACATAACAAAAACCAATAAAAACTTTAACTGAAGTAACAAAATCAGAAATGTTCATCTAGACTAGAAAAAGACGTTCTTTGGATCGGTTGACGCTTGTTAGGATACCGCCAACTAAACCTTAAACTGGTTAATAGGAGAAGAGGGTGAAAATTCTTGCAAGTATGTCGAATAAGAATTTCTGTAGCTTGTTAAGAAACGCAAGAACGTTCTTTTGATACTTCGCCTGATTTCGGAAAACGTTTGTCTGCCTGGCCTTGCAATAAACAAGCAGCCTTTAGATAACGCTAATGCACTTGCACACATGCACACACACTCACACACATACACGCGCACACGCACGCACGCACGCGCATACACACGCCATCATGACGTCTGTTTCATTCACAGAGGGCATCTTTCATTATTTAAAATGTTTAAAATCGTAAAAAATTCATTAAATGTTTGTATTATCAAGCAATTTCAAAGTAATTCAAAGTAAATTTAGAGTAATTACAACTGCACTGTCAGGGGACTCTGATCTCAGTTTGAGCTAATATAAGGTAAGTCAAGTAATTGCAAGTCCCCCAAGTACATTCCAAGTAAATTTAAATGTTTGTAAGTAACTGCGTACTGAGTTCACTTAAAGCAAGTGATTCTGAGTTCTTGGAAGTCATTAGGCGATTCATAATCTCCGGCTAAACAACGGTTCGCACTGTTCCCACTCCTACATTTAGAAATCAACAGTGAATGATGGAAGCTCTCTGTCTCTTCAACGTATTGCTGTATGCCGCATAGGTCATGATTAAAAAAATTGCAAAAGGTGCGATGACTCTTCTTGAAATAATTCTTTTTAAAGTCAATAAATGGCTTAATTTGCACCACCTACACTTCTTGAATTAATCATTGAAATTTTGCTTTTAAGGGATAGCTCTAAGAAGCTGTATACTGATACCTGAAAAGCCATAAATCACTATCGAAAGTGGACTTCAGCACTGCCTTAAGGATTTCTGAGTTTTTCACTTTATAAAGTCCTCGCGTAATAATTTTTATAACAAGAAGCTTGCTTGTCCCTTTAAGCACCGCCCAAAGTAGGGATTCTACAAGAGAGAAAACGTGAAAAGTAATATCTGATTCCCAAGGAAACTTTAACCTGCCAAAGGTGGATATCAAATTCTTGTCGGTTACCTCGGAGCAGCTAGTAAAAAAAAACTGCATTGGTAACAAGCATCAGGAAAAGACTTTGGCAATGCGATTTTTCCCAAATAGGAAAAGTGGGCAATGAGCCACTTGCCAAAATGCATCAGACCATTTTTTTATACCGTTCATGCTCACATAAAACCGGCCACTGATTCAGCCATGCTTCTCTCTCAGTGCAACTGGAAACGTTTATGAAACTTTGTGCATCGGCTTGTTCACTGCTTTGCCGACCGCGAGTTTCCAAGTAGAAAAACGCGTTTATTGAACATTTCAATATTTATGCTGGTTGCTACTCCATTCTCGATTTGCAGATACATTACGTGTTAGATGTACCAAGGGCCACTTCACTTACCCCTGAAGCCCGGTTCCGCACTTGCCTCCACATCCGCCGATGTCGAGGACTTCTCCAAGTGAAAGATTCCGGACACCATTGCTCTCACGGGAAAAAAAAGAATCTCTGTGCGCTCGGGATGCGCGAAACTGTAATATGGTTGGCACTGGGCGGTCGGAAACCAGGAAGGGATCGCACTCTTCGCCCCGTCGTCCGAGCTTTTTGTTCTGCCAGCTTCCGAGCTCCGTCCGTTTTGACAGGTACCGGATTTTGTCCTCAAGGCGGGCACGGGGATTCACGCACGCATGACGCGGGTAACAAAGGCGGTGATGTTTGCACAAGTGTCGTCGGCACGCTTCCTTTTCGGGAGCTGCGCGAACCTTCGCTGACGTCGAGGAATTTTAGCAACAGCGATACGGTACATCTTCAGCGCGCCGAAATCGCACCCACGCGTAATCTGCGGACGCTATTTTATCCATCGGATTTGATAGTTGGCACTCGATCGGTCGCTGTTTGTTTGATCGCCTGTCAGGCTGTCGCCGAAACAATGGGTACGCTTTGTTGTTTTGCAAGGGAGAAGGATTGGCCCCATGCTGCTCATGCAATTAACCATTAGCCTCGAGAGGTCGAAACGCTCGACGACGATCGAATTCACTGATAGCGAACTAATCGAGCTCGGCGGTTTCGCGCGGCAAACTTGTTTTCGTTTCTTTCGGTTTTTTCACCTCTTTCCAACGCCACTGCATCGGCTTCTGCTGCTTCCGATCTTCATTTCTCAATCTGGTCGTCTCGGCCGGCTGCTCTTTATCTGGTATATACGCGCTTGTTTGGCCTGACGTCGATTGGTTCGTTACTCTTAGTCTTCGCCAATTCACCCTGGGAGAAATGCACACCTTCTTTAGGCTCGAAGATGGGCCTATGTGAAGATCTTTTTTAATCGCGAAAGCTTAACTCTGTTACTTTGGCGAAATTAAGCACCCGGCCAGCTTCAGAATACGTACCAGGATGCCGCTCGGAGAAAGCGCCGAGAATAGCTCTTTTCCTAGTGCGTTCTGTAGCAATCCACGCGTTTCACAGAGGCGCGTACATCTAAAACATAATGTACATACATATTGAGAGCGTTTTGCCTGTGACGCCGATTAGAAAGAATACAGACAGACGCGCCAGGACGGTTAGCCAGAGCGAGGGACTCCACGACTGGGGACCCTCCCAATGGTCCGCCTCAGTGCATGGAGTCGAATTGGGCTACAAGAAGACTTTATTTAAAGGGACACTGAAGTGAATTTGTCAAGCTCCCGTTTTTGCTTGCACTGTGTAGACTGGCTCAAATTAGCACACGTTTCATCGTTTATCCGGTTGACAAATCGGTAATTATTTTACAAAGCGTGAAAGAAGAAAAACTACCATGCGCGGTTTGCGGCGGCCGCACAAACTAAGCTGTGACGTCGGGAGGAGGGGGCGACGTGATTGGACGATGCCCAAGGTTAGCAATCAAACAAGTTTCGGTTTCGGTTTCGGTCTGTAAAACAACATGTTTGACATTCGATGGCGTCGTTGGATGGGCATTCTCAATATCCCAGTTATCGTAGTACCGCGCTTCTGCCATGTTGTCGGCTGTAAAATGCATAAGATAAGCCTCCCAGGACGGCTTAGAATCGCAGCATTCACTATCTGAGGCCTACGCAGTGCATGAACGCCCTCCGCGTCCCCGCAGACGCTCAAATGCATGCGCTTTTCCCCCATATTTGGAGCTTGCCTCGCTCATGCCTGTATCGTAAAAAGCGTGTTCGCACCAGGCCAAGGGTCTGTTGATTCTGGCCTGTGCCCACTGCCCGCAAGCAGCTCTTATGGCAACAGCACGCCAACGAGAACTCGCTAGCGCGGCAGTGCCAGCCTGCGCGAGTTCTGTGAACTAGTTCGTGGAGCAATGAACGTTGCGGCCCAAAAAAGGTGAACTCAGTATAGAAAACATCCGCGAAAAACAAAAAAGTTAACTCACAAAAAAAAAACATGTACCGCGGCGATTCGAACTTGTGACTGGCAAAACACTTGCGATGACATACCTAGCGCCCCAGACGACTACGCCACAGGGGGCCTCTGGCGGCGATGGAAAAGATAAGGTATATAATGTATAACCAGTTTACACTTTTATTTAGTTTTAGTGTTTGAAGCAGCTTAGGTGGCTATTTGTTGTATTGCGCTCGTGCAGTAAGCGTCCTCCGAGTTTCCACAATAGCTCACGTCTAGCAATTGCATTTCTTAGACGGGAAAGCGTTCGCAGATGCGCAGTCGTGCTGCTGACCGCTCTGCTTGTTCGCCCAGCGCAAAAAAGGGCTTCCCGCACCCTAGTTTTACGCTGTACGGTAAAAATATAAGTTGATTTTATTTCCTTAGTACCTATATTGACTTCGCTCACTCTTCTCCCCCTTCAAGAGGCCTTATATTTTCCTACTGGCGTACCAGTCAGCGAAGCGTCGCATGTGCGCTTGTGCAGCTCTTGTGTGAAGCGACCTTGACTTGGAGCTAGATACAGTGTACAAACTAACGAAGTAAATAAAGGCGCATTCTTCCATTCCCAAAAGTGTTGTGGCTTAGTTTCAACTGATCGAGCGAATTGCGACGACCCGTTGGCGGCCGGCGGACTAAACGGTGGGCTGACTGACTCGGTCGCGGAAAGTCGGCGAGCCGTGCAGTAGCGCAGCCAATTGTCAACTCCTCTCCGGCTGACGTCACACGAAAACGCCACAAAAAATGGGCGAGCGTAAAGAGAGGAGGACAGCATTTTCGAATTGATTTTTCTACTAAATAAATTCGCGTAAACGCGCACATAGTGGTCGAAACATGGCCCAGGGACTCCGGACTACAGTTTGCGCTCGTAATCCCGCATTGTTTACAAATCACTTCAGTGTCACTTTAAGTGAAGTCAAAGGAGCACTCGGCACACGTTCTTGCATATACTGCACAGGAAAACAGTGGTACTGTAGGAAACACTCGACGCGTGGTCAATCTTTCGTTTCCTTGCGACAGGTTCCATACCGGGTGCATCCCAAAAGTCACGCACCTGAGAAAGGGCAACAGCCGCATGGCAAAGAAAATTTGCTTCCATAAGGCGCCCATCACTACGGTGCGCGGATAGCGGCTCAAAAATGTCCCTGAGGTAGCAGAGAACTGGTTTGGGCGAGTTGGTACATAAGTATCGAAGCGCACCACAAGACTAGGGACAGAAACACAAAAGACGACACAGACAGCGCTAACTTCCAACTTTAATGAACCAAGAAACCCAACCACCACATTCAAGGTTCGTCTTTCTGTCTTTCTGTCCCTAGTCTTGTCCCTGTCCCTCGTTCTGTCCCTCGTTCTGTCCCTCGTTCTGTCCTTCGTCTTCCGTCTTTCTGTCCCTCGTCTTGTGCTGCGCTTCGATACTTCCCTAAGGTAACTACCGTTCTCTCACACGCCCTGAACGTGGCGAACTGCCACAGCAAACTTTGCTGTTGATTGTCTTGTACGCCACCTCGAGGAAGCTGCTATGAGAGTGGCACAAATATTCTTTAAAGAGCTGGAGCTCCTGAAGAAGCTTGCTAGTGTACTAGTACTCCCTTTGTCAGAAAAAAAAAACATTTTTTTTTCGGGCAAGAATGATGGCGCTGCCACGTGCAAAATAACCCTGTTCAAGCTTCTTTACACGAATTTTGGTAAAGCACAGATGAGCTTCGCGCAAAACAAGTTCCTTAACAGAAAGAAAGCGAATGTCTTTAAAAGTCTTTATGCTTGAATAACCAGTAATGCTCAAAATTATATTAATGCTACCCGACCAGGCAGATATGGTACCAGTGTAGTTTGGTGGTGTACGTTAGCCTTGCGCAACTCAGGTCGTACTGACTAGTTAATTCTAGTACTGACCCGTATTACGGGTACTGATCGGTACGCTTGCTATTGATTGGTACGATCGCTAGATTTTATGCCAGCAGCCACAACTCGCAGAGAGGGCGAAAAGAAGCTGGCGAGGTTGCGGGTTAAATAATTTAGCACCACTTGATTCAGCGCACCGTCGGTACGAAGAAAGGTTCGGCGCGCTGCCTCCGATTGTCGCCGGCTCCTGTATGAAAGTTGTTAGCTAGCAAGCCGGTCACGCTCTTTCAGACTCAATGTGCTTTAGTTTCATAGCGCCAGTTTTAATGGCATGCTTGTGCTTGGGCGGGAGACTCCGATCTCTAAGCGCCGCTACTTAGGTAGTCCAGAGGCCTTGTTCTCTCTGCGGCACACGGTGCTCCGCGGTATTTGCATGGTAACGCGGAGTGACGCAGCGGTGAAATTGAAACCGACCCATTTGTGCCTCCCGCGAGGGAAGCATCGTCGGTAGCTTACGCCTGAACGGCGTAGATTGATTTGCGCTGTCTTCTCGCATTTGACCCGCTGACAAGAGATACTTTAGCGAGGACGTGCTCCCATGCAAGAGAGACAAGAACGATCCTAAAGTATTTGCGTAATTTGAAGGATACGTAAAAATCGTCGGGGACTGAACACATCATCTAAACATCGCCATACGGTGCCCGTGACGTCGCCATATTGTTGATTTATCGTGTAGCTTCGCTGGATGTTCGGATTCCCGGGTCGAACAAACACTGCCAATCCCTATAGTGGCACTTGCATGTGCGTTTTTTTTTTCATTTGGTGATACACGCCTTGATCAGTGTGCGGAATATTTTTCACCATTGTATAATGCACATGGCAGCGTAGGTAATCAAGAAGGGCTGTTGCTCTTTCTCTCTGGTGCTGCTGCAGTGTCGCGAATTCGGACCGCCCTCGAAAACGCGGAAGTAGTGTTTTCGCAAGCAGAACGAAGTGGTCGCTCATTCACTCATTAGCCCTTAGTGCTGAATGAGGCACGAACGAAACCCGGGTCCGAGAGCACTTTCTGTACAAGTCATCTCACGCGATTACGCAGCTTAGTCTTGCGTGAGCAAAAATACAACTCATTTAAAGCCCATTCCGTGCAGTCTTTCCCCTGTGTAGCATACCTTCTGTGAGTCCATGTTAAACTAGCATTTCGAACTGCATTGTCGCCACCGTGACGCCGTTAGGTACATTGCAGCAAGGAGTGTAATATGCAGCCTCTCTTTAAACTAGCATCCTCGTAGAAGACGGCCTTTGTTGTTTGATACCATTTCATTATTGCATGAGCAGAAAAGTGGGGCGTGCCGGCAGAAGTCCGCGGCATCGATCGGTTGGCACAGAGTGACAGACGAACAGAGATCGCCACATCGACAGCGAGGAAGGGGACGTCAACTCGAGTCTCGAGCGGGTGGCGAAATTGGTTCCGGTGGCACTGCGTTCCCACCACTGCCCCTAAAGTACGCGCCAGTCGTCACGCTTCTCGAAGCGTCACTTCACCGCTAGTATGCGTTGTGACATTGACTTTTAGCCTATAGGGCAGGTAGACAAGGAGGCAAAGCCGGATGAATGGGGAATGAAGGTAATGAAATGACGATGATGGTGGACAACAACGCGGGCGACAGACAACGGTGCCGCTGCTAAAGCAAGCAAACGTGACCATTAGGTAGTCGCAATAGACAGTTTCAGTTTCACGTGCGTCAGGGTTCACGTACGCAAACGTGAGAAGTCTACGTCACCCACGCGAATGTCCTTTGAAACCCATATAGTTACACGTACGCGTACGCGACGAACGCCGGGCGTTATATTTAGCGCCATCTACTAATAGACACAGACACTGCTGTGGCTGGCTGTAGCCACTCGAATACAAGACGAGCAGTCTTGGGCAGTAACTAGTTTCTAGTAACGCGTTACCGGTAACTGATTACTTTTTTCAGTAACTTCTAGCTGTAACTAGTTACTTTTAAGTTAGAGGAACTTGTAACTGTAACACTGTGACATTTTTGGAGTAACTGTAACGAGGAATATCGCTACATTTACTTTATTTCTATAAAAAGTATCCAACAGCAACACTCATTAACGACCCATGTACAGTTTGCGCATTTCACTTTTTCGTTCATTCTTCCGAAGAACCTTCGTCTACTTCATCTAAGCCAGCTCCCTCCCTTCTCATGGGTGAAAAACATTTGCACTAGAAATGTTTAGGCGTGCACGTGTGCGTGGTGTCCCACGCGGTCTACTAAGGGCTCGAAGTTTCTGTCTAAGCTGCAGTATTTTCCTCAGCAGCGCGACATCTCTCTCACCCAGGCCATAAATAACGCTGGGACAGGCGCCTAAGCGCACGTGGACGCATGTTGACACCAGAACTCACAGTACGATGCGCGGCTGCACCATTTTCGCCACAAATCGAGCGCAGTAAAAGTGTTTGACACAGAGGCGAACAGGGAAAAAAACCTCCACAAACACCGCGCAACGTACTGAATGAATCCTTTGCACTTTCGCGGAAGGCTGGAAAACTCAAGTCAATGTATCACCTTCTCATTAGCGACGTCCAGCCCATCTGCGTGGTCATAAAAGGCCGCGGGGAGTCTCTCGGCGTCCCCGCGCTCGTCCACCCCTGTGCGCACTGTAGAGTGTTCGAGTCACAAGTCGCAGTTTCTTGGGACCATTGTGCGCTTTAGAGACCCCTGGCCATATTTGGGACCACGCGTTTGGGACCCCTGGTTTAGAGGCTTCATCGAGCTGTCAACAGTACTCGAACGAGGTCGAGGAAGTAATAAATTTCATGCCCCCCCACACACACGACGACCCCAATGATTGTGGCCCCCGAATGCCGTGACACCAGCCAGCATCTTGGCCGGCAGACGTATGACCACACTGCTGCTGCACGAAGAAATGTTCTTGGAAAGCCTCGCGACTTCGTTTCGAGGGCTGTGGCCGAAACTAAAACAGTAGCTACATCTGCTCCTGAAGGTTGGGTGCAAGGAATACTTGGGCGAGCTTCGTTCGGCCTACGCCTCAAAGCAAACGAAGGGAGGGGTTCCTGGGATCGGCGACGTGATTGCTGTGGAAGGCTGGAATTCTGAGAGCAGTTTTTTCCGGTCAAGGCGGCAAAATCCACCTTTGTGAGGACATGGGGGAAGGGGGCGGAGGGGAAAAACAGTAAAGCATTCATTTCAGTTTTTATTCCCCTTGGAAATATCTTGTCTCAACGGGTATGGGGGGTGGCTGCGGGTTGGGGCGGGAGAACGACTCCGAGGGCCCACGGACAAATGTCGCTTCGGCAATGCCTCAAATTGCTCTCCGTCTCCGTCCACAAGTACGAAATAAAAAGTTAACGAAGCGCGTTTTTTTCAGTATCTTTCAAAAACACCTCGACAACCGATGTATTCCAACGTCCGTTTCCCCTTTCCTCCAAGGGCCTTCCGTCGATCCGCCACCATCGCCCCCTTTTTCCCATTCTCTCTCACTACGCGGGGCGGTCAAGCGACGGCATTGTAGGCCAAAATAAATTAAGTTGACACTGAAATATTGTTTCGGTTGTGTTGTCCTCCAGCTCGGTATAGTATAAGTTCGGCCTCTCTGATTCTACCTTTGAAAAACAACTAATTCTATGCTACAATGATGTTCGCAAATAAATTTCTTGCAGCGAGAGTGGAGCAACAAAATAATAAAGTTCCTTATGATGGATAGCAAAACTTCCGTATTAAAAAAAACGAGGCGTACACAACGATTGTTATTTTAGGCATGAGAGTTCATCATTTTAGGATCCGCTCGTGGAGGCTTTACTAGGTGTAATTTTTACTACCTGCATGCCTTCATGTGTTTCTATTAAATAAGCCAAATCTTTTTGGCTATTACTTAGTTTTATACAGTAACGGAAAAGTAACGACGTTTTTTTTTGCAGTAACTGTAACTGTAAATAGTTACTTCTGGAAAATTCGTAACTGTAACTGTAACAGAGTTACTTTTTTGGGTTAGGTAACTGTAACTGTAACACTGTTACTTTTTTTCGGTAACGTGCCCACGACGGAAGACGAGCCATAACCAAGCCAGTCGGAACGTCGAACTGCGTCGCAGCCCCGCGCCCCGCGCAAACCGCGTTTGTTGTGCCGTAACTGCTGTGGAGATTCGCGCTGTATGTTGCATATTCTCCTCAAAGGGATTGCACTCCCTTACACCTCTCAACATATCTAAATCGTCGCTTTTGGTGAAACGAAGGCGCGCAGGTGCCCCGCTCATGTGACAAGGTTGCTTGCGGTGCTTGCTGCCTTTTTCCCGCTCTGGCAGATCTAGGGCTATCCCGCAGGGTACAGAGCTTCGCGTGATCTCGCGGGACCGTTGTTATGACGACGACGAACGCTACTTCGTCAGGCTTAACAGCTGAAAAATCGTCCTCCTATAGGAAAATTCAAAAAGTGTTTATCGATTTCAACTTTAGCTGAGGGTTAGAATGGGCAAATTTAAGACGAAGTCAACACCTTAGAACACGTCATCACTCCGAGGGATTAGCGATGAAGCTATTTTCGCTGCGAAGCGGGAGGGCTGGGCGCCGCCATGTTGGTCGACTCTATAGTATACGCACGTAAACAACCTGAACAGCGCAGCGTAAAAATTCGAATCTCACGTACGTTCGTAAGACTCACGTAGGACCTTCACGTTCTGGGCATGCGCACTGGTCACCCGTGAAAGTTCCACGCACGTGGAGCCTCTACGTAGGCAAAACTAAAACTCTCTAACGCACTTTGGACACGGTGTGCGAATAGTGTGGGAGAAACGCCTTGTTGCGGACTACTAAAGCCATAGCCAGTCGTGCGCATCGGACTGAGCTACATGTCTAGAAGGGGAAAGCAGAAGGTGCTGTCGTATTTTTGAACGTCATCACAGCAAGAAATATTTGTGTTTTGTTACCCTGCTCTTTGTTTTTTGCTAAAAGTAACGCTACGCCCGCAAACGCGCGGTTTTTGGCGCGATTTCGCCAGAGGCGCAGCTGTGCTTGCGCTTATTCAGTGGAACATCGCAAATATAAAAACAATTAAAAATGTGGATTTATTTCAAGAAGGACGTCAAAAGTTCAAAAGTACCTGGTGTGGCTCAGAAGAATGCGAACCGACTTTTTTTATTTTTTAGTAGCGGACAATCTTTTTTTGCGTATATTTATATTTTTCCCGGACATGCAATATTTTGCAGATATCTTTACAAATATCTGGTCGACATTATCTCTCATAAGTTGGTCACAATTACAGATACGCAGTTTTGGGGCGTCCAAGTAAGCGACAATGTAACGTCTGACGCAATTTCAAATTTTCTCTTCTAATCTTTTTCTTCGCAGGAGGACGCAAAGTTTGCTTTGACGGGCTTGTCAGCTAGGCGTAGTTTCTGTTTTCAAAGAAATTTTACTCAGAACCAGCAAATGTGAGAAAAACTGCAGTCGCCCGAAATCACGCGGAACCCGCGCCACCTTTTCAAATTGTTTTCTCACGAAGTACGCACGTTCGAGAAAAACGCATTGCAGTTTTAAGCTATTCGCGGTCTTGCGCATAACTCATAAAAATATGGGGAAAAAGGAAAAATAAGAAAAATGGCTGCGGCTTAGCTCAGCTAACCTTGAATGTGCAAAGCAAAAGCCTGGCTTAGTCTGGTTGAGCCTTGGTTTCGCTTGGTTGACCTTTGATGTAGCTGTACTGCCGACCACGGCTCAAAGACGTTCGGTTCCGCCGAGCGCTCGCACCTGCGGGCGCGGAGCGGCGCAAGGCGTGTGCACCTTCGTCAGGAAGGGCATCACTTTCATCAAGCACGACGCACTCATGGGGAACCGAGGAAGCGCCATCGAGATGTGTGCGACGGAACTCTCGGTGATCACGGGCAAGCACAAGAGCACGAGCACGATCGTCATGGCGGTCAACGTGTATAGTAACCCACAGCACAACCAGCAACGCTTCAAGTCACTACTGCACAGAGCGCGCGGGGCAGTCTCCGCATGCGACGGCGCCATCGTCGTCGCGTGCGGGGACTTCAACGCGCGACACAAGGAGCTCGGCCACGCCGCCACGACGGTCAAGGGCCGAGAGTTGTTGGAGGACGCCGCCGAAGCGGATTACGTACTCCTCACGGACCCGGCACACCCCACACGCATCGGCACGTCCGTCGTGAAAGACACCCCACCAGACCTGGCGTTTCTCCACCTGCCCGATGACCGTACGGCTAGCTGGAGGAACACGGGCATAAATCTCGGCAGCGACCACTACATCGTGGAAGTCGTCATCCCGCTCCGACCCAACAGTAAGACCAGCGCCCACGACGGGCAGATCAAGCACCGGCTGACGAACTGGCACGATTACCGCACCGAAGACCTGGGTGAAATCACGGACATAGAGCAGTGGACGCGCAAAGTCGTCGCAGCCGTCGAGAAGGCGACGTCCGTCACGGAGACGTCCGAGGAGACCACGCGAATAGACCCCCGGCTCGCGCACATGCTGGAGGCTCGAAGCTCGCTACAGCGAAGGTGGAAGCGGCAGCGGCACAACCGCGCCCTCCGCAAGCGGATCGCCACGCTCGGCCGAGAAATCGAGAAGTACAGCCGCCAGCTGTGCGCGCAGCAATGGTTCGAGCTGTGCAACGAAGCCGACGGCCAGCTCCATCGCGGGGGAACGTGGAAACTCCTCCGTCACCTGATGGACGAAACCCAAAGCAAGGAGTATCAACGCCACCGGCTCGCGCAAATCATGTACGCGGCGACGAAGGAGCTCGGAGAACGGGAGGTACACAAGCGGCTCAACGAGCGCTACCTTCCCGAGACCGCGACGGAACAACAAGAAGAGTACGCCGGCCCGCCCAACCCTTCGCTCGACCGCGACATCGAGGAGTGGGAGGTCCGGCGCGCCACCCAGGCCCTGAACTGCCGATCGGCGGCGGGCCCGGACCGCGTCACGAACAAGGCGCTGCGTAACTTGAGCGACGCGGCCATAACATCGCTCACAAAGTACTTCAACGAGCACTGGCGAGCCGGCAGCCTCCCGCGACAGTGGAAGACGGCCAAGACAATTCTCATACCGAAGCCCAACAAGCCGCCGGGCATAGAGAGCCTGCGCCCCATCTCTCTCACGTCGTGCGTGGGGAAGGTGTTGGAGCACGTTCTCAACGACCGGTGGCAACGGTATCTCGAGTCCAACGGCCTGTACCCCGACCCCATGCTGGGCTTCCGCTCGCGGCTGGGGACACAGGACGCAATGCTGCTGCTGCAACGCGAGGTGCTGGCTCCGCCGTCGGGACCGACCTCGGACAACCGCGCCATCCTGGGCCTGGACCTGCAGAGCGCCTTCGACAAGGTGAAGCACTCGGCGATCCTGGCCCAAGTGTCCCGGCTCGGCCTGGGACAACGGTCTTACAACTACGTTCGAACCTTCCTGACCGGCCGCACGGCCCGACTGGAGGTGGGCGGGACACAACTCGAGGAGCGAGAACTGGGCAGCGTCGGCACGCCGCAGGGCTCTGTCATCTCGCCGCTGCTATTCAACCTCGTAATGATCGGCGTGGCCCGCCGCCTGGACGAGCTACCCGACGTCCGCTACACCATCTACGCCGACGACATTACGCTGAGGGTGCCGGGCGGCAGCGACGGCCACATCGAGTCGGCGTTACAAGAGGCAGTGGACGGCATAGAGGAGAACCTGTGCGGCACGGGTCTCCGATGCGCCCCGCAAAAATCGCAACTCCTGGTCCTGCCCCCGACGGGACGTCACCGCAAGAAGACCGAAGCGGAGCGCAGCATCGTGGTACGCGGGAGCGACGGCACGGCGATCCCCGAAGCGACGAGCATCCGCGTCCTGGGTATGCACATCGACGCGAGCCGACGCTACAACACCACCACTGTCGAACGGTTGGTAACAAAGATGGGCATCGCCACGCGCCTCGTCAAGCGCCTCGCCACGCGGGCGCGCGGCATGCGAGAAGCGAGCCTGCTGCGCCTGCTGCAGGCGTTCGTGATCAGCCAGGTGGCCTACGTGGGAGCCTTCCACGACTGGCGGACCCAAGAACGCGCAAAGATCGACGCGGCGATACGCAAGTCGTACCGGGCGGCCCTGGGACTCCTCAACAGCACGAGCAACGCGGCCCTCGCGTCTCTAGGAGTACACAACACGCTCTCGGAGATCAGCGAGGCGCAGCGAACGTCGCAACTGGAGCGCCTAGGGTCGACCCGCACGGGCAGAAGGTTACTACAGCGCGTGGGACTAAGCTGCACCTTCGACGAGGAGGACGAGCTAGTACCGCTGCGCGACGACATCGCAAGCAGCCTGGTGATCCCGCCGCTACCCAAGAACGTGGCGCCGGGGCGAAACTCGGAGCGGAGGATGGCGCGGGCGTGCGCGCTCGCCAAGGGGTACAATGGGAGGAGCGACGCGGTGTACGTGGACGCTTCCAAACGCCGCGACAGGGAAGACACCTACGCCGTGGTGGCGATACGAGCCGCCACGGGAGAAGTACTAAGTGCGGGCAGCGTGCAAGCCAAGACCGCCAGACAGGCGGAGGAGGCGGCCATAGCGCTGGCCCTGCTTCACCCCGACACGCGAACGGTGTTCAGCGACTCGAAGTCGGCCATCGCCAATCTCGCCAGGGGTATGGTCTGCAAGACAACGATGCGAGTCCTTTCCGGCATCGGGGAAGGCGCGCGCAAGAACGCAACGACGACCGTGCGCTGGTTTCCGGCCCACATGGGTCGGGAGCTGCGAGGCGGCTACAGGAACGTCAACGAGGCAGCCGACGCTGCGGTCCGTGATCTCGCCGCGTGCCGGGCCGCGCCAGCGACGGACGCCGACGTCGACGAGGAGCCAAGCAACGACGAGGACGACAACGGCGCAGAGCCCCTGACCACATACGGTGCTACGCTGTGTTGGTATAGGACAGAGAGGCAGGCCTATCCTCCGCCCCACCCGGGGCTCGCGAGGAGAGAGGCCGTGCTTCTACGACAACTGCAAACCGGGACAGTGCTTACGCCGGCGCTCGCGCGCCACGTGTGCCCGGACATGTACGAGGACGAGGTGTGCAGTGTGTGTGCGCGTGTGAACGCAGACTTGGCCCACTTGATGTGGGGATGTGCGGACCACGACTCAAGTGCGGGGAGGCCGATCCTCCCACCGGACATTGCGGACTCAGTGCGCTCTTCGGGGCGAGAAGATCAGCTAAGGGCCATCCAGCGGCTCGAGGCTGCACTGGACAGGCAAAGGCGAAAGGGGAACCCGCACTTCCCTCGGCCTCCTCCTGCGGGAGCGAGGGCTAGGGGCGACAGCGGCGGCACTCCAAGTAGCCCGCGCTGACCAGACGTAGACCTCGGGGTCGGCCCGACGCCGCGGTGAGCGGTGAAGACTACGGGACGGTGAAGCCCTGCGTGGCCTGATCCGTCCCCGACTGCCGGTACCTCAATAAAGTCCTTTCTCTCTCTCTCCGTGAACGCTCACAGAAGGAGGCCGGGCGAACGCACCGTTCCTCTTCGCCGGGCGCGAGACGATTCACGTTGTCTGAGACGACGAAGCAGCGCATGCGTGGGAGGCTGCCGGGGTATGCCGGGGTGGTCAGCTGCTTCGACCGCAGAGGCGTCGGCGACTGCAGCTCATTCGGCGCAGAACCACTAAAAGCGTGGCCTTGTGCGCAGCGCCGACATAAAGCTACAATAAAAGCCCAACCCGTACCACATGCGTATCACGGGTGACGCCAATTAAAAATAAACAAACTGGACCGAGGTCAACTAGAGTTTTGAAGAGAAGGAAATACCCACCGAAGTGGAAAATAAAAGGGAAAAATGCTACACAGCGACACCATAGCCAGGAGAGCGGGCCCGGGGAGACTCCCCTGATCTCCCCTGGGACGGTAGCAGGAAAGGTTGGGATGAGGGATGCGGATGGTGGTAATAAGGAAAGGGTTATGGGAAAGTGGGTGGGAATGGGGACAGCGAGGTTTTTGTTCTAATCCTTAGATGTCTGACTCCTAAAATAGGCCTGAAAACTCAGGATGGGCGTCAGACGTTTCCAATTGGAATTCAGCGCACCCCACTATAGGTTCCAACCATCTGAGCTCCGACATCGAAGAACAGGGAGAACCTGCGCAGCGCCGACAGCGGGCCCGGCGAATCACGCGATGCGCTTCGAGGGGTGTGTCACCGGGGGTGTGTCTTCGGTTAAAAGGCCACCTTGCGTATCCGCCGCGAAATCGCTGCACGAAAGTAGTAAAGCTTTGCTTTAATACGCGTGTCCAAGCATGTTCGTTCTCTCGTGGAATCACCCTAGCTACAGCATCCTCTACCAATGCGATTTAATTAAATGCTGGCGGAAATGCTGTGTTCAATAAAAGCCGCTGTTCAGCGATTTTAAACTCGCGTTTGACGGCCCAATGCGGCCTGACTGCTTGCGTCCGTCGTCGAACGGTTTGCGTTGGTGTGTTACATAGACAGTAAGATGTCTACGACGCGAGAGGGAAGCGGACAGCCCCATGTTTGCCGGCAAGAATACAACTCTAGTCCTTGCAAGCCTCACACGGCTAATTAGGTAGCAAGTACTCCAGTCCCGAATTACCAACAAACTTGTCCACGTGTCCAGCTTGGCTGGTCATCCTTCTTCAGAGAATAGTAGGGCACTGAATTTTCTAGAGGGTGCGACAGTTGGTGCAAGCAAGGAATAAGCACCGGGCATGTGGGTTACAAGTCTTCTTAAGGCCTAACCCCAATTATACAACCACTTACCTCGCTTATCAGGTGATCTATTTTGGACACAACCGTCGCATCTGGGTAGTCAGATCACAGGCGTTCGACTGGATGTTGGGTGCTGTATCCTAACAGATGTGCAAACGGCATAGAAAGTGTCACTTTCAAGCAGTTTTTACAGCAAAGGTGTATGGCATTAGCCTGTGGCCAAAGAACGTCCGTCACCTTGTTTCCATCGAGCGGCCGTGGTACGCCTAACGAGTCGCGTAGAGCGGAACTTCGCCATACATTGCCGTCAACAAAAGGAGTACGGTCTCATAAAATGGCTGTAACTCTTGTTTCGTCAAACCTTTTCCGGAGCAAAGTTGCTGTCAAATTGACAGCTAAAATAATTTTATTATTCCCTCGAGATTCATTTCAATGTCCTAATTAGTTCACACTGAAGCCGTAAAGGTTACAAAAATGCCTTCTTCTGCCAATACATAGCCGTCTACGGAGTGAGTTTGGTTACTTAAAACGACTGGAACTCTTGTTTTAGAAAAAAATCTTGTAGAAAAAATATGTAACAATTGGCCCCTAAGAGGGCCATAACGTTACTCAGAGGTTTGTTTACTTTTTGAAATACGTAGTTGACAGTGAAGTTCTTAATATTGTGGAATTTCCGTACGCGCCTAATACATCAAAATATACCGGAGAGAAACGAAGAATTCCATGTTTGTTCTCTAGGAGAAAACTTTAGTCCTTGCAAGTTTCATTCAATCAATTTCCTAGGGGAGTAGCTCAATCCGAAATTACAAACAAACGTGTTTTTTTCGCCCACTTTCTGCACTACGCCAGGCACGCTGGTCACTCTTCTCCACAGTGTGGAAGGGCAGTGCATTTTTTTACTGTCGCTCTTTTTACAATTCCTCAGCGAGCCGAACTGTAGCTGAGGACGTATTTTTTCTCGAGCGAGGATGGTATTGCCAGAATACGCGAATATTTAAGACAACATTCGAATGCAAATAAAAAATGGCAAGGAAGCCTCACTTGTCACCCGCAAACAAATTTTAGACCCCCACAAAAATTTTAAAACATCTGGAAGATTTCCTTTATTTCTGCAGTCCTTCCACCCTCTGGCAGGTTCTTGCAGAGCAAAGTAATCATAAGCATACCTTGAAATAATAAAGGAAGTGTCACGAGAGGTGTTAATACTCTTGTCAATGTATAATAAACATATATCACCTAAAAGCGGTGTTATGCTCGATACCATACACTGCCCTCTTTTTTGTAGGAAGCTGCATTAAAGGTCACCACTGTGGACGAATGATAAAAACCCTCGAGGGGTCAACAAGGTGTCAATAGATAAACCACCCGTTCATAAAAGCAGCGGGTCTAAATTTATCGCAACGGTCCTTAACAGAGGCGAGCACTCCACTTCTCGGAACAGAATCACAATAAAGTCTCAAGACCCATGATAACAAAAAAAAATATGCGTCACGGTGTCAGAATGCTCATATCAATACTGAATAGCGTCACCAGACTATTTGTCACCGGACACATACGGGTCATCCACCTTCATAAGAGTTAGCTGCGTGCGAAGGAACCTTAGAGGCACGCCTCGCCACGAGTCTTTGTTTTGTGAGAACAGCGCTTAGCGGAACGCCCACTTTACCTGTCTTTGTCCTTTGTCGTGAATAACAGGTTTAAAGGCGCCCTTAACAGGATTCCGAAAGTTACCATTATACGTGTGCAGTCGATGGAGTACTATCCAAGAAACATCCTGTCTGAAAAATGGTTAAAAAGCGTTGTGTATTACCCGAGTTATTGTTCATTAAAAAGGGCCAGGAATACGGCCTGGAGCTTTCACCCTCTCATCGCGCCTCCTAAGCACCGCAGAAGCTATGACGTCACGCACCATGCGCAAGACCCCCTAGAGAAACAAGACAAGGCCCTTGCGGGTCCGAGATTCGCGCTACCTCCACTTCTTCCGCATTCATAAACTGGTGGTGACAAAAGTTCTAGCTCTTGCATTGTATATCGTATTGTGCCTACACCGCTGAGTGGGCTCCTTGTCAACCGTGCAAGCAGATTCTTACGGTCGTGCGCGTAGCGGCGTTTCGGCTTCAAGCGACGCTCGGTATTTTTCAGCGCTATTCATACATGCAAACGACGCTGTATGTCTACAAATTCAGCTAAGATCGTGTGAACAATGGCGACGATCGACATTCCCCCCTGGTAGGATACGCCGTGCCGTCGGTGCCGGAGTGCCGCTTGCCGGAACCGCCGAAATGTGCACCCACGTTTCCCCCAGAGCTGGAAACGCTGATTGGCTACAGAACATAAAGCGGTCCACCAATAGCGGTGCCATAGTGTTCAGTGGTTCGTGCGTCGTAGAGGCTGCGTCAGAGCCAAACATTTACCCCAAAGTTCGGCATAATGGCGACGAGGATCGGTACGTCAACAAGGAAAGAAAGGAAGATCTTTTTTGCAAGTTTGTGCATCCCTTGCTTTGCGCAGAAGTGTATTATTTGGTCTACGTTGTCGTGAAGGGGTAGTCTACCGATGGCGCGATTGTAATGGCGACCTTCGGAAACCTATTTAGGGCCCCTTTAAGGCATTCTTTTTGGCAGCAACGACGTCTTTCCTAGGGGCGTCACACAACTACTGTCGGAGATGTTCTTGCCACCCTATCTACGAACAATTCAGAGTGGCTAGCGGCTTCAAAACTCAGCACAAGGAAAAATGTTGGAGGGCCTTTTATATAAAAAAGAAGCGGAAATGTGCACACGTACACCTTCTTTGGAACTTTGGGATAAAGAACTTGATTATTTGAGAAGTAGGGTAGTCGTGAGCACGAGAATTTTCGGCGCAATAATAAAGTGTTAGTTCGCTCGCGTGAGCGGATGCGTTACATGTATGTGCTTGCATGGTGATGCGATAAATATTCAGCTCAAGTATAATATAGTTCAGTGTACCTTCCTCTTGTCCCTATTCCTGTTTGCCTAGTAATCATGTCTTACCAAGGTCGTTACCAACTAGCCCGGCTTTGCGCCTTAACTGTCCCAATCCGTATTCTGCCGTTCGGGTGCCCTGGGGAACCACCATATGACATGTTTGTCATGATCCTTCTGAATACTCTGTGGTAATGCCTACTAAGCGACAGGTATGCTGAGCCCCCTGTATCAGTACAATCTTATTTTCATAAAATGGTAGGGCGTGTATATTGTGTGCATGATATTTTGCACCAACCTCCGTACGGGTTTCCACTTCCGGACGCTTCTCTTCATTTGCACAAATTTTCACGTGCTTTTGTTCCCCCCACTTTTTATGTGCGGCCTTCCTGGTGGACCATGTAGTGCGCTCGATCTCCCTCCAGGTTTGTCCGAGTTCTTGAAGTCAGTATAAAATGCTCTGCAATGGCTCAGGGGATGCATGTTGCCTCCTCATTTTGTAGTTCCTGGTAAAGAACGACATACCCGAAACTGTCTTTCTTGATTTTTTTTTTTTTTTTGAAAGCGCGTGTCGGCCATTTTTTGAACCCTTTCTTGGTCGCGCCGACGCCTCGCGCCGCATTCTCGCTTGATGCACCATTTCTTGCTTTCGCTTTGAAATTGCATTTCTTTCCTTTAACAGGCATGAGGAGGACCGCGGGGTGGAATCGTCATTTGAGGACTTGTCAACAGAATGAGTAATAAATTTTCTGCTTTATTTTTCAGTATTTCTCAGTATTTTCGAACTTTATTTTTCAGTATTTACGCCATTCTGTTCCAAGACTCGCAATTCTAGAGCGACAAACATAATCCCCTGAAGGCGCTTCACAACCCGAGAACAGGCAGTCTATAATCGGGAAAACAAAGACTAGAGAAGTTCCTCTTTGTCTTAGTGTCAGGATGCCGCTCGTCGATAGAGCTGAACTTACTGCATTGAATTTGGAATGATCAGTGCTCAACCACCTTACAGCGTGACTAGCAGCTGCAATGCAGGAGACAGCAGCAACTCAACTATACTTGCGAACAGGATCTCGGCACCCGCGCCTTAGACGTTTCTTTTTCCTCCAGCGAACTTCCGCGCTCCATAGCAATTCGTATGTTGTTTAACCTTGTCAACTTCAAATCCCCACCTCACCGATCCTGAAGTTGGTTAATCATTTTCTTTTCACAGCGAAGCTGTTTGGGGCGAGGGATTCATGGATTTGGTACCCGCGCGAACAAAACCTCCCGACGGTTCATGTGCTTGTAAAGTGCTTGGGGTTTGGGTGGTTGGTTTTTTAATCGCGAAGCCCTCATAGTGCGGGGCGTTCGTAATACGTCTGCGCGTCTTTTGTTTATTTATTTATTTATTTATTTATTTATTTATTTATTTATTTATTTATTTATTTATTTATTTATTTATTTATTTGTTTATTTATTTCCCTCTCATTCCCCTCACCGTTAACGCGCGGTACATATAAACGCGATAACTGCGCCGCTCCGCTCAGTCACTCCACCGCCGCCGCTCCAATGACATCCCATGACCACCGATGATTTGAATGGAGGCTAACAGGTCTGCTACCGCGATGGTCGGCGCAACCGTAACAAGCACCGCCCAGGTGCGTCACATCACCCCATGGTTTCCCCCCACGGAAAGATGTGGTCAATTTTATCCTAGCTTCTCACCCATCCTTCCGTATGTTTGGATCCAGTGTTCTCGGTACCGAAGACTTTTTATGAGGAGTCACTGAGTCAGCGGCATGTCCATCCCGGCGTCCAGTTTCTTCTTCAGGGGGGGGGGGGGGGAGGGGGGGTGTACGGAGGTGGTAGTTATTTTGCGTACGATATCCTGCCCCGATATTTTTCCACAGCCGCGTCCTTTTCGGTCATAGAGTGGCTTTCCTTGTGTTTCAAGAGTTTTACAAAAACCAAATTTTTACGACCGTTCCGGTGACCATGAAAATTACGAGGCTGAGGGCTGCCTTATATGCTGTTCTGATTAGGGGTTTATATGCTTTTCTTTGGCGGAAGTTGGTTGTACCGCACGGTTCACGATATCCGGTTTATAATATGTGCTTGCTTGTGTATTGAATTGAATTGAATGACATTTATTAAGATAGGGGAAGCCGAACGGCCGTAGTTGGGGAAGAGGAAGAAGGCAAGGTGAGGGAGAGGTGATCACTCAATCGTTAGAGATGACTCGTTGGAGATAGATGATCAGTGATTTCTTTTGGATGGCGAGTGTAGACCCAATCTCACTGTTGCCTTGCCAGCCCACTCTTAATGGAAAACACCTAGAACATGCAGAAAACCTGGAGACGAGTTAGGGGGCAGAGCACTGCGAAAATAATCACGAGAAGATGCGAAAGCTGCACAGCGCAAAGTGAGGTGTTTGAGGCTGCTTGTGTATAAGCGTTTCCTCTTTCACTCTTGCTGTTCCCCTGGGTGGGAGTTTTGCAATTGTGCCTAATTCATTAAATATGTTCTGTATTTTGGGGATTGTGAGAGTGGCGCTGCCGTTTCCCAGGAGGGTCATGTCGAGGATTCTTGCGGGAGTATTCTCTGGGCAGACATCCTTAAATATTTTTGGGTGATTTTTTAACTTGGTCGTGTGATACCACCACTCGTTTGCCCAAACCACATTTCAGCAGTGACAAAGCTGGAAAATTCAAACTTTAAATGATAAATTACGGTAATTAGGCGCTAGATACAGAGTTTTATTTCTTGCAATGAAAATTTCAGTTCGTGTCTGCTCATAATGTTGACCTCCTTTAGTTTTTATGACAGGGCGATCACCTTGTGTCCCCCCCCCTTTTTTTTTTGTTAGGTGACGTGAAGTTTGTGCCAGCTCTAGTAACGACTGAGAGCCGTTTTGGTGTCATGAAGGCAGTTGCGGGCAGAGCCTGCGACGGTCTCCAATCACCATACCATCGACAAACCACAGAACAAATTTTACTGAGCAGGCGCAGAGCCTGATAAATTCACATTTCTTTTCTTTCGCCTCGGCCTTACAATCATTGTCCTTGTTTCCACGTTTCATTTCCTGCGCGCGCATTCCAGATTCAGATGGACCTTCGCTTCTGCCTTCCTGAGCCACAGCTTTCAGTTGGCAGCAATGACGTATTTTCGGTGACGTTTGATGAGCACGCCTGATAGGGGATGGCTAGCTGCCACGGAAAAATCGAAAAGTGAGCCTTATAATGCTATCGCGTTAAGAGGGTTGCCGCCAATACCGATGTTATGGTGGATGATCGGCACCTTTTTTTGTGCGTCTCTATCACTTTGCAGCTCCCATAAGTAGATTTCTTTTTCGTCCCCAGGTGGTAAAAATCAATCCGGAGCCATCCACTACGGCGCACCTCATCGCCTGCGTTGCGTCGGCGCGTAACACCCTGCAATCAGAATCAGAATCAGAATTTCTTTTTCGTGGTTTGTCCTTGTAGCAGTCATTCTGCAGGAAGATTTTCGGCCCCTTGACCTTTTTAACGGTCTTGAAGAGAGCCTGCTTTTCATTGTAATCTTGAAAATACAAAATCACTAAGCTTGTGGAGGGTTTTTCGATTATGTGAATCGTAGCGACCGAATAACACTTGACACCCATTTTTTCCGCGAAAAGTCCTCTCATAAGCCTCTGATGCAATGAGCTCTTTAGGTATTCCAAATGCTACAAGGTTAGACCGCCTACAACGCTCGTGTAAGTCAGAAAGTTTCCTTTGATGGGAGCTCAGTTCCTGGTGCATGTACTTAATTACTAGATTCAAACCCCTTGTGTTCCTCTACCAGCTTTTCAGCTCTTGAAGTTTTTTCCTAACTATCCGAGACACGAGCCAAAATTCTCATAGGTTTTGTCTTAAAATCGAAGTAATTTTTGATGTCAAACGACATTGGTCTGTATCCCGTTTTGGCTTTCAGGGTTTCTTCATGAACTTCTTCTTCTGTTGGCCTGGGATTTCTTTCTATGTCCCATCTACACGCGGAAATCAAGGAAAGAGGCGAGGATGCGGTGAAAAAGAAACTTCTAGTGAAATACATCCCCCACAGAGATTACTTTGGAAGCCCAAACGACAGGTTCGACAGAGACATCGACGTCGAGGAAGTGCGGACGGCTCTGCAAGAGCTTAACCGCAGATCGGCGCCGGGTCCCTACCGCGTGCCGAACAGAGCACTCAAGAACCTCGATGACCGCTTGATTGTAGCCCTCACGAAATACTTCAACGAGTGCTGGAGGTCGGGAGTCGTACCGAAGGAGTGGAAATATTCTAAGATGATCCTGATACCCAAGCCTGGAAAGCCGCCGAACGCGGCCAACCTCCGTCCAATATCGCTCACATCCTGCGTGGGCAAGGTACTGCAGCGCGTCCTACTAGCGCGCTTGCAAGAATATCTTGAAAACAACGACCTTTACCCCGACAGTACGATGAGATTCCGGCAGCACTTGTGCACGCAGGACGCCATGATGCAACTGAAGCACCTCATTGTCGACAGGGACACCCGAGACTCAAGGGCCGCCATGGGCCTGGATCTACAGGGGGCTTCGACAATGTCAACCACTCGGCGATCTTGAGCCAAGTCTCTAAGTTGAACATGGGCAAGCGGACCCACGAGTACATAGGGAGCTAAGTCACGGGCCAAACAGCAGAAATCGTTGCGGGGGATCTCGCAACGGACGCCAAAGAGAACGGCAGCCGAGGCACCCCTCAAGTGTCGGTGATCTCGCCGCTTCTATTCAACCTAGTCACGATCGAGGTCGCCAGTAGACTCGCAGAGGTGGAGCACGTCGGGCACACCATATATGCCGACTACATCACGCTGTGGGTCGAGGGCGGCAGCGACGCTCAAGTAGAAAAGGTGCTTCAGCGGGTGGTACGGACGGTCGAGGAAAGCCTCGAGGGCACCGGCCTCAGATGCTCACTGAGTAAGTCCGAGGTGCTGCTATACAGGCCCAGGGAAGGTCACCGCACTGAAAAGAGAAGCGACCGCGAGGAAATCTCCGTCTACACCAAAGACGGTACCATCATACCCAGAGTCACAGATATCCGTATTCTGGGAATGCTTATTAACGAGCACGGAGGCAACGCGAAAACAGTGACACGGGTCGTCGGCAAGGCGGCCAACGCCATCAGACTAATGAGAAGAGTGTTGAACAGACGGAGGGGACTTCGCGAGGAGAACCTCACGAGGCTCGTGCACTCTTTCGTCCTCAGCCACATTACATACGTGGCCGCCTTCCACAAATGGAAGAGGGACGAAACGAACAAGCTCGACGTAGTCATCCGAAGGGCATACAAGACGACCATCTGAGTTCCCGAATCCACCAGCACGGAGAGGTTGTACACTCTGGGCATCCACAACACCCTCGACGAAATCGCCTAGGCTCAGAGGATTGCCCAGCTGGAGAGGCTTTCCATGACCAAGCCCGGTAGGAGAATCCCGGAGAAGCTTGGAATGCGACATCAGGAACAACAAGAAACCAAGACGCCCGTCCCGGACGAGATCAGGAGCAAAATTCAAGTGGACACTATCCCGCGCAACGTGCACCCCGAATACAATGAAGGCAGACCCAAGGCGAGGGCCAAGGCGCTGGCGGACCTGCACGCCGGCGACGCGGGCGCCCGTTACGTGGATGCTGCCGAATATGCGAGCAGAAGAAGATTCGCCGTGGTTGTCATCGATGCTGGGGGCAGCATCAGAGCGGCGGCCAGCACGGCGAGCAGTACATCCGAAGAGGCCGAAGAGGTGGCCATCGCACTGGCCATCAAAGACCCGGGCTGCCGCACTGTCCTCAGCGATTCGCGGCAGGCAATCAGGAACTTTGCCCGAGGCAGGGTCTCTGCTGCTGCGACGAAGATTTTAAACGAGATACCGAGACACTGGGAAAGGGCAAGAATAAAGTGGTTTCCGATACACGCAGGGGAAGTGTCGGACACTAACGCCAATCATAACGAAACCGCACACGCCCGCACGCGCGAACTAACGGACCACGCCGGGTCAAGCGGTGACCACTTATGGTTCTGTACAACAGACCGAATGACCAGCTTCAACGAGATAACCAAGGCCTATCGGCTCGCCAGACGCACGCTCCCGCCGCCCTGTAAAGGGCTGAGCAGGGAGCAGGCAGTCATATATAGGCAGCTCCAAACACGAACGGTCATGAGTCCGGCTTTCATGCACAATATTTTCCCGGAGGCACACCCCGACGGTACGTGCAGGGTGTGTCGCAACGCCATCGCGACTCTTGACCACATCGTCTGGGACTATCTGAACTTCCCAGAAGATTCTACATCAGGAAGTCTTCCGCCCGCCTTTGAAGAGGCTAAGCGATCTGGCAATCAAGGCCTCCAACTCTAGGCCGGCCAGCGGGTCACCGTGGCGCTGGCCAGGCAGGAGACTTCGCAGCCCGGTAACGGGCGGGGGGCCTGTAACACTGGTGGCGACAGCGAGGGCGACACTGGCCAAATCTGAAGTCGTAACTTGGACTTCAAACGCAGACACAATAAATGTTTTTTTCAATCCAATCCAATCTATGTCTCATCGTACAAGAAGCTGACGTGCACAGTAACAATTATAACCAATGCAAAAACATGTGCGTGGGCACGGCAAAGGCAGAATCGCTTTGACCAACTTTGACCAACTTCTACCGACAAAAACTGGCGCATTGTGATAAAAACCTTCCGAACGCTTCGTTTCCTTTCTTTCTTGCTTGTTTGTGCACCTGTTTACTTTCCCTAATTTGGCTCCGCATTTCCTTCTCGCCTCGCCCGACGAAAGTGTCACGAATTGTGCCGAAACCGGCGCTGTTCAAACTGGCAGCATTTTAGGATAAGCAACGCGGGCATACATAAGAGTCAAGTCAAGATGAACAAGGCAACCGTAGGTGTACCAAAGCGTCCAATCTGTTTGCTTTTTTCATATGGCCTGTGGAAATTCATTCTTAACATGATTTATTCCTAACCTTGCCAAAAGGTATCAAGACGCTTATGCCAATGCAATATAGATACGCTTACGGCAATCGCGCTTTGACTGGGTCTGGATTGACAGCAGCTTCTCCATCGTTGTGCTTAGTGATTTCAACATTGACACCGGTGCACAGGGCAAGTACTTTACTAACTTTGAGTTCAAGTCCCTTGGATTCATGTCCCACAAGCCCCATCACTCACCGCCAGTCGTGCATACATTTGACTATAGGAATGTGTCCAAGGATGCACCCCGGCCCATCCGTGTGTGCCATATCGACCACAAAGCGATCGTTCCTACCATCACAATGAAAAATAATCACCCATCGATCATGGCCGTAGATGTGTGCGTGTACCTTTCGCCGCGATGACTACCGACCAAGACAACAAATGAACTCTTACCTTTGTTCAAAATTTTGTGCCACCTCCACTTCTCTGGTCATCCACCCTCACAGAAAGGAATCACTCGTGATTTTGGTGCCGTTGTATTTGTCCATGTACGAATCCAGCGCCTTACCCGATTACATTTTTTGCCTACGGGCCGCAGATTTCTATTATTCCTTCTCGGTCACGATGAGAGGCCGAGCGTTTGTGCGTGCAGATTGGCCCGTTATTGAATTCAGCGCAATGTTCGTTGAATAAGCGCTGTTTATTACGTGGTCGCTTTGATTGCTTACATTAGATGCACTTATTGTTTCATTAGAATCTGTGATTCTGCCTCATGGCTCGCACCAACGTAAAATCAGGCTTGCACGTAGTCGCCGGCTCAGGAGAAGATTTTTTATCACCATACGCGGGTAGGCGCTTCCGCCCCTCCTGTCTGCTACTTCGGTCTTGGATAGTGCCGTGGGCGGTGGCTTATGCCTTAACTACGTTATTAACCAAGGCGTCACCTCAGCATCAGTCATCCAGCATTCCATTCCTTCTCGACACTACGTCTGGTGTCTAGCCCCCATTTGGCCAGTTGTTTTTTGAGAGGGACGAAATGACCTGTGTCGGGGGAATACTGACTGCGGCCTTGCACGTGAAGCGCCATCATAATGGTCAATCTCAATCCTAGTGAGAACAATGACTTATTGTAACGGACGACGCAGCGTGTCACAGTACGGCACAAAGTATCTGTCACTTCCATGCACAGATACTTTGCGGGGAGAAAATTTAATTGATGCCATATATACACCATTTTTAACACAGTGAAGTAAAAGCGGCGTTCTTGAAGAAATGAACGCTTATTGGAGCGAACGCGTACTCCGAAGAAAACTTAATACACAGGCGTCGAAGCAGCAATCAACAGAGTGGCGTGCACACAGGAACGCCGTAGTATAGAATGCCATTGTGTTTGCTTTCTGCGAATTTATTTGTTGTGCTCTGGTTACTGGAAACACATCAAAAGTATTTTCCAGTAATCAGTAACACTCCATGATAGTGACCTAAGCAATACCGTTTTCTTATCAAAAGGTGTGCTGTGCAGCGTACAAAAGAAGAGGAAGAAAACACGCCCTTCGCTTTGAATGGAGACAAAATAGCCGGGCGCGGTCAGGCGCTGATAACAAAACACATTAGCAAACAAAAGAGAAGGCATACGAGTGGCAAAATCATATGATCAGATACAACGCCTCAAATAATTCCGTTCTGATAAGATGGAAAGTCTGTTCTTTACCTGACTCGCCACTCCGAAGTAAAGGGAGCCTTACCGACTTATGCAATGTTCCTGAACACAGACCTTTGCGACTGGAAAGCAGCCAGCTCTGTTTATGCCGCAGTTGAAAGTGTTGCTAGACTCATTGGGCGCACAGTCATATTTGCTGCTAAGGCACGTATGTTTTGTTGAGCTTGGTTGTTGCTGCGGTGCTTCGGTTTCCCTTGTTCTGTTCATGGTTGTTGTTTCATCAGCAGGCGCTACTGGTACAAGGGGTCCGGGGTTCTCGTGATGACGTTCTGTGACATTGTAATTGGTAGCGTACCAATTATGTGCAACAATTACAGTAAAAGCTCGTTAATTCGAACTCGAAGGGGACCACGAAATTCTTCGAATTAAGCGCAGTTCAAATTAGCGCGCGGGAGCTGGAATGAATGTACATCGCGCCAAACTGCGCGGGTAGAACACAAAGAAGCCCCCTTTGGACTCGTTATCATGAATTAGGCACTACTGTACGTTTGTTTTGCGCGCCACGTGATCGAAGGCCAAGACCAGCATAGAGTTTCATACTAATATACACTAGAGGGAAATCTGGCGCCACTGTCTAGGGGAGCCCGCGCTTCAGCGAGCGTTCCGTCATGTACCGAGCAGGCACGTTCCACTTGTCCTTGGTATGGCTCACGAGCAGGCTGAAAACTTGGCTCTGGCTGCAAAAACCCGATACTATTACTGAAGAAGGTTCATCAAAATTGCTTTGTTATTATAAAATTGAACCAGTAAAAAGATTAATTTGTCAGTGATTATGTAGAACCTTCATGCACGATGAACAAGGAAAAATATTACCCTTTTTGGTCGATTTTATCTTCGAGACAGAAAAAAAAAGCCATATGGCTAACTAAGCCAATTAGGCGAGGGACGTTGCTAGCGGCAATGGCGCCACACACGGCGGCCCGCGACTGCAGCGACAGATTTCCCTCTAGTATATATTAATATAAAACTCTATGCAGACTAGTTACCGAGGCACAAAGACAACCTGCCACGACAAGCGCCGGAGTACTAGCGCCGGTGGCGCGGCCCCGCTGCGGAAGCGAAATAAGCCGCCGCAGCAGCGTAGCGCGCGCACTTGGCGGCGGTTGTTTTTCTGTTTCGTTGTTTTTCATCTGTAGTAAATTTGTTTTATTTTGGATTTGCTACACATTGTAATCACTCTGGGCAGATTTATTCTACGAGGAGCGATGGAAACCAGAAGATCCCAGTTCGAATTAACCGTTCCGGATAGCGACGCGTTCGAACTGTCGGGAGTTTTCCCCCATTGAAATGTACAGAACTGAGCCCCGACGAAGGCATCAGTTCGACTTAACTGTAACCCAGTTAGAATTAACGAGCTTTTACAGAACAATAGTTTTCCAAGGATCGTAAAGAAATTGGTGGTTTAAATAGCTCTGGGTCGTGTTTTTGTCAAACCCAAGGGTAATTTACGATGTATTGTTATCCTGGGCAATACCTTAGTGCCGTTTAATGTATATGTTTGTTTCACTTATCTTTCTATTCGCACGTCGTAAATAGCGTCTTCCATTAGTGTTCACTGGGCCGTGTAGAGTGATCCAAAAGTCTGTGCGAGAAGCCTTTCTACGGGCGATGATGTAGATAATTTGACATAGAAGAGCAGGAAATGTTCCTTGGACGTTATCCCCGAGCGTACAATAACCAGCGTAATTTGCATGTATTTAAAAATCTTGATAAAGTACGTACTAGCCGACACATTTTGCACCGAAAGCAGATACACAGAACAGTCTTGGGCAACAAATACGGCCTGATGATTATGATGAACGGCGCATACCCAGCGAGAGATTTAACATCCTCCCGCGCCCGAGATAATCGATGAGTGCAAAATAAATTCGTAATCCTAACATTTTGTGTTTTCTGTCCATAAGGTGAATCCTTGCGGCGCGGTCCGGGAATGCTATCCCCTCCTTCGTCTCCACCGGTGCTTGCGCCGTCGTGCAGATCTCACGACAGCGTAGGGCCACCAATGTAATGCGGACGATAACCAGACTGTGGGTCCAGTTGCCTCAGAAGGTTTCAGTCCTTTAGCCGTGCAGTTATGGTTGCGAAGTCTATGTCTTGCAAGTCCTAATATTTTGGTGAAACGGTAGCTGTTGCGCATGGAGTCTAGTGGTGTTCTCATGCCGGCTTTGTGTTTGCCTTCGGTTCGTTTTTTCTCTCCTGACGAGATCGTTTTCCTGGTTTTTGTCAGCTCAATGTACGGTTCGGATGGCTCTCCACCGGGCCTCGCTGCTTCCTTGCATGGGGCAGACGTGACGCGCCAGGGTTTCTCGGCGTTCCCAACTTCGCTGAGATGGAACACCTCAGATTCAACGTGTAGCAACCCTTTGCTCGTTAGAGTTCGTCGGCTTTTCTTTACTTCCAGTAAGCGTTCGCATTTCCCTTTGTCTGAAAGGAAGATACACTCGATCTCACACGGTGGGGGCTCTGCTTTCTCTATCTGGTAATTGAAATCTCCAGGGTTTTCGTTTTCTGTTCGGACGGCAGCCTCAGAGTCGTCCTTGTGTGCGGCAGGCGTAGCCTCGGGGTCTGCACCCCCCCCCCCCCTTCTTCCGTTGGGATGTTCGATGCTCCCTCGTAGCAGGCTCCCACTTACAGGTCCTTTCGTTCAGCCTCGTCTTCGGCCTTGCATGTTGAAGCCTGATCTGCAGCAACAATTTGTTTCCTTGCGGAAAATTCGGAGACGTTTGCGGGCAAATTGGTTTCCATCGTCTATTCTTTGTATGGTGTTGGAAAGAAGCGCTTCCTAGCGTCGCGCGTTGCGTTAAACGAAACGGTTCCCTGCATGACCATCCTGGAGCAGTTGTACTCTGACCAACCTGCTGGCCTCACGCTATCACGAGTCGATGTTCCATACGTCGTCATGTGCACGACGCCATGTGCACTCTCCCTTCGTTTTCTCGGTGTGATAGACGTGGACGACGGCTTATCTGTCAGCTCCATCTGGGACAAGTCCCTGTGATCGCGCGTAGTCCTCTGGAAAATGTTCCCAAGCCTCTGCAGTTCACGCGGCTCAACCTTAACTGTGCTAACCTGGTACGTTGGCAAGGTAAGCTTCGAGGTCGATGTAAGTGAGCGCACTTCAGAGGGGTCGCTTCGATGTGTTGCCGGCCGAACGCCGTCGAACACAGAAGTCAATGGGAGAGGGCAAATTGACGTGCCTGATGTGCCGTTGGTGGTGGCTGTCACGCCGGGCGACTTTGGGACCTTCAAAGCATCTCGCAGCCACATGAGGGTGCTGCATATCTCTTCTCGGCAGGCCAACGCGTCGAAGTAGTCCTGGTCCAGTTTGTCACGGTCAAGCAGTTCTGCGATTCTCCCTTCAATCTTGTACAGTGCGGCATCTTTACTTGCAAGGAGGTCAATGGCCGCTTGCAAATCATGCGAAGATGAAGAGGGGGCTTCCAAAAGCTCATTCGCTGCCTTGAGCAGTCTCGCAGTAGCGACGCGAAAGATGCGTTGCTGCCGGCGCAGCTTATCCATTCGACATTCACTGTCGGTCGTCACTGGATGGTCTGGGCCAGCCATGCCGACCTCCGCCTGAGGGCGGGGCTGTTCAGCGGAAACAGCAGTCAACGGAACGGGGTTCTGGGTGCCTCAAGCCGGATGGGATGTCGGCCGGTCTCCTTCGTCGTGTGCGGTCATCCTCCCGGGTTTAACGGCGCCAAAAAATATAGCGGAAGGACGACGCAAGGCAGACCTGGGCCATGGCTGCCCTTAGAGGGGATGACAACTTTAATGACAGGGGTGCTTTCATTTCATGATGATTATGATGAATGGCGCATACCCAGCGGGAGATTTAACACGGCCTTCATCTCTTGGGACCGAACCGGCATAGCACTTTTACAGTCTTCTTACCTGCCTGGTACGGTACGGCACTCCACCGCTGAGTGTGCGGGAGCGGTGTAACGTTGCAATGCAGGGCTTCGTGGCCAACGCACGTACAGGCTTCGTCAAACGTTTCTGGGCCGTGTAAAAAATTCAGGTGCCAAAATGAATTCAGAACTGAAGCTCACGTTTCGATGTAAGTTAAAACGCTGTCTGTCAAAAAGCACAGAACACCACTTTGTTTTCTTACTGACACTATTTGTGCGAACCTGAAAGTTCAGACTTTTCTTTAAATTCTCCCTATCTCGTATGCAATTGGCGTGGCCTAAAAACTTTGGAATGCGAGTGAAAAGATAAAAACATCGTGATTGATTCAGGCGTAGAAACCACATCCTGTGACAATAGCTCACAACGGCAACGCGTTTCAGATTTACTATCAAAATGTTTTACTCTAGAAGCGCCAACTCTTCCACGGCTCCGAAAGCGAAGGCGGAGAGAAGATTTAGACCAAGACAACCAGACACATATCCTAGATTCCGACGTCGCTATCAGTGCGTGCCCGCAGCCAAGGTTGAACAGTAGGACTGGTTTTTGCCATGTTTGTGTATTTTCTTCTCAACTTCTCCTTCAAGGCCACCATGACAAATAAAAATTTACTGATAGTCATGTTCATCGGTGTTTAAAGCATCACGTTTTCATCCTTTGCTGCAATATCTGCGGCGGACGTTAAACGAGAAGATACCCGCTCAATTTCGAACACTGTCAGTCTTCTCAGGACATCGGAATTACTCAGAAACTTATGCGTATCCTGCTCTATACATTTCGCGTAACAGGCAATTTAATTACGATTATGATCCGCGAGAAACAAAAAAATCAAAAAAGTCCTCCGTCGCATACGTTTAGCCATTCTAATCCTTATAGCAGCGATATAACTTATTCGTCCAACTTCAAAATAAACGTTTTGCGTAATTGCTCGGCACCAAAATACAGTTCAACCGTATCATGCAATCAGCAAAAAGAGGCCATTGTCATATCCACGACCCCTTAAACTACTACAAAATTCTAAGGTGATAGGATTCATGATAAGCCTTAAAATACAAGGAAAGCACCTCTGAACCGACGAAAAAGCTTGTGGAACCCAGCAGCTATTGCGGAAGAGCTCTTAGCGCGTGTAAAGAAAAGAGAGAGAGAGGGACAGGTGCTCCACAAAAGCCGCTTTGTTGTGGTTCCATTCATTCATGATATTTCAAGGAGCGTCAACAAGCGGTACAAGAGCACAATCTGAGCGCTTGCTTTTTCATTACGTAATGAATTGAAAAGAGAGTGGACTGGAGTGAATGTCACAATGGATACTGTAGTACAAAGGGACACGTAACCGGACGACAGCTGAAAAATGTTTGCCCACTCCGTTGGTCCGTTGCCTACGTGACGCCAGTCGCTTTACAAATTCTACGCCGGACGAACTTCCCGACAAGCTTCTTAAAGGATAACATGTGGCAAGGTTGACGTTATGCCCGTGCCTCGGTTCACGCCGGGTATTCGTTCGTTTAGGCATGCGAGATGTTGCAAGCAATTGGAGTTTTCCCGTGACAGAGTGGTTTAGTAAGGTCTAGAATGAATGAATGAATGAATTAATTAATTAATTAATTGAATAATTAATTAATTAATTAATGAGTTTATTACAGACGGTAGGCTAAAAAGACGGCTGTGTCGGGGGGGAGGGGGGGGAGGAGTGGCCAAAAAGGCGTCACAGATCTATTGTGTGTGCATCAAAGTAGGTGTCCTCAAAGTTGGTGTCTCCCAATGTCCCAATGACGCCCCACACACTTTGGCGCTCCCCTCTGAACGAGGGGGAGTCCCGCTAAGCTCTTGGTTTTTCTTCTCACCTTTAGCCTTGTTACCCGAGTTAGGTGCTGGTTAAAACGTACTCGACATGTTAAAATGCCGACGGCTGAACTGCGGCGCTTGCGAGTAGCTGCGCTCGGCCGGCTGAGAAGGTTGAGCGTAACTAAATAAGCTGAAGCAAGTTGGGTGTCTAGGCGCTGCCACAGTGGGGGCACGTGGTTACGGAGTAACGCAGAGTATTCCTCTCCTTTTGGAGGCCTCTCCCTCTCAGGGAAGGGTTTTTAATGAGGCAAGAAAATCGGGTGTTGAAGCTTCGGCTAGCCGGTTCCGTCTTAGCGCTCTAGCTTGACGAACCTTCTGTCGGAAAATAATGTGGTTCTAACCCACCACCAGCCGCGGAAACTCAGTGGCTAAGGCGTTGCGCTGCAGAGAACGATGTCGTGGCTTCGAATCCCGGCCGCGGCTTCCGCTTTTCTGATGGAGGCAAGAAGCAAAAACGCCGGTGTGTATGTACAACATTTCGGCGCACGTGAAAGATCCACAGGTGGTCAAAATTAATCCTGAGCCCTCTTCTACGGCGCGCCTCATCTTTGCGTCGGCGTGTTAAGCCCCACAATCAATCAATCTAACCCACCGAGCACTTTCCAGGGTGGAGAAAAAAAAATGGCTGCGACTTAGCCCAGCTAATTCTGGATATGCACAGCGAAAGCTAGGCTTAGCCTGGTTAAATTTTAGTTTTGCTTGGTTAGCCTTTGACACAAGTGTAATTATTAAACTATTCATCCAAAGCCTGTCTGTCGACGGATGTGGTCCAGCTTCCGGAGTTTTCCGAGCGTAACGGCTCGCCGGGTAATATCGGGGGAGGGGGTCAGATGTCGTCTGCCGACGACTGCGCCCGCTCCCGCGAAAGACAGCCCGGCCTCGTTTGCATTCATGGACAAACTCGCATGCATGCGGTGAGTCATGTGGTCAGGCGAGAATCATCGGTGGAGAGCGCATGCGCCAAGCCGGCTGTGGCGGCAGCGGCGAACGAGCCCGTCGGCGGAGCTCAGACCGCCGAGTCGCGTGATGCTTTGACAAGGGTAAACCACAGCAGCGGTCAAATGAACGTCCAGTGCACCACGACTGCTAGACCACTCGACGAGATTAGTAAGGCTTTGTTTTAAAACTTCGAGAACCTCAACGCTATACCTCGCGGGATGTCATAGAGCGAACCCTCACGCTCCTCGTGGGTTGCGCGTTTGCTAATGATCGTGGAACCTACTTCATTGATGTGATACTCGCTGCGCCGAGGACTGTGCCGGCGAAAAGTACTGATACCAAAAGGTTAACGCGAGGCGTGCAGGGTGGAATCACATTGGATGATATGGTGTCGTATAATACAATCCGATTCGGCGCCAGCGTTAACGATTTTAGAAATACTTCTCCGGGAGGGCCCAGTAGTTCGCCTGAACGGTAAGTATGCAACATCGCTTCGCCACGAAGTATCGTCAGTGCGTTGTACCCTTCCTTAACTTCAGTCCTAGATTATGCTCGATGGCACGACGACGCTTCCGTTTAAAAGGGACAGCGGATGGTAAGTTATTAAACAGGGTGTTTTTTAAAGGAGCCATGAAGAGAAAACAAAAGTTTGTTTTATTCGAAAGATTAGGTGTTTCATAGTACCCCAAGCGCTTTCCCGGAAGCAAATGGTGCTTTATTCACTGAGAAATAAGGCAATTTAAGTCAAAATTTTAAATCTCCCGCTAAAATTGAACATTTCGTCACGTGAACAATGGCGTCATACGACCCGGTCCATGAAACAGATACTTAGTATGTCGACTCCATATAGCACCCACACGCGGGAGTCGACCGAGACGGCGGCCATTTTAAAAATACTAGTAAAACCTAGTGCACCCGCAGCCCTAGTCATGGAATCGCCTGATCCGGAGAAGAAAACTCTCGCCGAGGAGCTCGGGCTTGCATTTAACAACCTCACACCACTTGAACACTCAATGCTTCTAAGTGCACGAGCGGCAAGAGTTGTGGGATACGCGGTGGACGGGAAAGCGACCATTCCGCGATAGCCACAACAGACGAACGCCCAGCCGTCGGCACCGCTGCCTCGTCAGCCCCGTCGCGACGGACGAATACAGACTGGTACGTATGTGCCGTATTTTCAATTTCAGTAGCAGTATCGCTTATGCCAGTTGGCCGGTGTCGTGTATGGAAAGCCGTTCGCTCGAGCTCTCTTCTCCGACCAGAAAGATTCGAGCGTCAATGCGCGGTGTGTACGGCAATTTTTTTCCCCAAGGTCAGAGCGCTTTGAAAGGCGATTTGACGAAGTCGGCGACGAGCGCCAGCATGTCCGGGTCCCTGCCGTTACCACTTCCTCGAAAATGAAGCGAGCACACTCGTACTTCCTTTAGCTCTCTTTCTCCTCCGTTTGCAAAGTTCACAAAACGTAGCCACTTGCTTCGCCGAGGTTCGTCGTTGGGCAGCACATGAAAGGAGATCTCACCGGCGGGGATGTCGCACACCCTCGACGATTTGCCCGTACTACATGGGCATTTCAAAACACAGCAACGAAATTTCATTGTAAAGTACTCGAGCAAACTGAAGTTTTCAGTGGTTGTAAACTGTAAACGAGCTCGTAACGACAGCAGCAAGCCAACACGACCTCCATACCGAAACCTGTGCGACGAGTGGCACTATCTCGTTGCTGCTCTGTGTTCCTTACTCCCCTTGTTTCTATTTTTACCTTTGCTGGTTGGCGATATGACGGCCAACCTCCTGTGAAGGGATTACGATGCCAAGCAAGGTCGCAGCTGTGCGTGCTGGGACGGTTCGTTGGCCCCGAAGAGCCTTGAACCCGAAAATTCGTCTGCGCGACGGTGGCGACGGCGAGATGTCGAGTTCGGCTTGGCGGTAGTTTCGTACGCATTGGCATACACGCTTGCGTGTTCGTTCGGAACTTCAACCGTTTACTCCACCGTTCTTTGTCATAAAAAGAATGTGCAGTATGTTTCACGGGCATTTAGCTCGCTATGCAAACTGTAAGCCCTGCCTAACATGCGTTTGCTTTTGCCGGCCTTCGCCAATCGCAGAGCATTCCCAAGTGACATCATAGGTTCTGTTGCGGAAAATGAGCTGGTGGGTCGCATGGTCATTTCCTTTTTTCCTAATTATGTAGCTTATTTGAGCGAAGTTTGCGTTATAAGTGGTGTCGTTATGGTTCTAACGAGGCAATCTTTCGAATGAGCCAAACTTGTGTTTTCTCTTCATGGCTCCTTTAAAGGCGAAAGCTTGCATAGTTGGACCGATGGCATCCTGCCAAAAAAAAGGAATGCATTTCCCCGTAGACCGGTTGGTCGACCAAAAAGCCCTGATTAAAGTTCTCCGGACACACGGCGCATGCGTGAAACCGGCCCTTCATTCTGTCAATACTGGTACTTGAAAATGGCGAAAAAGGAACGGCTCTAGATAAAACAATACACGTGTCGGCGTAGACTTAGTTCGTAGAAGCGTTTACTTCGTGCACGAAAAGCCGCCACTCAGTTCGTTGATCGTTTGATATTATGTCTTTCAAGGCTTGATGATCGACTGGACACACTTTTAGCGAGGTTTTTGCGCACGTTCGGCAGAGTTTTGGTGGTACAAAGCTTTAAGGCTTCTCTCAAGTTTCTTTAAGAAAGGATGGTAAAGCTTTTTCACCAAGTGTGTCTGTCGTCATGTGTTGATCACGGAGTATACTTCACGGGTACTTTGCGGGGAAAAGCGCCGCTGTAGTTGTTGTTGTAATTGTCCAGTCAAGAAAATGTCCGCGTAGTAAAGAGTAAATAAAAAACACATGTATATTCCGGTAAGGATTTCCACCTGGGTGTGCACTGTAACCGTTATTTTCTGTACCAAATGTGAAATCTCTGCACTTCATTTTTTGCTATTACCCGCCGCGGTGGATCAGTGGTGAAGGCGATGCGCTGCTGAGCACGAGGTCGCGGGTTCGATTCCCGGCCGCGGCGGCCGCTTTTCTGATGGAGGCGAAAAGCAAAAACACCCGTGTGAACGAGATTTAGGCGCACGATAAAGATCCCCAGGTGGTCAAAATTAATCTCGAGCGCCTCATCGCCTGCGTTGCGTCGGCGCGTTAAACCCTACAATCAATCAAATCAAATCAATCATTTTTCGTTATTGTTGTGCCACAGCCACACGTTGCCAGCGTAGAACAAAATGATTGTTGATGATGTTCCCTTCTTTAAGGGCACAGGGTAGGCCCTATACTTCCCATGCATTTTTGGCCATTTTGAGGTACATTTTTCTCAGCATCCAATAAAGGTATCTACATAACGTATATATCATTTTCTTTCAAATATTGTGCTATTTTAACTGTACTAGAAATATGAACATCCTTAAAAATTTCAGTTTTTTATAATTTTTTGTCTGTTAGTACCTAAATTTTGGCATTATTTTAGCATTAAAAATTGTGTAACAAAAAAACTGTTGCGTGCATACTTTCAATTCTAGTACAGCAGGTGTGAAACGTTATGTAGATGACCGGGGAAAAAAATCAGCTCGTTATCGTGAACGATATAGGAAATAATGGTACCTATGTAAGAAAAAACATTGTTTTGAGATAATTGAGTTTAAAGTAAAAAAAGAGGTTAAAAACAATACTTTTTTGCCAAAAACACCACTGGAGCCATTTATTTAAAAAGCACCACCTTCATAATCACTGCCAAAGTCATTTTTTTGCTTTTCACCCGGTCGTCTGTCCTTCCTTGGCTATTTTGTGCACCATTGTACAGATCTGCTCACAAAGTATTTTGCTTGTGGTCAACCTCTTTAAGCCACTTAATGGTGGTGTTGCTTCCAGGTTTTGGTCTGGATGATTTCAAAATGCTGGCTCATGCGTTGCTTCATCATTTAATAAAAGAACAGCATCCAATGTTACAATCATTAGAGTGTGAAGCCCAAAAAATATGTTTTTTGTTCGCAGCTTCGAAGGGCAAATGTGGAAAAAACGTGCAACAGGGTCTTGGGATTGCCCTCACTGAAAAATCAGCTCTGCAATGGTTGCTATGCAATTTCTTAATACAGCTGGTTCCAGAAAACCATTTTGATCTGAAACTGGAAGTTTTTTGATGAAAAAAAAATGACAATAAACCCTGAGAACATTCTTAAGAGGATGTGGGCACTTACTACTTGCTTACGGGAAAACTGATTTTTAACGAGAAATAAGATGTTTTAAGGCAAGTGTGAATATGGAAAATGTGCACAAGGAATTGAACTTCCCTAATTGCGAAGAAAAACAAAAAGTCATTTTTTCAAAATTTCGCCTTACCCTGTGCCCTTAAGGCGCATGCCCACTTGGAAGTTGGCACATGGCCGCTTGGTCAGCCTGGAATCGGGGTCTTTGAAGGAGAAAGTGATCGCTGTAAAAGCCCACAAAACTGTGAATTACAAACGCGAAAATCGTTGAATTATTCATGGCGCGTGACACCTGAGCGTGAAGGGAAGTGATTAGAACATCGGCGCGAAAGTGAGTGGGGAGAGTGATTAGCACTGGCACAGAGGCGCAAAGCGACGAGCAAAACGCTGGGGCAGTGCACGTGGCTTTGCGCCGCTGTGCCGCTGCTTTCCTCGATTAAATGAGTAGTGATTACCAGCCTCAAAAGCGACGCCCCAGCCAAGAACACATGCATTGTCATGGCCGTACCACGTCGCTTCAAACAGACGCCCCCTTTTTTTGAGAATTCGGCCACAGGAATACATCAGACGGAGGGGACTGTCATTCTAGTCAAGCTTTGGTGTGGGCCAGTCGGCTTTCTGAGGTAATTCGCACCTTAAGACAAAGGAAACAAAAGCGAACAAAGAGACGAGTGCATGGTGTCGCAGACAAAGAGTTGGCCAAAGTATCTGGCACTAAAAGGCAAATGAACGAAGGCAAAGAAAAAGACGCACGTACATACGTTGCAGGAGTAAACAAGTTGTTAATAAGTGTCGCCAAGCTGTCGCCTTTAAAGCATGGAGGAAGATTTAAGTGTCCAAAGCAAATGCTACAGTTGAAAGAAATCCTTCGTTCCTTGTTTCGGTTTGATAATTGACTTTTTCACATGCTTTGAGATGGAATAACAAAAAGTCAGTTCAAAAATACACTACATTTACGGGGTGTGACAGGGGTCCGTGGACCGTGAAGGGTAATATCAAAGTTTTTTTTTCAAAGCTCTTGTGAAGCTACAGTCAATTTCTTGTACGGTTGTTTTAAAACGCGCGGCCCTAATATGGGAACCTTGCCATTTAGAAAGCAATGTTCAATGTTTCCGTGGCATTATGCACAGAAGAATTCACTCGGTAAATATAGACGTTACCCCATAAAGCGAGTACGTAACTGGAAACGTCCTGTTTGCAATTTGTAGACAAGGACCTCTGTTGGATGAAACAGCTTCAATTTGCACGCAAGAGTCAATACTTTTCTATTCCCTGCTAGCTGCAATACGCCCAGTGCAGAAAACAAGGCTGTTCTTTGTATTCCTGGCATTTTTGACAACTTGGAACATCTGTAATTAAAGCAGGGTGTAGAGACAAAATATATAACAGTTCGACAACTTACCGCCCAACAAATTGAAGGAACTCGCATCCGATACCGTGTGGCATGCGGGCGTTGTATTCACCATCGTTGCCATGTGTATTATGCCACATGCATCACTAAACACAGAGTGCCCGGACGACGTAATTCGGGGTACACCACATCCACACAACCTGACTCAGTATTTCAAAGCGCACGGTCTATCATACGGAAGCGAGAAAACGATGGCCAAAGGGTGTCGACCGGTTGGACATTGCTTTCAGCCTCTATTTTAGCGTCATTATACGACTGGGGATCCAACGTTTTCTTGTAGAAGGGCAGTAATCGACATGTACGACACGATGGTTTCCACACAAGTATTAACGACCACAAGTAGGTTTTCAGACATTCACTTCCCCGGGAGCGACGCTGTACCAACGTACATTACTGTGCATGGTCGCCACAAACCTGTGGGTCAATTTTCTGCAGTCGAAAAGAGCGCACTCGAAGAGGGCGAAGGCTCATTTTGTTATATGACGATGCTATCAACAGCACTACAAAAGCCAGAGAGTTATACAGCAAGCCGCGGGGCTACCAAACGAGTAGAAAGTGGATGACTCCAATTATGACAATCTTGGAGGATACGCAGGAGGACGAAAGGCGTGAGCGGAAGACTTTAGCGATAGAAGACATACGAGCAGCCAGGTGCGCGAAAAAGCTAATTCAGATAAATCTGAAGAAGCTTGCAAAATGTGTCTTTTTCCTCAAAGTTAGAGCCCAGGGCGCCACTCACAAGGATATGGAGCTTAGTTTGCGGTTTCCGTAAAATCAGCCTGCACCACTTTTACCGTACCGAGAACTAAGACATTATAAGCTTAATGGGCGGATACCCCTGCTATCTAACCCAAACCTCACGAGGCCCCAAGAAACAACATTCAGACTGCTACCAACCAAAACCTTCCTGAACCCAATGAGGCCAAACCGAATATATCCGCCCAATATCTAACACAATGCAAATACCGTCAAAGCAAGGTACACTCCAAAAATATTGTCATAGTGTTTAGGAAAAACGTGTACGTAACACCCCTTCCCTGCATCTGCTCATCGGGAGAGCATCTGCTCATCGGGAGAGCGGTCGACGCTAAGACGTCTCATGGACTGCTGTGTGGGTGGAATTGGCAGGAGCGCTATGGGGAAGACGAAAGACAAAGCGAGGAATCTCAAAAAACAAATTTAGGCGGAATGCATTGTTCCATTTCTATTCAGCTTTACTTCCAAGTAGCAAGCGGCTCGGCTTCGTGACATAAGCTTCTTGAGCAGAGTGACAAAGGCACAGGATGCCGTTACAAGGCACAGCCGACAAGATACATGCACACAGCTGTAAAAATACACGGCTTCACTTCACAAGTTTTACGTCATACGTCATGACGAAGCACGTCATAAAGCAGGAATTTCGGTGAAGAGAAAAAAAAGTTGATAACAGGTCCAGAATAGGAATTGAAATTATTGGTTCATTTTCACATAGAAAATTCATATAAACTATACGTAATAAATATGCTCAAAATGTGCAAGCGAGACCAAACATGATGTGCACCACACTCTATAAGCACACTGTACATAACCAGCCGGCCAGAAATAGGAGCGAAATACAACCATGAAATAACAATCCGAACCTTTTTTGAGCTATTATTGCACTATGTATGTCGAAGCAGCCTCATGCTTTATCCAGTAGTTTCTCCATGTCTCTTAAGCGTTTAGAGGGTATTAATTCGGACAAGAGTGTGGTACGTAGTATATATCGGTGTAGCGCGTTGTAACAGCTGATGAGTAATGTTGTAACGATGCCAGAGAGGACAGGGGCTTAGCAATTTTACTTGACAAAAACTTGAGTGTGGCCTTTAAAAAGGAGCCATGAAGAGAAGACACAAGTTTGGTTCATTCGAAAGATTGCCTCGTTAAAACCATACTAACAACACTTTTAACGCAAACTTCGCTCAAATAAGCTACATAATTAGGGAAAAAAGTACGCCATCTTCCCACGTGGGAACCCTGAGGGGATGCAAAGTCGTGCAATCTGGATCAGCTACTCGCTGCTGGCGTTTCAAAGTGGCTTTTCGTTCTCGAAGCGAGGAATCCGCCGCTCGACGCTGCAGTTTACGTTCGGCGTCGCGAGCTCTCCTCTGTGCAGCCTTGTCTTCGGAGGTGCTCGCGCTTCTGTCAGTGTGCTGATTGGCGCTAGTTGAAGGTATGCCAGCCAGGTCGCTGACGGAATCGTTGGCGTCCATTTCCAGTCATCGGACCAGTCAGTACCGAAGAAGCAACTGAGCAGAGCGCGGACCGGGGTTATTTGCAGAGCAGAGTGAGTGGAGAGGAGGAGTGGCGCGCAGGCGCGTGATTGGACAGCTGGTGTGGATAGGGGAAAGGAGGAGCAGCGCGCGTAGCGCACAGGTGGTGTGGAGAGAGGAGGGGAGAGAGTGGTGTTATCACAAGTGGTGTGGAGAGGAGGAGAGGTGCGGACGCCGGACGCCGGACGACGGAGGGTCGACTAAGAGATGCTTTGCATCTAAACGGATATGACCATGCGACCCACGAGCTCATTTCCCGCAACAGAACCTATGATGTCATACTGGAATGCTCTGGGATTGGCGGAGGCCGGCAAAAGCAAACGCAAGTTTGGCAGGGCTTACCAGTTTGCATAGTGAGCTATATGCCTGTTAAACATACTGCACATTTTTTCTATGACACTAAGAACGGTGGAGTAAACGGTTGAAGTTCCGAACGAACACGCAAACTTGTACGCCAATGCGTACGAAACTACCGTCGGCCGAGCTGGACATCTCGCCGTCGCGCAGACAAATTTTCGGGTTCGAGGCTCTTCGGGGCCAACGAACCGTTCCAGCACGCACAGCCGCGACCTTGCTTGGTATCTTAATCCCTTGACAGGAGGTTGGCGTCATATCGCCAACCAGCAAAGGTAAAACTAGAAACGACGGGAGTAAGGAACAGCAAGCAGCGAACGCGTTGCAGAAATTTCGGAATGGGTTTGGCTTGCTGCTGTCGCTACGAGCTCGTTTTAAGTTTACAACCATTGAAAACTTCCCTTTGTTCAAGTACTTTACAATGAAATTTCGTTGCCACGTCCTGAAATGCCCACGTAGTACGGGCAAATCGTCGAGGGAGTGCGACATCCCCGTCGGTGAAGAGATCTCCTTTTATGCGCTGCCCAACGACGAACCTCGGAGAAGCAAGTGGCTTCGTTTTGTGAACTTTGCAAACGGAGATGAATGGGAGATAAAGGAAGGTCGAGTGTGCTCGCTTCATTTCCGACGAAGTGATTACGGCAGGGACCCTTACGTTAGCTCACTCCTGGGACATGACGCCGCTCGTCGCCGGCTTCGTCAAATCGCCGTCAAAGTGTTCTGAGCTTGTAAAGAAATACCGTACACACCGCGCATTGACGCTCGTATCTTTCTGGTCGGAGCAGAGAGCTCGCGCGAACGGCTTTCCATACACGACACCGGCCAACTGGCATAAGTGATACTGCTAGTGAAATCGAACTAATATTAACCGTAATAAAAATACGGCACATACGTACCAGTCTCTATTCGTCTGTCGCGATTCGGCTGACGAGGCAGCGGTGCCAATGGTTGGGCGTTCGTCTGTTGTGGGTATCCCGGAATGGTCGCTTACCGGTCCATCCGTGTATCCCACAACTCCTGCCGCTCGTGCACTTAGAAGCATTGAGAGTTTAAGTGGTGTGAGGTTGTTAAATGCAAGCCCCGCTCCTCGGCGAGAGCTTTGTTGTCCGGATCATGCGATTACAACGCTAGGGCTGCGGGTGTACTATGTTTTACTAGTGTTTTCTTAATGGCCGCCCGGTTCCTGTTTGATTCCCGCGTGCGGGTGCTATATGGAGTCGACATACTAAGTATCTGTTTCATGTACCGGCTCATATGACGCTGTTGTTCACGTCACGAAATGTTTAGTTTAGCGGGATATTTAAAAATTTGGCTTAAATTACCTTATTTCTCAGTGAATAAAGCATCGTCTGCTTCCGGGAAAGCGCTTGGGGTACTATGAAACACCTAACCTTTCGAACAAAGCAAACCTTTGTTTTTTTCTTCATGGCTCCTTTAAGGCTATACTCGCGTTATCGCGCGGCTATTCTAATAGTTTAGCAGTTTAAGTCATCTGGCTAGGCAAATTTTTATTAAAGTTATAGCCAGATGCTTAAATGGAAACAAACAACGGTCACCGTAGCCCTAATCAGCGAAGCCGCCCTTAGCGAAGCCGCCCTTCCGAAGTCGCAGAGTGCACAATTCCCCCAGGGGGGCCTTTAAACCATATACCATATACTGGGCTTAAAAAATCATTCGGCTGCATCGGACAGGTACTTGGAAAGAAGGAATTGCACAATAATAACAGCGTTCGCCCAAAAGCAGTGTGAGCAAAAACCAGCAACCGCAAGCCTAAGCGGCCCAGCCACGAGGGTATATTTGGAAAAAAGGAAATTACTCGTTAGCTAGGGGTCAAACTCGTTAAGAAACCCAAACAAGATCTTCCGCAGCATCGGACACTAAGTTACGAACGGAAAAAAACTGCATGGGGAAGTTGAGTAATCTTGGTGACGGTATTGACGGCGCCGCTTACCCCGAGCTCCCAACATAAGTTGTAACCTACCGTGACGTTGTGTTTATAGGTGGAGGGTAAGAAAACAGAAACGGTGGCGGCCGGAGCCGTGTTCAAGCTCCGGCCAATGGGCTCCTTGTCTGTTTACCAGGCAGGGAGCTCCGGGACCTCTCTCGACATCAGGGTAAACCTAGCGAAGAAAGTACCCCCATCCCCTGTTTTTTTTTTCTATGTCATATGGTAAATCGAAAGCACCCCTCCAAACATGATCGGACCCTTAAAAGGGTCTGCACCAAAGTATCTTTTTCACCCCTTCCTGTCACCATTCTTCCGAAACACGACTACACCCGCTTTTGGATAGCTGAATCTGTCGACAAATCCAAGCCTCTGGCTGCACAATCCGTATCCCTTGTCGCTAAGTTTCTTGAAGCCATCCCTGGCAAGGCATGCGATGCCAGAAACTAACTGTAGAGGTCCTAGTTGAGGTCAACACGCAGCAGCAAAGCACAACTGTCCTCAGCCAAATTCGCATTGCAGACCTGGATATCATAGTCACACCGAACCGCAGCCTCAACACCTTTCGAGGTGTGATATCTGAGCGAGATGTCCTGACCTAAAGATAGACCGGTCTATCAGAGAGCTGCACAGCTACACGTGTGCGAACTGCGAAGGGCAACATGTATCATACTCTTACACTTGTGAAATGTTTCATCTAGAGAAAAAAAAATCCCTAACCTAATATAGCAGGAAACATCACTTTCCCGCACGCGCGAAAGTGGCTCGCCTCTTTACTTCTGGTGAGGCACTCAGGCGCAGCTCGCCGGTGGGCGAAGAGGCGTCTTGTTTCGGCACGGACTCAGTACCGCGAGTCGGGCTTTGTCCCGTCGCCGCCCCCCCCCCCCCCCCCCGGGTTGCCTCATGCAGCCGAACCTATCACCACATCGCCTGTTGAGCCAGCAGCGGTTATGGTGGCAAGAGTTTCTATCGGAACCGATGTCACTCCGGCCCCTGCTTCCTCACCCCCCCCCCCCCCCTGCTTCCTCTGGAGGCTTCCGAGGAGCTAGACATGGAGCTCCCGCATCAGCTCCCACTCCTACCTCACTGCCCGTGCCACGTTTCGCGCTCCCGACATCTTCACTGGTAGTGGCTCAAAGAAAGGGCACCTGAACAGCTGCCAAGTCTAGAGGACTCCGTCCGCCGAGTACCCTCGACACATCAGATGAGATGGACGTCGGGCCGTTCCTGCCTGCGTCGCAGTGAAGGGAACGGTCTGCAGCGTTCAGGTCAAAGAGAACGTTAAAAACTCACTCCAACAGTCCAAGCACCGAAAGACTTAACATAAATGATCACACTCCAGTTGCTCTGAACACTTAATAATGGGAAGAGAAAATATTGTTCGTTGGAACTGTGGAGGCCGTTTTAATAATCTTGACGATTTGTACGAGATGCTGCATTCTAATCAGGCATGTGTAATGTGTGTTCAAGAAACACATTTAAATTCCATACACAAAAATTTCTTGATCCAGAATGTTCAGAAAGGACAGGGATGGCTGCACACACTCTTCGGGTGGTGTGGCCATAATCGCCCGGAAAGCATAAGTATGCAACCCTCTCTCTTTGAACACTGTAGTTGAGTTTGTAGAAATCCGCACGATAATACCTAATAGGTTGATAACGGTATGCTCCCTCTACATCTCCTCTGGCTTCCAGCTATCGAGCTCCGAGTACGAGGGCTGTGTATATCAGCTACTCGAATCTTTCGTTCTCATAGGCTATCTGAATGCACGTAACTCTTTTGGGGCTCTCCTCGCACGGATTCCCGAGGTCGAATCGTTGATAAATTATTAACATCGTCAAGAACATGCCTTTTCAACGAGAAGCAGCCTACATACCATAACATAGGACACAACACATACTCACACCTTCTCTCGGCTATTGGCTCTGCAGTTCTCTTTCCATGTCTTGAGTAGGGTGTGGCCACGGACCCATTAGGTAGCGACATTTCCCTTCCTCACTAACACATACAAGTAAAGACCAAAGCTGGCCATCGTCCCACAAGAGGTTCAATGCAACAAGAGCAAACTGGAATACATTTAAAGAGACATCTAAACTACACTACCGGTACATAAGACCCTTACACGTTGAAGAGGCATCCCAACCCCTCACGGCGCGCATCCTCGAAGCTGCCGAAAATACCATTCCCAAGCCTCTAGAGCCCAGCGCAACCAGAGAAGGCCGTGGCGGAATGAACACTGTAGGCGGGCGCGAGATGCCCAGAACAAGGCGTGGGGTATCCTTCGTCGGTACCCCACGTCGGATATCCTCGTTCTGTTAAAAAAGGCAAAGGCGATGGGAAAACGTGTGCGCCGTGAGGCAAAACGAGAGTTGGCGTTCCTTCCTGACATCCATAAACTCATACACCGACACACACAAGGTCTACACACGTGTACGAGAACTCAAGACATCAGACACACAGCCTGCCCCTGTCTAGTACAACAGGGGACACACTGGAAGACCAGGCTGACGCACTCGCACACTTCCAACACGTGCCAAGGTCTGCACACTGCACAAACACTTTCATGTAACGCAAACTGTCGGCCGAAAAGAAGCATTTGCGTGATAACGACACGTCAACTACTTCCTAGAACTCGGGATTTTCGCTTCATGAGCTGAGGGCTGCTTTAAGCACTTGTGAACCCTCAGCTCCAGGCCCAGACAACATGACATATACATTGATACAGCACGTACACGCAGGTACTCTTTAAACACTCCTCCACCTATAAACAAGGTATGGCTTTCGGGGCACATTCTAAACTCTTGGAGGGAGGCTATAGTTGTATCTTTCCTGAAAAAGGGAACGGACCCTTGTCCCGCTAGCTATCGACCCCTTTCCCTGACCAGCTACCTGTGCAAACTTCTCGAGAAGATGATAAACCGAAAGATTATATACTTTCTAGAGTACAGTGGTCTTCTCGAGAGCTGCCAGGCAGTTATCGGGGTGTGGTGCTGCACCAACGATCAACTTGTTGCGTTGGAATCCTACATAAAAGATGCATTTTTCATAACCAGTTCCGCCTTACCGTATTTTTCTATACTGAAAGGGCTTACTATGCAGCCTGCTGATACGACATTCTTAGTGACCTGAAGTGCTTTGGTGTGTCAGGTAACATGTTGCACACTATTTACAGTTACATGTCGAAGAGGACATTTCGTGTAAAGGTTGGGTGAGCTCTGTCCGGGATACATCTACAGTAAAATGGTGTTCCTCGAGGTGGAGTTTTAATCTGCACATTGTTTACAGTTAAGATGAACTCTCTCCGAAAACCATTGCTACTAACAACTTACTGTTCCATATACGTAGACGATATACCAATATCTTTTAAATCCTGTAACCTGTCAATTTGTGAAGGTCAAGTACAGGTTGGTACAGCTGCTGCCCCACATTCCAACTGGCTTCACTTGGCGTCAGCGGCGAAACCACTTGCGCACCGTTCTGAACACTTGGTGTTTTTTAGGCCCACACGGAGTAGATGCGCGCAGCGCCCGAAACCGTTCACCACTGCGCCTGCGCTGACGCAAGGATCGAGATTGTTGGTACCCCGAAGCGTGACCACGCGTCAGCTGTATCAGTGACTAGCCGTGCCTACGTCACGGGTTCAGGTGCATAAAAGGGGCCGGAAATTCCGGCTGGCTTCACTTGGCGGCAGCGGCGAAACGACTTGCGCAACGTTGTGAAAACGTGGTGTTTTTTAGAGGTTAGTGATAGCGAACGTTGTGCAAACTATCTCTCCTTGTGAATTTTGTCGCTCCTGCCAAAAGTACGTGTATGCCATTGGTGCAGGAGAGTGGTTTGTTGTATTGCGATTGTGACTGTATACTCAACACTTTTACGATGATGAAAGATGCAGCGAAGCAGAAAGAGGAAATCAGAGGGGAAATAGGTAAACTGAAATATGAAATGAAGCCGCAACGGAAGGTATTTCGAAAAAAACATGGAGAGGGAAATGAGAAGCGAGATCCATTACCTGAAAAGTGAGCAGGACGACATAATTAAAAGTCTTGAAAATGCCCATGAAAAAAAAGATGATCTTAAAAAGGCACTTGGTGAAGCTTCTGCAAAAAACGAGCAACTTGAGAAAATGAATGAAAAGCTTTCGGCGAAGTGCGTGTTGGCGGAAATAAAAATGCTGAGCAGGGAAATGAACTGGCCCACGAAACCGCTCGAGCTATGGTAAACCGAGCTGTGTTGCTTACGACGCCACCACAACCAGCATCATCCCCACACAAGACCTCGCAGGAAAGCCCAGAACAAGCACACGTTATTAGATCTCACAAAGGCAGGCTAGTCACATACAGGGATATAATAAATCACTAGAGGTTATCCAGATGAAAATATCCACCTGCCCACCACACTCTTTCCAGGAAAGAGGCAGTCACGTGGCGACGCTTGCAGACGAACATATTTCCGAGCCCTGTTTCCCTCAACCGCTGCTACCCAGACCTTTACTCAAATCTCTGCACTTCGTGCCACAGCAGAGCCACCCAACACCACATGATACGGTCCTCGATGAGCCCCAAAAGAATACGACCGGCTATAATTGCAAATACGATGTAAATACACCTAGAAGATACAAAATCAAGACTATAGAACATTTGCAGACTGTTCTGCTCAGCTCCACACCAGGGGAACAACTGACAGTGTCCGGATGGCCGAAGCCTCCTCGAGGATCCAAGAAATCCTGGCTGACGGATGAAGGAGGGAGACTGTCCAAGTCGTCTACCCTTCAGAAACCATCTTGGGCATCAAATAAAGTCATCTCTCTCTCTCTCTCTTTCCCGGAAAACAGGCTGGTGCAGTCTGAGCAGTACTCCCGGCGGAGCAACCCTGAAGTACAAGGCGTCGTGAAAACAGAGCACGAATCTGTTACGAACATAGTTCAAAAGATACGTGCCGCAATCAGTGACCCATTGATGGCAGTGATATTGAAGCCTGCTACCACGTTCCGACACGAAAGAGTGAAAAGACGAACATCGTTATACAGTTCCACTAAACACCTAAAGTCCTAATGTCCTAAAGACCTAATGTCCTGAAGAAGGCCAAAAACATATGCGCCTGACCCACAATGATATTAATCCGGGCAGCCCAGCAGCTGTTTATGTAAATGAGCACCTATGCCCCACACAAAAGAAGCTTCTTCGAATGTCTGTCAAAAAAAGTATGAATGCAATTGAAACCTGTGTGGGCAATTAACGTCAAAATCTTTCCGAGGGAATCTGATGGATCAGGCGAGGTGCAAATTTCATGCGGAAGGGACATCGCGAGGGTCTTCGGTGCTCGTAGTGGGGACTTAGCCGCCGAGCGAGCCGTGACACTGACGGTAGCTTTGAGCCGGGCGCGCCTAGTGAGCTCTGGAGCAGACAACGCTTGAGCCCCACCTAGTCTGCTCATACTTTTCTGATGAGTTATCATAAACTTTTAGCTCCTTCGGCACTTGAAAAGTTTGCAAACGACAGTGCACTAGGAATATTGCATCCTAACTTTCGCTCAACTCAAAATAAATTTTATAATCTACAGTTACTATTTTAACTCCTTAGGTTTCTGTTTTAATCCGATCATACTTAGTGAAACGCGATATACTGATGAGTCTGAATACTTTGGTCTAGATGGTTATAAGCACTTTTTTGTCTGTAGCGCGAGGTATCTTGCGCTAACCTCTTGAGGAGCGGACACAGATGAACTGTTTTTTTAGTATTTTTGTGAAGCGCCGCGCGCAAGCCTGGATGCATGGCTCGTCCTACGCCGGGCACTTGTCCTAAGGCGCGCCCTCACGTTAGCAATAAACGGCAGGAGTAACTATAACCCCGGGTTTTCAAAGGACGGGGAGGTGCTTTCACGGGCGAAGAAGCTCGGAAGTAGCACAAGCCGACGCTGAGTAGAGGACTCCGCCAGGATGACGTAGAGGTACACGTCGTGGCGCTCTAGGGCGTCGATCTGCAGGCTAACAATAAAGTTGTTTCCATCCATCTATCCATTTTGACGCCGCACACATTACAGCCAGCAACAACCGCTTCGCTGTTCAAATAAAAATGTAGTCATCGAAACTTACCCGTCCTAGCTGCAGTGCCCTTTTGATGTTCTAATCTTTACTGAAATTTTGTTCCTGAGCAGCTCAGACGTGCCCTATTTTTTTTTAATTATGGAGGAACCTGCATGTGCGAAGAATTCACGAGCCTCAATCCGCCCGACGAAGCGACGCCGACGGGAACGAAACAGAAATCAACGGTTTATTCCCGGATAAAAAAACAACAAAACAAAAAGGACATGCGCTCAAATTATTCAAACGCTTTTTGCATACTCGTGACCCTGAAATCCTACGCCAATTTAAGAAGGTTGGGAACAAGCATACTTCCGATTTCAAAAGGCCAAAGCAGAGCACTATATGCGCAGGGTGGAAATTTCCGCGCGAAACACACGCAAAGTGTCGAACATACTTCATGGATTGGCCGTAACAAATATTCCTGCAACACCTTGCGAATCGGAAGTCAACGTGTTGGGTTCGAAAGGACACGCAGCCACCTGAATTCCCCGCCTTGCACCCCCTTCGCCTACGCGGCGGTGACTGGGCACCAGAGGGGTGACTAAACAGAGCACCTGGTTGTCGGTACCGAACCTGGCAGTCGGTAGTCATCGAGCCTGGTAACCTGGTAGTCGAGCACAGAAAGGGCCTTCTAAACGCAAGGCCGACGCCATGTCGCGCATGGGAACTTCTAACGACCATGCATAAAGATAAAGCAAGGTAACACGGGCATGTATGCTGTTACGAAAAGGGAAAGCCGTTCTTCAGCGTTTATTGCCGCCGTGGAGAGAGTGATGCAAAGCCGTGCACGGTGGTCCAGGCGCTGCGTTCCATACCCATGCGCGTGCCTCTCGCCGTCGTCGTGCGTGCCAACGTGCCACTTCCTTTTCGGCGCTTATATCATCCCCACGTTGGCAGTAAATTACGAATCTGCAACGTCCTCCGCTACCACCAAATATTCATTCGCACAGTTCCAAAGGGCACAACAGCCGGACAGGCCTAGTCACTGCTCGACCACCAGATAACTGAACTTTGCATGCTCTAACGTGACCGTCTTTTCCTAAGTGCACTTAACTGAATTTTCCTAGTTTCCAAGACATAGCAGGACTTTTATCTTCCCTGGTCACTAGCACATCTCCCACCTTGACCCTATTATCAGGATGTACTGTTCGGCTGTGCGTGTTTCTTAGATTTAAGAGGTAATCTTTGTTCCAAGGTTTCCATAAATCATTGGCCTTTCGCTGCCTGCGTTTCCCCAGTCCCAAAGTTTCGTTGCAGCTAAGAAACTCTGGAGAGTCGTTCGTCTGCGAAAGTGACGATTTGAGTATCACATAAAAAATGCGAAGGGGTGCGCACTTTCTTGTCTGCAGCGTCTGCCGAATAGTACAATAAAGGTCTGGAATTTACCACGCCTTCTACTTTAGAAAGTATGGTAGTGAGCTGCTCAAAGTTGAAGCTGTTTTTGCCTAATATTCTCCTTAAGCAGTTTTTAACTGTCCGGATGGTATGCTGTGTCCGGATCATATGTCCGGATGATGTCCGTATTATATGTCTAACATATGCTTAGCCAGGGCATGCGCGCACCATCGTCAATGGGGTGCAAGCCCCGGGCAGTGTCATGTGATTGATTGATTGATTGATTGATTGATTGATTGATTGATTGATTGACTGATTGATTGATTGATTGATTGATTGATTGATTGATTGATTGATTGATTGATTGATTGATTGATTGATTGATTGATTGATTGATTGATTGATTGTAGGGTTGAACTTGCCGACGCAACGCAGGCGATGAGGCGCGCCGTAGTGGAGGGCTCCGAATTAATTTTGACCACCTGGGAATCTTTAACCTGGTCCTAAATCTCGTACACACGGGCGTTTTTTTTTTCTTTTCGCCTCCATCAGAAAAAGTGGCCGCCGCGGCTGGAAATCAGAAATCGAACACCGCGTCCTCGTGCTCAACAGCACAACGCCTTAGCAGGTGAGCCACCGACGCGGGTCAGTGTCATGTTTGCCAAGCCTGTTAATATGTGATTATGTACGGTGTGTGCGTTGCATGCCAAAAAATTAAAGCCATTCCACTCAATGTGAAAGCTGTTGGAAGTGCAGAGCAGTGATTCTCCATAATGGACTGTACAGCGCTGCTATCCGCTCACTGCTACTACCACCCAATGCTATTGAAATTTTTCGCCTCCGCAGTGCTCGCGCGCCCCCTGCCTGAAACAGCACAAGCGACAGCTCTGTTCTCTTTGTGCTTGCTTTTCATCCCGCACGTGCCCGTATTGCACTGACCCTTTTTTTCGCTTGCTATCGTAAAAACCAACCCAACGAGCATTCCTAACTATAAATGAACGCGGGCGCTGCCGGTTAATTACGTATATTTTGCCTCAAATGTACGTACTGTTACATGGCGGCAGGACACAGACGAGACAAACGATGCAATGTAACGATGCGATATAATTACATTATGTACTATCGGCATCAAATAAAACCCTAGCACGAAAATATGAACCAGCACGTGCAAAAATTTAAAAAATACTGTTGGTAGAGTACATATAATGGCTTGTTAGTGGTATGTTTGGAAATCCACTTTTCCCAACTTTGTTTTTGTAACTAAGCCACGCGTCATTTTGGCTTGCATGGAAAGAAATCGCGCTATTTGTGGGTTCAGGTTGACATTTTCGTGTTCGCGTTTCATTTGACGCCGCTAGAACATAGCGAATCTTATGTACATAGCCTAATGGTCGAATCTTTTGCACTACATTACCTACAGTTTTCTTTGCGCTAAACAGCAGGGATGTGTATGGCAAGCACCAGTGGTTCACGAGTTTCGAACTCTTATGACCAATAAACCGCTTGGCGTTCGAAGCCTCTTGGTTACACCGCGAAGACGGATCGCCGTGGTGCTCTATATACATGGGTCCAGCGAGCGAGCTACGACGACAAGGTGAGCCCTAAAGTGCTCTGCACATAAACACCAGTGCAACACGGTTGGAGGGTTGGTGTTGGGTTCGAAACGTCACGCACACACCTGATTGCCCCCGCATTGCACCCCTTCGACCACGCTGCGGCGACCGGGTGACTCACCAGTGAGCCACGCTGGTTATTGCACCACAATGGCGGATTTCTTCCGTGTTTCCAGGGCCCTTACAACCGATCTGGCGTCGCTGACAATGTCAGTGCATGACGTGGAAACATGGCGCCTCCGCCGGGTGCGTGAGCATTGCACCACCTTGGCAAAATGCTGCGTGCTGCAGGGGGTTCATCCAAGCTTACATTGCCCCCTGGAATACGAAAAGAAGAGGCAAGGACCGCACAGGGACCGCACGCCCCGAGGGATCGCCTGGATAGAGGCGGTTGGCCCGGGAAATTGGCCAAACGGAACGCGGGCGGACATTGTCGACTGTAAGCAATCAGACGGCCTACCGAGCGTGTTTGCTGCTCTCTGATTGGGCTGCAAAGAATCCTTTGTGTTAAGAAGGTCTGGAAAACATCGTGCAATTAAAGTTGTACTTTGATGAGGAGACGCATTAAACGTTCCCTAATCTGATGTGTCGCCGTCGTCGTATCCCGATTGTGCTAGCAGATCAAGGTGTTCGTCTTCATTCCCCACGTAAGCAGCATCCCACTGCTGCTCCACCAGCAAGGCGAACAACAAGTGGGGAGAGCTTGGCTCCACGGAAAGCGCTTATCCGATGCCTCCCTACCCAACGCCGTAAATGACGATGTTGCGAACTCGTGAGCTCGGAATTCAACACCGCCCACTAACAGAGAACTCGACTTGGATAAATATATCAGGCATTACGCCACTGACTTGACATTTTTGGCACTAAGAGGCAAAAGCGAAATAGTTCCTGTTAAAATGTCCTTTGACAGTGAGTCGGTGGCTGGTGAAGACGAAATCAAACAGTAGCCTACTAATGCCGTTTCTGAACTGCGGCACTTTTTCAGACAGGAGGAAAGTTGCGCGGGGAACAGTAATTGTCATTAGGGCGGGGGGAAGGAGGGAACCTACCTATTATCTTCAGGCCTATTGTCGTGCTACCATTTTTTTTTTTTTCAGAAAAGTTGAACGGGTCACACAACCGCCTACAATGTTTTCTATCAGTAAAACATGTGATTTCTCAAAAGCAGTGTTGATTTCAAAAAGACTAATTAACCGAAACGGTGTTAATAACAGTTAAATAACGACTTATCATTAAAATTAAAAATCCTGTGTGTTAACAGTTGCTATATTTCTAGATTTCCGAAAGGCCTTCGGTTATATGAAGCACAATATTTTGCAGCAGAAACTGGAAATATATGGCACCATGGGTAAAGCAGTAGACCTTATCCGGAGCTACCTCGATAGGAGATTTCAATTTACGTCTTTACACGGGCAGAACTCCGACGTCCATCTTATTAGGTACGGATTGCTTAAGGCTGAACATTAGGCTCTTTGGTATTTAATGTGTATATCAACGACATATTTAATATCCCTTTAACAGGCGAGATTGTTTTGTATGCAACAGTATTTTTTCTGGTTGAAACATTTAACAGCTAAAATGTATGTCTAATAACTATCTCCATGCACTGATGAAAAAAGTTATAAGACATCTCCATAACTATCTCCATGATCTCCATGATCTCTCCCTTTTGGCGATGCCGCAATAAAATAAATTCCCGCTACGTCTGCCTCTTACCTTAAAGACATCCACCTTTTAAAGAGCAGTTTGCTCTCATTGATGCCGTTGTGCGCCAATACGCCCTGCAGGAAAAATAACTTTCTCTGGCCATGATGATGAATGATCGCGGGTGAAGTGAAAAAAAATGTCAACTGCCCCTCTCTGTAGCGACAACGATTGGAAAACTCGAAGCTTTAGTCGTTGAGCTTGTCGTTTGATCGTTGAGTATAATCACGACGATGCTTGAACCCGAAGCTTCCTAGTAATGAATTCCTTGGTTAGCCAATCCCAACCAACTTGGTACGTATCTCTACAGTACCACTTACTCGCAGTGTCGGATTGGCTAGTGTACTGGGCAGACCGCGTGTGGTTCGTTCAAAGAAGGAGCAGGCTGCCTTTAAGCAACGTCAGCGCGACCGGGAACGCGAGCACGCTCGTGCTGGTTGGGAGGATCCCCGGTTCCGTCTCACCGAAAAGATAGAGGCCAAGTGACGTCGAGAAAATCCTGAGGTCCGAAGCACATGCTAGACCGACACTCGTTGCGTCTAAGACCCCCCTTCGACGCACCACCCAAATTCATTCCTCCATATGTGTCACGTTTGCAAACACACTCTGTCGAATCGCGATGGCAGAACCCGTCCAATGGATTTCGGCTGCCCTCGAAAAGCAGCGCCCGAGCGAAAGCGCCAGGTGCTCGCTAACACCCCAGCACAGGGGAAGGCGCGGGTGCCAGAAGGCGGGAATTGTGAGGGCTGCTCGCCGACTAAAGGACACCACGACGAGATGATGTGCGGCCGCATCGCGATGACCCTCCGCTCGTGGGGCTAGGATAGTCGTCCACCGGATAATGATAATCAAAGAAAGTCTTTTCACTCACTCACTCACTCAACCTCTGAGTGTCCACCACAGTGATCACGAGGCAATACTGTGTAAACTTAAAGTCGTCCATTCCTAAGTGATCCAACTAAGGTCAAGACTGCCAGACTTAACAAACGTGTCTTCATTTTCTCACCTTACCTCAAACAAATCAACTACCCCTCCGACTAACGACAACGATGGGAAAACGCGAAGCTTTAGTGCGTCTGCCCGCGTCGAACCCGCCGAAGCAGCGCTAAATCTGAGCCAAGCTAGCGAACAAACTCAACAATAAACGGCCAACTCAAAGACTAAAAGAAAGAAGAAAACGGGGCGCGAAGGCGTCTGTATCTGTTGTTCCTTGTATATTTCTTTTTTCTTCTTTATTGCCGGTCTTCGACATTACATAAAAATGGGCACACAAAAGATGTACAAAATCACACGTTCGGCTACCATCTGACTTATGCTGCCATTGTCGTTTAAAATTCCTTCAGTGCAATCAGGGGTTCTACCCTTCATTGCCACTCAGGAAGGCACTACTTTTATTTTTGCCCTTCCACGAATTGTGTGACATTCTCTATTTAAAAAATTGGCCGCGTATCTGCTCCTTTCGTTGCAAATGTCGTCAAAAGACTATAGGCTTTGTAGACATTTGCCAAGGAAATGCCCCCCTTTGCTTTCCCGCTCACCTCTCATGCTGTTCTTGTTTTGTCGCACTCAACCCAAGGTAAACACACTAATGGTTTGCTCAAGGCGATTTGAATTTACCGCGTTCCACTGCTACAGGCCGGGTTTCTCGATGCCAGCGCTGCAGTACCGCGGAGACGCGCGTGAATCGAGGCGGCCGACTTCAAGGTTTATAGAACCGCGTTTCCGTGCTCCACGTGCGTTCCAAGCAGAACGTGGAACCGAGCTAGTGGAACCTTTCGTTGCTGTTACCGCGTGATTTCTCATTCGCCGCCAGGAGGTGGCGCGCCCAATAGCAAGCGATGGTTTCCTGCAGTAGATGAAGATTATCATTTACTATCGAAAACCCATGCATCCATGATTTTTTTTAATAAAGGAACACTGTAAATATCTCTTGTGTATTAATTTTCGGTCCAATATTTGCGTAATGTCTTGTTCATGTTCAGCCAAGGTGACAAGTATGAACATATAAACCGGGCTTAAACGCTCACATTTGGCTGTGAGTATGTAAGACTATTGCGCCGTATGCATTTTACTTTGGCCGGGTGGCTGAATCGAGTTACAGACAGACAGACGGACGGACAGACAGACAGACATACAGACAGACCAGCCCCCATGGCATACGCTATCTAGCGGTAGAAAACGGGGAGGGGGCATCCTTGGACCTCGTTATGTTGGTGGCCTTGCATAGCATATGGCGCTCGCGCATGGCCTGGCTCCACGATAATGTGGACGCCTGCCCTACGCGGCAGTGTTTTCATGATTCCATATCCCAGAACGTAGTAGTCCAGAAGCGCAAAGCATTCGCTCCTGAGTGGCTGCGCAGAGCGGCGCGTGCGCGCGTGGTGACTTGGTAGATCAATTTAGACTGAGTGACGCTTGGGTGCAGACCCACGGCGGAACTTCCGCTGCAACTTGGGCGAGAAGCGCGTCCGCCAGCCGGCTGTACAATTTCTATCTGCCCCCAGAACTCAGTCGATGCCTCGAAAGCTGCGAGGTGCTGGCGTTTCCGTCTGGCACACCTCGTATTTCCGACCATTCTCCCGTCTCCGTAAAGCTGGTGCAACGCGGAAACATCTCCAGACATGACATGTGGCGTATGGACATCTGCCTGCTAGCGGATCCTGATAGCGTTGCTTCTCTAAAGGACCAGCCTAAACTCTGCGGAACGGGTGGGAATACTTAAAGGCGAGTTGGCGCAAGATACTTATGGAGGCGGGATGCAAACTTAAAGCGCGCATCTCACGAGAACTGGATGAGGCTTTGAGGTGGTTGCGCATCATAAAGAGCGGACAAATGACATTTGCCATGCGCGACTATGAGGGTCTGTTGAGGGCGCGCTACGAGAGGCTTTTGCGTCAGTCGTCTAGCGCAGCGGGTCGCGCATTCGTGCAAGGCAGACCTTTGTAAGACCCTTCGGCACTAAGGTATATTAGGGCAGGTTCGGTAGATGACGTCGGTCGAGCGCACGTGCCCCACATTGTCTTGCCGAACGGCGCCACTGGTTCGCGTCTAGCCGACATAAGTGAAGTGTTCCCTCACCACTTTAGGGAACTTTTTAAGGCGTCAGGAGAGTTGGAAACTTCCCCGGAATTCGAGGAGAATGTTCGCAACTTTTTCGGTGAACTTCCACAAGTTCCCAGTTGCTTAGCTGACACTTTAACCGGTCCTGTCTCTTCCGAGGAGCTGTGGGATGCAGTAGAAAGCATGAACCAGTCCTCGGCCCCGGGGACAGACGGCATTACATTGAGCTTTTACAAAGCCTTCTTTTCGTGCCTGAAGGACCCGTTGTTAGAGATGATGAACGCCTTTTTCACCCATGGTGTGCGGCCACTTTCTTTTAAAGGGACACTGAAGTGATATGTAAACATTGCGGGATTACTAGCGCCAATTGTAGTCCGGAGTCCCCAGGCCATGTTTCGACCACTCTAGGCGCGTTTACGCGATTTTATTTAGTAGAAAAACTAATTCGAAAATGCTGTCCTCCTCTCTTTACGCTCGCCCATTTTCTGTGGCGTTTTCATGTGACGTCAGGAGGGGATGAGGTGGCAATTGGCTGGCTGCGCTACTGCACGGCTCCCCGGCCTTCAGACAGAGGGCCCCTTCGATTTTCCACTTCTGGCTCCCCGTGGGCTGCCCGCGGGTAGTCCGAGGATTCCCCGAAGCCATAGGGATACACGGGAAAATCGAATGTTGGGCTGCTTCTCGGGGAGTCCGCGGTGAGCCCGAGACTGTAAATCGAAGAGGCCCAGAGTCAGTCGGCCCAGCGTTTCGTCCGCCGGCCGCCGGCGGGTCGTCGCAATCAAGGAGGTTAAAAAAAATTGCTTGGTCGCAATTCGTTCGCTTAGTTGAAACGAAGCCAGGACACGTTTGTGAATGGAAGAATGTGCCTTTCTTTACTTGGTTTGTTTGTACACTGTATCTAGCTCCAAGTCAAGGTCGCTTCACACAGGCGCTGCACAAGCGCACATGCGACGCTTCGCTGACTGGTACGCCAGTAGGAAAATATAAGGCCTCTTGAAGGCGGGAGAAGAGTCAGCGAAGTCAATATAGGTACTAAGCAAATAAAATCAACAGATATTTTTACCGTACAGCGTAAAACTAGGGCGCGGGAAGCACTTTTTTGCGCTGGGCGAACAAGAACAGCAGTCAGCAGCACGACTACGCATCTGCGAACGCTTTTCCGTCTACGAAATGCAATTGCTAGACGTGAGCTACTGTGGAAACTCGGGCGACGCTTACTGCACGAGCGCAGTACAACAAATAGTCACCTAAGCTGCTTGAAATGACAAAACTAAATAAAAGTGTAAACCGATTGTGCAATATATACCCTATATTAGGAAGGCGTGTGGATCCGGCTTCGTGGCCGAGTGGGCTGAGGCGTTATGTAGTTCACCGCAAATGTTTTGCAAGTCACGAGTTCGAATCCCCGTGGGTACGTGCTTTTTTTTTTTTTTGTAAGTTAACTTTTATGTTTTCCGCCGATGTTTTCTATATTGAGTTCACCTTTTTTTGGGCAGCAACGTTCATGTCTACACGAACTAGTTCACAAAACGCGCGCAGGCTGGCACTGGCGCGCTAGCGACTTCTCGTTGGCGTGCTGTTGCCATAAGCACCGACTGCTTGCAGGCAGTGGGCACAGGCCAGAATGAACAGACCCTTGGCCTGGTGCGAACACGCTTTTTACGATACAGGCATGAGGGAGGCAAGCTCCAAATATGGGGGAAAAGCGCATGACATTTGGGCGTCTGCGGGTACGCGGAGGGCGTTCATGCACTGCGTAGATCTCGGCTAGTGAATGCTACGACTACAAGCCGTCCTGGGAGGCTTATCTTGTGCATTTTACAGCCGCCAACATGGCAGAAGCGCGGTACGATGATTACTGAGATATTGAGAATCCCCATCCAACAACGCCATTGGTTATGTTTTACAGAACCGAAACCGAAACCGAAACTTGTTTGATTGCTAACCTTGGGCATCGTCCAATCACGGCGCCCCTCCTCTCAACGTCACAGCCTTAGTTGGTGCGGCCGCCGCAAACCGCGCATGGTAGTTTTTCTTCTTTCGCGCTTTGTAAAATAATTACCGATTTGTCAACCGGATAAACGATGAAAAGTGTGCTAATTTGAGCCAGTCTACGCAGTGCAAGCAAAAACGGGAGCTTGACAAATTCACTTCAGTGTCCCTTTAAAGAGTGCTACATAGTCCTTATAACGAAACCTGGAGGGGAGCCGTCACACCCGCGAGCATATAGGCTTATTACTTTGCTGAATACTGACTGTAAGATCGTAGCCACCATAATTTTAAGGCGCCTCTCTGAAGTGTTGCCGCACGTAATGAGCCCTGCCAAGACTTGTAGCGTGCCGGTGCGCTCGATTTTTTCGGCCCTCTCTCACCAGGGACTTGTTCGCATTGGCCCCTCGAACCGGCATTCCAGTCTGCTTTGTATCACTCGATCAAGCCAAAGCCTTTGATCGAGTGGAACATCGTTATTTGATGGCCGTTCTTCGCAGCTTCGGCTTTCCAATGGAACTCATTACGAGGTTAGACCTTGTGTACCGTGGCCTCACTTCCCGACTCCTCGTAAACGGACAACTTAGCGCCCCTTTCCCAGTCCAGCGAGGGATCAGGCAGGGGTGCCCACTCTCCCCCCTACATTTTTCTGGCAATCAACCCTCTACTTAGACGCGTGGCGAACTCTCCTGGCATACGCGGCTTTTCCCTTCCCGGACAGGCCCAGGTAAAAGTGTCAGCGTACGCAGATGACGTGGCCCTGTTTTTGCGGGACGACATCAGTTTACTGCGTTCTCGCGCCTCTATTCCATCTACAGCGAGCTGTCTGGCGCGCAAATAAGCAGGGGTAAACGTCAGGCACTGCGATTCGGAGCATTCACGTCAGACCTTTGGGGAGAAGTGGAGTGGATCGCCGCCGTGAAAGTCCTTGGTGTAACGTACCACTCCTCGGGTGAGGTGGCGCGTGAGACTTGGACGGGAATTGTGAAGAAGGCCAAAAAGCGCGTGTCGGGAGCCGCGCAATTTAAACTGTCTTTTACGGAGCGCAGCTTTGTAATTTAAAGCATGCGTTTCTTCCAATCTTTATTACGTTGCGCGCATAGCTCGTCCACCGCGAAATGTAGTGCGGAAGCTGGAGAGCAAGTTCTTCTCTTTCTTTTGGGGAGGAAAGACGGAGAGGGTAGCTCGGGCTTTCATGCGGCTCCCAACCAGCATGGGGGGATACAGCCTTCCATGCATGTCGACAATGTGCAGCGTCCTGGCGTTGCGTAGGTTTGTAGATTTGACGCGAAACCCGGACTACATAGGAAGCAGCTTTCTAAACTACTTCCTGGGCACATCGCGAGGTGCGTTTTACAGTGAACCTTACATCGGCCCTTTGGCAGAGGAACCACCGCCGTTCTACGCCAATGTCAAGAAAACCTTTCGGGAAGTGTTAGCACAGATCCCCGACTTGGAAATTTCGGACATTGCCCCAAGCAAACTTTGCGAACAAGCTTGCTGTGGCGGAACTCACTGCGGAGCAGAAAGCGCGCTCTAAAATGGCGCGCTGGGGGCATCTGACTTCTTCGGTCCTCCCAGCGGACGTCAAAGATTTCGGATGGGAGCGTGGTTGGGGCGTTCTGCTTACTAGAGACCACTTGACAACGTAGGGAGTAACACCGTCAGCGCGGTACCCTCAATGCGGACAAAATAAAACTTTGCAACACGCACTTCTTCAGTGTTCTGTAGCAAGGATGTTGTGGACGCTGATGTCTAGGATGTTTTAAGTACGCCTAGGGGAGCGCACAAAATCTCGCCATGCCCGAGTGACTTTTCTGTTCTGTGTGGGGGCCCTGGCTGTGTGGAGGCGTCGTGGTGTCGCGGCACTCCGGACCCGGCCTCACAAGGCTATGTTCCCAATGCTGCTGCGCATGCGCACGCGTCTTTTCGAACACCTGGAAGCGAAGCTCGCCACGCTGGGGAAAGAGGCGTTCCTCCTGCGTTGGTCGTGCCACTTCTTCAAAGTGAACAACGCACGTTTGGAAATACGAATAGTTGAATAGTAGCCTTGTAACCATACTAAAACAAGTTAAAATATTAACCTTGAAACCAGATTACATGCGATACATAGTTATCTGCAGTGTTCACTTGATCATGTGTGTATCTGTAACTATCTAAGACTGTTGCACTGCTACCCACATTCGTGGTGTTCGAACCTGAAGCTACCGTTCGCGTTTGTCGACAACTTAACTTTCCACTCTATGCTGTACCCTGTGTGGTACAAAATGTTACAACTTGTATGTAGGCCAGCGGCAGCCACTTCTGAATTGTTGTTTTTGTGTGTGTTTGCCTTTTGTAATGTGTATGTATTACCCACGATGCATAGTTCCATTGAGGCATGTTATGTATCTGCTTCGATGGGCAAATAAACCTCTTCATGCGCTCCTGACTGGCTGCCAAGGATAGAACCCTTCACTACGCTTAGGGAATTTTAGAGAGACATCAGCCTTCATAGTTTGGTGGCTTGTCGCTCGAGTTCGTCGTGTAAATAAATTTGTTTTGTGTTGCTGCGTTGTGTCGAAGATGGGCATTAAAGAAAAAAAAGGCCAAAATTTCTGGGTTTAATTAGCCCAAGAAAGACTATCGTCTTTAATACTGTACTGTCGGCCTCGCGTCCACGTCCCCGTGGAGCCAGGTCATGCGCGAACGCCAAATGCTGTGGAGGCCCAACAACATACCAAATTGTAGGGAACCCCCTCTTCGTTGTTCGCACTCAAAAAACCGGATGTACTGGAAAATCCTTGTGGATGGTCCTCTGAAGGACATCCCACAAGAAGACGGCCGCCAGCAATGTAGGAAAACGTGCTCAATATTCTCCGGTTGCTTGCAAATAGATTCGTCCACGTCTAATTTGCGCCACGTTTTCTTCTTTCTTTGAGTACGTACCAACTAGCTCGGCAACAAGTTTTGTTGAATGACTCAAGCTTCGCGTTTTCCCATCGTTGTCGTTAGACAGAGGGGTCATTGATTTTTTAGATCGGATTAATTTTTACGCTGTTTGATTGCCACCAAATGGAACGTTTCTGTAATACGTCGTTGCATTTTATTGCTGAGACATTTACAGTAGGCCCACGAGATTTTATAGTCCTACCGTGTGCATAAATGACAGTTTCACAGTGGCACCTTTATTCATACCGTCATTTATGTATACAATAAATAGCGGTGGACCCAATAGGCTTTCTTGTGGTACTCCACAAAAGACCGGAAAATAAAGATGATTTGTGAGACCTACAATTCCCAAATTGATTGCTTTTTTTCAAATGACATTTCAGCAACAAAGAAGGCTCTTCCTCGCATTTCATTGAACAAAGCATTATTGAATAAAATACTGCGATGCAGACAGTCACGGACTTCACTAGCGTAGGCCACGGTAACGTTATTCGAGGAAACGTAAGAACCGAAACCGCGAGCGGAAACAATGCGCACCTTACTACATAAACCTTGAGGTACTACAGACGAAACATGTGGAGTGGGAATAAACAAGGGATTTGTTAATAAATAGCTTTAATAGCCTATTAACACAATCCAACGGTTTTGCTATGTGCAAACGAAAAAAAAACCATCGCGCTAAGTAAAGTAGACTACGCCGGAATATCCAAGGCAAGGAGGAAGAAGAGAACTTTCTTCAGTTGTACGTTCCGACCTTATTTAACGGTGGTTTTCCCTCACTTAATCGATACCTATATCGGGCAGGCGTGACTACATCTTCCGTGAGCCAGTTTTGCCATAATCTAATCTGTAAACCGTTCTTCCGTTTTTCCCGCCGATTTTCAAATCAGTGAAGAAAGATGGTGGACACTTGCCTGCGTCGCCTTTGGCTGCCATTGTCTCTTCCTGAGCTTTTGTCTTATTGCGGCACTAAGCTCAGCATCTGCCATGGGAATATTAGTAACGCTGTCCATCCTTTATTTAGGAGAAGGCTCGACAGCCGTCCTAGAACTATTCCGTAGAGGTCAGGACTTTTAAGTTTCTTCACAACCAGCTCTCTATTCTGTTTTCTCTTCGAGATACTGCATAAATCTCTTCTCCTCTTCCCCTATTTCGTATTATTTATTGGTTTTTATGAAAAAAATAAATTCCTCTTGGCCAATTCCCACAAGGGGGTATGGGCCTTTTTGGGCCACCACCATCACCACCCGAAGGAAGTACGGCGCCAGCAGCCTCGGACACACAAAGAGAAGTTTACTTTTGCGTCAGGATTTCATCTTATCTCGGCCACCCCATAATAGCGACCTCAATGCATGTTTTTATCATGCCTCCCCTTCCCTACGAGCGAATCTGGTTCGTTTATTTCTGTCTTCACGCTTCTATGCTTATCATTGCATTGCTTCACTAAAAAGCCCTCCTCAAGACCATGATAACCAAGCTCCACTTTTAACTTACTCAGTCGTAAGTAGAAGAAGATTGCGGAAGAAGAAGAAGAAGATGTTATAAGACGCCCTTCTATCTTCTAGAGATTATAGCCACCGTCGTCATGCATGGAAGCCGATGTTTTGTGAAACAAGGCTATGCGAGGTAGCAATCACTAAACTTGGGTGCGAAATTCCCCCACTAAATTTTTATCTTTATAAATCTCGTCTGGCTTCATCTCCGCAATGCCCTTTCTGCCACGAACTGGAAAATATAGAACATTTTCTATTTAATATCAGCAGCTTCTCCCCAGTGCGACGCACGCATCTGGAGTCAACTTTAAGACGCCTTCACCTTCCTCTATCTAATTCCGAGGTCCTGTCACTAGGCGCTTCCGCCCTAGGAATCTGCCACAGGGATGTTGTGTCTGCCCTTCATTCTTATGTTACGGCGACAGGCCGGTTTTCCTGCTAGCCAGCTAAACGTTCACACTTATCTCATTTTTCTTCCTGAACCTACTTTCATAATATACATATTTAAAAAATTCTGTTCGGTATTTTCTTTTCTAAATTTTGGGATCTAAAATAATATAGGTCACATCCTCATTAGGTACAAAACTTCCTCCAATCCCCCGCGTGGGTATGTGCCATGGTCTGAGGCAACCAACCTACCAACCTAGTGCGATCAGGTCAGTTTGCAGGCCAGCACGTCCCCAGGTTTCGAAAAATGGGTTTGAGCCTACGAAAGAAAAAGGTTTTCAATCCGGTCACGGGCCTAACCGCGAGCGACACAAAGCTGGTCCGCGATACGTGGCGCAGCCTGTGCGGCCTCCACACCGACTACGGCGGGCTCGTGTTCCAGGCGCTGTTCACCCGGCATCCCGAGTTCCTGCCCATGTTCAGCCGCTTCAGGGACAACGACGTCGGCTCGCTGCCGGACGACGTGCACTTCAGGGCGCACGCGTACGCCGTCGGCAACCAGCTGACGTCCATGGTGGACTGCGCGGACGACGCTCGACTCCTCGACGCCCTGATCCAGAAGAACGCAAAGGCCCACACTGACCGACCAGGGGTGGCACCACGCCACTTCCACGACCTCGGCAGTTGCGTCATCGCGGTCCTTGCGCTGAAGTTTGAGAAGATGATGACGCCGCAAGCGGTTGCTGCCTGGGAGAAGCTGTTCGCAGTGAGTTCTTTTCTTGGAAACGGGGAAACTCAAGACGAATTTTAAGTGGATTGCGTTGTGCATTCTGTCGCCGTAGTTTATTATACACCGGCGTTCAATGCCTCCACGCGTTTTCAGCAATTCTTCTCCTCCGAAAGGAGGTAAGGCCCGGTTAACAAAAGGCTACAAGAAGAGGGGTCCTTGCAGTGCTTTCACACAAGTCCTTAAGAATGGTCAAGGATGCATTTATTCCCCGCTATGGGTGCACTATGTGCAGCCTCCCATACACACTAGACTGTAACTGGCAAGCAGCAACCACTTACAATGCCCGTTTGCTTACTGCATCACCCAGTAGGAAAAACTCTTACAGTTTTTACGTGAGCCGGGTCAATGTTAAAGGGGCCATGAAGACAAAATACAATTTTGATTCATTAAGAAGACTGCTTTGTCCCGACAGGAATGATGCCAATCTTACCTCAAACTTCAAACAAATAATGGAGATATTAAAGATAACATATGAAGCAGCGGCGTCTACCCAACCGATTGAGGCAACTTTTATATGACGTCACAATATTTTCTTTGTGTGTTTGGCGGACGCCGAACTAACCTACCGCTAAAACTAATCACAAGACGATTGTAGTGGGGCCACTGGTTCCGTTTGATTGGATCACTTGAATGCTAGCGTGCAGTGAGCACACTGAAAATTATATTTTTAGTGCTGGCCCGTATGACGTCACTTCTACCAATAACACGACCACTGTAGCGCCAAATTTAAACGTTTTTTTTTAATATTTCTTGTGTTTTTTCTTGAGAAAACGTCTTTTGTCTCTGGAATACAGCGGAGTGAAATACTGAAGCCTAGTTTTTTGAAATTTTTTCATGACCTTTTCAATCTTCAGTGGTCCCTCCCGCAAGGCCACTCACTGGCGTCGAACTTGAGTGGAAAACGTGGACAGGTGTGTCCTCCTGTTTTTTTTCTGCTTTATAAGGGCTGTGATTGACACCCTTTCTGCACCAGTTGAAGCGGTGCAGCACTCTCGACCTCGATTTGCCAGTGCAGCTAGCGCCACCTGCACCTCGGCCCTCGATTTGACACTGTGCTGCACGAGTTCTTCTGCACTTCTACACTGGCCTCTGTGCGAGTTCTGGTCTCGTGCAAGGTGCAGCGTGCTTTGGCGCGTTTTTTGGTGCGCATCATAGCAGACGGCTCCAGCATGATACTTGTGTCAGTAAGCGGAGTAGAAACGATAGCGTTTCCCGTTTTACACAAGGATGGTCGTCACGTGCAACAAGATAGTGCATTTGTGTACGAAACACAGGGTGAGTGCAAGGCGACGCATTTCGAAGAAAAAACGCGAGCGCACAAACACGGACTGCAGCAGACGACGTTCGTGCACTTTTTCCCTCGATTCGGCTCTGCACGGAAAGCGCTAGTGTATGGCGGCATTCGCACTAAAAGAAGTGGCCCTGCACTTGCACGATACTTTTCCGAACTAAGGCACAACGTGAAGCCAAAACGAGGAGACCTACCGTTTCTTATTCCGCGTTTTAGTTTGCGTAAAATCCATCTAAACGTAAGCGTCTCAGTGATGCAGACGCTGCAGTGTTCATATGTG